>NW_022681459.1:37358288-38643514 GCF_009764315.1 Trachypithecus francoisi
GACTGTTGCTCAAGCTAAGATCCATTCTCCATTCCCAGGGTTCTGCAATGATAAGTTAGTGATTTGAGAAAAGCTGTTACTGGGAGAAAATCATCCCTTTACTGTAGCATAATTTATAATCATGAAAAATGTGAAGCCCTTAAAATCTTCCAGTGCTAGGGAACTGGTTACATACAAAATATTCATCCACTTGATACAGCACTAGGTAGCTGTTAGAAATGATGCTCCCTCAGTGACTGGGTTCATGAGGAAAGTGTTGCTTGTGTTATTAGGTGGAAAAGAGCAGGGACTTCCTTACCTTTTACTTAAGGAAAGCACATCTCTCAGACTTGTGCGCAGGAAAACAAAACCCTTCCAAGGAGCACAGCAAGGTCCTGGTGTGGCTGTTCAGGGGTAAACTTGGTGATGTGTCCCCTCGTCTTTCTGCCTTTCTGTGTTTTTCAAGTTTTCAGTTACGCACATTACTGTTTTATAAAATAGAAGGAATATAGATAATAAATATTTACTGCAAATCTAAAATAAAATGTTTAAAAACAGGACCAACTCGGCCAGGCGCGGTGGCTCACGTCTGTAATCGCAGCACTTTGGGAGGCCGAGGTGGGCAGATCAGGAGTTCGAGACTGCCCTGACCAACACGGTGAAACCCCATCTCTTTTAAAAATACAAAAAATTATCTGGGTGTGGTGGCACGCACCTGTAGTCCCAGCTACTTGGGAGGCTGAGGCAGGAGAATCGCTTGAACTCAGGAGGTAGAGGTTGCAGTGAGCCGAGATCATGCCACTGCACTCCAGCCTGGCAACAGAGGGAGACTGCATCTCAAAAAAAAAAAAAAAAAAAAAAAGCCGGGCGCGATGGCTTAAGCCTGTAATCCCAGCACTTTGGAGGCCGAGGTGGGCAGATCACGAGATCAGGAGTTCGAGACTGCCCTGACCAACACGGTGAAACCCCATCTCTTTTAAAAATACAAAAAATTATCTGGGTGTGGTGGCACGCACCTGTAGTCCCAGCTACTTGGGAGGCTGAGGCAGGAGAATCGCTTGAACTCAGGAGGTAGAGGTTGCAGTGAGCCGAGATCATGCCACTGCACTCCAGCCTGGCAACAGAGGGAGACTGCATCTCAAAAAAAAAAAAAAAAAAAAAAAGCCGGGCGCGATGGCTTAAGCCTGTAATCCCAGCACTTTGGGAGGCTGAGGCGGGCTGATCACAAGGTCAAGAGATTGAGACCATCCTGGCTAACACGGTAGAACCCTGTCTCTACTAAAAATACTAAAAATTAGTCGGGCGTGCTGGCGGGCGCCTGTAGTCCCAGCTACTCGGGAGGCGGAGGTTGCAGTGAGCTGAGATCGCGCCACTGCACTCCAGCCTGGGCGACAGAGCAAGACTCTGTCTCAAAACAACAACAAAAGAGGACAAAGTCATAGTCAGCGGGTCTTCATTTGAGCGCATGCAGACTCCTCATCACGGAACAAGGCAACACTGGGAGAATGGGTGTTTCCACGGAAGACCACTCCATGGTGTTAGCAATGGCTGGAAAGCGTAGGGAGCCTCCAGCCCATCTGTCCATCCACCCATCCGTCCATCCAGACCCGAAAAGGCATTGTTCTAGGCACTGGGGAAAAGCAGTAAACAAAACAAATCCTGCCTTCACGAAGTTTTCATTCTCAAGGTGGAGGCAGGGGAACACGGGAAAGAAACACAGTAAATCAGTGTTACGGTGTATTATAAAGTAGTGAGTGTTGGGGGGAAAAATGAGTTTGGGAAGGAGTTATATGGAGCGTAGGATGGGGCAGGAGCACAATTTCAAATAGGATCATCGGGGCACGCCTCTCTGAGAGGCTGATTTTCAGCAAAGACATGAAAGTGGTGAGGGTGTCTGGGAGAAGAGCTTTCCAGACAGAGGGAGCAGCAATGGCAAACACCTGCTTGGGACGTTCAGGGGGCTGCTGGTGGGGTGCCGTGCTTGCGGTGCCGGGAGCAGAGAGAGGCAGGGGAATGCGAAGGGAGGGTAGCGAGGAGGCTGGAGAGGGAGCTGGAGGCCAAAAGGTGCAGGGTCTTAGAGCTACGGTAAGGATTTGGGCTTCTGGCCGGGCGGTGGCTCAAGCCTGTAATCCCAGTACTTTGGGAGGCCGAGACGGGCGGATCACGAGGTCAGGAGATCGAGACTATCCTGGCTAACACGGTGAAACCCCGTCTCTACTAAAAAATACAAAAAACTAGCCAGGCGAGGTGGCGGGCGCCTGTAGTCCCAGCTACTCGGGAGGCTGAGGCAGGAGAATGGCGTAAACCCGGGAAGCAGAGCTTGCAGTGAGCTGAGATCCGGCCACTGCACTCCAGCCTGGGCGGCAGAGCGAGACTCCGTCTCAAAAAAAAAAAAAAAAAAAAAAGGATTTGGGCTTCTACCTTGAGTGAGGCGGGGACACATGGGGGGTTTCAGGCAGAGGAGTGACCTGATGGCTTAGATTTTAGGAGGATCACTCGCTGTTGTGTTGAGAGGAGGCCACAGGGCAAGGTGATGGGATATCTATTAGCAAGTGTCAGAAACAACCCTCGGGAAAAAGGATGGCGAGCTGAACCAGTGTGGTGGCAACAGAGGTGGTGAGAAGTGGTGAGATTTTGGATCTATTCTGAAGGGAGAGCCCGCAGGCTTTGTTCATGGACTGGACCTGTGGTGTGAGGGAAGGAAGAGCTGGGATAACGGGGGATTGTGGCCTGAGCAACTGGCGGGATGGAGCTGTCGGCACCTGAAACGGACAGGTGGGAGCAGGGACGGGGTGAGAACAAGGTGCTGGGGCTGGACGTGTCACGTTTGTGATGCCCAAAGACACACGCAAGGGGAGGTGCTGAGTAGGTGATGAGTTCCATGCATCCGGTTCAAGATGTGGGGTCTCCAACACCAAATTAGCCGGAGATACAAGTCTGTAAATAGATGGTATCTGAAACCCGAGGGTGGGTAAGATGATCAGAAGAGTGAACACAGGTCTGAGAAATACGTCAGAGGCCAAGCCCTGGGCACCCCAGCTTGAAGAGAATGTGGAGAGCTGGGGAACCCTCAAAGGAGACTGAGAAGGAAGCAGCCACTGAGGGAAGAGGGGCACCAGGAGCAGGTGTCCAGGACACCAAGCGAGGAAAGCCTCAAAGCACAGAAGCGATGCACCAGGCCAGTGCTGCTGACGGTCAGGGACAGGAGAATCGATCTGATTTAGCGACATGAAGACCACGGGTGGCCTCGACGAGAGTGGTTATGGTGAGATGGCTGAGGACAAAAAGCCTGAATGGAGAAGTTTTAAAAGAAGGCAGAAAGAGGCTGGGCGCGGTGGCTCACACCTGTAATCCCAGCACTTTGGAGGCCAAGGTGGGCGGATCATTTAAGGTCAGGAGTTCGAGACCAGCCTGGCCAACATGGTGAAACCCTGTTTCTACTAAAAATACAAAAACTAACTGGGTGTGGTGGTGCACGCCTGTAGTCCCAGCTACTCGGGAGGCTGAGGCAGAAGAATCCCTTGAACCTGGGAGGTGGAGGTTGCAGTGAGCCGAGATTGCGCCACTGCACTCCAGCCTGGGCCACAGAGCGAGACTGTCTCAAAAAAAATAAAAATAAAAAAAGCAGGAAGTACAAGCAATGTTTTGGAGGGGTTTTGCTGGAGGAAGAAGTGAGGTCAGAAAAGGAAAAAAAAAATAAAGATGGAAGAAATACCAGCATGGTTCTGTGCTGATGAGGATGATCCAATAAGGAAGAGATGGTGGAGGAAACGCCCGAGGAGTGTCTCCCACCCTTTCAGCTCCCAGTGCCCGTGACGGATGCAGCCTACACTGGAACCCTGTCTCCAGACCCTACATCCTGGCGGTGCCTCCGGGCCAGCTCTGTCCCACCTACCCCACACCCTCTGCAACATGGTTTTTAGAGATACATGGCAACGTGCCAGTAAAATCTGATATATGACATTCTGTAGGTAAGTTCTCCTTTTTCACACCAGGAGCTCAGTCTGGATGTGTTAAGAATACCATCCTGGAGAATCTCCTGCTCTATCACCTACCAGCCACAAGATTCATTTCAGGCAGGGTGCGGTGGCTTGTGCCTATAATCCCAACACTTTGGGAGGCGGAGGCAGAAGGATTAATGGAGCTCAGGAGTTGCCCAGCTGGCCTCAGACACGGTGAAAGCCCATCTCTTTAAAAAGTACAAGAATTAGCCAGGTGTGGTGGTGCATGCCTGTGGTTCCAGCTACTCAGAAGGCTGAGGTAGGAGGATCGCTTGAGCCTAGGAGGTTCAGGCTGCAGTGAGCTGAGATTGCACCACTGCACTCCAGCCTGCCCAGAAACTCCTCGATCCCTGTTCCCCTCCCTGACAAAAAGGGAAGACAAAATATTCGCTGAAAGTTTCCTGTGCACTAGGAACTCTGCTAAGTGCCTTCCCAACTTCATCAAATGACAAATGGCACATAGTTATGGAAAACAACAGTTTCTAGACACTGGGCTGAGTACTCTACACGTCCTGTCTTATCCTTGCAAAACACTGCTAAAGTAGGAACATTTATTGTCTAAAGTTTATAAACGAGGACTCCAGGGTGCAGAGCTGTTAAGTATTAATAAGTTGCTCAAGGTAATCCACCTAGCAGGTGGCAGATCTGACTCAGAACCCTCCAACTCTTGGTTCCTTGCTCTTAACCACTACCTGGCACTGCCTTGGTTATCCTGAGGTCACGCCACTAAAGCATGGGAGGGCTGAAGTTCATACATGCCGGTGCTTACAGGCCTAAGGCAGAAATTTGAAGTTTGAGCCTGAGCAAGTGTTGCCAATTCTGGCAACACTTACTCTTAAAATGATTTGGAGATTAATATTTTCCACACATGCACATCAAAATTAATAGTTACATTCGGTCTGCACTTGGCAGGGATTTTTCACAAGCACTGATCCAAACTCAGGCAAGGGTCGGCAGTGCGTGAGCCAAATCAGACCTACCGCCTGTTTCTTAAAGTTTTATTGGAAGATTACCAGGTCCTTCACTGACTGTCTGCAGTTGCTCTTGTGCTACAGTGGCCAAGTTGAGAAGCTGTGACAGAGACCGAAAGGCCTGTGCAACCGCAAATATTTACTATCTGCTGCTATTCAGAAACAGCGGGTTGACCCCTGGTCCAAAGGATTCAAGACAAGCAACTTTTGAGGATCTGGAATTCTGGCTTTCAAAATGAGAAATTGCCATCTGTGGGGCGGGAAGCCGATTTCCAAACCTACAGGGAACCAGGGGGTGATGGTGTTTCCTGTGAGAACACTTTGCACACTTGCCTCTTTTCTGTCACAGGGCCAGGCAGTCCTCAAGCGTGAAAGGTGAAAGGTTGGGGGTAGGATCAGTGCCGCCCTCAGGAGAGGCCTGGCGCTGGGCAGTCTTCCCTGTCCCCGCCAAGGAGGAGCTCACTGCCCCACTTTCCACCAGGCTGTTTCTCCGCCGGCAGACCAGTTCTCTCCGCACTACTCCCCAGCTTACCTGTGGATCCAGGCTCAGAAAACATTCCACCTGTGTGAAACTGTGCAAGACCCACGGATCCAGGCTCAGAAAACATTCCACCTATGTGAAACTGTGCAAGACCCACGGATCCAGGCTCAGAAAACATTCCACCTGTGTGAAACTGTGCAAGACCCATGGATCCAGGCTCAGAAAACTTTCCACCTGTGTGAAACTGTGCAAGGCTCCTCCTGCCACTGTTTTGACTTTCTCACAAAATGGGGATGAGAATGAGGGGTTCTTATGAAGAACTCAGTTTCATTTTTAAGTGAAAATTCAATGAGATCTCATATGCGAAGGCACCTAAGGCCACCCCCGGTACCTGACAGACGTTCAGCCGATGCTGTGCTTCCAGAAAGCACGACAGGAGACTGGGGAAGCATTTACTGACTGCTCTGGATGAAGAGAACCCTGGAGCAGGAACCCCGAGCTAGCACAGAAAACCCCAGCTTTGGAGAACTTAGCATTCCACTGGAAAAACCATTGTATGCTCCTGTTTATTCTATCAGGCCAACACTTTCAAACACCAGCAAGGCAACATTTGGAAAAGGGGAGGCTCCTCAGCCCCGACTCCTGCCAATAACTGGCCATATGCTCTTGTGTTTAGCCTCTCTGGGCCTTTTGCTGCTATTGGTCAAATAGAGGCTTGAACTATTTGAACATCAAGGCTTGTGCCCAACTCTACAATTCCACAACCTTGACTGTATGAACAGATGAAGAGAATAAGACTGGGGGAAGGAGTGGAAGGGCCTCCACTCAGCGAAGAAAGGCTCACAGAGCCCCCATGACCACTGGGTGCCAGGATCTGTGCGGGGCCGAGGGACACGGCCCCAGGAGAGCTGCCTGGGTTCTTGCTGGGGTTTGAGGCTTTGCTCTATGACCTCTCTGTGCCTCAGTTTCCTGAGGACACAAGAAGCAAATAATTCAGCAGGGAAGATAGGACCTGACCAATTAGAACTGGGAGGTCAAGGGGATGTTGGGACTTAAGGCTCAGAACCCATGTCATTGTCCTGTCTTTGGAGCCTGGGATGGTTGTCCAGAGTGCTTGGCTCATCCCTGTGGATCACACGATTAATAATAACAATAATAAAACATGTATTGAGTGAATACCATGTGCCATGTATTTCTAAGCATTTTACATATATGAACTTTTGTTTTTGAGACAAGAGTTTCACTCTTGTTGCCCAGGCTGGAGTGCAGTGGCGTGTTCCTGGCTCACTGTAACCTTTGCCTCTTGGGTTCAAGTGATTCTCCTGACCCAGCTTCCTGAGTAGCTGGGATTACAGGTGCCCACCACCACGCCCGGCTAGTTTTTTTTTTTGTATTTTTAGTAGAGACAGGGTTTCACCATATTGGCCAAGCTGGTCTTGAACTCCTGACCTCAGGTGATCCACCCACCTCGGCCTCCCAAAGTGCTGGGATTGGCCGGGCACGGTGGCTCAAGCCTGTAATCCCAGCACTTTGGGAGGCCGAGATGGGCGGATCACGAGGTCAGGAGATCGAGACCATCCTGGCTAACACGGTGAAACCCCGTCTCTACTAAAAAATACAAAAAACTAGCCGGGCGAGGTGGTGGGCGCCTGTAGTCCGAGCTGCTCGGGAGGCCGAGGCAGGAGAATGACGTGAACCCTGGAGGCGGAGCTTGCAGTGAGCTGAGATCGGGCCACTGCACTCCAGCCTGGGCAACAGAGCGAGACTCCGCCTCAAAAACAAAACAAAACAAAACAAAGTGCTGGGATTACAGGCATGAGTCACCGCACCCAGCCCCTACATGAACTTTTAAAATCCTTACTCTCAAGTACAGACTAATACTATCTCCATTTGACAGATGGAAACGCTGAGGCGCACTAAGCAACTCCTGCAAGGGCACACGTTCAGGAAGTGGCAGAGCCGGATTTCAAGTTTAGACAGCTGGGATCCGGAGCCCATGCTTTACATCCTAAAAGAATAAGGCTTTCTTAGAGCAGAGGAGCAGGTGGCACCTGCCTGTGATCCCAGCTACTTGGGAGGCTGAGGCAGGAGAATCTCTTGAACCCGGGAGGCAGAGGTTGCAGTGAGCCAAGACTGTGCCATTGCACTCCAGCCTGGCGACAGAGTGAGACTCCATCTCAAAAAAAAAAAAAAAAAAAACCACATGAAGGCTCTGCTCAGATCAATCCTAGTCCTGACTCCCACAGCTGGCCTGGCAGGTCCCACAGACACTGAGGGATGCATGGCAGCTCCAGGGCTCTGGTACTGGAGACAGAGAGCTGAATACAAAAGAGGCCTGGCCTCAAATAATTCAAAATAACGCAGCACGAAGCCAAGTATGGCAAGAATAAAGTCATGCTGCAGAGAGCTCAGAGGCAAGCGAGATGAAGGGGGCTGGAGTATGTCGGAAATGTTCAGAGAAACGGTCTTGAGGCAAAAGGAGGTGGAAGGACAGGCTGTGTGGGAGAAAGAAAAGGGATTTCTGGCCAGGCGTGGTGGCTCACGCCTATAATCCGAGTGCTTTGGGAGGCTGAGGCGGGCAGATCACTTGAGGTCAGGAGTTTGAGATCAGCTTGGCCAACATAGTGAAATCCCGTCTCTACTAAAAATACAAAAACTAGCCAGGCGTGATGGCAGCCACCTATAATCCATGCTATTCAGGAGGCTGAGGCAGGAGATCAGTTGAACCTGGGGGGTGGAGGTTGCAATGAGCCAAGATCGCGCCACTGCACTCCCGCCTGGGCGACAGAGTGAGAGTCCCTCTCAAAAAAAACAGGAGGCGGGGCGGGCCGGAATGCAATGGCTGGTGGCTGGGCCAGGGCATGTACTTCTACCTGGAGCCAGATCCGGATGTAGGTCTCTGCCTTTACAGACCCTGGTCATGTCCTAGGTCCTTGTGGTGAACAGACAAGGAAGGCTCCCCTTGCAGGACTTACAATCTGGTGGGGATGGTCTTTGAGGTCCCTTTCAGTTTGGGCTCCTAGGTATTGATTCTAAGCCTGAAAGACGGTCTGAGGCCAGGATCGGGAGGTGCCTTCAATGCCGGGCTAAGGAGTTTAGAATTTTGCCCACAGACAACAGAAGCCATCCATGGAGATGGAGCAGGAGCTCATCTGAGAACAAAGGTGTTTAGGAAGAGTGATCTGGCTGAGAGGGACAGAACCACGATCCTTGAATATTTCCATTGACTCTGTCATACCCTGGCTGCCTCTTCCCTGCATTTAAATCAATAGGCTTTAACGTGAATTACGTTTTAGAGTAAATTTGAGTGGAAAGCACAGAGTGCTCCCCCACACCCTCTCCCCTCACCCTAGACCATCATCATCCAGACTGTGTGGTAACATTTGTCACCACTGATGAACCTTCATAGAGACATCAGTCCCAGCCTTTTTCAAAACGAGCTTTTCAGCCTGGCACGGTGGCTCATGCCTGTAATCCCAGCACTTTGGGAGGCCAAGGTGGGTGGATCACTTGAGGTCAGGAGTTTGAGACCAGCCTGATCAACATGGTGAAACTTTGTCTCCAGTAAAAAAAAAAAAAAAAAAAATATTAGCCAGGCGTGGTGGCACACACCTGTAATCCCAGCTACTTGGGAGGCTGAGGCAGGAGAATCATTTGAACCCAGGAGGCGGAGGTGGCAGTGAGCCGAGATCGCAACTTTACACTTCAGCCTAGGCAATAAGAGCGAAACTCCGTCTCAAAAAAAAAAAAAAAAAAAAAAAGAGCTTTTCTGTTCTCCGAGGTCTCTCGGCATGCTTTGAGAAGACGGCAGGATCCAAAATCCTGTAGTGGCAGATTCTAACCAGCGTGCACATTAGGATCATCTTTGGCCTCTTCACAAAATCCAGAGGCTCAGACCCCACTTGGACCCAATGAGTTGGAACCTGCAGGTCTGCAGCCTGGGCATGTAAATGGGGCTCTGATTCGCTCCTTTGGTTGAGAACCTCCGATATTCGGCCTAGAACTGGGTCAGGCAGTCTCCAACATGGAGGCACCATTTTCCCAACACGCCGCTGTGTGGTGCCAGCTTTTGTGACAACTTGGTCACAATTGCTCCTGTGCAGTTTCTGGCGGGACTTAGTGAATGCACAGGCATTTTACGAGCACGAGGTAGAAAGAACTGAGCTCCCAGGGGAAGGCGGAGGGTGGGAGTGCCTGATGGGATCAGCCCTGTCCCTGGGACTGAGCATTTGTTTAGGCTTGATTTCCACCTGGAGAGACAAGTTCTGTTATCAACAATACAGAGTCAGCACTTCCGCCTTGGGAGGGGCCCACAGAATAGCTTATCTTTTTTTTTTTTTTGAGACGGAGTCTCACTCTGTCCACCCAGGCTGGAGTGCAGTGGCACGATCTCAGCTCATGCAACCTCCGCCTCCTGGGTTCAAGCAATTCTCCTGCCTTAGCCTCCTGAGTAGCTGGGGTTACAGGCGCACAGCATCATGACTGGCTAATTTTTGTATTTTTAGTAGAGATGGGGTTCCACCATGTTGACCAGGCTGGTCTCAAACTCCTGACCTCAGATGATCCACCCGCCTCAGCCTCCCAAAGTGCTGTGGTTACAGGCATGAGCCATCACGCCCGGCCAGAATAGCTTATTTGTCCTGACATCCTACAGATGGGGAAGCTGTGGGGCAGATGGACAGAGGTTTGACTGAGACCACACAGCTTGCTATGGCTCAGGGAGAAACAGAAACTTGGCTCCTTGAAATTCAGTTTTCTTTTCAAACAATCAAGCAAAAACCGGCATCATTGGTGGCCACCACAGGGGCCACTGGCTACTTGGGAGCATGGAGAGGCAGCTACTCTGAGCACTCCTTGTCCTCAACAGAGGCACAGACATGGAAGCCTGAGGCCAGGGCCACCTTTTGACTCATCGTGAACTTTTTGTAAATTCACCTTGTGTTTTAAGTAAAGTCTCAGAGAATTATGTGTGGTTTCATTCTCAGACACTCTGCCTGTTCTTGTCGTATTCCTGGCTGTGCATTTGAGTCTGTGTCTCTTTGTGGAACCGTCAGTATGGTTTATAGGATGGGAGCTCCAGCAGGTGCCTCAGTGAGGTGTTAGGAAGCTGGACATGATTAATCTGGTCCTTTGCCCTCTGGAAGCTCAGTCTGGTGGCGGGGAGAGACATGGACAGAATTACCTAAGAGAAAATCCAGTTTCTCCAGGCTTTGTCTCCAAATGGCACCAATATATGGCTGCACGTCACCAATCAATGTTCATGTGATGAATGGAGGCTGCGGACTGGGGCGGAGCTTGAGTCAGAAAAAGATATCATTGCTAAAGCCTGTCAAAACAGGAAGAATTATGTAAGTGGAAGGGGTTTGAACCAAAAGAAAAAAAAAAAATCAAATGTATAAAGCATCTACTACATGTTAGACAAAGATGACTTATCTTTGGATGCTGTCCATCTAGTTGGTCCAGAGGTCACTGCCTGATAAAAGGTCAGACAGCCACGTACTACACCTGAGGACTATGGGTGGAGACCAAGGAATCAGCTCGACTTGCTGTTTGCAAGTGGAGAGAGGTCCTCACTGAGGACCGGCGGCCACCCAAGATGAAAGTAGAAACACACCCACATTTAGCAAACTATTTTTCTTTTTTTTTTTTTTTTTTTTTTTTTGAGACGGCGTCTGGCTGTGTCGCCCAGGCTGGAGTGCAGTGGCGCGATCTCGGCTCACTGCAAGCTCTGCCTCCCGGGTTCATGCCATTCTCCCGCCTCAGCCTCCGAGTAGCTGGGACTACAGGCGCCCGCCACCACGCCCGGCTAATTTTTTGTATTTTTAGTAGAGACGGGGTTTCACCGTGTTAGCCAAGATGGTCTCGATCTCCTGACCTCGTGACCCGCCCGCCTCGGCCTCCCAAAGTGCTGGGATTACAGGCTTGAGCCACCGCGCCCGGCCAGCAAACTATTTTTCTTTACATCATTTTCTCTCTTTCCTCCTTAGGGTTTTGACATGGTGATTGCCAATTGTTGTCAAACTTATTGACCGAGGGAACTGCTTAGTGTGATTGTCTCCCCCACATCCAATTCCTATGTTGATATCGTAACCCCCAGTGTGATGGTGTTAGGAGATGGAGCCTTTCAGGAGGCGATTAGATCATTAGGATGGTGCCCTCATGAATGGGATTAGTGCCCTTATAAGAGGCCCCACAGAACTCGCTAGCTTCTTCCACCATTTGAAGAATAGTGAGGAGCTCTAAACCAGGAAATGGGCCCGCACCAGCCATAGAATCTGCTGGAGCCTTGACCCTGGACTTCCCAGCATCTGGAACTGTGAGAAATAAATTTCTGTAATTTTTTTTTTTTTTTTTTTTTGAGAGAGTTTCACTCTTGTTGCTCAGGCTGGAGTGCAATGGCCCAATCTCGGCTCACTGCAACCTCTACCTCCTGGGTTCAAGCGATTCTCCTGCCTCAGCCTCCCGAGTAGCTGGGATTACAGGCATGCGCCACCATGCCCAGCTAATTTTTGTATTTTTAGTAGACACGGGGTTTCACTATGTTGGCCAGGCTGATCTCAAACTCCTGACCTCAGGAGATCCACCCGCCTCGGCCTCTCAAAGTGCTGGGATTACGGGCATGTGCCACAGAGCCTGGTCAACTTCTGTTATTTAAAAATTACTGTTTATGGTATTTTGTTATCAGCTCAAAGGGACTAGAGACAGGAACATGGGTTTTGAGTAGAAAGAGGGTTTATTTCAAGCACACTAAATTTTAGGAGCCTATGGGGCTGCAGCTGGATGTTAGTCTAGACTCTAGGAAAAGCTCTATGAACTCCAGTTTGGATTTAAGAGTCATTAGCTTACAGGCAGAAATTGGTCTCAACAGCGATCTTTTCAGTGGAGTATGGGAAGAAGGTGGCCTACAACTGAGCCCTAGAGGAATAACAAGATTTAAGAGAGAGCTGGAGGAAGAGGAGCCTACAAGAGGCAGAGAGGCAGCCAGAGATATGAGTGCAGTGCTGGCTCGGATTTCTGTGGGGTTTCTACAAGAGCAGCACTTAGAAACACTAGCAGTCAGAGGTTAAAAGCATAGACTTGGGAGCAACTGCCTGGGTTTGCATCCTGGTTCCGCAACTTCCTACTTATGTGACTTTGGCAAAGTTATTTAATCTCTCTATGCTTCCAGCTTCATCTTTTAACAGAGGAATACCAATACTGTCAGGTATGGGCTTTGATTTCTCCCTCCTTAGAAGCTGATGCATTCGCCTGTTACAGTTTCATGGATATTGGTGGAAGACAAGACTCGGTGAGAGGCAAAGGACTTTATTCCTCACGGTGCAGCAGGCAGCATGAGCCCCCGAGTCCCACAGGCCTGGATGGATGTGGTGCAGGTAGTAGGTTTGCACTGAGCTGAGAAGCACTGAGCTTAGAGGAGCCACCTGTTTTATAACAGGTAGTAAGCAAGCTTGCTTTGTCCTGAGGGGACACAAGTTGCCTTGTTGCAAACACAACCCCCAGAAAGGGCCTGGGGAAGGGGCAATCCAGGCTTTGCCTTCTTGTCAAACCCAGCAGGAAGGCAGGAGCAGGAGCAGGAGCAGAGAGAAGTGCCTCAGGGGGCACCCGCCTCACAGAGCTGCTGGGAAGATGAAAGGAGTGAAAATGGGCAAGTGCCACCAACAGTGCTCTGCACAGATGTCCACTGTTGTTACTAGGCGTGGCAATGTGGAGGAAGGCAGGGCTGAAAACTGCATCACTTACATCCAAAATGGAAAACAGTAATTCAACAAATACGTACTGAATGCTTTCAACGCACCAGGCAATGGCGATACAGCAGCCAACAGAACAAAGTCTTTGACCTCCAGGTGCTTACATTTTAGTACAGAAAGACAGACACCAAATAAACTACCAGGGGAGCACATTGTACAGGGCCTTGTAGACCAAAATAAGGATTTGGAACTGGCTACGGGATGGGAAGCCAAAGGAAGTTTGCACAAAAACATGTCACAATCCGATGGAACAGGCTGTTGAGAGAACACACTTCAGAGATGGAGTGCTGTCGGAGAAAAGGTAGAGGCAAGGAGACCAGTTTAGAAGCTAAGACGAAGCCAGGCAAGGGGATGCCAGCTTGGAGTGGGTGGTGGTGGGGAGGTACTTGCCTACTTTGGCCCGTCACAGTCGAACACACAAGGGAAGAAGCCTTGGGAACACTCGGCAGTCAAGTAAGTGGACAGAGGAGCGTCCGTTAGCTGTTATCCTCAGGGGCTGCTTCCAGGTACTGGAGGTAGAAGCCAGGCAGCCACAGGGTGAAGATCAAGTAATTGGAATCAGCTGGTAGAAACTTACTCCAGAAGTTTGCCACAAAAGAAACAACGTAGGGCCAAGTGCTGTGGCTCACGCCTGTAACTCCAAGACTTTGGGTGGCCGAGGCGGGTGAATCCTTGAGGTGGAGAGTTTGAGGCCAGCCTGGCCAACATGGTGAAACTGTCTCTACCAAAAATACAAAAATTAGCCAGGCTTGGTGGTGCGTGCCTATAATCCCAGCTACTCAGGAGGCTGACGAAGGAGAATTGCTTGAACCTGGGAGGCGGAGGTTGCAGTGAGTCAAGACAGCGCCACTGCACTGCAGCCTGGGCAACAGAGTGAGACCCTGTCTCAAAAAACAAACAAAACAAAACAAAACAAAAAAACCCCCAAAACAAGAAAAAAAAGTTCAAGGAATAACTTGAGATTTTCCAATTTTTTAAAAAAACTTTTAAAGATTTCAGCACACTTAAGTGCCAAAGGGACTATTGAGAGGAAGAGGCAAACCGGGCAAGGGAGGAAACTGAAGTAAAGCACCGAGGAGGCGGGCAAGGCTGGGATGCAGAGCACAGTGCAGGGTTCACAGTGATGGGAAGAATGCCCTTAACAGAACGAGAGAGAGAAGGGGAAAGACCCTGGGTGGGATGCAAGTAGGTTTATAGATCTGGTAGTGAAAACTCAATCTGGGAGATTGTGTGACAACCTCCATATTCTCTGTGAGACAGGAAGCGTGATGATCCCATAGGGTTAAGTGAAGGGAGTTCCAGATTTATGGATTATGGAGAATTTCAGAGATTTGGGAATTATTGGCTGAGAAATAAAACAAACGCAGCAAGGGATGGGTGAAAAGCACAAGAAAGAAAGAAAAGAGGCCAGGTGTGGTGGCTTACGCCTGTAACGGCAGCACTTCGGGAGGCTGAGGTGGGAGGATCACCTGAAGCCTGGGCAGCACAGTGAAGCCCCATCTGTACAAAAAGATTCAAAACATGGCCAGGTGTGGTGGTGTGCGCCTGTAGTTCCAGCTTCTCGGGAGGCTGCGGTGGGAGGATCACTTGAGCCCAGGAGTTTGAGGCTACAGTGAGCCTTGATCACACCACTGCACTCCAGCCTGGGTGACACAGTCAGACCTTGTCTTAAGGGGAAAAAAAGAAAAGAAACAGGAAGGAAGGGGCTAGGCAGGACATATTTTTTATGGCTGAACAAAAAATGAGGGAGCCTGGGTGGCAGCCGGAGAGCTAGGGGCAGCAGGGACAGAGGCAAGGCAGGAAAATGACACTTTGATAAGATCAAGTGATAAGGACAGTGTCTGTGGTGCAGTAAAGGCAGCAGTTTAGGGGAGGGTGGACGGTGAAGAAGTAAAGCTGAGAGATTTCAGAAGCAGAGGCACAAAATCAGCTTTTGGACATATTGGAGTTCAGCAGCTGGGGAAGCTGAGGGCAGTGACACGGACCCAGCTGCTGGCCTCGTTTACCTTCTGGCTTATCGTCACCCTTTAGAATGTCTCACCTTAGAACGCCTGGCGCTGTTCCTTCTTGTACCCCCGACCCCCACTTAAAAAGTCAAATCCAAGTTGTATCTTTGGAGCCTCAGGCAAAGGCAACGGGGAACGAGGATTAATACACACAGGCCAAAGAATGGTGTTTCTCTCTTTTATTTAAAAACAGTGCTTCATTACCATGTGCAAAGGCTGAGGCAGTGCTCCTCCTTCGCTTAGAGTTTATAAAAGCCAGCAACATGATCAATAATTTATACACATGGAGAGTAATACAAAAAAATAAGGAATAAAAGCTAAAGATCTAACTACTCCGACCTTCACAATTCCAGCTACTTGATAATAATAGGAGTAACCCAATGAATACTGTATGGTCTGAAAGCTACTATACAATATGATTCTTAACGAGAAGGGAAGGGAATTGGAGACTGTCACAAAGCCCTGGGATGCTTCTCTGGAGTTAGCAGGGAAACAGGACCCTGGGCAAGCAGCTCGGGTGTCCTAGGAAGTGATTCCGGGGGAGGCCGGGAGGGGAGAGAGAAGGCTAGGTGGTCGATCACACAAGCATCCCATGTAATGCCCCCTGCCCCAAAGGTACCTGTTTTGCCATGGCAATGGGAGGGGCTGGAGGAACAGCATGTTGCATGTAGGGATGGTCCGGTTCCTGCCATGGGGAGTGGGGAGAAGAGGAGAGGTTCTGTGGCATTTTGAGCCTTACAAAGATTTGGACTGAAAAGCTCAGAGACTCAGGCAGGTCAGCCTGTCAGGGACAAGTACACTCCACCGGCTCTTCTCGCTTTGCAGCCCTAGCTTACGTGTGTCAGCCCCAGGTTTGCTCCAGCTATTCACAAGCAGAATATAACACAAGAAAAACAATTCATATCCCTTAGGGAAAAAAAGAGGATCAATTCATCACTCGATATATAATACAGCCAAAATGAGCTGCCAAAACAAGCACACACACAAATACTGTGAACAGAAAAATACAAGAAAATGACTAAGCTGGGAGTCTTGACGGGGTATGGACATTGCTTAAAACACTTATCAGTCCCCGGAAAAACCAAACCAAAACACGTTTTAAAAATTCAAAAACTCATGTACCCCCTGGGAAACTGGTGTTGGTAACAAAGGGCAGGGGGTGGGGAGAGAAAAGAGAATCACTGTTCCCTTCTTGCTCGCCAGTGTGAGTGCAGTCCTCAGGTCGCCGGCATGGACGCAAGTGCCAGACAAGGAGGACCAAGTCCCTCTGCCGGTGGCCTCCTAAAAGGCAAGGCTTGAGTTGTGGCTGATAAGCAGTTCTCTCCGTTACCAATCCCTGCCGACCAGCACTACCATGGCTGAATTGATCTACCGTTTTCCTGAGTAAACTGTAACTGGCTACAGTTTCGGTAACATGGAAAAGAACTCGGCTACTACAGCCAACTGCAACACTTCAGGAATCCCCTCCGTCCCTGGGCTCCTCACTCCTAGTGCATCGGATTGAGGAATTTGACAACTCGCTGCAGTCTGGTCTGTAAGCCTTGTTTGCAAAGAAAGGTGCCAGGGACTCCACCACGCTCACCGAACCAGAGGGCACACGCTGGCTTAGGACACCCAGAGCCTACTTGGAAAGGGCCCTGTTTCATGCTCTAGCTCTTGGAGCACTATTGCCTGGCCGATCAGTAAAGCAAGTATGAAGGAAGTACACAGGAACAGGAAAGGGAGGGAAGAGGCTTTTGGACAGTAACATTTCCAAAAAAATATAGTGTTTTATGCAACAGAGAATCAAGTTTCACTGTGTATACTACAAATGGTCAAACATTTTCAAGAGCATGACAAAATAAAAACACACAAATTTACGTCTGATGTTCACCTTGCCCACTATTTTTTTCCTATCTTAAAACAGTGCAAACAGGTAACTTATGCTTTTAAAACACCACGACCCCTTCCCCACCCCCCAAAGTCCCTTTCCTCCTAGTATCTGGGGGAAAAAATCTGCAATTCTGCAAATGTCACTGTGCTAGAGGGTTGCAAGCAGCAGAGAACTGGCTGAACTTGGCAAAAGGGGAGGGCTCGCCAAAGTTTCCCCTTTTCCCTCCTTAAACATCTAAGTGCTTTCCAGTCTGTCCCTTGGTTGGCCTTGTTCTCCTGCCAGAGGGAAGGGGGCTCATCATGCCCTTCTTGCATATCCTTGGGGTTGCTTCCGTCCCTGTTTGATATCAGTCTCCCTCATGTCTGGAAGCTATGTAACTAGTTACGGGATGGTAGTGATTAACCTTCTCTGCTAGATCTCTAGGAAAGCATAATTCTAAGCTAAGAGCAGTTCAGCCCCTGAGGAGTCACACATTTGAGGAAAAGCTGCTATCGATGATTTCTATCGTCTAGATTTCCACTAGCTCCCCTCAGACTAAAAGTTGTGCCCCAGTCCACTTCTTTCTCAAAGAAAAAAAAAATGTTGGCTCAATTCAGACTGTGGCTGTTGGAGGATGATGGTGATAGTAGGTTTTGTGAAACCTGAGAGCCTGACAAATGGTGAATCACAATGGCTGATCTGAGTTAATGGAAATTAAACTAAGAGACACCAGGAATTCTGGAAAATGCCTACGGGCAGCTCTCTGGCTAAAAGAAGGACGCGGAGATAAAGGTTTTCACTAGAGGCCTCCTTTAAGGAGCCCAGCTTCCAAGAGTACAGAAAGTCCAGGTCATGAACTATAGTAAAGTTGAAAAAGAATCGTGCATGTGATTCAGCATCGGTGAGTTTTCTGGAATTATCAGCCAGCATCCTCTAACAAACTCACGAAATGCCAGACTCCTCTGACTCTCTTTCTTAATACAGTGAGAACCAGAGTCAGGAACAGACAAGCAGTGCTGCTTTGAGCAACCTGCCTCTGGTGAAGTTGACTGTACAGAGTCTCAAAGTTCAAATGGTGATGGCGAGGTTGATACTGTGAAATCTAGATGCTTGTAAGAGCCCAATTCTCAGTGTTGACACTGAAAACCAAAGACCCTTTCATAAAAAGCAGAACTCCATCTATTCTTTCTTAGCAAAGGGAGCTGGAGGAAGTGGTGTTAAACACCATCCCTGGAAATGCAGCAGAAACCACTGGAAAGCACAGAGCTTGCCTTTGGAGGCCTCAGCCAGAACCAGCTGAACTGAGATGCACTCAAGGTGCCTCAAGCTCAAGATTCTGCCTCTCTTAAAAGGTCTGTGGGAGCTGCCTTCTCTACCTTTCCTATTATCCTTACCTCTTTCTAGGAAAAAAGAAGAGAAAAACACTTAAACTCATTCTCCTATTCTCCCCTGCTAGGGATACAACCATTTAGAATTTGGCCTAGTCTCCATTGAGTACGTGCCTTGCCATCTTTTGGGAATGGCCCCTTTGTGATCATGACCTCAAACTTTTGTTTTTTCAGTCAGCTAAAGTTCTCCCTCAAAGCAAAAGCAAAAGCAAAATCCCCCCTGCCCCCATTCCCTAGAACTGTGAAAGCCCGCATCCCATTCCCCGCTCCTCTAACTAAAATATTTATATACATACAACAAAAATTGTCTTAACAGCAACCAACCAAACTTTGGCTTGGGGTGGGGGGATCCTTAAAAATGGCCAATGGACTGGGCCGTTGGTGTCCCCTTAGTCTCCGTCCTCCTCCCCAGGATGAGTAATAATTGCATCGAGGCCTCTAGCTTCCTTGACATCGCCCCTAGTTTCAGGCACAGCCTCTCTCCCAGTTATGAGGCGAGACAGGATTCTGAAGGGGGAGAGGATATGTATTCTACGCGACAGGCCAATGCCCTCTCAGACACATCACTCTGCTTACAAAGAATGCTTGATGCTGTCGTAGGTCAGTCATTTTAATTCAGGGACATGAGTCAGTTATCAGTCAAGAACATGTGTGGAGGCAGGAGTTAAAAAACAAACCCAAAACAAACCCATAACAAACCAGAAGCTCCATGTCTCTGAATTACTCCCTTTAGCAGCTGTCCCTTGGGTGAAAGGTCACCCTAGTACCAATGTGAATAGACCAGGGAGCCAAAGAGACCGTGCTTTTCTATTTCCTAATGCCTTCATTTGGGAAATGCTGTAGGACACTTGCTTTTATCAGTTCTATCTAACAGCTAGAAGAGAAACACTCTCCTACCTTGATAACACAGAAAATTACAGCCAGATGGCAACGGCAGTGACTCACTGCATGCCTCTTTCTGGCGATATAGAAGACCCTTGCCATTTCAGACCCTCCTTCCACTATGGGAGGGCAGCAATCTCAGAGCCTCCGCATTTTATGTCCTGTAGTGTTAATGTATACAAAGTGGTCCGGGTGCTCAGCTGGCTGTTTCTGGAGGACAGTGAGAAGCTTGGCAGGACAGCCACAGGGCTCAAGACTGTGGATAGAGAAGTGACTCATAAAGGCTCTGGAAGATGAAAATTCCTATGGCTTTGGAGCAAGTACAAAGTGCCTCTGCCTGCCCTTCCATGTCCTCATCACCAAAACTTCCAGGGACTGCTGACCTAGGACCTGGTACTCGATCTTTCCCCAGCAGATTCTTTATTCTGTTTTTTAAACTTTGTACTTTCTAAGGCAAGAAAAAAGTAAGAAATACCAGATCTTCTAATATTCCTTTTCTCTTCCTCACCCTCTTTAATGGCTGTGAACACTTTGTACTTCTAATCCTCAAGCGGTGCCCAGATATCTGGGGGAAATCTGGTCACTGGCTTATTCATCTTTCTGTCCCTGGGTCCTAAATTCCTGAATCTTATGGACATGAGAGCAGGATGTTAATAAAAGAATACATCAGCTAAGCTGTGGTTCAATTAAAGGAGAAGAAGCCCAGAAAGAATGCTAAGTTACAGGAACAAAAAGAAATGATCTTTTTCATACTCCAGAGTTCATTCTGAGATCGGTTTCCTAATGAGGTGTTTATTATCCACAGTCTGAGAGCACGTTTGGAAATATCAATACTATAATTCCAAAAACGATGCCAACTGTCTCAGGCTGTGCCTGTAAGATGATTGTAAAAAGAATGGAGAAGACAGGAGGGAAGAGGAGAGGAAAGCGTCTTTTTAATTCTCCTGCTTTATAAGCACAAATTCCTATCTATCAGCATGTGGATTCCAGCCACAGCCAACCAGAATTGCCTGTCAAAAGACCAGAAACTCAGAAGACTAGAAGAATATCCTGTTGCGGAAAGATCTCTTCCACTTCTGCTTGTCCCCCAGCCATTCAGCACCAGGTACACTTTGGTAATTCTGTCTGCTGATTTCTGATCAGATGCATTTATCAGCTCCTAATGTCTCTCCTTCCTCCTTGACTGCCTCTTCCGTGATTGATAGAATAAGCTAAGCACGGACATACAGACATGGAAATGCATTATTATTTTTTTTTTTTTTACCACAGTTAAAAAAAAAAAAAAAGAAAAAAATGCACAATCTTTGGAACAAAAGAATTAAAGGCAGAAATTTAAAGGAAAAATACATATTCAAAGAACATAGTGAGGTATAAAAAAGTATTCTTTCTTTTTTTGTGTTTTTTTTTTTTTGTTTGTTTGTTTTTCCTCTTCATCTTGCTATAGAGTTCCTCTACTAGTAAATATTGCAATAGCCAGGCCTCATGAACTGGGGGGCTGTCCCATTTGCAGGGGTCTCACGTCACTTCAGTAGGGGGCAAATCGGCTGTAGCCACCTCGGTATAAACTCGCCTGCAGTAATTAAAGAGATAAAAATAATTAAAAGGTTGAAGAGAGAAGCATGAACAGTGAAGAAAAATATGTCCAGAGAGGGATTTGGAAACACAGCCTCCTTCAAAGCCTTAAAGCAATTAATCAAGCATTGCCTTGTGCAGTAAAGTCAGGAAACCAACTTCTGCTTCTAAGGTGCTCAAACCAGAGCCCAGCACATTTATTGCTGACCTGATATTCTCAAAGAGAATATGACGACATTTTATTTCATCATTTGCATGAATTAGCACAGAAGGGAAACAATATACAATTGAAAATTAGTTCTGCCAAGAGTGATTTTTAAAAGCACAGGTTTTTGTTTACTTTGATACAGCCTATAATCCTGGTGGAAAACAGATCCCCAGTTTCCTCTTCTCACATATGACCCATCTGCAGTGCACGTTACTTCCGACACGATCCCTGCCATGTGTGGTCACAGCCCATGTTTGAGATGGTGCTGCATCTAAACCTCAGTCAGTCTTGAATAAAGTCTAGTTCCTCTAACATCTACAAAGCACACCAACTAGGCTGTTTCTTGACATATTCACATTTATATATCTAGCTGGGGTTTTAACTAGGCTTTATTCCTTTATCAAATGACTTTCTCTAATGGCTTATCTCTTTCAATTACAAGTTTCCCAGGAATGTATCTTTCTCAGGTCATTCTTTTAGCATAGGACTTATATCATTTTAGGACAAAATAAAACCTCAGGAACTTCCACCACTGCCTTTATATTGTAATGCTCTACTTCACTTATAAACATATATTCCCTCAGGGCCCCCATTACTTCCTTCCACAAATCTTCCTCAGTGGAAATTTGGTGTGAGAAGTAACTTCCTCATATTCCTTTAGGTCTTACATTTTACACTTCATTCTGTCTCCTTTTCAAACAACTCTGCCATGTTCAGAGGTAGTTGCCCAGTTGCATTTTGAATTAGAGAGCAAGGCTGGCAGAGGTGTTATTGTGGAATGGCCTACCTTTGTTGCAGCCTGTGAGTCCTAATCACTGAAACTGGAGGCACCAAAGCCAACACAATAATGCTGCAGTGAGGTGGTTGGTCAGAAGAAATTATGCTAGTTCTACGGACTTCTTCGATACGTCTATCAAAAACACTATATTTTGCCACAGTTGTTATCAATAATCAATGAAACAGCCTATAAAGCATTCACTTGGGAATTTCTAGTACTATCTACCAGAAGGCTCAGGAAGAGCAGGGGCATCCTTTAGATTTGTATTTGAAACTTAAGTTTTTGAAAAGCTTACTGTGAATACTACAACCTTATGCTCCATGCTCCTTTCCCAACACTGATCAATGAAACTATGCCACAGGTATGCACTCAACATTTGAACCAATAGAAAACATTCGCCAGTTCCCCTATTACTCTCACAAATGATGCCACTGCTCAGGGCACACTATCAGTGGTCATTCCTTTTTGCTGCCCTTAACTAGGCCATGTGGCTCACACTACAATAACATACAAATAAAGAGGGTGCCATGAATAGATCTGTGTGGCTTTAATACCTTGATGGTGGATGAAAGGCTAAGTTTACTACCTCCCTAGATCTTCTGTAGTCTATGGGTAAAAGAAGGGGTGAAATGGTTTTATAAAACAATGGTATATTATATACTTACCACAGCGCCAACTCCATAGCTAGCGGCAGGGGCAAGGGCATGGTAGGGGTCGGCTGTGTACACCCTGCCATAACTGGAAAGAAGAAACACAATCAGACAGATAAAGAAAAGTGTGTGATCTAAAAAAATTCAAGGGATTCCTGTGCTAAAGACTTGTGAGTCACTTGGTCTTGGATTATCATAAGGAAACTGGAATTATAAGGAATAGGAAAAAACCTTTCTATTTCTACTCCCAAATGCAATAACTGAAAAAATCTGAAGTACTTCTAGAAAATGGAAAAGAAAGGAGTTGGAGATGAGGAAGAGAGGGACTGGAGTCAAAGCCGAAGAAGAGATGAGAACAAGAAAGAGGGAGCGGAGGACAGAGTTGGTGCCTTGTGCTTCAGGCAGGACAAAGGCCATCAAGAGGTCTGCAGAAAGCCCAGGCTGGCAAGACGCCCGATGCGCTAAGAGCTGCTGTAGAAACGCTGAAGGGAGGGAAATGGGTGACATTTTGGGATGGAACAGCTCTCATGCATCCCAAAGCTCACCTCTGCCTCTGTACATACCCGTCGCTGTAAGCGGCTGCAGCGGCTGCAGCAGCGGTGGCTGCGGTTGCAGTAGCAGGCTGTGCATATCTGTAGGCTGCATATCCACCCTACAGGAGAGAAGAGAACTGACTTTACAGATACCTCTCCCCCCAGGTGTACAGAAAAACACACACCCGCCCACACACAGACGTACATACATGTAGACACAGGGACTGACACAAACATAGACACACACATGGGAAAAAAATGTTTCAAACTGCATCAGTCTGCATGTTATTATTCCTCCAATAAAAAATTAAGCCCTACGATATGCAAGGATTTGCTTTCCAATTTGTGACAGTATTAAAAGTAAACTTTGGTAGTACCTGTTAAATACAAGCAATGAAGATATGATTTTGGATCTGTCTACTTCACAGTCTTTGTTGGAACTTTCAAAAGCAAAAATATTTACAGCAAGTTGGGAGAACTCTGACAAGAAATATAAATTATGAAGTTAAAACATATGAAATCTGTATGTGTTGACTTCAGATTCTCTAATGTGTTCTTGGATTGATTCATTAGTAAGAGACTACAGCATGTAACAGAAACCTCTGCCCCATCCGGCCTAGCCTGTTTGCCAAGAAGCTAAGATAATCAGGCAATATTTAGAAGGAAAAACAATGTAGATCAGGGGTCAGCAAACTTTGGCCTGTGAGCCAATGCAGCTTGCCACCTGTTTTTGAAAATACTGGTGACAGAGACCAATGTCCTACAAAGCCAAAAATACTGACCACTTGGCTCTTTATGGGAAGTCTGCCAACTCAGATGTACATTTCATACTTGAGCAAATCAGTTACAGATTTCTGAGGATTCTTTGGCTGGATCCAAATAGATCAGGAACCCTGCTTCTAGCATTTAACTGCATTTTCCTTCCCTAAAAGGTTTTGAGATTCTTTTTTTTTTTTTTTGAGGCAGAGTCTCGCTCTGTCGCCCGGACTGGAGTGCAGTGGCCGGATCTCAGCTTACTGCAAGCTCCGCCTCCCGGGTTTACGCCATTCTCCTGCCTCAGCCTCCCGAGTAGCTGGGACTACAGGCGCCTGCCACCTCGCCCGGCTAGTTTTTGTATTTTTAGTAGAGACGGGGTTTCACTGTGTTAGCCAGGATGGTCTCGATCTCCTGACCTCGTGATCCGCCCGTCTCGGCCTCCCAAAGTGCTGGGATTACAGGCTTGAGCCACCGCGCCCGGCCAAGGTTTTGAGATTCTTACATATTAATCTTACAGTAGACTCTGAGCTTTTCTTCCAATGGTCCAAATATCCTCTCAGTCCTAAAGAATTTCAAACCATCATATCCTTCTATTTCACCTCAGTTTGGGTAACTCAAATACACAAAAGAGAACCACGTATTCTTTCAGAAAGCATTTCAAGAGACAATCACAACAACAAATGCCACATGAGACAGGATATTTTAAAAAGTGGCAAACTCTACTTTTTATTATTTTTCTTTTCCCTTCTAGAATTCATCTATTTTACCTAAACCTAATTCAGATGCAAATTTTTATTACTGGCCTTTCACTATCAAAAACAACTATGTTCAACTGGCCCAACTAAACATCATTTCAGTAGTGAACAATAGCACGAACATTTTATTTCTGTGGATAAAATGTGCCCATTTCTCATGGATATCTGAAGGTTTTTGCCCTGTGCCTTCTACTTTCTATTTTTTCAAATATTCAATTTTTTCTAAATCTACAACAGAAATTTCAAATTTACTTCTTTATCATTTCTTGGGATTGAGAACAACTATTTTCTAATGGGAGCCCTGCTCTTCTTCACTATCTTATGTGGCAGGTTCTAGCTTGCTTCTTTTATTTCTGTCACACCTTAATTTAGAAATACCTATAATTTCTTATGAGCTTCTAAAGCCTTTTGCTTCTTCCTTATATAATTTATGCTTTCTCTAAATGAAGAAACTGCATTGTGAGGGGAAATTTATTCCTGCTCTTCAAGTGTATGCTGCTTGAAGTCAGGATAGTTTCAAATGTACTTTAAAAAATCCCTGACTAGCTTTCAGTGGTTATACATTATTCCTCCTTTATTTTTCAAATGAGTTGACTTAGAAAGTAAACATTTCCTTCCTAATTATGAACTCTTCTAGAGATATATGAAGACTCTAATTAATATTACCAAACACTGACAATGAAATGGTAATGAATGGGAACATGGCAGGAAGCACCCTTGAGGCCCATTTCTGATCAACATGGTTCCTGGGAATTCTAGCCAGGTCTATGGAAATGGGCAGGCCAGACAGATCTGGGCAAAGCTGTACATCCCGGCCACAACGTAATTTAACTAACTAACTAACTAAAGTATTTCTTTACCTTTTTTTTTTTTTTTTAAAGCATTTGTTAAACAAAGCAAACGTTAATTACAGTTGGAATTTTAACACTAAAATGAACCCTAGTAATTTTTCATTATAACTAGAGGTGGTTCCATTAGTTTAGAATTTGTTTGCTAGTGTAAAGTTAGAGCAGGGCTATTTAGTAAAACTTCTATACTCTTTATAATGCAAGCATTATACTCTTTAGTATTACTCCAAACATCAGAGTAACATTAAAAACATTTTAAAGTTAAGGCAATAAAAGCAGTTAAGGCCCAATTCATGTTTACCTAAGTAAAAACATTAAAAACTGAAGTCTTACGCCATATGGCAGAGGTATGAATTCTTGCAAAGGGATACTGAAGTTCAAAAGTACTCATCCAAGGGTAGGTTTCACACCTGACTCTCAGGAAGACTGAGTGAGGTACTGGAGGTACGACCTCTGAGTATTCTTTTTTTTTTTTTTTTTTTTTTTTGAGACGGAGTCTCGCTCTGTGGCCCGGGCTGGAGTGCAGTGGCCGGATCTCAGCTCACTGCAAGCTCCGCCTCCCGGGTTCACGCCATTCTCCTGCCTCAGCCTCCCGAGTAGCTGGGACTACAGGCGCCCGCCACCTCGCCCGGCTAGTTTTTTGTATTTTTTAGTAGAGACGGGGTTTCACCATGTTAGCCAGGATGGTCTTGATCTCCTGACCTCGTGATCCGCCCGTCTCGGCCTCCCAAAGTGCTGGGATTACAGGCTTGAGCCACCGCGCCCGGCCGACCTCTGCGTATTCTAGCAAATTATGGCTTTGAGCTGTATTCTACCCATTCTGGAAAAAACAGGTTTTTTTTTTTTTTTTTTTTTTTTTTGAGACGGAGTCTCGCTCTGTCGCCCAGGCTGGAGTGCTGTGGCCGGATCTCGGCTCACTGCAAGCTCCGCCTCCCGGGTTCACGCCATTCTCCTGCCTCAGCCTCCCGAGCAGCTGGGACTACAGGCGCCCACCACCTCGCCCGGCTAGTTTTTTGTATTTTTTAGTAGAGACGGGGTTTCACCGTGTTAGCCAGGATGGTCTCGATCTCCTGACCTCGTGATCCACCCGACTCGGCCTCCCAAAGTGCTGGGATTACAGGCTTGAGCCACCGCGCCCGGCCGGAAAAAAACAGGTTCTAAGTGAGGTTGCTGGCAGAATCAATTTCCCCTCATTTTCCTAGGCCTACAGGAAGCCATCGGAACCTTGGTGGTTTAGGAGTAATGTTATTGCTAACCAAAACAATTCAAATGGATCAGACTATGGAAAAGAATGTTCCTTCCCATCCTGAAGGAGATGGAGAGAAATCTATCTGTAGCAGTTTCCTTCTTTTATAAGTCAACTCTGACTTTGAAGTTTAAACTTGATGAAGTTCTCTGATTTTCAAGTTGAAGAAAACAGAACAGGGTTGCAAATATTTTACTGAAAACAAAAAGCTGGAGAAGAATATCAGCATTAAGAAAAAACACATTAATAGTTTTTTTTTTTAAGCAGATGACTTTAACATGATTATTCTCCTAATTACTTTATAATAACGGCATTAGAGAGAAACCTTTAAAAGAAGAACTATTTTAGGATAAATAGGCAATATCCTACTAAACTAACTTGGTAATTCACTAATGGCTACTCCAAAAGTAGAAAAATTAATTGTGTGTCATGGATGTATTTCTCTCTCTCTCTCTCTCTCTCACACACACACACACACACACACATGCTTACTCGAAAGTGTTTCTGCTGCTTTATTCAACAAAACATATCATAAAATGTAAGACAAAGAAAATTCAGATATATTTATTTCTATTCCAGATTTCAAAGTGCATAGAAATTTCAGACTGAGAAACCATTTTTTCAACTTTCACTCTTACTAGCAAATCTAAAGGCTTTTATAAAACATGAGAACAAAGTGCAGTTTGAAACACCAAGGTTTTCATTACTGTTTCTTAAGTTTTTCAAAAAGAACAAGGGTGGGAAGGAGGAGGAAGAGACAGGGTTCAGGCGTGGGGAGGGATATGGCGCCACATTTATTAATCACATTAAAAACTAAGCATGCCAACATCTGGAGCTAAAACAACCAGCAAAATCACCACGTTCAGACTCGTATTGGCTAACTCTATCTATCCCAGCATTCTCTTGGGACAGCGGTTTGCCCTAGGCTCTACCACAAGCTCGGTGAAGTACACAGCCTCAATTACTAGAGCGTGCAGCCACAACGACCTGGTATTACGGAAACAGTCAGTCACCACTTGAGTTAACATTCCATACCCTAACGACTGGCCCCTCCCCAGCCCAAAGAAATAGTCAATCTTGCCCACCCTAGCCCTGGCCCACACCACAATGTTAATAATTATAACAAGCAGTAACCCATCTGTTATATCAGAGAAGGGAACAGAGACTCCACTGAGAGATTTAGAGTGAGATGTTAACATTTCTTCAGCTGACTGCACAAACAAACAAACAAAAAAAGAGGAGAAATAATTCATTTGGAGATATGAAGTCATGAAATAGCTGATGTGTATTGCTTTTAACCATGCACTGATGCAAAACTGAAGCAACCATTAATAATAAAAATTAAAAAGGACATATGTATTTACACACAATCAGACCTGTTTGATCTGAAGCAGTTTGCAGATTCTATCTGTGTGTGATTTGAAATAAAACAAAAAATGGGGATTAGCATGGCCACAGCACACCCTAATGTAGGAGGGCACACACGGACGTCTTTTTGGAACTCTGATAGCTGGATAAATTTGGCTTGGCTAAGCTTGATTCAGATACACACATGCCCCTTTAAAAATAATATTCTTATTCCTTTGCAATTCATTCTGCATGACACCTGGTATCCCCAGTGGGGTTGTCCAATGCTCCATCGCTCCCCTATTCAACCTGCCTGACACTGGCAATATAATTCAGTCCTGACCCACAGCACTCACATGTATGCTTGTCCTCTGTCAACAACCGTATATTCTAGTCCACAGCATTCTTCTAAAATATTTCCTGTGTTTAGGAAGTTTACTTTTTCACATATCTGTAACATATCTCTGACTTCAAGTTCCAGCTTCTTCAAAGGAAAATGCCTTTAAAAAGTTGGCTTTAAGATCCTTTCCAGTGTTCTCTGCAGTTTAGGTTAAAGTCTCAATTTTTCATGGCTCAACGTCATCTCCTAGGGCTTTTCTACTCTGAACCAATTTTATCACCTAATTAACTTTACGATGTTGCCACGTTGACCATATGATCTTTCGGCACAGTTTTGTAGCTGTGTTTTAATCTAGAGCAAAATACAATAGAATATAATCCCTCCTATATCTGACCTTTATCTGCATATTTATTAGTTTAATCTCACACTGGTAGACTTTTGCCTTGTCTTGATTTTAACCTAGCCCTTAATTTTATTATATTTTTGTTTTAGGTTTACATTAAAACAGGACTTTGGTGAGCATGTGATGTCAAGACACCTTCTTTCTACCCGGAAGACAATGACATTATGTGACACTGAGGAGGAGAGTGTGTATTTCAAGACCAGCAGACAAAATGAAAGCTTGTTACCTACATGTAGTGTATAGATCAATAGAGCAGGAGGGCTGGGAGATGGTGGCAGGTGGGGTGGGTAAGGAATGGCAGGTGTGATGCTTAAAATCACTACAGCAGAGCAGAGATCTATTCCAACTAGTGTGGGTTTAATGCTGGGCCTCCAGGAATCACTTTATTTATCCTTGGATGATTCTAACTCCCTCTTTTTCCTCATCACCTCCCCATCCCTGCTAAGAACCATGGTTCTAGGAGATATTATAGAGTTCTTTGGTGGCAAAATGGCATCACTGATTACATGTGACTAACACAGAAACTTACAATAATGGTGATACTGTCACTACTTTTGATTGAGGTCTATCTTCTTTGAAAAGTACTTATGAAAAAAATTTCAAGTATTTAAATTTTATCTTATTATTATTTAACATTGGAGTTAAGGGGAAAAATTGCTATGATCAACTTGAAGTCTTCCACCTATTATTTCTATGGTAGATGAGAGATGATTTTCAATAAATCAAACCTTTCAAACATTATTATTCCACATCTCCCCAAATTAGTTCATTTCCAAAATCTTGCTGAGTAGCCACATAAATAAACTGGATTGTGAAAAGCCATCGACTATTTTCTTTCTCTTAGCATCCAGCTATCAGCAATCCTTCTAACAAGTATGCTATTATAAAAATGAACTCACTGATCTTCTCGGGTGAAAGGAGAAGAGGCCAAGGGACATGCATGTCTCATTGTTTGAGTCCCATATGTCTAGATTTTTAAGGCAACTTCAAACTTATATAGCAGCACAGTCCAACTACTGCTGATATTTCACTACAGGGCCCAATGTGGGATTCAGGAATCCTATTTGTACAGTTCTACTTCCTCTTTTTTCTCTTTTCTAAATTTATAGTAGTAAGAAAATGTCCCAAACTGCTAAGATCTAAATATAAAAAAAACAGTTTAAATACCACAGGTAAATGTGATTGACAGATTAAAAGAGGTGGCAGTGATGGGACAGTGCATATTACACAACTGGCTGGGATATGTGTCAAGAGGACAGGAGCACTTTTGGAGGAAGTGCCATTATGTACGGAATGTGACTGTGGGCACTGCTGAGGTAGCAGGGCTTAGATCACACGCTCACAAGTCTTGATTGTCCAAAAAAGCCTCTGTTCCCATCTCTAACGTGGAGCTGGAATGGTTAGTATAATTCAATTTTTTCACTGCAATCCACAATCTGATTGATTGGCAGGTCACACTGGCACTCCTACCTGAGGTATTTTAGCGCTAATGATTGGTTCCTGTAAGACTATTCTATAACAGAACACAGGAAGAGCAGTTCAAAAAACACAGCTGTGGAAGGAAAACAATCATACAAAAAGCCCGCTAAGGGGCCCACCAGCCTTTTCTTTCCTTTGGATGCAAGCATGCTTTTCATAGGAGGTGAATTAGGAGCAGTTTGTTATCCCATTTAAAAAGTGAATCAGGGCGAACTATGCCTTTTCTACTGGCCAAAAAAGAAGAGGGAGGGGTGGATACATAATCTAGCTGCCACACTCCCAAATCCTATCACGGTAGGTCTCTTTACAAACTAGGAACACAATTGCTAGATCAGTTCTCCAGAGAGGAATGTGCCATAAAAGAAAGAGAAAGAAAATGGCTAGCAGGAATCACTGTCTACGAATGGGACAGTGAAAGGGATTACAAAAACCTTGCATAATTAATAGCCTAAATTCACTTCACTTAAGCATAACCAGCAATTTAAAATCTTTTCCCTCGTGTCTTCTCTTCAAGCTCCAATTCGGTGCACTTTTTATACTGAACTCTCTATTCCTTCTATTTCTAAGATACCTTTCGGAGGAAATAAGAACTAAATGTATACTGACAGATTTCCACAGATGAGAAATGTATGCAGAGAAGCAGCACAAACTCAAAGGCACAATGACAGCTTTTTGTTGTCTGTGTGTTTCTGAAGAAGTATCCTTTGCTCCCTCATATGTGGAATATAGAATATACAGTTTTAAAAGTGACAGTTGTATTAGGCCTAACTCAGTAGTTACCTCATATTCTTGCTTCTCATGTGTGGGCGTGGATGTTATTTCAGCACTAGTGACCAGCTTTTTTTCTCTAAGTAACTCTGCTTTAAGGTCAGAACTAAAAAATAATAACATTACTATTAATTACTTTCCTTAACAAGGGGCCACTGGTCAAAAAAAATTATTTCAGCAAAATCACTGAATTACTTGTGTTTAGCTCAGCAAGGTAATCCAGTTAGTAGATTAAAAAAAAAAAAAAAAAAAAGTATTTTAGTAACAAGAACAGAAAAATCATCTGTCTCAAAATCTTACATTGTAAAGTAAGGAAATAAGAGAACTGTTAAAAAAAATTGGGTTGGTTGACTTAACAAGGTTGAAGTAGACAAGTCTTTTTTTTTTTTGAGACGAAGTCTAGCTCTGTCACCGAGGCAGGAATGCAGTGTTGTGATCTCGGCTCACTGCAACCTCTGCCTCCAGGGTTCAAGTGATTCTCCTGCCTCAGCCCCCCAAGTAGCTGAAACTACAAGTGTGTGCCACCACGCCTGGCTAACTTTTGTATTTTTAGTAGAGATGGGGTTTTGCCATGTTGGCCAGGCTGGTCTTGAACTCCTGACTTCAAGTGATCCACCCGCCTTGGCCTCCCAAAGTGCTGGGATTACACACATGAGTGACCATGCCCGGCCAAAGTAGGAAAGTCTTTTTTTTTTTTGAGATGGATCTCGCTCTGTCGCCCAGGCTGGAGTGCAGTGGCGCGATCTCGGCTCACTGAAAGCTCTGCCTCCCGGGTTCATGCCGTTCTCCTGCCTCAGCCTCCCAAGTAGCTGGGACTACAGGCGCCTGCCACCACGCCCGGCTAATTTTTTTGTATTTTTAGTAGAGACGGGGTTTCACCATGTTAGTCAGGATGGTCTTGATCTCCTGACCTTGTGATCTGCCTGCCTTGGCCTCCCAAAGTGCTGGGATTATAGGCGTGAGCCACTGCGCCCGGCCCAAAGTAGGCAAGTCTTAATAAGACAGAAATAGATTGTATTTAAGAAAAAAAAAAAAAAAATCACCAAATAAGAAACACATTAGAGAAAAAAATTTGATTTTGAAATAATCCAAATGGAAAATCTTGCTCTAATAGATCAGACTTCAAGAAAACAAGTCAAATAACAAAGATGAGTTTCATGAGAATATGAACACTAATGTATATGGGAGATGTACATGCTAACATCATATTTAAGTATGTGTATTTAGAAATGTGTAATCTGGTGTAAAAGTAGGATAGATTCCCCAGTTCTCTAGCTTCATTGTGAACATAGGAAAAAAGATATCTTTCATTACTTGCTGAAAATATTTTGAGGAAAGAGGTGGATTTTAACTAAAGTTCAAAGAGAGGTAGTGAAATATGGACTGGTTGGGTTTTATGCCTGACTGTATTAATAATTCATGTAGTTCTGGGTAAGTCTCTAAGAAATATATCTATAAGTTACGAGGTTGGACCAAATCATGGCTAAGGTTCCTTCAAGTAGTTATTAAATTAAGGCATACCTTACAGGCCTACTCTAAGTAGTATGCATGAGTCACGTGTACCTCGAAGAACTGTATTATCTCATCTCTACTTCCTGCAAAACACAAAACTTCTGAGTGCATTCTGAAAGTGCATTAACTTTTTTAGGTTGCTTGAGAATCTCTGGTAGACTGTGGAAACAGTTCACTAAAAAGGTCCTCTTATTGATTTTGGAAAGTAAGGGTGGAGAAAGCATTTCTAGACAATTTTAACCAATCCCCACAGAATCATTTCATGCTGACAAGTTTTTCTTACAAAAAATTTTCCCTTGATGACTTGAGTGACTAAATCAAGCTTGCTTTCAGAAAAAGTCCATCTGGAGAGGTCATAATAAAAAGACTTCAAAACTCAAAAATTTCTACTTTGTCAATTATATCACTTTGTCCACATTTTTTTGTCGTAAATAATACGTGACAAACCAATCACGGAACTTTAGTGATAGCTAGACAGTTTAAATAATGGAGTACATATTAATACGGCTAGTAGAATCAGCAAATCTTCCATGATAGTCAAATGGCTGTAAGAAGAGTCTGGGTTGCTGATTATGCTACTCACTTCCCCCAATGGCTCTTAGTAACTAAATATCTGGAGTTTTCTCATGACTACACACTCTTTGCTGGCATCGGTTCCTTATTTGGCTATCACAAGGTCATATTCTCTCAAAGTATGTAAAATAGGAAAATGTACAGTTCAGAAAGCTTATTAACCTCTACATAAATCACAGCTCTAATGATCTAAAGAGGGATGTGAAATGAGAAGGAAAGCAGAAAAGGGAAAGAGCTGGTTTAAGGCTAAGCTAGTCCTGTTATTTATGTATGCAAATGACACGACAATAGTAAAAGACTTTAAACCTGCTGATCATCTCACAAGTAAATTAATGATCCACAGAACATCTGTGGGTATAGGGAAGGGAAAAGAATATGTCCAGTAGACTGACCCTTGCAATGATCAGGAAACCCAAAGGCTTAGTTTTTGCACCCAGGGGCAAGCGCAGTGGCAGAGAAGCATGCTTGCATTCTTAAATATATAAATATATATATATATATCCACAAGGAAAAAGAAAATAAAAATTAAATAAATTAAAAGGAAAAAAACCAAACCAAACCAAAGAAACAGAAAAAAAAGGCTGGCTTGTCAGGGGATGGGGTCGAGAAGGCCCCAGTGTGTGTACTTACATAGAGGTCAGCACCGTAAAATCCGTCCTGGTAAACCACACTGCAGAAAATCCACACAAAAACAAAAACAAAAAAAACAAAAGAACAGAAACACATTCCGGTTATTGAGGACGGCAGCATGCACATGCGCTCTACACAGGCAGGTGATGTATGAATACATAACCTGGGCTTGGGGCCTTGGCAAGTTGGTGAGAAAATGTGAAAGTGCACACGAAGGTTACACAGCTCCGGGACATGCGAGGAGAGGGAAAGGTGTGCAAAACTGGAATGCGCAACCTGGATATTCGGTAATTAAAGTAGGATTCACACAATAAAAAGCACTCCTGGAAGAGCCTATTTTATCTATCCAAAATCTGCTGGCTTGGAAACAACTTTTTGTACATGGAGTATTTTTAAAAATCAGCTTGCCCTAGGAGGAAGTTTCTTTTTAAAGAGCTTACAAAATAGGGTAGGGGTGAAGAGGAGTTTAACATGAAAAACTGAACCCAAAGAATTCCACTAGGGCAGGGCCTGTATGCAAAGTATGTTTTTAAATTACGTTTAAGTATTTTGTTTTCAGTATTGTAATAATACGTAAATGTTTTTCTGATATCCATACATCACCTGCTTTTTACCCTGCACATTAGACATGCGATAAGATTTGGCTGATCACACAAGCATGCAAAGTATTATTATTCAGCATTTTAAGAACCAATGCAACACCTCAGAAAAACAAGTCAATCAATTCTGACCAAAGTAAACAGAGAAATGTAATTAAAAAAAAAAAAAAAAACACAACCAAAAATACCCACAATGCATTGCTTTCACAAGCAGAGATAATGAGCTAAAGGTTAAGGTGATTGGTCCAAGGTCCAAGAATTGAAAGGTGCAGTGGGGATCCCAGATAGTAACAATATAATCCAGAGTGGGAAGGAGTAACTGGAAGATTTTAAGGGTTCTTTTTTGACCATAAGAGTATTCATGGAATTCTGAAAACTACCACTGATAACTGAAGTTCTGGGCTTGACCAAAGATCGCCCTGTCTTATTTAAAAGAATAAAACTGAGAAGGTAGCTGGTTAAGAATAGAAGGTTTATTTTCCTGTTTAGATAATGAATTTGTAGCAAACAGACAATGCATGACTTTTTCTTAAAAACAAAAACAACCTAAGCAACACTATATTCTTAAATATAGATTTCCAACCTTTTGAGGTACTTTTGTGCATACAGACTTCCCCAAAAACATTATTTTGGGACCAAAAGACATGGAATAGCAATAGAGATAAAAGATAAAACTTTCTTCTTCATCTCTGTTAAATCAAGATCAGATTGTTTTAATTTACACGATCTGTTTATTGTTTATTCAACTAAAAAGCTGGAAATTTTCACCACTACCTTCTCTGTTACAATAAACAAGCTGACAAGTAAAGTCATCAAATCATATTTTTAACTTGAATATGAAATAACTTGTTTCTTACAGGTAGGTGTAATGTTTCTTAATTCTATTTCCAATGACATTTGATAGTATTTACAGGATAGTATGGTCACATTTTGGAATGCCCCAAATATGCTATGCCCTTGTATCACACAACAGGCAAATCAAACTCATCTCTAATGCTCATTTAGCTAAGTCCCATTCATTATAGTCTCCAGTTGCAGTTAAAGTCTGATATGAGAAAGTAATCTGCCTCTCAATTTCATTTTAGTGAAAAAAACAACTTGTTCAAAATAAGAAGGCTGATAAAATGGAAAGCACTGAGGCCAAGTGGTGATTAATTAAACTTCAAAGATCTTAGTAAGGGAATATAGGTAAAGATTTACAAACAAGCCTTCTATAAAGAAGGGTTGGCATTAAAAACACGAATACATTTTACCCTAAGTCAAATAACTTATTGGGAATATTCATCTACATTCTAGAAGAATTCCAATATTCCCTGTATCAAATGCCACAAGGAGGCTAGAACATAATGATTAATGATGAAATTAGTTTACTAAGCTGAAAAGCAATTCTAGGCCATTCCCATGAAATACTGGACTTATTCCTTGCCATCTTCCATGTAAACAGGTGGTTTAGTTAATAAAAAGAAAACATGGGAAATCAGTGTTCAATGTAATGCACAGAAATTGATATGATTAGACATAAAGATTAAAATATCTTTGAGCAAATATATACCTGACACAGACTTGGTAGAGAATGGGTTCTCAAGTTTGGCCAATATACTGAAATGACTACATTGAACAGGACTAAATTCAACCACTTTATAAAGTAATTCAGCAATGTTACAAAATAAGGAAGTCCCATGTTTCTGGCGAGTAGTCTCTCTTTGCAAACATGACAGTAAACTCTCTTGGATTACAGTGGAAGACATTTTACAAACAATTTTCCTAGCGTGTAAAACTTCCAAAAGATTCCTTTTAATGTTTCATTTGAATACTTCTTGATGAAATAATACTGCATATTAACTTCTTTAAAGAGATGTCAGAGGTTGAAGGTCAAAGGTCAAGTTGAGAGAAAAAGGATTAAAATAAAAGTAAGTAATGGCATAAGATGGAGATGATGGAATGCATGTGATTTAAATGTCTACAAACTCCAAACAGAAGTTAATTTCTGAAGCAGTTCCCTTCCAGTGTCTTTTGGAGCCTGCCCACTTCAACATACCTTGTCTAATAAAAACGTTTTAACTCTGAGGAATGGAGAACTTCTAATGGTACGTCCATTTGGTCTATTAATGAATGAATGAATGAATGCTAAATTAGTACACCTCAAGGTTAAGCCAATTTTGCTGTCAGAAAAGGACATACAAAGGAGGCTCCTTTCCTTTATATTTTAACTAAGTAGCAGCCAACAAGCTTCTCTGCTGCTACCTATTCCTCCGTAAGAATACAAAAAAAATCTGTCATATTGACATATCTGGCAGAGAAAAGATGAAGAGAAATGTCACATCTTTGATGAGGAAGTCCTTGGTACAACTGACTGATGAAAGACCACTCTTTATAAAAATTTACATTTTAGGCTTGACACTGAGAAACCCCTAAAAACAAAACCTGCCATCTTCACTCCTTTTCCCCATTCAGTAGCAAAGGATTTATTTGTTGCTATGGAATCATTCCACTGCATGAGACACCCTCCATAAAAAAATCAAACGGTGAAGGATGCTCAGCTACAGTCGTTGTTTTACCATCATTCAGAAGCCAACTGCAGTTAATTCTTCCTACTTCTCCCTTTCTCCCTTGATTCAATTGGACTTGGTTCATCTTAGAATTAATCTCTTTTAATCCGTTTCCTACAAAGAAAGCAAATCCATTGTGGGTAACTAGCTCTGCTGCTCACCACCCAGGCAGTGAAACCAAAGGGGAGGACACATGTGACAGCCTCCGCCCCAACACAGGGTGGTGATAAGGGGTGAACACAGCAGATGCAGGCTTGTACTACAATCTTGAGCTCCTCTTTTGGTTCTCTGCAGTAGTGTTAATCCATATTCGTGCGCTGCTGAGTGAACTTCATGCCAACACACTGCTAGTAAACACAAGACGGTTCTGGCTACTGTCTTAAGCCATTACCATGAGGGCTTAAGGTGGCCAAAATGAAGACTTATATAATGAATTGACAGTTTGTTACATTCTGATGATGGTATATTTTGGTTTTTGTCATCTAATCTGTTAATTTGCAAATATTCATTGAATGTCTACTCTGTGACACGGCAACATCCCAGAAGTTATGAGAGGGCCATGGTATTCTTTTTTGGTCCAACTGCTTATTTTAGAAACATACTGATTTTGGAATCTAATGCTTACCCTGGATAGGCGGGGATGGCTGTTGGAGGTACCGCTCGGACTGCACCATATACTGTCCGCCCTCTGCCCCTCAAATGGGCTCCTCTGAAAGCGGCTGCCGTGGTGGCTGCAGTAGGGTAAGGGAAGCCAGGAACTAAAGGGAGACCCAAAATATGACAGAAATTTCAACTTGCATTCAATAGAGGGTACACAGTCACAACTTGCTATGAACCAATAATAGAAAAGATGAAAAGATACGAACCACATCTTTTTTGAAAAGGTGGCATGCATTCAATAAACCTTCTACCCTGGGTCTCTCAGTGGGGAAGAAATGGAAAGAGAGACCCCACATGCAAAAGCAAAAGATTCCATGCCTCATTCATCACAAATCTTGAGTGAGCTTTCTCTGTTCCTTCTCAATTTCGGCTTTACAATGCAAGCTGCTGAGAAATAGGTCAAGAAGCTCTGAGAATGACTGCCATCATAAGAGACAGACTTTTAATTACTGTGGGCAGTCTAAATCAGATTGACATAAACTCTTCAACCGGTCAGTTATTAACCTTGCTTCCAAATGTTACTATGTGCACATAATAATTATTACTCAAAAGAACATTCCTTTTATATTTTTACATGGTACCAACCTCCAAGGTACATAATATTTTTTAGACATTTCATTTCATTAATCAATCCCATTCTTTTATTTAAAACACTTTAATCCACAAATGTAAGGTGGGGGAAACCACTCCTCCCCTGTCCTTTAAAGAGGCAGCAATTTCTAAGAGCCTATTTTAAGTGTGCTGTCCTCTGGAAAGCATGCAGAGACATTGATTCCATGTCCACTGAGTCCTGTTTAATTATACCTCTTGCTGTAGTAAAATGGCTCAGGTCAAAATGACTTTAGAGAGATCAAGAGAGCTGATAATAATCAATAATATATATTGTTTTGAGACAGAGTCTCGCTCTGTCGCCTAGGCTGGAGTGCAGTGGCCAGATCTCAGCTCATTGCAAACTCCGCCTCCCGGGTTTACGCCATTTTCCTGCCTCAGCCTCCCGAGTAGCTGGGACTACAGGTGCCCGCCACCTCGCCCAGCTAGTTTTTTGTATTTTTTTAGTAGAGACGGGGTTTCACTGTGTTAGCCAGATGGTCTCGATCTCCTGACCTCGTGATCCGCCCGTCTCGGCCTCCCAAAGTGCTGGGATTACAGGCTTGAGCCACCGTGCCCGGCCCCCAATAATCAATAATATTGAAGGTAGTTCTAAGTGATCCTCTGCTGGAGAACCTGTGGCTGAACTGCCGAGGAAATGTATTTATGCTCTACACACACTTGCTTCTTTTGTTTTCTTTATCATCAAGTACAGACTAAAACATTCTTCATAGTCCCTTACCCCCTCTGCCTTTTCCAACTATTTCTGCTTTGTGCAATCTTAATACTTGGTCAGGAAAATTCTAGCACAGGTAAAACAGGACAGGGCACTGGGATAGTATTTAACATCCCTCTCAAGAAATTTCCATTTCAGTTATGTACTATACTAGGAAAAAAAACAAAAAACAAACAAACAAAAAAAACCCCAGTACATGACAGTTCACTCACAACAGTCAGAATCCATGCCAGGCCAACATAGGCTACTTACTGATTAAAGGAATGTAAGTGTTGATACCCCCTCTTCCTGACAGGGGCACTGCTGCATCATTGCCTAGGGACACATCTGCTTGAAAGCTGGATGCTGATTGGATTTTTAAAAAAATTAAAAAAAGCAAAAAGATTAAAAAGAAATAGCAAATTGAAAAACAACAGATGCTATTACAATTAAATAGCACAAGTGGAAACATTTACTTAAATACTACCTGCATATAACTCTGGACCATATACAGCTCCAACTACTGGGCTTAATTTCCAACCTGAAACACACAAAAAGGAGGGTGAGCATTTAAGACTACTTGAGGAAACCGATGATCAATGCTTGTCAAGTTGGCTTCGGCCATCTCTGGGGCTATTTTTGCCCATTACCAACTTCTCTTTGGAATTCCAGCTTGGGGTTTACATGAGAGAGTAACAATAGTAGAACTAGCACACAGTGAAGAGATAATGAGGGGCTGGGGCTGGGGGGCTTGGCAGGGGTCATGATGTTAGGAGAAGGAAGATGGAGAGGGAATGAGAGGAGAAAAAATAAATAGAAATAAATCCTAGAGTTTGGTACAGTGTTCTCACAGAATTACCCTGGATGACCTATCCTTCATTTAAAAAAAGAAAGAAGGCCAACTGTATGTCACTCTGTACCACACTGTGATGCACTTTCTTAACCCTGTTTATTACTCAAGCTGTTTTAATAAAAGTATCCATGGGCTGAACTCAAATTTAACCTAGATCTTTGACTCCATCCTTGACTATACAATGTTGATATTCCAGGTAAACTGAAATCCACTTTCACTGGGATTTACCATTGGGATTTTATTAGGGTTCACCAACTAAAAAATGAAAGACATGAAATCATAAAATTCAAGGTACATTCCCAACTTCAGTGCATGTTTTCTGAGGCTTTAATGTGTAACAATCACCTTCAAGTTAATCAGACTTTTTAGTTAAAGAACACCAGAATAATGTGGAATGTTATCTTAAATATTTATAAATATTAAGAGTTTCCAAATAACATTAAGTTTAATGTCAACTTTATTTCTTCTTTCTCTTTTTTATATTTATAAGAATATGGCAAGTATATTTTAAAAAGGAATAATGTATTATTGCTCACTGAGAGTGAATAAAAGTAGAATTCCACATGAAGACTTTATTTTATTAATTGAATTTTACATATAATAAGCAAAATTACTCTATATTATTTTTCTGACTCATTTGTCTTCTTTTATATTAAGACCCTAGCATTGTGCCACACTATTCTATAAATATATGAATGAAAAGAAAAGGGCCAGAATTGGCTTCTTCTTTTTTTTTTGTTTTTTGGAGACAGAGTCTTGCTCTGTTGCCCAGGCTGGAGTATAGTGGCTCAATTTCGGCTCACCACAACTTCCACCTCCTGGGTTCAAGTGATTCTCATGCCTCAGCCTCCCAAGTAGCTGGGACTACAGGCACGCACCATCATGCCTGGCTAGTTTTATACTTTCAGTAGAGATGGGGTTTCACCATGTTGGCCAGGCTGGTCTTGAACTCCTGACCTTAGGTGATCCACCCGCCTCGGCCTCCCAAAGTGCTGGGGATTGCAGGCGTGAGTCACTGCACCCAGCCACAACTGGCCTTTTCAAAAGAATTACTGAAATTACCAGATTTAAATGACCGTAAGCAAAACATTTTTCAAGTGAAAACCCATTCACTCTGATTCAATCCAACCTCTTATTCATCATTTTATGTGCTCATAAAATGCAATGTCTCTTCAATATTCCACATAAAATTTTGGCAAAATCTGGGTGCAAATACTACTTGAATTGTAAGAGCACAAATATTCTGCAATATCAAATTACACAAATACTATGCAACATTTCTGCACAAATTAAGAGATTCCAACCAACCTAAATGAGAATGTTGACTGAGAATTCATTAGGACGAACCCAACACATTCTTCTTAGGACCTTTAACACAATGGCAGAAGGTTTCTTGCCTACTAAACCTGAATATTAATTTAAAATAATATTTGCCTACTAAACCTGAATATTAATTTAGAATAATATTTGCCTACTAAACCTGAATATTAATTTAGAATAATATTTCAAAAAAGAACTTTTTTTGGCAGGGCGCGGTGGCTCACGCCTGTAATCCCAGCACTTTGGGAGGCTGAGGCGGGAGGATCACGAGGTCAGGAGATCGAGACCATCCTGACTAACACGGTGAAACCCCATCTCTACTAAAAACACAAAAAATCAGCTGGGTGTGGTGGCGGGCGCCTGTAGTCCCAGCTACTCAGGAGGCTGAGGTACGAGAATGGCGTGAACCTGGGAGGCGGAGTTTGCAGTGAGCCGAGATGGCGCCACTGCACCCCAGTCTGGGTGACAGAGCCAGACTCTGTCTCAAAAAAAAAAAAAAAAAAAAAAAAAAAATTTCTTTCCTACCAATGGCATTATTTCCTGGGCATTTCCTTTAAATCCACATAATGGGCGGGCACCGTGGCTCAAGCCTGTAATCCCAGCACTTCGGAAGGCTGAGGTGGACGGATCGCCTGAGTCTAGAAGTTCGAGACCAGCCTGGCCAACATGGCAAAACCTCGTCTCTACTAAAAATACAAAAATTAGCCGGGTGTGGTGGCACACACCTGTAATCCCAGCTACTCTGGAGGCTGAGGCACAAGAATCGCTTGAACCCAGGAAGTGGAGGTTGCAGTGAGCCGAGATCGCACCACTGTACTCCAGCCTAGGTGACAGAGAGACTCTCTCCCAACATAAAAACAAAAATTAATATAATGGATGTATATTGATATGCTGTTAGCGATACTTTGAATATATTTAGTTTTAGACAATTTATAATGTATTTTCACAAACGTCCTTTGACCTGCACAAAAGCCAAGGAGGAAGGTAAAACAGATACTACATCTGCAACCTGAGGTCAATACTACACTCTTCCGGGTCTCATTTCCTAATAATAAGCTGGGAGGGTTGAGTTTCAATAATTTCTAAAAAAATCCTGGTGCCAAAAATCTGTGGTCTTACTTTATAAATACGAAAACAGAATCAGGTTAAAAAACTGGTCCACTGTCACAGAGTAAATAAATAGTCAAACCTAGAAGCAGAATGTCTGTTTTCTGAATTCCAGTCAGAGGCTCTTTCTGTAACAATATTTCTCCCAGATGTAAAGAAAATTTGACATTCTTTGCCTCTCCTTTCTATTTTGTTTGAGTTTTTATCAAAATTGTAGAGACTTGTTTTTGTAAGAACAGTGAAAAGAAAATAAGAGTTAAAGTGGGAGGCAGTGGTATCATACTGATAAAAGGAGTAGGAAAAATGCAAATTATGCTGATAAATTTGTATCATCTATGTGAAAAGCTGGGCTAAATATATTTATTGAAGACTTTATGGGATATAGTCAATACCAATACATTTCTTCTTAAGATATTATTGGCACATACAGCCACACTCTAACAGTAGGTTCAAACTTTTTACAAAAGCAGCAGAAACTCCTCCCTTTATTCTAGATATTAGTAAAACCTTATGCAGAACCATAAATTGCTCAGTTTACAGTACAGCTGAGACCTTAGAATTCAATCAATTTGGTTTCCTTCTTCTCCCCCAAACTGGCTCTGCACAACACAGTCTGCAAAACCACCACTGGGTTACAGATTAAATTTATATTCCATCTCATTCAGAGACCATGAGTCTAGATTAAATTTGGTAACTGATGTAACAAATTATTCATAGAAAATTTCCTTCTCAATGAGACACACTTATAAACCTTACTATATAATATGTAATCATGAAATAGAAAATGGCACACACACAACCATACCCATGGCTGCTACCTCTAGGCCTAAGGAGAGCAATGGGTCCAAAATCATAATTTATTCCACTTATGCTCAGATGAATGAGAGTCAGAAGTAGAAGTGAGAGTCAGTGAGCATCCAGGGGTATTACGGACAAGTCTAACATATTACAAAGAGCTACAGCACCTGAAAAAGAAGGTGCTCAGGTGGGATCCAATTTGGGTTAGTAGGCAACTAGATAGCATGTTTGCACTGTGTAAAAGATGAACTTTACTTAGAACATAATACCTTAATACCTAAAAAACATAGCTCAATTGTAATGACAAAGTTATGTTATAAACATAAAATACTCTCCCAGGTAAAGAGACTCTTCAATGCAAATTAAACTGTCTTAAGACTGAAATAAAGATTCTTAGAAGTTTATAAAAACTTAATATATTTACACAGGAATAAACACTCTTTCGAAGATGATTTATAATTTCTTACCATTTGCATATGGTGTGACCATCTTCTTATTGGTCATTACACGTGCTGTAGCATTATTCACCTAAAAATAACAAGGAGAAAAAAGGGCAGGGAAGAAGTGGACTACATTAGGGAACAGAAAGTTGCACATCCAGTAACATAGTACTTAGTTTAAAATGTAAATTTCTGAGAGCACTGATTTAAATAATTAACACAGCAATATAAAATATTAATATATAGTGTTTTAATTAAAGTTCTTATTAAATGAGGATAACAAGAGTAAAATGAGTTTCTTGGTTTCCAAATATCAGTACTCCAAAGACAATACATTTGCAAAATCTTTGGACATCTTTTAAACAGAGAAATCTCTGCACTAAGGAAAACAGAGAAAAAAGTAAATAGGAAACAACTATATTAGCAATTCACTTTGAAGTTTGTTAATAAAACAGAGGCTTGCCACATGGGTTATGAAACAGATTGACGGAAAGGTGATAAAATAAATCTGATTTCACCTGTCCTAATGTTCAGCATTTTAAATACGTCTGTCCGAGATTTTTACTGTCTGACGTCAGTAAACAGATATAGAAACCTAAGATTCCCATGGTGACAGCCTTCAGGACCATTCTGAATTTTCTAGACTACATGGTCTATCAACTCAGGAACAAAGCTTTTAAAAATGCCTTTAAAGTAGGCACTTAAAAGAATTAAGAAAATCAAGTGTTTATTTATTTTGTTTTATGGCACTCTCCACCCTCATTACAGAACTGCATATTTTAAAGCATTCTCAGTACGAGAGTAAGCAGGTGCTACAAAGACGGTGCTGCTGAAGAAAAGATGAATGGAACTGAGATGCCAGCGTACTGCAGCCCAGTGACAGAACCAGCCTCAAAGCTCTTGCAAGGAGGGTAAAGTCCCACCATAGAACTTGACTTACACTGTGTTGTCAGGTCATAAAACATGCCAATTGAAAAAAGAAGCATAAAATATAAATGTCTTATTTTTGCCTCTTCAAATTTACATTGTGTTCAATTTGTATGGTAATAAATTTGTGTGATGAAAAGACCAATTTTAGGTAGAATTAGAACTAAAAAAACTTCTTCCTATGTCTTTTGAGATTTGTACAGTGATACTTCCCCTACATGAGGAAAGAGCTTGAAACTCCATTTACTCTAGTTTCACCCACCAAATAATATAAACATTTCACATTTAAAAAGAAAGAATGGGATACAACAATGATGAGACTGAGAGCATGCAGTTAAAAAACACACACACACAAATAAAAGAAAGAAAAAACAATGAATTTTGGAAAGAGGGGAGAAAGTGAAAAGCAAGGTTCTCACAGACAAGGATTAGAATGGAGCAAGAGCTGAAACCAGCTGCTGGAGCAGAAAGCAACCAAGCACTTAAAAGGAAAAATGGCCAGAACCAATCAGAAACCACCAGTCAGCAAAAGAGACCAACAGCTGCGTGTAACTGAAGGGATGGGAAAGGAAGAATAGGGAAAAGGACAGGAGCAAGGATTTGGAAAAAGAGAATAAGGTAGGGAAAAAGAAGAGAGAAAGTCAGGAAGGGTGTAACGGGCAAAGAAAGAACAATCAGAGCTACAAACGGGGATTTGGGAAACAGGAAAAGTAGGGAAGGATGTAGGGGCAGGAAGTGCATTAATAAAACCAGCCAAACTGGAGTTCAGTAACTCTGAGTAAGATGTGCAAGGGGAAAAAAATCACCATGAAGTCAGTAATCAAACAGCTCAGACTGCTACAAAACAATATGTACATCCAAAATCCAGGCGGCATTACTCAACAGCATTGAAAATAAAAGGGGGAAAGGAAAAGGAAGAGGAACAACAAGTCAAATCACATTTTGTAGTGTTAATGTGAGATGGCAGATGGACTTTTTCTTTCTTATTTAATTGTTTTGTAATTACATTTTTAAAAGCTTCTTCTCTAGTGCTTTTTTCACTTACCGCCAACGGGCACCATCGCCAGCATTGTGTATAGTTACCATGGAAAGAGTGAGTCAAGTGAAGGGCCCTAAATGCTAAACCATTGGAAAGGAGGGGAAAAAAAGCAAAATATGCAGACATCTTACTCAAAATGGTGGCTTTTACATTTAATACTTTAAAAAATTGGGAAAGGGGAAAGGAGCCAGTTAACCTTCGATGTGTTATCAAAAAGGGCTGGTGAATACCAGGCGGCAGACTTAGTCATCATCACAGTACATTCGCCAGCCAGCCATCAAACCCTCTGTTTAAGAATTTTATCCATAAAAATTTAGATATCAAAATTCTTGACATTAGATATATTTTAAAACTACATGAATTTTGGATTATTTCCTCCCTCCCCACAATCTCTAGAATCTTCTATTCCGTGCTTATCGTGTGCACAAAGAGGCGAACTGGCCTCCCAAGAGAGAGGATATTGGCTGGCCCCTTGATTCATTATAGAACACAGTGTTATAAACTGGATAGTTTTTAGACAATTTAACATTAGTTTTGCTTAGGCCTGATCACAGGAATTCAGAGTACTGCAAACTGAAGCAAAGGAAAAAAATCAAGAGAGCAGAAGGATGAACATTCTGAAGGAAAAACATAAATGAAAAACACACACACACACACACACACACGCACACACAAAAAGTCAAAATTAAAACCCCCAAACAACCAATAAATGAGGAGGGAGGCAGATAGAAGTGTTACTTTTATACATTTTAGTGCAAGAAGGTGAAGACAGAGATACAAACACACATACATGTGCACACGCACACACAAGACAGGGCTCCAAATGTGAAATAAGTGAGGCAATACGAAAAAACAGAAATAAAAATATAAAACCAGAAATTGAATTATTAAAGACATGCACCTCGATTTTACGGCCCTCTACCACGGTGCCGTGTAATTTCTCCCTGGCCCTGTCTGCATCAGCACTATTCTCGAAAGTTACGAACCCGAATCCCTGCATGCAGCGGGAGAAGGGGGGAAAACATGCACATCGTTATATTGAAATACTGATCTCTTGGTAAATAGAGAAAAAATATCATAGTATGAAACTGACATCAGCAACAACTCAGCAATAGTCTCCCAAAGTCACATTTTTGGTCCATGCATATTTGTGAAGGGAAATTAAATCCAATAAAATAATAAAGAACTGTAATAATAATAATAATTAACAGCAATGTCACAATAAAATAAAACATAAAGCATATGAGGCCAGACCAAAATTAAGGTACAGAGTTACTTGGGTCAAACTATTCAACCAAGAATCTGAAGATTTTTTAACGTCCTACCTTTCTCTCTCAATTCATGTTATTAATTTAATATACATGCCCCTTTATGTAATACCAAAAAAGACTTAATTAAATTGACCCTCTGACATCCCAAATCCATTATTTCCCAGTAACTGCTACATGAAATCTGACATTCAGGTTCAACGTTGCACAATGAGATTTTTTTAAAGTAGGTCTAATCATTTTAGCCCCACATTGCCGGCTGCTTATATCACTATTATTCCTTTGGGAACAGGATAATTTAGGACATAGTCGGTGTATAATTTTGTATGTACTGGGTGTGGAAGAGGAAAGCATTCGTGCTCTTCTAAGCAAATAAAAATATCGCTAAGCAGTGGTCAATTATAACTTTTCTTCAATGCCCATTTTAAATGACCAGATTGACAGAGTAAAAATATGTTCAACTGAATTTCAGAAAACTGCTAACCCAAATTCACCTAAATTACTCACTTATTGATTTTTATATCTGATATTAAAGGTAGTAGTAACTTTCTATATATAGAGAAAAAAGGAACAGTCAACAGGCAATGGGAATGAGATCTACATTAGTGACATTAGTTGTTTACTATTCAGTAGAAGAAGGATATCGGAAAACAGCAATGCAGCTGGTACAATGAGTTAGGATTAATTTATTTGTTCCCTGCAAGATACTGCAAAAATTGAGTGGAGCTTTAACTCATCAGGAGTTAAATCAGGAGACCAGGGAGTTGACTACCTTCACTCCGATGTTCACACTACCAATTTTAACACTAGGAGCATTTACTATATACTTATATGACTTTCCTAAAACATCATATTCACTTCATTCTAGGTGCTCTGTCCTTATTGTTCTACTCTGCAGCTGTAATTTTACAACGCTGCTTATATCTGCAAAGTGGTAAAGTCTTAAGATTTTCTGCAAAGTCTTCATTTGCCAATAACTTCATTGTCCTGCTAGCATTTTTTGAATATTCCATTGTAGGATAACCCAGAACCCTTTAATTTTAACTGAAGTTCTGCCTAGCTGCTTAATAACATGAGCACACTTCTCTCTATATAAAACATGTTCTTAACTGACACGGTAAACAATGCACGTTGCTCAATAAGATTAAAGCAACTCCATTGTTTTGAAGGATCCGGTAGCTGAGCATTCTAAGTGATTATGTGGGTGGGTGGCGTTTTGGAGAATTCCAGTGGATGATCTCTACCCACAATTTGGATATCACAAATACCCTTGAAAGTGCAACGCTAAGCTGATGGAGATTTTAAAATGTATGTTGCTTGGAAAGAACTACTACTGGTAACTTCAGTTAATATTCTCCTAAAGAATGCATAAGTTTGTTGAAAATATCAACAGGAACATATTTTCATAAATGAAATGTTGATATCAACATTTATAGCCACTTTGACACAAGGTATAAAAGGGCGCACATTAATAATTAGTTACACCATTTGTCATCTACACTAGCACCCGCTGAAGACAAGCTGCCAGTTCTCTAATCCTGGTGAGTCCTCCAATAGGAAAGTCAAACTTTTAAAAAAAGGTCACAGAGAGTGATGAGTTTTAATATCACACTTTAGAAGCATTTTGGCTGTATTTCAACTGGTCCTCACAGTCATATATTTTATGACTTAGGTTAAATAAATACGTTGTAAATTAATAGTTGGATTACTATCAAGTTATATGAAAACTAAGACCTAGGTTTTTGATATTAGCATTATGACTATATCTACACACCCACATACAAATATACATACTAGTTTGTCTTCTTAAATATAACCATAAAGTAAAAAGAATAGACATGTTGGTTTCATGTTGAAGGTAAAGAAACTGAGTCAAACTGAGATTAAATACACAAGGATATACAGCTAATGGTGAGAAAATTCTAAGCCTTTTCAAATCTCAGTTCAGTATTCTATTTACTAAATGATATTAGTCCTAAAAGCCTTCTATTTTTTTTCAAATCTAATTGCTAAATATCTTCCATAACCTTCTTTCCTGAAATGTGTTGAAAGAACATTAGTGATAACTGCATCCAAAAGAATGGAAGGTGGTATGATGAGCACTGAAATTTTACAGTCAGCAAATGACAAAGTTTAACATTAATGTCTGCTTGGATAAGATTTTCTCAATAATGACTTTAACATTCTGGAACAAAATTTCACTTTCAAATGTTTTAAAAGTGTTTTATAAACAAACATGCTTATACACCAAAGGAAATGCGAATCAAGATACCAAAAATATAAAAATAAAGCAATCTTTATAAGCATCTTTTCCCTGGGGTGATAGGAGGAAGAAGGCCTTGTTGATGCGTTGGGACTCCTTAATATGAAACATAAAGGTAAGAGGATTTCTTTATTTGCTTTGAAGATAAACAGACCTTGCAATAGGCCAAATAATGGCTTCCTAAAGTTGTCCACATCCTAATCCCCAGAGCCAGTGAATATGTTACCTTACACAGCAAAAGGGATTTTGCAGATGCGATTAAGTTAATGATCTTGAGATAGAGAGATTATCCTGGATTATCCGGTTAGGCCCAATGTGGCCACTGTACTGTGCTTATAAGAGAAAAGCGGACACAGGAGAGTCCGAATCAGAGTAAAGCAGCCTGAGAAAGACTTGACTGGCCATTGCTGGCTCTGAAGACAGAAGAGAGCTATAGTCCAAGAAATGTGGGCAGCCTCTAGAAGTTAGAAAAGGTTAGAAAACAGATCATCCCTTAGAGCCTCCTCAAGAACCCAACACATTGATTTTAGCCTTGTGAGACCCATTTTGGACTTCTGACCTCTAGGGCTGTAAGATAATAAATGTGTGGTTTTAAACCACCCAATTTGTGGTAATCTGTTCAGAAGTCATAGGGAATTAATACATACCTCTTAGAATTAAAGTCTATGATTAGGAAGGTGAGAGGTATGACTAGAATTTTTTGAAGTACTGTTCTTAAATACTTTTCTCTCATGTTTAAACTTTAAACAGGTGATTTTCCATCAACCCAAACATGCTTCCATTAAAACATTTTTAGAATACACTATTTCTTCAGTAAAATTTAGCATTTTAGAAAAGTGTCAGAAACTGTGCTAACGACGTTCACAGATTATCCAGGTTTAAAAGTCATCAGCAGAAAAGCCTGCTTACACGAACTCATGTTTTGTCACTTTGCTCTTAGAAACCGAATTGACATTAAGTTGGTCATTCTGATCTCTTGCTTTGGAAAAAAAAAAGTTAGTAAAATTATGTCTAAATCTAAAATATTTTCCTTAGAACAACTTCCAAATGATCACAGAACAGCTTCTAAATGACCATACAACCTATCAAACACTGAACCAGTCTACACAGGTATAATATATATAACAAATAGATTACATAATCTATAACAAATAGATTTAATCTCAAGAACAAGAGGAAATATTTCAGCTATGTAAACAGATGGAGAATTTTTGTTATCTAAGCTCCTATTAATAAAACCAGATTTTAAAAAAATAAACTTTAATTTTTAATTAAAAAATGATTGACATGTCTGCCTACACTAGCACTACAGAGAGAAATACAATACAAACCACATATATAATTTAAAATTTTCTAATAACCACATTTAAAAAGTAGAAATAGGTGAGATTAATTTTAACAATGTATTTTACTTAACCCAATATATAGACATATTATTAACATTTCAATATGATTTCAATATTAAAACATTATTAGTGAGATGCTTAGCATTCTTTTTTTGTGCTAATTCTGAAATGGTGTCCATTTTACCCTTATAGGCATACCTCAGTTTAAACTCTCCAAATTTCAAGTGTTAAATGTGACCACTGTGCTGGGCAATGCAGGTCTCTACACTTTATACTCCTCTAAGTTCGCAGTCCTCAAAGTCCTTCTAAATTAAACATTTAAACACACCAGTGTTACATGAGTGATTTACCAGGTATCTTAGCTGACTTCTGGAAATTGAAGAATGGTGTATTTATTAGGTGTATGGCTGTAGTTAAAACTTCTACAAAGTGTGACAGCAATTTCACAGCCTGCCTTGACATCATCGAGGACATATAGGAGCCAAGTAACTGTCACCTTTTTAGTCTGGCCTCAGACTGCAATAAAAAGCAATAGAATGAACATTGTAAAAATATTATCAAAATTTGTATAATTTTTGAATTTTTCGATCTCAGAAGAATGAGAAAGAAAATTTACCATGTAACTTTTAAGGGAGAAATCAAAAGCAGACGGATCTCCTGGGTATGGCCAGAACACAGAAATTTAAAAAAAAATAAAAATAAAAATAAAAATAAAGCCCATAATGGTAACAAAAGAAAAAAAAAAACAAAAACAAAAAATTAAGCCCTCCAGAAACACATGCACGGTTCAGTTTCAAATATAATAAAAAAAGCCATTTCACTCCAACATTACCTACCAAGTTCTACTGAAAGTCACAAAGGCCTACTTACTGTGACTTCCAAAAAAGTATTTTGATAATACTTTGAAAGAAATAATTAATTTCCCTTTGCATGAAATTAAAAGCCATGATAATAGGAAAAACATTATAGCAAATTACTTGTGTCTAAGGAATGGGAATAGGCGTTTTATCTCCCCTAACTACAGCCTAAACTTAAGCCCAACCTAAACCTAGATCCCCATTATTCCAGAAATCCACCTGAGAGAAGTAATGAGAACATATTAAGCAAATATTTGCTAGAATAATTAGAATGTTCCTAGTGTAAAGAAAAGATAAATACTTAAGGTGATAGCTATCCAATTACTCTGATTTGATTATGTGAATGTATCAGATTATCACATATACCCTGAAAATATGTACATCTAGTATCTATTGATTTTAGAAAAAAGAAAAAAAAAAACAAAAACAAAAAATTAAGCCCTCCAGAAACACATGCACGGTTCAGTTTCAAATATAATAAAAAAAGCCATTTCACTCCAACATTACCTACCAAGTTCTACTGAAAGTCACAAAGGCCTACTTACTGTGACTTCCAAAAAAGTATTTTGATAATACTTTGAAAGAAATAATTAATTTCCCTTTGCATGAAATTAAAAGCCATGATAATAGGAAAAACATTATAGCAAATTACTTGTGTCTAAGGAATGGGAATAGGCGTTTTATCTCCCCTAACTACAGCCTAAACTTAAGCCCAACCTAAACCTAGATCCCCATTATTCCAGAAATCCACCTGAGAGAAGTAATGAGAACATATTAAGCAAATATTTGCTAGAATAATTAGAATGTTCCTAGTGTAAAGAAAAGATAAATACTTAAGGTGATAGCTATCCCAATTACTCTGATTTGATTATGTGAATGTATCAGATTATCACATATACCCTGAAAATATGTACATCTAGTATCTATTGATTTTAGAAAAAAGAAAAAAAAATTGCTAGAAATCTCAGTAATTATTGCTGGGCTGTATAATATTTGTAGTTCTTCAGTGGACTTAATAATGAGCATTATCTGAAGAGCTGAACAGTTTCAACATATTCAATATCTTAATACATATCCATGCAAGAGATGATGTACCAAAATATTCTGGCAAAAATTTATAGAAAACGTAAATGTTATAATCTGTGTATTTCTTTATTTAATAAGTTTGATAATTATCACCAAAAATTGTTCTGTAGTTGGATGATGGTGAATAAGATGGTAGAAAGTCTGATCCACAATGGAATAACTTTGGAAAAAAACAAGTTCTTAATCACTAAAAATTTCTAGCAGAGAATGCAAGGTCAAGAATACAGGGGGTTGAACTAGGTGACCATTTTGGGTTATGTTTTAAGGTTCTATATGAGAAAATAAGACTAAAAGGATACATGAGAATATCAGTAGTGAACATTCCTCTTTAATAAACTATGTATCTTTTTCTTTATACTTTTCATTAAGCATCATGTTTTCCTTTTGAAAGACTGCTTTTTTAAGATGCTACCCAAAGGATATATAAGGAGAGTAAATAATAGTTTATCATTCAAACTGGGACACTCTGAGGGAGAAAGGGGTCATTTATTAATAATGATGTGAAGATAATAGGTTTAAACTGGGGCTATCTTGGATAAGCCAGGACATACGGTCACTCTAGGCATGATCTTATTATTTGTGTTAATAATCTTTCATTACTGGTGAAACTTGGAGAATTAATAAAGCTACATAAACTCATATAATAATTTTCTAAGTTCTATTTGAATAAATTGGTTAATTTTTTGGCAGGAGTACAATTTTCCATCCTATATCTTAATAGTACATTTTCAAAAGGCTAGTCTATCTCTGTTTCAGTTAATCAAAGAAACTTAGATACAGGTGATTCTATGTTTGTTTGTTTGTTTGTTTTATTTTTTGAGATTGGGTCTCACTTTGTCACTCAGGCTGGAGTGCAGTGACGCCATCTCGGCTCACTGCAGACTCCACCTCCCAGGTTTATGCCATTCTCCTGCCTAGCCTCCTGAGTAGCTGGGACCACACGAGCCCACCACCACGCCCGGTTAATTTTTTTTTTTTTTGTATTTTTAGTAGAGACAGGGTTTCACTGTGTTAGCCAGGATGGCTGATTCTATGTTTTTACAAAGGATTAGGGAGTAAAAAGACTAAAATTCACATGAAATAATTTAAACATATATGTATGCATGATATATTCATTCCATAATCTAAGTAAACTAAATCTAGAATATGAAGGTAAAAGAGGGAAAAAAGGAAAAAACTAGTCAACAACAAAGAAAAAACTACTATAGAGTAATTCTACTCTAAAGGCAAGCTGGAAAAAGAAGAATACTGGCAGACAAGGAGGCTGTGAGCATGGCAGTGGAACACCGTCTACTTACGTTTTCAAATGGGTATATTCTAAAACCCTGGGCGATGGTCTTATTATACAAAATAAGATATGGTAAGGAGTTGCTTTTTGTTTTGGAACAATTTGATTAAACACGGTTTTACATGTAAGTATTGCTATCTTAGCGTTATTTTGTGACTAGTTTTTCCATTACTGCTCTAAAAAAATTCAATAAAGCTAATTTCTGTACAGAAAAGCACTCTGTTTAAAAGTTAGAGGAGCTCTTAACTACACAATAGGACTATATAAAGCCTCCTTTTCTCTGGTTATTTTCAAAATATGCTGTAATTTTACAGTCAACCTCAAACATATAAAAGGAATAGGACACTAAACTTAATTCACAAAACAAAAACTGCTCATTAATTTATCTTAGGTGGATCCCAGAGGAGGCATCCGTGGGTTTGATTCCAAAGTAAATCTCTATTAGGAGCCTCAGAACAGTTCCAAGGGCACCCATTCCAGCAAAGAACTTTAGGTAGCAGTTAAGAAAGCTTTGAAGGACAAAAACAAGGTTTTTATCAGTCCTTGAAGGCAGATTCAGGGCAATTCTGAATTCTGTGCTTTGTTTTTAAAACATTTACCAATTAGTACAGAGTCTGTGAACCCTTTAGCAGCCCAAAGAAAAATGGGGCAGTGAGGATACAGCATCAAGCTGACAGAAGCAGCCTATGCTTTTAGATTTCCCAAAAAGAAAGCTCATGTCATTACTTTCAAATGAAAATTACACGAGAGAAGTAACTGGATGAGGTAAATGTTAAACAAAGTGGGGCCAGGATGCGGTGGCTCACACCTGTAATCCCAGTACTGTGGGAGGCCAAGGCAGGCAGATCACTTGAGACCAGGAGTTCGAGACCAGCCTGGCCAACATGGTGAAACCCTGTCTGTACTAAAAATATCAAAAATTAGCCAAGGGTGGTAGTGCGTGCCTGTTATCCCAGCTACTCTGGAGGCTGAGGCACAGAATCGCTTGAACCCAGGAGGCGGAGATTGCAGTGAGTCAAGACTGTGCCACTGCAACTCTATCCTGGGCAACAGAGTGAGACTCTACCTCAAAAAAGAAAAAGAAATTGATAGCAGGCAAATTCTTAAAGTCAATGAAAGAAGCCTCAAGAAAGATCAATTTCCTTTGCTTCACAATAATTCAAACAAATTATTTTCTTGGTAAGGAACAAGTCCTCAATGCCTGATGAAGCTACACTGGCCTTCTAGTTGTTAGACTCTAGTTAAGAATATTATACACTCACAAGTAAAAATATTTAAAACTACTACTTCAGATAGTTTACAGAGTGGCCAATAATCTCCACATATTTATTTACACTCATGTGCTTCTTATCTCTAAACCACTGTCATTTTCCCACCTTGTAGCTAAAAAATATCACACAAAATAAACACAAACAATGCAACAAAGGAACAGAAATCCATTGTGAGAAAAATTACAAGCATAAATAGTTTACTGGTTGCAGTCCAAATAGACTTCACTTTAAAAAATACTTACCAAGTGCTGGAGAAAGTTCTGTATAGGCATATTAATGATTTTTGTTTTAACTGAAAACTGGAAGCTTAGAGTATAATTACCTCTTTAATAATTAACAAATAATTATTATAGTCAGAATTAAACACTTTTAGTGTTGATACATTCTACAAAGGAAGGGAATAATAATAAGTAGCATTAGAACAGCACATACATTTTTATGTGTACAGATGGGGGCAGGAGGTATATAAACTCTGTTATCAATTCCCAAAGTATGGTGAATTTGGAGTATGAAATTGGAGAGGTAAATATTAGCTCATTTATTGGCTTTATTTAGCTTTCCCTCAAATTACATGTTTAAGAGATTTAACCATAACCAAAAGCTATTTTTAAAGTTCAGTGATGACCAAATGAAAATTAAGTAAAAAATTGCTCTAACCTAACAAATCAAAGTAGCAACAGCAAAGTAAATATTTATAGGCCTGGCTATGGCTGATGGTTCCAGTAGGATGTATTTCATTTAATAAGCAGTGAGAAAACTCTCAAGTAACATGTCCAAAAATTCAGTTCATCAAACACTGTTTTTTTTTTCATAACACCACTATAAGACTTGGCCATTCCCTTGTTCCTAAAAACATTGCTGTTTCTTTTAATGTGTGGAAATTCTAAATCATATAGATCGGGAATTTAAAATAGTAAATAGGGGAAATAATTTTTATTTTTATTTTTATTTTTTGAGACAGTCTTGCTCTGTCACCCAGGCTGGAGTGCAGTGGCACAATCTCGGTTCACTGTAACCTCTCTGCCTCCTGGGTTCAAGTGATTCTTCTGCCTCAGTCTCCCGAGTAGCTGGTATTACAGGCATGTGCCACCGTGCCCGGCTAATTTTTGTATTTTTAGTAGAGACGGAGTTTCACCATGTTGGCCAGGCTGGTCTTGAACTCTTGACCTCAGGTGATCCGCCCGCCTCGGCCTCCCAAAGTGCTGGGATTACAGGCGTGAGCCACCGCGCCCAGCCTAATGGGGGAAATAAATTTTAATTAAAAACTTCAGTTCTTATATAGAACACATTTAGAGGAAAATACAGACATAAAAGTACACACATACTTTCATTCTTATGCAAAAAAATCTAACTCACTGTACTTGTGATTTAGGTGACTCTACATCCTGAGGATTGCCTATGTGGGTAGAACTTAAAGGAGGAAATCAGTTCATACTAAATTCCTCAGTTATTTCTCACTCTGTTTAAGTGTTGTCACAATTTTCAAAAGAGACTGCAAGTTAACTGAATAATCAAAGCATTAAACTTGTTCTAAGCATGCTGTTTTGAAGTTGGATTTTGGCTGAATTGTTCTGATAGAATTCAGAATAGAATTCTCATAGAATTTCACTTTTTTTTAGTCTTTGTGCTCTTTCTTTTTGTTTGTTTGTTTTTTTTTGTGGCGGAGTCTCGCTCTGTCACCCGGGCTGGAGTGCAGTGGCCGGATCTCAGCTCACTGCAAGCTCCGCCTCCCGGGTTTACGCCATTCTCCTGCCTCAGCCTCCCGAGTAGCTGGGACTACAGGCGCCCGCCACCTCGCCCGGCTAGTTTTTTTTTTTTTTTTTTTTTAGTAGAGACGGAGTTTCATCGTGTTAGCCAGGATGGTCTCGATCTCCTGACCTCGTGATCCGCCCGTCTCAGCCTCCCAAAGTGCTGGGGTTACAGGCTTGAGCCACCGTGCCCGGCTGTGCTCTTTCTTTAAACGGAGAAAGCTGAGGCCAAATTTAAGGCTCATAAAGCACTGTCATCTCCTACATCGTGTGTTCTTTATGCCCCACTCTTCCCTCAACCTTCTCTGCTTCTTACTTCATCAGCCCTCCACCCCTGTATAAGTATCAGAATAAAGTCTGGCCATGTGGTAGCTTACTTTTAGAGATAATCTAACTTAAGGTGGATACTTAGGATACTCTTTTTTTTTTTTTGAGACTGAGTCTCGCTGTGTTGCCCAGGCTGGAGTACAGTGGCGCGATCTCGGCTCACTGCAAGCTCCGCCTCCCGGGCTCACGCCATTCTCCTGCCTCAGCCTCCAGAGTAGCTGCGACTAAGGCACGCGCCACCACACCCAGCCAATTTTTCTGTATTTTTAGTAGAGAGAGGGACTGAGGATACTTTTATGCAGGCTTGAAAACAGTTTATGTTTTCTGAATACTTGCTATTTAAAAGAACACAAAACTCAAAAAGAAACCAAACACACTTGACACTGAAATGGAGCTTACCTTAGAGCCACGTTCATTAAAGATTATTTCTACATCTAGGATTTTGCCAAACTGCTGCAGAGATAAAAATGAAAACATTTACTTATGGTCAGGTTTTTATCCACATATTTTGTTCTCTTCTGAAATGGGAATAGTTTATTTTTCTTCTTCCGTAAACTACTTATTTAACTTCTATATTTGTATTTGTTAGTAAGTTTCAATACCAGTTTCTGATTTTTCCTCATCGCTGAGCTGACAGTTTCTCCTTTCTCAGTTCACTCACTCAGGCAATTTATCCACCTCTCTGTGTGGAAGCTGTTGTCGAAAGTCGTTCACAGTGTTAGCCCATTAGATGCTGCATGGGGACAAGAACTTGGAATTTTCCTAACTACATCTCTTTATTTTTTAAAACAGTCTCAGATTTGAAAAGCAAATCCTAGTAAGTAGAGTAATATCTTATAGGCTATTCCCCTCCTTTTTTTAATACAAAGTACATTCACTATATGAAAAGCAGAAAACATAAACAAAAGGAAAAGGGAAAACAGAAAATAAAGATCATCTGCGGCCAGGCACGGTGGCTCACGCCTGTAATCCCAGCACTTTGGGAGGCCGAGGAGGGTGGATCACCTGAGGTCAGGAGTTCGACACCAGCCTGACCAACATGGAGAAACCCCGTCTCTACTAAAAATACAAAATTAGCCAGGTGTGGTGGTGCGTGCCTGTAATCCCAGCTACTCAGGAGGCTGAGGCAGGAGAATTGCTTGAACCTGGGAGGCAGAGGTTGCGGTGAGCCGAGATCGCGCCATTGCACTCCAGCCTGGGCAACAAGAGCGAAACTCCATCACAAAAAAATAAAAATAAAAATCATATGCAATCCTATCATCGTAATGTTTTAGTACACAGCATTCCAGGCTTTCCCTCAGGTATGTAGAGATAAGTAACTACAGACATCAGATACATTCTATAATTTGCTTTTTTGTTTATTACAAAAAAAAAAAAAAAAAAAAAGACAGAGCCTTGAACTGTCACCCAGGCTGGAGTCCAGTGGCACGATCTTGGCTTACCGTAACCTGTGCCTCCTGGGTTCAAGCTATTCTCCTGCCTCAGCCTCCCGAGTAGCTGGGATTACGAATGCCCGCCACCACGCCCAGCTAATTTTTGTATTTTTAGTAAAGAGGGGCTTTCACCATGTTGACCAGCCTGGTCTTGAACTCCTGACTTCATGTGATCTGCCCGCCTCAGCCTCCCAAAGCATATATTGCTTTTATTTTTTTAACTTAGCAATAGATTATGAACAACTATCTAAGTCAATATATATCTGTGTTACCACCTCTATAGGCTACATGCTATTCACCACTTTAATATTTCTACAACAAACATCAAGAATATTTTAAATAACACCTCTCTCTAGTAATTCTTTAAACATTTTAACATTCAGAAAAGCAAACAAAAACTAAAGACACAAAGCCTAAACTCTATTGTTATGTAGCTAAATAGCCGACTAGAGGGTTACACAAAACACAATCATTATTTAGGGGGAAAGTATATATAAAAAGAGACAAAACTGTTTTAATCAATGCTTGGATGAAATGAATTGAAGGTACATGCAGAAAATTTCCAGATATCTTTTTGGCTCATATTTCCCTCTGAGTACTGGAGTCATACCTGATTATCTACTTCACTTGGGTTTCAAAGCAGACTTTGGGAAATGTGAAAAAAACTGAAAAAGGGAAAGAGCAAAACAGAAATCATGCTGTTCCATTGGATTGAATCATTACTATCTTTATCAAAAAACTTGTATTAATAACCCAAGTTTTCTACAGTAAGACATCTTGGTTTGGTTTAATAGAAAAACCATGGAAAAAGGAAAATGTCTTATTTTACATGGGAGGGCATTTATGCTTATCTTATAAAACTAAGATTTGCATGGTGCTTTGGAGTTTGTTTTGCTTTATATTTTCTAATGCATTCTTATAATATCCTTCTGGAGTAAGGATCACATTCCTTTTATGGTTAAGGAGAATGAGGCTAAAAGAAGCTATTCGTCACGTTTATGAAGCTAATGAAATGGAGCATGGAATGCCTGCTCTTTACCACTGCTACTATTCTTCTAAGTAATAGAGAGTCACAATATGGAAGAGAATAAAGCAACTAAGTATCTCTGGTGAGGAAAAAGTTATTCTTTTGCACTTTATGTTTTATGAGAAGGGCATAATACATTTCAAGAAATCACTAAGTGGCCCAGGCAGATCTGCAATGGACACTATTTTTCTGACTCAAGAGAAAACAAACCTCTGGTAGATGAGAATGTACTCCATTCTCACAGACCTCCAGAGACTAAGATTTTATATCAGTTCTGATAATTCAGTATAGAGCCTAATAACTCAGGCCCCCGAGAAGTTTCTTCTGCGTAACGCAAGTCCTTTATGCTGCCCTTTATTTTCTGTTGTTCTCTTCTCTGAAGAAATGGAAAATATCTGGTTACCACTTTCTGTGTAAAAGCTCTTCAAATACTTCAAGAACATCATTAAATCTCAACTCTGGCCTTCTCTTTAGTGTGGAAAATATATCCAGGTAGTCAGCTATAAATGACAGAATGTTGCCCCAGTGTCTTGTCACCATAAAGTGGGCACAACCAAGACTCAAACAAGAGCATTTGCTTTTCTAATAAAGTACCAGGCAGCTATCCTAGTGGAACTAAAAAAACAAAACGAAACAAAACAAAACCTATTGATTATCTCTGGGTTAAGAGTTTGGTCAAATTCAAAAAGCAACAACACATAGGCTCAGAAAAAATTAAGATCCTTAGCAGCCATTCACTTCTCAAACAACTTAAATCTTTGCAATTAACTTTTTTCACGATGGTGATTCAGGAGGAAATAAACAGTTGAAAGAATACATCAGAGGTAGTAAACCAATCCTCTACAATGATTTTAGATATTGGTCTTGACACGGTGGAGTATGAACAATGAAGTATTATAAAAACAAAACACTGAGGTACTGTTTTCACAAATATTATTTCATTTAATTTATAACTCTGAAAGATAGAGATTACTATCTCTGTTTACAAATATGATATTTAAATTCAAAAAGGTTACATGAATCCCAAAGTTCACATGCGAATAGAATCTGAACCCAGACTCTGACTCCAAAATCTATACTCTTTCCACTTTAATGAGCCACCTCTAAACCTGTATTCTCTACATTGTGAATCTTTGTAGACATCACAAAGCTAAGTAGAGAGTGGCAATAATGCATCCCTGAACCTAGTTTCTTTGGTCTTGTAGTTGAGGGAGATAAGAGGAGAGGAAGGCAGTACAGAGCTGGGCTTACATGGAAGGCAAAGGAAAAAACTAAGAAGGCGACAGGATGAATAAGCAATGGTCCCCAAACTTAAGTGCACATGAGTATCAGTTAGGGATCTTGTAAACATACCTAAGCCCAAGCCACACTCCAGGCCAATTAAATCACAACCCTAGAATGTGAGACATAGACATTAATATTTTTTAAGCTTCCCAGGTAATTTCCAGTGTGCAAACAAGTTTAGGAATCATTGCTCTAAAATAATATGCACGTTTGCTCTTTCAGGTGAAACTAAGCATATTATTGGTATGTTTACTGAGTTCGGTAGGTGAGTAGGGTGACCATCCTGGTTTCAGCTGAAAGTCTCCCATCACAAGAAGCCCCTCAGTCACAGCAAACTGGGTCATAGGGCCACCTTATGCGTGCAGCAGCCTGCAAGACTATGTCTAGAGCAGACTGGATGATAGAAAAAGGTTTCTAAAGACTGATGAAAAGACTGATTTATCTCAGGATCTTTCTCAATCTATTTGTAGCTTAAGCCTAAAGTAATAATGACTAATAACACACCTGGGGGATTAAAATCTACTTTAATTGTAAAATCTATAAAAGAACTTCAGAGACTTACCCCAAACATCTGCCGGAGGTCAGGGTCCCGGAAGCGGAAAGGAATATTAGAGACATGCAGCCGTTTCGGGGTAGATTTACTCTCTGAATTTTCACTACTTTGTGTCTGTGACTGCTGGCCGTCTGTCTGTGCTCCACCTTCTGTCTGCTAAGCAAAGAAATAAATAATAAAGAATGAAAACTAAACACAATTACTTTAAAATAATTAATGTTCCCCCCACAGCAATCATCCCCAAACAGGGTATCTTTAAGCAAAAATTACAGTAGTCCCTTCAAAGACAAAAACAACAACAACAACCAGAAACACAAAGATGTTATTAATGTTCTAAATGCTACCATCTACAAACAAAATGTTGGTGTTTTGAGTATTTATAGTATGCTAGCAAAACGGGAGCTGAGGTACACAGAAGTACTAAGTGACTTGCCCAAGATCACGTGAAGATACATTAGAATAACTGAAGATACAAAAATAGTTCCTTTATTCGTAGACTTTTAGAACTTTCTATTTTTAAGATATTTTTATTCTGAAAATAGAGAGTCTGTTGTACTTAGTTATGGAGGTCACTTCATTTTTTGGTCTATGATCTCAGGCTCTCTCAAGGAAATGAAATAGGGAAATATTTCTATATTTCATTCCCTCTATTAGCTCTAGAGTTATTACTACTATGTTGCCAAAGTATTATAATGATATTATTTTTGAAGAGGAAAAACCTAGCAACAACTGAAGAAGCTTCTTTTTTTTTTTTTTTTGAGACGGAGTCTCGCTCTGTCGCCCAGGCTGGAGTGCAGTAGCGCGATCTTGGCTCACTGCAAGCTCCGCCTCCCAGGTTCACACCATTCTCCTGCCTCAGTCTCCTGAGTAGCTGGACTATATAGCCACTTGGCTAATTTTTTGTATTTCTGGTAGAGACAAGGTTTCACCCTGTTAGCCAGGATGGTCCTGATCTCCTGACCTTGTGATCCACCCACCTCGGCCTTCCAAAGTGTTGGGATTACAGGCATGAGCCACTGCACCTGGCCAAGAAGCTTTTTACTCTGAAACAAATCTGTACTCTCCTCCCTAACTTATTCAATTCCAGCTAACTTTAGTCCGGGGAACCCAACCTTCTGCAGCCCAGGGCAAAGTGCATTGAGAGAATCTAACTGTAGGAAAAGGCTTTAGAGACCCTGACTCATCTGCTACTCAACCTAAAAATGCAAGATTTGTACATATCCACAGTTAAAGAGTATGCATGAGTGTGGGAATGCATTTATTTATTTTTATTTATTTTTTACTTTTTGGACCCAGTTTAATGGGTTGTACATGGTAACCCAATATGCTCACACATGCACACAAGAATCACATGCAGAAATCAAAGTTTCAAGACAGGACAGCTACTGTATGTGCCTGCACGCTGGTATTTTCTAGTTTGTTTTCCTTTTTCTTACCTAGCATAACCCAGTAAATTGAATTTACAACCCACTAAGAGGTCACAGCCTGTGGACTGGAAAACAGTGAACTAAACAACCTCTCTGAGCACTCTGGCGCTTCCAGAAAACCATGTTTTGCTGCAGCATCCTCAGCACCATTCCACGAGGAGGGAGGCAACTCATCCCATGTCCCCACGATACACAGGAGAAGACAGAACGGGGGCTCTCCGTGGGCCACCCCATTAAGCCAGTCGGAGCACTTGGACTCAGATCTCCCAAACTTCATGCGATTTCCACTCCATCACGCTGCCTTTCCATGTGGCTTTCAAAATCATTGCTAAGCCCTGTTTCCATGATGCCACACTCAAGTTTTAGGTGAAAATCTATTACGAAATAAAAACTTTTTTTGGAAACTATACTGCTGCAGAAAAAGCACACTGTCAAGAGTGTGCATTTTGGGTGCAGTGGGTGGGAAGAACCTACAACATGTGGTCTACACGGTAACTGCTTTTCAAAAGCGAGTTTGGGGGGGCACAGCGAGGGAGGAACCACTAGAACTGTCATTGAACAGTCATGTGCTTCTCTCCAATCAGGAAACTCCAGCAGCTGCAGAGAACATCCGGTATCAGAAGTGAACACCTGAGTAATGACCTTCTGGGCCAGAAAGATGGTCTTTCGATGAGAAAGCCAGGGCCCCCAGACACTGCGTGTCCTGCATGGAATCACCAATTGGCCAATAGCAGGGCCCACAAGGAAGCCTAGGATTTCAAGGACGGCCCCGCACTACTCTAAAAATATTTCTACCACCAATACACGCTTGAATGGGCCCACGCCTGTAGGGAAGGCACTATCAACTCACACCAATTCCAAAGGAAGAAACCCAGGCTCAGGGGCTTCCCAGTGAAGACAGGTACAGTCCCCTGAAAACCACGCCCCAGACTAGAGTGCGTGGTCCTCCACTGGACAGACCCCGTGGCCCGTCCTCAGGATCCCAGAACAGGCTGCTCAGTGACACGCACTAAAGGGGGCAGGGATGGGCACTGGGAGATCCTGCCTGTGCAGAAAAAGTCCTCCCAGGAAGCAAACCACATTTCCAATCTGGTGAATCACACACAGTAGAATAAAATCCAGGCCAATCAGCTATGCCTTCAACTCAAAAGGAATCTGAAGAATACATAAGTTAGTTACACATTGTCACCAAAGCAGTTAGGGAGAGCTTCCGAGATGATGAAAACCAAGGGAAAGGGGATGGAGATGAACAAAAATGATCTCATTAAGCCAGAGGCAGGCGAAACCACACCACTTCTGGAAAAGTGTAACAATAAGGCAAGAACTCAGGTTCCCAGGGAGAGGGACATGGGCTAAGGGTGACTTGGTGCCCGCAGGCAAATTGCTTAACTTCCCTGCCCTCCTGGCACCTCATGCCCGACACAGCCTCTGGTATTGGGAGTGGTACGGTATCAGAGGGCTGCTCTCCTTCAGGCCGGCCTTGCTGTCCACACCGGGAGGCAGGCAGACAGTCACTCAGGTAGAAGACTTTCTAAGGCTTCCACTGCCCAAGGGCTGCAAGGGCATCCTTCAACGAAGACAGATGCTTGGTGGCCACTACCCCATTCTTCTTCAATCTCATCCCCCTTGTGGTTTCGGATGCTGCGGACCAAGTCCTGCAGGTTCTTGTCAAACATGCAGTTGATGATGACCTTCACCATCTTGAGGGCCATGGTGGTGGCCCATGGGCTTCTGCCCCAGGAGGCCCACGGCTGCTTGCCGTGAGAGGGCCCGGGGGCCGCAACTATTGCTGGCGGATCGCTGAGTTGCTGGCTGCTGTGGTGGGGCAGGCTCCTAGGCCAGTGCAGCGGCGGGGTTTGAGGACCGCAGCAGAGGCTGTGACCTGCTCCACAGGGGCCGCGATCCCACTCAGGGCCTCTTGCAAATGGCAGACAAGTATTTATTTATTTTTATTTTGTTATTTTTTTTTTTTTTTCCAATTGAGACAGTGTCTCACTCTGCCACCCAGGCTGGACTATAATAGCGAGATCAAAACTCACTGCAGCCTCAATCTCCTGGGTTCAAGTGATCCTTCCACCTTAGCCTCCCAAATGGCTGGCACTACAGGTACACACCATCACGCCCGGCTTAATATTCATTTATTTTATTTTATTTTATTTTTTTTTGAGATGGAGTCTCACTCTGTCGCCCGGGCCAGATCTCAGCTCACTGCAAGCTCCGCCTCCTGGGTTCACACCATTCTCCTGCCTCAGCCTCCCGAGTAGCTGGGACTACAGGCGCCCGCCACCTTGCCCGGCTAGTTTTTTGTTATTTTTTAGTAGAGACGGGGTTTCACAGTGTTAGCCAGGATGGTCTCGATCTCCTGACCTTGTGATCCGCCCGTCTCGGCCTCCCAAAGTGCTGGGATTACAGGCTTGAGCCACCGTGCCCAGCTTAATATTCATTTTTAATCATGAATCTCTTTTGCAACATCCCAGGCATGCATTTATCTAATTGTTTTTCACTAAATCCTCAAAAAAGTTATGTTAAGAAAATTTTTGATAAGTATCTAACAGGTGTGGCACATTCTAGGCATGCAATTTTGATGTATTCATCTGGCAATTGAAGAGCCTTGTGTTTTTACTATTCCCTATGAAGTCCATGCAAAACCGGATGGCTTGCTGAGCTGATTAAACCAACATACTTTTAAAACAGGAGTGGAACTTGCTGTTCTTATTCTCTCAAATGAGACAGAAATGAGTCCCCAACAGATTCTGCTAGGTGACAGGATGAATCCCCTCCCTTTGACTTTCAGGCTAAAAGAAGCTGTGAATCAGAGATACTTTTGGCTCAGAGATGTTGGCAACCATCTTGAAATGAAGTTTGAAACTTTAAAATATAAAGGATAATCAGGAATAAACTCCAAATGAATACCAGCTTTTCAAGTGTCAATTTAAGTGATGGCAGCTTTTTATCTCATTCCATTCAGGCCTTGCAGATGGCTTAATGTGCAATGATTCATGTGGTATAAAAATAGCAGAAAAGGGAAGAGCTACGAAGCAATGTTCTGTGAAAGTGTACGGTTTTCAATCATCAGTCCTGGCACAATGCAGACTAAATAACATAAATTCCATTTAAAGATGAAACTCACTAAGTTACTAAAACAGCATCAAGCAAACCAACATGTAGTCAAAGCAACAAGCATCAATTACAACTAATGCTCATTCAAGTATCTTCAAACTTGCCTCTTAACATCTCACAGTTGGATCACATAAAACTTTGTCTTCAACCAAACTTTACAACCACCAGATCTGGTCTGCAAGATGACAATGTATCACTCTGAGGAAAGTTAAAAAGACTGATTCCACAAACTCCAAATTACACTTTTATATATAACTTTATATGTAGTCCATGTAATCTGTCATAATGTATGTGAAGTGGCAGGATAAATGAAAACTAATGATTACTTCCAAGTATGCTGCCCAAGGTGCTTATCTGTAGCTCTTGATAGTTCTTTGCTTCTCTGAAGACACAATTTAAGATCAGAAGCAAGACTGGTTAATTTTGCAGCTTGTAGTGAACACCCCCTGCTTTTTTTTTTCAGTATGAAATCTTTAATTCTAAGTTGATCTGGCATGTAGAAGAAGTGACTTATCATTTACCAAATTCTCAAGACTTCTGATCTACTATAATTTTTTTTTTTTTTTTAGAGACGGAGTCTCGCTGTGTCGCCCGGGCTGGAGTACAGTGGCCGGATCTCAGCTCACTGCAAGCTCCGCCTCCTGGGTTTACGCCATTCTCCTGCCTCAGCCTCCCGAGTAGCTGGGACTACAGGCGCCCACCACTTCGCCCAGCTAGTTTTTTGTATTTTTTAGTAGAGACGGGGTTTCACCGTGTTAGCCAGGATGGTCTCGATCTCCTGACCTCGTGATCCGCCCGTCTCGGCCTCCCAAAGTGCTGGGATTACAGGCTTGAGCCACCGCGCCCGGCCTATAATTTTTAAACTGAAGTTTAACATACATAGATAAAAATAGATAAATTACAAGCATAGAGCTGAATATTCACAATGAAAGTACACCCATGTAACCACCAAATTAGATCAAGAAACAAGATACTAGGAGCACCTTAAGAGGCCCACTCCAGTCACGGTTCCCCTGGCAAAGGGTCACGACGATCCTGACTTCTAACTCTCTAGATTAGTTGTGCCATTTGTAAATTTAATTAGAAACATGGAATCATACTATATGTACTCTTTTGTGTCTGGCTTCTTTTATACATTAATGTAACATGCACACATATATTGTTGTAATTTATTCATTCTTGGTCCATTGGATAAACAAATTTTGAGCTGCTTACCGTTTTGGATATTAAGAATAATGTTCCTGTGAACATTCTTGTTTACATGTCTTTTGGTACACACAAGCATGTATTTCAGATAGATATACACATATATATGATATTTATATATGAGTGGATTTGCTAGGCAAGAATATGTGTCTGCTCAGCCTTAGTAGTACTGCCATTTTTCCAAAGTGGTTGCACTAACTTATACTCCCATCAAGTGTATGTAAGAGTTCTACTTGTTCCCTACGCCCTTTTTTTTTTTTTGGAGACAGAGTCTTGCTCTGGTGCCCAGGCTGAAGTCCAGTGGTATAATCTCAGCTCACTGCAACCTCTGCCTCCCAGGTTCAAGAGATTTTTGTGCCTCAGCCTCCCAAGTAGCTCGGATTACAGGCATACACTATCATGCCCAGCTAATTTCCGTATTTTTTTGTTGAGATGGGGTTTAGTCATGTTGGCCAGGTTGATCTTGAACTCCTGACCTCAAGTGATCTGCCCACCTCGGCCTCCCAAAGTGCTGAGATTACAGGTGTGAGTAATCCCATTCAGCTAAGTTCTACTTGTTCTCAGTATTATTCTCATTTTAACTCTTCTGGTTAGTGGAATTATATTGTGGTTTTCATTTGTATCTCTCTGATGATTAAAGAAATTGGTTAGTGCTTCCTATGTTTACTGGACATTTTGATATCCTGTTTTGTGAAAAGTCTGCAAATTCTTTGCCCACTTTCTAATTAGGCTGACTTTTTTTGCTTATGATTTGTAGGAGTTCTTTATGAATTTTGGATATGAGCCCTATGATAGACGTACTGCAAACAATTATCTTTTTATGCGCTATAGTCTAGTTCTCAGATTGACATAAATTTTTAACTTGTTAGTGTCATTACCACCGAAATGGCTAGTTCAAACACCCTATTTTTGAACAGACAATATTCTTAACTTTTCAGTTTGCTCAAAAATCCCCACCATAACAATTGTCTGACCTCACCGGAAGCAACAAACATTGACTCTACAATTCCCTGTCTCCGAGTCCTTACCTGTAGGTGTTTCTTTGCCTTTCCATCAAATTTAGGTTTCAGAACCAGTCGTTTCCATCTCCTTGGTTGAATCTGACTACAAAAACGGCAACCCTGAATGACTTCAACTACCAATTTTATCTAAGCTTGAACCTGGGCAGATACCTGCTGCTGGAGGAAAATCACTCAACTACTAAAACAGCACAAGAGATGATGCATGGTCACCAAACCAAAAAGGGTCTAGCAATCTTACCACGTTTCTTCTGTGAGCCAGCGTTCCCATTTTCTACAAATACCTTTTCAAACTTGCTTTCTTCTCTGTAAACCTCAGACCTTTTATTCTTTCCACTTATAGAGTTTGGTTAAAAAATGGGAATCTCTATAAAATAGCAACTATTTATTGAGTGCCAGACCCTGATTTAAGTCTTTTAATAATATTAAATAGTTTACTAGTTGCCAAACTCTGAACTAAGTATTTTACATTTTAATTAATGTAATTATTTCAACAACCCTACAGAATAGGTACTTAAAAAAAAAAAAAAAGTAAGCACATAGTAGGTACTACTTTTTATTCTCATATTTCAGATGAGGAGTCTGACGAATAGAGTGTCTAAGTAAGTAATGAAGCAAGGATCTGAACTCAGGTAGTCTGCCTCCAGAGTGCACATTCTTTTTTTTTTTTTTTTTGAGACAGAGTCTTGCTCTGTTGCGCAGGCTGGAGTGCAGTGGTACAATCTCAGCTCACTGCAAGCTCTGTTTCCCGGGCTGACGCCATTCCCCTGCCTTGGCCTCCTGAGTAGCTGGGACTACAGGTGCCCGCCACTACGTCCGGCTAATTTTTTGTATTTTTTTAGTAGAGACGGGGTTTCACCGTGTTAGCCAGCATGGTCTCGATCTCTTGACCTTATGATCCGCCCGCCTCGACCTCCCAAAGTGCTGGGATTACGGGCATGAGTCACTGCGACTGGCCTGAAGTGCATGTTCTTAACCATTGTATTGTACTTTACATATATTATTTTCTTTTTCTTTTTTTTTTTTTTTTGAGATGGAGTCTTGCTGTGTCGCCCGGGCTGGAGTGCAGTGGCTGGATCTGAGCTCACTGCAAGCTCCGCCTCCTGGGTTTACACCATTCTCCTGCCTCAGCCTCCCGAGTAGCTGGGACTACAGGCGCCCGCCACCTCGCCCGGCTTTTTTTTTTGTATTTTTTAGTAGAGACGGGGTTTCACACATATTATTTTCTTTAACCCTTGCAATAACTCTATGAAACAGATAATACTGTTATCTCCAACTGACATGAAGACGCTAAGTGCAGACATGTTCAGTTAGTTGCCCAAGGTCACACAGTAAGCAGCAGACTAGGAATTCAAAACTAGGCAGCCCAACTTCATACGTGAAATCACTTCCTTTCTAGCATCATACTCATCCTCTCTTCTTCTCATTAGAAGCGAGAACCCATACGAATCCCACCCCTCTCTTACCTTCTTAGGACTCTCATCTCATGCAGCAACAGTCTCCGGGAGTGGAGACAGGCATGGCTAAGAGACAGGGAAGGCTACACTAGAGATGACATGGGTTCTATACCTTTTTAAAATTTTTTTGAGTAAGGGTCTCCCTCTGTCGCCCAGGATGGAGTGCAGTGCAGCAACCTTAGTTCACTGCAACCTCCACCTTCTGGGTTCAACTGATCCTCCCGCCTTAGCTTCCCAAGTAACTGGGACTACAGGTGCGAGCCACCATACACAACTAATTTTTATATTTTTTTTAGAGATGGTGTTTTGCCATGTTGCCCAGGCTGGTATCAAACTCCTGAGCTCAAGTGATCTGCCTGCCTCAGCCTCCCAAAGTGCTGGAATTATAGGCATGAGCCACTATGCCTGGCTGGGTTCTATACCTTGAGGAAAGAGAAACAGGTCAGGCTATGCAGAGAAAGGAAAGGGAGAGAAAAGAAAATCAGCAAAGGGATGCTGACATTCAATTAGGAAAAAAGCCAAAGAACTACTAAACTGATATAGGGACTTAAAAGTGGTTTTCTGTACAGAGTAGAAACAGGAATAGAAAATATTGGTCATGCTAATTAATGTACTTAAATGAGATCTCATCTCACACCTGATATTCTCACTTTAAATTTATCCCAATATAGATTACTAATTTCTGAAATATATAAATCAGAGAGAAAAAAGGAAATAAAAGTCTTTAAGCCTTATCTTTGTGAAAAGTGGACAGTTAAAACTGATCTAAGAAAAAGCTCAGTCTATAACAGCACTGGTTTGCATTATTTTCTCTTGTTAGCTGCTGAGCACCCTTACTGACCATATAAACAACGTTCCAAGGTTGTGATTTTCCCTTTTGTGGTCATTATCCAACCTAGCGTATCCACTGGGCAAGGCATAAAAGAGAAGAGGCTGGACGGAGTCCGCTCACCGACAGTTTACAGTGAGGACTGGCAGCAGTGCTGGCCTGACGCAATCATACGGCTAAAACCTACACATCTACCCTTCCAACGACTCATCTTCCCTGGTGCAGCTGAGCTAGCCATCAACACTGCACAGGTGGTCGGCACCAATTACACTTAATAGCAAACTAGAATTTTAAGTCTCAGAATCTCATCCTGGAAATGAGGACTACAAATGTTTTCTTTTCTTTGATGACTTCAAACTTTTAAAACACTTGTAACTAGGAAATGGATTCATTTTTCTGACTCCTCTATGATACAATGGAAATATTTTAACTATACATTGTGAACAAATGTTCTATCATAATCTAAAGGGAATTCTGAGTGATACAAGATTAAGTATAACCTTCCAAGTCTATCAGATTAAGATTAAACACATACTACTCTGAGGTAGATACTAAGGAATCTCTCAATGAATTCAGAAATATTTTGATTTGTGGATTATCCACTTTCTTCAATATTTATTTTTCCTCTTTCCCCTGCCCCCACATAGAAGTCCTCATTTCTTATTTTCATCTCTTTGAGGCTAACAGAAAAAAGAAGCAAAATAGGAAGTTCAGTTTAGCACAGTAAAGTTTTTGAAAATCTGATTCATGGCTGAAAATATCTATTTAACCATCCCAGTTTAATGACAGTTTAGCTGGTCACAGAATTCTAGGTTGGAAAAAAGAATCCCTTCAGCATTCTGAAGATAACTCTCAACTGTCTTCTAGCTTTCAGCCTTGCTGCTGAGAACTCTGAAGGCATGATTCCCATCTCCTTGTATGTGTCTTTTTTCTTCTTTCTTGCAGCTTGTAGGACTATCCAAATACACCTGATGTTCTCAAACGGTGTCGATAGTGATATGCCTCAGTGTGGACTTGTTTCATTTTCATTTATTTTGTGGAGAATTCTGTGGTCTCTTTCAAGTTGGAAATTAATGTCCTCAGTGCTGGGAAGTTTTCTTGCATTATCGGGTGATTATTCCCACTCTACACATTTTCTTTCTCGAAGCAATATTATTGGATCTTCTAGACCGGTCCTCTAATTTTCACATCTCTTCTCTTGTATTTCCCATCTCTGCCTTTTTGCTCCATTTTTCTGGGATACAGATCCTTAATCTCTTATCTGAAACCTCTGGGGCCAAATGCATATCAGAATTTTTACAATTTTAGAAAGTTAATATAGAATATAACCCATAATGTAATACCTACCCCTCATCCCACCCACATACAATGAGATCTGAGGCAGTGATATTTCTTTAGCAAAATCTATAAAGGATAGAAATAGGTTGTGTTGGCCGGGCGCGGTGGCTCAAGCCTGTAATCCCAGCACTTTGGGAGGCCGAGACGGGCGGATCACGAGGTCAGGAGATCGAGACCATCCTGGCTAACACGGTGAAACCCCGTCTCTACTAAAAAATACAAAAAACTAGCCGGGCGAGGTGGCGGGCGCCTGTAGTTCCAGCTACTCAGGAGGCTGAGGCAGGAGAATGGCGTGAACCCGGGAGGCGGAGCTTGCAGTGAGCTGAGATCTGGCCACTGCACTCCAGCCCCAGCGACAGAGTGAGACTCCGTCACAAAAAAAAAAAAAAAAAAAAAAAAAAGAAATAGGTTGTGTTGTAAACTTATGAAAAATATAATTTTCAGAACTTTTTAGATTTTGGAATTGTGGATAAGAGACTGTAGGCCAGGTAGAGCGGCTCACACCTGTAATCCCAGCACTTTGGGAGGCCGAGGCAGGTGGATCACCTGAGGTCAGGAGTTCAAGACCAGCCTGGCCAACATGGTGAAATCCTGTTTCCACTAAAAATAGAAAAATTTGCTGGGTGTGGTAGTACACACCAGTAATCCCAGCTACTTGGGAGGCTGAAGCAGGAGAATCGCTTGAATCCAGGAGGCAGAGGTTGCAATGAGCTGAGATTGCACCATTGCACTCTAGCCACCATTTCAAAAAAAAAAAAAAAAGGATGTAGACCTTTTTTTTTTTATTTTATCTTCAAGTCAGCCAAATAAAGTTTTTCATTTTGTTGCCATATCTTTAATTTCAATGACTCATTTTCCTTTCCTGAAACTTAACCCCCATCCCCCAAACTAGCATTTCATTCCTGTTAATACAATTTCTTCTCTGAGGATGTAAATGTAATTGTGGGGGAAGGGTCCCTACTCCCTGTAACGTGGTGGTGGTGCTGGTGGTTGTTTTGGTTTGTTTTTGTTATCTATCTTCCATGTTATGGGCTTTCCTGGTACCCAGTAATCACTGATTGTCTATTCAGGACTTCAGAGTTGAGGGGGTAGGTGGCAGGTAGCTAAAAAATTGGCAAGTCTGAGTGGGTGGAGTGGAGGCTTCGATGACTTTGTGACTCCTTCATTCTAAGTTGTTAGGTAAGCAATTTGTTCTTTAAGTCTTCTTGAGCAAGCGAGGTTCTCCAAAAAAAGTCTTCCAATCTTCTAACTGATGCCACCAGTTTTTGAACTTTTGAAATTTTTGTGGTATGAGTAAAATTAACTTCATGTATTCAAAACTGGAACTAATAGTAAGTATTTAATAAAATCTTATAGTACTGTGTGTGCATATTTTAATCAAGGCAGCAAAATAGGGTAACACAGCCTATGCTTGTTTTGAGCTGACGTATATTCTGGGAACCACTGCTTGCTTTCAAAATAACCTTTATATTTCAAGTGAAGAAGAGCCTGCATTATAGTCATTTTCCAACGCAAACACAGAAGGTTAAGGCAGAATAAGCAGATGGAGTAGGAAATGAGATGTGGTTATCATCTAAAGGCAAGTTCATAAATACAAATTTTTTTCCTTTTTCTGTTCTTTACAGCCTATAAGTACCTCAGATATAAGGTGAGGATTATTAAAATATTTATGATAAGGAGACATAGCAACTAACTACAGTATGGGATTCAGAATAGAGAAAAAGACATTACTAAAAAAAAATAAAATTTAAAATAAGGCCTATACTTTACGTAATAGTACTGTATCAGTCTTTCTTATTGCCTGATTTTGAAAATTCTACTATAGAATCTATACATCTACTATGTAAGATGCTAACATTAGGGAACTTGATAAAGGGTATGCAGAAACCTTTTGCATATTTTTGCAACTTTACTGTAAATCTAAAATAATTTCATAATTAAAAGTTTTGGCTGGGTGCAATGGCTCACACCTTTAATCCCAGCACTCTAGGAGACCCAAGAGTTCGAGACCAGCCTCAGCAACATGGTGAAACCTTGTCTCTACAAAAAGCACAAAAGTTAGCCAGGAGTGATGGCACAAGCCTGTACTCCCAGCTGCTTGGGAGGCTGAGGTGGGAGGATCAATTGAGCCTGAGAGGTCAAGGCTGCAATGAGCTACAATCATGCCACTGCACTCCTGCCAGGTGACAGGGCGAGACCCTGTCTCAAAAAAAAAAAAAAAAAAAAAAGAGAGAGAGAGAAAGAAAAGCAAGCAAGCAAGCAAGCAAGCAAAAAAATTTGCAAGTTTTAAAAAAGAAAAAAGTAGGCCTTGTGCAGTGGCTCACGCCTGTAATCCTAGCACTTTGGGAGGCCAAAGTGGATGGATTACCTGAGGTCAAGAGTTCGAGACCAGCCTGGCCAACATGGTGAAATCTCGTCTCCACTAAAAATACAAAAATTAGCCGGGCATGGTGGCAGGTGCTTGTAATCCCAGCTACTTGGGAGACTGAGGTAGGAGAATCTCTTGAACCCAGGAGACGGAGGTTGCAGTGAGCCGAGATAGCGCCATTGCACTCCAGCCTGGGCAACAGAGCAAAAACTGTCTCAAAAAAAAAAAAAAAAAGAAAATATTTTAGGATGTCAGATTCTAAACCCTTAAATATTAAAACACTAAGAATGTTTAACTGACTTAATAATTATATACAGGCACAAGTGTAAACAAATATTTATGTTTGTATTCAAAATGTGATTGGAACTCTTATGAAACTCAGAGACTGAAAAGTACATTCATTTCAAATTATTGGTTTGATGAAGGAAAAAAAACATATTTAAATCTAACATTACCATTAATCCATTTCACAATTAGAAACAGTTTAACTTGTAACTCTCATGATTTTACATACAAAAAAACCCAACCTATAAAGCTTCATCTCCTACTGCATTCTCTCTGAAGACCTTATAGTTTTAAGAACAAAAATATCAATCACTCCTGGTTGGGCTCAATTTATTTTGAATGGGGGGTGATTTTCAGATAAGGTATGTAAATGAATACTTTCCGTAGACTTAAATAGGTAATTTTCACAGTATTATGAAGTCAACATGTAGTGTAAGTGATACAGTTCTGAAAAAAGTGTAATCTAAGAATAAGCCTATCAAAGGTCAGTAGATATTTCTATTAACTGCTCAAAGTACATCTGCCATGTGAATTACCGTGCAATTCAAACAGCTTTCAAATTAAGCAACTATTGCTGGGTGTGGTGGCTCACATCTGTAATCCCAGCACTTTAGGAGGCTGAGGCAGGTGGATCACTTGAGGTCAGGAGTTCGAGACCAGTCTGGCCAACATGGTGAAACCCCATCTCTACTAAAAATACAAAAATTTGCTAGGCGTGGAGAATTGCTTGAACCCCGGAGGCGGAGGTTGCAGTGAACCAAGATTATGCCACTGCACTCCAGTCTGGATGACAGAGCAAAACTCCATCTCAAAAAAAAAAAAGAAAAAGAAAAAGAAATTAGGCAACTATTAACACAGTTTTCATTTGGAGGGATTCACATTGAATCAAAATTTGCACAAAAGTGAAACTTCATTAACTTTTTATATCAGATTTCAAATCTGAATGATTTAAATTTGAATAAGATTGTGACATATTTAACATTCAAGGAAATGAAATGGAAACATCATAGCCTACTAAGTATTTGATATTCATTTTCTCATCTAATCTTGAAAACAACCCTAGGCGGAAGGAACTATTATCACCATTTTTACAGATAAGGAAAATGAGCATTGGAGTTCTAATTCTCTCATGGTTACACATTTAGCAAACAGAAGGAGCTGAGAGCTGAACCAGCTCAACCTGATTTACAGGCTCACGCTCCCTAAACACAATATAGCCTTTTTTTAAAAAAAAAAACGCTTTAAATATTCATTTTTTTCTTACAATATTTTACAAAGTTGGCCGGGAAACTTTTCATTATGCCATTGCATAGTACCTTAAAAAAACAAGAACTACAATCCATGTTAGAACTTCGACTAGATTTGTTAGCACTTAAAGCACTTTTGTTTTAATTTTCTTGGAGACAGGGTCTCCCGATGTTGCAGAGGCTGGCCTCGAACTCCTGGGCTCAAGAGATTCCCAGGTCTAAGCTTCCCAGGTTGCTGGGATTACAGGTGCATGCCACCATGCCTAGTTAAGCATTTTAAAAATGTTTCTAATAGGGCTGGGCACAATGACTCATGCCTGTAATCCCAGCACTTCGGGAAGCTGAGGCGGGCGGATCACCTGAGGTCAGGAGTTCGAGACCAGTCTGGCCAACATGGTGAAACCTCCCCTCTACTAAAAATAAAAAGGAATTAGCCGGGCATGGTGACAGGCACCTGTAATCCCAGCTACATGGGGGGCTGAGGCAGGAGAATCGCTTGAACCCCAGGGGCAGAGGTTGCAGTGAGCTGAGATCATGCCATTGCACTCCAGCATGGGCAACAAGAACGAAACTCTGTCTCTTAATAAATAAATAAATAAATAATAAATAAATAAATAAATAAGTTTATGATGGAGTTCCTGATGGGTTAAAACGTGGTGGAACTAGATCATATGCATTCCTTCTCACACAGTACAAATGCGGTAACATGATAAAATATTTTTCAAAAAAGTAAAATTTTAGCCCACATGCTTATTACTGAAAAATCAGTGTACTTCATGGTGCTAACACAATATATGACAATTATAATATACTGAATATAAAATTATTTTATCGAATATCACCACCAACACAATTTTTTAGACATAGAAAAGTGAATTTACATTTACTTACAGCAATTCCTTATTTAAGGATAATTACTTTTAGATTTTAAAGAGAAATGTTTAAACATTTCTTCTGCGTATTTGAGCATTGTTATAACAAGCTGAATTCTGAGAGTCTAATCCTGTTTGGGCATTCAAATGTAAGTAACTTTTTTTAATAAACGAGTAATTCAATTTCTTCTGAAAATATGTGGTTCCATTTTTCTCAGAGTGTCAAAGTGCCAAAAAAAGGAATTATGAAAGGCATCGTTTGTATATATAACATGATCATGTACTGATTATCAGTGTCACACTGTGAAACAAAAACCAGAGCAAGTCATTTTTTAAAACAGGATTAAGAATTAACTTTATACCTGAGTGATTATTTTAATGTTCATTTAGAATGACAGAAATTTGTTAGTATGCTCAAGCTAGAGTTCCTAGGTTAAAAGTTGAAGAGTAAGTGGAAACTAAGATGGTTAAGACTCTCTATGGATGTCTGCTTTTTTTTTTTATCACCATTTGCATGGAGAAGCAGGAAAAAAGCACTTGACTGAGAGCAGACTTCCTGAGGCCCAGCTCTGTAACCAGCTAGCTGTAACTTGCTCAAATCACTTAACACTACTGACCTCAGCTGTAAATGGGAGGCAGAAGATGCTGTTAAAAATGGTTTTTTAGGCCAGGCGTGGGGGCTCACGCCTGTAATCCCAGCACTTTGGGAGGCCGAGGCGGGCAGATCTCGAGGTCAGGAGATCGAGACACTCCTGGCTAACACGGTGAAACCCCGTCTCCACTAAAAATACAAAAAATTAGCCGGGTGTGGTGGCGGGAGCCTGTGGTCCCAGCTACTCGGGAGGCTGAGGCAGGAGAATGGCAAGAACCCAGGAGGTGGAGCTTGCAGTGAACCGAGATTGCGCCACTGCACTCCAGCCTGGGCGACAGAGCAAGGCTCCGTCTCAAAAAAAAAAAAAAAAAAAAAAAAAAGCTTTTTAGCTTTAAACTTCATCAATTCTGATCAGAGTTTACTCATTTAAAGAGGTAGTATAAAATATTTATAAAACATGTAAAGAGGTTAAAAAAATGCCCCTAAATAATCCTTTACGTCATCCTTGCTCTAAGCTGTGAGAGCAGTAACAGGCAGCGGAGCACAGCATTAATGCGCCTAGCAATTTTTTAGTTCAGTTTCCCTTGGGCATTAGGAGTAAGTAGGTAAGTAAAGAAACCAAGGTATGCAAAGAGAAAAAGCAACAGAGTTGCTTTATTAACAATATTGTTAAAGCAATATTAACAATGTGCTGAAAGGGTGTCTTGAGTCTTATATGATCCACAGGGCAATTTTCTCTATTTAAAAACATCCATGCATAATTCTAAATTTGGTTTTCTGCGGCAACTCTCACATTCTCAAACCAGGTGATAGCTTCCTTAGGGATCCAGCTTGGAAACTGCCAAACTACTCATAGGCATCAAAATTTTGGAGCTAAAGGGCAGATGTAATTATTTTTAAGGGTAAATTGATACAGGATATATATATTTTATGTAGGCTCAATGTACTCTGCCTTTTATTACTTTGACAAAAAATAAGAGCCACTCTTGGAAAAGTGGATGGCTGAATGAATAAATTCCTCTGTAGTCCAAGGCCTCTACATCTAGCCTGGAAACAGAACATGCTAATGATACCTACACTGTGGGCTCCTTTTTTCCCATTATGTTCTCAAAATACTCATTTGGGCAAATGATTGCACTGTTAAGGGCTATACCTTCTTGGCTACGCTTTAGTGCATCACTAATCTGCAAGGCACCTTCAAGTGTTACCAGACACAGGAGTCAATGGGCAATTCCAACTGATAGTAGAAAGAAAAATTGGCTTAAACTCCAGAGAAGGGGTGTGTAGAAAAACAAAAAAAAATCCTCTGAGCATAATGGGCAATAGGGGCTTGCCAATGAGGAGGGTTATAAAATCTATAGCTGACTAATATAGTAAGGTGGGCCACTCAGCTATTTGCTCAAATCTCTACTTTCGACTCACCAACAAATATTTCAAAGAATCCTTAGCTCTTTAGAGTATAAAATTCCAAATTCTTTGGCCTTGAATTCAAAGTCCTCTATAATTGAGCTTTATCAGTCTCTCTCACTGAGCATTATTGCTTCAGAAGAGCCTTGTGTTCCAACCAAAGATACTGTAAGCAAAACATCATGCTGTACAACAGCATAAATGCATACAATCTTGTCAACTTAAAAAAACTTAATTTCTATTTTTTAATTTTTAGCGATGGGGTCTTGCCATGTTACCCAGACTGGTCTCTAACTCCTGGACTCAAGTGATCCTACCACCTCAGCCTCCCTAAGTGCTGAGATTACAGGTATGATCCACTGTGCCTGGCCTACAAAGAAAAGAACCTTCTGTTTACATCCCCACCTCCATGTGGGAAACTCTTTCAACTCTTAAACACGACTGAGGATTCAGAGAGCTTTTTGTTTCATTAGCTAATTTCCATTGTTATTTATAGCATTAGATATTAAAGCTGAGCCATTTTAAAAGTATTTAAAAATTAATTTTAAATAATAAGCCAATTACATGTTAATGTAAATAACATATTTTAAAGAAAATTAACTACATTTTCCAAAATATAATAAATTTACTTAGAAGACTGGCACTCCCTTTAATGTATGGATTTACTCTGTTACAATATGTTATTTTAGCTTAAGTATACAAAGAAAAATCTGGCCTCACAGATAGTTGGAAAAGGGAAAACTATTTCAATAGCCTTCTCAGATAACTGTGGAGTCTTCTTTGATAATACATCAAAACTTGACGAGTGGTACTTTCTTAAAAGTTAACTACAATGTCAAATCTGAAACCTTATCAGTGAACTTTTCATATGTTATTACACTAAAATCCATTGGACAATCATGCACTTTGCATGGATCTTTTACTCATGATTTTGTAACATTAAACATCAGTCATTAGTTGTAAAATATCGGCTTACTGAGTTCTGGAGATCTTTCAAATGTCAGGACATTTCATTATACAAGACCACATTTGTTACTATCATCACAGATTCTCATCAGAAAAAATCTTTAAGTACTGAGAAACTGTCAAGCTCATAGTGGAGGATACAAATTTTTCAAAATTCTAATTTTTGCCAGGAGAGTTTACATTTTACCAACGGAAACAAATACTGTCAGTTTTTTCCCTTGAAGTGACAGGCTTACTTCATTTTCAAGAAAATGTCTGCCAGATACCCAAATCTGAATATCATGGTTTGTCCATTAGCTGTTCTTACAAGAAAAAAATGGTGCTCCATGAAAAAAAGCAGCTAGTTCAGCTTGCAACTCAATCACATAGTACTTTTCCTTGAGACAATGAAAATATTTTGGTATGTAACACAAGTGCTTTATGAATACTTTTCACTTTGCCATGTAGAATATGAAAAAGATCATGTACTCAGTGGTGGGAAATTAATAAAATTAATACTTTTTACTGCTTCATCAAGGACATTCTTAAGTGAACAGGATTCTTTTGTTTTCCTGTGAGTCTGTGACAGTGAAGAATATAATGACTGCTAGCAGCACAGTTTGGTGCCATGGCCTCGATTCATGCTAAGGTGCTAGCAATTTTACCCACCATTGCTTTTGTACTGACCGTCAATGCCAATATAGTAAAAACAGCAAGAATGTATTGGTATTACTATGAAATTAATACCTTGCACTGACTTCATACACCCCCCGACCCAGACTCTGAAAAAGTTTAGGAAACTGCCAGTGATCTGTGGACCACACAGGGAAAACTACTGCTGCAGAGGACTGCCCCTGCCTGCAATGTCCTCTACTTCACTGCAAGCTATGGGTTCACTGTTTAGGGGAAGTAGTACCTACCTTCTAAAAGCATCTCTTAATGAACCCACTTCATTACTCTCTCTCTCTCTCTCTAGCACTTACCTGTACTTTGTTTTTCTTTTCTTTTCTTTCTTTCTTTTTTTTTTGAGACTGAGTTGCCCTCTTGTTATACAGGTTGGAGTGCAATGGCATGATCTCAGCTCACTGCAACCTCTGCCTCCTGAGTTCAAGCGATTCTCCTGCCTCAGCCTCCCAAGTAGCTGGGATTATAGGCATGCGCCACCACGCCTGGCTAATTTTGTATTTTTAGTAGAGACAGGGTTTCACCATGTTGGTTAGGCTGGTCTCAAACTCTCAGCCTCAGGGGATCCACCTGCCTCGGCCTCCCAAAGTTCTGGGATTACAGGCATGAGCCACCACACCCAGCCTGTACTTTGTTTTTCTACTGGAACTTCTATAGGTTCATTGAGGGCAGAGGCTTTATTTTACCTTTTTAAGAACACCTAGTGCCTAGCACAGTAATGTGCACATGACAAGTATATATAAAACAGTTACTCAGTATAATTTATGGGAAAGAATGCAGGCTCTTGGAGCCAGATAACCTGTATTTAAATCCTCACACTGACATTTATTAGTTGTGTGATCTTGGACAAGTCATCTTGAATCTCTCTAAGCCTCAATTTCTTCATCTGTGAAAGAGGAATAATAACGACACCTATTTCACATGGTCGCTGCGGTAATTCAATGGAGTTAACACATAAAAGTGCTTCAAACAGTATCTGGTACAAAGCAAGCACTCAACTTTATTAGTTTTGCTGTTAGTATTAAGTAGTTACTGAGCCTATATATGTATTTCAAAAAATTATTTAAGGACTGATACTTTGATTTAAAATAAGGTAACCCTAAATTATGTTTTGAAGAGTGTATAAGGGGAAATAGATGTATTTTATTTTCCTAATTATCCAGTTAGGAAAACCTTATATTTAAGTGAAAGACTCAATAACATGCCATGTCTCCTAAGTAAATGATTCTAATTACATCAAACTAAGAAAAAGAAAGTATTTACATTATATGGAAGAATGCTGGAGAAATGAATTGTTACCTAAACTGATGTATTAACTCAGTATTTTTAATAGTGTATGTCTAACACCTTAGACCACCTATACACCTTTAGAACAACTATAAGCCTCCCCCACCATTAGAAAGCACTTGCTAATAAGTGTCTGTATCCATAATATACCAGTAGAGATGATAAAAACAGAGAATGTATTATTTCCTACCCTCAAGAAGAATATAATCCAACAGGCAGTTAGAATATGTACACAAATATAAACCTCGTATCTGAAGAGTATTCACTAAAGCTTGTCTACTTCAAAGTCTTTGGTTATTTAAACCCACTGCCATTTAGAAAAGTATCCAAAGATATGGGAACTGAGGTCCTTTTTTCTCTGCAGGCAGGCCCAGAGATGATCAAGTGTCTGCAGGCCCGGGTGGTAGACCCCTAACTGCTGCCTCTTTTGCTAATGCACAGTATGGGACCAACTGACTATCCAAATAAGCTCTCATCTTGAGAGCAAGAGCTCCCAGCCCAAGGTTAAAATCGACTTCTAAAACACAGTTTCAAAACAAAAATTTCAGATTCTAATGCTCAGTTCTCATTTTTGTACACACTCTTTTCTTTTTGTTCTCTCCAACAAGCTTAAGACTATCCAACATAAACGAAATATACCTAAATGGAACTGTAGCTCACAGTAACAAAAAGCACAAACAGTACAAACAGGGACAACTGATCTTAAAAGACTTATGATGGTTACAAATAATTACTTCGGCTGGATGTGGTGGCTCATATCTGTAATCCCAGCACTCTGGGATGCTGAGGTGGGAGGACCGCTTGAGCCCAGGAGTTCCAGGCCAGCCTGAGCAACATAGGGAGACCCTGTCTCTACAAATAATAAAAAAAATTAGCCGGGTGTGGGGGTGCATGCCTGTGGTCCCAGCTACTCGTGGCGGCTGAGGCTGGGAGGCAGAGGCTGCAGTGAGCCGAGACCATGCCACTGCACTCCAGCTGGGTGACAGAGTAAGACCCTACCTACCTCAAAGACCCTCTTTCCCCATCCCAAAAAAAGGTAATTAAGGAACTAATTAAACAAGTAATTTCCAAAGTATTTCTTAATTTATTCTCACCACAACCCTGTACAGTCAGGTTGATTATAAATTTCATTTGATAGATGAGGAAACTGAAACTTGGAGGTAAAATGGTTTATTCAAGACAACTATTACAATAAGGATGGCACAATCTTTGTGCTACCTCTTATCTTACTCATCCAACCAGCTGTCAAATCCTCTATATTCTACCTTTGTAATGTCTCTTGAATTCATTCCCCTCTCTGCATAACCACTTAAGACTGTTTCCCAACCGTCTGCCTGCTCCTCTATTCATCCTGCATATGCTGTGACAGATCAATCTTCTCTGAGCACAATTCTGCTCACTTCATTTACTTGCTCAAAATCTTCAATAAAGTCCATATTTCTCAGCCTGGCATTCAAATACTCTTCCCAATTTATACTCAGCTGACCCTTAGTCCACCTTATTTCCCACCAGTCTCTGCCAAACACCTAAAGCTTCAGTCAAGTAGAAACCTATGCTTTTATCCCAAGACATTTTGATCCTTCTCATCACTTCAACTTTATATTGAGAACTGACGTTCTTAACTCTTCCCGCTACCATCTCTGCTTACTTGAATTCTAATTACCATTAATAAAGGCCCAGATCAATGCTGTATTCACCAAGAAGCCTCAGCTTCTCTCTCCTCAGAACTGCCATAATACGCTTGTACCTAGTTTTATTTTTTTTCCCCAAGAAGCATTTACTGAGTATCTATTAAGTGTCAGGTATGGTGATATGTCAGGGAATGCAAAGATGAACAAATAATGACCTTTTCTTTAAAAGTTTAAAACTTAGGAAGACAAAAGTCAATTTAAAAATCACAATTTATATGTTATATAAACAGCAGTCAGCTTAGGGTTCTACTTGAGCCTAAATGAAAGACAGACAAATTTGGCTTTGCCTAGAAAAGTCCAGGAAGGCTTTTCAGCAGAGATAAGACTTGGACTGAGTGAGAAAGATGCTAAGTGCTTGCTAAGAGGACCAGTGAATACACACAGTACACAGTCTTCTCTTGCTATGTTGAATATGGGGAGTTGGAGGACCAGTGAATACACAGTACACAGTCTTCTCTTGCTATGTTGAATATGGGGAGTTGGAGGACCAGTGAATACGCACAGTACACAGTCTTCTCTCGCTATGTTGAATATTGGGAGTCGGAGTGGTAGAACAAAGATCATGGACTTAGAATTCCCCATCTGTAAAAACCCTACTATACCCCAAAGGGATATTTTACAAACCACAATAAAATATTGTTTGTGAAAGCAATTTTTAAATGGAAAAGTAACATATAAATTTGAGGTATCATTAATACATCTGTAAATATCAACGCTTCCTATCTAACTTTTAGATTTAATTGATCGCATGAATTACTAGATCATTGTTTTTAACTGATGAGTTATCAAACTGGATAGACTATTTTAAGAGACATACAGGCAGATAGTAAAAGTTTAATAAAATAAACTAAAATTGTCAAGTCTAGGTTTCACAATGCATTGCTCAACTGTTCAAACTCTCTCTATATACAACACATACACACACTCTCTCTCTCTCTCTACAAAGGTAAATAAATGGCTTATGAGCAGTGAATTCACCCTCACATTTAAAATGTACACTTTTGGGCCAGGCACAGTGACTCACGCCTGTAATCCCAGCACTTTGGGAGGCTGAGGCGGGTGGATCACTTGAGGTCAGGAGTTCGAGACTAACCTGGCCAACATGGTGAAACCTCATCTCTACTAAAAACACAAAATTAGCTGGGCATGGTGGCAGACGCCTGTAATCCCAGCTACTTGGGAGGCTGAGGCAGGAGAATCACTTGAACCTGGTAGGCAGAGGTTGCAGTGAGCTGAGATCACACCACTGCACTCCAGCCTGGGAGACTCGGTCTCAAAAATAAGATCAAATAAAATAAAATGTACACTTAAAAAAAAAAGAAGCATCTTTCAACCAGAGCATCCTAAAAATTTCTCATTTTGTTAACAACTTCCTGAAATTATAGAACTTGTGCTATCTCTGTTCAGAGGCACAAATCAAAGGATTTTCCATTTTCTCTTCAGCTATTTTTGGCAGCAATAACTTACAATCTATACACATGGATGATCTCTTTAGGAACTCAAATTGGTTGACATACAAAATTTCATGGTGAACAGTTTCTGGTATAAATGAGGAATGTAAGTCTTAACTATATATATAATGTAAAAATATATATATTTACATTAAGGAACAGAACTTGCCCTTCATCACTGTCATTAGAAATATACAACTGGAGATCTGAAACAACTGAAAATAGTAGCAATAAAGGAAAAAAGAGAAATAGAAATGGGCAATGATGAGGAGACATGTAGTAATTATAAAATGCCATGCAATGATTCAGGGAAGAGACTTCTGGCTATGATGGCATGAACAGGTCAGTGAATTGTTTCCTCAAAAGAAAACGACAGTAAGAAAGTTGGACAAAGTTGTCCAAAATAGCTATTTAAGGATTCCAGAAATCAATCAAAGGCAGACAGACAATAAATAGAGAGATGTCCTGAGAAATTGCTTAAACTTAGGGGCAAGACCATCCAGACACAAACTTAATGCCTTAAAACTTAGTGTTATCAGGGGAGGGCTGGGACCATAAAAACCAGCAATTTTCACTGCCAGAGAGGGCAGATCTGACTTGGGACAAGGGGAGATTGAAGGACTGGTAGAAAATCCATAGCTCTGTCAGCTGAAAGGGGCCAACCTGGTGGGAACCTAACAGGGAGAAGACATTCTTCTAGCTTGAGGCTGTGGTCTGATGAGGGTGCAGTGGAAGACCAGCTAGAAATCTGAAGGGGAGATCCTGGAAAGAAACGAGTCATAAAAGGGTCAGATTTGCTCTCCTCACAACCCTGGGTGGCTGTGCAACTACATGGATGAGGAAGGGAGACATGGGAGGTCTCAAGAGAAAGAAAACCCAAGGCAGGCTTGAGAACTGGCTGAGCTTTGAGTGCACTTCCCAATCCACCTGGATCATCAGAAGGTGAAAGCTCAATAAGCTTCAGGTGTTTGAGCACCAGCTCTGCACTAGTCACAGGCTAACCATTAAGCTAGGGAGACATGGGTGCCTCCTAGCCAGGCTAAAAACAATAACAAATGAAAATCACTAAGGAGAAACATTAGTGGCCACACACTGTGGGAGACAGATTCCATAGTTTAAGTATTGGCAAATTACTTAAAACACACACACACACAAACACAAACACACACATATGCCCATCTCAGAAAAATAAGTAACACCCCACAGTCACTACAGTACATTACTAGAATGTCCAATTCTCATTAAAAAATTACAAGACACGCAAAGAAACAGAAAAGTGACCCAGATTCAAGAAAACAAACAGTAACTAGAAACAGACTAAGGCCCAGATGTTGGATTTAGCAGACAACTTAAAGCAGTAAATACAAATATATTTTTAAAATTAAGGCTAGACATGGTATCTCACACCTATAATCCCAGCATGCTGGGAGGCTGAGGCAAGAGAACTGCTTGAGCCCAGGAGTTCAAGACCAGCCTGGGCAACATAGTGAGACTCTGTCTCTACAAAAAACACAAAAATTAGGTGGGGTTGGTTGCATGTGCCTGTAGTGCCAGCTACTCAGGAGGCTGAGGCAGGAGGATTACTTGCACCCAGGAGGTCAAGGCTGCAGTGAGCTGTGACTGCAACTCTGCACTCCAGCCTGGATGACAAAGTGAGATCCTATCTCAAAAAATAACAATAAAAACTAAACAAAAATATTATGAGAAGAAATCTCAGTAGAGAAATATAAATGGAAATTCTAGAGTTGAAAAGTATAATAACTGAAATTTTTAAATCACTAGATGGGCTCAACAGCAGATTTGGAATGGCAGAACAAAGAAGGAGTGAACTGAAAAAGAGATCACCAGAAATTATCCAATCTAAAGAACAGAGGAGGCCAGGCGCGGTGGCTCAAGCCTGTAATCCCAGCACTTTGGGAGGCCGAGACGGGCGGATCACGAGGTCAGGAGATCGAGACCATCCTGGCTAACACGGTGAAACCCCGTCTCTACTAAAAACTACAAAAAGCTAGCCGGGCGAGGTGGCGGGCGCCTGTAGTCCCAGCTACTCCGGAGGCTGAGGCAGGAGAATGGCATGAACCCGGGAGGCAGAGCTTGCAGTGAGCTGAGATCCGGCCACTGCACTCCAGCCAGGGCCACAGAGCGAGACTCTGTCTCAAAAAAAAAAAAAAAAAACAGGAAAAAAGATTCAGGAAAAATGAATAGAACTTCAGATTCTGTTTAGGTTCGGACTGAATTTTTTTAAGAAACAAAAAACCCTATGGGAGAACACCAAGTGTTTCAATTTATGTGTTGGCTGGGCGCAGGGGCTCATGCCTATAATCCCAGCACTTTGGGAGGCCGAGGCAGGCAGATAATGAGGTCGGGAGTTGGAGACCAGTGTGGCCAACATGGTGAAACTCCATCTCTACTAAAAATACAAAAATGAGCTGGGCTTGGTGGAGCACGCCCATAATCCCAGCTACTTGGGAGGCTGAGGCAGGAGAATTGCTTGAACCTGGGAGGCAGAGGTTGCAGTGAGCCGAGATCACACCACTGCACTCCAGCCTGGGCGACAGAGCAAGACTTCATCTCGGGGGGAAAAAAATTATGTGTAATGAGAGGCTCAGGAAGAGAGAAGAAAGGAAAAATAATTTTGAAGAAATTATGGTGAAAAAAATCCCAAATTTGATGAGTATGTATTCCAAAAATCTCAAGAGAACCCAAGTATGAAAACAACAAAAGAGATCTACTCCTAGACACATCATAGAGAAACCGCTCAAAGCCAAAGACAAACAGAAAATCTTGAAATCAGCAAGACAAGAACAACTCATCACCTACAGGGGGACCAACACCAGGATTAACAGCTGACTTCTCATCAGAATCAGCTGACTCCCATGGGAGTGGTTCATGGGATGACATATTTAAAGGGCTGGGGGGTGGAGGAAGAAACTGTTAAGCAAGAATTCTATAGCTAACAAAACTATCATTCAAAACTGAACACATAAAAAAACAGCATTCCCATATAAACAAAAACAGCATTTGTTTCCAGCAGGCCTACCTAAAAAAAATACTAAAAGAAGTCCTTTGGACTGAAAGGAAATGACACTGGATAATAACTTGGACCTATAGGAAGACACGAAGATCACTGAAAATGGTCCAAAAAACATAAAATGAATCCGGTCAAGAAACTGAAAACAGCCACAGACTGGGAGAAAATACTTGGAAAAGACTTACCCGCTATCAGACTGTTATCCAAAATATACAAAGAATTCTAAAACGTAACAATAAGAAAACAAACAATCTGATTAAAAAATAGGACAAAGACCTTACCAGATACCTCACCAAATAAGACATAAAGATAGCAAATAACCACGCGAAAGGATGTTCCATGTCATCAGGGAAATGCAAACTAAAACAATGAGATACAACTGCGTATCTATTAGAATGGCCAAAATCCAGACACCAAATGCTGGCGAGGATGTGGAGCAGCAGGAACTCTCATTCGTTGCTGGTGGAAATGCAAAATGGTAGAGCCACTCTGGAAGGTAGTTTGGTGGTTTCTTATAAAACGAAACATACTCTTAGCATATGATCCAACAATCATGGCGCTTGGTATTTACCCAAAGAAGTTCAAAACTAAGTTCACAAAAAACCCTGCATATGAATGTTTACAGTAACTTTATTCATAATTGCCAAAATCTGGAAGCAACCAAATGCCCTTAAGCTGGTCAACGGATAAACAAACTGTGGTACATACAGACCAATGGGATATTATTCAGTGCTGAAAAAGAAATGAACTGTCAGAACATGAAAAGACACAGAGGAAACTTAAATGCACATTACTAAGTGAAAGAAGCCAACCAGAAAAAAGCTACATACTCTGGGATTACAACGACATGAAATCTTGAAAAAGGCAAAACTATGGAGACAGTTAAATGATCAGTGGTTGCCAGGGGTTGGGTTGTGGGGAAGAGAGAGGGATAAACAAGCAGAGTACAGAGGATTTGTAGGGCAGTGAAATTACTTTTTATGATGCTATAATGTTAGCTATATGTTATACATGGATCCAAACCCACAGAATGTACACCACTAAGAGTAAACTCTAATGGACTTTAGGTGATAAAGATGTATCAATCCCGGTTCATCAGTGGTAACAGGTGCACCACTCTGGTGTGAAATGTTGTTAGTGGGGGAAGCCATGCATGTGGGGGAGCAGAAAGTATATGGGGTAAGTCTCTACTATCTTCTCAGTTTACTGTGAACCTACAACTGCTCTAAAAAAAGAGATCTTAAAAAAAAAGTAAGATGGCCGGGCGCGGTGGCTCAAGCCTGTAATCCCAGCACTTTGGGAGGCCGAGACGGGCGGATCACGAGGTCAGGAGATCGAGACCATCCTGGCTAACACGGTGAAACCCCGTCTCTACTAAAAAATACAAAAAACTAGCCGGGCGAGGTGGCGGGCGCCTGTAGTCCCAGCTACTCGGGAGGCTGAGGCAGGAGAATGGCGTAAACCCGGGAGGCGGAGCTTGCAGTGAGCTGAGATCCGGCCACTGCACTCCAGCCTGGGCCACAGAGCGAGACTCCGTCTCAAAAAAAAAAAAAAAAAAGTAAGATTGTTTAAAGTAATAATTATAATAGTGTATTGTTATATATCTAAACTATACAGGCATAATATGTATGACGATAGCACAAAAGAGTGTGGGGAATGAAGCTATATTAGACCTAGGCTGCTATATTTAACCAGAATAAGACACACATATGCATGTGCACACACACATAACCATTAGTAATAAGTTGTGATAAGTCAAAGATGTAATTCCTTGAGAAGGCACTAAGAAAATACAAGAAACACCAGCACAAACAAAAAATAACTAATGAAAAAATATCACAAAGGGAGGTAAAAGGTACAACAATTATGTAACAGGAATCAGTCAAGAAGGAACAAAGGAACAATAAAAGGCAGGAGACAGTAAAATGACAGACATAAATCTACCTACATTAATAATTACATTAAGATGCAGATTGACTAAATGCTCCAATAAAAAGATAGAAATTTTCAGACCAGATGAAGAAGCAAGAAGCAAGAAGCAAAATCTACTCGTATGCTTTTTGGGAGTGGGGGATGGAGTCTCACTCTGTCGCCCAGGCTGGAGTGCAGTGGCGCAATCTCGGTTCACTGCAACCTCTGCCTCTTGGGTTCAAGCGAGTCTCCGGCCTCAGCCTCCCGAGTAGCTGGGATTACACACGCACATCACCACGCCCAGCTAGTTTTTCGATTTTTAGTAGAGACGGGGTTTCACCATGTTGGCCAGGCTGGTCTCGAACTCCCGACCTCATGATCTACCCGCCTCGGCCTCACAAAGTGCTGGGATTCCAGGCGTGAGCCACCCTGCCTGCCTCCCCCCACCCCTTTTTTTTTAAATAAGAGATACACTTCGGATACAAAGCAGCTGAAACAAAACGACAGAAAAAAACATGTAAACAGTAACTATAAGAAGGCTGAAGTGGTTACATTAATATCAGACAAATGGTTTCCATAAAACAAGTCTCAATAAATTAAAAAAAAAATTGAAATCATATGAAGCTCCAAAGAAATTAAATTATAAATCAATAAAAGAAAGACATTTGGGAAATCCCCAAACATTTGGAAACAACATACTCCTATACAAACCAGGAGCAAAGAAGAAACCACAGGAAAAAAATGTAAAATGTCTTGAACAAAATAAAAACAAAAACAAAATAGATTCTATTTTATGGTATGCAGCTAAAGGGAAACTTTCTGTGTTTACAGTTTTAAACACAAAAAGGAAGAAAATCTAACATCAATCACCTAATCTTCCAACTCAAGAGGCTGGCAAAATAAAGACCAAATCAAACCCAAAGCAAGAAGAAAGAAATAATAACAGAGTGGAAAATAATTTTTAAAAAAATAGAAAAACAACAAAAATCAATGAAACAAAAAGTTGGTTTCCTGGAAAAATCTACGAAATTAATAAACCTTAGCTAGACTGACCAATAAAAAAAGAGAGAAGACATAAATTGCCAAATCAAGAATGTCAACAGGGATATCACCACAGACCCTCTATACAAATTAAAAGGATTATATGAAATTATGAATAACTTTATACCAACAAAATTGACAGTTTATATGAAGCAAATTACTAAAAAGACACATATTACTCAAACTAACAAGAAACAGAGAATAAAAATGAAAAAAAATTAAAAACCCTGATAATTAGTATAGAAATTGATTTAGTGATTAAAATACCTTGGAAAGCCTCATATATATTTTATTTCTTCTTTTTCGCTTCTTTAATTGAAATAGTTATTCTGATAGGTCTGTGAGTTCATGATCATTAAAAAATTATTTGGAAATGTAGCCAATACATCAGCCTGTATATTTATGATTCTAGAACAAATGCTACTGAAGGTCTCGTTTGTTACCTATCATGCCTAGACTCTTCAAATGAATTATCTATTGTCGCCAATTACTTCTGAAGTATAAAATTATGTGCTTATACCAACTAATAAACATTGAAAGTAGGAATTTCTTGGTGGTTCAACACCTAATGAAAGAAAATTTAAAGCATTTATGGGTTAAATCCATCCTTAGCAAGTGGTCTAAAGGCTGAATAAAGCTCTCCTTTTGATAACCAGATATAGGAAAGAGAAAAAGAAATCTAACGACAGAGCTAGGTCTTTCTATGCAGATGATAGAACATTTCTGTCTTTAGAAATACACCACACAAGGCTGGGTGTGGTGGCTCATGCCTCGTAATCCCAGCACTTTGGGAGACCATGGTAGGAGGATTGCATGACAGGAATTCAAAATAAGCTTGGGCAACAAAAGGAGACCCTGTCTCTACAAAAAGTAAAAAATGAGCTGGGCGTGGTGGTGTGTGCTTGTAGTCCCAGCTACATGGGAGGCTGAAGAAGGAGGATCACTTGAGCCCAGGAGACTGAGGTTGCAGTGAGCTAGCTATGTTCATGCCACTGCACTCCAGCCTGGGCAACAAAGCAAGAGACAATACAATTTCCCATATGTTGATATGTAGGAGATACATACCTATTATTAATTTATGACATTTCCTTTACTTTAGCAAGTTAGTAGTAAGAGATGAGGTCAAAGAGGTAAGCTGGGCTAGAGACTAGTAAACCAAGTACAAAGTTCAGATTATATTCTAATTGCATTAGGGAACTATTAAGAGTTAAGTAGGAAACTGGCAAAATTTGCATTAAAAAAAAAAACAAAACCACCTTAGTCCTATGTGGAGGATAAATAAGCTAGGCAACAGTAATATCAGAAATAAGTGATGAGGTTTGGACTAGAGTGGTGATGATGATAAATCCTTTTAAATTTCCTAACAGCCTCTTCAGGTAGGTACGATTATCTTCATTTTAGAGTGAACCAACAGTAGAGAGAGATTAAATAACCGGTCCAAGGGCACACAGTTTAGTAGGGGCCATATTGAGATTCAAACACAAGCAATCTGGTGGAAGAGCAATAAGATGTCGAGAAGAGGATGAAGTAGTTAGTTATGGTTGTCAAGACTTGCTAATCAATTAGATGTGCAGAAGAAAGGAAAGAAAGGAAGGAAGAGAGAGAGAGAGAGAGAGAGAAAGAATATTCCTAGGTTTTGCTTCAGCAACTGAGTTTGGTAGTATAATTATATAGAGAAAGGATGTAAAATAAGAAGAAAAGGGGTTCCAGGACCTACACATGGAGTACTGCACCATTTAAAAATTGAACAGAGAAGGAGGCAGGGGCAGAACACCCAATGCTCGGCAGGAAAATTGGTAGAGCTGGAAAAGCCAAGAGACTAAGTATTTCTAGGAGGAGGGAGGACAATGTGTACAATGCTGCTGAGAGAAGGTGTAAATGAGAACATGTGTAAATGCTAAATTAATTCCGAGAGTTTTCTAGTTGTATAATCAAGGTGACAATTTCGATAAGATTGCCATGCATCCTTCTATTTTTCACCTCATGGTTCACATACCGTAAGAGATCCATTTTGTGTGCTGGGTGAGTTGCTGCTCTGCTCCCCGTGGGCCTGCGTACTTCCGTAGAGTGTCAGGTTATGCTCACCGGTCTGGCCGGCATAGTCTTGAGTGTGTGGTACCCCATACTCTGTGGGAATTCCATTCTGCGGAGGTGGTGGAAATGGGATGGTAGTAAAAGGCTGAACCATTGCGTCAGGAGTTGTTGTTGGCTCCTGGTTACCCTAAAACAAACAACGAGAAAAAGAAAAAGTGACTCCGAATCCTTGTTACCTAACTATTTTTAAAGTGAATATATGGAATTCTCCGAATATTCTCTCACTGCATAGGTAAAATGGAATGACCCAGGATTGGGGAAAATATTATTATACATAGACACATATATGTATGTATGTGGACAGAGATAGACACACACACACCGTCACTTTTGTTAATGTGTGGTTACTAGACAGGCCCACAACCATATTAAAGTGGACTAGATGCCAAAGGGTCAAAAATCTTTCCTTTAAATTAAAAGTAGGTGGAGAGCCCACTTTGGACCACAAGCCACTACAGCCTCTGCAACAGAGAGAGATCCTGTCCCTAAAAAATACAAAAAACAAAAAAGAAAAATCAACTAGAAGAAAATATTAGCAAAAGGTAAGAGAGATGCTGGGTTATCATCACTAGTCCCAGAGTGGGTTAACCAAGTTGACAAGACAGACACACATGTACACGCAAACACACACACGTCCCAAGAGAAAAAGCGGCAAAGTGTCTGTCTGAACAGTTCATTGAAAATGGAATACAAACAACTAATAAAAATGCTCAACCTCACCAATTGTCATGAAAATTCACATTAACATCAAAGTAAGTCCAAGTTTTTAGTCATCAAATCAGCAAAAAAATTAAGCAGTTTTATTGTGATATAACTGTCATATGATAAACAGCACTTATTTATTTATAGTATACAATTTGGTAAGTTTTGAAAAATGTACTTATAGTCTCATGAAATCATCACCACAATCAAGATAGTCAACACATATATCCAAAACCCCCAAAAGTTTCCTTGTGCTCCTAATAACAAGCATATATTACTTTTGTAATAAAACCTACACAAATGTATTTTTTTAATATTAAAGAGAATGACAAAAAATATATCATCAATAAGGGGAAGCCAATATTCTGAAACACTGAATTACTGTGTTACCCTTAAGAGAATGGTAGTGACCTACCTCGAAACAAAAATTCGTAACTCTCTTCCATTTAAGTTAAACAACTTCAAAATTCAGCTGTCTCCAATGTCCAAGAATCATTTCTACTTGGTAATAAAAACTGCTTTACATAATAGTGGTGAAAGAAAAACGAGAATTGGGGATGGGGGACTGCCACAGTCTAGATAAAAAGTGAGGAACTGATTACAGTTATCAGTGGGAAGGGGCAGAGTCATAGGCTGAGTTGTGCTCCTCCCCAACCCCTATGTTGAAGTTCTAACCCTCAGTACCTCAAAATGTCACTGTTTTTAAAGATAGGGTCTTAAAAAAGGTAATTAAGTTAAAGTGATGTCATGAGGGTGGGCCTTAATCCAACTGGAGTGGTATCCTTATAAGAAAAGGGAATGTGGATACAGACACATACAGCGGGAGGTCCACGTGGAGACACAGAGAGACCATGACCATCTACAGGCTAACTAATGAAAAAGACATCAGAAGAAACCAACCTAGCTGACACCCTAATCTTGCACTTCTAGCCTCCAGAATGGTGAGAAAATACATTTCTATATTGTTATGTAATATTTTGTTATGGCAGCCCTTTCAAACTAGTAAAGGCAGGAATGAAGATTCTGTAACAGAAATTAAAAATAAAAATTAAAAAAATTGCTTTACATAAAAATTTTCCTGCTATTGGACATAACGGTTCATGCCCTGTAATCCCAGCACTTTGGGAGGCTAAGATGGAAGGACTGCCTGTGGCTAGGAGTTCAAGATCAGCCTGGCCAACACAGAGAGACACCATTTCTAAACTTTAAAAAATTAGCTGGGCATGGTGGTACATGCCTGTAGTTCCAGTTCTTGTGAGGCTGAGAAAGGAGGATTGCTTGAGCCCAGGAGCTGGAGGCTGCAGTGAGCCATGATTGCACCATTCTAGCTTGGGCAACAGAAAGATCCTGTCTCTTAAGGAAAAAAAAAAAAAAAAAAAAAAAAGGCTGGGTGTGGTGGCTCACGTCTGTAATCCCAGCACCTTGTGAGGCTGAGGCAGGCGGATCACTTGAGGTCAGGAGTTCAATATCAGCCTGGCCAACACGGTGAAACTCCATCTCTATTAAAAATATAAAAATTAGCCAAGCATGGTGCCAAATGCCTTTAATCCCAGATACCTGAGAGGCTGAGGCAGGAGAATCGCTTGAACTCAGGAAGAAGAGTGAACTGACATCGCTACCACTGCACTTTAGCCCAGGCGACAGAGTGAGTGAGACACCATCTCAAAAAACAGAAATAAAAAATCCCTCTCTTTAGTTCTCAGAAAATATGCTATGAAAACTTTACATTTTTTTGGAAAAAGTCTATCTTTGTCACCCATCACTATATAACTTCTTTTCATTATTTCTAGGTTAGGATAGTTTTTATGATGTCTTTATAGCTATTCTGGGCATCTGAAGAGAGATAGAAAATAGTTATCTCCCTTCTTCAAATTATTCAATGCTCTATCTCTCTGTATCTATCTAGCCGTATGAAACATACTGCTTCAGAAGCCCTTGCTGGATCTAATGGCCTGAAGACAGATATGAAAAAGAACTGAATTGGAATTCAGGTGGATTGGTGAACAAAACACAGTAAGAGCACCAAAGGTCTTATGCCCACTCAGGCATAAATATAATCTTACAGGAATCCACAAAAAAAGTTCTACTAAATAACTGGTAAAGGCTAAAAGACACAGTTTTCAAGTTAGGATTAACAAGTCCAAGAGGACTTTCTCTTGCTCTGACACTGTTCCTCTCAGCCTCCTCGTTTTACTCCAGCCTCCATTCTCCACCTCAGTCTGCTGGGAATGAGACTCTGGCACACAAGTACACAGTATGAATTCTCCCACAGGGGTATTCTCAACAGGGCTGACTCAGTCAACTGAATAAACACATCAATTAGCAGTGGGAGACGGGGAGAAAGGTAAAAACATTTCCTGAGATCCACTTGTAGCCTAGGCACTAGGCGTTTTACAGAAATGCAAGCCAGGCAGAGGTACTGTTTTCCTAGAGGGGTAATATAACCTCCGTTAAGGGGTCAAGAAGAAATTCTTAGTGGACTATTTTGTTACTTACAGAAATTTCTTTTAAAATTTTTGTTAAAAATGTAACAACAATTGTTCATATACTAAGTGAATGAAATTGGGATAGGAGTGATTCAACATCTTCTCTCATATATCCTGCAATGTCTGAATATTTCCCCAAGTATACATTATTAAAAATGTTAAATGGTTTCAGATTTCTATTAAATTTCCAGGCTTCTAAATTTCCAGATTTCTATTAAAATTCCAAAGTTCTGTGCTCAGAAGTACAACAGCCTTCAGCAAACTATGAGATAACAGTTCACGTGAGTATTTCTAGGTATGAATTTACATCTATACTTACATAAAAAATGTTTTGTTTCTATTACCAGAGTCTAAGCTGCTTAAGTATATCTCATCTGAGAATAGAAATTATTAGCTTTCTCTTTAGTCCACAAGGTTAGATAGAATAGCTCTTTTCCCTAACCTAGCAATCTATAAACTTTCTTCCGTTTCCAGTTAAAAGTAATTCCTTCCTTTCCTATATTCTTATAACATTTAGCTTGCATCCCCTGCAAGACACTTAAATCTAAAGTCTCATATTTAGCAAATCTAAATATGTATTTTAACTCCCCTATTGGATTAAAAGGCTCATTATGATGGGTGGAGACAGTCCTGTACAATGTAGAATCCCACATGGTACATAATAAATATGAAGTGTTAAACATTTATGAAATAGAGGAAGATTGAGATAGAAAGTCACGTGCACCCACATTACAGCAAGCTGCTTTGTTGGGCTAGAGAGCATAACAAGGAACAATACAGAATGAAACAAGTGTTGATATCTTGGGTTGATATCAAACTGGAGTGTAGGGATGGAAAGGTAGAACTGGTGAAGCATTAGGAAAGAAAAGAACATTTACATGCTTGTGCTTTATGCACTTAATTTCCTTCTGTTTTACAAACACAGGCTTTAAGAGTTGTTGACCTGCTGTGAGTGAAAATCAAATGTAACTATTAATTTCTGAGTTGAGAATGGTGTCTTTCTCTTTTAAACCACAGATAGTAACAGAGGCGATACACATTATATACAGTCTTTTGGTGCACAATGTGAAACATGCTAAATGTTTTCATTCTAAATTCAAATATGCAGTTGTCCCTTCGTATCAGCAGGTAATTGGTTCCAGGAACCTCCCAGCCCCCACCCACCACAGATGACAAAATCCTTGGATACTCAAGTCCTTTATATAAAATGGCATAGTATTTGCGTGTAACGTACTTACACACATCCTCTTGTATACTTTAAATCATCTCTCGATTACTTATAATACCTGCTACAATGTAAATGTTATGTAAATAGTTGTTATGCTGTAGTGTTTAGAAAATAATGACAAGGCCCTGCATGCTGGCTCATGCCTGTAATCCCAGCTCTTTTGGAGGCTGAGAAGAGAGGATCACTTGAGCCCAGGAGTGTGAGACCAGCCTAGGCAACACAGTGGGATCCCATCTCTACAAAAATTTTTTTTAAATTAGCTGGGCATGGTAGCATGAGCCTATAGTCCCAGTTGCTCAGGAGGCTGAGACAAGAGGATCACTTGAGCTTGGGAGACAGAGGCTGTGATGAGCTATGATCAAGGCACTGCATTCCAGCCTGGGCAACAGAGTGGGACCCTGTCTCAAAAAAGAAAAGAAAAGGAAAAAAGCGTCAAGAAAAAAAAGTCTGGCCAGGCACAGTGGCTCACAGCTATAATCCCAATGCTTTGGGAGGCCAAGGCAGGAGGATCCCTTGAGCTCAGGAGTTTGAGACCAACCTAGGCAATGGGAGACCCTGTCTCCTAAAAAGAAAAAACGTCTGTACGTCTTTAGTACAGACACAGTCATCCAATTTCCCACCCTAATTTTTCAATCCCAGCTAGCTGAATCCACAGATGCAGAACCCGTGACTATGGAAAAACAACTACAGTATCACAGTCACCAAACAGGAACCCATTCAACGGTCTATTGCCTTACCCACAGCAATCTCACAGGTTCAATCATCACCTACCGACAGGTGACTTCCACTGTTTTTTCTAGGTCCAACCATGTGCTTTCTCCCTAGTTTACATGGGATGTAATAAAACAGAAGACAGCATGAACCTGAAAGGCAGACTTGAGTTTAAATCCCAATTACACCTCTTACCAGATGGGTTGTTTACTTCAGAAGTGGTTGTGAAAGTTAATTGAGAGAGCAGGTGAAACTGTTTTATAACTGATTCTTTAGCATATTTTCTGTTCCTACTGAATTATTCTGAATATTATTTAAAAGCTATGCACAGTATTGTAAGAGAACACAGAAATGACCCAAAATACAACTGTCTTCATATTTCTAGGATAAAGTCTGTGCAATCTTAGAAAGACAAGGGTGTACTTTTGTTTATATCTTCTCATTTATTCCTCAACTTCACTCTAATTTTCTCAGTTTGGTCATCTTGAGTCCCACTTATATACATAACCTACATAATATACAAATCCTAAAAGCTTCTCAATTCCCATACCACATATATGGTCAGAATGGACCATGCACACAAACAAATCAATATTAATTTTATTCATACCATCATAAAAAGAATCACTTCATTATTCAGGTAGAGCATATTCTCACCAGTTTATTACTACTGACAATGTCACTAGTAATTTTTCTAGTGCTGTTTATAAATGGAAATTAATTTTCCAGGATTATAATGCAAATAAAATGTTTTAAAGTATTTTTATAAATGATATCATTTTGATCCCTTGGGATTTGCTTAGGTGGGCTCAGATTTTAAGCTCTATTTGCCTTTGTTTGTTTGTTTGTTTGTTTTAAAAGAGTACCTAGGCAAAGGCCTATCATTCTTCTCAGATCTGGTACTAAAAGCAGTGGTTTCTGCCCAGGTGCCTGTGACAAGAGGAAAATAACAGCTATATAACCGTTATCTCAGAAAGATAAGAAGACAACACTGGATTTAAAATCATCTAGGATCAACTTTTTTAAAAAAAAGTAACTCTGTAGAAGAACAGACCAAGAAAATCCAGACAAATAAAATGGATAAACAAACACATACAAAGACAAAACAATGCTCATTTGCTAGACTTAAAGCAAAATTACTCTAGATTCTTAACGTGTACAAATACTTAAACAGTCCTACCCCCAAATCGCCTTCCTTCAGTATCTAAAATATTCTGGTTCTTTTTTTTTTTTTAAGTCTAAAGACAACCAAGCTACTGAACTATTCTTAACTTTTTCTTCAAACCACCATAACCTAGAGGAAGAGCTATAAGGTAGGATTGTTTTGCTTTTTCTCATCTCAAGGAAGTTTCACAATTCTGAGTACTCAGAGCAGAAAAAAGTGTCAGTGTCTAATAATCCTGAATACATTTCTGGTAAGTTAGGTAAAAGTAATACATTTTCTCTTTTACAATACATCTAAACTACACTCAGAGCCATAAGATGTTAGGCAACTTGTAGGTAAATTTGATGTTGACAGGAAAAATCTACACAATGAAATCTCCATGTACTCTCCAAATATTTACATTCAGGTTGAATTCCAAGAATTTGCCGTTCACTTGTTTGGAACTTACTGAATTGCCAAGATCCCAAGGAAGCTCATGGAAACAAATTCCATTATTATATAATAAGGATTACTGTAATAAAAAACCAATCGCCATTGAAGTATTAAGTTTAAGAAAAAATGTTGTCTAATTTCGGGTAAGGAGTTCAGACACATCCATTCCTGCTGCAGTCTCAACAGTAAGATGCAGTAAGAAACTACTTCCATAATACTCAGCTCCTCACACCTATCAACTCATCTTTTACCTTGTTCCTTGAAAAAAAAGATGCCCCTATTTTATTGCATATAACACCCACTCAAGGAACATATTTAGAAATGCACATGTCAAGATTCTTTCCCCATAGATTAGGATTCAGTGGGTTGGAGCAGGGACCCTAGTACTTACTGGTGTAGGTGGTTTGGGTCCCACATTCTGAAAAACACTGATTTAGAGGCTTTAGCTGGCAAAATGGGAGAGAATTATGGCTGCAGCCTCCAGGACATGTCCTGAAGCATCTACACCTTTAGAAGAACAGAGTCAGTTAAGAGATTAAAGAGGGCATAGAGGCCAGGTGCAGTGGCTCCCAAGGTATCCCAGCACCTTGGGAGGCCGAGGCATGCGGATCACATGAGGTCAGGAGTTCAAGACCAGCCTGGCCAATATGGTGAAACCCCCTCTCTACTAAAAATACAAAGAAAGCCAGGTGTGACAGCACATGCCTGTAATCCTAGCTACTTGAGAGGCTGAAGCATGAAGATCACTTGAACATCGGAGGCAGAGGTTGCACTGAGCCAGGATCGCGCCACTGCACTCCAGCCTAGACAACAGAGTAAGACTTTGTCTCAAAAAAAAAAAAAAAGAAAGAAAGAAAAAAAGAGGCGGGGGGCATAAATGATGAGAGGAAGGTAACGGTGGCTATAAATGTAAGTTTCCTAAAAGTAGAGGGTTATCTTCTTATATGGAACCTACAGCTAAGAGAATAAACACTGGTTGTTTTCTATAGTGCAAATCTACTGAAATATAGGCCTCACAATGGATCCTTCTTTTAGCGTGGGTATAACTAAAGAATCAGGACCAAAAGATGAGTGTGCTACAGCCATGTAAAGGGGAGATGGAATTCAGGAACATGACCATTACAATCTTGAGCTCTTATAAACAGACAATTAATAAAATAAATTTTTTTAAAAACCAGGCAATACAATATACATCCTTGCTTAGAATAAAAATAAATGACAGAAGCTGGTATATGTAAATTTAAGGGCAGTTATAGGCTTGGCCAACAAAAATATTGTAAACTTGCCTCCAAATCACTTGTCTTACACACACACACACACACACACACACACACACACACACATACCCACATACACCCACCTCTTTTGAATTACTCAGAGGGAAAAGCCAGTTTGGTCTTTCCCTTGAGGCTGAGTTTTACAATCTCACAGCAATGAATATTTAAACAGGAAAATAAATATTTCAGAACAAAGTCATTCAAACCTTTAGTCTATTAGGTGAAAAGCAACAAACCCTGTAATAGTCTTAATATCTCCAACCTCTTAAAAGCTCTTTCCTCTATTTCTCCTTAAAGAAGTATTTAGAACCTCAAACATTCATGAATCATGTCTTCCACTGGCAACACCAGACAGCAAGAACTACTCTGGTTCAGTTACCTGCTTCCTTAGAAATGGAAGGCCCTTACACACAATTAATAGTTAAATCTCTATTCTATTCAATGTAATTAGTGATTTACACAATCCATGGAAAATTATTCTTTTTCTCAACCACACTTTTCACTACAATCTAAATTAATTTATTATTTATTTTGTCATCATGGACAATTAAGTTTGCATCTTCCATATGCTAAACTGGAATAGCCTTAAAAATAGTCACAGCCAGGTGGGGTTGCTCACACCTGTAATCCCAGCACTTTGGAAGGCCGAGGTGGGAAGACTGCTTGAGGCCAGGAGTTCAAGACCAGCCTGGGCAATATAGTGAGACCGACCCTATCTCTACAAAAAAATTCTTTTAAAATAGCCAGGTGTGGTGGCATGTGCCTGTAGTACTAGCTACTCAGGAGGCTGAGGCGAGAGGACCACTTGGGCCCAGGAGTTTGAGGCTGCAGTGAGCCTAGATCATACCACTGTACTCCATCCTGAGTGACAGAGAGGCACCTTGTCTTTAAGGAAAAAACAAAACAAATAAATAGTTGTAACTCAGGTTCCAAATAAAACACTGGCAAGGTACTAGAGTGTTTTCTGAATTACAAAATATTTAATTATGCTTTATAAATGTTGTTAGGCATTCTGTTATAGTCTACGTCTTTAAAATAGAAAATTCACATGATAAACATACAGTAACAGAGAAAAATTTTCCCTATCCCTTTCCCAGAACAAAACACATTTCGTCTACAACCATGGTTACATGGTGGCTTATATATTCTCTAATCATTTAACAAGTAAAGTTCCTAAGTCAACCAGGGACTGAATCATAAACTTCATCATAGCTTCCTCACCAAATGAAGTGATGATGAGCACATAGCAGGTGCCCTTCAGAAAATGCCTGGTAACTGAATTAACCAGGTAATTGAATACCTGCTTCTGCAGTATAAGTCTAAAAAAAGATAGGAACCATTCTCTCAATAGCTTTATCAACTCTGCCAGGGACCTCACCACAATATAAATAATCATTCTATGAAAATATATATAAGGCTATATGTGAGAGTCCACATTATGTACTATGGGGAATTAAAAGAAACATGAGCCGCTGTTCTCACCTAGGCTATCTACATAATCTTTTTTTGTTTTTAAAGAGTTCAGCTTTATTTTAACTTAACCTCAACCTAATGAACTCTCCAAGCAGCTGCCAGAATGATCTTTCTAAAATAAAATCTAAATCTGATAGTTAATTTATCTTCTTAGAATCCTAGACTCCCAATGTTTACAGTCTCAAGTCCAAATACCTTTGCATGGAAGTCATGCCCGTTGCACATTTCATCTATTCAGCTTCAACTCTTACCATCAAATATTTATTGAGTATCTATCGTGTGTTAGATATTCTGTCCTAGCTGCTGAGGAAACAACGGTGATTAAAAAGCCAAAGTCCCTGCCCTTATGGAGTTGACATTCTAGTAGGAAGAGACAAATAATAAATTGGCAAGCAAAACAATAAACAGCTGGTGTGCTACAGAGAAAAAATAGGAGGAGGGTGTCAGGGTATTGGGCTGGAGAGACAGAGAATTTCCTTTTTCTAAGGGTGGTAAGGAAAGGTAACACTGATCATACTTTTTTAGAAATTAAGGCAACAAGTCATATGTGCATCTGGATGGAAGAAGACTCCAGACAAAGGGAACACAAATGCAAAGTCCCATAGGCAAAAACACAAGCAGCTCATTCTAAGAACTAGGAACATGGAGGTCTTGGAAACCTATGTGATGCCACTGGTGTAAGCATGAACAGTGTGGCAGGAGATGAAGTGAGAAAGGTAGCAGTGGGGAAAGACGATATGGACAGAATTCCTGTAAAGCTTACAGCCACTGCAGGGATGTTAGCTTTTACACTCCACTGAGAGTTCTGAGCAGAGAAGCGGTGTGGTCAGAATTAGGTTTTAAATGTACCACTCGGCAAAGGCAAAGGCAGGGAGCCCTGTTGGGAGGCGACCCTGATAATTCACTTGAGATGAGGAGGGTTTGGCACAGGTGGTAATCTAATGTGTGTCGAATGCTGAAAAACAGCATGTACTATTTCACCTTCCAGTTTATTTGCACATAGTATTATTTCTGCTTAGAAAGCTTTTCTCCTTTCTACTAATCGAGCTAATATGTACACAATCTTTAATATGTATTTGGGCATTTACTCCTCTCTAGAGGTTTCTGATTCACTCAAATGGGGGGAAAAATCATTCCTTCCTCCTACCCTCCCCAACCTAATACTTCACTCTATTGTGGTAGTTATATTCAATTGCAATTATCTGCTTACATATGTATTGTCTCTACAGAACATGAACTCGTTGAGGACAGGTAATTGTCCAGATCTAATTCATCCCAGTGGCTGCCTTAAAAGCCCTCAATAAGTATTTGTTAAAGAAATAAAAGATGTTTCAACCTAGTAGAGTATATAAGCAAACACAAAGTTTTGTTATAACAAAAATGATATGGTAACAGAAAGCGACCAACACTCAGCATCGGGAAACAAAGGTGATATGGGGTAGGGAAGACAAAGAGATTCATTAGGACGCCACAAACTGAAGCGACTTAGACTAAAGCTATGAACTACACACAATAGGCACAGTGAGTGAGACAGAGATTGGGGGGCCCAAGTGAAGACAATCCAAAGGCAGAACTGGCAGAACCTGGCAACGGGTATGAGTGAGGAGAAGACTACTAGATTTCAACCTCAAGGTACTGTATGCTAATGAGGAGTGAGCAAGAAAGAGTGGGAAAGGAGAAAGGATCAATTCTAGTAGTCCAAGATGTTCCTGATATAAACTAATTAGATTCTACTTTTTCATATTTGAAGTTCATTCTGTTTTCTAAATGCATTCTAAAACATCTTTGATAGTTATTTCCAGGGTGTTTTTGGTAACTCATTTTTCCTTTTTAAATTTGATTTTTTAATCTTTATCAAATTAATACAAGCACATGATAGCAAATCAAATAGGTAAGAAGAGCTTATGACGAAAAGCAGCAGTAACCTGGCCGGGCGTGTTGGCTCACGCCTGTAATCCCAGCACTTTGGGAGGCCAAGGAGGCCTGCCTGAGGTCAGGAGTTCGAGACCAGCCTGGCCAACATGGCGAAACCCCGTCTCTACTAAAACTATTAGCGAGGTGTAGTGGAGGGCGCCTGTAATCCCAGCTACGTGGGAGGCTGAGGCAGGAGAATTGCTTGAACCTGGGAAGTGAAGGTTGCAGTGAGCCGAGATCGCGCCACTGCATTCCAGCCTGGGCGACAGAGTGAGATTCCGCCTCAAAAAAAAAAAAAAAAAAAGCAGTAGTTTCCTATCCTTCCCTCTGTCAGTCCTTTGAGGACTGACCCTCTTTTAACAGTTCCTTAAAAGGCGGAGGTTCCCAGGCCAGGGGCTGCCATTAGGAATTACTGACTCCTCTGACCACTCCCAGGCTTTGGCAACACATGCTCAGTACAGACCTGATCTGCCCACAGAACAGCAGGACCTGGCCTCCTCTCCTGAGGCCACTGAAGGAAGGGGTCAAGTGAGTTAACTGTTTGTATGGCAAACTTTGACCAAGAGGGGGAGGGGCAGGAAATGGGCGGAAACCATAAACACCTCTTCACACCTTCTTTGGATGGAAAGGACAGAAGCAATAGCTCTACACAACCTTCCTGAAGACTTCCAGTAAAACTAAGCAATCAGCAAGGCCTGCTACAAAGACAGGGCCAGCCTTTCTGCCTTGTCTCACTCTTCTTTCCCTCCTGCTTTCCTGAGATGGCACTCCCCAATAAAGTGTTAGTGGGTAAGGTTTTTGTTTCAGGCTCAGTTTTCTAGAGAACACTAGCTAAGAACACAGTCTATGACTTGTGTCTTGTATTTTCCATTTTGGTGACTTAAACCTCTACTTTTTGGGAACATCTCCAACTCTATTTGGCTATCCTTCTACTGTGTGCTTTCCATTGACAATAATGTTCTAAATCTCCTTTTGTATTCTCTAATTGTTTCCTTTTCATTATATCTAGCATTTTTTTATGAATGAGTATTTTTTTTTTTTTTTTTTTTTTTTGAGACGGAGTCTCGCTCTGCCGCCCAGGCTGGAGTGCTGTGGCCAGATCTCAGCTCACTGCAAGCTCCGCCTCCCGGGTTCACGCCATTCTCCTGCCTCAGCCTCCCGAGTAGCTGGGACTACAGGCGCCCGCCACCTCGCCCGGCTAATTTTTTTTGTATATTTTAGTAGAGACGGGGTTTCACCGTGTTAGCCAGGATGGTCTCGATCTCCTGACCTCGTGATCCACCCGTCTCGGCCTCCCAAAGTGCTGGGATTACAGGCTTGAGCCACCGCGCCCGGCCATATGAATGAGTATTTATGAGTATTTTAGTTAGAAGATTCCTTTAAAGTTCTCTTCTGTTTCCTGCATTATCTGTTGCCCCTAGGTTCAGGTTTTCTTTTTGTTTCTTTTGGTCTCTTTCATGCTAAAAGTTTCTCTCAGACTTCTAATGATCCTCACGCACTGGTAACCCAGGTAAAAGGACTTGTTAGCTAGTATGAGTTTCCTCTGTGAATTTGCTTTCTGATTAGATCTCTTTTGAATGAAAATTCTAATGGGAACTCAGTATAAGACAGAGAAGAGCATGTCACTGGCAGGCTTTGTTTTAGTGTAAGCCACTAGCAAAGTGCAGAATGCCATCCCCCTAAATATGAGACAAAGGAAGGGGTGCCAATATCTAACACACACACAAAATTAAATTTCCCCAAATATTCTGATCGACTTCTTTGGAGACAAACACTGTTTCATGTTTTGTTTTTCCTTTGGGTTTTCCTTCTTTTTTTTTTTTTGAGAGAGAGAGTCTTGCTCTGTCATCCAGGCTGGAGTGTGCAGTGGCACAATCCCGGCTCACTGCAACTTCCACCTCCCGGGTTCAAGTAATTCCCCTGCCTCAGCCTCCCAAGTAGCTGGGATTACAGGCACCCACCACCATACCCAGTTAATTTTTGTATTTTTAGTAGAGACGGGGTTTCACCATGTTGGCCAGGCTGGTCTCGATCTGACCTCAGGTGATCCACCCGCCTCAGACTCCCAAAGTGCCAGGATTACAGGCATTAGCCACCGCGCCCGGCCTTGTTTTTCCTTTGTTAATGCTAGAGAAAGGGGGTGGCATAGTATTTGCTGAGTACTGCCACTGGGAAGGGGTTGGAAAGGCTCTGTCAGTGCCAGGTAACTGAGCTATCCCCTAAATAAACACTGAATTCCTGCTTTCTGTCTCTTTTTCATTTTTGCTCAGAGAGCTCCCATGGGTTCCCCCTAGGCAGACTGGCTTCCACACCACTAGCAAGCAGCCTCCTTGTATTCACTGACAGGCATCTGTTTATTCTCCATTTCATCCCTCAATTGGTCCTTATTAGTTTTAGCTTTTCCAGAAATTTAATAACTCTCTTGTTTATTAGTGTTATATTTCACCTTTTTTTATTTGCTATTGCTGACTTATTTTTTGTACTTCTGTACTGTTATTTCAGTGGAGTCTTATAAGAGATGTGAGGCAAATGAAAGCATCTATCTATCTTGACCCAGAAGTCACGATTTTCTGCAAAACAAGATTTCAACCATAAATGAGTTCTGTTAATTCCAGTTTCCTGTACAGATTTGAGAAAGGTGAAATAACTATTAAACATTTATGTTTCGTTAAAAAAAAAACCTTTAACAACTCGAAGATTTATTAAAAGAAAATTAGAGAAGATTAAAAGGAAAATAAAGTGTTTACTGCCATTTTTGAAACCGTCTGGGTACTTATGCTTTAATAAATTAGACACATTTAAATTACAGGAAGCAAAGCAACTCAGAGAAGGATCAAAACTAAGTATGTGGCCAGACGCAGTGGCTCACGCCTGTAATCCCAGCACTTTGGGAGGCCAAGGCGGGTGGATCATGAGGTCAGGAGATCAAGACCAGCCTGGCCAACATAGTGAAACCCCATCGCTACTAAAGATACAAAAAATTAGCCAGGTGTGGTGGCGCACACCTGTAATCTCAGCTACTCGGGAGGTTGAGGCAAAAGAATCGCTTGAACCCAGGAGGCGGAGGTTGCAGTGAGCCGAGATCACGCTACTGCACTCCAGACTGGGCAACAGGACGAGACCCCATCTCAAAAAAAAAAAACCCTAAATATGTGCTGTAAGTCACAGTCCTAATGCCATCTACAAATACACCCAGCATTATGTGCTAAACATTATTTGAAATCCTTACAAACAGAAAAGATTTGCAAGGGTCTAACTATTCTCAGAACCAAAAGAAAAAATGAAGTATTTACCAGTTAGAATGCCTAATTTTTCATCTCCCTCCTTCTTCATAAAAGGAATAGTGGCTCAAATCAGAATGCAGTCTAAAGAGGAAAATAATTCCCGTTACCGCATTGATCTCTAGCAAATGGATCAATTAAGGCATGCCATGGACTCTGATCCTTCAGTCAGGAATGGCAATGAAATGTAAACCAGTGATTGCAACACTGAATCCTTCATCACAATGAGGCCAGCCTAGAGAAGAGACTGGAGTCCTATGTTAGAAGTAGTCATCAAAAATGCTATTATAAACAGACTGTTATTACTGAACAGGAAAACCTATCTCATCTTAAGAAAGGTGGCCTGCGGAAGACAGAACTAGGGATACCTGAAACTGCTAATAAAAGAACCAAAAAGAAGCCATCCATACTTAATAGTTGTTTGGTAATGAAAATATTTGCAGTTTTCACTCCACATTTCCTGTGAAAGTCAAGTCAATGCTAAACAAACAGGGCATACTTTAAAAAATAATAAAAGGATATATCTATTTCTTCTCTTTACTTACAGTCTTCCTCACTTGAAACCTCATTATCATTATCACTTAAATCAACTATCCAGCTTCATTCAAGAATAATTTTCTAGGCCGGGCGCGATGGCTTCTGTTTGTAATCCCAGCACTTTGGGAGGCTGAGGTGGGTGGATCACATGAGGGGTCAGGAGTTCGAGACCAGCTTGGCCAATATAGCAAAACCCTGTCTCTACTAAAAATACAAAAATTAGTCAGGCATGGTGGCATGTGCCTGTAGTCCCACCTACTCGGGAGGCTGAGACAGGACAATCACTTGAACCTGGGAGGCAGAGGTTGCAGTGAGCCACGATCTCACCATTGCACTCCAGCCTGGCAACAGACTGAGACTCCGCCTCAAAAAAAAAAAAAAAAAGAATTAACTAAGATCATACATAAAAAATTCTTTGCTTTTGGCAAAAAAAAAAAAAAAAAAGAGATAATAAATTACCACTATTAATGTGAAAGAATAAGAAAAAATAGGAAGCATACATAGTCTAAAATATAAATACTAACAGCTGAGTTATAATCTTAAAGTTCTCCCTGTTCTTTTTCATATGAACAGTCACATCAATACAAATACGAGGGGAAAAATCACATTCTTCTTACTAAAGATTGCATAGAAGAGATAGGCTAAGTAAAATTAAACAAACCTCCCCTCTCTGCATTTCCTCTTTTTCCAAAATGCCCCCTGGTTCCTCAGGAGGGAAAACTTTGAAGCATATACAGTAGCCTCCTTTCTCTACAGGGCATATGCTCCCAGACTCTCAGTGGATTCCTAACACTGCAGACAGCACTGAACCCTCATCTACTGTTCTTTTCCTATACATACATAACTATGAGAAAGTTTAACTTACAAATCAGGCACAGTAAGAGAATAACAACAATACGAATAGTAACATAGAACAATTATAACAATATACTGTAATGAAAGTTCCGTGAATGTGGTCTCTTTCTCGCTCTCTCTCAAAATACTATACCTTAGATTTTCAGACTATGGTTGATCATGGGCAACTGAAACCATGAAAAGGGACACCGTGGATGGGGAGATTACCTTACTGAGATAAGCTTTTGGTCACAGTTGCTCTATGTTAGCAACCAACAGTCAGGTGACCATTTTAACTGAAGTTAAGAAAGCTCTAAACAATGCCATCGACTTCTTTAGTTCCACAATGCATTCCCATTGAAATCTGTAGATAATCTGATTATCATTTAAATAGCAATGACTCAAAGAGTCTAAATATTGCTTACTGAGGTTTTCTAAGGTTCCATCAAGTTTGCAGCAGTGGTCATCATTTTCACAGTCCGGAGTGCCCCTATTTTCTACACTGTTTAACACAGTGAATAGTACTTTGAATTTTCTCCCTCCCTGTTCTGCAAGATTTGCAAGGGCAGGTAATACACAGGAAAAAAGGATGCTTCTCCTTTTCCGCAAGACCACAAATCACACCAAACTACAAAACCATGGAAACTCTATTTTTCCTGTGTTCTTGCTTAGGTATTTCTGCTAATGACTTTTTTTAATCCCCATTAATTTTATCAGTCCTAGACTCTCTGAAACTATCCTACCACTAAAACTCACTCAATACTAAAGAATTTGATTCTAGTTTCAGATAATGTCTTGTATAACTCGTATACACACATACACACACAACAATGTCATAGCCATTCTTCTCACGCCTTCCACTTCTGCCAAACTTCTCAAACTCTTTCCTCACATAAGCTTCTAACAACACTTTACTGACATCACTTTCACGTAATTTACCATATTCCACCTTCTAGTATAATTACTCACACATCTTATGCATTCTTCCTTAATACTCCTTGAAATGAACTGTTCAACTCATTTTCAATCATAAATTAAAAATATATTCAATGAGACACTGCTTAATTTTCTTTTAAAAGTATGTGTTCACTCTTCTGCTTCCAATCAAGATGGAGTAACAAGAACCAGATTTAAGGCCAGGTGCGGAGGCCAAGGCAGGCAGATCACCTGAGGTCAGGAGTTTGAGTCCAACCTGGCCAACGTGGTGAAACCCTATCTCTACTAAAAATACAAAAATTAGCAGAGCGTAGTGGCACATGCCTGAAATCCCAGCTACTTGGGAGGCTGAGGCAGGAGAACTGCTTCAGCCTGGGAGACGGAGGTTATAGTGAGCCAAGATTGCGCCACTGCACTCCAGCCTGGCCGACAGAGTGAGACTCTGTCTTAAAAAAACAAACAAATAAACAAAAAAACAGATTTATCTTTCTACCTGAAACTACTAAAAAAAAAACACAAAATACATGAAACAACTGCACTTAAGACATTGTCTAGAAGGCAAGGAAAGACAGAGATTCCTGAGTCAGGAAACAAGCAAGTTGAGCTTTACAACTGCCCCAACTTAAAACATGGGTAAAGTTTCCAGGCTGTGGCAGAGGAGGGACCCAGGCAGAACCTGGTGGGTTCCACGAATTGAGAAGACAGAACTAGAAGTCTGGAGAAGCCAAGACAGCACAGGGGACGGGACTGGAGAAAGCTGCAGACAGAAAGAGAGCTCTAAAGATCTCAAGTACTCAATTGAGTGATGACTGCCACATCTATGTGTGAAACTTCCAGAGGCTGGGGAAAGAACCACTTGAAAGAAATACAGGCAACAGTACTAGGAGCTCACACAGTGCCAAGAATAAGCCTGTTCTTAACAGCCAGAGTGGAAAACCTAATGATTTAAGGAGCGTTGATTAGAGTCTTAAACAGAGTCTTGCCTCAGTGGCCAGGAAAAATTAACCAGAGACTAAACACAGCTCTAGTCCTGTCTGACAAAGCTTAAAAAACAACACCTGAGGTTGGGCGTGTGGCTCATGCCTGTACAAATCCCAGCACTTTGGGAGGCTGATCACGGGCGGATCACGAGGTCAGGAGATAGAGACCATCTTGGCTAACACAGCGAAACCCCATCTCCACTAAAAACACAAAAAATTAGCTGGGCGTGTTGGCACGCACCTGTAATTCCAGCTACTCGGGAGGCTGAGGCAGGAGAATCACTTGAACCCGGGAGGCGGAGGTTGCAGTGAGCCGAGATTGCACCACTGTACTCCAGCCTGGGTGACACAGCGAGACTCCGTCGCAAAAAACAAACGAACAAACAAAACAAACAAACAACCCAAGACCTGAAAGGATCAAACTTTTTCTAAGAAACAGTTGTGCTGTAAAGCTCAAGAATATTTACAGAAATAAAAAATTATCTAGCATCCAACAAGATAAAATTCACAATGTCTGGCATCCAATCAAAAATTACCAGGCATGCAAAGAAGCAGGAAAAATACAACACATAATGCTGAGAAAAATAAATTAATCACAACTCACCGAGAACTAATACATACGTTAGAATTAGCAGATGAGGACATTAAAACATTTGTGTCCCATATGTTCAAGATAAAAAAGGAAAAAAGGAAAAAAATGAACATGCTAAGAAGAGACATGAGAGGTGTGAAAAAGACTCACATTAAATTCTAGAGATGAAAACTATAATCTGAGATTTAAAAAACACATACGCACCCACTGGATTGGATTAATGGCAGACTAGACGTTGCAGGGAAAAAAAGGTAAGTACATTTGATGTTACCATATAGAAGCTATCCAAAAAGAAACAGAGAGAGGGAGGGAAAAAGACCTAAAAGAACAGTAAGCCTTGAAAATGACATAGAATGGCTGGTTAGGATCTGCTATATATCAAGTTTTGACAAGTTTTCAAAAGTAGTATGTAAAGAATCTAACTCTTGGCCATCTTGAGTGGAAGGCAAAGCAGAGAGGAAGAGGACTATGCTCAATATACCATATTTGGTATACTCGCCATGGGTTGCCAATCCCTAAGATTTCATTGTCACCTTCCACTTCTCTTTCTCTGTCATGCTCTTTCCCCAGTTGCGGGAGTCATGCCCTTCTTCCTTCCTGCCTGACTTCCCAGGAGGCTAGAGCTCCTATGCCATTTACCGTCATACACACAGGTTTCCACTTCCACTAGAACATCTATACTACAAGAGTTGCCTGTGTCCCTCAAATAGTTTATTCCAAAATCTTCCCAATCTTCTAGCTATGTAAAGCATGTATTTCCCAAACTACATGTGTGTTAAGTATTAACTGATTTAAATAATAAGCATTAGGTTATAAGTGACTACCCAATTTAACTCTCCCATTCAACATTTCAAAAACTATCAATGAATTAGCAAGTTAAAAATCATTAATTAACTCAAAAGAATATTTGCTGGATGCTAACACTGGCAATATAGTCCCAATCCTAAAAGAAACTGTAGTCTGATGGAAAAAAACAGAAATATACTCACAATTACAGTACTGTATAAGCTGTAAGAATAATGCATATAGAATGCTAATGAAGCACAGAGGGACAACTGTGAGACAGAAAGATTTCTGAAGTAGGTGAAGTCTAAGCTGAATCTTTAAAGACAAATTAATCATGTGGGAGAAAAATGCATTCTGGCCCAAAGTAATAAATAATAGTCATGTGTCACTTGATGACAGGGATATGTTCTGAGAAACGTGTCCTAAGCAAGTGTGTCTTTGTGTGAACATCACACAGTGTACTTACACAAATTTAGATGGTATTGCCTACTACACAACTAGACTATATGGCGTAGCCTATTGCTCCTAGGCCACAAATTTGTACAGCATGTGACTATACTGAATACTGTAGGCAAGTATAACCCAAACCTAAGTATGTGTGTAGCTCAATATAGAAAAGGGATAGTGAAAATAGAGTATTATAATCTTATGGAACCATTATTGTGTAGGCAGTCTGTCACTGACCCAAATGTTATTATATAGCTGATAACTAACATGAAAAGTGTATTTTTTTAAAATATGAAAATGTATACGAAAAGCAAGAAGGTATAAAATACAGCATATAGACGGAGAAAGGAAGTAAAGAAGAAGAATCTTCGTATTTTCTGGGGCTGGGGAAATAAGAGAGCAAATCAGGGGATTCATTCTACTGTAATAGGGATCCATGATGACCTGCCAGAACCACACTCAAAACTGTCTCTCTGTCATGAAGCTATACGGGAAAACCTTACCTACGCTATAAAGGAAATTGCGAGGTCCTGTATCCCTCTAAGTCAGGGATCAGCAAACTATAGCTTGTGGTTCAAAGCCAGCCCTCCACCTACTTTTGTATAACCTGCAACTTAAGCATGCTTTTACGTTTTTAAATAGTTAAAAGAGGCCAGGCGTGGCACGCCTGTAATCCCAGCACTTTGGGAGGCCGAGGTGGGTGGATCACAAGGTCAGGAGATTGAGACCATCCTGGTTAACATGGTGAAATCCTGTCTCTACTAAAAATACAAAAAATTAGCCAGCCATGGTGGCGGGCACCTGTAGTCCCAGACACTCAGGAGGCTGAGGCAGGAGAATGGCGTGAACCCGGGAGGCGGAACTTGCAGGGAGGCGAGATCGCACCACTGCACTCCAGCCTGGAGGATAGTGCGAGACTCTGTCTCAAAAATAAAAATAAAAATAAAGTTGAAAGAATCATATTTTGCGACACATAAACATTACATGGAATTTAAATTTCAGTGTCCATAAACAGTTTTACTGGAACACAGCTATAACTAACCATTCATTTACTTATCATCTATAGCTTCTTCAGTGCTTCATCAGCAAAGCCGGGTAGTTGTGATAGAAACAACATGACTTGCAAAGCCAAAATTGTTTACTATCTGGCCCTTTACAGAAAAAGTTCATGGATCTTTGCTCTAAGTTAAGAGTCTTTTCAAAACCCAATCTCCTTCACTTAAGTCCCAGTTTGTCTCTTCCAAACTTCTTACAAGGAATCATAATTAACATTAGGAAAAAAGAATACAGTCGTATCATTTGTGGACATAAAGGCATTCATTTATAATATCGTAAAATAATCATTGACTTCCATTACTCAGCGACAGTAACCTTTGAGGGATCAGGGCAAGACTCAGAGATTAAAAGACAGGTAGATTCCTGCCAATCAGCTGAGAGCATGCTTTATAGTGGAGAGAAAAACAATATTCTATTTATTCTTTTTAGGAGTTCAAGGTAATATCTCTTCATTTTTGGAATTATAAATTGCCAACACTACTAGATGTTCAATGCGCTATACAAACCGACTAAAGCCAGTTGTATGCAATGGCTCATGCCTGTAATCCCAGCACTTTGGGAGGTCGAGGTGGGTGGATCACCTGAGGTCAGGAGTTAAAGATCAGTCTGGCCAACATGGTGAAACCCCGTCTCTACCAAAAAATACAAAAATTAGCTGGGCATGGTGACGCACGCCTGTAGTCCCAGCTACTTGGGAGGCTGAGGCAGGATAATCACTTGAACCCAGTAGGCAGAGGTTGCAGTGAGCCAAGATCATGCCACTACATTCCAGCCTGGGCGAAAGAGTGAGACCCTGTCTCAAAAACAACAACAAAAAAGAAACTGACTAAAGCCAAACATGTTATCATAAAACAACATTTATAACAAAGTATGATACTTAATACTCATAACTGTAAAATGATGTTTGCCAAATGCTGGGAAGGAGGCAGGGGATGGAGAGAGGTTGGTTACTGGGTACAAAAACACAGTTAGAATAAATAAGTTCTTGGCCAAGGCATGGTGGCTTGCACCTGTAATCCCAGCACTCTGGGAGGCAGAGGTGGGCAGATCACTTGAGGTCAGGAGTTCGAGAGCAGCCTGGCCAACATGGTGAAATGCTGTCTCTACTAAAATTACAAAAATTAGCCAGGCGTGGTGGCGTGCACCTGCAGTCCTAGCTACTTTGGAGGCTGAGGCAGGAGAATCACTTGAACCCAGGAGGTGCAGACTGCAGTGAGCAGAGATCTGAGCCAAGATCGTACCACTGCACTCCAGCCTGGGCAACAGAGTGAGACTCAGTCTCCAAAAAAAAGAAGACGAAAAAGAAGAGAAAGAGAAAGCGGAAGCGGAAGATGAAGTTCTAATATTCAACACACAGTGACTATAGTTAACAATAATTTATTATATATTTCAAAATAGCTAGAAGGGGAGATGTGAAATATTCTCTATACAAAGAAATGATAAATATCTGAGGTGATGGGTATCCTAATTACTGATTTGCTCATTACACATTGTATGCATGTATCAAAATATCATAAGTACCCCATAAATATGTATAATTATGTATCAATAAAACTTAAAAAGTAATCATAATTGATATTTTTACTTAGCAATTAGACATAAATGATAAATCATCCATATAAATTAATGCAATTAGTCCAGGACAGTCAGTAAACATTCTGGAAACCGTAAGTTTTCATATCTATGAGGAATAATTCAAGGAAGTAGGAAAAATAAGGAAGGCAACAGAAGATTAAAGGGAGCATTCAGCAGTATCTTCAAATATTTGGATTTTATGTAGAAGACGTGAAACCACTCAATGTAACTCCAGATGAGATATCGAGAAGGAATGAGAAGACAATAATGAAAACAGATTTCAGCTCATAAAGAACACTTTTCTACTTTTCATGGCCAAAAATGGAACTATTTATCTTATGAGGCTCACAGTATAACGGAAGAGCATGTGAATTTGGGACTAAACAGATCTCCAGTTTGAAACCTATCTCTCTCTGTTTCCAGAGTCACCAGGTTGCCTGACCTCTAGAACCTCAAAGTCTCATGCAAAAAATGGGAAAAACCTCACCTACCTCAAAGATGACTGACAAGTGATACATAATGTGAATAATTATGTTTGCAAATAGGCTATGTATGTAAAATTGACTGGCACAAAGTAGGTACGCAAAAACAAAAACTTATTTTAATAACGGTCATTATTAGTGGTGGTTAAGAACAGAAATGCTGGAGCCAAACTCCTTGGGTTTCCTAATTTCTACAACATGGACATTAACAGTACTGCTGAGTAAGTAGATAAGGCTGCTGAGTGAATAAATGTCCTAAAATACGTAAAGCACTTAAGACAGTGCTTAATGCACAGTATGTACTCTGCATTATTATTTAGTATTATTATTAGACAATATTAATATTTTTATCATAAAATAATATATACTTTATTACATATTATAATAATGAAGTCATTTTATTCAACAATGAATTCCGTTACTGCAAGTGTTTTATCAAAGTCTTAAGTCAGGGATGGAAATTTCAGAAATGAATCAGAGTTTCAAGTAAATTAATTTATTCACACATTCAACAAATATTTACTGAATACTCAATACCTACAAGGGGTAGAGTACAGTGGCTAAGACTATCAATTTCTAAGCCAGCCAGTCTGGATATCATTCCCCACAAGATCTCTTAGTAGCTGTCTGAACTTGGGCAAGTTACTTAACCATCATATGCCTAGTTTCCTCTTTTGTACAATGGAGATAACACAGGGTTGCTGAGAGGACTCAATGAGTTAATGAGGGTAAAGTGCTTAGAACAGTATCTGATATTAATGCATCATCAGCAGATATAAAGATTAGCTATTTTTATTATGACTATGTGCCAGGCACTGTTCTACACACTGGGAATACAACAGACTGCTGACGAGGATCCTGATCTCAGCGAGCTTCTGTTCGGGGTTGGGGAGGAGACAGACAACAAACAAACATATAACAATCAATGATAAGAACTAAAATCAGTGACAAGTGAAGAAAAAGCAGAATGAAGGTAGGAGTGACGAGGGAGTGCTGGTTTAAGCTAGGAAAGTTAAGGGAAAGGTCTCCCTTGAGAAGAAATATTCGAGAGTAGAACAAACCATATGGGTGCCAGTGGGAAGAGCATTTTGGGCAGGCAGCAAAGCAGAAGGGTCCTAAGCAAGAGGGTCTCAGGTATGTTAAGAGAACAGCAAAGAGGCCAGTGTCATTAGAATGAAATACAGCAAGAAAGGGATGGCAGGAGATGAGGCTGGAGAGGCAGCCAGATTTCTGATGATGCAGGGTCACAGGATTTTATTCAGAGACTGAAGGGGAGCAACTGTAAGGTATAAACACAGGAATGACAAAATCAGACTTGCATTTTAAATGACTCACTCTGGCAATGACCTCTAATGAATTAGTTTCCTGAATTTAATCATTCTAATAGTAATAGAGAAACATGTAAGAGTCTGGGAAATAGACACAATACATCGTGATGGCAGAATGCAGCATTTCTGACTGCCTAGAAGAGGTTGAACACTGGAGCCCACTAAGAAAGGTGCTACAATCAAAAGAGGAAAGTATTTACTGCAGCGGAGCCTTCTATTTGTGCCTGGCAGATTTCACATACAAAATGTTGGGAGGAAATGTTCAAAAAAGATTTGACAGTGGTTTGGAAATGTTGAAAACAACGAGTGAGGAATTATGACTTCAGAAGGGAATGTGTGGAATACCAATAATGTCAGATCCCAGAGAGGGATGGTATACCAGAAGGAGACCAGGGTGGGTAAAGGGGTGCTGTAGCATCTAGTATGACTGGTTCCCAGAAACTATCTGTCTATCATAAACAGATGTCCAAGAAACAATCCCCAGGTAAGGAATTCCATGATGAAAAGTTCAAATTTGAGAGAGATAAAATTGTTTGCATATGGCAATCTGTGTAGATCAGAGTTTGGAATTTCTCAGGGGAGAACAGAAAACTGGAGGAACAAAACCAGGAATCTGAGCTTATGCCTTATCACTGAGAGGAATGAGGAATGTCATTACCGTTCAATATGAAGATGTCTTCTGTAGCAATACAAATTTAAGTAGTAGGTTGTCAAATATTAAGCTTACCTAGACTCAACTGCAAAACTAAGGAGAAAGATAAAGGGAAAAAAGAAAAAGGGGCAAAAAAAGAAAGAAAAAAGTGTGTGTGATTAGGGGGTGACTAAGACGCAAAAAACAATTTAATGAGTCAAGAGTGCTTGGATTTCATCATAGCTTCATTTATGAAATTCTGGGTATCTTTTCAAGAAAGTTAAGTAATTTTTAGAAAAGCGATACTTTTCAAGAGACAATCTTGGCCTCGGCGAGGAAATGGTTATAACTAAAGACATGGAGCAATGTAGAAGAATTCAGAAAGAAACCAAATCTCTGGAAAAAGTGAGGCTTTTTTTTCATTGTAAAGGAACATAAATTTAGTCTCCAACCCACAATCCTCGCCTATCCTCCAACTCCCCAAATCCTGCAAAGCCCATAGAAAGTGGATAGTGTGCCAAAACAAACAGTGTGGCTGCAGCTGCGTGGATGAAGGGTGGGATGAGGTTCGAGTGGCAAGGGAGCATGACTGGCAGGCAACCGAATGGAATCACTTTAAAGCAGTACCACAAAATGGAGACTAAATGCTGTGAGGACCTCCAGAATTCAGAGAAAATGGGATATGCTTAGCAAAATCAGAGAATAGATTCTCTACTCCAATTCCTTTCAAAAACTAGACAAACAAAAACAGGAGAAGAGAAAATGAAACAAAGCAAAACATACCTGCTCTCTTATCTGTCTTTAATTAAAGCATAAAATACCCTCCCTCTTCTCTTCTCCCAACCACCCAGGCAGGAACAGAAGAGCGAACTGGCAGCAGCTCAGGTGAAAGACTTCAGCCTTCCAGTTACAAAGAGGGGAGATAGCAGACAATGGAACTGGTGATTCATTACAAAAGAATACACTCCAGAGCGGCCTGCTGCCACATGGACTCACTGCACTATTTAAAGGAACAGCAACCCCCTTTCCAACCTCCCTTATTCCTAACACCTTCCCTCCTCTTGGTCCTGATGGAAAACAGATTTTGAAGAAAATGCCAGCAAAGCACTGAGCTGTCCAAGAAAGGGAGGGCTTTGTGTTCCACAGAAACTGGCAGTCTTATACCATAGTAGAGTACAAAAATTTTCTCTCACATCCATACTGTAAAATCCTTTCCTCTCGGCCTAGTACACTTGCCCTTTCAACAATAGACAGTATAACTGAGTCTGAGTTTGGCTAAACATTTATTTTTTACTAATTAGTGTTGAAGTCATTTGCAATTTTGTTTTTCGAATTTTACACATAGTACAAGAATGATTTATCTTTCCTTCATATTCCACGTTGCTATTTTCATAAATATGAGATGCAATAATCTGGTCATTATGCCCAAAAATAAGAGATCTCAGTGAAATACTCCTACAACATATACATGAACAGCCGATAAAATTAATGTTTTACGTATCACATAAGCATGTCTATCTGCTATATTAGAATTTTGTGATTAAATTGCCATTTGCTTTTTAGCAGAGCACTGACTACTTACTATGACAGAGTAGTTTTAATTAAAACAAAAACAGGCCCTATAAAAGTAGTAATAAAGTGCATATGTAGTAATAAAGTGCATACACTGTGCAAATACTGACAAGGATCTAATATGGTATGATGAAAAAGTCATCCACTGAAAGCCCTTTTCCGACTAAGCAATGGAAACTGGAGACTACAGAAATGATATCATCTGAAGATGCAAAGAACCTAGGTAGCAAAACAGTGAAAACATCTCTCTTACGTTGTAATAAACCGTTTAACTTTGATAACCCAGCTGTAACCATCAGTATAGACATTCTATATTGAGAAAGCTTATGTGACAGGTCATTATCAAATGTTGGGATTGGATGTCTGGCTCAAACACACACACACACACACACACACACACACACACACGCACAGGCAAAACACAACACAACACAACACAACCACAGGACAAATGAAAGATTTGGCCTGGCTGGTTATTTCCTTTGATTTTTTCCCCCTAGATTACTAACAACTATGTACATTACATTAACACAGAAAGTGTATACAACAAAACAAATAGGCTGGAATACTGAAACTTCTCAAATTTAATATTCTATCCTTTCCAGTTGTATAATTTCAGGATGGGCAAAAACTCATAACTTTTCTTCAATATTTAGCACATCCTGATAAAAAACATGGTGATTTTATTATAAGAATTATTAGGCACCCCAGAATCTCTCTTTCCAGTTTCCATTTATTTCTTCTATTTCTTTCCTAAAATTATGACTTCTTTAAATACTAATTATTACAACCACAATATTAAGTGTGCATAAGCATGTGCACTCTAACTTCATGCTCACACACACTACACTTACCAGCTCCTCTAGAAACTAAGGTGAAATGTTCCATGAGGCAAAACTCATTATACAAATTTCCATTTTGGATAATTCTTTCACTGGTTTAAAAAATACATAATGAAAAGTCAAGGCATTGAAAAGCCTTCAGTAATTGCTAAGAAAGAAGAGAGCTGTTACCCTCTAATATTGCCAGTTAATAAAAATTGAATGAGGGCTCTAAGGTCAAGCAAGTATCATCTCCCAAGCAACAAAGAGAATCCAGAAACAGGATTTCTCTTTTACGTAAAATTTTTAAAAAAATATAAAGCAGTATTTCAAAAGAGGTAATTAGATGATGATAAGGGGATAAGACATGGAAGAGAAAAATTTCAAAAGCTTCTCCGCTTTTCCAAAAGAGGAAGGAAATTTGTTGAAATTTTCTAAACTCAGATTTGGTGAAAAATTACTTTGAAAAGATACATTTGAAACTTCTCTTTCCTCCAGGTCACAATGGGAAAATCTCCCTACAGGTTTCCCTCCTTCCAAACAGCACTGCAGGGCATTATATAACTAAACAGGATTCCAGCTCCTAAAATGATGCCTCTATCCTGATAGCTAGCTGGTTCTCTCGCCCTCCGGTGGTGACTGGGAGAGGAAAAGAAGAGAGAATACAAAAAAAGGACAACCTCCTTAAAAGGAAAGCACTGTCCAGTGATGAAATTTCCCCACAGAGCATAGAAACCTGGAGTGAAACTGATCTTAAGTCTGAGACTAAAGGACTTGAATGTTCTATAGCATAAATGATTTCTCATGGATAAATCAGAGCCTCATCATTTCCTCTCAACCTATACATAAAGGAAAAAGGGTAATGGGGCATACAGAAGGATTCTAACAAGAAAAATTGCCTTGCCAGGGAGAACTGTGGAAGAGCATTCACCTTTCCATTTGTCAGGAATGACTTGCTAAAATGCAGATGAGATATTGCCTGGCATAACCAAAGAGAGGCAGGGAGAAAGAGGGGAAAAGGAGGAGAGAAAGGGGGATTGAGGGGGCTGGGGGAGAGAGTGAGTAGGAGTGGGAGAGAGAGAAGAGAGAAGAACGAGAGGGGAGAGAGCGGAAGGAGAGATATCTTCCATTTCCTACTCTCTCTCCTTCAAATGTATTTTAAAGCCTGTGTGATTTATACATTCAGATTTGTTCTCCTGTCAAGGAGGGCTCTACCTGCCTCTGTTACACCTGAATGCTCCTACTGAAAATCTTTGCCAGTAACAAAGCCATGAAAATGAAACATTCTTTCCTAACCTTCATTTTTAATAAGCAGTTTAGAGTAACAGCAAAACTACAATTCCATAGCCAATCCTGAGAAACCAAAGTGAATAAGGAATCAGATTTCCCTATAACACAAATTCTTCTGAAATTCTTAAAAGGAATCCTGCTCCCCTCTTTTTGGTAGTCTACAAGAATCTCTTCCTACCTCTGCAGTCTTTCTCTCCCTCCCTCTTCTCAGAACCAAGACAAAGAGGTAGACAAATCCCCACAGGGTCTTTCCTGAGCTACAGCTGCACAGTACAGGAAACAGGAATCTGCTATGGAGTTGAGGGAGGGGGAAGAAAGGATACGGATACATAACACACACATAAACGGACTCAACAGACACAGACTTTTCAGCTAATAACAATAAATCTGGGCTGTTCTAAGAAGACAATAATAATTAAAACTCTTCTGACTATACTCCACCCTCAAACCTTTATTTAGATCCCAGAGAGGAGAAAAGAAACATACTGAGGAAGCACAAATCTTACCTGAGTTACCATTTTCTTTTTCTCCATAAACCAAACGGATAGATGATAAACCTTTCAAAGCAGCCGTGCTGGGGCACACCTCCACAGCTTTCTTTCCACCCCCCTCCCCCCCCAGTCTAGCTATTTAAGGGTGGGTAATTGATCTCCCTTTATACCGTTTTCCTTCCTTTTTCTTTCTAATGTTTCTTCCTTTCTTTTCTCTTCCTCTCTGGCAGTCTCTCCCCCTCCTTCTTTCTCCAGCTCCCTCCCATATCTCAGGCAGATGGCTGAAGGAAGCCCCACCCCTGAATGCCTAAGGTAATTAATCAGAGTAGAGCCCCACCTCTTCCTCCTCCCCCCACCCCCTCCCAGCAGGCTGACATCTCCCAACTCCAGAAGCAGGCCTGCTGGAGAATGGCAGTTTGGTGTGCGCTGTGCGCACGCGTGTGTGCGTGTGTGTGTGTGTGTGTGTGTGTGTGTGTGTGTGTGTGAAGTGGGGAGGAGGGAGGGAGGGAGAAAGAAGGAGGGGCAAGCGCCATGTGCTGGCATATTTTAAGGATGCGATGATGGAATTAATTATATAGCACTGGAAGCTTTCATAGCAGCTTACTATAGTTAATACAGATTTAAGAGAGTCCAGCCACGAATGTCTAATAAATAAGAAATGAAACAAAATTATTTTTAATATTAATAAAATATTTGTACTGATGTACAGTTTATAGATGCAGTGGATTTAATGAGAAAGATGTGAAGAAGTGAGGAGCTATTACATGCCCACTAACTGGAAGGTTTTTCAAGGAACAGGAATATTCAAGAACTTGCTTGTCCTAGAAGACCAAAACAACCTAATGAGAGCAAAGGACTAAAAGAGAGGAGAGAGGTAAAGAGAGTTAATTTAAATGATTTTTATCCTACTATAAAAAAACCTGGAGACTCTGAAAAAGGTATCTACAAATAAGACTACTTAAGAAACATAAGGTATACACAAAGGTGCATGCAAATCTCCTTAAGGCTTCCAGCTTCAATAAAAATTTTGGTTAACTGAAAATTCACCCTTTGTTCCCTCCAGCCTTCTATGTTTCAGCCTTTATTGAAAAAGATAAATCCTTTCTTATATATACCCTGGAAATTTTTGTCATTATTGTAAATAGTAATTGTTACAGAGTGCTGTAGATACAGGTTTAGGAGAATATTGACAATAAGAGTTTCTTTAAAGTTCTCTTATTAAAACAATATAATTAAAAATGCATCAAAGATGTGGTTCAGTCCAGAAGTTGGTCTAATTCTGCCCTTTACTAGTGATCTTGGAAAAATCTTTAACCTCCGAAACTTCAAATTTCCCTATATTATATTATCAAACATTCAAATAAAGCAATTTATAAAATGATAAGTTTATCAGTTGTCTCATAAATTAAGATTTTCTAATTTTTTACAGCATTCTAATAGATAGGCGCTCATCCTAAAGGATTTATGAGATATTTTAGTTATGCTATGTATTTTTAGGATATACTTTCTAAAAGACTATCCAAAGGTTAAAAAGATTAATTCCAAAATTAAGCTTCCCATTTTTAATTTTTATCTATTTTTATTTTTTACAAGCCCACAGCTAACATCCAAGCTCTCCATTTAAAAAATAAACATCTACAGAAATCTAAATTCAAAATAGTAAATCACACTGAGAATAACAGTTTTTTGCTGTCTCCATAAGGATTGTTTGGCAACATGCAGGACCAGGCTTTTAAAAATGTTCTCTATTGGCCAGGCGCAGTGTCTCACACCTGTAAGGCCAGCACTTTGGGAGGTTAAGGCTGGCGGAGTTCTTGAGCCCAGAAGCTCGAGACCAGCCAAGGCAACATGGCAAAACCCTGTCTCGATTGTGAATTACATTTTTAAATTTTTTTTTTTTTTTTTTTTTTTTGAGACGGAGTCTTGCTCTGCCGCCCAGGCTGGAGTGCAGTGGCCAGCTCTCAGCTCACTGCAAGCTCCGCCTCCCGGGTTCACGCCATTCTCCTGTCTCAGCCTCCCGAGTAGCTGGGACTACAGGCGCCCGCCTCGTCGCCCGGCTAGTTTTTTGTATTTTTTTAGTAGAGACGGGGTTTCACCGTATTAGCCAGGATGGTCTCGATCTCCTGACCTCGTGATCCGCCCGTCTCGGCCTCCCAAAGTGCTGGGATTACAGGCTTAAGCCACCGCGCCCGGCACATTTTTAAAATTTTTAAATTAAAAAAATGTGTTATATAACACCTTTGGCTGGCACACTGCCAATACAACATCATTACACCCACTCCTAAATTAATAATCATTTTAACAATTCTGAAAGGAACACAGGAAATACAAGACCATCTGTGGAACCTGGAGAAACTTATGTAACATAGTATGTCAGGCTCTATTCTGTGCATTTTACAGGTATCTGTATACTTGTAGTATAATCCATAGTAATAATTTTTAAAAGAATGAGATCTTCAAATATTAAGAAAAATGCTAAGTAAAATAATATAGATAAGTACTAGGCCTGTTCTTATTTAACACTTTTTAGAAGTGACCTGGAACACAGAATATATAGTACTCTCTGAATTTGCAACTGAAAAGCCAATCAGAAGGAGATAAAAAGCAGTCAAATTTTCTTAAAGACAAAGTGAGTAAGCAGAAAATGGGCAGGTGAGTTTCACTGGAAGCAAGAGCAACCCAGTGTATTTTTGGAAAAAATCTTGAATCATACTAATGGGATAATTGTGTTTTCAGGTTTAATAACTGGAATAAACCACAGAATCACTGTTTATCATTCTCTGCATCCTCTGGTTTATTACACTATTCTTCACAGAAAGCCTAGGGCACCAAGAAGATAGAATCCCACCCCTCCCACCCCGCCCCCACACCTCCCACCCCGCCCCCACACCTATCCTTAGAAAAGCAGCAACTACCTTGACGCTTAGGTGCGACTGCAGCCTCTATACATCTTGGCCCCAAGGAGTTTTTTTGTTTTGTTTTTAAAGCAAAGGGCAAATGAGGGGTCCCCACATGCAAAAAGTCTAAGACTAGGATAAAGGTTTCCTCAGGCCAGGGATTCATGCTACTTTTCTACATTTAGAATCAATATTTCCCAATGCAAATAGGCTTAAAAATTTATTACAAGAAAGAATTGGTACAAGCTAAAAAAAAAAAAAGTTACAATGATTTTTATAAACTCACTGAATGACAGACTCATAGTGAGGTCTGACTGGCACAATGATATTCTGAAGTGTGTCCCTGGCATTATAGAGGACAATTTGCTCCCTGGTGTCCAAGAGAGAGAAGAGCAATTGAGCAGCCTGGGTCTGACCCAGCAAAACTGGAGTCCCCTGGTGGCTGAATGTGCCCGGTAATGTACCAAGGAGAAAATCATTTTAGGACATTGCCTGTATGTGTGTTTGGGAGGAGAGAGACAGGCAGGGGCTGGGAAGCTTTGGAACAGGGTGGGCACAATGAGATGTCAGCTAATGAAGGAGGCCCTACATAGACCAATCCCCAGCTTCCAGCACAGTGTCTGGAACGTGGTAAGTACTCAAGAAATATTTATTAAATAAACAAATGAAGGAAAGAGGCACTTCTCCTTATAGTCTCAACTCTTTGATTGTTTCCTCAGTGGTTCATCCAATCTCCAGAACCCCAGCTTCCTTTCCTCCATACTACTCAATTGAAATTTACCTTATTGAAGTCACTGAAGACCTCCAAATGACGGCCAAATTCAATGGACATTATATGTCTTCTTTGATTGTCTATGGTATTTGGTATTCCCTCCTTTGGGAAACTCTCACTCTTAACTTAAAATGATACCTTCTTGACTTTCCTCTTTCCCTGTTCACCCGCTTCTCCATCTTACTCTTCTTCCTCTACCATCCTCTCAACTGTTATTATTACTTGCAAGGTGTCAACCTCAGATCTCTTTTTACTGCACACCAGAGGTTCTTAACCCAAAGTGCATGGTTCCTAACATGGGCAGCCCAGCGGAAATTTTTCTTCTTTGCATTTCCATGCAGAGAGGATCTGTAGTATTTATCAGATTCTCAAAAGGGTCCGAACCTCAAAGAAGTTAACGTCGCTGACCACACTTGCTCCAGGTGTTCCAACTCATTCCGTCACTTCAGTTACCAAGAATTTACCCTGACGGCTCCCACATTTCTATTTTTCAGCCCACACGTCTCTTCTGAACACAATGCTTCTATTCTTCCCTTGAATACGGCCAACTATATGGGTAATTCATCCTTCAAGGCTTACTTCAGAAATCCCCTACTCCAGAAAGCCTTTCCTGACCGTACCTGTTCCCACATCTGGTTTAGGTACCCCTTATCTGTGAGCATACTTTACCTTAGCACCTAATCCATGGTACATAACTGTTGGAGTTACTGTTCTGCATAACTATGACTAGAATATGAGCAGTCTGAGGGTAGAAATCATGTTTTATACTACATCCCCAGTTCTTAACCCAGTATCTGAATACACACTAAATGAATGTTTGTTGAAATCAAACAGTAATGTCTTGATTTCTATTACTCTAGCCATTTATTTATTCACACATGGATACATCAGAATGAAGAGCACCTATGTAGTTATCAAAATATTATAAAAGCATTCTTTCTTCCAAGAGCGCACTTGGAAATATCTTCAAATTTATACATTTACTTCACTTTTTTTGTTTTGAAACGGAGTCTCGCTCTGTTGCCCAGGCTGGAGTGCAGTGGCACGATCTCAGTTCACTGCAACCTCCACCTCCCAGGTTCAAGTGATTCTCCTGTCTCAGCCTCCCAAGTAGCTGGGATTACAGGCACACACCACCATGCCCGGCATTTTTTTTTTTTTTGCATTTTTAGTAGAAATGATGTTTCACCATGTTGGCCAGGCTGGTCTTGAACTCCTGACCTCAGGTGATCTACCTGTCTTGGCCTCCCAAAGTGCTGGGATTACAGGCGTGAGCCACCACGCCTGGCCTTACTTCAGTTTTATCTTCAGTATCTTTCAGAAATCTGAAGCTGAAAGGAAGATGCACAAAAAGAGTGGGAGAAAGGCTTTATTTTCAATTTTATTAGATTAGTTCAGATTCTAGACAAAATAATACCCACTTAAAAAAAAAAAAAAAACTTTAGGTGTTCTTGTCATACAGAAGTGACTCAACTTCCCTACCTTCCACCCACATACCAGTACTGCTATAAAAGCAGATCTAAGAGTCCCTGTCTAGAAGGCAGGGCTTGCTCCAACTTTCCCAGGCTGTCTCTGACACCCAAGTGAAAGGCAACATTAAAGGGAGAGCATTTCCTGCAATAATAAAAACTTGTTGGTATAAAGGCTCTTCACAGCACGCCCCCAAACAATAACCCTAAGTGTAAATAACAATTTACATCTAACAGATATTAAATACCTTTCCAGAAGCACCTCTAATACAATACCACTTTAATATCCTTTGCCCCAACATTCCCCTTAACATAAATGAAGTCAAATTACAGCTAACTCTATTATTTCCCTAACTTTATTTCTCTAGGCAGAGTTCAGTTATACAGAACCCATTCACCATTCCAAAAAAAAAAAAAAAGCGAGCATGAAATTTGAAATCAACTGCTTTACATCTTACAGGCTTATAAAAAACAATTCTCATTTATTTCCTGTCCCCCAAAGTCAAACCTTTAGCACAAAATCACAAATAACATAAACTAAGACATCAGTGAGGCCAGGCAAATCAAAACATTTAATTCACAAATTACTATATGTATTTGGGTAACTTATTCATATCGTTAAGAAATCCCAAACCCCAGACAACTAGAGTCATACAAACAACTGAAAGTATGTGTACACTGTACACATCCCTGTGAGGGATTAAGGAAAAGGTTCTTAAACAAATATGAAAATGGATGGGACGTAAACAAATTTATCAATAACTGGGTTGTCAAGAAGTTAGTTCATGATTAATCTGTGAAAACTGAAGAGTGCTGTTTACCCAACAACATGCCATGAATATGCCATGCCTCTATTAGTTACAGGAAACTCTGTTGTCTTGTTCACCACTAATGTCCCTGTGCCTGGCGTAGTATCTGGCACACAGTAGGTACTCAAAAAACAGCTGGTACACAATAAACTAATTCAGAATGAGAAAATAAAGTCAATTTATATAAATTATATAAACTTGCATATGTTAATAAAATTACATAAACTATATAAGTATAAACTTGTATGTGTTAATATAATTACATAAACTATATAAGTATAAATTATGTAAGCTAATATAATTACATAACTATGTAAGTATAAACTATATAAGTTAATATAATTACATAAACTATATAAGTATAAACTATATAAATAAATTTATATAATGTGTGTGTGTGTGTGTGTGTGTACTGTTAAACACCAAGGTCAACTTCCCATGAAGAAATGGAGAGCCTAATATACTCTATAGGATTTTGCAGACCTGAGCATATCTCAATATCAAAAGTGTCCTTTAGGCTGGGCATAGCGGCTCACGCCTGTAATCCCAGCACTTTGGGAGGCCGAGGAGGTGGATCACCTGAGGGTGGGAGTTCAAGACCAGCCTGACCAACATGGTGAAACCCTGTCTCTACCAAAAATACAAAAAAAAAAAAATTAGCTGGGTGTGGTGATGCCCGCCTGTAATCCCAGCTACTTGGGAGGCTGAGGCAGGAGAATTGTTTGAACCCGGGAGGCAGAGGTTGCAGTGAGACGAGAAAACGCCACTGCACTCCAGCCTGGGTGACAAGAAAGAAACTCCGTTTCAAAAGAAAAAGTGTCCTTTAGATAGGTAAATTTCGGTCTCATTCTTCTAGATGCCTAATATCCTTAAGCTGTCCTTCGCTACCCTAAACTCTCAAATCAGGAAATTCAACTATACCTCCAATAATTTAAGACCCTGTTTCCTCTTCCTCCAACTGCCCCGTTCGCCACTTGGATGACAGGTTAAGGAAAAGGGCCTAAGGAAAACCTGTGATAAAAGACAATACCCTTAACTTGAACCAAGTTACATTTTAACCATCTGATCAGAGGCAGTAAATGTTTAATCCGAAAGAGTGTCTGTAAGAATAATTTCAGGAACAGTTTCTTAAATAGATTTGTCTGGACAGGGAGACTACATTCATCGTCCCTTAAATCACAAGCAAGCCCATATCTCCTTACTCTGCCTGATTTTAAACTAATTTGGCCAGACTAGGTTCTACAAAAATTATAACTAATACAATAATCATTTTCAATGGCACACTCTTAAAATAGGCATGATTTTAACAATAAGAGCAATGAAAGGTCAAGTACCTAAAATACTTTCGAACCTTCTGTTGAAGAGAACTCACTTTGTTTCATTAACTCAAAACCAGCAATTCTAGAAATAACTTAATTAAAAATAGATGTAAAACCTTTCATTAAAAGAAATACTGTTCAATCATGTCCTCCATAACGTCCAACTGCATAACACATTAGTATGAAACTGCAAGCATTATGCAATGAAAAGCTTGAATTTAACTAAGCATAAGAATATATAACAGAAGCTAAAAGGAACATTTTATAACCATAGTTAAAGAGTTGAGGTAGTAACCAACCATCTACTACTCATTTATAAATGCACTGAAAAAAAAACTGTTACTTTGTAAAATAGCTTTGGATCCTTCAATTTAAAATTGTTTTTTTAATCCCATTAGCTTTCCTATGTGGTGGAATGGAGAGTAAACCCTTACATTTTAACATCCCATTACCTCCATTTCTAAACGACCTAATTTCAGATAGAATAAATCTACCAAATGGAGTAAAGCCAGGAAAGTGTAGTTTCAAATACTGTGCACTACATTTATCAGTACTAAATATTAATAACCAAAAAAAAATTGGGGTGGAAAATTCATCTTTTATGAATATTGATTAGAATTTTGCTGCAAAAGACTTTCATCAATTTCTGAACAGGAACTCTTTAATCCACCCCAAAACTGGGAGGGGCAGATGGTCAATTTCCTTCCTCAATAAATTCAATTACATACTGTAATTATTTTTTCATATATCTCCAATACTTCAATTCACTTGGGAAACATTTTTACTTTTTCAACTTTTTCCTGAAAGAATTGGACTTACGTTAGAGTTACTATAATTCCCAGACTTTGCTAGTTGTGGGTCAGAAATTTACTGTTCACAGACGTTTCTCATTGAAAGCACATTAATATTTACTTGTAAAAAGATTTCTAATCTAGTCTCATAACACTTCCAGTCTTAAGCTGTTACAAAGACCAAGCTATTGTTTTATGTCAGTAGAGATATAGTTCATAGATAAGCGAAATGCACACATATATCAAAACCTCATCATGGTAAGTATAAAATACTCTTAATTTGAACAATCTAAAATAAGAGAAACAGTTATATCATTAATATAAAACATATAATATAGATCAATGTATTAGAATATAGTTAAAGAGAAGCATAATCACTGCCACTGCCATATGATTGCCCTACTGATAGCTTTCGACTTGAATGAAAGCTGTGAGTTTACTCCAGAGAGCTTACTCAACAGGCCCAATCCAAAATAGCTTGGGCCTTTAAGCCCAAAATACCTAATAAGATGTACTAGTTAGTCCATTATTTCTTTTAACTCTATGCATTCCTGTCCAACCTGCAACTTAGGTGCTAATTATTAGAGAAATGGCCATTTCAAAGAAAAAAATAATTAAAGGAACATGAAAACACAAATAAACTAAAACAAACTGACAGACCAAGTAGTATCTTTAATTCAGAACTAATTGTATTAACTGTTTTTCTTTTCTCATTCTAGGTTTCCATTACAATATTTCAAAAAATCATGATAGCTGAGAGGTCATCTGGCCCAACTCCTTCATTTTAAATACAACAAAACTAAAGTCAAGAAAAATTGAAGTTATTTGAGCACGAACATGGTGGCGTTTAACACTATTGCTGGAACCAGAATCTAGGACTCCTAACTTCAATTTTTCTTCCTATAAGATATTCAGAAATACGCTTGGTAATGACCTAACATTTTCCGATTCTAGATTGCAACAAGTTAACAAATAAGATGTCACTAATCCCATCACAAAACAGTCTAAAACGTTAGACTAAAAATAGTCTTTGTGGGGAAAGATGCCCTCTACTTTATATATTACCTTTCTGGAAAATACAACAACATTTGGAAACTGCTGTCTGTGCCTCTTGTCTGCTCAAAACAAAGCCTAAAGTTTATTATAATATGATGATTTTCTTATGTTACATTTATATTGTTCAGCCCACCCAGTTCAAAACACACACACACACACACACACACACACAGAATCTCTCCAAAGTTTCAGAACTTCTAGGTGTGAATGCCAACCACCTTTGTCTGGCCACCAATACTATAAATTCAATCCACTTATTACAGTAAATTAGCAAAAAGCATTGGGAAAGCTAGGCCCTGAATGGTATCTGGTCAAAAGACAGAAAGCCTGCAGGCATTTCACTCCACCATAAAACTTCACATCAATCAAACAGTATCTAGAAATTATAACCCTTAGCTTACCTGGACAACAGGATATTGATAATCCATACAATATACACCATACATAGCAAATGGGAAAAAATCTTCAGATAAGGACAGTACAAAAAGCGTCTAAGTTTTTGCCTTGTTTGAGCTGGCTGTCCTGTCCAAAGGAACTAGGCAGCACCAAAAAAATCCTTCGCTGACCTCCAGTCGACGCAGATAGGTATGCTGGCTCAGCTGATGAAGTCGGAGCTTGGTTGAGACCAGGCCTCCACCCCAATAGAATTTGACAATACACAGAAGAGATGTTCAGAAAAAAGCAGAAAGCTTTGAGTTACTAGTTACAGACTGAAAACTACACTGGAGATTTGCTGTTACTGTTGGTTTTTAAATTGACAACTCAACCAGAAACTCAAGAGGCAGAGAATGACAGCCAGGGAAGGGAACACAGGCTCCTCACACTGGCACACAAACACGGTAGGAAGTCTAAGGTATCCAGGAGCCAAAATAATATATATGTTCCGGGCTTTAAGTACGTCAGAGAATACTCCCAATCCAGGACACGGAAAGGCAGATGGGACTGGTATTACTACTCTATTCTTTCTTGGGCGGGGGGCATGTACCCGTGTGCACGCATGCGCATTCTCTCTCTCTCTTATACACACACACACACACACACACACACACACACACACACACACACCCTTCTCACTGTCTCCAGCAGAGACAGGTGTTAGGATTAACAGTATAAAACCTTTCTGCTACGGAAAGGAATGGGAGAAAAAAGTCACACTGATACATGCAGTAAAGGGATCCCTTTCATGACACTGTATGTTTTTGTATCATTTAACACCTCCCTCGCTGTGCTTTAACAGAGGCTAGGACAGCTGGCAGGATCAGCACTAGAAAAGAAGAAAGTGGCCCCAACTCTGAGGCAACATGAGTCCACTGGAGGCCTCCAGATATGCAGGGTGCACTTGCTCAGCTGTTCCAGTCAAACTTGGAAGGATTAACTCCGGCTGTCTGCAAAAAGGTGGGGGTGGAAAGGTCTTTTCAGAAAAGCCAGTTGCTTTTCTCCTTTTAGGGAGCTGCTATACCCACCCTACCATTATATACAAACACACATGTGCACACATATTTCTATAACAGATATTAAAAGCAGTACAAACATGGACAGGTGTTAGGTTTGTCTGACAAGGCACAATAGGTTAAAGAGTTGGCCTTCAGAGCCTAAATGGCCCACCTAAAATCAGAGAACTGCTAAGTAATTCTTAGAAAAAGGACACAGAGTGAGCAGAAAGTGAAAATAAATGTTTACTAAAAGACAAACCAGTTATAACTATTGATCCTACGAAATCTTCTATTTGGGACAAGCATTCAGAAGTTCAAAATGGTAAATAATTCTAAATAAGTTTCAGGGGCTACGACGCCCCTAATCTTGGAGAGCCAGTAATATTGTAACATGCTTCTGGATGATTAAACCATGAGGATTAAACGCAATCCTGAGGGCATCTGTGAGAATCTAAGTATTACCATGCCATCCACAACCCCCGCCCCATCACTGTAATTCTTCTCCTTTTATGGTCAATGTAATTTATTTTAGGATTGTTCAGAAGAAACAGATTTTTAAGAGTCAAAATGGCTTTAGCACACTTTGATGGTCTTCTTGGTTAAACATTTACCTGAATTCAGTTCTAACAGATTAGGAGGACCACTATACTCGATTATCTTCAATTTGCTGGTATTGATTCTATGTGCATTACACATGAAGAACAAGAATAAATCTATTCAGTACAATTAATAAAACATTCACTGCACATCTATTGCATACAAAATATTGTACTAAGCCCTGGAGAAATGAACACAGTTCTGCTGCCAATGAATTCACAGTTTATGGGAGAAATAGATAAGGACATAGGCCAAGCCAAAAAGCAAAATAATGCTACAGCACAAAACTAAATATTGTAAGCAACTTCTTATACACAGAAAAACATTTTTTAAAAAGTTACTCTTGGCTGGGCAGGATGGCTCACACCTGTAATCCCAACAATTTGGGAGGCTGGCTGAGGCAAGTGGATCACTTGAGGTTAGGAGTTCGAGACCAGCCTGGCTAACATGGCAAAACCCTGTCTCTATTAAAAATACAAAAATTAGCTGGGCCTGGTGGCATGCACCCTGTAATCCCAGCTACTTGGGAGGCTGAGGCAGGAGAACTGCTTGAACCCAGGAGGCGGAGGCTCGCCACTGCAGCCGAGATCATACCATTGAACTCCAGCCTGGGCAACAGAGCAAGACTCCATCTCAAATATATATGTGTGTGTGTGTGTGTGTGTGTATGTTGCTCTTAATAAAGTTTTACAGTCTCTCTCACCATTAGAACTATAAAACCCTGCTGTGATAATTCTTAACAGAGATTATCAAAGCCTCGTAACGTTTCAGATGTGCTTTGCCACACCTTAAGGGATTGTAATATACAGTCAGCCCTCCTTATCCTAGGGTTACACATCTGTGAATTCAACCAACTGCAAACAAAATATTTGTGAAAAGCAATAAAAAAACCAATACTGTACAATAACAAAAATGTAATACAAAGTTTAAAGACAATAGTTATAATAATTATTTACATAGCATTTACATTATTTTAGAAATCATAATTTAGAGATAATTTAAAGTCTACAAGAGGATGAACATAGGTTATATGCAGATATGACACCATTTTATATAAGAAACTTGAGCATCTGCAAATTTTGGTATCTGCAGGGGCATGAGAGGGTGCATCCTGGAACCAATCTCCCATAGATATGAGAGGACGATATATTCTAATGGTCTCCTGTATAGGTATTACAATGGTAACTAAGAAATAACAAAAGACTGGGTGCAGCAGCATATGCCTGTAGTCCCAGCTACTAGGGAGGATCACTTGGGCCAGGAGTTCAAGTGTAGCCTGGGCAACATAGTGATACCTTTCAAAAAAGAAAGAGAAGAGAAGAGAAGAGGAAAGAAAAGGGAAGAAAGGAAAGAAAAAGAAAAGAAAGAAAAGAAAGAATGTTTCTGCAATAAAATCTTATGCTAAATTTCCTCTTCTAATCAAATCAAATAATGATTAATCTTTCTCCTTCCCTGTACACTTGTCATTTCATATATAGCAGTACAGCAGGATGGGCCACACATACACTTATAAACTAGTATCTTAAATCACTATTAAATCTCTTAAGATTCTTCTTGATATGAAGACTGGAAAATGATGATATGTCTTATACATCATAAAAGGCCATAATAATGAACTATGGCTGACTAACTTAAACGTCAAGAGTTAATCCAGTTCAATATTTGGTGACTTAATTATAGATGACATTTCCAGATGCTCTTGTGTTTAAGATGTAATTCAAAGCCTAAAACAACTGACATAATTTAAGCATGAAAGTGATCCCCAAATGTTATTGAAGGCCTAGTCAATTTCCAGAGAGAGATTTAAATTCTTCTAGACTATACATACAAGGTGAAAAGATAGGACTGATGTACTATTCAAGGAAAAAAATTGCCGGGCACAGTGGCTCACGCCTGTAATCCCAGCACTTTGGAAGGCCATGGCGAGCCGATCACCTAAGGTCAGGAGTTCGAGACCAGCCTGGCCACCATGGCGAAACTCCATCTCTACTAAAAATACAAAAATTAGCTGGGCGTCGTGGTGGCTGCCTGTAATCCCAGCGACTCAGGAGGCTCAGGTGGCAGAATCACCTACACCTGGGAGGCAGAGGTTGCAGTGAGCCGAGATCATACCACTGCACTCCAGCCTGGGCAACAAAGTAAGCCTCTGTCTCAAAAAAGAAAAAAAAGAAAGAAAAATATTATGTTGTTTAATAATGTGTTATAGTCCCATATTTGTAAATGAAATTATATAGGGATATGCATGCATGTATCTATGTATACATTAATAAATTATGTCTGTAATTAGACTTTGAAAAGCGGTACTCCAAATAAAATGAAAAAACTAAAACATTTACGTGTGTAATTAGTTAAGCTTTCAGTCACATGTAAGTTAGACATGTATGTATATGTATACACATATATGTAATGTATTGGTTGACATACACACCAATATATGCCATATGTATACACATTATATACACACACACCATTATATGCCATACATATACATATATACACACACGTGCGTGTGTGTGTGTGTGTGTTGTGTGTAGGCAGAGGGTGGAATGGGGAGGTGGCTGGTTTTCACTTACTAATTTAGAGATAAATTTCCAATCGTCACATACATTAAATTAGCATTAACTGCTCCTATAATTTGTTAAAAGTTTAAAGGAACCAAAACAGATTTTACTTTTAATACAAGTACTTTAAAAATTATTAATATTCTTTTGGTCTCTAATTTATATGACCAGGCCAGGCACAGTGGCTCACGCCTGTAATCTCAGCACTTTGGAAGGCCGAGGCAGGCGGATCACCTGAGGTCAGGAGTTCAAGACCAGACTGATCAACGTGGTGAAACCCCTTCTCTGTTAAAAATACAAAAACTTAGCCGGGCATGGTGGTGCATGACTGTAATCCCAGCTACCTGGGAGGCTGAGGTGGGAGAATTGCGTGAATCTGGGAGGCGGAGGTTGCAGTGAGCCAAGACTGCGCCACTGTACTCCAGCCTGGGCAACAAGAGCAAAACTCTGTCTCAAATAACAATAATAATAATAATAATAATAATAATAATAATAATGCGACCACATTTGCTTTACCTAACATAATGTCACAACTGTAAACTCTCATTTAAGACTAGAGGATATAGGCTGGAAGCAGTGGCTCACGCCTACAATCCCAGCACTCTGGGAAGCTGAGTCAGAAGGATCACTTAAGGCCTGGAGTTTGAGACCAGCCTGGTCAACATAGCAAGACCCTGTCTATTCCCCCCTCAAAAAAAATATTTAGCGGGGTATGGTGGCACACAGCACGTGCCTAAACTCCCACCTACTTGGGAGGCTGAGGTAGGAGAATCACATAAACCCAGGAGGTCAAGGTTACAGTGAGTTATGAGCATGCCGCTGCACTCTAGCCTGTGTGACACAGCAAGACCCTGTATCCTGGGAAAAAAAAGACTAGAGGATATAGACAATAAAGAATCTTAATCTTCAGATATATGATTAAGATATCTCACCTAGGTTCTGCTGAAATCATGCCCAGGTCTAGCTTAAATAATCACCTCTTCGGGAAAATGTCAAAATAATTTAATATTTGAATTAAAACTCTTATACTTTATCTTGTCTTTTACCCATTTCTTTCTGTAAAATTTTTTTAATTGTTGTAATTTGAAGACTAGTAACTTAGTCAAACCAAAATTTGAAATAATACTGATGGAAGAAAAAAATAATCTTTCACCTATAAGACAAAACACACTACAAAAAATCAAATTATAAACTTGAAGGGTTTCTTTCTCTTTTCTTGATATGGTCTTTCTTCAGAATAATGTAGCCTCAGTTATTAACAGAAAGAAATTCCATGCATGGATCAGTAGCTCAACATCATTCTTTCAGTATTTTTCCCATTTATCAAAATGACTTTAAAAATAGAAACAAAAAATGAAAATATTTTCAACTCAGAAATTACTAAATGAGTCCCCTCATCAGAACAGACTATTTCCTCAAAATTTTAAATATTATATTTACTCAAAAATTATAGAAACAAAAGGACAGATTTTCCACAATAAACTCAAGAGTTATTGGCTGATGATGCCACTCTATTCCACTTTCAGACTTACACTTTGCAATATAATGGATGCCTTTATAGTATTAAAGTTCATGTGTCCTGATCAATAAGAAACATGGATTCAGAAAACAGTCCTTCATGTATATTTCCATACATCTCTTTAGCAGAGACATGCAATATCAATTCATTTTTTTTTTTTTTGAGACGGGGTCTCACTCTGTCACCCACGTTGGAGTGCTGTGGCACGATCTCAGCTCACTGCACCCTCTGTCTTCCAGGTTCAAGGATCCTCCCACCTCAGCCTCCCAAGTAGCTGGGACTAAGCCTCCCAAGTAGCTAGGACTACAGGTGCATGCCATGGCACTTGGCTAATTTTTTCAACTTTTTTGTAGAGATGGAGCTTTGCTATGTTGCCCAGGCTGGTCTTCAACTCCTGAGTTCAGGCGATCCACCTGCCTCAGCCTCCCAAAGTGCTGGGATTATGGGTGTGAGCCACCACGCCCAGCCCCAGTTCATTTTTCAACATAAATTTTAATACTTGGGTCGAGTCTGTAATCCCAGCCCACTGGGAGGCTCAGGCAGGCAGACTGCCTGAGTTAAAGAGTTCAAGACCAGTCTGGGCAACATGGCAAAGCTCCATCTCTAACCAGGCCTGGTGGCACATGCCTGTAGTCCCAGGTACTCGGGAGGCTGAGGTGGGAAGACTGTTTAAGCCTAGGAGGTGAAGGTTGCAGTGAGCTGAGATTGTGCCACTGAACTCCAGCCTAGGCGACAGAGTGAGACTCTGTCTCAGAGGAAAAAAAAAGTTTCAACACTTAGCACGCTTAAAATGTCTGTTGAACAGAAATGTAACGATATTAGGGAGAAATAGACCTAGACATAGAAATAGACCTAGTTATTCAAAATCTAGACCTAGAAATAGACTTCGTATTTAAGAGTGAGATATTTAGAAATTATCATGAGATTTATGAAGTTTAAGTTTTGCTAAGAATAAGGCAGATCAGGCTCATGCCAGAGGACACACATGGTTGGTGATGCTGTAGTGGTATCTGTACACTGACATACAACCCTTGGGATCTCAAGACTTACCAAGCACTGCTTACATTCATTCAATCAAATTAACCAGCAAATATTTCAGATTCTTGTCCTCTTCTCTTATTCTCTCATTCCTGTTTTCTTCTCTCTTTTACTTTCCCTTCTGCCTATGCCACAATCCTGCCAAATTTTAAGGATATTAGCTATGCCTCAGGGTAGAATGTTTTAGCAAAGATTGCTGAGATTTCTGCTTGAGGTATAAATTTGGTTTTAGTAGCAGTATTCTTAGAAGGTTCCAAAGATTCCATATTACCCTGTGCACCAGGGTAAAACAGAACTTCAAAAAAAGATAGGTCAGTTCTAGAGAGGGGGAAAAAAAAAAAAAAAAAAGAGCAAAAGAGCTAGGATTTGAGCTGGAAGGATGAGGATGGGACCAGGGGGTGGAGGAGGAAGACATATATGCAGGCAAAATATGTCATTAGAAATATGCAAGACTGGGCCGGGTGTGGTGGCTCACATCTGTAATCCTAGCATGTTGAGAGGCCGAGGTGGGTGGATTGCCCAAGCTCAGGAGTTCAAGACTAGCGTGGGCAACACGGTGAAACCCCATCTCTACGAAAATACAAAAAATTAGCTGGGCGTGTCCATGTCCGCCTGTAATCCCAGCTACTCAGGAGGTTGAGGCAGGAGAATTGCTTGAACCTGGGAGGCAGAGGTTGCAGTGAGCCGAGATTGCGCCACCGCACTCCAGCATGGGTGACACAGCAAGACTTTGCCTCCAAAAGAAAAAAAAGAGAAAGAAATATGCAAGACTGACTGACTAAGGGATTGTGTGACCAGTTTACTTGACTATGGGTGGGTGGTGGCAAATAACAAGAAAAGTGGGTAGGTTCATTATGGAGAGACTAGGACATCCTGCTATGTATTTCAGATCTGATCTTTAAGAGGAAAAGAGTGCTACATAAATAACGTTTTATGAAAATGGCTCTGGTGGCTGCAGGTAAGAACGAAAAAGGGAACTATCTAAAGGTGCGGAGACCAATTAGCGGCCACCATTACAACAGGTTACAGATGACTAATGTAAAAAATTCATATTTGCAGTAGGAATAAAGAAGATATAGATATATAAGAGATGATGAAGACAACACCCACAGTAATTGAAGACTGTCCACATGCAGGGTGTAAGAGAAAGGTTGTAATTCTAGCTGACTAGCCAAATAAGAATAACACTGCTAATACAGACAAATTTGAAGCATAAACTGGTTTGAAGTAATGGTAGAGAAGGTCTAACAGGTACTCAGGGTTGAAGGTACAGCTAGAGGAGAGGTCAGGGTTAGACACGAAGATCAAAGAGAAAAGGAGAAAAAGGCATGGCCATAATGGAGTTGAGATTCCTCTCCCACACTGATGTAGTCCACAACATTTATTAAACGTCAAACATGTACTCCAAAAAAAGAAAAGCAGAGAAAAAAGAAAAATGAGAGGTGGAGGGGAGACACAGACAGATAGAAGGCAAAGGCTGAAAATAGAACCTTGAGGAATACTTGCTTCAAGAAGGCAGAAATAGAAACAGAGGATAAAAAGATTAAGCATAATCGTGTACTATTCACAAAAGCCAGGACTACAGAGGACATCTGTTTCTTTTCTTCGATCTCACATCCTTTATACTAGGGAAGGTATTTCATAAATTGATACCAGAGGAGAATATATAACAATGCCAAGTAGAAATCTAGAAAGGTTAAAGAAAATGACAATTGAGAAATAAATGACTGAATTTAGTAAACAAGAGTTAAAGAGTTTTCAGAGCACTGTTTTAGTAATACGAGTAAAAAGAATGGTAGCAAATCTGACAAACTCAGAGTCAGAATGAAAAACAGACATAATGCCTGCATGTAAATTTTAACAAACTTTCTATCGGGATACTTGATTTCCAAGTGACAATAAAGTACAAAACCAATTATTAATACATTCAACTACCCACAGTTGCCTCTATCAAGGATAATTTTTATTTTATTTTGTTTTGTTTTGGCCTCTGTGCCTTTGATCATATTTTTTTACCCATTTCAAAATGCCCAAATCTTAAAATGCTACCTTAAATGCCATCTGCTCCACAATGCTCTTCCTGATTACTTCCAACCAGAAGTGATTTCTCTTTCCTCTGAACTTACATGGCACTTTCTAACTGTTTTTAGAGATACTTATTTTATTGATTAGATGAATTCTCTAAGGATAGAAACTGTCCATTCATCTTCAGATTTCTCGCAAAGAATTAAGCTAAAGGCCAGGTGTGGTGGCTCAGGCCTGTAATCTCAGCACTTTGGGAAGTCGAGGTGGGTGGATCATTTGAAGTCAGGAGTTCAAGACCAGCCTGGCCAACATGGTGAAACCGCGACTCTACTAAAAATACAAAAAATAGCTGGGCATGGTGGCAGGCACCTGTAATCCTGGCTACTCGGGAGGCTGAGACAGGAGAATCGCTTGAACCCAGGAGGCGGAGGTGGCAGTGAGCCGAGATTGTGCCACTGCACTCCAGCCGGGGCAACAAGAGCAAGACTCTGTCTCAAAAAAAAAAAAAAAAAAGAATTAAGCTAAAATATTTTATACAGTATATGCTCATCAGTATATGAAAAGAGAAGGTCTGCAATAAATTCAAACTACAAATCAGAGGTAACTGAATGAATCACCACATACAGACCATCCCTAATTTGTTAGTCAATATTCATTCAATCACGATATCCTCAACATTGCGTGCAGGTCTACAAACAGCAAAAGCCATTCAAGAGCTGAAAATATAGGGGAGGAAAAAAAAAAGAAAATTATATACACCAAAATACCATTTGGTAAACGCCACACTTATTACAATATGGCTTGGGAGAAAATAAAGCAACAATTGCTACTACAGCCACCACCACCACCACCATCTAATTTCTTAGGGTGAAGAAAACCCAGAAATATTTCACAAGCAATTAATGCTTAAAATGTACTTTAAAAAACTAGCAGGAGTTTTCCAGATGGATTAGGGTGGTGGTGGGGAGCTCTGAGGCAGTGGAACAACTTTTCAAGTGCGTAAAACGGCATGGCACACATGAAGCCATACCTACAGAAAGACAGGCAGGTCGGTATATCCAAAAAACGTCAAAAGCCTATTTAAAAATATCCACGGAAGGGTTCTATTGATTCTAAGGTACTAAGAAAATTCTTTTTTTTTTTTGAGACGGAGTCTTGCTCTGTCGCCCAGGCTGGAGTGCAGTGGCCGGATCTCAGCTCACTGCAAGCTCCGCCTCCCGGGTTTACGCCATTCTCCTGCCTCAGCCTCCCGAGTAGCTGGGACTACAGGCGCCCGCCACCTCGCCCGGCTAGTTTTTTGTATTTTTTAGTAGAGACGTGGTTTCACCGTATTAGCCAGGATGGTCTCGATCTCCTGACCTCGTGATCCGCCCGTCTTGGCCTCCCAAAGTGCTGGGATTACAGGTTTGAGCCACCGTGCCCGGCCGGTACTAAGAAAATTCTAAGACTTTCTACACCAATGGAAATCTTTAAATTATACCTATCAGAAAATAGCAAATCATAGTTAAGCATGGAAACACTCCTTTGCATGACACATGGTACAGAAAGGAAGCATGGGTAATAACAAGAGTCAACCATGGAATGGCTGAAATGCATTTCTGTTTTGCAATGAGAGATATGGCACACAAACTGTGAGGTAAGGAATTAGCAGTTTTGTTAAAAGTGTCTTCCATAAATCAGTAAATGGATAGGACAATAGTTATTTACTTTTTTTTTTTTTTTTTTTTTTAAATTAGAGGCAGGGTTTTCACCATGTTGGCCGGGCTGGTCTCAAAACTCCTGATCTCAAGTGATCTCCCACCTCAGCCTCTCAAACTGCTGGGATTACAGGCATGAGCCACTGCACCCAGCCATTAGTTACTCCCTTTAAATTCACAAAGACAATATATAAAGGTTAAGGGGCAAGATGTAAAACTTTCAGAGCAGGAAATAATTTTAAATATTCTAAAACTATTAGGGAAACATGCCTAAAAATAATTTCACATACGTTATCTTATACAACAAAACTTTTTTCTTTCCATAAAGACTTTTATCTCAACTAACTCATAATATCTTTCTGGTGAACTACAAAAACTTGGTCATAATATTTCACAGCTCCTCCATCAAGAAGTGGAATTTGTTTCTTCCACCCCTTGAATTTGGTCTTAGCCTTGTGACTTACACTGGTCCTGGGGATATTAGCAAATATCACACAAGCAGAGGCTTGACAGGTGCCTGTTCACTAAGGCTTGCCCTCTCTTGCTACTCTCCGGAACCCCAACACTAGTGTGTGAAGAAGTGTGAAGGACGAGAGAGCAAGTGGAACACAGATGAACTGCTCCAGCTGAGCCCCCAGATCAACTAACCTGCCAACTGCCAGACGTGAGAGTGAGGTTATCCTAGACCATCGAGGCTCAGCCAATGCGGCCAAGACTAAAACAATTACCCAAACTCCTGACCCACAGAATTGTGAGCAAATAAATGTTTAACACTTTGTTAAACTATTAAGTTTTGGGAAAGTTTGTTACACAGCAAAACCTGACACATTTCATTGCATAACCTGAAGATGTAAACCTCAATACTGACACCAACACCACACGGTCTTTCTGCAGGCTTTAAATCAGGCTGTGTTAGTCCTGCAACTTTGTTTTCCTTCTTCAAAGCTGTTTTAGCTATTCTAGGTCTTCGGCACTTCCACACGAGTTTTAGAACCAGCTTGTCAATTTCTACAACTATCTGGCTAGGATTCTGATTGGGATATACACTGAATCTATAGATCACTTTGGGGAGAATTAACATCCAAGAGAATTGAGTCTTTCAGACTATCAACACAGTATATCTCTCCACTTCATTCCACTATTCAAATAAAAGGTTTTTAAAGATTAAGACTATCTTTTCTCTAGGCCTGTACTGAAATCGAATGCTATACCTGAGGTTTGTGACACTTATCATTTCTTCTGAAGTCTGCTAGATCCCATCATACTCACATCCCTACAGGACTGTATGGTACTGGTGTCAAGAGAGAAAAATAGATCAGTCAAACAGAATAGAAAGTCCAGAAATAGATCCACAGGTGCAAAAGGAATTCAGTAGAGAAAGAATAGTCTTTTCAACAAATGGTGCTGAAACAACTGGATATCCACACATAATGAAAAGAAAAGAGATTTGTACTTCTTTCCAAATACAAAATTTAAAGCAAAATGGACCACATATCTAAAAATGTGAAAGATAAAACTATAAAACTTCTAGGAAAAAAATTCTGTGACCTTGGATTAGACAAAGATTTCTAAGCTATAACATTAAAAACATAACCCATAAAAGAACAATAAATTGAACTTCATTTAAAACTTCTGCTTATCAAAAGACACTGTGAGGAGAATAAAAAGATAAGCCACAACTGAGAGAAAATATTTGCAAAGTATATCTCTTATAAAGGACTTGTATTCAGAGAATATAAGAACTCTCAAAAGTTCAACCATAAGAAACAAGACAATCCATGTTTTTTAAAAAATGGGCAAAAAAAATTTGAACACTTGATTTAAAAAAGATGGTAAATAAGAGATGGTAAACAAGTGCATGAAAAGAAGCTCAGTATCATTATTCATTAGGAAACTAGAACCTATCAGTATGATATCACTACATACCTATTTAAAAAACTGACAATACCAAGCTTTGGCCAGGCTATGGAGGAACCGAAAGTCTCATATACTGCTGGTGGGATGTAAAATGGTATAACCAGTGTGAAAACAGTTTATCAAGTTCTTATAAATTCAAACACACATCTACCATATGATCTATCTATTCTGACTATTCACCCAACAGAAAAAAGAACATATAAAGAATATGAATATGAATACTCATAGAAGATCTATTTGTCACAGCCTAAAACTGGAAACAATCCAAATATCCATCAACAGATAAGTGACAGTGATAAACAAATTGTGGTACATCCACAATTAATACTACTTAGCAATACAAATGAACAAACCACCAGTATATACAGCAACATGGATGAATTTCAAAATAATTATGCTGAGTGAAAGAAGCCAAGCCAAACAGTACTTACTGTATGAGTCCATTTTTATAAAATACTAGAAATTGCCAACTAATCAATGGTGACAGAAAGCAGGTAAGTGGTTGCTTGGAGATGTGCTGGGGAGGTGAGAGCATGTTGGGAGGATTACAAAGGGGCATGAGAAAACCTATGGAGATGATTCAATTATCTTGGTTGTGGTGATTTCACGGGTGTATATATATATATATATATGCCAAAACCTAACAAATTAATTTTATATAGGTGCAGTTTATTGTATATCAATTATACCTCCATCGAGTTGTTAAAAAATTAAAATAATGAATTATTGTCCCACTTAATGCAATTATTTTTTGAAGCGTTAGTAATTCTCTTTGGAGGAGGGAGAATGATAAAGGGAGACGGCGGAAAGGCATCCGTCTTCCCTAAAACACTACAGAAAAGGTCTTCTGAAAAGGAAGACTGGTAGCAAACTCCTTCTGATCAGTCTAGATTAGCCCCCTGCTAGATAAACCCTTTAGCACGTACACACATCCTCTTCACTTTGCCAGACATATCATCATTTCCATCTCTCCCATTTCAGGAAAGCAGGTACTACATAGCCCACCTTCTTCCTTAAAGTATCCCTAACACCTAGCAGAGTGCCTAGTTGGGGTACACAAGCAACACCACATGTGGGTAAGAGTTCAGGGCTCTGTTAAGCCAGGCTACTTGGTTCAAATCTCAACTCCATAACTTCTTAGCTGTGTAATTTGAGAAAAGTTATTAACACCTCTCTGCCTCAAGTTCTTCGTCTGGAAAAAGAAGATAGTAATAGTACCTATCTCATGGGGCAGTTGTGATGACTAAATCAGTTGATATATGAATAGGTCTGGCAATATAGTGATTATTAAATTATAGCTGCTGTTATCAGCGTCATTGCTGTCGTCGTCATCATCATCTCTGATAATTGAAGGACATTTAAAACAGATTGAGAATTATCTGAATTATGAAGCCAAATCTATATCTGAGGAATAAGTGGCCTCAACAGGAGGCAGAAAGCATATAAAGAACTATGCAATTGTGTTAGGAGGAGAAAAGGCAGCTGAGGGGCAGGGGAGAGCACCTACCATACCTAGCACAGGGCATTTATGTTATTTTTGTAGCATATTTATGTTATTTTGTAAATATTTGTTATTTTGTAACATATTTATGTTAGTTTTGTAAATCTGTTACATTTCTGTAACACAGATCAAGTGAGAGGACCATGCTTGACCAAGAAGGGAATATCAATAAATAAAGGAGGAGAGAAAACAGAAGAGATTTTTATGCCAAAGCAAATCTCAAGCACAAAGCAGGCAACATGTTTGTTCTCTCTTTAACAGTACCGAAAAACAGTAAGAAGCCATTCTCTTGCGTTCAAAATAAAAAGCTAACCCAAAAAGGCGGCCATGGTGCTTGAGCATGTACCTGTCCCTCTTCTTGGATTGTGTTCACTATGCTCGTGCCTTACAGAACTGTCAGGAATCTGACAGCTGCACCTGACTCTCATACCTACTGGGGACAGAGACAGGGCTCTGAGAGCAGCAATGCAGCAGTTGTGGGAATCCTTGGGTTAGCACTAGCCCCTTGATCCATTCAGACCTGTAATCTCTTCTGACTTTGATTTAATGCAGCAATTACTGGTAATGTGGTTTGAAGGAGATAAATGCCCAATGTAGCCGGCTGTCGTTTACCCTGCTCACGATGCAAGAACATTTTTAAATTAAAATTCCCTTTATGATAAAGGAGCTGCTTCACTGAATGTTTCTGTGCAACTCTGATATGGAACTTCCCCCAAAGCGGATTAGAAATCAAAGTTGCCCCCCCTCACTTCTGGCAAAGCATGCATATATACAATTACTCCATCATCTAAAGTGAGTTCCTTAACCCTAAATTTTTCTCGTTTATACAATTAGATCCTGGTAAAAACGTCTTCTGCTTCTCAGATCACAGTGTCAGCATTACATGATTTTCACTAATAATGATTCATCTGTTTTTGCAAATAAATTCCCTTAATTTCCTTTTAAATTAATATGAAAAGTAAACATTCATAATCATATATGCATAAAAGACTTTTTACCCATTTCACCTGGAAAAAAAGTATAGCTGAATATAAAATATCAAAAAACAAAGCCAGTTTTATTTTAACTCATAATACAACATTTTGCTACACTTTTTATATCTAGGAATCTTTGAGTAATTAAGTCATAAGTGAAATAAACATAGAAGGGTTCATAGTGCCTACCAGGGTTTTTTCCCCATGACAAGAAACCATCATAATATAGCAATTTAAGGATTTACATAAGTTACTCAGTCCAGGTCAAAATTGTATAATGTTGGCAAACTAGTTAAAAACTACGATGACAACCACCACCCAATAACTAGAGGCAACATAATCATGTGAGGCCCCAAGGGTGAACATTTGGTACAGGTTCACTGGTCGCTCAATCAATAAAACTTTTGATCTAATTCTCAAACTTCCCACTCCCAAAGGTAGAAATAAGAAAAATAATAATTTATACTTAGGATCTATTACTTTGATTGCTTGGAGAGGATGGTCACTGACAATTATCCTTTGAAAAATGAAGAAACAGAATACAAGGTCTGAATCAGTTATATTCTGCAAAGTAGAAGCAGTGACTCAAGACCAAATGTGTATTTTCTTTTCCTAACGCACACAGCACAAGTTCAGGGCAAAGGTCAAAAGCTAAGCACTGACTTTTTGTTCCACTATAAGAAAGCAGTATCTCAATTGCAATTAATTCATCTAATATTTTTTGACTAAGAGCTGCTAAACTCAAATAACATTCCGCTTTCAGAAGAGTGCCATATGCCTTCTCAGGAAATCCAAGGCTAAGACTAGATTCCCTCTCTGGAGGCCCTGCCAAGACCTACTTTAATCTTAGGTTTAAGAATACAGAACTGATGTCATCCTTGCAATACTAACGCTACTCTGCAGAAGTATGCATGGCTCTTTGGCTGTCTTTGAGAAAACTGATCTTCTCTTTCAAAGAAAGAAGGACAGAAAAATAACTTTGGAAAAATAACTGTATGAATATATACTCTATGGATGGATGGATGGATGGATATCCGGGCCCTTGGAAAAAAAAGCCTGGCATGATTAATAAGATTAAAGAAGGATTTAGGATAAATAAGATGAAAGTTCGTATGATCCTTACAGGATTAAACCCCCAATCCTAGTATGAATCCAATGATTTTTTTAAGATCAACACCATATAACAGGATTAAATCAATAGCCGCTTTTGTTTTATATTGAAAACAATCACAGTTGGTAAAACCAGGCCTCTAGCACCACTTCATCAGTTAAACACTGAGGAGTTCAGGGCTAAAGATAGGGGCTTTTACTCTCACTAGGCTTGGTGATTGCCCTACCTACACAGGTCCAAAAACCCGTATCTTTAATTCCAGCATTCAAAAAGCCTGGAACACTAAGTTTCTTTCTTTACCATCCTTTTCCTATCCCCCATCTTTATTATTTTTTTGATGGTGATAGAAGAGGGATTCCCTTAGTGACAAATGTGACCTAAACCAATGTGGATATAATGATATTATGGTGTGAATATTCAAAAACATTCAGCTGCAAATAGATGAGTATGATTACACAGTGTTGCCTCTTACCCAAATACTGGTGGTTAGCCTAATACAGGGTGCATATATTGCATATTCTTTCTGAAACCCAGAAGATTCCAAATGATAATACATATCCGGCTTCAAGAGTTTCAGATAAAGGACTGTTGTGTTGTTCTCTAACACATGGCATGGCTGCTAAAAAAAGGCAGCCATGCCATGAATAATAGCAATCAAGGAAAAAAATTAAAACTGTCAACACAATAAGCAACAACATGCCAAATAATGGCTATCAAACTGTAGCCAGTGTGTCTCAGATGGATATGCACTGGGGATAAATTAGAAGAGACAGAGATCCAGCTGGAACTACATATGCTACAGATTGATAATTATATTTTAATAACTAGAAAAATAGTATACTTTAAGTAAAATTTCTCAAAAGGTTGGTTTAGGGGTAAGTTTTTAAAACCAGCCATCAACCAAAAGCAAACAGTAACAAAAGACTTTTGGGGGTATATCAGAAAAGACAACATGAAGGTTTATTCAAACTGCATAATTAAATATGTATTTCCTAAATACCTTTGTAGTCTTATGATTCTTAGAATTTTAATAAACACAGAAAGGCAACTTGGAACAATATATATGCCATAGTTTTTGAAAATTCTTATCAATTAATTTTCAAACTCATATTTATCAATTTCAAACATTTATTTATCTTGGGATATTTATATTTATGTATTAATTTACACACCTGCATCTCTGACAGACATACTACAGACTTCTGCTTCCAGGAAGATGGAGTACACATACTTTTCCCTATCCCTCCCACTAAGTACAGTTTAAAACCCTAGACATTTCATATATTAAACATAAGATGACTCCTCAAAGGTTGAAAGAAGCAAGAAAACTAGACAGGGTGGTGAGTTCCTTGGGTTTGCTTTTTGCCTCATATAGCCCAGACTTGCATCTAAAGGACCTAGAAACACCAACAGGCACTGACAAAAAAAAAGCCCCCAATGAATGGCTTCTCTCAGCTAAATAACAGGAAAAGGGGCAGCCTAGCAAGACAGAAAACATGTAGGCTGCCTTCATGCAGCCAAACGCCACTTCACTCGCACTCATGCCAGGAAAGGCCAAGTGGAGAGCCCTCACTTCTACCGTCGCCAGGCTCTAACCAGGAGTCTCAACATCCCTGTCCAAGAAATATCACAGAATTAGAGAGCCCTTGGAGCCCTACAGAATGTGTAACAGTATCTATGTCCAATGTCTTGATTTCATAACTGCATTGTGGTTATGTAAGAAAACGTTTTTATTCTTAGAAAATAAATATGAAATTATCTAAGACTGAGGGGATTTTAGACACACATACACACACACACACTTAAAATGTACTTTCAAATGGTTCTGAAAAAAAAGAGAATAGTAAAGCAAATGTGGCAAAATGATCAAGAAAAATACCTTTTAGGGTTAACTGATATATTCATTACCTTGCCTGTGATTGTGTCACAGGTAGTTTGCCTATGTCAAAATTCCATCAAATACCACACTTTAAACATTTGCATGAATCTACAATTATCTCAAAACAAAGATTAATGAAAACAAAATCTACTTGGCACTGAAATCAAGAATAATACGAGTACATCTGCCAGCAGTTTTACATGTTGATGTCACCCAGAATGCCAGAAAGTGATGACAACCTAATGTTTGTAATGATTATATCATGTATTTCTTCCTTTGGAGTTACCAAATCCTTGTATGGGCTTCACAATGTATTCTTTGTGTTTACTAGACACACAATTGCTCACACCATAGGACAAAATCAGTGTGCAGAAACCGCCTTGTAATAGCCTTTTTAATTTGTTATTCATGTTTCTTAAATATACTAACTATTGTTGCTTTGGTAAGGGTTGCTAGAACTTAAAGAGATGGGCCCTCTATAAGTAACTTTGATTAGCTTTTTAAAATTAGCTTATTTGAAAACTATTTTACGAAGAAAAAATTAAGGGCTCCCACCTTCCATTTGACCATCAGTTTTACAGGTTAAAATTTTTAAAAAATTTTTTTCTTTTTTTTCCCTCCAGAGGAAGTTCCCTTGAATCCTCTTAGCCAAAAACAAAATGATTATCAAACAAAAAACATAAACACTTCTAGATATGATTATTTTACCAACGTAATATCCAACACAGCATATCACACCACTTTTTAAAAACCAGTTTTGCCAGGCACAGTGGCTCACACCTGTGATCTCAGCACTTTGGGAGGCCGAGGTGAGACAATCCCTTGAGCCCAGGAGTTTGAGACCAGCCTGGGCTATACATGGTGAAACCCTCTCTCTACTAAAAATACAAAAAATTAGCTGGGTGTGGCAGTGTGCGCCTATAGTCCCAGCTACTCAGGAGATTGAGGCAGAAGAATCACCTGAGCCCAGAAAGTTGAGGCTGTAGTGAGCCACAACGGCACCACTGCACTCTAGCCTGAGCAATGGGATCTGGATGACAGGAATGAGATGCTGTCTCAAAAATAAATAAATAAATAAACCAGTTGTTATATTACCTATATAAACAATTGGAACTTAAAAAAGAAAAATTAGGATAGAAATTCTGGCTTGAATCAAATAAGGACCAATACTAATATGTAGAACATTCATAGAAAGTCTGGGTTAATACCATAGTGCTTGTTACTTCCCATTTTAAACAGCAAAAGTGAGAAAGGATCTATCACAGATACTTTTAGAATAATCTTTTTAAAATAATATAATAGGCAGGTGCAGTGGCTGATGCCTGTAATCCTGCCAATCTGGGAGGCCAAGGTGGGAGGATTGCTTCAGCCCAGGAGTTCAAGACCAGCCTGGATAACACAGTGATACCCTGTCTCTACTTTCAAATAAATTAAATTAAATAAAAAAATAAAAATAAAAATAAAATAAAATAAAAACTAGCCAGGTATGGTGGCTTGTGCCTGTAGTACCAGCTACTCCGGAGACTGAGCCGGGAGGATCACATGAGTCCAGGAGTTCGAGGCTGATCGTGAGCCACTGCACTGCAGCCTGAGTGACAGAGTAAGACTCTGTCTCTAAAAACAAAATTTAAAAAAAAAGTGTATAATATGTACATAATTACTAAGAAAGAGATAATCAAAACCATGCTTCTTACGAAACAGCATTAGCAAGTATACTATTCACTACCCACAACAATAGAATTTAGGAATACCAATCCCTAAGTTCTAAAATATTTTGTGAGGGCACGAAGGAATACTGTTTTATTTGTTATCAGGAATTGTCCTGGTCTCTCTTTCCTTTCATTCAAGCCAAGCTGTCTCATTCACACTCTGTGACAAGTTACGGAGCTACTGAGTTAAGGCATTTGTTCCTACCTTCACCAGGAACATATAAAAGTAGCTTTGTGATAAAGCAGTGTATGCAATCAGCATCCATATCAAGCCTGCTTTGTGTCCTCATCACTTACAACAATGTTTGGTCCATAGCATGTTTGCACAATGTTGCACACTATGTTTGCTGAATAAAAGAAAATAATTGAAGGAATAAATGGTATCCAAAACTATGTAGGAGAGGCTTTGATCCTTTAGTACTCAGGCCTCTCACCCAAGAATCTTTTCCTGAAACACTGCCTGGAGTATTTGCCCCCACCTCAAAATCCACCTGCCTAGACGGTCTTCTTGAATTCTACACTCTGGCCCACGAATCTTCAATATTGCCTGACCTCTCCTTTCAGTTTTTACCCAGTCCCAGTAAGTAAGCCCACTTTGGCTCTAGTTTTTCTTACACATTCAGCCCTCACTCCAAACGACTGCCCAGATCCAGCCTGCTATCTCTTCCTTAACCACAGTTGCTGTATTTCACAGTAGCGTCTCTGGTCTTGATTCCCTGTCTTGCAGTTCTACATTACCTGTGGTTTTAGTGTGGAAGTTATGTGACTTGAAGCAATTTTTATTTGTTGTTTTCATACCCTGCAATTCAGTTTGCTGGCAGTATCCTTTAATACAACAGGATAAGTGACCTGTCCAGAGTCACAGTGAATGACAAAGCCTGGAACGCAGCTGATTTTCCAGGATCTTCTGGCCAGTCCATTAAGTAAGGTATCTTATACATCGGCTGTATCAATAATCTTCAATTTTCAAAATGTGCTGAATAAAGAGACTTGAAAAGAAATTAAGTTCCTTAAAATCCAGATTATATTATCTTCTGACACAGAGTACAGCTCTAATGCAATGTTTCTGCCTTGAATTTAATCCATTCTTCATCCATATGTTAAACAACATTAATCAATTCATCTTTTAGCCTCCAAATACTTCCGGTGGTACCAAGTTTCTACTAAGTATGGGCACTAGTTAATGTATTCTTAACATGGTTGTGTTTCACAAGGCTCATGATCTCCTGAAAACTGTGTTGCAAAATGTTGTAAATACGTACACTGTTCTGGGGACCTAGTCCAGAGCTTTCAATGATGTTCATTGAATGATGAATGATGATGTTGAAGACTCAAATGATGTTCAACTCAATGACGTTCAAGACTCAAAATAAAGATTAAGAAACAACAGGCCAGAACATTAACAAGGTCATGAGACAATTCCTTCTTTTTTTTTTTTTTTTTTTTTTTTTTTTGAGACGGAGTCTCCCTCTGCCGCCCAGGCTGGAGTGCAGTGGCCAGATCTCAGCTCACTGCAAGCTCCGCCTCCTAGGTTCACGCCATTCTCCTGCCTCAGCCTCCGGAGTAGCTGGGACTACAGGCGCCCGCCACCTCGCGCGGCTAGTTTTTTGTATTTTTTTAGTAGAGACGGGGTTTCACCGTATCAGCCAGGATGGTCTCGATCTCCTGACCTCGCGATCTGCCCGTCTCGGCCTCCCAAAGTGCTGGGATTACAGGCTTGAGCCACCGCGCCCGGCCGAGAGAATTCCTTCTTTAAGGTATTGTTCCATTTAAACACACCTCTCTTTCCTTGGCGATCATTACTTCTAGTTTAGGTATTTTCCCCAAGTCTACTTCCTAATCCTACCTCTTTTGAATGTTTTCCTTTGGTTAAAGGGCTTTACCTTCATTTCTAACCCTCACCTGCCTTCACAAAAACCTCAATCCCTTTTTCTACTAAGAGCTAGGCCAGAGATCCAATTCCTAGGCTACCCCACCCCACTGTGATTCTTTCAAGTCAGGAACCAACTGACAAGAAAACACTCCAGCTCCAACACATTCCAACTGTCTTACTAAGGGGGCTAGCTCACTAAGAAAGACGTCTGTGGCGTTTTGTTGTTTGTCGTGGCATGATCTGGGCTCACTGCAACCTGCTTCCTGGGTTCAAGCGATTCTCTGCCTCAGCCTCCCGAGGAGCTGGGATTACAGACATCCACCACCACGCCCAGCTAATTTTTGTATTTTTAGTAAAGACAGGATTTCACCATGTCCAGGCTGGTCTGGAACTACTGACCTCAAGTGATCCGCCTGCCTCAGCCTCCAAAATGCTGGGATTACAGGCATGAGCCACCATACCCAGCCAATGCCTGACCAAAAAAAATTGTAGAGACAGCGTCTCAATATGTTGTCCAAGCTTGTCTGGAACTCCTGGCCTCAAGATCTTCCCACTTTGGCTCTCAAAGCGCTGGGATTATAGGCGCGAACCTGTTGATGTTGTTTTTTCTTGAAACAGTTGTTTAAGCTAATCTGGTTCAAGTCCTCAAGAGAAAATCTTGGGTCAAGAATATATTGCCCCTTATGGTCGTGTCCAAATTTTCCTCAAGTCATCCCACATCTTTTAGTCTGAATATGCTCTAATGACATACTTCTACTGCAGACTTACCAAAGTGGAAATTCTTTTAGTCACTGTGAGAAAATTAGAGACTCTAAACCTGTGTTTTTTTAACCATTTTAAAAACCTTTATCATACTTACTTTTATCTTCTGAAACTTTAATCAACCCAGAATAGCACGTACAACCTATTTTCTGAAATGTTTATTATGAGTTAGAGGTTTAAACTTTTTTGAACTGCACAGTCTCTTACTCTAACACTGAATTCTGATTTATACCTCCCTCTCATTCTGATGGAGATCATGGCTCTAAACATACAGAATGTAAATATGGACTTTTGTGGCAAGGCCCTTTCAAAAGGTTCAAAATAGTAGTCTATATGCAAAAGAAAAAGTATAACAGAAAAGGGGTTTGCAGCCACTGCTGTGTCATTAGAGAAACAATAAAATTGGAACGCAAGAGGCCCAGGAGTTTCTATTTAAAAATGGTAATGGTTGGGCGCGGTGGCTCATGCTTGCAATCCCAGCACTTTGGGAGGCAGAGGCAGGCAGATCACAAGGTCAGGAGTTCGAGACCAGCCTAACCAACAGAGTGAAACCCTGTCTCTACTAAAAATACAAAAATTAGCTGGGCGTGGTGGCAGGCATCTGTAATCCCAGCTACTCGGGAGGTTGAGGCAGGAGAACTGCTTAAATCCAGGAGGCAGAGATAGCAGTGAACTGAGATGGCGCCACTGCACTCCAGCCTGGGCAACAGAGCTAGACTCTGTCTCAAAAAATAAATAAACAAACAAATAAATAAAAACAGTCATATGTGAGAATCAATAAAATACACAGAAGTATACTGAAAATATCTGGATCACATTATAAACATCAACTATATTGCAAGAGTACTTGCAGACAATATAGATTTGGCCTGATTTATACAGAACATATGCTTTCTGGATAAGTGGCTGATAAAAGCAGGTCTCAATTTCCTGCCAAAACAGTGGGGTATATTATATTTTTAGGTTCTGACTCCCAGTCATTTGAACTTTCAGGATCTGTTTGGAGACAACAAGCAGCAGTCTAACGAACTATATTCCTTGGACTTTTTACTCAGGGATGAGTAAAACATGTCATTTGGTCCACCAAACATTTGTCCATTGAGAAACATGACTACACATGACATGAAATTTAAAGAAAACAACTCACTGGGGCTCTCAATGTATTCTGGATTGCCTTTGGATTATTTTAAAATCTTTGCCACATTAGAATCAGCACCATATCCCCACTCCCCTCATTTTTCTTGCTTCCATTTAGTTCCATACTTTTGAAACTGCCCACTTTAAAGGTTTACTCTTGTCCTTGCTTCTTCATGCCAGCTGGCTCCTACTCAGCAGTATCCTGGGTTGGTATGTTGGCTACCTCCCTTGAAGATATTCTAAAAGGTCACCATTTTCATTTGTGCTAATTACCTGGGGAGAGACAGATGAAGGGAAACTAAACTTTGACAGTGCATAAACATGTTTCCAAGACCTACACTCTAAAATATAACCGGGTTTTCCCAAGTAATATGTGACTATGGTCGGAGGAAAGGGGAACAAAAGAAATGTGAAGGTAAAAGAAGGGAATAGAGAAAACTAGGAAGCTCTGAAGGTCCGAGGCAGAAGGCAAGGCATTCTGAACAACAGTTCAGAGGAGCTTCAGACTGCATAACCTCAACATGCAACAATGGAAATACAGGGAAATGGTGAAGTCTTGGGCACAGAAATTATAAAACTAAAATAAAGGCTGGTCAAGGTAGAAACTGGGAAAAGACTTAGGTGCTGCAGATGGAGGCCAAGATCCAAGTGGTCAGGTCTTAAGAATATATCAGACTAGCTTAATCTGAGCTGTTCTTAATCAAGGGCTTTGGTGTAAGATGACGAGGCATGGTCTCACTTTTCCTAGCTACATGGGAAGGAATACCCTCAAACTCGAAGCAAGAAAAAAGGAACTGGGATCCAGTAAGCTCAAAGGAGGCACCGGCAAAAAATGGCTGAGGAAGTCCTTTGTTAACCGAATTGGGGTTCAGAGTTGGCTCAGGTTCCAAGAGAAACTACAGTGCCACCACGCACCAAGGCCAAGAAGACCAGGTGAGTAGACTAGCCAATCTAATAAGGGTAATGTTTAATCCCTGGCACACAGGTAATGAGGCATAAAATTATTTGAAAAACCAGGTGACTACTGGGGAGGCAAGCTCCTTAACATAAGGTCAGATAAACTCTCTAATTCAGAGCAGAGAGATTCGAATTTGTAAAACCTCTGTATCCATAGCTGGGCAGGGCAAGGGTAGGCAGAGAATGACAATTTTAAGCAAGATGATGCTAGAGTTCAAATCAGTTCAACATCCACCAAATCCTGACAAGTGTCCAGCACTGTACTAAGTGCTGCCTTTGAAGAGTTTACACAGCTAGAATGGCCTGTCCATTAGTGGGGTTGGTCTTAGAATTTGACATGTTAATGGCTGTAAAATGCTTGGTATTGAAACAGGAAAGGTTCCCTCGCAGAGCGAGCAATGCGGTTGTGGCTTGCTTCTTCAGTGCCCGGCTGCTCAAGGACAGGCATTTCCTTGTATACTGTATACTGCCCTCTAGGGGAGTATACAGACAGGCAGGTTGTGGGCTCCGACCCCATGGCAGTGTCTAGGGGTGAGTGTTTACAGCTCCTGAAGCCCCAGTGGGCACGTGTTATGGGGTGCTCTTTTACTTTGCCATCTACAGGGGGCTTGTGCTAACCAGCTCAATTAGACCCGCTACCTTGTTGCAAGGACAGAGGGCTTTCTGTGTCCGGGGTTCTTGCCTTGGTGTACTGGAAGAATCGGATCACACGTGGACTTGGAGAGTGAGTGCAAAGTTTTATTGAGTGGAAGGATTTTTCCGCCAATGTGGGAGCCAGAAAGGAGACGGTTTTCCCCTGGAGTTTCGCCGCTCAGTGGCCCGGGCTCTCCTCTGACTGCCCCAGACAAACTCCGCCTTGTCCCACCAGTCAATGGCCTGCCAGCATGCTGATGTCTGTCGGCATGTTCTTCTGCCGGCTTGCTCACTTGACGTCCTCCTACCGTCCAGCTGCTTGTGTCTTCTTCCGCTGGTATGCTCCTCTTGATGTCTGGCTGCCTGTATGTCTGCCCGCTAGGGTGGTCTTGAAAAATGCAACATTTGGGCATGACAGCTGGAGTGCCTCTGCTCACCTAGGTCCACAGGGGTGGAGCCCTGGCCAGGGGCTGCCTTTCTCTACCCAGCACATCCCTGACCCCCTCCCATACCAGTATTAAGCCTGGCAAAGAGTAGGCATTCAAAAATCAGCTGATAATCAGCAACTTTATAATTATCACCACCATTATCTCAATACCCATTACCACACTGTAGGGATTACAGATTTTTAATTCTAAAAGAAACAGCTTTAAACTGCAAAATTTGTTACCGAATTGTTTTTTTTTCTTTTTCCTGACACAGTCTCGCTCTGTCATCTAGTGCAGTGGCGTGATCTCGGCTCACTGCAACCTCCACTTCCCTGGTTCAAGCAATTCTCATGCCTTGGCCTCCCAAGTATCTGGGATTACAGGTGTGCACCACCACGCCCAGCTGATTTTTGTATTTTTTGTAGAAACGGGGTCTTGCCCTGTTGGTCAGGCTGGTCTCAAGCTCCTGACTTCAAGTGACCCACCCGCCTCCCAAGGTGCTGAGGTTATAGGCCGCCGCGGCCAACCGTGACTAGGTTGTTTCTTAAGACTATGCCCATCAGGCTGAGGACGTACACTAATGCTAAGGCAAGGCTCCAACCCACTCAGAGCATAGTTCCTGCAGCAGTACTAGTGACAGTGTTTCTGACAAATTTTCTCAGTCATGCAAATGTTAGCACCAATACAGTCTCCCACGCATGTCACCCCAATTTTTTACATCCTGAGTCAACTCCATAGTTTGTTGTTGATCTTCACAAAACGAGAAAAGCCACTGCCACTGAGACTACAGAACAACTAGATAAAAGTCTCACTCTGTTGCTTGCCTAGGTTGGAGTGCAGTGGCAGGATCTTGGCTCACTGCAACTTCTGCCTCCCTGGTTGAAATGGTTATCATGCCTCAGCCTCTCATGCAGCTGGGATTACAGACGTGTGCCACCACGCCCAGCTAATTTTTTTTGTTACTTTTAGTAGAAGCGGGGTTTCTCCATATTGCCCGGGTTGGTCTCGAACTCCTGGCCTCAAGTGCTCCGCCCACCTCCCAGAGTGCTGGGATTAAAGGAGTGAGCCACGGCGCCCGACCATAACTACTTCCAAATGTCACAGATCAAAAGGGAGAAATTAGAAGGGATAGCACAAGGTCTTTCTTTCCCTGAAGAGTAAAAAATACATGACTGTCATCTCATCGATTCACCTTATTAACTGCCCATATGATGAATTAGATGCTTTAGTAAAGGTATACATGAAAAGCAGTATCACTAGCCTCCTCACAATTCTAAGAAATAATGCTGTGAGGAAAACTGTCTAGCGAAAGGCAGTAGACTACAGGAAAAGCAACCAAACATGCAATAAATGTAAAGTATGTACAAGGCAATGTAAAAGGTACAAAGCAATTTACCTAGAGTAAGTTTAATTTAAAGCTTTTCAGTATGCTGAGTGGGAAAAAAAAATTCCATCTACCTCCTAAATTTTTAAAAAGCTAACAAATCCAATAAACTTACAAGTTGTCAAAAACATGTCCAATTAAGGAAAGGGGTGGGTAGAGGCAGAAAACATAACGTGAGACATAAAAAACATAAATAGAATGAAAGAAAAAGAAAGATGGGCAAAAACAGGAAATTTGACATAAACAATCCTAAATATCTTAGGGAGAGAAGAAAATCTTAGGGAGAGAGGAAAATAAGGGAAGGAAATGAACATGGAAGTAACAGTGATTAAGCTGGAATACATCATAGCTATTAATGGGTTCAATATCTCTGTTTTACTGATAAATGAATTGTGGCCTAATGAGGTTAGGTAATTTCCGTGAGTTTGCACAGCTACATAGTAGCAAGTCTACCAAGATGACTAACACAGAGTAAATACTCAAAAATTTTTTATGAATTAAAAAGACAAGTGTTACAGACCAAGTGTTTGGGTCCCCCCAACTCCAAGTTCCTATGTTGAGGCCCTAACTCACTCCCTGCCCCAACCCACCCCTGTAGCTGTATTAGGAGATGGGGCTTCTAAGGAAATAATTAAGGTTAAGTAAGGTGGGGGTGATAGGGGAGTGGCGCTGCTCCAATAGAATCATTGTCCTTGTAAGAGACACCAGAGAGCTTGCTCCCCTCCCCACTCCTCTATCCCTATGCACAAAAAAGAGGTTGTGTGAGCACAAGACTAGATGGCAGCCACCTACAAGCCACGAGAGGAGGCTTCAGAATGAAATCTGCCTTGCTGGGTCCTTGGTCTTGGACTTCCAAGATCAATTTTCTGTTGGTTGAGCCACCCAGACTGTGGTAATTTGTGATAGCAGCCCTAGCAGACTAAGATAACAAGCATTAAAGTCTTCTGGCATTCAAAAGGAAAAGAAACAGAAAAGGAAAGAGGGAGTGAGGTAATATTTATATTTTAGGTTTATTAAATAGTTTATAATTAACTATTAAATACATTATACTTAACTATTTAATAAACCTAAAATATAAATATTACTTTTGTTTAATGGTGATTTGTACTCACTCCCTCTTTACTTTTCTATTAGAGAATGGAAAGGGGGCCACTGAGCCTCTGGCTAGGCTTAGTTTAGGCAAAATTCCAGGTTACATTTCTAAAGCTTCCCTAAAGGTACCTACAGGTAGTAGAAACTCAAACTTTCATTCAATGAGTGAGTGGTCAGAATCGATTCTGTACTTACAAAAGTAACATATCCTTTACCCACTCCCCAAACTATGCACCATCAACTGTGAATTAATAAATGCTCACAAGGGTATGTGTGTGTGTGTCTTGTAGCCCATACCGTAAATACATAGATTACCACATAAGAATCTGGACAAGTCCCGACTACCCTTTTCCAACCTGCCTATTCTCCTATCCCCTCCTTATCCCCCTAGGAGTTTAGCCATCACATATTAAATTTTACATTTTATTGGGAAAACAAAGATAAATTTTTAACTAACAAATTTTAAGAAAGCTACTATAATTTGTTTTGTGAAATAGTAAAAAATAAATAAAGCTTTATTGCCCAATTCTAATATAAATTTTGAAAGCTATAGTTAAAATTGAGTTTACTTCTTAATCAAAGAGGCAAATCTTAAGAATTCAAAGGATAATGAAAGTTACTGAAAAAATGCAAATCACCAATAAACAAAGGTAGAAATCTAATACTTTTAATTGTGTCTTATAGTATTGTTCATTACCCAAATTGCTGGCAAATAACATGGCCTTAATAACTGATGCATGAACGGTCTAAATATGTACTAGAAAAAGAAATATGAACCCAGAACTTATAAATATTGTGGGGGGTACTTTTAAGTAGCATTTTGTTTGTTTGTTTGTTTGTTTGTTTGTTTGTTTTGAGATGGAGTCTTGCTCTGTCACGCAGGCTAGAGTGCAGTGGCACGATCTCGGCTCTCTGCAACCTCTACCTCCCAGGCTCAAGGCTCCTGCCTCAACCTCCCAAGTAACTGGGATTACATTAAGCAGCATTTTAGTGGTCTTTGTTACTGAAATGTGCCCGGAAAAAAGTTTATACCAAGAGAAGGCAGCAAAAAGAGTACTGTTTTCCTTGTAACATTTATTAGGTAATATATAATAGGCAGTACTATAGCTCATCTTACAGATGAAAGACCCTTAAAGCCTCAAAATAAAACTCCTTTAAATGGATGCCTAAATGGGTTCACTTCCTCTGCTCTGAAAAGGATATTATAGTCATTATATAATCTATCTAAAATTTACAAAATAAGTCATATTCTAAAAATACCTTTTTATTTCAGTTTTTCAGAACTCTGATCATATTCTCCCACTAAAAGACACACACACACACACACACACACACACACACACGCAGATTTATAAATGATGGCTGTGTTTCTAGACCAGATATCACAAGAGGCTAGTAATCACGGGGAAAACATTCGAGCACACTGTACCAGGAATGTACCTGAACTACTATCCATCTGAAATAAAAATAAACAAAAAAACAAGATAGCTAAAATAGCAGAAAATTACAAATAATGCCAATGTAATTAAGAGACACTTTTCCCCCAAATCACCTTGCACATTGGTTGGTAGAAGACAAATTTAATCCCTAAGGAAGTATAGACTTCTGTAGAGATTTAGAGGAAGGAGTAGGAGTGCTTTCAAGGGTTTTAGTCACTGGTGCAATTTTTAAAAAAATAATTTCAATTTTATTTCAACACCTACAGCACTCCCATTTTCCCTGATACAAATGTAATTCTCGTCAATCAACCATAAGTTAGGTAATTTTTTATTTGATAATGAAACGAAGACATCAGGATAAGGAAAAAGAAACACAGCAAGATTTAGAACAGAACGGGGGAGGAAAAAATAATGCTGAATAAATACTTGCTAAAAGGAAAGGAAGGGAGAAAGGAAGAGAAAAGAAAGAGGAGAAAATGTGGATATATAAAAGAATGCTATTAGTGTAAGTAAAGACTAAACAGTAGAAGAGAGAGCTGGAAGTGAAGGGTAGAAAGGAGGACCTAACACACCCATGGTATTTTTAAAGGAGAAAGAGACTTGGTGATAAGGAGGAGGCCCTGAATCAGTTCTCAGTATTGCCACTCAGGAGTACAACGGACTCAGAACTGCTGGGATGGGTCTGGAACAGTAACAGTCATAACTAACATATACTGAACATCTACTATGCACCAGGAACTGTCCTGAGAGCTTGATATTGTTCAAAACAACCCTCTGTGATAGATATTATGTTACTCTCATTTTACAGATGAGAAAGCATGGTAATTTATCCAATGTCATTCAAACAGAATGCATCAGAACCAGATTTGAACCCAGTTAATTTGGTCCCAAAATAATTTGGTGCCATTAAAGCACTACTGCCTCAATAGTACAAAGCACTGGTCCCTGCGACGTGACAGAGAATGGCTGATGTCAACTAGAGTTCTACCACTATAAATTTTATAGTTACAAAGTATTCCGTTACTGAAAAAAATCACAGGTAAAAAAAATTTCTGGAATTTGACAAATATTTATTGAACACCATTCATTATTCTAGACACTGAAGATACAGCAGTGAATAAACCAGACAAAAATCTCTAAAGGAGGAGACAGGCGAGAAAAGAAAAAGTTTTTATTTTACATACATATACTTACTACACACACACACAGAGTTTGTTTTGGTTTTTAAAGATACAGGGTCTCAGGCCCGGCTCAGTGGCTCACTCCTGTAATCCCAGCACTGTGGGAGGCCGAGGTGGGTGGATCACCTGAGGTCAATAGTTTCAAGACCACACTGGCCAACATGGTGAAATCCTATCTTTACTAAAAATACAAAAAAATTAGCCGAGCATGGTGGTGTGCACCTTTAAATCCAGATACTCAGGAGGCTGAGGCTGGAGAATTGCTTGAACCCAGGAGGCGATGGTTGCAGTGAGCCAAGATCATGTCATTGCACTCCAGCCTGGGCGACAAGAGTGAAACGCCATCTAAATAAATAATAAAATAAAATAAAATAAAGATGCAGGGTCTCACTCCGTCACCCACGATGGAGTGCAGTGGCACAATCAGAGCTCACCACAGCTTTGACCTCCTGAGCTCAAGCAATCCTCTTGTCTCAGCCTCCAAGTAGCCAGGACTACAGATGCATGCCATATCCCGAGTAGCTAGGACTACAGGTGTGTGCCACCATTCCTGGCTAATTTTTAAACTTGCTTTTGTAGAGATGGGATCCCACTATGTTGCCCAGGCTGGTCTTGAACTCCTGGCCTCAAGGAGTTCCTCCTACCTTGGCCTCCCAAAGTCTTGGGATTATAGGGGTAAACCACCACGCATGGCCTGTTTTTTTATTTTATTTTTAATTTTTTTTATTTTTTTTGAGACGGAGTCTCGCTCTGTGGCCCAGGCTGGAGTGCAGTGACCGGATCTCAGCTCACTGCAAGCTCCGCCTCCCGGGTTCCCACCATTCTCCTGCCTCAGCCTCCCGAGTAGCTGGGACTACAGGCGCCTGCCACCTCGCCCGGCTAGTTTTTTGTATTTTTTTAGTAGAGACGGGGTTTCACCGTATTAGCCAGGATGGTCTCGATCTCCTGACCTCGTGATCCGCCCGTCTCGGCCTCCCAAAGTGCTGGGATTACAGGCTTGAGCCAAAGCGCCCGGCCTTTTTAAATTTTTTTATTTTTATTTTTTCGAGACAGAGCCTCACTCTGTCCCTGAGGCTGGAGTGCAGTGGTGCGATCTCGGTTCACTGCAAGTTCCGCCTCCCGGGTTCACACCATTCTCCTGCCTCAGCCTCCAGAGTAGCTGGGACTACAGGCGCCTGCCACCACACCCAACTAATTTTTTGTATTTTTAGTAGAGACGGGGTTTCACCGTGTTAGCCAGGATGGTCTCCATCTCCTAATCTCATGATCTGCCTGCCTCGGCCTCCCAAAGTGCTGGGATTACAGGCATGAGCCACCGTGCCTGGCCACCTGGCCTGTTTTTATAATATTTAGAAGATAAATGCTATGGAAAATTTAAAGTAAAATGGCTTTCAAAAGGCCTTATTGAATAGGTAACATCTGAGGAAAAATTTGCAGGCCAGGAGGAAGACATGGGTGTATCTGGAGAAAAGCATTACAGGCAGAAGCAACAAGTACAGTAAGCCCTCCATATTTGTGGGTTCTGCATCCCTGGATTCAACCAACCATGGATGGGAAATATTTGGGGTAGGGGGAATAATCCGTACTGAATATGTACCGTCTTTTTTTCCTTGTCACTATGAATGGTGAATGGTGTTCCAGAAACAACCTAACAGTTATTTACATAGAATTGACACTCATTAGGTATTATAAATGCTCCAGAGATGATTTAAAGTATACAGGAGACTATGTGTAGGTTATATGCAAATACCACACTATTTTCTATCAGGGACTCGAGCATCTGCGGATTTGGGTATCTTGAAGAGGCCCTGGAACCAACTCCCTCATGAATACCATGGAACAGCTGTGCCAAGTGCCTGGCAAATTTGCGGAACAGCCAAAAGGCCTAAGCAGCTGAAGGAGAGTGAGAAATGAGAACACGAGGAGATGAAAGTCAAACAAGTACCTAGGAGTAGGCTTGACTGGAGCTTTGTGGGGACTCTAGCTTTTCTTCTGAATGAAACACATCAGTGCATTTGGTGCATGCTCAGATTTATATTTTCAAAGGAGTATGTCAGATGCTGTGATTAGAATAAATTCTTCAGTGTCAATAGTGGAGATAGGGAGACCAGGTAGCAGACTATTATAAAAATCTGGGCAGGAGAAGATGGAATACAGAACCAGGACAGAAGTAGCAGAGCTAGTAGGATGAGCACGGCAGCTCACACCTATAATCCCAGCACTTCGAGAGGCCAAAGTGGGTGGATCACTTGCGGCCAGGAATTCAAGACCAGCATGGCCAACACGGCGAAACCCCGTCTCTACTACAAATATAAAAATTAGCTAGGCATGGTGGCACATACCTGTAATCCCAGCTACTCAGGTGGCTGACGCATAAGAATCACTTGAACCTGAGAGGCGGAGGTTGCAGTGAGCGAGATCATGCCACTGCACTGCAGCCTGGGCGACAGAGCGAAACTCTGTCTAAAAAAAAACAAAACAAGACAAAACAAAACAAAAGAAGACGAGTTAGTAAAAACGGATTGAATTTAGGTTATTTTTGAAAGGCAGAACCTAAAGCGTTTGCTAATTAACAGGACTGGAGTAAAGGAGAAAGAGTCCAGGATGACTAAGGTTTTCTTGGCTCAAGTAACAGAAAGATGTCATTATCTGAGAAGAAGAAAACTGTGGGTTTAGCAAGTCTGAGGGCAGAGGAAGGCAAGTAAAGGCCAGGAGTTCGGCTTTGGACATGTCAAGTTTGAGGTAAGTATTATATTACAGATGGAAATGTCAAGTAGACAGTTAGGTATGAGCTTCTAGAGAGAGGTCTAGCTAGAGGTATACATTTGAGAGTCAAGGACAGAATTTAACACCCAGTATATCATCAGAGTCCACTGGGCCCAACTTTTCTTTGTGAGCAGTTCATTTCCACTTGTAAGAATTTATACTTTATGACTTTTCTTTCTTAGAGGTATTCCAAAAAGAAAACAGCAAAACAAAACTGTTACTTTAAAAATAAACTATTTTATCTTGTAATAATGTATGTGTTCCTTGGACCCTTTTATAAACCTAAGATTCATTGTGAAATTTTAGAAGATCTTTATTTTTCCTACATCTTGAAACATTCTGACTTTTCAGCAACTTTTGCTTTTTAACTATTCCCAGCCATGGAAAGAAGAGAGGGAGGGAAGAAAGGAAGGAGAGTCAAAAAGGACAAAAACCATGAGATATTATAAAAAGGATTAAAAGATATAGACGGCGTTCAAATGTGATTGATAGTTACTGTAGGGGTAATATCTAATTAGTTGCATGAAACTTTGGTCAGGCATGGTGGCTCACACCTGTAATCTCAGCACTTTGGGAAGCTGAGGTGGGAAGATCACTTGAGGTCAGGCATTCAAGACCAGCCTGGGCAACACAGCCACAGACTTGTCGCTACAAAAAAACAAAAATTCAAAAACGAGCCAGGTGTGGTGGCACACACCTGTAGTCCCACCCAGCTACTTGAGATGCTAAGGAAGGAGGATAGCTTGAATCTAGGAGATTGAGGCTGTAGCGAGCTGTGATCACACCACTGCACTCCAGCCTGGGCAACAGAGTGAGACTCTGTCTCCAAAAAAATAAGAAAGAAAAAAATTTTTTTAAATTTCCAATGCAGTTGTTTTTTCACTATCCCTTTATTCTTATTTCTTAGTTATAAGAAAACTTAGGACCAGGCACAGTGGCTCACGCCTATAATCCCTTGGGAGGCCAAGGCAGGTGGATCATGAGGTCAGGAGTTCGAGACCAGCCTGGCCAATACAGTGAAACCCCATCTCTAATAAAAATGTAAAAATAGCCGGGCGTGGGGGCGTGCACCTGTAGTCCCAGCTACTCAGGAGGCTGAGACAGGAGAAATGCCTGAACCTGGGAGGCAGAGGTTGCAGTGAGCCAAGATCATGCCACTGCACTCCAGCCTGGACAACAGAGTGAGATGCCATCTCAAAAAAAAAAAAAAGAAAGAAAGAAAGAAAGAAAAGAAAAGAAAACTTAATATATGGTAAAGAAAAAAAAAAAAAAAAAGGAAAGGGTCCATTGGCCCCAGCTGGTAAAACTTTCCTGGTTAGCTGAGAACTGAAGCCATGAGAGTGGATGAAAAGAGAATTAAGAAAAGAGGTCACAAGACTTGGCTCAAAATATTACAACTTTAAAACTGAGTACAAACTTTTAATGAAGTGGGAAGAAAATCAGGAAAGTGGCCGGGCGCGGTGGCTCAAGCCTGTAATCCCAGCACTTTGGGAGGCCAAAACGGGCAGATCACGAGGTCAGGAGATCGAGACCATCCTGGCTAACCTGGTGAAACCCCCGTCTCTACTAAAAAATATAAAAAACTAGCCGGGTGAGGTGGCGGGCGCCTGTAGTCCCAGCTACTCGGGAGGCTGAGGCAGGAGAATGGCATGAACCTGGGAGGCGGAGCTTGCAGTGAGCTGAGATCCGGCCACTGCACTCCAGCCTGGGCGAAAGAGCGAGACTCCGTCTCAAAAGAAAAAAAAAAAAAGAAAATCAGGAACGTATGATGTCCTGGAAGTCAAGTACCCAAGAGAGTGAATTAGAGAATGAAGTGATCAGTGATAGAATATTCTACAGATAGGTTAAGATGAAGTCTGAGACCAGACCACTAGATTTAGCAGCATGGAAGTTACCGGGCAACTTGGACAAGAGCCCTTTCAGTGGTGTGGCTGCAATAAAAACCTGGTTGCCTGGGTTTGAGAGGAGAACTGATATAATCAAATATAAACAACTCTACTGAGTTTTGCTTTAAAGGAAAAGAAATTCAGCAGTTGCTGACAAAGTGAGGTCAAGAGTATTATTTTTAAATAAGCGAAAGAACAGCTTAACTGTATGCTGACAGGACTAAGCCAATAAAGATAGAAAACTTGATGATCCCACAGAGAGGGGAGAGAATTGCTGGATCCACGTCCTAATAAACACACTAGCAGAGATAGGACCTAGTGTACAACTGGAGGGTTCACCTTATATAGGAAGGTAAATGCTTCATGGGTGAAGGGAGAGTTTACTGATACTGATGAGAGAAAGTGGGTAAATATGGAGGTGGGAAATCCCCTCCCGATTGCTTCAGTTTTGCACATATCATCTGGTACTTATGACCTGCAAACAAAAGCCAAAAGAAGCAATCTAACAACAACAGCATGGCATTCTGGGAGCCTAGATGGCACAGTATTAGGGCTCCTTTCTCACTTGCCCTCTGGGTTTCTGTTCTCTAAAATCCTTGCAATCACTAAATGGCATAACTTTTTCTACAAAAGAAAGGCAGGGAACTAGGGGGCACAAAGGAGTCACTGATCCATATTGACTCTGAAATCTAGCAGGGCAAATGCTGAAAGTTCCTTGATTAAGTCTCACCACTGGGAAAAGAATTCTCCATGACTTCTGCCTTCATCTCTAGGCTCCTGCTTCCAACCTCTGAGTCATCTTTCCTTTTTGATGAAAGGTGGCATGTGTTAGCTGCTGAGCACTTTCTCAGCCTGCTTCCTGCCAGCAGAATGCTAGGGGTGTCCGACAGCCTCTTTTCATTTTATACTGTTTCTTTTCCTGTTCAATCCTAGCTACAGTGGATTTCCTGCAAATCTCACCACAACAGACAAAAGTTATACCCATAGATCTCTCCAAGAGGAACTCTTCTCTACCTCTACCTTGGGATCCTGCTAAAAAGGCTAGAAGTCCTATTGTTTGACTGAGAGCCTTTAGTGTGACTGAAGAGTACCCTAAAGGCACTACCTTCTCAGGTCTTAACAAAAGGCTTTAAAGGCACAGCCTCGGCTTTACCTTTAGACCACCATTCTCCCTGGAATGGGTCTTGAATTGATCTTTGGCATGTCTTAATTTCATCACCCTTTGCCAACCAGAAGGCTGAGAATTTTCAAAATCATCAAGTTTTGGCTCCTTTTTTAACAGTGCTTCCCTCAATTTATTTATTTCCCCTCATACTTTAAGCAGCAAGAAGGAACCAGGGGGCCTCGGCAATGTTTTGCTTAGACGTTTACTTAGCTAGCTGTCTCAGTTCATGAAACACACCTCCTGCTTACCGTAACGACAAACGATAATGTGGCTACATTTCCAGCCACTACATAACAAGGATCCCCTTTCTTCCCGTTTCTTTCCTTTAAGACCCCGTGACAATCGCCTCAAAGTCCTGTATTTTACAGTGTGTTCAAGGTACTCTAATCTTATACTAACACTTTCCTCAAAAGTCCACTGCCCTGTTCCAAAGTCACTCCCACAGTTTAGGTGTTCACCAAAAAGCACCCCACTATTGGTATCAAAATCTGTAGTTCTCTCTCTTTTTTTTGGATGCATGGTCTTGCTCTCTTGCTCAGGTTCTCGCTCTCAGCTTATTGCAGCTTAGACCTCCCAGGCTCAGGTGATTCTCCCACCTCAGCCTCCCAAGTAGCTGGACTACAGGCGCGCACCACCTCGCCCGGCTAATTTTTGTATTTTTAGTAGAGATGGGGTTTTGCTATGTTGCCCAGGCTGGTCTCAAACTCCTGGGCTCAAGTGATCCACCTGCCTCGGCCTCACAATGTGCTGGGATTACAGACGTGAGCCACCACACCCGGCCTAGTTATCTATTTCTATGTAACAATTCATTTTCAATCACAGTAGCTTAAAACAATATTTATTATCTCAGTTTATGTGGATCAGAAATCCAGCTGGGTAAGCTAAGTGCCTCTGGTTCAAGGACTCTCACAAGGCTGCAGTCAAGGTGTTGGCTGCGGCTGCAGTCATTAAGGCTTGACTATCGAGGATCCGCCACCAAACTCAGTCACCCGGTTTTTGGCAGGCCACTAGCTGTTAGGCCTAGACATCTTTGGCTCGTGGGCCTTCCCACAGGGCTACTTAACAGTGTAGGGGCTCTGAGAGAAAGGTAGAGAGGGCAAACACCCAAGATAAAAGCCACAGTCTCTTTGTAACCAAATCTTGGAAGTGACATCTCATCGCTTTTTCCATATTCTATGCATTCAAAGTGAGTCACTAGTCCAGCCTATAAGGGGAAGAGAATACACAAGGGTATGAATATCAGGAGATGGGGATCACTAGGGACCATCTTAGATGCTGCCTATCAAAGACCAGCTGAACGTATTACAATGTATTGGTTAAGAGTACTGACTCTGAAGCCAGACTGCGCATTTGAATCTTCCTTCCCTGCTGTAAGATGAAACAAGACAATAGTAATGAAAGCATCAGACCCAGTGCTTCCTATCATAGGAGGCACCCGGGAATTTGTTTTCTTATCCCCTCCAATCCCAACTGCCTTTAACAATCAAAAATTTCTCCAGTTTGAATATTATCGGCAGACATCCAATATTACAGCAACTTGCTGAGCAACAAGCAAAAATGGTTTTGATTTTCAATGAATCCAAGAAACTTATTTTTAATAACCTTAATTTAATAAAATTAAACATAAAAATAAAAATAAATATCTAAAAATACTTAATTATAGCAGAGGAGAACACAGACACAGTAACAATTGATCTTTCCAACACGTGCTCTGTCCCCCCACCCCTGCCCAGCCTTTGGCATCTACTGTACTGTTTAGTGAGACTTTCAGTCCCACCTTGCAAAAAAAAAACATAATTTTTTTTTTACCTAACTGGCAATTTCAAGTACTGTACAAGAAGCAGAATAAATAGATCATTAAGAATATTTTTATGTGGATGTCAATTTATCTGAGAAATAATACTGAACAATTCTACTGGGAAATAATCATGCCCATTTTACAGATGAGACGCAAGAGTAGAAAGATCATGTGTCTAATATACAGCAGGCTAATGACTAGGCCAGGGACAGAAATGTAACTAGCATATGATGTGAAACACAATGAAACCACAGTCAGTTTCCTGATTTTCATGGACACAAGAATCTGGCCAGTGATTAAAGGGTTCACTTCACACTTAGGAAAAATAATTGGACAGTTATGTTAGGGAATGAAAGCTCGGTCTTTATTTATTTAACCTCTGAATCAATAGTCTATATTTAAATAAGCAAGTAAACACTATACAAGTTAATACACAATTAAGACAGTACAGAGCCTATAGATTTGGGTTAAGTGAAACCCAAACCTAATTTTTTTTTTTTTGAGACGGAGTCTTGCTCTGTCACCCAGGCTGGAGTGCAGTGGTGCAATCTTGGCTCACTGCAAGCTCCACCTCCCAGGTTCACGCCATTCTCCTGCCTCAGCCTCCCGAGTAGCTGGGACTACAGGCGCCCACCACCACGCCCGGCTAATTTTTTGTATTTTTAGTAGAGACAGGGTTTCACCATATAGCTAGGATGGTCTCGATCTCCTGACCTCGTGATCTGCCTGCCTCAGCCTCCCAAAGTGCTGGGATTACAGGTGTGAGCCACCGCACCCGGCCCAAACCCATTATTTTAGTTGAACACTTTACTACACAGACAATTCATTATACCTAGAATATCCAATTAACTTCTCAACCGATATCTGTGGAATGTCTATTCTATGCTGGCCTTCAATTACAAGTAACATATGTTCTCTTATTTAATAATAGTAAAAGATGCAAAAAAAAAATTTTTGTGAAGCGGAGCACCAAGTTCTCACATTCAGAAAAAGATACTAATTCTAAACAGGAATGCAATGCTTTCAACTAGATTACAACTTTTAAAAGCAATATAGTCATGTGCTGCTTAATGCCAGGAACACATGCTGTGAAATGTGTTGTTAGGTGATTTCATAGTTGTGAGATCATCATAGAGTGTACTTACATAAACTCAGATAGCCTAGCCTACTATACACCTAGGCTATACAGTATGTATGACCTATTCCTCTTAGGCTACAAACATGTACAGCATGTGACTGCTGAATACTAGACTGTGGGCAATCGTAACACAATGGTATTTATGTATCTAAACACAGAAAAAGGGACAGTAAAGTTACAATTGTTATTTATACACTCTTGGGAAACCACCGTAGGATTGAACTGCATTGACTGATGCGTTCAACTGTATTGATGAATGATGCAGTTCATAGCTAACTGAAACGTCTTTATGCGGTACATGACTGTACAGTTTTCTAGAACCAAGAAGGAGAAAAGAGAGTTAGTGAAGTAAGACATCTTGCTCCTAAAATAGATTTTTGTTGTTGTTGGGAAAAGGACCAGAGGAAATGTATCTTGGGCATTTAATCCTCCACCCTCCCTTTCCCACTTGTCAATATGTGTGCTTTGACCATGCTGCTTTTCTTTTTTCTTTTTTCTTTTTTTTTTTTTTGAGATGGAGTCTCGCTCGGCCGCCCAGGCTGGAGTGCCATGGCGGGATCTCAGCTCACTGCAAGCTCCGCCTCCCGGGTTTACGCCATTCTCCTGCCTCAGCCTCCCGAGTAGGTGGGACTGCAGGCGCCCATCACCTCACCCGGCTAGTTTTTTGTACTTTTTTTTAAGTAGAGACGGGGCTTCACCGTGTTAGCCAGGATGGCCTCGATCTCCTGACCTCGTGATCCGCCCGTTTCGGCCTCCCAAAGTGCTGGGATTACAGGCTTGAGCCACCGCGCCTGGCCAACCACGCTGCTTTTCTACTTCTCCAAACAAACAATTTAAAATCTACAATGAGTATTTACTTACTTGGTTCCAAATTTAGTCCTTAATTTATACATTTTACAACAAAGTTCCATATTCTGGTTTGAAACATGACCAAAAAGAGATAGTTGTTTAACATTAAATGTCACATTAAAACAAATAGTAGGCCGGGCGCGGTGGCTCAAGTCTGTAATCCCAGCACTTTGGGAGGCCGAGACGGGCGGATCACGAGGTCAGGAGATCGAGACCATCCTGGCTAACACGGTGAAACCCCGTCTCTACTAAAAAATACACAAAAACTAGCCGGGCGAGGTGGCGGGCGCCTGTAGTCCCAGCTACTCAGGAGGCTGAGGCAGGAGAATGGCGTAAACCCGGGAGGCGGAGCTTGCAGTGAGCTGAGATCTGGCCACTGCACTCCAGCCCGGGCGACAGAGCAAGACTCCGTCTCAAAAAAAAACAAAAAACAAAAAACAAAAAAAAAACAAAAAAAAACAAATAGTAAAGGCAGCTTTCCTAAATAACTGAAGCTTACTATCTTTTAGCATTCATGCATAAGACTTTCCTCTCTACTTAAAATCTTTATTCTCACTGTCAAACCCTGACCTCAAACCTTTTACCTCATACCTGAACAACTACAATGGTAACTGTTCTCTATGCCTTCTCTGATCCCATCTCCTGCTCTTCCTTGCCTTCCCATGCCCTGGAGGTCATGAGCTATTCTCAGCAAACTCCTCTATATACTCGACCTCTCTTCTGTGAAATTCTCTTTACTCTTGATCCTAAGGAAACCTGACTGCCCCTGAGATTACTGTTGCTTCTACAGTAAACACTTTTCTCTTACCCATCACATACCTCGGCAGGGGCAAGCATCCGCCTTACTCCCCATTACCATGCAGTTTTGGACCTTCTAGGTATCCTCTTCCTTCTTTCCCAATACTGCTTCCAAACTACTTCTCTTCCCTCCAGGCAAACTGCACCTATCACCTGCTAAATAGGGCTCCCTGATTTCATCTCCATTGTTTCTCTTATCACTCTGATAACTTCAACAGCCACATAGATTCAACACTTTGGCCTTCTTGTTGAAGTCTTGAGCACCAACCTTATTTTTCCACCACTTTACCTAAAGCCATTCACCTAGCATCATATTCTAACACAATCATCACCTATAAAAATTTCAAGTATTCTATTATCACACCATCAAGCATTTGCTTACAATAGTAGTTTGATCCCTGTGGCAATTCTCCAGGCTCCTTAAGATCTCTAGTTTACAGGCTGATTGTACCACTTTTTCACTATTACTCCTCATGTTCTACTTCCCTCCTAAGCCAGTTTAGATCCTATGGCCCCATACTATACAGAGTCTTCTCCAAAAAATCTTAATTTCCTTGTCCTCTTTCCCTTACTCTAACTTATTTGGTAGCTCCAACCATGTACTTACATCTCTCCTGCATTTAAATAACAGAAGATCGCTGGATAAAACTCACACAACTGACTCGCCACCACATACATCAAATTTATGATCACAAATCTTAAGCCTACTTCATTTCTGTAGTAAATTTACTCCCCATTTTTTTGAGATTACTATTTTATACCTTGCTTCACTCCTCAAATCTGCAATACAGTAGTCATGTGTCACTTAACAGGAATGTGTTCTGAGAAATACATCACTGAGCAATTTCATTGTGTGAGAACATCAAAGTGTGCTTACACCAACCTAGATGGTCTAGTCTACTACATACGTAGGCTATACAATACAGCCCATTGCTCTAGGCTATTGTCTTGGTCCATTTAATGTTGCTATAAAGGAATACCTGAGGCTGTGTAATTTATAAAGAAAAGAGGTTTATTTGGCTCACAGTTCTGCAGGTTGTGCAAGAAGTGTGGCATTGGCACCTGCATCTGGTGAGGTTCTCTGGCTGCTTCCACTCATGGCAGAAAGGGAAGGGGGGCTGAAGTCACCAATGACCTCCATATTGCTAAACTCAGGCTTCTGCCCTCGTCGTTCCACCAAAATAACCTTTGCTAAAGTCACCAATGACCTCCATATTGCTAAACCCAAGGACGGTTTTCAGTGTCTTGCCATAATCTCTTATGTTGATTTCCTAATGTCCTGGTTTTCCTCCTCAAGAATAAGGTCTCCAAAACCTAGTTCCTTGCTTCCTTTGAAAATCTTGGCCAGGCACACTGACTAAGGCCTGTAATCCCAGCATTCTGGGAGGCCGAGGCGGGCAGATCTCTACAAGTCGGGAGTTCAAGACCAGCCTGGCCAACATGGTGAAACCCCGTCTCTATTAAAACTACAAAAATTAGCCAGGCATGGTGAGGGTGCCTATAATCCCAGCTGTTTGAAGGCTGAGGCAGGAGAATCACTTGAATCCAGGAGGTGAAGGGTGCAGTGAGCCAAGGTCATGCCACTGTGCTCCAGGTTGGGTAAAAGAGCTAGACTCCGTCTCAAAAAGGAAAAGAAAAGAAAATTCATTCTTCTCCAGGCATTAACTTCTCTTCTTGCTCTACATTCCTCCCTAGACCATTATCATTTTAAGCCATTATGAGACCTGCTTGGGGCATGCAGATTTCTCACAATGGAGGAAAGCCTCTATCTTTCCTTCTGTTTCCAGACTTAGGTGGCCATGTAAGCAATATTTCCTCTTGAACATCTCAAAGTTACCCAAGTACTAAATCCAAAACCAAACCCATGATCCCTTTCATCTTCTCTCCTACAAAAACCTGGTCCTCTTCTAAATTACAACATCCTGTCAATTTTACCTTCTGAATCTCTCAATACAGCTCCGCTTCCCTCTAGCCCATTCTAGCATGACCTTCCCTGTTACTCAGACTCTGACATGACAATCACCTAACTTCTCTCTGCACTTCTACTCTCCTCTAATCTGTGTAGGTATCTTTTAAAAAAACAAATCTAATTATAAACTTCACTTCACCCTAATCCCAATCCTACTTATAATCTTTTAATGGCTTTTCATTGTCAAGTACCGTACCTATCATGGTATCTGATCTTAAATGTTATCTGAACTGAGCCGTTGTCTACATTTTGTAATAATTCAACTTACTATTAAGTCTAGTTCTCTAACTGTATAGAGCAACTAGAGTGGCAAAGTAGTGATAAAAAGCACTAAATGACTAACGTGAAACCTGAACAACAAAGTGTTGTTATTATCTTATTTTTGTTTCACACAAAAGAACTTCCAGAAACTTTCACAAGTTATCTCAATAATCTCTTGGTCCCATTTTAAAGATTAGGAAACATGCTAGAAAGATGATACACTGACAAATGGCACAACTAAGACCTAAAATTGTATCTTTTGACTCAAAGTCTGTGATTTCTAAGTTTTACGATAAAGCCATCAGTCACTCACTACTTCATTTCTAAAATGGCTGATATGCATTTTTCTAAGATTATTCCATGAATGTTCCTAAGAATACATCTTTTTCAAAACTTGAAAAATCAAGGTATATGCAGTTAAGTAATTGTCTCAAGTAACGAAGGGGGAAGAAAGCAGAATTCAGGTTTCCTTATTTTCATTTCTCTACTCTAGCCTTGTGCCATGCTGAATGGTAGTACAGGTAGTGTCCCTCATCTGTGGGAAATATCTTCCAAGACCCCCAAGTAGATGCCTGAAACTTTGGGTAGTACTGAATTCTATATATATTATGATAAAGTTTAATTTGTACATTAGGCACAGTAAGAAATAACAACAAAATTGAATAATTACACTATAATAAAAGTTACACGAATGTGGTTTCTTTATCTCTCTCAATACTTTTGGAACGTGATTGACCTTGGGTAACTAGAGCTACAGAAAGTGAAGCCATGAATAACGGGGACTACTATACTGATAAACTGGACACCACTGAACAAATACAAAATGAGGTTAATTGTGGTATAGCAAGTTTTAGGGATGGACAAACCACAGTTCAAATTCTAACTCTGACAACTGCAAACTGCATAACTTTGCAAGTTACTGAAATATCTGCTTTCTCATCTGAAAAATGAAGATAATAGCTAACACCCAGGTGCACTGAGGACTAAATATTATCATTCAATAGACAGTTTAAAATAAAATAAAATAAAACAAAACAAAATCAGGTTCTCCCAAAATTAGCTAGTGTAAAATGAAATAAGAGCCATAGTTTTTAAAAGATGAGATTGAGTTTCCAAGTCTGCCATTTACTGCTTGTCATATACTCTCTCATAGTTGCTTTCCTCACTTGTATAATAGAGATAATGATACTTAGTCCTTAGCAATGTTGTGAGGATGAAATAGCACATTAAAGAACCTCACTTATATGTGTTAATTGAATAGCATACAAGAATCATTATTATCTATATACACAGATTTGAATAGCATACAAAAATCATTATTATCTGTGTACATTGATTCTCTGCCATGGTGTTATAAATTTGTTAAGGGCACACTATGTCTTTGCTCTATTGCCCAGGCTGGAAAGCAGAGGCGCAATCTCGGCTCACTGCAACCTCTGCCTCCTGGGTTCAAGGGATTCTCCTGCCTCAGCCTCCTGAGTAGCTGGGATTACAGGTGCGTGCCACCATGCCCAGCTAATTTTTTGTATTTTTAGTAGAGATGGGGTTTCACCATGGTTGCCAGGATGGTCTCGATCTCCTGACCTCATGATCTGCCCACCTTGGCCTTCCAAAGTGCTGGGATGACAGATGTGAGCCATTAAGGCCGGCCAGGGCGCACTATGTCTTTAATCATCTTTGTATTTGCAACAGCTGGTTCTACCCATTATGGGCATTCATTAAATGTTGGCTGAACTGATTTACTAAGAAGACAGAATTGATCTATGATAAAACAACAGTTCAAAATGAAATCCAGAAGTTCACCCACATAGAGCATGAATAAGAGAGTGCCTGGTGTCTGTCCAGCTAAGACTGCTCAGACAGGGAGAACATATCCTGTTTTCTGGTAATTTAAGTAAGTGGTCTATAATTATGTTTATTGGATATAAATTATACAATCATCAAACAAGTAAGTTCCCTCAGTACAGGAATCATATCTGTCTGTCTCTTCCTCTCCCTGTTTTTGATGATGGCGATGACAGAGGGAGAATAAATGACACAATGAATGCTTAATAGTACTGTACACCTCAAAAAAAAAAAGTTTACAACAAACAGTGGGGCTTTTCTCCATCAGGAGGCAACCTTAACAAGGGCTCCCAAGCCATGAGTACTTAACATACAAATTAAGCAGGAAAATATTTCACAAAAAACTAGTTTGTGTTTATCAAAGTTCTCCCTATATGAATTCAAAGATACCCTCAACAGAACAGAGAAAACACTTTGGGGTGGTGAGTAGTCTGTCTATGCAAATGTTCAAAGCAAAAAGTTGGCTTATACTAGTTATTTACTGAGCATCTATTGTGTGCCATTCACCACGTTAAGTATGTTTCACAGATGATCTCAAATCTTCACAGCAACCCTGAGTGCTACTATTTTCCCTATATGACAAATGAAACTGAGGCTCAGAGAGGTTAAGTAACTTGTTAACAGTCAAACACTTGGAAATGGCAGAGGTGGGATTTAGACCTAGTGAAGTTTCTGAAACCCATATTCTTTTCACCACCTCAGGCTGCCAACTGACGCTACCAAATTCACTAAAAAAGAGGATGACTCAACAGGAAAGCTGGGAGAAAATCTGGCAAAGAAGCACAGAGAGAGCACAAGATAGCATTCTATCTCAGAGTTCTAGACACATGGGAGCAAATTAATGAGCTGCATCTAACTACACAAATGAAAATGCCTGGATAAGCTATAACTTTTACTCTTCAATTCTACAGGTTCTAAAAATGTCTATCTGCACCAATTCAGAGGTACTGACAACTAAACATAGTCCAGTAATTTTTCTAGAATACTCAGAAAGGGTGCCTTTGACCCATTACTGATACCAAACCAAGCAAGCAATGGAGGTGATACATGTATGTCTGACAGTTTTCTCTGTTCACCTGGACCTAAACATCCTTGTGGAACTGGGCATTTTTCAGGCATATCTACTGCTACATAAAATTCACTTCACAGAATTTCAGAATATGAGGAGGTTCAGTTCAATCATCTTACGGATGTGGAAACTGAGTCTCAAAATAGTCAAATGACTGCCGAAAGTCACATGGCTTGGTACTGGCTAAACCTCCACTAAAACGCTCATCTCCTATTCCTAGTCCACAGCAGCTCCTCTGTGCCTCCCACTGAATGCGTGACCACCCAGGTTTCCTTCTACGTACCTGGGCATTATTCACTATGGCTCCTTCTGCACGTCCTCAATGAAGTAAACAAAGGCACTGGGCTAGATGACACACATAATAAAAGAGATAGAGCTGACCTGCTTTTTGCCCTCTAGGCAGTGCTACCCAAGCCTTCAGGTGTCATGGCACACATAGGAAATATTTTTTATAGCACGAAGTGGTAAACAAATTAGGGAGAACATGATCAAAGTGACCAGGGGATTCCCAAGCCCCAGCTGGCTGCTCCAAGGGTTGTGGGGTATAGTAATCTTGGCATATTTTTATCTCAATCTGGCATGAGGCATTGGTAGGGAAGCTCTGTTCCGGGGTTAATAAGTAAAAAATCAATTGAGATAAATATACAAATAACCATAATGTAAACACAAAGGAAATAACTAAGGAGACTGTCACTGTCTGCTTTCATCAAACATAAGTGAGTGAAAATGAGATTAATTCAACTTGCTTTCTTTCATAACTCCTCTTTCAAACAAATCAAAAGACAGAACAGCCCATCCTTCAGGTCAACAGGGCTGATCAATCCCACCCACAAGGCTGCAAAGAGCCTGCACAGATGACTAGTTTACAGGGAGGCGAAAACTACTTAATGCACATTAGTGTGTCAGAAAAGTTCTGAGCTCTTACAAAGACTACACAAAAAATCAATAGAGGAGAGAAAATAATATTTCAAGGTCATATTCAAACATGAAGGGAGAAGCACGAAAAGCAGCCCCTCCCAACACACACATATATACATATACGTCTTCTGTGAACAAGCTCCATCTCTCCAAACGCAGTTAAAATTTGCTTTCTGATAATTTATAAATTTAGCCTGCGTTAGCCAAGTAGGTTCCTGCAATTCCAGACATCTGGGCTGAAGGGCAAAGGGCAAAGGGAAACTTTCAAAAAGCTGGCTAGTAGCCAAGGGCATCACATCTAGTAGGCTCCCTTAGCAACACACAACAGCTGTTTGCTCGAGAGACATACTGCCATCTTTGCAACGGACTATAAGATGTTCTTGTCTTAACAACTAAAAATTGCAGGCGGGTGCGGGGAGCAGTTTCTGTATTATTTCCTCTGACATTCCTCTAAAAGTTATCACATTTTATAATTTACAAGCTTCTCTAGTTATAGAAAGTTTTCCTCCATCCCAAACTACAATGCTACAATTAACGGTAAATTACAATAATAGAAGGTACTACATTCCTGGCAAACATAAAATGCTTTATAATGTCTGATTATTAATTACTATTCTACCTGCTATAGACTTGATTTCTAACTATGGGCAAGTCACTCTTTGTGACTTAATTACTTTCCTCATACAATTTTGATAACAGTAGTGAGTGACCTACTTCACAAGACTACTGTGAAGGATAGTAATAATTAATAGATAAAAGCTTATGAAAGCTTATTCCTAATTAATAATCATGCCGCCTATTGGCTCTCAATATCTAAAGACATGGCTTATCAAGGTTAGTACCCCCAAAACAAAACACAAGTCGATCCTGAGCCACCAGGAAGACTGCAGTTCCTGAAGTAACCAGCTCACTTCACCTGCCCCACTTGCCTTCTCCAAACCTACCAAGCCCAGGGGATGGTACTGCGCAGGGAATTCAGCCCTTGCACCTAAGTCTGACAAGATAAATAACACAGGGGGAGGAAAACAACAATGTCACAATCACTGCTAGGTTTTAAAAACCTAACACCTTGGAACAGAAGGGGATGTGGCAGTCTGTGCTCTGTGGGGAGGCCATTTGTGCAACAGCAGAACCTCGCAGCTTTCCACTCCTTATATGTGCAAGTGCAAACCCTCACCCACAGCACTCTGTACTCACCCAGAGGTACATCATGTCAGATCGGGCTGCTCAAACTCAGCGGTCAGTGGATCCTGGACTGCAAAAAGGCACTTCAGCGAACCGTAGGAAAGAAGATGCCAGAACTGGGGGGCAAGGGTTTGAGGTGGGGAGAAACCCCCCAAAATCACTTGAGTTAAAAAATCCTAAAAAAAAAAAAAAGACTGGTCTCCTCCCCCCTCCTCTCCAGCTGACTGTTCTGTTGTTCTCTCTCCTCCCTCTCACCCTCCCTCCGTCCCACCGTCCCTCCCTCTCTCTCTCCCTCTCTCTCTGTTTCTCTCTCTCTCTCTCTGGGAGTTCCCAGCCCTGAGTATCTGAACTAGATGGTACAGCACACTCGCTCTGTATTTGCCTTCAGGGAATCTCTCTCTGTAATTCTACTTCTAGAAACACAATCACCACTCACAAAGATTATTGCAAAAGACAGGGATGGGTGGGGTCAGTTATAAACCACCAGCACCAGTTTCTAGTGCTAGATATACATTAGTTTAAGATGAGTTCTTTAAACATGAATGAAGCAATCAAAAATCTCTGCCCTCTAAGATCCAGGTGAGTGAGCCAAGCTTTCCCTCTGCCCCAACTGTGGAGCCCCTTGCAGAAGCCAAGCACACACACAGAACCTGCTCAGAGCCCACATTCCTTTCTCACAATGTCTGCTGGACACCACTATTCTTTATGTCATTTCACCACTAATAATTCTTAATCTTAAAAGATTTTAAAACACAAGAAAACTTAAGATATAAAACTGAATAGGCTTTTCATCTTTTTTATTACTACTGCCCTAGTTCAGATCAACATAGCCTGGTTTCTGAAAAAGTCAAGTGGATCATGAGCTCCTAGGATGGTACAGACACTTTACTCACCACGTAGACAGGCTAAGGTGCACAGCCTGGGTTTCAATTCTAGATCTACAAGTAATATCATTATGGCCTGGGGAAAGTTTCCAGCCTGTCCAGGCTTCTGTTTCCTCAACCAAAAAATAGGTATAATACTCCTTTCAGAGGTGTTGGAATGATATAACTACGTAAACGGTCTGCCATGTTCCTGGTGACCGTGTTTTCTAATTTCAGTTCAGTTCAAACATTTATTAAGTGCCTCCTATTGCCAGGCAAGTTTTCATTCATTATGCCCAGTGGTGAACAAGTATTATCAAATCACCTGTCCTAATGGTTTTTATTCAGAAAATCACGTAATTATCCCCCATATTCTAATGCCAATGTCAAGGCCCATACATGCTCCTTGCTTCCCTGACCCATTTCTCCATGTTCAAATCCAAAAGCACACCCCAGCTGTGAGTGAGCTCTCCTTTCTCTGTGGGGCCTGGTGTTTGTAACATGGCACTGACCACCTCTGCGGGCTACTTCTCCAAGTATTCCTATAGCAAACCACTTCTCCTTTGCACATCTTCCTTGGTGGAAACCTAACATCTCGTCTTGGCTCATCTATTTTTGGCCATGGAGTCTTCTGCATAGTACTTAGCACATAGTAGGTGCAAAAAACATTCTCAAAGGGTAATAGGTTTTGAGGAATATTCCACTCCTTCCCACTTATTAAAGAAAAAACAAAAAATAAAAAATAAAAATAAAAAGCAAACAAAAACCACCTTCCAGCTGCCTCAGGGTTTCGGCTCCCCCTCAGACATGTTGAAACAGCTCCTTCCTGCTTTTAAAATCTCCAAGTAAGGTCTACAAGTCTCACACTCAAGGTAGGCCCCATGCAGGTACTTTCACTCTCCCTACCTAATATTCCCACTGTGCGTGCTCTGGGTTTAGTCACCTGCCATAGTGGGGTTTCTTCCTCTTAGGGTAGAAATAGAATCACTTTTCCTTTTCTTCCACACTGAACGCATGCTTTCCGCAGAAGAACCTTTTCTCTCCCCCCACCTTAATTTAAACTCCCAGCTCACTTCAACTTGGAAAGGTGGGGCAGGTATTCTTCTTGGCCTCACCCAAACCTTTTCTTTATCTCTACAGAGAACCTCTCTGCTTCTTCTGAAGGCAAGATTACCACATTTCTAATACAAAAGAGGAGAAAGAACTTCCAAGACTGAAACTGAGACAGCCTATTTTCTAAATAAAAAAGAAAATCTTGACTTTCCATAAAATGTTACTTAGACTCTTTTACATGTCCATAATCAGTTTTTAAACACAACTTTCCTCTCTAGTTTCATAGCTCATGCCCTAAATCTTAAGTCACCAACACTCCCTATACTATACTCTAAATAACTATATTAAAATTACACTGACAAGAGATTCATTTTTTCGAACTCTTTGAAGAGTCTGTTGTTACTCGACATTCATTCTTTCTTTTTTTTAAACCTCAAATGTTTTAATGGTGGGATCCTATTCACTGTGTACAGGATTCTCTAAAAACACCACCTGGCTGGGTGCTCAAACCACATGGGCTGACCCAAAAGACGCCAAAACCAAGAGTTACTCAGGAGGCACTAAATGGTGACGGTCTTGGCTGGTTTCACATCCTCAATTTCAGCAGCCAGCCAGCAGTAAGTGCGCTGACGCTGCAGCATCTCGATGGCCTTGAGTTCCAGTGGTGGTGCCTGAATACCAAGGTCTTCTAAGCTGGGCAGGTGAGACAATGTCACGTCTGTGATGTGAATCCGCTCCACTTTATCCCTTGTTGCCCAGGGCTCAAATGGGCTTATTTCAAAGTCTCTTGCTATCCACTGATAGGCAAAACGTGGCAAGGGGTACGGAAGGAAGAGTCTGTGAGCCACAGCAAAGATGTACTTCACCAGGTCAAAGAGGTACCCATTTGGCCCAATGAAAGCAAAGGTTTTTCCATTGGCGTCAGGATCCTTAACTGCATCAACAATTCCTTTGGATACATCTACGACATAGTGGTTGTTTAACTGCCTTCCAGCCCAAGGAAACAAGGGGTATAGCACCAAACCAACACATATTTGCAAAATAATTAAGGAATCTATCCTCTCTTCCAAAGATGTCCAACAGCTTTATGATAATGGCTTCTGGAAATGCATCTCTCACTGCTTTCTCTCCAACAGCCTTATTTCTCAAATATCCAGAAGAGCTTTTAATATTCACATTCAGATGTGAAACATGAATGAATTTTCCAACTTCGACTTCCTTGGACACCTGAGCAATTGCTTAGGGGATCTTCACAAACACATCCTCAAAATCAAAGTTTTTTATTTCCCAGTCTCGTCCAACAAGATTGATGACCACACTGCTGTGTTCCACTACTCGTCGGATAGAATCTTTATCTCTCGTGTCCCATTCCAGAAACAGAAGCTAGCCCAGGTCACCCATGGGACGAAGGTGCATGATGTCATATGTATCACACCGATAGGGAATGATCACCTGTGACCCCATGCGTCCAAGGTGGTTGACAACACATTGGCCCAGGAATCCTGTTGCTCCAAACACAGTGGCCACGATCCTACTGACTGAGGAACGTCCACCTCATGAGGTATGAGGGCATGATGAAGCTGGCAATGGAATGGGCTGTGACACACAGATGTGGCTACTGAAGTAATGGCAGAACGTGACAGTGGCAGGGCCCAGGAACCCAGGATTGTGCAGCAGCCACCATCTTCTCCCACAATCCTTTTTTTGTTTTGTTTTCTTTTTTTGTTTGTTTGTTTTGTTTTGTTTTTTTGAGACAGGTCTCACTCTGTAGCCCAGAGGCTGCAGTGCAACGGCGTGATCGCGCCTCATCGCAACCTCTGCCTCCCAGGCTCAAGTGATCCTTCCACCTCAGACTCCAGAGTATCTGGGACCACAGGCGCACACCACCATGCCTGGCTAATTTTATTGTATTTTTGGTAGAGACGGGGTTTCACTATGTTGCCCAGGTTGGTCTCAAACTCCTGACCTCAAGTGATCCACCTGCCTGGGCCTCCCAAAGTGTGGGATTACACTCATGAGCCACCAAGACCACTGGCAGTCATTCATTCTCAACCAAGTATCAATAAAATAAATATAATGAAATTCTGGATCTTCATACTGTAACTTTATAGTGTTATCTTTTAATCAAGTTTGGGATAGAATAAAGATAAAAGGTTGGGCGCGGTGGCTCACGCCTGTAATCCCAACACTTTGGGAGGCCGAGGCGGGAGGATCACCTGAGGTCGAGACCAGCCTAACCAACATGAGAAACCCTGTCTCTACTAAAAATACAAAAATTAGCTGGGCATGGTGGCGCATGCCTGTAATCCCAGCTACTCAGGAGCCTGAGGCAGGAGAATTGCTTGAACCCAGGAAGCAGAGGTTGCAGTGAGCCGAGACCCAGCCTGAGCAACAAGAGCAAAACTCTGTCTCTAACATAACGTAACATAACGTAACGTAACGTAACGTAACATAACGTAACATAACATAACATAACATAACGATAAAACACATACCCTGCAGCAAAGCAGGAGAAAAATACCAAGAAAAGAAACCCTCAAAATAAAGCAAAGTTTAAATATGTCACAAAAACTCTGAAAACTACCTCTGAAACTCCCATGGGTGGAACCATCATAAACTTCTTTGAAACCACAGGAAGGGCTTGTAAATTCCTATTGTAAAAGCATCCATTCCTTTTCTGATCATAATCTTTAAAATTAGGTGGTCTGGTTAGAAATAAAACTCTTCTGTACGCTTCCTTTATGAATACATACAAAAACCAAAAACCCACAGGGAAGCTTAAGTTATCTTTTTTATTCATGCTCCTGCATGTTCACATTTTTCTACCTTTAAAAAAAAAGGAAAAAAAAAGAAAAAAAAAAAACAAGAAAGAAAAAATGGGGAACAAAGTGGTAAGAGAAGAAAAAAATTTCTTTCCAATTATCAAAGTCAAATAAGGAAAGCTATGCTTTGTAACTATGTACAATTCACATTGAGACAAAAAGGTGTAAAAACTCCACACTGTAAAGAGAGTCTAAAAAGAATTATCCAGAGATTACGATGCATACACACTTCGTTCTATCAGGAGAGCATGTTATCAGACTTTGTGACTGATAGCTTATCACCCTGTCTGTGAGTTCAGAGGATAGAATGTGTCCATTTGAGCACTGAAGAAAGTCTTCTGAGGAGGGCCCACAGAGGAAGTTTCTGGCATGCTTTCTTCTGAGAAAGAAAAATCAGATAATCTGGGACAGCAATATGTGTATTGCCAATAATTCTAACCTGGCATCCTGAATTCCTACATCTCAAAAATGCTGGATTTTGTAATGTGAGTCTTGTGGGCAGAAAGGGTTTGGAGCCACATTTTAGATTCTCTGCCTCTGACTCCAACAATTCAAGAGGCTACTTGTTTTGTTTGTTTGTTTTTGAGATGGAGTCTCATTCCGTGACCCAGGTTGGAGTGCAGTGGCATGATCTCAGCTCACTGCAACCTCTGCCTCCCGGGTTCAACTGATTCTCCTGTCTCAGTCTCCCAAGTAGCTGGGATTACAGGAGCCTGCCACCATACCCAGCTATTTTTGTATTTTTAGTAGAGACAAGGTTTCACCATGTTGGCCAGGCTGGGAGGCTACTTGTTTTATACGAGTTTCTCTGTGGTTATAAGAGGATAGTGGGGGGAAGTACGTATACCGGGGGAGCCAGCACAATTTCTCAAAAATGTACCTGAGAAATCAGGCACTAAAAATTTTTCGTAAGAAATCTGAGGCAACCCTCTATACATAGTTTATATCCCTTTCACTTCCTGGACTGGTAGAGACAATACAGACTCACCAAAACAACACTGAGCTAGAGAAATGAGATGTATGAGTATTGTCTATGAATCTGACTAAAAAAAAGAAAAACAAAAAAAGTTGAAAGAATGAGGCTCTTTTTCCCTCACTTCCTGTCAGCTTAAAATAGCAGGGATTCCCACAAGGCAATCTCTAATAGAATTCTGCTACTCAAATGTGACACATGGACCAGCATCAGCAGAATGAGCATCAACTGGAAACTCCTTAGATTTGAAGAATCTCAGGCCCCACCCTAGACTTACAAAATCAAAATCAAATGATAACAAAAGCCCCAGGTAATTCTCAGGCACACTGAAATCTGAGAAGCTGGTCTAGACAGAGGCACTGGCCACATGCAGCAGTAGAGACTCATGGGAGAAGGAGTAGATATGGTTGCCATTTTCCAGTTAGAGGATGTAAACCACCGTGGAAGACAAAACAGTGAACATTCCTACTTGCTGATTTCAATATAACACCACCAGCAGCTATTATTTACTCAGAGCATATTATGTGCCACAACTTTGCATGCATTATCTCATTGCATCTTCACAATATCTCTTTAAGATAGGCCCTATTTTTTTTTCACAGATCAAAGGAAACTGAGGCCCAAAGTGGTAACATAATACACTCATGGTCTCACAGCTAGTGAATAAAGAGCCAAAAGTTCAACGTTAGTTTTTAAGACTCCAAGATCGTTTCCACTAAACCATACCTATTCACTGACAAAACTGAATCAAGACTGGAAGAAATCACTGAAAAACTTACCTTGGATATAACCCTGCACTCTACCTCTGTCCATTACCAAGACTTTAAATAACAAATGAAGCCAGGTGTGGTGGTGTGAGCCTGTAATCCTAGCTTCTCAGGAGGCTGAGGCGGGAGGTTTGATTGAGCCCAGGAGTTTGAGACCAGCCTGGGCAACACAGTAAAACTTTCATCTCAAGAAAAAAGTAAAAAACAACAACAAATGACAGAGATAGGGTTTGGGAGTTGGTGTACACATACTGTACATGTGCACTGGCCAAAACACTGCTACTACTGATGTCATTAAGAGAATAGACCCAGAAACTTCTGTGAATAGTGGTTACCTTCTATAATGTCTAAACTAAGCTCTAGATGTATACATGGAGAAAGGGGTCCATCTCAAAACTAGCCTCTTGGGAAAGGCAAATAAATAAGTGATTTGTTAGAGCTCTTACTCCCAGTAATTAGGAAACCCAGAGCTACTACCCCTAAAACAGAAAACTGCATTATCTTGACTGGGCACGGTGGCTCACACCCATAATCCCAGCAATTTGGGAGGCTGAGGCAGGTGGATCACTTGAAGTCAGGAGTTCAAGACCAGCTTGGCCAACATGGTGAAACCCTGTCTCTGCTGAAAATACAAACATTAGCCAGGTGTGGTGGTGCATCTGTAGTCTCAACTACTCAGGAGGCTGAGGCAGGAGAATCGCTTGAACCCTAGAGGCAGAGGTTGCAGTCAGCTGAGATTGCACCACTGCACTCCAGCCTGGGCCACAGAGTGAGACTCTGTCTCACAAAAAAAAAAAAAAAAAAAAAAAAGAAAAGAAAAGAAAGCTGCATTATCTTAAAAGACTCATCTTTCTTTATTATGTTTCAATTATACTCTCAAAGAACTTCCCTTACTTCTAACTAACTTTCTCTGGTATCCCCTCCCTACAATTTTTGACCTCACGAAGTCCTCCCATCCCAACCACTTTTTCATTACCTACCCACTCCGGTTCTGCACCCACTTCGTCCAATTTTGATGCTGTGTTCCATAATTACAATCTCTCCCTTGCAAATACCCTCAATCATTTGTCCTCTCCATCACTGCCATCTGACAAAACTCCAATCCCGGTTAAATCCAATTGTCTGCCTTTTCTAGTGCCTGTGCCCAATCAGCTGAATGTTGCTGAAGAAAAATCACATAAGCAAGCTGACTTGACTTCACTATATATTCATGATCACAAACCTCAAATGGACACTCAACGATGCCAAGCAATCCACCAAAGCTGCCCTTGAAAGCTTTCCTACTCCCCAAAATGACTCTTTTTTGCTTCTCCTCAAACCTCCCTCATTCGCTCTTCACTACCTACTCTCAGCTAATTTTCTTATTTTATTTTTTGTCTGTTTGTTTTGAGACAGGATCTCACTCTGTTGACCAGGCTGGAGTGCAGAGGCGGGATCGTGGCTCACTGAAGCCTTGACCTCCTGGGCTCAAACTATTTCAAACTATTCTCCCACCTCAGCCTCCTAAGTGGCTGGGATACAAGCACATGCCACCATGCCCAGCTAACTTAAAAAAAAAAAAAAAAAAATTAGAGAAGGGGCGGGTCTCACTATGTTGCCCAGACTAGTCTTGAACTCCTGGGTTCAAGCAATCCTCCTGCCCCAGCCTCCCAAAATACTGGGATTACAGCCGTGAGCCACTACACACAACCTCTTAGCTAATTTGCTATCTAAGTATGTAATTTTAAATGAGAAGCATTCAGACAGTATCTTCTTACCACTAAATCTAATGTCCTATAATAAGTAAATGATTAAATGAACCCTACTTTTTAAAGTTCTCCTTTGACCCCTCATCTCCCTCCAGCTACCTGCTATTTCCCTGCACACCACTTCAGGGTAAATAGTCTTGAAAAAGTTGTTGGCTATACCTGTCTCAATTTTTTCACCTCTCATTTTCTTCAGTCTACTCAAAACAAAGTTTCCAAGCCCTCCACTCCATTAAATCAATTTATCAAGGTCTACTACTTCCCCATGTATCTGACCTCTTAGCAGGATTCAACAAAGCTGACAACCTTCTTAAAACATTCTCTTCTTCTAGCTTCTGAGATACTACAATGTTGTTTTTTTGTTTTTTTCATGCATCACTGGCTACTGTTTCAGTATCTTTTTATGGCTTCTCCCTCGACAGACCTCTAAAAGGCAAGTGTTCCTAGCGGTTCAATCCTGAGTCATCTTCTCTCTAGAAGTTGTCTCATCCATTCCCATTACTTCAAATACCATCAACATGTCGGTAACTACCAAGTTACACCCCCAGCAGAGACCTCTTCCCACGCTCCAATATGACTACTTAGCTGTCACACAAGCATGTCAAACTCAACATGCCCAAAACTGGGTCCTTAATTCTCCACCATCACCACCCTTGAAGTCCCCTGGTACTACCTGACAATTATGAAAGCCAGAAACCCTTCCCTTACCCTCATCCTTCACATCCAACCTATATATAGCAAGCTCTGTGTGTGTGCCTTCACTTGATCTCCACTGCCACCACCTTAACCCAAGCCACCATCACCTCTTTCCTGAATATCACACTAGTTCCCCCATTTTCATTGTTGCTCCCTTCCAAAACACTCATCACACAGCAGCCAGAGAAACTTTGTAAAACAAACACCAGATCATACCACTCTCCTGCTTCTACGGCAGGCATCACATTACATTTTTTTTCTTTCCAAACTCCTTATGATGGTCTTTAAGGTCCTACATGACCTGCTAGGTGCCCACTTCTCCAGTCTCACTTCATACCATATCTCCTCTCAATCACTGTTCTAAAGACACTGATCTTGTGTCAATTCCCCTCCCCCACACCCCTTCATTCCCTCTTTCCGAAATCCCTCCTCATTCCAGCTTCATTATATGCAAGACAGGCTCCTTCTTATCTTTTAGATCTCAGCTTAAATATCACTTCCTCAAATAAAACTCTCCAGACCACTCTATCTAGTCGGAGGTCTTTCCCCACAAGCCTATACTCTCTTCCACTGTGCCCTGTTTATTTTCTTCCTAGCGGTTACCAAATCTTTAATTATTTATGCATTTTTTTTGTTACAGATTTCTTCATTAGAAAGTAATGCTTTGTGTATGACAGATACAACTGAGATCTTCTACTATGAAACGTTTTATCCTTTGACTTTTTGTTAGGGAAGGTCAAAGTTATTTGTAGGAGTTTCTGGCACTCAGGCAACTGTCTAACCAAGTCCTATAAATAAAGTTAGAGTGCTACTAATTTCACCCTAGTTACCAGAAGGACTCACAGCTTTGCCACAGATACAAACCACAAATAAATGCTGGTATCAATGGCTTTAGAATGCTACGCTTTGAAATAATCATAATGTCAATATGAAAAGGCAGTTCCAATTTAATCATTTACTTTAAGCTAATCTGATAATCCTGATAATCTACATTCCAAACTGTCTCCCTTCCAAAACTATAAATTTATTCTTCTCAGCACAATAAAATAATAGTAACCCAGTTCAAGCTCTCCTCTAATCAAACTTGCTGTATATAAGTTAGTTAACTACAGCCTAGAACTATATCGTCTAACACGCAGCCAGTTGTCATATGTGTTTATGTGAATTTAACTTAATTAAAATTAAAATTTCAGTTAGTTAATACTAGCCACATGTCAAGTGCTCAAGAGCCACGTGAGGACAGTGGCTATCATAATGGATAGGGCAGACATAAAACATTTATATCGTCATAGAAAGTTCCATTAGATAGAGCTGTCCTAGAACACCATAATAACCAGGAACCAAAAAGGCCCTCTAAGTATCCAGAATTCCAAAACATTCATTCCAAAGTTTTCATCAGCAGGAAACTCCATCAGACCTTCTCTCTGAATCTATTTATTTTTATTTTAGGAATATTTCTGTCCTGGTTATCTGGCTAATTTTCCACCAAAAATTTACAAAGCAAATTAAGAAAGAGGACTGGGAAGCAGTGGGGAATAAGTACCAGAGGATAAAGGAATACTATGTTAGAGGCAGCCAACATAGGAAACAAGAAAGATGAAGAGAAAAAAAATGTAAAAAGCAGGTAAAATAGATAGATGATATATGTCAAAATGGTGTCACTTAGGCAAAACCAGCAAAACCTCCTGAAATATTACTCTTTTATATTCCTAAACAATACTGATGCTGATAACTGTGCTAAAACCATTTAAAAATGCCCACTATGTTACTGTTAAGAAGAAATAAATTTTATAGTTATACAACACAATTTAGAAGGATTTATTTCCGAAATGACTGAATCTTAAATATCTTGATCCTTAAAGAAGGGGAAATCCTCTCAGCTAGTCAGGATACTCAGCCATCAGGAAGAGAAATATTCTGTACAGATTCAAGAGTTCAGTTCCTTGAATATGAATGAATGCTGTTTACAGAGCAGGTACAGATATGAAAGTAAGATAAGACTCTTCTGTTTAATGAATTATGGCTTACCCATACAGTGAAACACTGAACAGCATAGCCTTGAGGGAGAGGGATGAGGAAGCTGTTAAAATACCATTATGAAATACTCTAATAGAGTCGTGCACTGCCTAACAATGTTTCACATATGCCATGGTGGTCCCATAAGATTATAATATCATATTTTTACTGTGCCTTTTCCATGCTTAGATATGTTTAAATATACAAATATTTGCCATTGTGTTACAATTGCCTACAGTATTCAGTAGAGTAACATGCTGTACTGGTTTGCAGCCTAAAGGCATTAGGCTGTACCATATATGATACATAGTCAGGTATACATCTAGGTTTGTGTAAGTTTTCACATTCTATGAGGTTTTCACAATGAAGTCACCTAACGACACATTTCTCAAAATGTATCCTTACCATTAAGCCATACATACTGCCTATGTCATTAAGTGAAAAAAGAAAGGTTTAGCAATGGTTTTAAAACCAGTGGTTTTTTAAATGGGAGGAAAAAAGAAAGGGAGGAATTATACACAAGAAGTAAAAAACACCCGATGCCTGTAGGGGAAAGACACTGGGGACTCAAGACAGGAATGGGAGAGCAACTTTTCACGACATGACCATTTTGTACTTTTAAAATATTAACTTATGTAAACGTTATTTATTCAAAAAACAATAATCATACATTTTAGAAAAGCTAGTTCTCTATCTCCAAGAAATGTACAATCTAATGACTTACCCAGGCTTCAAAAAACTAAAGAAAAAAAATCACACGTTTTCCTTTACCAATGGTCAGATATTTAAATATTTCACACAGACTTTATTCTTACTTAAAATCTCATTCTATGGCCTGGCATAGTGGCTCATGTCTGTAATCCCAGCGCTTTGTGGGGCCGAGGCGGGCAGATATCTTCAGGTCATGAGGTCAGCCTGGCCAACAGAATGAAACCCCATCTCTACTAAAAATACAAAAATTAGCCGGGCATGGTGGCGCACACCTGTTAGCCCAGCTATTCGGGTGGTTGAGTCACAAGAATTACTTGAACCCAGGAGGTGGAGGCTGCAGTGAGCCAAGATCACGCCACTGCATCCCAGCCTGGCCGACAGAGCAAGACTCTATCCCTCCCACCAAAATAACAAACAAAAACAAACAAACAAACAAAAACAAAAAACTCATTCTATACCATCTGAATCTCCATTTCCAACAAACTAATCAATTTTGGAAAAAAACTCAAAGTTGATCTTAAAATGGAAACTGCAGTGATCCTTATCATAATCTTGTATTATTCAGTTTTAAAAAAAATATTTGCACAGGCCGGGCGCAGTGTCTCACGCCTCTATCTCAGCAGTTTGGGAGGCCGAGACAGGCGGATCACGAGGTCAGGAGATCGAGACCATCCTGGCTAACACGGTGAAACCCCGTCTCTACTAAACATACAAAAACTAGCCGGGCGTGGTGGCGGGCGCCTGTAGTCCCAGCTACTCGGGAGGCTGAGGCAGGAGAATGGCGGAAACCCGGGGGGCGGAGCTTGCAGTGAGCTGAGATCTGGCCACTGCACTCCCGTCTGGGCGACAGAGCGAGACTCCGCCTCAAAAAAAATAAAAAATAAAAAATAAAAAATAAAAAAATAAAAAATAAAAATAAATAATTTTTAAAAACTTTGTATAAAGGTATAAAGGTATATACATTTCAAGAAAAAAATCATCTTGTTGGAAAACATGGCAAAGACTCATTGAAAATCTCCCAGGGAAGCCACAGAATAGTCTTCTACATCAAGTGAGAGATAAGGTTGGGTCACTCTGATAGGCCCTGGAGCTGAGAATGCTAGTGGTTTCCCAATATCCTCTCTTCCCTTCTTCCTTAGTAACAAAACCCCCGTTTTCATTTTAGCATATTACTATATACGCTTCACTAGAAAAGGACTACATCTTCCATCCTCCACTACAGCTACGTATGGCCCTAAGACTAATTCCGACCAATGAGATATAAGCAGAATGTCACGTGGAACTTCCTGGACGTTTTCTTAGGTAGGGGAGGAGACACCCCTCTTTCTTCCTCTCAAACTACTTTGTGGAAAGGGGGAAATGATGGCTGAAGGTTAGCAATCATCTAGGCCCATCCTACGGTCAGAGAAGCAAACAAGAGTAAGGATCCTAGATTCTTGGTAACCAGAGAGCACCACATCATCCTGGACTGCCTAATTCCAGACTTCTTTTTCATGAAAGACAAATGAATCTCTCTCTTATTTAAGACTCTGTGTGGGGAAGAGGAAACTGTTATATGCAGATGAACTTAATCCTAAATGTTTTCAACAATAAATTATTTTACTTTAACTTACAATTCTTTTTTTTTTTTTTTTTTTTTTGAGATGGAGTCTCTCGCTCTGTTACCCAGGCTAGAATGCAGTGGCATGATTCTGGCTCACTGCAACCTTCACCTCCCGGATTCAAGTGACTCTTGTGCTCAGTCTCCCAAGTAGCTGGGATTACAGGCGCCCACCACCATATCCAGCTAATTTTTGTTTTTTGTTTTTTTTTGAGACGGAGTCTCGCTCCGTCTCCCAGGCCGGAGTGCAGTGGCCGGATCTCAGCTCACTGCAAGCTCCGCCTCCCGGGTTTACGCCATTCTCCTGCCTCAGCCTCCCAAGTAGCTGGCACTACAGGCGCCCGCCACCTCGCCCGGCTAGTTTTTTGTATTTTTTTTAGTAGAGACGGGGTTTCACCGTGTCAGCCAGGATGGTCTCAATCTCCTGACCTCGTGATCCGCCTGTCTCGGCCTCCCAAACTGCTGGGATTACAGGCTTGAGCCACCGTGCCCGGCCTAATTTTTGTATTTTTAGTGGAGACGGGTTTTTGTCACGTTGGCCAGACTGATCTCGAACTTCTGACCTTAAGGGATCTGTCTGCCTTGACCTCCTAAAGTGCTGGAATTACAGGTGTGAGCCACCGTGCCCTGCCCAAAACTAAATTTCTCTTGAAACAGAAAGCTTTATGCACATCAACAGTGTGCAAATTTGATGACCACGATAGAGACTGTCAAAGAATCTTGAAATGTCTAGGCAGGAAGTTTAGGCCAAAAAGTCAACTGGTGAATCACTCTGATCTACTATCCATAACTATTCCACACCAAAATGATAGAAATAAAATTTTAACTTAACCATTCTTGAATTCGTATAATGACAAAAAGTCAAATATGGACACTCTCAGTTTCTTCAGCTGCAAAATGGAGTTAATAATGCCTACATTACAGGGACATTGTCAAACCCAAATAGAGAACAAATGTTCTTCAACTTACAATGGGAGTTTGTCCCTATAAACTCATTGTAAGTTGAAAATATAGTAAGTCAAAAATGCATTTAACACACCTAAACCTACCAAACATCATAGCTTAGCCTAGCCTACCTTAAACATGCTCAGAACACTTACATTAAGTTATAGTTGGGTAAAATCATTTAACACAATGCCTATTTTATAATAAAGTGTTGACTATCTCATGTAATTTACTGAATATTGTAATAAAAGTGAAAAAATGGGTACTCGGACGGTGTCTACTGAATGAACATTGGTTTCTATTGAATGTGTATTGCTTTTGTACCATTGTAAAGTCGGAAAACTGTTAAGTCGAACCATTCTAAGTTGTGGATAGTTCAACATGTGTATGTTAAACTATGATGTAAACAGAGTATTATATACTATCTTTATCATTACAATTACCACCACAGTAGCCAACTGGTAAATATGAATCACAAAACAAAAAATACTAGATGAAAGCTATTAAATAGGCAGAAACTTGGGTTTGGGGCTCAAGGAATTCAGTGAACTTGCCAAGTCTCTTTCACCCAATTTCTCATCTCACTATCTTTCAGAAAATCATTTGGTGCAGTGGTGGCTCATGCTTCTAGTTGAAGCTGCTCAAGAGGCCAAGGTGAGAGGATCGCTTGGGGCCAAGAATCTGAGACCAGGCTAAGCCACATAGCAAAACCCAGTCTCTTAAACATATATATGAAAAAATATACATTACATCAGGAATTTCAGTTTCCTTCTTTAAAGTATGGGGGGAAAGAAGGGATTTGAGAGGTTATAAGGGGAGAAAAAGAACAACAGCAGTAAAAGGTTTAAAGTAATTAGGAAGTCAGATACACTTGAAATATATAACCCTGTTTTGGCATTTTACAAGGTTTCAAAAGGTGGTACAACAATTTTAGGCCAGGCGCGGTGGCTCAAGCCTGTAATCCCAGCACTTTGGGAGACCGAGATGGGCAGATCACAAGGTCAGGAGATCGAGACCATCCTGGCTAACACGGTGAAACCCCGTCTCTACTAAAAAATACAAAAAACTAGCCGGGCGAGGTGGCAGGCGCCTGTAGTCCCAGCTACTCCGGAGGCTGAGGCAGGAGAACGGCGTAAACCCGGGAGGCAGAGCTTGCAGTGAGCTGAGATCTGGCCACTGCACTCCAGCCTGGGCGACAGAGCGAGACTCCGTCTCAAAAAAAAAAAAAAAAAAAAAAAAATTTAAAAGTAATGCTGGCAATATTTTTCTTCATTCAAAAGAAAAATACTAAATACAAATACAGTTTCTACTTAGTATGCAACAATCTATCATGAAAAGTGCAATGTCTCTGAGCAATGTCTTCTAGAAATAAGGATAACATGGGATAACTCCTGTTGGAGTGCAGTGGCACAATCTCGGCTTACTGCAACCTCCGCCTCCCAGATTCAAGCAATTCTCCTGCTTCAGCCTCCTGGGTAGCTGGGATTACAGGCACAAGCCAACATACCTGACTAATTTTTTTGTATTTTTAATAGAGACAGGTTTTGCCATGTTGGCCAGGCTGGTCTCGAACTCCTGACTTTAGGTGATCCACCCACTCGGCCTCCCAAAGTGCTGGGATTATAGGCGTTAGCCGCTGTGCCAGGCCTTACTTTCTTTCTAAGCAGAAAAAGAAGATGATTAAGATGATTTTTAACCTGTACCCAAAGGCATAGACAATACAAATGTAATCTATTTTGATAATTGATAATCATATATATTTACTTAATTTGAACAAAGTCATGATTTTTTGCTCTTTAAACAAACTATAACTGAATCTCTTTAACTTTTGTATTTAAAATGATTTAACTTTGAAGTCACTTCCTGAAGCCATTAATTCATCTTTTTAACACTACTTCTGGTGACTTTAATCCACACACACATTGTACATGAGTCATACTGGTGCCGTGTGGTTCAATTCATTATATTTTGAAAAGTACTCTATGGTCAAATTAACTTTGAGAAACACGCTTCAAGCAATTTTACTGTTTGCCCGATTTGAATTTTCGCAAACTTCAAACAGGATACGTAAATTAATAGATGCTTTTTTACAAATTTCACATATACTCATAGGAAGAAAACAAGCTATCCAGGGGTGTCAGAGATTAGCTAGCTGACAGGCAGACAGATGCCAAGAATTTGCTCCACAATTTAAAGGGCTACAATCAGGATAACAGAAGTGTGAGAAACAGACTCAGACAGCTTAAGGGTTTCTGTTTCCCAGAAGGAATACCAATGGAAGGGATACCACTGCCCATTACTATATCTTTCTGTTCTGAATAGCCATATCCAAGCAGCTTTACTGTGTGAGATTCCTGGAGAATTAGAACTACTGCCACTTCCCTCGATGATTCACTTGTAATGCCAACTTATGAGTCTGAAGGCACGCAAAGGAGGTTGAGGGTCTTCTGAACTAGCAGGAAAAAAGCTGAAATAACATTATTTTCTGAGAAGGTAATCTATTTTAATCCAAACAAATCCATTGGGCTAGACCATTCTATCCCATATCTAAGCAATGGCTGCAATATCAAAATGTTCCTAAAAATTAGTACATGCCAAACTCTATAAACTTATTTTCAGGCTATGACTTTACTTTTAATAACATAAATGAGTTCAGTGGGACTTACTTTAATTATTTTTGAAGCGGTTTATTTTTAGTAAATATAATAGTCCCCCACATGGAAAGCTACAACCATGCCAAAAATTTTCTAGGAGGAGATAAAACCCTATTTATAGACCTATCAGTTGCTCCTTGCTTAGGTTGTAACATAGTTTCCACTTTAAGCCTGATATGACCTCCCTGGACTTCTCTGGTCTCTAATAATCCTTTCATCCTGAAGTTTCCCACATTTATCTTTATCTCCACCGGGTACTTAAGTTAAGCTAGTATGGGTTGGGGGAAGGGAGAAGGAAAGAATCGCCTTTGTAAAAGCCATCTTCTACAGAAGAGTTTTAGGTAATTTTCAGGAACTTAAAAAATGAAAGACAGAAGTTCTTCACTTGGTGGGCTTTTTTGGGAGAGATCACCTCATAAATATTCAACAATCATCAGGAATACTGCTACACAGTAATCAATGCATATGGGAAATGGAAATGGCAATATGGCCTACTGGTGTCTTAATCGGCGTCTGATTTTGCATCTTTTAAAAATCCAACAAGAGTAAAGTTATTTTAACACAGAGGATACTACATTCTCTAATCAAAGGAAAGCTACTCAAGGGAGCCAAAATATAAATAAATATAAGAAATTTTTCCTAAAAATTGTGATCTCAGGGATTAAGTTGTTATTATTGGTGTTGTTTACATTAGCTACTGGTATCTTTACATTCCTCACTTAAAATGCTAATTGGTGGAATCTCCCCTTCCCAATCTCTGCCTATGACTCCATCAACAATTTTAGAAGGTATAAGTATCTTATTCTAATCCAATGAGCCATTTTCAATTTCCTTTCATTAGCAGTGGCAAGACCCATATCTCATCTCACCCCAGCCCTTCCCCACTCCATACTCTGGATAAAACTGTTAATGAACCCTGTTTTTACTGCTCTGGCAAATCCTAACCCCTTTCATCTCTGAACCCCAATAACATTTGCTGGTCTTGGTTCACTCATTTTTTTTTTTTAATCTTAAATATATACTTTTTTGCTAATCCCACGTTTGCAGGTCTTGTATCCTGAATGAGACTGCAAATTCTATTCAACTGTAAAGGCCTAGTGGGCAATGACACATCTTACTCATCTCAGCATCACCAGTTGGTCATGCCAACTGACTAGCATATAACAGGCACATAATAAATATTATGGAAATATTTGCTGAGGTGATCTGGATGGCAGAAACAGTGTACTATGTATACTTCTCTTATATGAATCTCTCAGAGCACACCACTGGGGAAGCCCAACACAACGTGCGGCAGAGCTAAATCACAAGCAACTCCTGAAGAGAGGAAGGGAGTAGAACATGAGCATTAATTAATACCAACCCATCTTTCATTAGATTCCCATCAACATTCTCAGGAGCTAAAAGACATGGTGTGAACACAGGATGTACCAAGTGATAAGAGCAAGCAATACATTTCCTCACCCCAAGAAAATTCTTCCACTTTTTCTATCTACCTATATCTTACTTAACCTTTAAGGACTGTCCACCCCAATTCACAGTGAAATGCCCTAAGCTCTCCAGTACCTGAGGATGAGCAGCTATTTAGCATTTTCACTTAAAACAAGGGATGGATCTAAACTTTAACAAAAATAATTCAAAATAAATACCAGTAAAAGTTACTGATTGTAAAAGTTGGCAAACACCAGCAAATACTTCTCTTAATTTTTTTTCAGTTGTTAAATTTATCACATAAAATGTATTTCCCTTTTTAAAAGAAGACATGTGGGTTTTCTGGGGTGATCTGAGCTGAGGCATGATCATGGATGATCAAATAAAACTCTCAAGATCATATCCCAGAGGCAGCATGACACTGAAGAAAGAAGTGAGGTTTGAAAGTGAAACAGACCTACAAATTGCCAAATCACCATTCATTAGCAGTGACCTTGAGCAAGTACTTTAACCCCTCTTAACCTGTTGTGTAATCAACAAATGCAGAATTAAGATGAAAACTAGAAATAATGTACATAAAACACCTAGGCCAGTGCCTCTCTTAATAAATTTCAATTGTTAATGGTTTTGTCTATTGTCATTTTTCTTAGCCCACAGCAAATGACAGAAAATGATTTATTCGCAAATCTGACATTTTAGGGTTTCTACTGTAATTTTTTTTAAATTGGAAGCAACAAAATATCAATAAGAACTCACCTTTAAAAAGCTATTTTCTCTGTGAATTTAAAAGTAAACTCTGGTCAGTTGCAGTGGCTAACACCTATAATCCCAGCACTTTGGGAGGCGGAGGCGGAAAGGAAGATTGCTCGAGCCCACAAGTTCAAGATCAGCCTGAGCAACATAGTGAGCAGAGTCTCAGTAAGATCTGCAGGAAGATCTGCAGGAAGAGAAACACAAAGTGTTCTCTTGGGTAAGGTGTATCTATTAAATCAGATGGCTAGGATAATTTACAAGCAAAAAAATAAAGCTCTTTAAGGGAGCGCCTAACAGGATATATATATCCTGTTATTTCTTTTATATATACATATAAAATTATATCACTATTATATGTGTGTATATGTATGTGTGTGTACATATAGAGATATACATATATATATGGTTTACTCCTACCTAGAGTTTCTATATCTATAAATCTATGTAGATTTATAGATACAGATTCTAATCTATAGATATAGATTTATAGATACAGATATCATAGAAATTCCACATAGGGATAAACCCAATATTGTAGTATCTATGTCATAGAAAGGCTATGGGTAAAGATAATTTTTTAACCTAATCAAAATTCTGCTCCTCCCTCAAACCAGGGATATTTACCTGACAATCACAAGCCAAAGGGAAAGAGAAAAGACAATATCTGCCTGTCTGAGAAAATGGGCATGAGGAAGGGGTGGGCAGAGCTGGCTATAAACGATGGGAATTTCTTTATGGAGGAAGGAGACAACTGACTGCGGCACCATCTTCTTTTGCTGCTTTCAGGTGATGGAGTAATCCCTAAGTCATTTACTTGCTCTAGTAGCAGGGCTGTGAAAAAGGAGAGAGTAATGTTTGGTCCTCCTACAGGGCAAGACTAAAAGCTGTGAAGGAGTTAAAGCTTTCAGAATATTAGAGTGAAAATGCTGGCAGGACTTCTAGGTCTTTTTTAGCCAGCCTAGTGGAATGGAAGAGTCTGGGCATTAGAGCCAGATGGGCCTTCCTAGCTAAGTGACCTTGGGCAAGTTAGACAGCCTCTCTAGCCTACACTTTTCTCATCTACACAATTGGGTTAACAGCATTTGCCCTGCAGAGTCGTAAGAATTTAATAAGGTAACAAATAAACAAACTGCTTCAGAATAGGCACTCAATACAGGTTAAATGCTTTTCCCCTAAACCTCAGGCTAGCGATAAAATGCCCCTGGAATATATAGTGATATACCATACATGCTCATTTTCTCCTTTTCCTCCACTTGCATAAAGAGAAGCAAGTCCAAAAAGAGAAAACAACTTTTCCGAGGTTGCAGTACAAGTTACTGGCAGAACTGGGGCTAAAAGCCAGTTCCTTCAAGTTCAGTGCAATGTACCTTGCCTCGTTAGGAACAATCCCTTAGGGATGGGCTCTGAGAGTAGATGCAAACAAGAAAACAAGCTAATCGCAATGTCCGCCATTCCCTGTGATTCAGATACCTAAGAGTTAAACATTCAGTCTCAGCTAGGGCTCCGGAGTTGGCTGACTCCTTAGGCACTGAAATCCATTCCTCTATGTGATTGGTTGGTTCCCAAAGGGGTGGGGAAGAGGAAAAGGGAGAAGAATGTCACCCGATCCCCAGGGGTAAACAACAGCAAAAACATCTGCTCAGGTTTTCAACTAAATCTGTGAAATATTTCTGAACACTTGACCACCAAACTTGAAAAACTGTTAACTACCGACCTTAATCAAAAAGGTTGTTCTGTAATGACCAGATCCTTAGTAATGCAATCTGGACAAACAAATGCAAAAGGACAGTTTAATATTTCTCTAGCACAAAATTAGTACCCAATGCTCGCGTGCTCTAGGTGCTTGAAATCGACACTGCCACCAACCCTCCTCCCCCTTTGCCATTACAGAGAGAAACCAGCCTGCTTGCTTCCACCCTACCATTTTACTCGAACTCTGCCATTTCGGAAACATGACAGGACTACACAATCACATTCTCTCCTCTGAGCCACCTCCTTTAAGAGGAGCCCCATCCCCTTGTAACTCTCTGTAATTACGTTAGCACACATGTGCAGGGCAGAAAGAAGGGAAGGTTTGGGGAGGAAGAAACCCAATACCCTGCCAAATCCATTGGGATGTCTGCCCACATTATTAATCCAGGATGGGGCCACTTAACTAAATTAGTTGAGGCAATGCCCTTCAATCCTAGCTAGATTCTTTCCCCAGGGGATAATGCAGGAAGGGTCTGCCTCCTCAAAATCTTATTACCCCAAACAACTTTTTTTCTTCAGAAGTTTCTCTCTCTCATTTCAAAGCTATAAACAAAATACTTCGGTTTTATGCAGAGAATCAGAGAGGCAGCTGCTCTCCCTGAGTACACTACAGGGACTCCACATGACTGGTCAGTAAGGAGCTGCTGAAAAGTGCATTCCCTTTGTTCTTATAGCCACAATGAAATTTTAAAGTCCCAATTATGTAAACCAGGGTGAGGGATGAAGAACTACAGTTAAACCAAAGAGAAAGCCTCCTGCAGAATGACTAAAACCTGAAGTCCCTTTACAACCTCAGCCAGTAGAGGAATCAGCTCTAGTTCACCTTAATATGGCCCAGAAAGCAGGATTAAGCCATACCCTCTCCCAGGCCCACCCTAAACAATCTGGAATTGCGGGACAGATCATCTCTCAGAAATTGTGTAGACTACAAATGACCCAAAACCACTCTACACTCACTCAAAGAGGAAAGATTCCTCAATACTGAACACAAGCAAATCAGCTCCAGGAAGTTAAGTGGCAGAGGCTCCTTATGTCTCCTCTTTGTCTCTATTCTTTAATCCCCAAGCCAAATTTAATCTAAATCATGTTACTAATGCCCTGTGCTAACACAGATGTCTCATTTATAAATCCTAGGGAACATAAGTGACTTAGCTCTCTTTCACAGTAATGCTCAGCAAATTAACTACTCAAGGAGGTTCAGTATGGTGATTAAAAACACAGGCTTCAGTATCAAGCCAACCTTGATTTAAATGCCTGTTCTACCACTGTCCAGCTCTGTGACTTGCACTTCTCTAAAGCCCAGTTTCTTCAGTGGTAGAATATGCTTCTACTGTCCACCTTACAGAGAGAACGGGTGTTTGTTTGTTTCGTTTGTTTGTGACAGGGTCTCACTCTGTTGCTCAGGCTAGAGTGTAGTGGCGTGATCTCAGCTCACTACAACCTCTGCCTCCTGGATTCAAGCAATCCTCGTGGCTCAGCCTCCCAAGTAGTTGGGATTGCAGGCATGGGCCACCACACCCGGCAAATTTTTGTATTTTTAGTAGAGATGGGGTTTCGCCATGTTAGCCAGGCTGGTCTTGAACGCCTAGCCTCATGTGACCTGCCTGCCTCGGCCTCCCAAAGTGCTGGAGTTACAGGCGCAAGCCACCGCGCCCAGCCAGGAGAGTGGTTGTTAATAGTAATGAGGAGTGGGCTGGCCGTGGTGGTGGCTCATGCCTGTAATCCCAGCACTTTGAGAGGCTGAGGCGGGCGGGTCACCTGAGGTCAGAAGCTTGAGACCAGCCTGGCCATCATGATGAAACCCTGTCTCTACTAAAAATACAAAAATTAGCTGAGAATGGTGGCTCATGCCTGTAATCCCAGCTACTGAGGAGGCTGAGGCAGGAGGATCACTTGAGCCCAGGAGGCAGAGGTTTTGCAGCAAGCCGAGATCACGCCCCTGCACTCCAGCCTGGGTGATACAGAGACTCTATCTAAAAAATTAAAAAAAAAAAAGTAATGAAAAGTGGATGGTATGTGCATATCTGCATTAGCACAGTACTTGATGCATAGCAAGCATTCAGTAAATAGTACCTGGTACTATAAATTATTATTAAAGAACATAAAACAACTTCTATAAAGGAATAACACAGCCACCTGACAACCTTATTAGCATTCGTGCACCTTATCCATCCCATCATGAGTGGTAAACAGCATGAGAATGCCAAAATTTATTTAATGACTATGTTGAGCAACTGCTAGGTGATGGGGGAAAAGAGTGAAGGATGTATCCTGTTAAGGAGCTCATGTCGGTAGGGGAAGACACAACAAAAAAGAAGGGAAGGAAGAGAAAGTACTGAAAGGGGTCTCAGTATGGCACTACTACCCAGCTTAAGTGTTCCACTGTGAAGGGGCTGGGTTCAGATCTATCTCGGCAGTGAGGGTCATGTTGAATAGATCTGTTAGGGTCATGGGACAGGAAAATGTTGGAAAGCAAGGCCCATTCTGGAATTCTGTACACTAAGAATGAGAGGAGGGGACAGTCAAAATGCACAGTGAGAGAAGGATTTTTATTTTTATCTTTTCTCTTCACATTACGCTAGGCAAAAATCATACCAGGCATAGAGCTGACAACCATGATCAAATATTTTCAGGCAGGAACTACAAGATGACTGCTTGCTAGGTTAGTGTAGCAGCACATATTTATTTTTTAGCAAATAGCCTGCGGCTCTCAAGGAATTATAATCATGTAGTCATGAAGATACTCACCGGACACAGTGCACTGCACGGGAGGCTGGGGGAAGGGGAGGCCAGCAGGGGCTGGGTTCTGTGAGTCAGTGGCACGCAAACTCACAACCAGTGCTCTTGCTCTTTCCTATACATTTTCATCATCACAATTGCAATCTGTCAAACGCTCAAGTACACTTTAAAGCCTGCACTGCTGATGGAGTACAGCGGGGCTTGGCCACTCCTTGGTCATGACAGTACATGTCCTTCAGGAAACAGGTCTGCACTGGGAAAAAAGCACTCAACTGAGAATGAAGGCTCAATATCACAGACTCAGCTTTGCCACTAACAAGAGCTATAAGAAATTAAGACTATGGCTTTGGTAAGTCATCTACCTTCTCTGGAACTCAGTTTCCCCAAATGTAAAATAGGGGTGATATGATTAAATCTAGCTTTGACATTCAATGGCTCAGGAACTGAGGGCCAAGCTGACGTCCTCTACCCAGAGTTCTTGTTTCAGTATTAGGGCTGACATGCCAAAGGGCCAGGGTATCAAAACAAATGATTACAATTCACTCTCTAAACTAGACTGAAAGTTCTGGCAAAGTAGAAAGCCATCTACAACATTTCGCGTGTACAAATTAAAAAGACTTACATCCTGACCCATATCACTCCTTGGAGATTAAATCAAGAAAGCAAGCAACAGGAATCAACAGAACAACAGCAAAGTCACCTGGCACCCAGAAGGGCGCATTGTTTGCTTGCTAAAGGAGCCCTCCAAATTCTGCAGCTAAGAAAGGGGTCTTAGAGTCAGCATTCATTCCAAAAACACAGGAATGATGGTTGCTATTTCTGCTTAATAGATCAGGACCTCACAAATGGGTGTCATCTCCACTGGACGAATCATATAGTCAGAAATAATCTTACAAATGCCAGCACTCAACAAACTGGCAGCTCTTTAGAGAGGACTCTCTGGGGACCCAGAGCTGCAGTAACTGGGGGAAATGTATCCAGATTAGATCAGCAAAGGCCTCTCCAGTTCCCCATGAGGTATTGTAGGGGGCAATGGTGCTGGCCAACACACAAGATTTACACAATGAGCTCCTGAATACTGCACGTGTTCGGGTCAAAAGAGCTGTCGCTCTGCTACAAACAATTCATGAAGCAGCAGATGCCAACTGTCCTGTCACCTAGGCCTTTCCTCAAGAAAGCCTGATGGGCTTGGTTTTCATAGTAGTCACCTATTCCTCCCATTTTAAATTAAGGAAAATAATCCTTATTTATTGTCTCATTCTCTTCACTTTTCTTTTCCCAATATAAAAACATGCTTTCCCACCATAAAAAATAAATAAATAAATAAATAAGATGTGGTATATCCACATAATATTATTTAGCAATTAAAAAATGAAGTACTGCTATAACATGGATTGTGCTACTATGTGAAAACATTAAGTGAAAGAAGCCAGACATAAGGGACCACATATTTTATTGAGTCTATTTATATAAACCATATACAGAATAGGCAAATCTATAGAAATGTGGAGACCACTTGTTGCATAGGGTTAAGGAAGTAGTGGGCATAGAGGAATTAAGAAGTGATGACTGGCCGGAAGCAGTGGCTCACGCCTGTAATCCCAGCAGATTCAGAGGCTGAGGTGGGCAGATCACTTGAGGTCAGGAGTTCGAGACTAGCCTGGTCAACATGGCAAAACGCCGTCTCAACTAAAAATACAAAAATTAGGCAGGTGGCGTGTGCCTGTAGTCCTAGCTACTTAGGTGGCTAAGGCAGGAGGATAGCTTGAACCTGGGTGGCGGAGCTTGCAGTGAGCCAAGATCATGCCACTGCACTCCAGCCTAGGCAACAGAGTGAGACTATCTCCAAAAAAAAAGAAAAGAAAAAAGAAAAGAAAAAGAAGTGGTAACTAAGGGGAATGGAGTTTCTTGTGGAATAATAAAAATGTCCTAAACCTGACTGTGGCGATGGTGATGGTTGAATGACTAAACATGCTAAAAGCCATACACTTCAAATGGGTCAATTGTACAGTATGTGAATTATATCTCAATAAAGCTGTTTTAAAATGCTCTAGGAGAATATATAACCTCCTTTGGGAAGGAAATTTTAATGAGGGAACTTTGATTCTTCTAGCCACCCCTTGTTTCCAAATGCCTGCCTGCTCCTTCCTATCAATGATTCACTTTGCTATTCCCATCCTCTGCTCACTACACTATCTAGCTCAGGCTTACACCTTTCCTACGAAAACAACTGGGCTATTAGCTTTGCTTTGTTCTTCAACTCCACGTCTGCTTTATCTTGACTTTAGTATCCTTTCTTACACTCCTAGTCTCCTTCTGTCCCAGCTCATATAGTAAAATAATACATATACACACAGAATAGTGGCTAAAGACCCGCCACACCATGAAAAAAGAATGAGGATAAACAACAGCATAAAAGCACAGTTTTGGGAGTTTTAACTAATTTGGTTCCAATCAAAGCATTTGGCCAAGTTACTTTAAATGTCACTGTCAGTTTCCACTGCTGTAAAATGGGGAAAACTAATGTATCTCATGCATGTGGTTATTACACAAATTAAATGGGAAAATCTATGTAAATGATTAATATGATGCCTGGTCACGAAGGTCCTCAATAAATAACTGCCATTTATGAAGTCTTATGCCCAGTTTTTCTCATGCTGTCATTTGGCAGCTCAGCCTCTAAGTCAAAAAGCCAACAATAAAAGCAGGCTGTTGGCACCATCAAATTGTTCACAATCGTATTCCTATTTGTTCTAACCCATCTAACTCACAGATCCCAGTCTATTCCTGATACTTTGGCTTTTTTACTTCAATTTGTTTTCTTATTTCTGGGCTCACTTTAACCTCAAACATGTTGAGTATTGCCTTTCCAGTTGCATGTCCCCTTCTCAACCAAAATCTGCTTATCACTTTAATTATTTATTACACTTTAAGCCACTCTGGACAAATTGTTTACCCAGAGTACCAAAGCACTCAGTATCCTATTCTTCCTAAAAGCATATAATGAAATCAAAACAAGTCGGACTTTAGAAAGAATTATGATTAAAAAGCTTACAAGCTTATAAGGGACTACTAGGCAGCCATGAAATGATGCAGCAGACATAGTTAATGGCATGAAAAGATGTGTATAATAAAGTAGGGCTGAGCTGGAGGCATTTTACAAAAGTTTGCACAATATGATTGACATCTTGTAAGGAATGTTAAAATGTGTATATATGCAAACAGAGTTGCACTGAAACAAGATAATAAACAACAAAACGTTAAGATAAAGTGAACTATATTAAGGCAAATTTTATTCTATTCTTTTGATCTGCTGTATATTCTAAATTTTCTTTAACAAATGCATATTACTTTTATTTTTAAAAAATATTTTAAGGACTTTTAAAAAAGAATTAATTTAAAGATTGTAATGTCTCTTAGCATTTTCTTACCAGCCACTATAGTATGGCTCAGGAGTCAGAAAAACCAGGGTTCAAATCCCTATTCTACCGCTTATTATATGTACGACTTTGGCAAATCACTTAATGCTTTTAGGCTTGCTGTTCTCATGTGGAAAATGAAGAGGAAACTCCCAGCCAAGTACTTGGCATGTAGTCTTCCGTAAATACCAGTGCCCTTAACTCTTCCACTCCTTTACCTTATAGCAGTGGTTCAAGTGTGTATAAGAATTACCAGCACATGTTAAAACAGATTGCTGGACCCCATCCTCAGAGTTTCGGATTCAGTAAGTCTGGGGAAGAGGCAGAGACCATGAATAAAGGTAAGTTCCCAGGTGATGTTGATGCGGCTGGGTTTGAAGCCACACTCTGAGGATACCGCTCTAGGCAATCAGACTTACAAAGTCTTCTTGCAACATGTTATACAGGTATTAAGTGCTCTTTCACATCAAAAGTATTTCAGGAATACATGCTCACTGGATACTGAACTAAATTAGAAGCTAATACTGAACACCTACCCAAAAGGCCAACCTTACAACATGGGATAAGTCACCCCAGGACATTGAGGGAATTGGTTTTTCACTTAAAGCAGTCAGGAAATAACAATTAACACTGCATTTAGAATATTCTGGTTCCAGCATGGGAGAAAACATGAAAATGGAGACACAGATCAAACAAAATGAAGAGCTAGACAAGAGAATCCACTGCAAGAAGTTCTGTGACTGTCTGGTAAATTCATCTGGGGCAGAAGGGCAGATTCTGTATTGTTACAGAACACTTGCTTTGCTCTGGGTGCCCTCTGTTGACAAAAACTGACATAGCCACTTCCTTCCCTCCCTTTTCTCCTCCCACCCTAGGGCCAAGAGTCCCTCCAGTGTGACTCAGACTTGAGGCAAGGTTTCCAGTTAGAAAATTTTCCTGGCCGGGCGCGGTGGCTCAAGCCTGTAATCCCAGCACTTTGGGAGGCCGAGACGGGTGGATCACGAGGTCAGGAGATCGAGACCATCCTGGCTAACACCGTGAAACCCCGTCTCTACTAAAAAATACAAAAAACTAGCCGGGCGAGGTGGCGGGCACCTGTAGTCCCAGCTACTCGGGAGGCTGAGGCAGGAGAATGGCGTAAACCCGGGAGGCGGAGCTTGCAGTGAGCTGAGATCCGGCCACTGCACTCCAGCCTGGGCGATAGAGCAAGACTTCGTCTCAAAAAAAAAAAAAAAAGAAAAGAAAAGAAAATTTTCCTAAGCCCATATGTACGCAAGACAGGTCCTTTCCTTCCTCCAGCTTTCCTAAGTCCCCTTCTCTGTGTGCTTGTATCTGCAGCTTATCTTCAAACAGGTTAATTGTTTCAGGATTGTGGAACAAAAAGTGAACAGCATTTAGCATAATGATATGTGAAATTTAAATCACAATGGCATTTCATTTTAGAAATGGCTAGTATTAGCGCAGAGAGAATAAACTGATTTTGTAAACAGTGTCAAATACAACGTGAAACTCTGTTGGTATTAAAAATACTGATGAGGCTGGGCACAGTGGCTTACATCTGTAATCCCAGCACTTTGGGAGGCCAACATGGGCAGATCACGAGGTCACGAGTTCAAGAACAGCCTGATCAACATGGTGAAACCCTGCCTCTACTAAAAACTACAAAAATTAGCCGGGCGTGGTGGCTAATTTTCCAGCTACTCAGGACACTGAGGCAGGAGAATCACTTGAACCTGGAAGGCAGAGGTTGCAGTCAGCCAAGATTGCGCCACTGCACTCCAGTCTGGGCGACAGAGCTAGACTCCATTTCAAAAAAAAAACACTAGACATGTCTAAATCAGGACTTTGGTCTATGGGCCACTTGTTTTTGTAGAACCCACACACATACTAACAGCTAAGGAATAGCTTTTACATCTTGTAATGATTGAAAGAAAAATCAAAAGAAAAATGATGTTTCATGACATATAAAAATTACATGAAATTAAAATTTCAGTACCCACAAATAAAGTTTTATTAGAATACAGCCACACTCTTTTGTTTACTATAATCTAAGGCTGCTTCCCTGCTACCATGCCAGAGTTCCTGAGTAGCTCTAACAGAGACCATATGGCCCAGATGCTCTCAGATGCTTTACAGAAAGTTTGCCCCCTCCTGTTCTAAACTATTGATAAATGTGACACCTGAACCTTCAGTCAGGTATGAAGTGCTGAGTTTGAAGTCTTATGGCCCTGTCTTAGTAATGACTTCCCACAACATTTAGTGTGAGTCCTGCACAGGGTGAGTGGTCAGCCTATACTGCCTAACATACTCCTCTTGCATCCACAGAAGCTGAAGGTACTATGCTAGATTTGTGGCATGTTTTTTGGCTAATACTTATCAGCAGTCCTACAAAAGCATCCCATCTTACAAATGAGGAAGTAAGCCTAACAGAAGTTAAGTATCAGTCCAAACTGGAATTTGAACTCAGGTCTGTCTGACACCAGAGTTCTTTGATCATTCCTCACTGGTTTTCAAACTGTCTTCCAGTCAGCAGAGCCTTATGGGGAGAGGGAAACACAGAGGACCGGGCTCCAGGCCTTTCATATCTTTTTTTTTTTCCCTTTTATTTCCCCAACTTCTTACACTTCCATATTTTTTTAGAGACAGGGTCTTTTGTTGCCCAGGCTGGAGTGCACTGGTACAGTCAGCTCACTGAAGCCTCGAACTCCTAGGCTCAGGCCATCGTCTTGCCTCAGCCTCTAGAGTAGCTGAGACTACAGGTGCACACCACCACACCTGGCTAACTTCCAAATCTTTCCTAGGAGGACCATTCCACTTGCCTTTTTAATGTGGCCAAGGATTGTTTTTCTAAAAAAAGCCAATTTTATGCCACTTATTACCACCCTTGGCAAATCTCTCAGGAAACTGGAAATCTTCATTTCCTCATCTGCCAATGGAGATTAAAACCCTTCCCCCTCCACCCAAATAATAAAGACTCACTGGGGTCTCACCAAAGATCAAATGAGAATGGGTATGAAAGCAATACCTGTAAACTATACAGGGCTATAGCTATATAACACATAACTATCACCCCTTAGTAAATAGGGAAGCAAGTGGGGAAAATATTTGCTACTAAGCAAAGAAAAATTAAGTATGCAAGTAAAATGCAAAAAAAAAAAAAAAATTCAAATAAAAGTAAATAAGTGCAAAAATAACCTTGGAATCTAACACATTTATTTGAAAACTCAGATTCACTCATTAATAACTACATAGCCTTGGACAATGACTTAATCCCTTTGAGCCTTGGTTTCCTCCCCTTCAAATGGGATTTAAAAACGACTTGCTCTATACAGTGCCGAGCACATAGTCAGTATTCTACCTGTGAGCCCTCTTTTCATTAGGACACCCCCTCCCACGCTGAGACACGTGTTACTCTGAAAATTAAGATCATGTATGGGCTCCCTGTACCAATAATAAAATACCAGAATTAAAGAGCTAAAAGCATCTTTATCTTAAACGATCCTGTGATCCACATGACACCACAAAGTTTGTGAGAGCATAGGCTAAAGACACACTAAGGGAACAAAGATCCTAATGCAGTAATAGGAGATTCATGGGAAAAGTTCTACTAATTCAATAAGTATATTTGTTGAGTGTCTTAAGAGCCTTCTATGGCTCCATAAAATGACAGATTTACATTTAATATCCACTTGACCGAACCCATTAAATGTGTAAGAGGCACTCTCTTGCTGACCATCAGATATCTGGTTTCTTAAGTATTAATTTTTCATATCGCTCTGGCCAGGCAAAGGCATTAACAACCTAGTGAACGTCCAACCACAGTTTTGTTTTTTTTCCCCCTTTGTCCATAAGAGAAAATCCAAATGGAGCAGTCTCTGTATTTCAACAGGCTGCAGTTGAGTTTATTTAATTTATCCCTTTACTACTCTTTACCAAATTCATACTGGGCATATACTTTGTGCAAAGTATTCAAGAAAACTAAGAAGCATGAGAGAACTCTTGTTCTTACAGAATTCTGTGTGTTGTCAAACCTTTTCACCATAATGTGACAGGCAGTGATAAAGTGCCATTACAAAGTAGAAGGCTGGGCCGGGTGCAGTGGCTGACGCCTGTAATCCCGGCACTCTGGGAGGCCGAGGTGGGTGGATCACTTGAGGTCAGGAGTTCGAGACCAACTCGAGCTAACCAACATGGTGAAACCCCATCTCTACCAAAAAATAAAAATAAAAAATTATATATAATATACACATAAAAGTTAGCCAGTGTCGTGGTGCATACTTGTAATCTCAGCTACTCGGGAGGCTGAGACAGGAGAATCACTTGAACTCGGGAGGCAGAGGTTGCAGTGAGCCAATCCAGCTGCTACACTCCAGCCTGGGCAGCAGAGCAAGACTTCATCTCAAAAAAACTAAAAACAAAAAACAAAAAAACAAAAACAAGGTAGAAGGACGGGCACAGTGGCTCACACCTGTAATCCCAACACTTTGGGAGACTGAGGCAAGAGGACTGCTTGATATCAGGAATTCAAAACCAGCCTGGGCAACGTAGCAAAATGCTGTCTTTACTAAAAACAAAACATTAAAAAAATTAGTTCGGTGTGGTAGCACATGCACACCTGGGTAGTTCCAGCTACTTGGGAGGCTGAGGTGGGAGGATCACTTACTTGAGCCCAGGAGTTTGAGGCTGCGCCACTGCACTCCAGCCTGACGGACGGACAGAAAGAGATCCTGTCTCCAAAAAAAACCACAAAAAGCAAAATAGAAAGCATGTGCCCTGGGACACTGAATCAGCTCGCAAATAAGTGCACTAACCAAAACCTCAAGGAGAAGGTCGCATTTGAAGTAAGATTTAAAGGACGGACTGTATTTAAACATGGGACATGGGAAATAGTGTAAGTAAAGGAATTAGAATTCAAACCCACATCTAATTTCAAAGCTACGCTACCTCACCCCACAGTGTGGCTTGAACAGAATACCTTACACAAAACAGAAGGAAAAAGACTGAGGCCAGATCACAGAAGGCTTAGCATGTCACACTAAAGAATAATCAGCAGATAAAAGCTAAGCAGAGTAATGAGACTCCAGTGAGATCAGAGCTGTTTAAATGCATGATTACATAGTACCTGCTGAGAGTATTTTCTGGTGGTACCAAAGTTTCTAACAGAAGATCTTAAGTTACCTGTTTATTCCCCTGTCTCTCTAATCAACCCTAGATGAGATCAGTATAATAGTATGCAGCTAATGCTATTAAGAAAATTAAACTATTTAATCTGTAACTGAAACCCGTAACTATATTGTCCAACAACTATGAGGCCTTTTGTCTTACCTTATACTTAATTAGTTGGTTTCACTCTAAATCATCTGCCAGTGACTGTCTGTTAAAGAACAAAGGACTGAATAAATATGTCAAGCTTCTTAAATGTAACTCACAAAATGATAGTCAGAATTGATTATAAAAAGGCCACCGATTGCTTGGTAGTACTAACCCCTACAGCAAGAAAATGCCTACTAACTACTTAGCTGCCCTAACCAAGTCTAGTCAGATGAATTTCTCGATTTTGAAAATTGCTAATGGAAATTCTGTAATTTTCCTTTGTAAATGGCCCTAGTGATTAATAATCTTTAGTCAGATAATTCTTTTTGATGGTCACATTAAACCTCTCATTACAATACAAATCAATTGCCTATGTACAAAGTAACAGGTCAATCTACTGAAAAGTCAACCAGTGAAATTATGATCCATCCATTAACAAAATATTTAAGCAACTGGGTCATGAGTGGATCAACAATCACAGCTTAACAATCCCAGCAACCCTAAACTAAGCAAAAAGAGGCAAAGCTAGGGGAAAAAGTCAAACTGCGGCATAAAAGGCAGGATGTGACAAACCAGGTACAGAAGAGCGACGAGAATAAAAGCCAGCCGTATTTCTAATACTTCTGGCATCATTCATCTATCCACAGATCCACAGTAGCCCTGAAGGATTTAGCAGGTGAAAGAACACTCAAAGTATGACGCTCCCAAGACCCACAAAAACCAAACCCATTACCACCAAAGAGTCCTTAAAGCAAAAAGAAGAAACTTGGGCCCAGAGATGAGAAGAGACTTTCTAGATTACCTGGAAAGTCAAAGGCAGAGGTTAGTGCAACCTATTTTCACAACATCAGGTAGTAAGTCACTCTTGACCTAGGACATTTTTAAGACTTTAATCCTTTCAAACATCCTATGGTATCCTCACTTTCACAGAAAACTGAATCTTAAGAGAAGTTAAGTGATTTCCTCAGAGTCCCTGCAGTATTTCCCAAACTCACTTGGATCCAAACTTTATGGAAATGTTCATACAGACATGTTAAACGAATTCAAACACAGGCAATAAGAAAAGATTTCATAAGGGAGATTAAGTTGTTAATAAGGATCTTAAAGGATACTTAGGATTCTGCTGGTAAAGGAGAAACATTTCAAACGAAAGGCATTAGGAAGAAATAAATGCCCAAGATAGATATTTGAAGGATTGTGAAGAGACATATAAGGCAGAAGGCAGGCCAGACGCAGTGGCTCATGTCTGTAATCCCAGCACTTTGGGAGGCCAAGTCCAGTGGATCATCTGAGGTTGGGAGTTCGAGACCAGCCTGACCAAAATGGAGAAACCCCATCTCTACTAAAAATACAAAATTAGCCGGGTGTGGTGGCACATGCCTGTAATCCCAGCTACTCGGGAGGCTGAGGCAGGCAAATCGCTTGAACCCAGGAGGTGGAGGTTGCAGTAAGCTGAGATCGTGCCATTGCACTCCAGCCTGGGCAACAGGAGCGAGACTCCATCTCAAAATATATATATATACATATATACACACACACACAGACACACACACACATATATATATGTTAATAGGGTAATAATGAGAAACAGAGCTGGAAAAATGGGAAGCAAATTGTAGCAAGCCTTGAATGTCTGGCTCAGTTTTCACAAAATTCTGCTCAAGTTATAGCCCCCAAAATGACTCCCTCTTTATATGCATGCTGCCAAGACCCATGAGTCAGGTAAATAAACTTACACAGATTTCATTTCCTTCACAAAGACCTCTTTTTCTTGGAGATGTCCAACAGCTAGATTCCTGAGCTAGAAATTTCAAATCTACAGGTATGATTCATTTCAAAGAGTGAATAAGAATCAAAAGGAAAATGAGAAAATAGACTTAAATCAGAGTGTGAGAACTAATCATTCCCTTGTAAAGCTTCCTTACGGCCTCTTTTCCATAAAATAAATGAGAAAAATGACTTACTAGCCCTATTAGATGCCAAGAAATTTACATATGTTATCTCTGATACTGTAACAACCTTTCATAATAGGAATTATTCCTATTTTACAGATGAAGAAATTGAGGCTCGGAGAAGAACAAAAACTTGCCTAAAATCATTTAGCCTGCAACAGCAGGATTGATATTTAAACCCAGAACCAAGGAGGGGGGTGTGTATGTGTGTTTGAGGGGGGGCAGGGGTGTCTGTCTACAGAGAAATTGCCACGAAACAGCTTTATGTAGAACTTACAGTTTAAAGGCCGGGCGCGGTGGCTCAAGCCTGTACTCCCAGCACTTTGGGAGGCCGAGACGGGCAGATCACGAGGTCAGGAGATCGAGACCATCCTGGCTAACCCGGTGAAACTCCGTCTCTACTAAAAAATACAAAAAAACTAGCCAGGTGAGGTGGCGGGTGCCTGTAGTCCCAGCTACTTGGGAGGCTGAGGCAAGAGAATGGCATGAACCCGGGAGGCGGAGCTTGCAGTGAGCTGAGATCCGGCCACTGCACTCCAGCCTGGGCGAGTCTCAAAAAAAAAAAAAAAAGCCAATGAACCTAGCTGATCCTCACTCTGCCATATCCCTTAGGACATGCAGAAAGCAGCACAATTTCTCTTCATCACATTAAGAGCTTTCTTGTCCAAACATGCTTGCTACCAAGCATCTGGAGAAAGCTGTTAGCCAAGCACGAAGCCACTACAAACCTGCAAATCTTTCTTGAAGGAACCACCAGGCCTCAGCAGAGAGGCAAATGCCTGTTTTCATAGTCGCTTTCATAAAATAGTTATTCAGAATTTATCCAAGCTTAGCAAATATGGATGAAAACAATTCTGTTTTTCTTTTATTGGAGAAGGAAGAAGATACGTATTACAAAATCTCATAATTGAGAACAAATATTTGCAAACTCTAAATCTGACCAAGAATTTGTACCCAGAATATATAAAGACTTCTTACAACTCAGTAAGAAGAAAAACCAAACAAAAACTGGGCAAGAAACCTGAATAGACATCTCACCAAAGCAAACATGAGTTGCTAAAAAGCACATGAAAAGGTACCCACTTAATTATTAGGGAAATGCAAATTAAACCACAATGAGCTATTACCATACAGTCATTAGAACAAAAAAGTTAGATAAAACCAAACCACTTTGGAAAATAGTCTGCAGTTTCTTTAAAAGTTATGCATGAGGCTGGCCATGGTGTCTCAAGCTGATAATATCAGCTACTCAGGGAAGCTGAGAAAGGAGGATCACTGGAGGTAGGAGTTCAAAGCTAAATTGAACTATGATTGCACCACTGCACTCCAGCATTGGCGACCTCATTTCTCTTTTATTATGATTATTAATATTTTATTTTATTTTTGTATTTCTAGTAGAGATGAGGTTTCACCGGGTTAACCAGGCTGGTCTCGAACTCCTGACCTCAAGTGATCCGCCCACCTCAGCCTCCCAAAGTGCTGGGATTAAAAAGAAGAAATTATGCATGAGATTAGCATAGCCTCAGTAATTCCACTCCTAGAAACCTACCCAAGAAAAATTAAAGTATGTCAACTCACAGACTTGCAGGTAATTCTTCATATCAGCACTATTCATAATAGCCAAACTGGAAACAATACAAATATCTACCAACTGGCAAACAAATAAACAAAAGGTGATACATCCCTACAATTAAATATTATTTAGCAAAAAAAAAATGATATAGTGATACATAGGACAACCTGGATGAACCTCAAAAACATTATAGTAATTGTAGAAATCTCATGCCAAAGACTACATATATCATATAATTCCATTTATATAAAATGTCCAAAAGAGACTTTTTTTTTTTTTTTTGAGACATGGTCTCGCTGTGTTGCCCACGCTGGTCTTGAACTCCTGGGCTCAAAGGATCCTCCTGCCTTGGCCTCCCAAAGTACTGGGATGCAGGCATGAGCTACCGTGCCCAGCACAAAAGAGGCAATTTTATGAAGTCAAAAAGCAGAGCAGTAGTTGCTGGGGGAGACAGGGAGGACTGGGGAGGGAGCAGGGAAAGACTACAAAAGAATTTGAAAGAATTTGGGGAATGAGGGAAATGTACTAAAACTGGACTGTGACACAACGCTATATGTTTATTAAATATCACTGAACAAGTCACTTACATTGAGTAAATTTCAGGTACAGAAATGACACCTTAATAGAACTTTTTTTGTTTGTTTTTGGTTTTGGTTTTAAGACGGAGTCTCACTCTGTCACCCAGGATGGAGTTCAGTGGCATCATCTCAGCGCACTGCAACCTCCGCCTCCTGGGTTCAAGCGATTCTTGTGCCTCAGCTTCCCAGGAGCTGGGATTACAGGCACCCGCCACCACGCCCAACTAACTTTTGTATTTTTAGTAGAGATAGGGTTTCCCCACATTGGCCAGGCTGGTTTCCAGCTCCAGACCTCAGGTGATTCCCCCGCCACGGTCTCTCAAAGTGCTGGGACTGGGCGTGAGCCACCGTGCTGGCCATAGAGCTTTTTAAAAAGCAATTGCCAAATACTTATTTATATTTATTTTCTCTCTATAGTTAGTAACTCCAAGGGAAACAAATATGTTAGAAAGGCAAAGTAATAATATTTTGTTTGGATACAAAATATTTAAATAGTCATAATAATATAATTATTATGTATTCACAAATCAGTAAATACTGAATTGACCCAAAAAATGGCTTCACTAGAAGGAAAGAGAGGGTCTATAAACTGTTCATTTCTGGCCAGGCGCAGTGGTTCATACCTGTAATCCCAACACTTTGGGAGGCTGAAGCAAGCGGATCACTTGAGGTCAGGAGTTCGAGATCAGCCTGGCCAACATGGAGGAACCCCATCTCTACTAAAAATGCAAAAATTAGTTGGGTTTGGTGGCATGCGCCTGTAATCCCAGCTACAAGGGAGGCTGAGGCACAATAATCACTTGTACCCGGGAGGTGGAGGTTGCAGTGAGCCGAGATCATAACACTGCACTCCAGCCTGGGCAACACAACGAGACCTTGTCTCAAAAAATAAAAATAAAATAAAACTGCTAATTTCTCATCTTCAACAGAGGGAAGCCAAAGAATAGTGCCAAAATTTGGACAAATCAGGAAACAGCAGAATAAGCATATTATTTATCATGGCAGTGAGCAGCAGAAGAAATAAAATGGTCTTTCCCAGGAGTGAAAAGATTTGTAACTGTTGGAAGAATGAAATGATGTAAAATGTAATAGTAAAGCTGATTACATGGATTGAGAAAAGTGCTACAAGAACGCTATAGACACTACAGCATATACCAGACCTTCATCCACTAGAGGGTGCAAGGACAACACCACAGAAGGACCTAAACTATTGATGGGTGACCTGAGGTCAGACGTTGGACAGAAGCAACAGTTTGAAAAAGCTTTGCACAAAGGCTAAAAGTGGGGTTCTAGACAACCTAATAGAAAAAAAAAAAAAAAAAGCAATTTCATACTTTCTGTAATTTAAGAGCAAAGCACAAGCATGTTCAATTAAATAAAAGAGGATCAGAAAGAAACTTATAGATTGTGAGATACAGAAGGGTTAACATTTTACTTCTGAACCATTTTAATCCAGTCTCCAGCTGGGAGGTCTTAGAGTTTGGGTGGAAAGATGGCAAGTAGGGGAGTGACTGCTAAAAAGTATGGGGTTTCTTGTGTCCGGGCGCAGAAGCTTATGACCGTAATCCCAGCACTTTGGGAGAAGGCGGGTGGAGCGCATGAACTCAGGAGTTCAAGACCAACGTGGGCAACATGGTGAAACCCCATCTCTACCAAAAATACAAAAATTAGCTGGGCATGGAGGCGTACACCTGCAGTCCCAGCTACTCAGGAGGCTGAGATGGGACGATCACTTGAGCCCGGGAGGCGGAGGCTGCAATGAGCAGAGATCACGCCACTGCACTCCAGCCTAGGTGACAAAGTGAGACTCCATCTCAAAAAAATAAAGGTATGAGGTTTCTTTAAGGTTGCATTTTTAAGGACACTAAGTATCAGAATAATGTTTTTCAAACAGGTTGCAATCCATTCGTGGGTCCAGGAAAAATTCAGCAGACATCAGTTTTGGTCAATCGTTGGTCACAATCGACAGTTTTTTGAAGGGGACAGAAAATATCACAGTACTTAGAACATGGTTAAGATAGGCAGCATTCGATAAGACTAATTCTAAGTTACGGTCAACACATACGTTTGTGTGTATACTGGGGCATGACATAAAAGCAACTGCCTCCTTGGGGTCACAGTCTTTTTTTAAGCTCAAAAGCACTAAGCTAGAACCTGAACACCCTTACCATACCCTTCATTCCACTAACTATCCCTGAGGGAATAAAAGTCATTATCATTTCTTGAACCAAGTCAAATGAGTATCACAGAAGATGCATTTGCTATTGTCCACGGCTCCCAATTTTAAAAAAGCCTCGAGAGTTCATTGCAAAAATCTGACTAAAATAAAGTTCATTTTCTACCCATGAAAAAACTGGTTAGAAAAAAGAAAAAATGTTTTGAGGAAAGAAAAGACTTTTTAAGAAAAAAACCCTTAGGTCATTTTAAATTTACCCTCTATATTAAAAGTAAGCCTGCCACTCTGAATTTAAATCTTTACTTGTCTATGTTATATTTGTCACCTCCTTTGATGTTCCCACTTGTTTCTGCTAATCAGTGGGACATATCCACATTGTGTCTTTCAACAGAATTTTAGAAAATTAAAGAAAAAAATGTAGTTTTGAGAAGTCACTGACAAGCATTTCAAATATCAAAGAATGGACCCAGTGTGGTGGTTCACATCTGTAATTCTAGCACTTTGGGAGGCTGAGGTGAGCGGATCACCTGAGGTCAGGAGTTTGAGATCAGCCTGGCCAACATGGCAAAACGCTGTCTCTACTAAAAATAGAAAAGTTAGCCAGGCTTGGTGGCATATGTCTGTAATCCCAGCTACTCAGGAGGCTGAGGCAGAAGAATCACTTGAACCCGGGAGGCGGATGTTGCAGTGAGCCGTGATTGCGCCACTTCATTCCAGACTGGGTGACAGTTTCAAAAAAAATTGACAACATGACATTTTTCTCTGTATTTAAAATAAGAAAATATAAATTTTAGATCATAAACTATTTTAACAAACAAGATAGAAAACTTGACAGAAATAAGTTATTCAAGGGACTTTCAGGTCATATGAAGACTTCATGCTCCCACATTCTCCAAAGATTCCAGAATATCTTGTCACACCAGCAAAAGAACATTCATATTCAGAGACACTGACAGAAAAATACAAAAGGGAAATACAAGACATGGAGGCTGAAAATTGGGGTTCAAGTCCCATTCTTTACTTACTACCTATGTAAGGAAGACTGGGAGATTCATTTGACAGTCTCTGTGCTTTGGTATTCTTTTATCTATAAAACAGGGATAATAAAGCCCAATCTACCTGGTTGAACTACTGTGAAGATCAAAACTGGATATACACAGGATTGCTTTGTAAACTGTAAAGAAGTACTTAGCAGACATTACTAAAAAAGAAAAGGGAAGAAAGGAAGGAAGGAAGGAAGGAAGGAAGGAAGAAAGAGAAAGAAGGAAAGAAAGGACTATACTGAGGATACTGCTAATCAACAGCACTCCTTTTTTTTTTTTTTTTTTTTTTGAGACAGAGTCTTGCTCTGTTACCTAGGCTGGAGGGCAGTGGCACAATCTCAGCTCACTGCAACCTCCAACTCCGGGATTCAAGCAATTCTCCTGCCTCAGCCTCCCGAGTAGCCGGGATTACAGGCATGCACCACCACGCCCAGCTAATTTTTTTGTATTTTTAGTAGAGATGGGGTTTCACCATATCGGCCAGGCTGGTCTCGAACTCCAGACCTTGTGATCCTCCTGCCTTGACCTCCCAAAGTGCTAGAATTACAGGCGTGAGCCACCACGCCTGGCCCTTCAGCACTACTTTCAACACTTAGTTTTGAAAGTATCCCACTGCTGAACTTCCCTTACTTGGTTAGGCCATCCCAATGAAGCAAAACAAATTATCTCTAGTTTGTGTGTATCTGCTCTAATCCTCTTCCCTACCCATCCTCCAAACTGAGTTGACTCTAAAACAATAAAACAAAATTTAGCCAATAACCACTAAGGAGACACAAAATTGATGAAACAAAAGTAAGCCTTCCCTATGGTTGATTAAAGTATAAACCTCTTTTAATCAATTAATTTGTTAAATTAACTAACGTTCTCCAGTTCCCAAGTCTAATAAAGGGATGCTTTTAACAGTCTTAGCCCACCTAAAACTAGTAAACAACTCTCTCCTATTTGCCCCCTAGCCCTTCTTCTATCAGTAGCTGAGTTGTATGCTTACCAAAAATCACTTGTGTTTATTCACCTGCCAGTTTATAGAAGTCATAAGTTCTTATAATTATATAATTAAATGTTTTATATATATATATATATATGCATCAATGAAATAAATTAGAAAAGTTTCCTTGAAAACAACTCTAATGTGAATGCTTTGTGAAAAACAAGTCAAGACACTGAAAACTTTTGCTCAAATTAGATGTGGGCAGGACAACTGTAAAAGACTGGGCAAGAAGGGGGAATCATACAAATCTAGCTACACAGTTTGACCCAAATTACTCTGAATGTCATTAAGACCTTGTTCCTCTTTAAAACAAACAAATTAGAACTCACAGATGATGCTCTGGGAGCATAGTTTATGCAAAAATTCAAGTAGTATTTCAATCACATCTATATATAAGGACCTTGACCTCATTATCAGGAAACTGAAGAGTAAACATATATTTGTTTAAATTAAAAATGCTCTATATTAAAATAAAAGTATAAAATATTTCCCCACTTCAACCAGTTGTTAAGATTAACTCATGGCCTACTAGTTCTGATCACATTGGTTAAGAAAACACTGACTGTATTTCTTTAATTAGAGAAGGATGGCCATACATCCCAGTTTACCTGGGACTGTTTGAAACTAATTATTGGCATCACTTTTTATTCTCAAAAGTGCCCAAACTTAAATGCTAAAGTTTATATGGTCACCTTATTTATAACAGACATAAAGTTGTTGCACCAAGAACGAGCGAGGGCCAGCCTTAGGACCCCCATCACTTTCCAGAAAACCCCTAAGAGCCATCCTATATAAACAATCTTAGCAAAAACAGGAAGCCTGCTGTGCAGAACAAAGCAATCTTCTAATCAGATTGCTGCTCTTAAGTTTTTCTTATATAAAAACCCTAGAGCTGATGCACACAAGTATTCTCCCACTTTAAAAATACTGCAAATCCATAAAACATTCCAGCCTTAATCAGGGCCTGGGAACACGCCTAAGCACATGCACATAAATCACAAATAAACAGTCAACTAGGAATCTAAACCACTACATGGTATCATCAATCTAAAATCCTGCCTGGCTTTATTTATTTATTCATTTATTTTTGAGACAGGGTCTTGTTCTGTCGCCCAGGCAGGAGTGCAGTGGCACAATCATAGCTCACCGCAGCCTCAATCTCCCAGGCTCAAGCGATCCTCCCACCTCAGCCTCCCAAGTAGCTGGGACTACAGGCACACACTACCACACTCGGGTGATTTTTTTAATTTTTAGTAAAGACAAGGTCTTGCTATGTTTCCCAGGCTGGTCTCCAACTCCTGGGCTCAAACAATCCTCCTGTCTTGGCCTCCCAAAGTGTTGGGATTAGAGATATAAGCCACTGCACTTGGTCCTGCATGGCCTTAGATAAAATTTCTCACTTTTCTGAACTAGTTTTCACTTATGTAAAACTGGAACAGTGTTTGTCTCCTCCACTTCCACAGAGAAACGACGTTAGTAAGTATAGTGAAATGCTCAGAGTGCTTTCTAAAAGCAATGGATTGTCATCCCATAAAGCTTCTTAACAGATCGGGAAAGAAGGCTGAGGTCACCGTGCATAAACATGCAAGAGGTGGCAGCTGGTTTTCCCTGCTCCTTTCCTTCAGGTTTTTAACTCAAATGTGCTATTGGGACTGTATATAACATGATAAAAGAATCACTAAAAAAGTGAAATGCTGGTGGTACATTTGGTGCTAACAAACTCAGTAGTAATAATCTTTAGTCAGGAGTCACAGACTTCTACGTCTGTGGTTGAGCTTGAAGAAGTCTATGAAGCCCCCACATTATTTTGTAATAATGTAAATGAGTGAATGGGCACATTCACACATGACCACATTTTCCTCTGGTCAATAAATAATTCTCCAGTACAGAGAAAAGGACCCTCAGAGAGAAGACAAATTTCAGTTCTTATTCAGCCACTTACTTGAATTGTTGCCTTGGATAAGTCACTTTACCTCTGTGTGCTTCAATTTCCTTATCTTTCCAAAGGGAATATTTGCCTTATCTACTTCAAAAGGGGTGTTTGGAAGAATAAGATGAGAAAACACCATGAAAGTGGTCCACAATAATAAAAAAAAAAAAAATAATAACTCTTTTAATATCACCATTCAGCCACTGATAAGAATCTTGTCTGCAGATGGTTCTTATCTATTTAGAAAGGAACAGTGAAAGAATAAGGAAAGCAAACAGGCCGGTGTGGTGGCACACACCTGTGACCCCAGCTACTCAGGAGGCTGAGGTGGGACGATCACTTGCACCCCGGGGGTCAAGGCTGCAGTGAGCCATGTTCATGCCACTGCACTCCAGTGTGGGTGACAGAGCAAGACCCTTTTGGTTTTGGTCTCAAAAACCAAACCAAACCAAAACAACAACAACAACAAAAAAAAAAAAAAGGGAAAGCAAATAAAGGCACAATTAAAATTCACCTTCACCCCATTCCCAGTTCCTTGATTTGCTGAGCCAAAACCATGCTGAGGAGACATAAAGATCACAAGTTCCATTTCCGCCAGCTCAGCCTGTTCAGCGACCAGTGTTTCATGCTGATAAATGCCTCTCAAATCTCAAAACACAAAGTAAGAGTTCACAAGGTTAGGCGCATTAATTAGCAGTACTCATTTGGATTCTGTATTCATCAAATACAACAAGCAGCTATTCAATATTTGCCTATTTGCACACTCTAAGATCTCTAATTCAAAGATCCAACCACAGTACAAAATAAAGCCCATGAAAATAAACTAAAATAAACCTGTCACCATCAGAATGTGCCTCAAAGTAAATTAGCAGCTTTAAACCATGGCAAAGGGCTGTAACAGGCCTGCAGCAGAGATAGCATGAGTAATGAATGTGCAGGTTACAGAAGTGGGCCCCTGCTGCAAAACAAAGAAAAAATAAAGTAGGTACAATCAAACAGACTACTTTTTTAGGCTTTAATAAATTCCTATTAACTCTTTTTGCTTAGCTCCTTATTGATCTGTAATCCCCACAAGAATACAGTTCCCTTTCAGTCTTCTAAACTCAGACTTTACATCAATTAGCTTTACCTTCCTAAATCCAGAATAAGCAACATTTTATAAATAATAAAGTAACTGCATTAGTTTGCAAGACTAGATTAAGAGACTAACTATGACCCCTTTATTACATGTCCTAGGTGAAAAGTACAGGATGAAACAGAAACTGTCACTACCTTTAAAGCAGCCCATAGGACTGCAGTTCTCAAGCGCACTACATAGCAGAATCACCTTTGGGATTTATAAACATTTGAATGGGTAAGCCCAACCTTAACTTACCCAATCAGAATCTCTGTAGGGTGGATCTCCAGGTATGAGAATTTTTTCTGATATATGACTAAGATATAAAAGTACTATCAAAGGGTATAAGTTTCCCAGCTTAGAGAAGCTCTAGCACAGACACAAACCAGAAAGAAAAACAAATAAATCTTTATATTTTCTTTAGATTTGGGATAAATGGCCCTATCTTTTACCAAAAGCTTCCATCTTCAATATCAACAGTGATGAACTCAGTGGGGGATGAACACAGAGATAACAACACTTCTTCTCTCCATGCCCTATCTGGGGCCAATCTGACATCAACTCAGCACCAAAAGTGCAAGAATTGGACAAATACTCTCAAATCTGAAAGGCCTGCAAATAGGTGACTACTGATTATCAACCATCCTAGTTTTTGTTTTCTTGTAGTTGTTGTTTTTGTTTGTTTTTTGTCTTGTTTTTGAGACAAATTCTCACTCTGTCACTCAGGCTGGAATGCAATGGTGCAGTCTCAGCTCACTGCAATCTCCGCCTCCCCAGTTCAAGCGATTCTCCTGCCTTAGCCTCCCGAGTAGCCAGGACTACAGGTGCGCACCACCACGACTGGCTAATTTTTGTATTTTTAGTAGAGACGGGGTTTCACTATGCTGGCCAGGCTGGTCTCGAACTCCTGACCTCATGATCCACCCACCTTGGCCTCCCAAAGTGCTGGGATTACAGGTGTGAGCCACCGCACCCAGCCGACCATCCTAGTTTTTAAGATCCGCTTCAGGAGCTCTGATGAGATTCAGTGAACTTCTGGAAAGGACACTATGAACTCTTTCGTTTAGCACTATAACTCATATCCCTTGGACAAGTAGAACAATGGTAGTTTTTTTTTTTTGACAACCCTGTAAGGAATAATGGCATTCCAAGATATTTCTAGGAGCTACCCTTTCAAATCTCCTGAAGAACGTCAATATCTCCAAACAGCAAGGAGACAAATTTCTTTTGGAGGCAAGGTGATTTAAGCCACACCATTTCTCTAAGAGGAAGCCTTACCTGTTCTTCTATCCTAGCTCTGCTTCAACGTCATGTGCTCAAGTCTTCAAAGAGCAAAAAGATAGGGAAGGCATTTTATACACTTGCCTAAACCATACTGAGGGTGTCTCGTAGGAAGCAGTTCTGCTCTGACCCATAACAGGGCCTGGGCTTTTCCAGTCATCCTCCCATCTAACAAAGAAAGGCGGCAGAAACTTCACTTTCTTAAGCAAGCCTTCCCTGATTAAAACCATAAGGCTGAATTCCCCCAGGGAGGAGAATGGAATTTTCTTGCTACAGATCATTACAAGGACTCAAAAACTCTGTGCAGGCAGGGGCTAACTGGCAGGTAATAAAGAGACAAGTCCAGCATTCAGAATTATGAGGCATCGAGAAAACCAGGTCAAAAAATTATTATGTAGCGTGGAGAAGAAAATACAAAAGCAATCGTGACTGTGCTTGAGTAATTATTTTCTCTTATAATATCCACAATTTTAATAACATAATACTTACAGAATTTTAAAATATGCTTAATTTACATCCGTAAAAGTACATTCATTGCTGAAACAAGCCACATTCCCTTTCAAAGTAAGTAATTTCAGGAAATGTTCTCTATCATAGCAACCCTTTGATGAAGCACACCACACACATACATCATCTGAGTTACAAACAGCAGACACCAACCTGGCTGTCCCGCGCTGGGAATCCATGATAACCTGGAGTCAGAGGCTCGTTCTATGAGAAAGACAAGAAAAATATCAAACTATGAGATGAAAGAAAATGTTAAGAATAATCAAAATCATCCAAACTGATCAAATATAAATTTCTGCCCTGGTTCCTAAAATGTTCCATTAACTGTATTCCACCCTACCTAAGTGTATATATCTCCTCATTAAGCCTCTACACTGGCAAAAACAAAAAACAGTATTTGCTTAGGAGCACTATTCAGAAAAACTGTTTTCCTCCTTATACAGCTAAATCTGTTTCCTTTCCAGGATATCTTAGGCAGGGTGCTACTGAGACTGGGGTCAGAGTAATTCCTAACTTCATCATACACTGTGGGACTTCAGCATCCCCAGTCCCAACTCACAGTAAGCCACTAGCACCTCTAAACACTAGGATAACTAAAAACTTGTTGGTTTATTTCCAAATGTCCTCTGGATGGAAAGTGGACAAGTACCAACCCTGCTGAGAACTGCCTCTTGACCCAGAAAAGTTCTAGGTCCTCGTCTCTATCAACCTGTTTCCCCTCAGTTTTTACTTTTGTATTTATTTATTTTTTGTTTCATCCCCTCAGTTCTCTTAAATCTGGATGAAATTCAACCTCTGTTCAAGACTTTCTCTACTACTCTATATCATCCTATGGACTTAAGTGACTCCTCTTAATATTTAATATTTAATTAGCTTACTTGTGCAGCTTACTTTTTACGTTATTTATGATTCTAATTAATCTTATTTTTTAAAGGTATATCATGTTGAGTATCTGTCTCTTCTTCACTTTAAACCACTAAATCAAGATCCTTGAGGGCAAGGATGATAGCTAATAAAAGCTATGCAAACCCTAATTTAGTATAAGGTCATATAACATGAACACTCATTTCCAGCTTATTTGACCCATTCAATCATTCAGTTAACATATACTAATATTAAAATTTTCCAAGCACTGTTAGTTGACTGATGGAGTAAAGAATATGAATAAAAACAAGGCCCTTGCTTTCAAGGCAACTTTTAAATGAGGGAAGATACATGTGCACACAAAGGACTAAATGAGAACATACAGTGCTTTTGTAATCTTCAAAGTGCTCAACATCGTTACTTAGATATTCATCCTTTTCTTCCATTCATTTGTACTTTCATTCCTACTAGCAGAACAGCGTAAAAGAAATTTTCATTGATAGGACTTTTGAATACAACAATAGAGGAAACTTTCCACTAATTGGTAGGTTGACTATATTCAGATATTTGATAGTCAAAAGCATGAAAGTCCGAAGACAACTTAAGCTCACTGCAGAGACCCTGTGTCTTGTTCATCATGATTTCCCTGAGATCTAGCACAGTATCTAACACACGTAGACACCCAAAAGAATGTGTAAATAAATACATGGAGCTAAATAACCAGAAAAATGTGTAGGAATTCAGTCACTGAGGCAATCATAGACAATCCAAGTTCTCTTTATCTATTCCTATGAACCTATTTTGGACATTTTAATATTTACAGTCTCCTCAAAGAAAGCACATTAGACACTGAGGATAACTGCCTTTAAAAAAAATCATGGGTACCAAAACAATCTTGTAAAAGAAGAAAAAAGTTGAAGGACTCCCACTTCCTGATGCCACAGTTTACTACAAAGCAACAATAATCAAGAGAGTGTAATACTAACATAAGGATACACACATAAACCAACAGAATACAACTGAGAGTCCAGAAACATGCCCTTACAGTTATGTGTCATCAAAGGGAAAAGGACAGTCTTTTCAACAAACGACACTAAGACAACTGGACATCCACATGGTAAAAGAATGAAGTTGGAACCCCACCCCACACTATAAACAATATTAACTCAAAATAGAGCATATTTAAAACCATAAAACTCTTTAAAAAAAGATAAAGCTAATCTTCATGACCTTTGATTAGACAACAGTTTCTTCAATGTGACACCAAAAGCACAACCGACAAAGGAAAACAAATAAATTAGACTTCATCAAAATGTAAAACTTTTGGCTGAGTGCAGTGGTTCATGCCTGTAATCCCAGCACTTTGGGAGACCAAAGGAGAACTGCTTGAGGCCAGGAGTTTAAGACCAGCCTGGGTAACACAGTGAAACCCATCTCTACAAAAAATTTCAAAAAATAGCTGGATGTGGTGGCGCACACCTGCAGTCCTAGCTATTCAGGAGGCTGAGACAGGAAGATCGCCTCAGCCTGGGAGTTTGAGGCTTCAGTAAGCGATGATCGCACCACTGCACTCTAGCCTGGGACAACAGAGCAAGCACACTTTCTTAAAAAAAAAAATTTTTTTTTTTAAAGATTGGGTGCAGTGACTTACACCTGTAATCCCAGCACTTTAGGAAAACAAGGTGAGAGGGTCTCTTGAGCCCAGTTCAAGACCAGCCTGGGCAACTTAGTGAGACCCCACTTCTACCAAAAAAAAATTATTTAAATTATGTTTTGTGCTTCAAAGAATACCATCAAGAAAATAAAAAGATAACCCACAGAATGGGAGAAAATATTTGCAAGTCATATGTTTGATAAGGAATGTGTATCCCAAATACATAAAGAACTCTTAAAACTCAAGAACAAAAGGACGAATAACTTAAAAATTGGCAAAATATTTGAATAGACAGTTCTCCAAAAGAGATGTGCAAATGGCCAGTAAGTACATGGAGATGCTCAATATCATAAGTCATTATGCAAATCAAAACCACATTGAGATAAAACTCACACTCATCAGAATGGTTATAATCAAAAAGACAGACAACAATAAGTATTGTCATAGATGCGGAGAAATCAGAATTCTTCCACACTGCGGGTGGGAATGTAAAATGGTACAGCTGCTCTGGAAACAGCTGGATAGTCCTTCCATTAAACATAGAGTTATATGACCGAGCAATTCCACACCTGTGTATATAACTAAGAAAACTGAAAACATATGTCCACACAAGATAATACACATAAATATTCATAGCAGCATTACTTCATAATAACCAAACAGCAAGAAAAAAACAAATATCCGTCGATTGATGAATGGATAAATGAAGTATGGTACATCTATAGTGGAATATTATTCAGTAATTTTAAAAAATAAAGTACAGATACAACACAGATGAATACTGAAAACACCATGCTTGAAAACAGACACAAAAGGCCACAAATGATATAACTCAACTCGTTTGAAATGTCAAGAATAGGCAGATTCATAGAGACAGAAAATATATTAGTGGTTCCAGGGACTAGCGGGAAGAAACGAGCAGTGACTGGTAACGGCTACGAGGTTTATCTGGGGGGAGATGACAATGTTCTGGAATTAGATATTAGTGATGGATGCACACATTCATTATTATACTAAAAACCACTGAAACACTAAAAGCACTTCATAAAGGTGAGATTTATGGTCTGTGAATTATATCTCATTAAATTATTTAAAAATAATAATAGTTATAGGCAATGTTGGCTATTTTTCATACTGATTTTTATAGGGGAAACATGCAGTTTAGATTTTAACAAAAGAACAAGGCTCCTTCCGAAATGCACAAGTGCCTTTTATTTGTTCTGGATTCTACAAATTTACTTCCACACACCATTCTCTACAAATTTTAACAATGATGATGATAACCCCCCGATATTGAGCACCTAATCAGTACAGTTCCAGGATGGAGGGGAAGAGGAAGAGATAGAGGCAAAGAGAATGAGCTAATATAGTAGTATACAAAAATACATTTCCTATCACTGGGGAAACTAACTGAGAGAAGGTAAGTAACTGGCCCGATAACACATAGTATTAAATGGGAAAGTCAAACTGCCAACCTGTGTCTGCTGGACTACAAAGCCATTATTCTTTCCATTTTTCCAGGTCTCATCCCTTCTATTCATTCCACATTATCCCCTTACAAGAAACATTTCATGATTGTCTAAGAAGGGCATTAAGAAAGTAATCAAAAATCCCAAAAGCATATTAACAGAAATTCATCACTCCCAGGGGACATCCCACATATGAACCATATTCCATGAAATCCTGGAGTTCAACAATGCAAAAAAAACAAAAACAAAACAAACAAACAAAAAGTCCTATAAGGAAAAGATCACATTTGTATAAGCCGGTATTGTCAAAAACTTCAATAGAAAAGTTGGTCCTAACAGGTTGCACAGAGATGTGTCAGAGGAAATGGATTTACTCCTCCACCTGCCTTAGCAAAGCATTACTCTTCTTTATTTCCTACCTCTCAGATTAAGGCTATTTGGAACTCTCAAGCCCTCCTTGCATATACCCATCTCTTACACATGCATTAATTTTGCATGATTTTGAATTTTACAGACATGGATCCTATTGCAGGTATTCTTTAGTAATTTGGCATTTTTGCTCGATACTATGTATCAAAGCAAAGATTCATCTCCACTAGTGCACATAACTATTTTACTAACTATGATTGCCATTTGGTATTCTCTTATAAACTATAAACATGTCAAATAAATTACTTATCTTTCCTATTTTCCTGTTAATGGATAATTGAACTGTTTCCAGTTATAGTTTTTCTGCTCACACCATGCTGCCTATGAACATTCGTTTAGATTTGAGATACCATGTTTCACTTACGAGATTAGCAAAAATGGAAACACCATAAATAGGCAAAAAGATGAGTCAATGGATACTCTCACACCTAACAGTGGGAATAGAAGTATATTGGGACCCTGTTATGGAAAGTAATTTAACAGTACTATCAAAATATTGAATGCATATACCTTCTTGTAACTTCACATCTCTATCTAGACAAAGAAGCATGTGCAAAGATTTTCAAAACAATGTTGTTTGCCATAGTGAAAAACAAGAAAAAAACCTGTTTCCATTAATAACAAGGTAATAGTGTTATCAATTATTGCAAAATTTCAACATTCCACCTGAACGAGTTTTAAAACAAGGTAAAATCTTTATGAATGACCTCAGGTCATATTAAATGACAGTAGAAGAGAACGCTCAAGCAGAAATGGCTAGTTACACAGAAGGCTCAGGCAGGAGGATCACTCAAGCCCTGGAGTTTGAGACTAGCCTAGGCAACACAGCGACATCCCATCTCTTTAAAAAAAAAAAAAGGTAACTAAAGGCATAGAAAAGATAAAGAAGGATGTATAACAATCTTCTAATAGTGGTTACCTCCAGGGAGAAGAGTAAGACTTGGGGAAGGTTGAAAGGGCATGTTTTACCCAAATTTTATATTGTGTAAAATTCACATATGACTTAGAATAAAGCTGTTGTCAATGTTTCTTAATGTTTTATAACTTATAAAATCAACTATATATCTCACTTAGTCCTCACAATGTATAAAACAAGTTTTATAAATGTCATTTTACAGATGACAAAACTGAAATTCAGACAGTTTAAGTGATTTGCTCATTATCAAATAACTAATGGCAGTGGCTGAAATGACTCCAAACTTAGGTCTTGATTCTACACCCAACACTTCTACTACTTCATGACAACTATTAGGCTGGTGCAAAATTAAAGTAATGGTAAAAACCGCAATTATTTTGTGCCAGCCTAATAGTGGGAAAGATTTGCCTGGTTTGGTCAGGGATGATTATCATTATCTAATGATATGCAAGTCTGAGTGTTTAATCAGCATAAAAACAATAACTGGCATTTAAAGCAGAGATAGAATTACAAGGAAATCTACTGGAACAGAAGAGATGGAAATCAGATGTGTTAAAAGTCCAAAAAGAAAAGGTTTTAGTAGCGATATGTCTATAAGCAAGCATTACTGGCCTACTAAGTTAAGAATGAAAGAAACTGACTCTGTCTTGGCAGAGACTGCTCAAAAATAAAACTACATACATAAGAAACAAAATACCAATCACAAGAATCTTTATTAACTAAGAGGTCAGCAATTAAAACCATTTAGAAGCTTCTGGTTAGTGGACATGTGACAGTGCAACAGAAAAATCCTTAAGTAACTATCAAAAAAAACACCAACTGCTGGCCAGGCGCAGTGGCTCACGCCTATAATCCCAGCACTTTGGGAGGCCGAGGTGGGCGGATCATGAGGTCAGGAGATAAGAGAATATCCTGGCTAACACAGTGAAATCCCATCTCTACCAAAACCACAAAAAATTAGCCGGGTGTGGTGGCGGGTGCCTGTAGTCCCAGCTACTCGGGAGGCTGAGGCAGGAGAATGGCATGAACCCAGGAGGCAGAGCTTGGAGTGAGCCAAAATCGCACCACTGCACTCCAGCCTGGGCGACAGAGCAAGACTCTATCTCCAAAAAAAAAAAAAAAAAAAAAACCCCAATTGCCAGTGGACTGTGAATGTTAATGTACAGTGGATACTGAGAGAAGTGATACACAGCAAGAAAAATAGCATCTGACTTTTATATTCTTCTTTGACTGCTTAGATGTTCCTATATGCACCTACATCTGCAAAATCTCTTTAAGCAGAAGAATTCTTCATTTATTCAGTAAGAGTGGATTGAACAACTGCTTTGAGAAACATAGTGCTGGTATTCTTGTCCTTGAGGAGCTCAGAGAGTCTCAAACTCCTGGTCTCAAGTGATCCTCCTGCCTCGGCCTCCCAAAGTACTGGGATTATGGGAATGAGCCAGTGTGCTCAGCCTCAAGAAGAGAAATTGCTAAGTGACCACAGGGTGTCATTCTGCTTCCAAACCATAAGAGTTCAAAATACCTAGAGATAAGATGAAGACTTATAAGTGATACAAATCTGATAGTATTTAACAACATGGTCCCAGCATGAGGTCCAACTGTTAACTAGTAAACTAAGCTTTCACTACACAAAAACTCATTCTACCCCCACATCAAGACAAGACAATGAATGATAGTTCTTTGTTACATTCACTACTCCCTCCATATTTACTGCCCCCCCGCCTTTTTTTTTCCAATTAAAAATGACCTGGTATAAGCAGCATGTTTCATGGTAAAATCTGACACAGCGAATTTACTGGGTTCTCGAAGATTATCTTTGAAACACACTACCGTTTCTTCACTAGTGGTCACAGGTGTCTAAGAAATAACCAATCAAACCCCTTTTCTTTACAGGTGAGGAAGCTGAGACTTAGAGAAGTGCCTTGTCCACAGTCATTCAAACTAGGTAGATAGGAAAGAGAACCCAGAATTTAGAACTCCTGACCCTCAAATCATATAAAGTATTCACCTCAGACTACTAGTTATATTATAGAAATATGTAACTGCTTTCGTCATGCCATCATGCAATAGAAAGGTTGGGCTGAACCTTACAGATTTAAATTCTGGCTGGGTCAGATTCAAATTCTGGCTGGGTCACTTTCTAACTATGTGACTCTAGTCAAAATCCTTAATATCGCTGACCCTAAATTGTCTCAGCTGTGTAACAGATAATATCTACCACATAAAGTTGTGACATTAAGTGAGATGATCAGGTGAAGCTTATCTGGCACAATATTTAACATACTGGAGAAGCTCAAAAAGAATTCCTTCCCAACACCTATGTCTATCCGTTGCAAATTATATAGTCTATGGGAATAAATCCCACAAAGTAGCACATTTCCAAATAACCAACCTTTAATTTTCTTAGCTTACTCTACCTACATCAGTTCTTTAGGAATATGTGCCAAATGGCCATTCTGCCTCACTGTAAGGTGTTCAAAACCTAGTGATATTGTAAACTGATTCTAGTATTCAAGGACAGAATGAATGAGAATAGCTCTAAAGTGGCCAAAGAAACTCTGCCTTTTGTGACATATACAGTAAAGGCCACATGACAATACTTTGGTCAACAACAGATTGCATAGACAACGGTAGTCCCAAAAGACTATAATGAAGTTGGTCAGGCAGTGGCTCACACCTGTAATCTCAGCACTCTGGGAGGCTGAGGAGGGAGGATCACCTGAGGTCAGGAGTTTGAGACGAGCCTGGCCAACATGGCGAAACCCCATCTCTACTAAAAATACAAAATGTGCCGGGTGTGATGATGAGTGCCTGTAATCCCAGTTACTCAGGAGGCTGAGGGCACTAGAATCGCTTGAACCCAGGAGGTGGAGGTTGCAGTGAGCCGAGATCACACCACTGCACTCCAGCCTAGGCAACAGAGCAAAACTCTTTCCCCAAAACTCCTATTGCAGTGACATCATAACTGTCATAGCACAAAACATTACTTATGTGTTTGTGTGACTGGCATAAACAAGTCTACTGTGCTGCCAATCATATAAAAGTCTAGCACATATAATGTACAGTTCACAGTGCTTGATAAAGATAATAAGTGATTATTTTAGTGGTTTATGTATTTACTATATCACACTTTTTTCATTAGAGTGTGCTCCTTCTACTTACTAAAAAAAAAAAAGTTAACTGTAAAATAGCCTCAGGGAGGTCCTTCCTGAGGTGTTCCAGCACATGGCATTGTTGTCACAGAAAATGACAGCTCCATGTGTGTTACTGGCCCTTACTACCTTCCAGTGGGAAGGATGTGGAAGTGGAAAGCATATTGATGATCCTGTCCCTGTGGAAGCCTAGGCTGATGTGTGTGTTTACGTCTTAGCTTTCAACAAAAAAAGTTTAGAAAGTAAAAAAAAAAAAAAAATTAAAAATCTTAAAAACCTTATAGAATAAGGATACAAAGAAAATATTTTTGTACAGCTGTATAATGTGTTTGTATTTTAAGATAAGTATTATTACAAAAGAATCAAAAAGTTAAAAAATTTTTTAAAGTTTATCAAGTAAAAAAGTTATAGTACATTAAGGCAAATTTGTTGTTAAAGAAAAATAATTTTGTACAAATTTAGTGTAGCCTAAGTGTACAGTGTTGATAAAGTCATCAGTAGTGTAGAGTAATGCACATCCACTCACCACTCACTCACTGACTCATCCACAGCAACTTCCAATCCTGGAGGCTGCATTCATAAGTGTCCTATACCTGTGTATCATTTTTATCTTTTACACTGTATTTCTGCTGTACCTTTTCCGTGTTTAGATACATTGTGTTACAATTGCCTAAAGTATTCAGTACAGCCACATGCTGTACAGACATGCAGCCTCAGAACAAAAGGCCGTATCATACAGCCCAGGTATGACCACATGCTCCATACAGCTAGATAGTCCATTCTGCTGTCATCAATTCCTGTTTGGCTAACACCCTCAGTTCTTTCAATTTCCTTTATAAATTCACTTTCTTCTCGCATTTAAAAAAATAAAATAAAATTCAATCATGATGACAAAATTGTATTTTGAAGAACATAAATAAGAAATAAAATTCTGGCCAGGCACAGTGACTCACTCCTGTAATCTCAGCACTTTGGGAAGACAAGGTGGGAAGACCGCTTGAGCTCAAGAGGTTGAGACCAGTCTGGGCAACCCAAGGAGACCCTGGGTCTATAAGAAATATTAAAAATTAGCCAGGTGTGGTGGCGCACACCTGTGGTCCCAGCTACTTGATAGGCTGAAGTGGGAGGATGGCTTGAGTCCAGGAGGTGGAAGCTGCAGTGGGCTGAGATTGTACCACGGCTTTCTAGCCTGGACAACAGAGCAAGACTGTCTCAAAAAAATTTTTTTAATTAAAATTTAAAAAAATAAAGTTCCCCGTTAATCTTATCTTTTCTAGTGCTGAGGTTTAAGATTATACTATAAATATTCTTTAGCAGTTTCCTTTTTTTTAAATTGTGGTTAAATATACATGGTTACCATTTTAGCCATTTTTCATTATACAATTCTATAGCATTAAGTAGATTTATATTGTTGTGCAACCACCACCATCCATCTCCAGAACTTTCTGATCTTCCCCAACTGAAAGGCTGCACCCAATAAATACTAACTCCCCATTCCTCTCTCCCTCCATTCACTGCCAACCAGCATTCTACTTTGTGTCTCCATCAGTGTGACTCCTTTAAGTACCTCACATGAGTAGAGTCAAACAATATTTGTTTGTGCCATGACATAATCTCAGCTCACTGCACTTATCTCACTTAACATATATTTATGGTTCATCCATATTGTAGCATGTGTCAGAATTTCTTTCTGAGTCCAAATAATATTATTGTGTTAAAATTATATGAAAACACAATTTTATGTGCATAGCACTGTATGGCAGCCTACAATATGTAGTACGTAAAAATCACAGTTTGTCCATCCATTCACCTGTCAGTGGACATTTGGGTTGCCTCTACCTTTTAAATATTGTGAATAAAGCTGCTATGAATATGGGTGTATAAATATCTATTCAAGCCCCTGCCTTCAATGCTTTTGGGTAAACATTCAGAAGCAGGACTGCTGGATCACTGGTAATTCTATGGTGCTTGCACAGTGACAATACTGAACTTTTTAAGGGACTGCCATACTGTTTTCCAAAGCACTGAACCATTTTAAATTTCCACCGGCAAAGCACAAGAGTTTCAATCTCTCCATATTCTTAAACTTGTTACTGTGTGTGTACGTTCATCCTAATGAGTGTGAAGTGTTATCTCATTGTTTTGATTTATATTTCCTTTACAGCTTAGTGATGTTGAGCATCTTTTCATGTGCTCATTGACCATTTGTACACGTTCTTTGGAGAAATGTGTATTCAAGTCCCCTGCCCATTTTATAATTGGGCCATTTGCTTTTTTGTTGTTGAGTTGTAAAAGTTCTTCATATATTTCGGATATTAATCCCTTATCAGATATATTTTTGCAAATATTTTCTTCCATTAGTGGGTAGCCTTTTCACTCTGTTAATAGCATCCTTTGATGCATAAAAGTTTTTAATTTTGATAAAGTCTAACATCTGTTGTTTCTTTTTTGCCTGTGATTTTGGTGTCATGTCTAAGAATCCACCGCCAGATCCAACGTCACGAGGATTTACTCTGTTTTCTTCTAAGAGTTTTATAGTTTTAGCTCTTGTGCTTAGGTCTTTGATCCATTTTGAGTTAATTTTGGTATTGACGTAAGGTCCAACTTCATTTTTTTTTTGGCATGTGTCTTACTTATTTTTGAGGTTCCTTAGATCTCTGTCCATTTGCCATCTTCTTCCTGTTTTCTGAGGATTTAGAATTAAACATCCATTCCATCTATATGCTGGTTATCAATTAATTGACTATCAGCTCCAAATTTACCCTTTTTGCCCGCTGTGTGAAAACGAACCTGGGCCCTTTAAATATTTTTCCTTTGCCAGCATGCATAATGTCAAGCTTTATCCACAGAGGACACAGGAGATACATTGTAGGAATAAAGCATTTCGCTTCCAGGTCCCATTGTGCTTGCCTAGCAGGTTCCTATAGGATAAGCAGTTTGCCATAGGATAAGCAGTTTCCCTCCATCCTAGCTCCTACAATGGACAGCAGCCAGCAGCTAGTAGCTTCCCTCAGTAACCCTTTTCATGCTGTCATATGGCAAAGTGCCTCTGGTGAAACAAGTCCTTGTGAAGAGCTTTCCCCAAGTATCCTAGAGGGTAGTTTTTGGCAACTTCAAAAGGACAGATTTCCAGCAAGTTCTGCTGGTAAAGGTCCATAGGGACTTACTTCTCTGCCATTCTGAGAGTCAAAGTCATGCCTTCTCCAACAAAGCCCCTCGGATTTCAGTCCCTCAGCCAGGGAGCGTTTGGTGGTATTGAGGGAGCTGGCTCTTTGGGTATGATATTTCAGTCCCAGCCTAGCTGCTATTATACTAATTCTATTTTATCACACATCAATCATATTATTACATTATATCTGCTATTTTAGATACAGCAGATCTATATCTGCTGTTATTTAGTTTTCTTCCTACGAGCCAATTTCTCATTACTTCCATCTCCTCTTATGGTAAATAATTCTTTTTTTTTTTTTTTTTTTTTGAGATGCAGTCTCGCTCTGTCACCCAGGCTGGAGTGCAGTGGGGTGATCTTGACTCACTGCAAGCTCTGCCTCCCGGATTCATGCCATTCTCCTGCCTCAGCCTCCCAGGTAGCTGGGATTACAGGTGGGTGTCACTAGGCACAGCTAATTTTTTTGTATTTTTAGTAGAGACAGGGTTTCACCGTGTTAGCCAGGATTGTCTCGAGCTCCTGACCTCGTGATCCGCCCGCCTTGGCCTCCCAAATTGCTGGGATCACCGTGCCCGGCCCTCTTTTTCTTTTTTTGAGACAGAGTTTTGCTCACTGCCCAGGATGGAGTGTAGTGGCGTGATCTTGGCTCACTGCAACCTCCACCTCCTGGGTTCAAGCAATTCTTCTGCCTCAGTCTCCTGAGTAGCTGGGATTACAGGCATGTGCCACCATACCCAGCTAATGTTGTATTTTTAGTGGAGACGGGGTTTCTCCATGTTGGTCAGGCTGGTCTCAGATTCCCGACCTCAGGTGATCCGCCCGCCTCGGCCTCCCAAAGTGCTGGGATTACAGGCATGAACCACTGAGCCTGGCCAAAAATTGTCAAACAAGCAGCAAAGTTGAATGAATGTCCCAGGAAGCACGCACATGCCCCCGCCTCCGGCTAGATTCCATCTGGCTTTCTCTCATCTTGTTGCCCTGGTGGTCACTAAGGCAGAAAGACCCTAAACATATTTCCTCCTGAGGACATTCAGGGTGGAATTCAGTCAGAACACACCTTCTCCCTCCCACAACTCACATCCCTCATGCATGCCCCATGCCCTAATGCCTTTCTTTCCTTCTCTTTCTTTCTTTCTTTTCTTTCTTTCTTTCTGTCTGCCTCCTTCCCTCCCTCCCTCCCTCCTTCCTCCCTCCCTCCCTCCCTCCCTTCCTTCCTTCTTTCCATGTTGGTCTGGCTGGTCTCGAACTCCCAACCACAGGTGAACCGCCTACCTCGGCCTCCCAAAGTGCTGGGATTACAGGCATGAGCCACCGTGCCTGGCAGTAAATAATTCTTTATATTAAATTCCCTGTCCAAAGTACTGTGTAGTCTCTCTCTCCTGGCTGGACCTGGACTGATACAAGTGAGCTGAAAAAAAATGTTAACAGCTACTTACTATATATAAGACAGACATTATGCGTAATGTTTTGTAAACATTATCACTTTTAATTCTCACTAAAACCCTGTGATATATCACTTTATAGTAAGGAAACTGAGGCTCAGAAAAACTATACAATTTTCCCCCATATTACAAATCCAGGTCTGTCTTATATTAAAGTCCCTGCTGGCTTTCTACTATAGTGTTTATTTTTCTTAACAGACCTAAGAACACATTTTTAAAAGAAACTGAACATTTATGTGCAAAAAGAATTAACGTAGCAGGTCTGACTGCTATTCTCAGAGAAAGCACCTTGCAAGGCTGGCCTTAGCTGGTATCTGGGAACTGAAGATTTTACAAGGGTTCTATCCCCAGAACTGATCAGAGTGGCTCTTATCTGTTAATGCCTGCTTTCCTTTTGGGAGTCTGGAATTTTGATATGTGCTAGGGTTAGGGTGCCTATGTGAACAGCTCCCCCTCCACCACCATCCCCAGCCAAAAAAAATCTCAGCACTAAGTCTGTAACAAGCTTCCCTGGTAGACAACACTGTCAAAACTTACTGCTGGAGGAATCAAGCAAGTCCTGTGACTCTACTGGGAAAGGACTTTTGGAAGCTTGAGTCAGGTTTCCTCTGGACTTCACCCCATGTACCTTTTTTCTTTGCTGACATTGCTTTATAGCCTTTTACTAGTATAAAGCATAGCTATTAAGTATGACTACATCTTAGTTCCGTAAGTCCTAGATAATTCACTGGACCTAGGGTAGTATTGGAGACTCCCCAAAAAAACCTATAACACACCAAGTACTTTGTTAAATGCTGAGGACACAAAGATGAATAAGGCCTTTGCCCTCAAGGAACTTTAGTCTATTTAAATTTCCATTCCTTCATTCCTATGATCATCACTTCTTAGTCTGTTCACCACTTAAAATAGATTAGATTCATTTCCCTGAGCTAAATTTCATTCTTAGTGCTGAAGTGATGCTAAATAAATATTTAATAAGTCCATCAGCAAAATCTGAGATACAAAGCTCTAATAGACTCAAAGGCTACACATACTTTCTCTTTACTTTCCCTGTCTTATTGTGTTCCTCATTAAAAATAAATTGACAAACGCTTGTACATTGCTGGTGGGAATGTAAAATGGAGCAGCTGCTATGGAAAAGAGATTGGCACATCTTCAGAAAGTTAAATACAGAGCTCCCATATGACCCAGCAATTCCACTCCTGGGTATATACCCGAAGAACTGAAAACAGGTACTCAAACCAATACTTGTACACAGATGTTCACGGCAACACTACTCACAATGGCCAAAGGACAGAAACCCAAACGTCCATCAAGGGATAAACAGATAAACAAATTGTGCTATAAACACACAAAGGAATATCATTCAGCTATAAAAAGGAATGAAGTACTGATATATGCTATAACATGGATAAACACTGAAAACACACAGTACTAAATGAAAGAAGCCAGACATAAAAGGTCACATATTATATGACTCCATTTCTATAAAATCTCCAGAACAGGTAAATTCATCAAAACAGAAAGCAGATTGGTGGCTGCCAGCAGCTGCAGGGAAGGGGAAAGAGAGGATGATTGCTTAATGGATACGGGGTTCTTTTGAGGGTGATGTAAAAATGTGAGCTACATGGAGGTAGTGGTTGTACAGCACTGTGAATGTACTAAATGCCACAAATTGTTCACTTTTTTAAAAGGTTAATTTTATGTTACATGAATTTAACCTCCATTAACATTTTTTTTGAAAAGCAATGCAGTATACACCACAGTCAAATGAAGAGACTTCCTGTTGTTGTTTGAATAAGTACTTACAGCTTGAGGTAAAATCATCAGTGACTGCAATAAATATAGATTTTCAAAAAAGTGCTGTATCTCAGTATATACTCTGGAAAACTGAAGATTCAAAGTGGTTCTAAGCAACGACACAGATGCTGATGCAGTACAGCCTATACACATTTTTTCCCAAAAAGAAAAAACGTTTCTAAATTACATAAATTAATACATATTCTAAGTAGATATTTGCCTATTTCCTTGCCATCCCTAAAAGCTTAATAGGTTAGCTCTTCCTTTCAATGAAAAAACAGTATAAAGTCTTATATTCATGGTTTCCTCATATTCAGGCACATATAACACACACACACACATATATATATATTTTAAGTCTGGAAGTATATATCCCAAAATGTTTACAGTGGTCATATGTCTTGGTGTTGAATTTGGATTTATGAGTGATATATGTCTTTGTGGGGGGAGGAGGGTTCTTATTTGTATTTTCTAACTGTTCAACAAATGAACATGTATTATTTTTACTTAACTCGAAAAAAATGGAGATAACAACAATACCTACCTCAGGGATGCTGTGAAGATTAAACGAAACAACAGACATAAAGCTCTTAACACAGAATTCAGCACAAGTACACAACAACTGTCAAGCAGTATGGATGGTATTGTTTCTGATTTGGTAAATACTCCTCAGGATTCAGGATGTATGCCTTATTATCTAGGGCAAAAGCACTCATCTTAATCCAGGCCTGGATCACTTCAAGCTTAAATTACTCTAACAAGAGTCTCTTGGCTGGTCCAGCTAAGAGCTGGCCTCCAACCACCCCTGCCCAGCTTTCTTACCAGGGCCAGGGTTAACTACCTAAAACACCACTCATACCACTTCCATACTAATGGCCCTCCACTGTTTACATGATTAGGTTCCAAATATCCCAAGCATTGCCCCACTTGGTTATTCTCTTTCTCTTCTCATTCATTCCTTCAGCAAACATTTACTGAGGGACGTTTATGTGTCTGGAACTTGGTAGGAATGCAAAGGAAAATAAGTTAGGGATTCTTTTCTCAAAGAACTCACAGTCTAGTAAGGGAAAGAGGCATGTAAACAAATACAATATGAACCATGTAATAAAATGTAAATGTATGGCCCAGAGAGAACAAGTGTACATGGTTGATAATCAAGTGAGAAAGGCATAAAGAAATTACAAACAGGAGAACTCACAGTAGGTAAGACTTGAATGGGGTTTGGACGATGACCACAAATAGCTAATTTCCAGATAGAAACTTTACTCAATTTACTTCACACCTTGGCACATTCTCAAACATCAACTCGAGCAAAATTCAGCAAAATCCCACCTCCCTTCACAATGCAATCCTCTAACTCTTGCCCACTCTCTTTCAATTTGTGGGTCAAGATCCATTCATGATGTATAGAATGAATTTAAGAGGTCTCAACCACTACTGAAATAAAAGATTAGAGAATTAGAGCTGCAATTCTTAAACTTTTTTGATTTCAGAATACCTTAACACTTTTAAAAATTACCAAAGATTCCCAAGAGCTTTTGTTTATATGGTTATAACTACTGAGATTTGCCTATTAGAAACTAAAATGGAATAATTTTAAAAATATGTTAATTCCTTTAAGTACCAGTAATAAACCATTATGCTAGTCTAAAAAATGTTATGAAAATAGTTTCGTTTGTAAACTAAACCAGTGAGAAGAGTGTCATTATTTTACATTTCTAAAAATATTTTTAACATCCAACTTAATAGAACAGTGGTCCCCAATCTTTTTGGCACAGGGACTGGTTTCATGGAAGACAATTTTTCCATGGGGGGTGGGGTGGGGGTGGGGATGGTTTCAAGATGAAACTGTTCCACCTCAGGTCATCATCAGGCACTAGATGGAACAGGCAACCTAGATCCCTTGCATATGCAGTTCACAGTAGGGTACGCGTTCTTATGAGAATCTAATGCCACCATTGATCTGACAGGAGGTGGCGCTCAGGCAGTGGTGCCTGCTGCTCACCTCCTGCCATGTGGCCTGGTTCCTAATAGGCCACAAGCCAGTACTAGACTGTGGCCTGGGGATTGGAGATGGAATGGAAGATGGCTGGATTCTCATACCTGCTTCTGCATTCAATCTGTTTCAACATTATTCTGAAGCATATGTAAGGAGTTTGGCATTCCACGGATCTATATCTTAAAAAGGCAAGGTATTTTAATAGTCTTTTCACCTATACCTAGATATGCTTCTTTAATAGTATACCAAAGGTTAGTTGCAATGTAGCATGTGAAACCTTATCAATGAATTTTTTCATACTGTTAATATAAAAATTCACTGGTCTTATACTTTGAATGGATTTTTTTGCCTATGCATAATTTTGCAACATTATGTATTGTTCATTTATAAAACACAAGTTCACTAAGTTATAAAGACCTTCCAACTGTTGACACATCTCATTACACAACATCAAAAAATTCACATTCACTAACGTCACCACCAATCTCATCAAGAAAAGTCTTTTAAGGATCAGAGCTATCAAGCTCATAGCCCAGGATACAAGTTTTCCAAAACTCTAGTTTTTGCTTGAAAGTTCAAATTTTATCATTGGCAACAAATATCAGTTTTCCTTGAAATGACAGGCTCGCTTCATTTTTTTTTTTTTTTTTTTTAAATTAAGACAGGGTCTTGCTCTGTTGCCCAGCCTGGAGTGCAATGGCACAATCTCAGCTCACTGCAACCTCCACCTCCTGGGTTCAAGCAAGTCTCCCAACTCAACCTCCCAGGTAGCTGGGACTACAGGCGCATGCCAACAAGCCTGGCTAATTTTTGTATTTTTAGTAGAGAAGGGGTTTCACCATGTTGGCCAGGATGGTCTCGATCTCTTGACCTCGTGATCCCCCCGCCTCAGCCTCCCAAAGTGCTGGGATTACAGGCGTGAGCCACTGCGCCTGGCCACCTTATTCATTTTTAATAAAACGCTGAATATCATAGCCTATCAGTTGTTCTTTCAAATAAAAATGGCATCCCATGAAAAAACTTCAGCTGGCAACTCAATCACAGAAGCAGTTTTCCTTTAGATAACTGTCATACTTAGTATGCAGCAGAAGTGCTTTATTTGTATTACCCATTTTGTCACAGAGATTATTAAAAAGATTCATAATCGAGGATGGAGAATTAGTAATAGTAATAATTTTTACTACTTCAGCAAGAACACTCTGAAGTGAAACTGGCTTCTCCCCTTCCTTAACAGCAAGTGTTTGGTGGTGAAGAATATAATTATTCAGTCATCATTCCATTCTTTGGTACAGGCAGTTTGTGGCAATAATAAGCCCATGTCCTAGTTTTGGCCTGTCACAATAGCATGTGCAGTGAGATATGGGGGAAAATACAGTTGTTACAATCACACTGATCTATGTCTCTGGTAACCAACTAGCTCTATGGCTGTGGAAAGCTAATTCATCTCTCAGCCTCAAATTCTTCCATTTTAAAATGAGAATACTACCTCATAGGATTGTTACAAGAATTGACATAGTACACGCAACATAGCTTACACAGTGCCTGTTCTTTAATGGCGCAGCCCTGCTAACAATAATAAGAAACAATATCTTAGTTGTATGTAACACTTCACCACATATCAACACGCAGGCAGTTCTGACAAGTACAGGACCACAGATGACGAGGGGACCCACAGAGATCATCTAATTCTAATTCAGCTACTTTCCTTGCTCACTCCTTACCTTGCAACCATATTCACATAGCACAGACTGAGCTTACAGATAAGAAAACCAACATACTACAAGGTTTTAAATGTCTTTCTCAAGGTTACAGAGCTAGTAAGAAGCAGAAATTGGTGTCAAGCACATCCTCCTACTCATAACAATTCTGTTAGGTAGATAACATTATTCCCTTTTGATTGATAAGGGAAACTCAGGTTCATTCCCTTGAGTTTCAAGTGACATGTCCAAGGTCACAACAACGGGCCTGGAACCCAAGTCCTCTCATTTGGAGTTCTTCCAACCGTAACTTAGAAATCTGTCTAAATATATGATTCACTCTGTGCAATCATTGATAATTATCTACATCTGGATCTGAATGGAATAACAGACTAACAGACACAATTATGTGAATACTCATTATGACTAAATATGCCAATTGATAACCACCAACAAATCAGTTTGTGTTGTGATATTTCAGTCTAAACTGGTGTTTCACTAAACTGAAGACTTCACAAGCTTTGGCATTTAAAAAAACAAAGATATGTCTTAATTAGCCTCAGAGTACAAAAGAAATACATTTCAAAGGATCATTCTGCAACTTCAAAAAAGTCCGTTTGAGATAGGCTATGTCTCTTTGAGACAGTCTATCTGAGTGACTATCACAGTCCAAACTTAAATTAACAATTCTACTCAAAAACAGTCATTATAGACAAAATAAATTTTATTTTAATTGATAGATATTATTTCAATTTGGTTTTATAACGGTCTCTTCACTCACACTGCTATTGAACATGGTATTAGAGGAACAACTTAGGACAAGTTACTCACCTTTCTGGGCCTCAATTTTATTTTCTGGTCTATAAAATATATATGATCATGTCTACACCTTGCAAGGATGTTAAGTTTAGGAATAAGGTATACAAAGCACCTGAAAGTATACCTACCCCACAGAGAAAAACTATCACTGTAACAGTTTTTATTATATGCTTTGAGTTCACAATACTGCCTATCCCTAAGTCCATTAAGATCTGAGTAAAACTGGACCTTTCTATTTCCTCCCGCTGCGGCTGCTTCCAATGCCCTGCAGGCCACAACTGCTAACTCTCTGACCTAGACTCTCTGCCACCTACTTCTAGTGTCCTCAGAGCAAGTGCCTGAACTTCCTTTTATTGTATTAATTCCCTCGTCAGAATGAAGATAATGCTCATTACTTATCAATTCAGTGATCTCCTGATAATTACCACGTAAATTCTTGCTTGGAACCAATCTAGAAGACTTCAAACAACTTCAAACCTACTGAGGTTTTTTTTCTTGATGACAAGTTTTAAAAACCAGGAATTTCATTTTTTTAAACAAATGGTCAACTACTAAGAATTCATAAAAGCACTGCCTCTGTGATATCTCATTATACTTTGATTCTTGTATCAACTCAATTATTCAACTCCTTTAGTTCTTCGTCTTCTAGCCCTCTCAGATAATAGTCTCCATTAAGTAAAAGGCATTTTGCAGAAAGAGGTAGAGAAAACTATATATATATGCAAAGCTTAGTTTTCTGCAAGTACAATTAAATACTCAAGATAGCTGGGAGAAGGGCAAGAAGAGCCCACAGAGATGAGATGGTACTGAGATTCCACTGGTGGCCCTTTCTAAGGAACTAGAACTATGCTACAGATTTATCAATGAAAGGTTGAAGGCAAGGGGAAAGGAAAAGCCATTAACATATGCAGGCACTGCAATGTGCTAGATAATTTATATACATTATTTCTGGATATCATTTCCATTATCAGGTGAGGAGAGTGAGACTCAGAGATTAAATGACTGTATCAAGGCCAAATAGCTAGTAAACAGTAGAGCCAGAACCATAATTATAACTGTTCTTTCTGTTACATGCTACACAGCAGTTTAGTCCAGAAAAGCATTTATCCCTAGGCCAAGAAATAGGGAAGGTAAGTGTATGATCATCTACACACTGGCTTAGCCAGACTGTTTCCCTTCCAGCAATGGGAAACACTGAGAGATAATTCATCTTTAACCTGTGGTTATCGCCCAATTATTCACACTCCTAGAAGAAAAGCAGTGCTTCTCAAATGTTAACATGCAGACAGGTCACCAGGTATCTTGTTAAAATGTAGATTCTGATTCAGTAGGTCTAGGATGGCCTCTGAGATTCCTGCATCTACCAGGAAATGAAGCTTCTAGTGCTGGGGCCATACTGTAAACAGATTATACTCAATGGCTCCCAATCTTGATTGATCATTTGAATCACCTGGGAATAAATTAAAATCTACAGATTTCCCTCCTTGATTCAGTGATGTCTGGAATGAGGTCCAGGTTGACTTCAATACAGTCATCCCTTGATGTCCATGGGGGACTGTTTTGAGGACCCCTCTCAGACACCAAAATCCACAGATGCTCAAATCTCTGATGTATAATATAAGTATTTACATATAACCTATGCATATCCTCCCAAAGCCTTTAAATCATCTCTATAATACCTAATACAGTGTAAATGCTATGTAAATAGCTGTTATTTAGTATTTTCATTTGTATTATTTTTACTGTTACATTGTTATTTTTTCTGAATTATTTTCATCTGTGGTTGGTTGAATCCATGGATGTGGACCCCACAGATATGACAGGCCAACTGTACAGAACAGGGACTACTGAGCTACACTATCTCCAGGCACATTCTACCTCAGAATTCTGTAATTCAAAGAAATATATAATTCTTAATGACAATAAACACAGCAAGCACTGACTGACAACACACCAAATGTCTAAGAGCTTTACATATTAGCTCACTTAGTCCTCGGACCACACTGTGAGGTTGGTACTTACAGCACTATCATTCCCATTTTACACACGAGGAAGTCAATGCACCAAGAGACTAACTTGTCCAAGGTCAGTGACTGAATTGCAGAAGAGGGGTTCAGACTTGAGCCAACCCCATTTCAAAGACTCTGTGCCCTCAGACACACCATCTAAAGCTGCTTCCCACATTGCCCAATAGTAATGTCACTGATTTTAAGACACACTGGAACAAATCAATCCAAATGGGTCACCCCGTAAGATGTTGCCCTGGGAAGGCTATGTTCTTATTCCTCAGATGCTACCATCATTCAAAACACGGCACTGCTAAACTAAATATTTCAAGAGCCCTTCATCTGAACATGAAAATGCCTTCAGAGCCTAAACCCATGACTTTAAGCATCTTCAAACGGAGTAAAAGCTCACCATTTGAGCACAGATTTGACTTTTTGACAACATCACAAAATCAGGAAAAGCCAATTCAAAGAAACCTAGTATCTTTCAAAAACCTAGGTAGGTATTTTTAAAATTAAAAATTCAGTGTTAGGTATTGAAAATGTTTTCCTCATCACTCATCTCTAAAGCCGATTCCGAATGTGAGTTCTTTATGTTTTGCGCAATGGTTGTTATCACCAGCCAAGGTGACTATTTTGAAGGGCAATACTCATTTGGATGCACAGGTTCTGTTATATTTGTTTTTAAAAAAAAAAAAAAAAAAAAAAAAAAGCAGCCTCTTAGTCATACCAAAAGAGACACATTTGCCCTTCACTATCAGCACAAACATGCATATGTTCAGAACAACTGTCTTGAAGCATGCAGTTTTCCTTTCTGCTGAAAAAGCAACCGCTTTGATATTCTTTTCAGATTATTTTTAAGTGTGTTTTATTTATATACATCCATCCATATAAAAATAAATACCACCAGCAGGCATTAATGAAGCATTTAACTGCATGCAGCACCATAAAAGGTATTGTACAAAGGCAACTATATACTAAAATATGCGCACAAACACCCTCACATACAAGGGATAAAGGCACACACAAATACTTCAGGGATACAACTATAAAAAGATATTACATTTCTACATCCAGATGAGCTCCTTTGTTAAATAAATGTCTTTTTTCAAGAAAGAAAATATTCTGCAAATTCAGAATGATTTCCAGAATTGTTTTAAATCAGGCATTAATGCAGATCAGCACAATGCCACACGACCAACCTCTCTGCTTGAACTGGACTCCCCACACCTTACTGAAGCCACAATTCCCCTGCACAAACTCCCACTCCACCACCCCCCACACGCCCAACTCCCCACCAACCTCACAGGGGTTCCTGGGCTGGTCCATGGAATCTGATGACATCACTCTCTCTTCCTTCCTGGAATTCTAAACCCTGCTGCTCTCTCCTTGCACACAGCTACCATCTCCATGGCAACCTCACCTCCTCCTGCTTCCCTATTGGCTTCATGGAGCAGGATACACAAAAAGGTTTTCCGTTCTCCCCACACCACCCGCCCCAAAAAGACGATGCTTTCAACAGGAACCTGAGCTAAATTTAGCTACTTGGGATTCAGAGTCCTATGACTAAGAAAACATAGAGAAATGTCCTCCTTCCAACATTGTATCCTCCCTCAACCCCACCCAAAAGTGGCTGCTTCACCTCCTCTTCTCTGGCCCCCAACCCAAAAGCAAGTAGTGATATCTGCTGAGCATTAAAAACAACCAAGCCACCTGCCTCATATACAAGGTGTGCAGAGAGAAAATTCTCATATTCACCTCCTCCCAAAAGGAGAATTTTTAAAAAGAGAACAAAAAACTACGCAAAAATACAGTTGAGCCGTTTCAGCTGAACATCACAGTGTTCTGCTGTTTCTTTCCGTCCTAAGCCAAGGATTGGGAACTCCATGCCTCAAGGCAGAAAAGTCTTTAACCTCTTAGAAGACAGAATTCTCCTGCTATTTGCTCGATATGACTTCCTCCATCATAGGAGGAATAAATGCGGAGGAGAATTAGGTAGAAAGACTGCACACTTCAGTGATTAAACACACTAAGCCTGGAAGCACAAATACTGGGTACAACTTTCCATCCAACAGACTGACCTACTATGTAAACTTAACAAATTCTCACATACCTCATCTAAAAAGCAGCTCCTACACAGGGATATGATAAGAATTACTGACAAAATTAGTGTAAATTAGTTTAGGTCCCTGTGCCAAGGGGACTGAATCAAGAGTAAGTTGGCATTATTAGTAGTAAAATTCCTGTGGATATTAATAGATGCTAATAATCCCCAGAGGAAGAACACAAACTTTTAGAAAATTATCCTTTCATAATCATAGATATACCATAAAATATACATAACTTCTTGAACCATAGGCAGTTCCTATAAAGGTTTCTACTTCTGGTAAAAATCCAGCTCTACTCACCTCATACACCAGCCAATTTGTGACTAGTATTTTCTTTGCTTAATCCAAACTCTAATTTTGAAATTGTTACTCCTCACTCTCCCTAAATAATGACTAAATATGGACCAGGGCTTCATTCTCTGGCTCAGATACCCACTTCGCAGTCTAGAGAAGTAATTCCTTCTCAGAACCATATTCGATAGCTGAGCACTGAATCAATGCAGTGGCTATGTCCTATACGACTCTGAAGGACAAAGCATCAATTGTGACCAAGTAGTAAGGGCTCCAAGCAGGTCAGAGCCTTGTAGTAGGAAAGGGAGAAAAGGAATGGATACAAATAAGGCACACCCAGGAAAATTATATTTTCAGTTTGCAAGGCAGAGACTCAGCTCCAGGGCTCTGGAGGGCACCAACTCTCCAGAAAAAAAAAAAAAAAAAAGACATGAAAGGAGAATAATTTAGTGTAATAACAGTCATCTACCCCAAAGAAAACTTAAACAATTTAGAACAATTAGAGAAGTCAAAAGAGTCAGATGCCTCTAGTTAACACACAGGCATCTAGAAAAAGCTTTACAACTGTTGTGGAAAACAGCAAAGGATGAAGGACATGCTAACAACTGAAACCCATTCTGCAGTGCAGGGTGGGGGGCGATAGGATCAGCCCATCTCTGAGATACCTGTTTTCTTATTTCGCTCCTTGTTGACTCAAACAAGCCACTCCTTGTGTGAAAGCATTCCTACGGACACAATGGTTCCACAGGCTAAGTATTAAGTATGATAAGCACTATTCTGAAGGACCTTAACACTCTTAAAAACAGTCACCTTATTCTACAAAGGAGAGACTAAAGCAGTTTCTGAGATTGCCCATCAAATCAATTACTAAACTTGACTTACTATGAAGAAATCTATCAGCAATGGCCTAGACTAAGTGGAATGTTGCAAAATAAAGCTCCATTTATCTACTCTTTCACTCAAACGTGCATTAAGAGCACTTATTATGTGCCAGGAGTCTTACATGTGTCAACGGTATTTTGCAAAAATAAAAACACCAACACTAGTATATATTCTTTTTGTTGTTGTCACAACAGAGTCTCACTCTGTTGCTCAGGCTGGAGTGCAGTCATGCCATCTCGGCTCACTGCAACCTCCGACTCCCGGATTCAAGCAATTCTCCTGCCTCAGCCTTCCGAGTAGCTGGGATTACAGGTGAGCACCACCACGCCTGGCTAATTTTTGTATTTTTAGTAGAGACAGGGTTCCACCATGTTAGCCAGGCTCATCTCGAACTCCTGCCCGCCTTGGCCTTCCAAAGTGCCGGGATTACAGGTGTGAGCCACTACGCCCTGCCTAGTATACATTCTTACTCCACTTCGCAAACACAGAAACTGAGTTCCAGTGATGTCAAGGTGACCATGGTTATATACTCATTATTTCATTTTTTTTTAAAAAGCCAGGATTCTAACCCAGATTTGTTTGCATTCCAAAGCCTAAGCATTTTTCCACTTAGCTTCCTGTTTTCAGATAGTGAGGGTTGGAAAAGAATCTAGAAATCATTTTATATCTGTGTTCTCTTATGCCATCAATAAAATATAGGACACTTGACATCATGGTCAAAGTCATACTTTTTATGTATTACTAACAGTATTAAACTCTAAGTAGGCACTCAATACTTATTAATTTATTATTCTAATCCTATTATTCTAAACTTCTAGACAAACCGCAATGATTCTACTCAGATCTTTTTAAATTAAAATTGGCTTGAGAAATTACATGCTGAAATGAAATGACAAAACTTCAGATAACATTCTGGAATTAATTTCATAATATTTGAGATGAAAAAAATTATCACGGTCATAATGCCTATACTGGGCCAGTCATAATGTCATAATACCTACACAGTCTCATTTGTTGGTTTTAATCCACAAACCCTAATGCAGTCTGGATCTATACATTAGATTTATGATTTCTGCATTCTACATATAGAACCAGAGCATTTCTCCAGGGATTCCACTAAAATTAAATCAGCTGATTAGAGGACCATGCTAAAGAGGCCAAGGTCACGTGTTTGCTATCCATGTGAACCAGTCAGCATCACTCTCTCCTACAGCCACAACATACACCCTGTTGTAAACATACATCCTTGGTTTTACTCTGAAATTAAGGCAAATAATCACCTTTTCTGGGGGGGAAAAATGTATCTACGAATGTCAAATATTATAATCAGATTTTATTCTTTAGAAAACAGTTATTGTCTTTCAAATAATATTTTCAATCATCCATTCTTTCTTTCAATACTTACTTACTCAATACTTACCACACACCAGTCGATAATCTCAAAAGGCTGGCGCCAAAGGACAAATAAATAGAGCTATGTGTGATATTCAATATAGCGAAGGTGTATATAGGTATGGTGACAGTACACAGAAGGAAAGGCTACCTCTAGAAGATGCCATAGAGAATGAGCAGGAGTTCATTTACGTAAATGAGGAAGGTAAGAGCATTCTACAGAGGCAGAACAAAGATTTACAAAGGGATGGTTATAAGACAACATAACAAACTTGAACTTTCAAGAATTTTACTAAGGCCAGGTTGAGAACTGAGAGATATGACCAGCTAAGAGAAGGCAAGGCAACATCTTTTAGATTTTCTACCTAACCCAAATTAGGTTTTCCTAAAATGCCTTACTTTGAGTTAGATTTCCACAGAGTAAAAGGGAAAAAAAATGTAATATCACGGAGATTTGTTCTCCTTATAGTCTCCATGATAAGAATAATAGCCAAAAAGAGGTACATCCTTCTGAAAATGAAGCTGTTAGTGGCTGAGACCCTCAAAGAAGAGGTTCTTTTGTCTGCAGAGCAAAACCCAAATTTGCTGCCCTATGAGGGAGAATGAAAATTTCCTTATTCTTCTCAGAGAAATTAGTTTACAAAGTGGTCAGTGAAGCTTACTCATCAATTATCCTTTCCTGTGGCTGTCTGAAACTCAGCATGTTGAATAGCTGACAAGCAAATTTACGTTAACTTTAAAAAGCACCTTCATCCCCATATAACACCCCAACACACAAACACAAAAACGTATGTGCACACTCATATCCTACAAGCTCGACAGGAAAAGATCAGTATGTGTATGAGGGGAAAGCTATCTATCAGCTGTAGCAATCACAGAACACAAGTAGAAGAAAGTAAACTTTTTACTGGAGCAATTATATATACAGAAATAGGCAAAAATCCTAAGTGCATAACTCAATGAATGTTCACAAAGTGACTGTCCCCCCGCCCCCTGCCATGTAACTAACACCTAGGCCAAGAAATAGGACATTACCAGCATTACAGAAGCCCATCCTGTGCCTTTGCAAAGTCACTCCTACTAGCCCACAACGACTTTATTTAACACCAGAAATCCACTCTGCCTGTTTTGAAGTTTATATTAATGGAATCACATATTATGCATTCTTTTGTGTTGGCTTCTTTCACTCCACATTATATTTGTAAAACTGATCCATTTGTTGACTGTATTCCATCTTATAAATATATCATAATTTACTGAAAAATATTTCAGGAACGTTGAAAGGCCTCTGCACCATTTCCAGCTTGGGGCTATTCCTAAAAATTCTTGTACATGTCTTTCGGTGAACACATGTACACATTTCGACTGGGTACGCCCAGGAGTAGAACGACTGGTTATAGCCTGTTGCTCAGGCTGGAGTGTAGTGGTACAATCATAGCTCACTGCAGCCTTGAAATCCTGAGCTCAAGCAATCCTCCTGCCTCAGACTCTGGAGTAGTTGGAACAATAGGCACATGGCATTATGCCCAGTCAACTTTAAAAAAAAAAAAAATTGTAGAGACAAGGTCTTACTATGTTGTTGCCCAGGTTGGTCTTAAAGTCCTGGTCTAAAGCAATCCTCCTGCCTCAGCCTCCCTCCCAAGTAGCTAGGAATACAGGTGTGCACCACCATATCTAGCTTTACTTTCTTTTTTTTTTTTTTTTTTTGAGACAGAGTCTTGCTCTGTTGCCCAGGCTGGAGTGCAGTGGACAGATCTCAGCTCACTGCAAGCTCCGCCTCCCGGGTTCACGCCATTCTCCTGCCTCAGCCTCCCGAGTAGCTGGGACTACAGGCACCCGCCACCTCGCCCGGCTAGTTTTTTGTAGTTTTTAGTAGAGACAGGGTTTCACCGAGTTAGCCAGGATGGTCTCGATCTCCGGACCTCGTGATCCGCCGGTCTTGGCCTCCCAAAGTGCTGGGATTACAGGCTTGAGCCACCGCGCCCGGCTTAGCTTTACTTTCTTAATTGTGTCTTTTAATGAATAGATAATTCCTAAGTTTAATGTAGTTAAATTATCATTTTTTCCTTTATAGTCAGCATGTATATCCAGTTCAAGTAAAGAATATCATGAAAACATTCTCCTATGTTTTATTTTAGAAACTTTCATGAAGTAGCATTTGAAATGTGAATTTTCCTATAATTCTAGCACTTTGGGAGGCTGTGCCACTGCACTCTAGCCTGAGCAATAGAGCGAGACCTTGTCTCAAAATAAAAAATTTTTTAAAAGCCCTACAAAAAAAAAAATGCACAATGAAGTTTTCTTCCACCTAATAGGTCAAACAACTGAATCTATGAATTAAGCAAGATTATATTAAATTAAACTCCATAAGCTTTTATCAAGTGCCTCATATGTACCCAGGACTGTGTTAGGTGCTACAAGAGATGAAAATGGTAAGAGATGTTCCCTAACCTAAGTGAATACTAATCTTAGCTAATAGCATGACACTCAAATATCAATTGTGTCGAGTGTTTAAATAAAACTGAGAATTCTGACATTGGAGCCCAAAAATAATACATAACCCTCCACCATTCTCCGCTATCCAAGCTGATTTTCACGTCAACAAAGAACAGGAGGACAAAGGCATTTCCTTATTACTGCTACTGTTTCCAATACACACATCTAAAATCCACACCATTTACCACTTTTCTTAAGAGTACAAGAAAGATCTTAAAAATGTAAGTTATAAGTCCAGCATCTTCTAGTCCAACTACTTAAAAGAAACAGCAGAATCCGGAAATAATACAATTTTTCCCAGAATAAAAAAAATCTAGGTCATTCTAGCTAGAGAACAGTGGGGCAGGAAAGGAAAAACATGTATATGTATACACATATGCTTTCACACACCCACACAACCCTAAACTTTTTCTTAAGTGTTTTCCAATTTTCTTGTCCACAATTACTTATCCCTTTCTTCCTGATCTTAAGAGAGAAAGGTTACAAAAAAAAAAAAAAGCCAAAAGCCAAACTTAAAAAAGAGTCCCAGTGGGTTAGAGATCAAATATATTTATGGCCTTCTTTTATGAAACACAAATTTAAGGAAGGTCGATTCAGGATGAAAAGTTGAAAGGGTTAGTTAAGGGAAGGGACAGTCATTCAACCAATTTAGATGAGCAACAAGTTTTTAAAGTAAACAGAGTCATCGAGTTTTCTCTATTCTCCTAATCTATCATAAGCCTCAAAATAGAATTATGCACCTCACTTAAACATGCAGAACAGGAGGGAAAAGAAGCAGTCTGCTAATTTTACAGGTCAAGGTAAACCAGATGCTTCACAGACTGGGCTTCTAAGTTTTAAGCACATTTTCTGAAACAAAGCAAGACTCTATCAGTAGACCTTAAGAGAAGATCTTGAGCTAAGGTAGTAAACAAGAAGAAAAGCAGCGCATGGAATTGAAACTCTTTTATCAGGAAAGTGTTCAAAGTCACTCCTCTGATGCAAAACAATAGGCAAAGCCTTGACCTAAGGATTAAACTGTTCAACAGGAACCATAATTTCCCATGGCATTCACTCATTCAACAAACTTTCATAAAATGTACACCTACTATGGTCCCATAATCCTAGGCACCATGAATACAGTGTGGAAAACAGACATAGTCCTTTCTCTCATGAAGCTCAGAAGAACTGGGGAAAAAGACATTATACCAAGCAAGTAAATAAATATTTAGCGACAAACGATGAGAATTTAAGAAAAAACAATGTAAGGAGTCTTCAGAGTGATCCCAACTGAAGATATCTTGTTGCTTCACCCCATCAATTCCTGCAATCTTCCTCCAAGGTCTACTACTGTCTCCACCGGCAATCTATCCCCACATTCTGAATGCTGTCTCTGCTCAAGCAAATCAGCAAGATTCCATGGTACGGCTTGAATTCAGCACTGCAAACGGTGCCTCCTGCACATGGGCACTGAAGAGTACTTGACAAGTGCACATCCCAAGACAGCAAGGAGCTGTAAAGTGAAGTGGGGTCTCAAGAGCCCCTCATACACCCTCCTTGCACAGTGCCCTAGAAGATAAAAAGAGGTACCTGTCTGCCTCTAGATCAGAACTTCTGCCTTTCTGCCATTTCAAAAGCAGCTTTTGTACAACTGCATAAGAATCTACAATTACCCCAAATAAAAATTTCCATTAAAAAAAAAAAAAAGAAAAGCAGCTTTTATGGCCGGGCACGGTGGCTCACGCCTGTAATCCCTGCACTTTGGGAGGCCAAGACAGGTGGATCACTTGAGGTCAGGAGTTTGAGACCAGCCTGGCAACATGGTAAAACCCAGCCTCTACTAAAAAACACAAAAATTAGTCAGGCACAGTGATGTGCGCCTCTGTAGTCTCAACTACTTGGGAGGCTGAGGCACAAGAATCTCTCGAACTCAGCAGGTGGAGGTTGCAGTGAGCCGAGATCGCGCGCGCCACTGCACTCCAGCTTGGGCAACAGAGGGAAACTTTGTCTCAAAAAAATAAAAGCAGCTTTTAGAGCCTTGAGGTCTCTCTATAAACATGACAAAACGGTTTGCCTCCTTCCTCTCTCCAGCATCAGCTCTTTATATATCAGAGGCAGGAAGTTGGTATGCTTAAAATGTGACAAGGATGACAAGAAAAATAAGTTTAAAGTGATAATAAAAATAAGTTTAAAGTGATTTTTAAAAAATCTTTTTAACTACCACATTATCCTTAGAAAGGTGTTTCTTTCTGAGAAGGATTTGGGACTTATAAATAACTCAGAATGTGGAAGAATATGTATCACCTTTAGGCCCAGAATACAATGGGTTGAGCCTGTCTCTCTGATACATAGCTAGCTGTGTGACACTGCACATGTGCAGTTTTCTCACCTGCAAAATGGACTTAAGGCCATTTATCCTAGAGTTCTGATCAATTAAATGAGATAACATGAATCTGGTACCCGGCAAATAAGAGCCACCTGAAAAACAAACAACATCTTACCTACCTTCTCTTCTTTACACCTATTCAAATGGGGGATTTTAAAAAATCATAGTGAGAAAAATCATATTGGTGAATTGAGAACATAATTCTCCATTGGTTGCAATGTTATGCTAACACTCACTCAAGAAGGGTGACCATGTGACTTGTCTTATGCTATCCCAATTTCAAATACTCTGACACATTATTCCTACTAGCATCAAAAATATCCCCAAAAATCAAATATTTCTGCAACTAAACTCTATCTCCCAGACATCCTCGCTACCTAGAAGCAGCACTAAAATTTTTCATCAGAGGATATATTGTACATTTGGCTCAAGAAAAAATGTGGCTGGGCATGGTGGCTCATGCCTGAAATCTCAGCACTTTGGGAGGCTGAAGCAGGAGGACTGCTCAAGGTCAGGAGCTTAAGATCAGAGTGGGCAATATAGAGAGACCCATCTCAGAAAAAAAAAAAAGAAAAAAAACACTCTTCAACTAACCAGGCATGCTGGTATGTACCTGTAGTCCCAGCTACTTTGGAGACTGAGGTAGGAGGATCGCTTGAGCCCAAGAGCTCGGGGCTGCAGTGAGCCATGATTGCACCACTGTACTCCAGCCTGGGCAACAGAGTGAGACCCTATCTTAAAAAAAAAAAAAAAAAAAAAGGAAGAAGAAGAAGGAGAGGAAGAAATGTGATCATGGTGCTTAAAAGAGGACAAAAGGGACACTGAAAGTATGAAGAGGTCAAGACAACAAAGCAATGCTGCTAAGAGCTTCATGCCAACACAGTATATTTTTACATAGTCTATCCTAATAAGCTCACATTTACACAACAACATCAGCACAACAGCTCAGTGGATTAGAATAAAATTGCAAAGACCTAAATGGACCCCTGGGATGGCAGAGTTTCTGTAACGATCAGCTAGATCCAAAAAACTAACAGTTGATACCAAGCATACCCTCAGTCTAACCAGGCAACCGAAACAGAAGCAAAATAGAAAATCAAGTATATATATAAAGTATATCCCTGGTGGAATCTAGAGGGCACAAAAGAACAATTCCTAGTGCCTGCAGCTGAGTGTCACCAAAAAAATCTTCTTTTAAGCTGTGCAGAGTGCCTGATATACTGCAGTAGCTGGGAAAACAGCCAAATTCAAGCCCACGTCAGAGCACACCAGGTATGCTCCCTTGGCAACAATACTACATGGGATGTGGGTGCAAAACACCTTCCTACTTCCTTTGAGTTTAAAGTCACTGTCACACTCACCCTTTGGCACACAGCCAGACAGGGCCAGTGATACTCAGTTTACAATGTAAATAAATCATCCCCATGCAATGTTATATTTTGAACCATTTAGACAAGTGTGCAGGATTCAAAAAAATGAAAAATAAAGAGTGGCTTGTTTTTCCAAGTCTCATTCACATTCTCATGTTCGCAATCCCCGTTTCTAGCAAATGCCTCCCAGGTCCAGAAAAAAATTCCTTTCCTAAATATTCACCATCTGCGTTTAATTTGGCCATTCCTTCCTCCCTCTCTTCTCTGCTCCTAACCCACAAGAAACATATACATATGTTTATGCTTATACATACATATATCCCCTCCTTTTAACATTCCCTGAAAACAAATATAGAAAAGATTAGAAAGTAAAAGAGACTAGGAGAGGGAGGTAAACAAACAGGGCAGGCAAAGGGAACAGTTCACAGAATGAGGCACAAAGACAAGAAGAGACGGTTGCTCTCGAGGTCCAGCAGTAAGGGCTGTTTCTGATTAGGTGCGTACAATTGCAGAGCTGCACAGGAAGTGCTGAGGGCGCCCTCTTGGTCAGCCCCATCCCAAACACACTGAAAACCTTTGTACTACAGCAGGCCCATCTGGAATCAGTTAGGACTAAGCTCCTAGCAGCCTTTCCTTTTTTCTTTTTTTTTCCAAAACACACACACACACACACACACACACACACACACACACACACTCGCTAAAACCGCCTAGCTCAGTTTTCCTGCCTGCAACCTTCTCATCCCTTTCTTCCAAATCACCCTTCAGAACATATTTCTCCAACGGCCTTTCTGGGGTCACCACTAACAAGATGAGTCATATAAGAACATAAAGCATTCAGAGAGCTAGCATCCTCCCTAGAACCCAAATACCCCCAAAAAAGTATAGTCTTCATGCAACTAAAATCCCTTTTTAGACCATTTTGGGGTTTTTTTAAATGCTATTTTTAGAAATTCAAAGTGGCCTACTTTTTTTAAGGATTTAAATGAAGCATCTCCTTTAGGAAACTGTTTTCATTTGTTCTATCTTCTAAATCATGCAAAAAGTAGAAAAAAAAGAAACTCTGGCATAGTTCTCGTAGCATTCAAAAGGAAAAATATTTTTCCATTCACAATCCTAAGTTAAATCGCTTATATTCGCTTCTGTAAAATTGATTTCTACCGATGCTTTCTCAAAAAAAAAAAAAAAAAAAAAAAAAAAACGGACTTACCCAGTACTGTCGTAAATGTCTAGCATTAAGACTCAGGAGGCCGGGCGCGGTGGCTCAAGCCTGTAATCCCAGCACTTTGGGAGGACGAGACAGGCAGATCACAAGGTCAGGAGATCGAGACCATCCTGGCTAACACGCTGAAACCCCGTCTCTACTAAAAAATACAAAAAACTAGCTGGGCAAGGTGGCAGGCGCCTGTAGTCCCAGCTACTTGGGAGGCTGAGGCAGGAGAATGGTGTGAACCCGGGAGGCGGAGCTTGCAGTGAGCTGAGATCCAGCCACTGCACTCCAGCCTGGGCGACAGAGCGAGACTCAGTCTCAAAAAAAAAAAAGACTCAGGAGACCTGGACAATAGTCTTGATGGCCACTAAGTAGCCATATGGCTTGGAATAAATTATTTATGCTTCCTAGGTCTCTATTTTTTCACCAGTAATATGGGGCAAGGCAGATTCTTTCCAGCACCACAACTTCCTCAAATCCCACACACCTAATAAAACATAAGAGTACACACAAAACTGGCCTCCAGTTTCACCTAGGAATCATCACTTTAAAGAAATGTTCTTATTACCGACCAAAGACTGTACAGAAAGGAATTGTGTGTGGGTAGAGAGAATGGACAGAGGCTGTCAGTTGGCACCCTCTTCTATGAGCCATATTCCCTGTCCTCATAGTGCTTAGAGACATCATAACCAAGAAAGGCCATTAAAATGTTTAAGCAAAGTACAAGCCTAGCCATCTGGGCCCAGCAAACTGACCAAAGAAGTACAGCACCAAGACCTGCAGAATTAAATTCACTACTAAGCTACTGAAATGTAACTTGTCCTTTGTGCTCAGTTTTAAAGCATCTTATTTTAATTGATCTCAATAAATATTTACCAAATCAATCAAGAAGGTCAGATTCAAATATAAAAAAAGAATAGAAACTGCCCTATCCTCAAGAAGTTTATAATCTACAGGCAACAGAGAGAGATGTTCAAAGACAATTTTAGTCCAATACTTGATAATGATTAGGTAATCATAAAGTACTGTGAGAGTCCTCTCACTGATGCTTCCTCCATGAACCTTCTTTGACAGTCTACACCTTTTTAGAGCTCTTTCTCTTATTTTCTTCCGTTAAACTGTTCTAATAAATCTGAAAATTATATTTCACCATAAAATGTAAAGGTTGGCACCATCAACTGCCTAAACTTACAGAAGTCAGTAACTGTTTAACAAGTAGTTTATATCCACAGAGGGGGGACAGACCTACATAAACCATCTCCCAAGCCACAGTGGTGACAACCAGAGCAGGAACAATGAAAACTCCCTCAATAGGAGTGCCACCTTTATACCTATGGCAATTAGGAACCAATTCTTGACCTAAGGCTGGGTTCTAGGCATTAAGAACCAGTCCAGCAAGTAAAACGTTTGCGATTAGAACTGTCTGTTGTCAGACCCTCAGACACAACCAGAATGGCAGGAATTGCTGTGAACCACATACAAGGTTTTTGCCAAGAAGTACACACAGTATCTGCTCTCATCTGTTTTCTTCTCAACTAAAAACGGTCTAGTTCTTAAAGGGCCTGTTTTACCATTTCATGTCCAGAAGGAGAGAAAATAACTCCTAAATGGGCTGAGGCCTTAATCTCATATGCTAAGTAACCTGAAGGATGAGTGGGTTCCTTTTCCTTGGCCGTGGCAGAGGGGACCGACCCCATTGTGGGCAGGCTCCCTAAAAATGTATTCTCTTCAGTGTGTTAAACTTCCCCTCTCTACGCTGGCAAGACTTCAAACACATTCGGAGAGAAGTAAGACTATATGAGGTGGGGTTCCCAAAACAGCAGGGTCACATTTCCTCCTGGAACATGGAAAGCTGAACTGTAGGAGGTGCCTATAAGAGATCTGGCCCAGTCCTGAAACATTAATACACTTCAAATTAGGCACAGAGAACTTGGCAGCTCGGCTGACTCCCAGACCAGCTCTAAACAAAACTGGTCAGGATTCTTCGTGGCAAACAGCAGTAGAAGGAGCCAATCAAAACGCTTGGCCCTGCCAAAGAATTGCCGCCTTTTCCTTAAAGGGAAAACACTTCAAGGGGAGTGTGTCTGTATTTCTAAGGAGAGAAAAGGAGTTTTTAGATTTTCTGAACTCCTACATCCAGTTGCTCTATTTCTGTAAATTCTTCTTCCTACATTTGTTCTCATCTATAACAACACCAGCATTGCCACTGGGTATAATAAAAAACAGGCTAGGCTAAGCACAGTGGCTCACGCCTGTAATCCCAGCACTTTGGGAGGCCGAGGCAGGTGGATCACAAGGTCAGGAGTTCAATACCAGCCTGACCAACATGGTGAAACCCCGTCTCTACTAAGAATACAAAAATTAGCCAGGCATGGTGGCACGCACCTGTAATCCCAGCTACTCGGGAGGCTGAGGCAGGAGAATCACTTGAACCCAGGAAGCAGAGGTTGCGGCGAGATTGCACCACTGCACTCCAGCCTGGGTGACAGAGTGAGACTCCATAAAAAAAAAAAAGAAAAAAGAAAAAAACACAGGTTAGAGCTTTACAGAAAGATGCCAGATTCCTAACACTACTTTCAACCAAAGGAGGCAGGGCATCCCCCCTCATCTTATTGCCTTCATCTTACTGCTACCACTTAAGGGCAAAGTCCTCCCAAAGATTCCTCCCCTGGAGCCTCATCTTTTCCCTACTGCCTCTTCCCTTTTCTCTGACCCTCTCTCCCCAGCCATTCAAAACTCAACAGAAATACTAAGGTAAATTTCATCCTGATGCGAGTCTCTCAACAGCACAGAGGCAGCACAGTAGACAGGGCTTCTCAAACTAACTGTGAGGAGCAACCTTTTCTGCTAACTTTCCAATCCATCAGGGAATCATACTTTTGTAAGGTGCAGTAAAATGAACTACTAGAAAAATAAAATTTTAAAAAACAAGAAATACAAAATACAAGCCCCAGTTTTTTATCGTTAGACTTAACACTCATAAAAGTATTCTGTCAAATTGCTATTTGAGTTCTAAGTGCATACAAACAATCTCTGCACCTATATTGTATGAATTGGTAATAAACAGCAAACTAATATCAGTCTACAAACGACACTTTAATTAGCACTGGTAAAAGGAAAGGAGAGCAAGCTTTGACACTACACAATCCTAGGGATGAACACAGCTCACTTACTAGTCATATGACCTTAAGCATATCATGTAATTTTTCTGAATCCCAATTTCCGCGTTGATAAAACAGGAACATAAATGTCACCAAATATTCTGCAAAGTTAAGGAAAGATTAAGAAAATGTAATGCCAAGAAACCTAACACAGTGCCTGATTTAGACTAGGAATCCAATGAAATAACTATTACTATCAGGTTTTCTAGGTATTTCCTTTTATCATTCTCTTTTAATTTAAAGGCAGTTCTAATCCCAGTAAATCCTAACCTTGGGAGTCAGTATTTTCAAAGCTAACTGTAACAAGCAAAATTCAGATCTATGATCTTTTATTGTCTTTAGTATCTTTTCCCTTTTGATGTCAGGAACAGAAAAAAAAAAATCAAACTTTCGTGTTGTGCCAAAAATGAGTTCCCACTTGATCGCTAGTGTTTTCTGTTTGACCCAAAATAGATTCCAATTTGATTTCTGGTCAAATTATTGCCAGCTCAATCACTAATTCTGTTGCCATTCCAGACTTGTTATTGTTATTTTACTATATACTGAGTAGATACAAGAATATTTACAAATTATGTGAAGGATATAAAGAATAACAAAAACATATGCCATTAGAATTCTAGTTTTTCCTCCACCTCCTGCCCCCACCCCCAAATGTATCTTCCTACATGGGCTGAGCCCCTCCTTCACTACTGTCCTTAAAGATCTGAATTTAAGTCCTAACTGTCACTTCATGACCCATATAATCTTCAATAAATTGCATCCTCTCTCTTAAGACTATCTCCTACCTATCAAATGAAAAGGCTGAACAACATGGTTACTAACATTGTTTTCAGCTCCCTGCTTGATTTCAGCTAGGTTCAAGACCTTTCATGTTAAATCCCCTGACTTCTTACCTTTCTATTTTACACAACTAGTAGCCATTATCCACCCCTGAATTTGCTATACCAAATCCTTCAACCAAAAATTCTGACCACCACCACCACACCTTATTTTTTGCCTCAGTCCTTCCTTCTTTTTCTCAACAAGTACCTCCAGTCACTGAGGAGAGACAATTCCACCTGATCCTCCAAGATCTCCACCTCCCTCAACATCTAAAACCATCCTTTCACAAATATTTCCCTTGTGTATTCAGAGCATAAGGGCTAAAAGCCCCCAAGAATTCAATCCAACATTTTTATATATGAAACAAGACACATTTATAAAAGTAATAACAGAATGAATGCAAATATCTGCAAATGTGTATCGGAAAAAGGATCTGCTATGTATGTAGAGAATTTCAAAATGAACTCAGCAAGAAAACAAACCACCTGGCCAGGCACGGTGGCTCACGCCTGTAATTCCAGCACTTTGGGAGGCCAAGGCAGGTGGATCACCTGAGGTCAGGAGTTGGAGGCCAGCCTGGCCAACATGGCAAAACCTCACCTCTACTAAAAATACAAAAAAATTAGCTGGCCGCAGTGGTGTGTGCCTGTAATCCCAGCTACTCGGGAGGCTGAGGGAGGAGAATCTCTTGAACCCAGGAGGCGGAGGTTGCAGGGAGCCAAGATCACGTCACTGCACTCCAGCCTGGGCGACAGAGCAAGACTCCATCTCAAAAGAAAAAAGAAAAGAAAAGAAAAGCAAATGAACTGCTCGTTTTAAAAAATGAGCAAAACATTTAAAGAGACCCATTCAAAGAGATATGAATGACAAATATGCAAATGAAAGATACTAAACATCATTAATATTTAGGAAAATACAAACTGAAGCCATGAAAAGATACCAGTATATACCTATCAGAAGGACTCTCATTAAAAAAAAAAAAAAGAACTGACAATACCAAATAGTGGAAAGAATGTAGATACATTCATTGCTGATGAGAATCCAAAGTGGTATAGCCACTTTGGGAAACAGTTTGGCAGTTTCTCATATACTTATACACTTCATATACTCTTGTATGACCCAGCATTCCCACCCTTAGGTATTTACCCAAGAGAAATGAAGCTACTCAAGAGTAAAAAGGAATGCATTACTAATACCTAAAACAGCACCGGCGAATCTCAAAAGAATTACACTAAGTGAAAAAAGTCATCCTCGAAAAGCTACATAATACATGATTCCATTTATATAACATTTTAGAAATGGCAAAATCATAGGAACAGAAATCTGATCAGTGATGCCAGTGGCTGGGGATGGAAGAGAGGACTGACTGTGAAAGAGCCTGAGGGAACTTTCAATGGTAATGGACGCATTTTATATCTTGACTGTGGTAGTGGTTACATGCCTATATTACATTTGTCAAAATTCATAGAAATATAACCTTAAAAGAATGAATTTTACTGCATGTAAATTATATCTGAATAAATACACACACACACACGTATATATATGTGTATATGTATAAAATCCCCCTCAAAAAAAACAGCCCTGTTCTCCTTCCATCACAGAGGAGTAAGCACAGCACCAAGGACACAGGTGGGTGAGGAACTGAGGAATCAAGGATGCACAGGACAGCAGGCCCAGAGGCCAAAGACAAGAGTGGCCGGGGGTCAGGGGACACTGGAGGACTACAGGTAAAGCTGGGAAACTCTAGGGAGGTTAGGAAGCCACAAGGAAGAACAGGCCAAAGGAGCCCATTTACTGAGGATTCCAGACCATGAGGAATAGGGTACAGAGGTGGTGGAGACAGCCATCATGGCTGGAAAACTGGCAACACTGAGCAAACAAGTAAACATATTGGGGATAAGGGGAGCCAAGTTTTTCCCTACTGGAGAATATATTTACAAATATGGAAAGAGGTTGGCTGCATTTAACGGAGTTATCAGTGTGAATTCATGATTTTATAATATAAAATACATTGTTTTGTAGTTTAAAATATGTAACACATGCAAACATCACACATGTATATATATACATATACAGCACACAAAGATATGAAAATATAGATGTAATGTGGTATATATGTGTTTATGTACATATATATGTACACATACATACAATTTCTAGCTGTTTGCTGAGAGAGCCTAGAGGCAATGACACTCTAGTAGCAATATGCATACCCACCACCCAGATGTTGGCTTCTAATTACTATCCTCCATTTAAAAGAACCAGAGTCTCTTGGAAATGGCTGATTTCAGGGCTTTGGAAGGAAAAGTACAAAATAAACTTGGAAAACCTTCCTATGGCAGAAAATAAGCAAATACCCCATGAATGATGGGGACAGGTCGACAAGACAAAGAAACCAGCAAAAAGCAGGTCCCGCTGGCTAAACTTTCAAACTCCCGCAAGCTTGAGGAGTCCATTTGATAGAAATAAACACATGAAAAAGGGAAATTCTTTGTAATAGAATGACATCTAACAAATACAGGCAGACACAGAAATAGAAGACCAGCATTTGACAGAATAAAACTGGTTGGTTCAGGAAAGAGTAGTCAATAGTGCTAAGGAGGTTAGGTATAGATCTGTTGAGGAACAGGATAGTAGTATAATTTCAGAATACCTTTCCACAAGACGATAATCGATTACAAAAGGAAAAATGATGAATCTGATGTGGAGAAACCTAGCAGACATCAGCTTAACCAGCTGTTCAAGGTTAACAATATTACTGACGGTGGGATGAGGGGGATGGCATTTGCCTCCAGATATGATGCAACGAGAAGGGCATGGCATCACTGCAGTGGTATGCCTGCCAAAAACGATATTACTGCTGTCATGAAGAAACAGACAGACTCAGATCTAGACCCTTCAAAATGTCAAGGACATGAAAGAAAGGTGAAGGCTGAGGAACTGTTCCAAGCTGAAGAGGTCTGAGGTGACATGCAACTAAATGCAACGCATATTCCTAGACAAGACACTGGACCAAAAAGGAAAAAGACATTGCTGGGACTGCTGGCAAAATGTTAATGGAGTCTGTGGATGGATGGTCACGTTGTACAAATACTGATTTCCTGATTTGGAGAGCTATGCCAGTTATACAGGAAAGTCCTATTTGGGGGAATACACATTGAAGTGTTTGGGAGTGAAGGAATACCACATCTGCGGCTTGCTCTCAAAAAAAGCTCAGAAAGGAAACAATGAAAAATGGTATGTATGTACACAAACCCCACACACAAACATACAGAGTGAGCAATGAAGCAGATGCAGTAATATATTAACAACTGGGGAATCCAGGTGAAGAGAATCGAGGAGTTTGGGGTGTTTTGTGGGTTGCCAGCTGCTCTGGTAACCTTTCTCTAATTGTGAAATTATTTCAAAAAAAGAATCAAGGGAAAAAAATAATAGCCATCCATTGCCAGGAATTTAAGAGTACAATGTCTTTGATTCTCACAACAAAAGCTGATCCTAAAGCTCAGAAAGGTTAAAACGTGGTTCAACAAGTGTCAGTGCCATACTAACTTGAGTCTGTCAAACTCTGGAGCCTTTAATCTTCTACTACACCATGCTACCTCATTCGACAAATAGGTAACCATCATGTAATGAAGTATGTGCCAATATCTTTACTTATCATTGAGGATGGAAAATCAATCAGACCATCCCTGCCCTCAAGGAATTCAGGCTAACAGAGATAGCCTTTACTTATAAACTAGTAAAGGGTTATTGTGCTATGGTTTGCCTTTACCTGTACAGGGAACGTTGGGCCTTTACCACAAATTCGTTATGACCTATTAGAAGGCAACATTTGAGCCTTTCTGTCTGGCGGCAGCCATCAGGTAAGCCAAGATGGGTGCATACAAGTATATCCAGGAGCTATGGAGAAAGAAGCAGTCTGATGTCATGCGCTTTCTTCTGAGGGTCCGCTGCTGGCAGTACCGCCAGCTCTCTGCTCTCCACAGGGCTCCCCGCCCCACCCGGCCTGATAAAGCGCGCCAACTGGGCTACAAGGCCAAGCAAGGTTACGTTATATATAGGATTCGTGTTCGCCGTGGTGGCCGAAAACGCCCAGTTCCTAAGGGTGCAACTTACGGCAAGCCTGTCCATCATGGTGTTAACCAGCTAAAGTTTGCTCGAAGCCTTCAGTCCGTTGCAGAGGAGCGAGCTGGACGCCACTGTGGGGCTCTGAGAGTCCTGAATTCTTACTGGGTTGGAGAAGATTCCACATACAAATTTTTTGAGGTTATCCTCATTGATCCATTCCACAAAGCTATCAGAAGAAATCCTGACACCCAGTGGATCACCAAACCAGTCCACAAGCACAGGGAGATGCGTGTGCTGACATCTGCAGGCCGAAAGAGCCGTGGCCTTGGAAAGGGCCGTGGCCTTGGAAAGGGCCATAAGTTCCACCATACTATTGGTGGTTCTCGCCGGGCAGCTTGGAGAAGGCGCAATACTCTCCAGCTCCACCGTTACCGCTAATATAAGTAAAGTTTGTAAAATTCATACCTAATAAACAATTTAGGACAGTCATGTCTGCTTACAGGTGTTATTTGTCTGTTAAAACTAGTCTGCAGATTGTTTCTTGAATGCTTTGTCAAATTAAGAAAGTTAAAGTGCAATAATGTTTGAAGACAATAAATGGTGGTATATCTTGTTTCTAATAAGATAAACTTTTTTGTCTTTGCTTTATCTTATTAGGGAGTTGTATGTCAGTGTATAAAACATACTGTGGTATAATAGGTTTAAAATAAATTCTTTAAGAGAAAAAAAAAAGAAGGTAACATTTGAGATGTATAGAAAAAATAGACCAATGGCCACAGTGGAATATACTTAGGTCATGTAGGTAAAAGATCCTATGTGATCAACACAGACACACCTCTCCAAGGCTTGAATACCCATAAACAGGAAAAAGAATGGGGGGAATCTAGATGAGTAGATTTGGGGATCTCCAACTATTCCTTCCCTTAGGTTTTCATCCTTAGAGATGTTCCATGTTTTGTTTAAAGAGATCATTTTCTAAGAAGTAGTGATTGTGGTGAGATTAGAACTATTTGGCCCAATTACTAAACTGGATAATTGCCAAAAGTCCTACCCTGGTTTTCTAATGGCTTTCTACTCAAAGCAAAGCAGTAACTCTTGTGTATGAAAGACAGCAGAAGTTAAATCTCTACCAAAGCACAAAGCATTAGGTTTACTTTCAAAGCCAAATTTATCCCCAAAGTAACCAGGTTTTACCATCAGTTATGTAGAAATTAAGCGGTTTTCTTCTGGTTATAAATCAATTAGGTGCAGCAGGGTGCTATGTCTCTTGGTATTGCCCTGAGTTTTGCAAGTAGCTTGTGTACAGACCATACACCATTTACAAGACAAGAAAGTGGAAGACCCAATAGTAAATATGACAATATCTGCCCTCAGAGAACTTACAGTTTAGCGGAGGGGGGGGGGGGGGACAGATAAATTAAAAGAAGGGACACCTTCCAGATTGGAATGGGATCTGGGTCAGGAAAGGCTTCCTTAAAAAGAAAATACCATTTGGCTGAGATCTAAGGAACAACCTGACTTTGCATGCTTATGTATTTATGTTATGTGTTCACTTTATGGAGAATTTTCTGAGTAGAGAGGTAAAAAGAGACACAAGAAAAATGGTATACAGGCACAGAGGAGAAAAAGATAGCACGTGATTCCATTCTGCTAGGACATAAATACTAAGAAAGAAGCCTGTAAAGGGCTTTTAGTAGTGGAATAATAAACTTTTAATCACCAAAACAACTTTATGGTAGTAATTATTATCTTCATTTTACTAATGAAAAAACTGAGGCTTGAGAAAAGTTAGGTAGATTGAGCAAGGTCCCACAACAAAAAAAAAATGCAGATCAACTGTAAAACCCACCCTCTTTCTGTTCTATTTCCCTCAGAGTTATACACAGAATGTAGCCAGTTCCTTGGATTTCACAGACAAATCACCTTTTCCCTAGATACTCAGCCCTTGGTATTTAACACTTTCAAAAATCCAAACATTCAGCCAGTGGCGGTGGCTCACACCTGTAATCCCAGCACTTTGGGAGGAAAGGTGGGCAAGATCACTTGAGGCCAGGAGTTCGAGACCAGCCTGGCCAACATGGTAAAACCTTATCTCTACTAAAAATACAAAAATTAGGCCGGGCGCGGTGGCTCAAGCCTGTAATCCCAGCACTTTGGGAGGCCGAGACGGGCGGATCACGAGGTCAGGAGATCGAGACCATCCTGGCTAACATGGTGAAACCCCGTCTCTACTAAAAAAATACAAAAAACTAGCCGGGCGAGGTGGTGGGCGCCTGTAGTCCCAGCTACTTGGGAGGCTGAGGCAGGAGGATGGCATAAACCCGGGAGGCAGAGCTTGCAGTGAGCTGAGATCTGGCCACTGCACTCCAGCCTGGGTGACAGAGCGAGACTCTGTCTCAAAAAAATAAAATAAAATAAAATAAAAAATAAAAAATAAAAATACAAAAATTAGCCAGGTGTGGTGGTGCACGTCTGTAGTCCCAGCTACTCAGCAGACTGGAACGTAAGAATCCCTTGAACCTGGGAGGTGGAGACTGCAGTGAGCCAAGATCATGCCACTGTACTTCAGCCTGGGTAACAGAGCAAGACTCCATTTCAAAGAAAAAAATTAGAATTAAAAATTTTTAAATATAAAAATCCAAGCATTCACCAAAGTTAATTTTAGCTTCATTTGGAGGTCAAACCGTTAGTAAAATTGAATATAACCATTTTTATGGTTTTACTGGTTTTCCCCAATGTTAATTTGCATACAAAAAATTCAACATTTTCCCCTTATGTTCGAGGCCCCAAAAGATCAAGGCAGCAGTAAGAAGGCAGCCCACACAGAATTCACTGTATAGCCTGTAACGCACAACACATCAGCATCTATTTTACCCGGCAGCAGGAAAACTTGTAAGTTAGGACCCCACAATTATCCTTGTAGAGAGAGGCACACCAAAGGGAATGTAGGCATAACAGCTACAATAATGGTAACACAAATAGCCATCTGTACTTATAGCCACTCATGCCAAGGGCTTTTAAACACCCACATCCCTACTGCCTCCCTCTCCCTCCATGCAGGTGGGCAAATTCCTTTCCATTCTTCTCCAACCCACATAATTCCAGGGGAATAGATAATCTGATGCTAGGAGCAAGAAGCAAAGAAAGCTGCTATACTTTTGAACACAAAAGACCGAAAAGGAAGAGTCCTAATTCCCCCACCCTGTGTTCTACCCATTAAACCAGTATTTCTCTATTCTTTCCACTGTCTGAAACACAGAAACATAGCTCCTGTTACATCCCCCAGGTCCCTTTCCCTAACTTCCACCGGTCCCAGCTAGTTTAGACCCTCCTACCCCCATCTCCCCATTTATTCAGTTCTCTCAATGCACTTATCACATTATAGGTCTTGTTGGTACCAGTCTCCCTACTACACTGGGAGCCCCTGAGGTCATGGACTGCCTCTCTCTGCCTCCCTCCACATCCTCAACAGCTAGCATGGTACAGGACATACGGGTGCTAAATAAAGATTTGCTGGGTGATTACAAGAACTGCAGAATGAACAGGAAAGTAGGTAGGAGAAAAGGAAATGGTTGGACAGTAATTTGAGGTCTGAGGGTCCAGGATATCTGAATAGAAACCATGCTACAGTTCCTACAATGGAACATGTTGAGTGCAACAGTTACATAAGAAAAATCATCCTTTCATAGTCTCTGATAGAGAGTTTTAGAACAAAAGCTGTGCTAACTAACAAGCCAAGGGTATCATTTAAAATTAAAAATAAAAAATAAAAATAAGCCACTAATCTTATCTATTAGTGTTATGTCCCCAAAAGCAAAACAGCAACAAGACAGTGTGGCCTACAAAACTACCATAGCCCTACCACTCACAGCTCTAGCTCCCAACACAAATAGCTTTTCAGGACTCCTCTTTCTTCGACAGCTGTTTTGCCCACCCTCTCCCCTTAGCCTCTTCCTTTCCTCCCCTACAAGGCAGCAAAGAAAACAACAACTGCACTACAAAATCCAAGAATCATCAGAAAGACAAATCTCCCCAGTTCTCCTAAGTTTATCCTGACGGCTGCTGGCAAGATAAGCAATTTTTTCCTAATTATGGTAGACTTCACCTGGGTGATGAATGTAGTTATCAACTTTTCAACAAGGTGCTAGAAAACAGTAGAACATCTCAAAACCATACTTTAGTAGTGCACCTGCCCAATCTGCCCTCGGCTCTGCAACCAGGAGACTTTTACCAGCTCTTCTTTAGCTCTAATCCACCAGCTATTACCCGCCCTCTACCAGGGACATCTGCTCTTGAACCTTCCTTACTAACTATACTTGTCAAAATCAAACAGAACCTGATAGAAAAGTAAGACGGGAAAGGGATGTAATAAGTTTCTAAGATTGTCTCAATTTAAACCCTTTGGCCATATTTTTACCTGGGTTTTTTTTTCTTTTTTCTTTTTTTTTTTTTTTTTTTTTGAGGCGGAGTCTCGCTCTGTCGCCCGGACTGGAGTGCAGTGGCCGGATCTCAGCTCACTGCAAGCTCCGCCTCCCGGGTTTACGCCATTCTCCTGCCTCAGCCTCCCAAGTAGCTGGGACTACAGGCGCCCGCCACCTCGCCCGGCTAGTTTTTGTATTTTTAGTAGAGACGGGGTTTCACCGTATTAGCCAGGATGGTCTCGATCTCCTGACCTCGTGATCCGCCCGTCTCGGCCTCCCAAAGTGCTGGGATTACAGGCTTGAGCCACCGCGCCCGGCTGAATTTTTTTTTTCTACTGAAGAAAACTATAATAATTACTTTGGGGAGATGCTGATTTTTACTAGATTTTACTTTGAACCACTGTAGTAAGATGTTAGAGCTAAAAGCAATCTCAGAAATAACATTATATCCCCACATTTTGCAAACAGAGAATGGCCCAGAGATGTTAATAACTGCTTAACTACAGTTACACACACAAAAAAATTCCGGGCCGGGCGCGGTGGCTCAAGCCTGTAATCCTAGCACTTTGGGAGGCCGAGACGGGCGGATCACGAGGTCAGGAGATCGAGAACATCCTGGCTAACACGGTGAAACCCCGTCTCTACTAAAAAATACAAAAAACTAGCCGGGCGAGGTGGCGGGCGCCTGTAGTCCCAGCTACTCGGGAGGCTGAGGCAGGAGAAAGGCGTAAACCCGGGAGGCGGAGCTTGCAGTGAGCTGAGATCCAGCCACTGCACTCCAGCCTGGGCGACAGAGCGAGACTCCGTCTCAAAAAAAAAAAAAAAAAATTCCTAGATCATCAAATCCTGGATGGCAAGACCTGTATCTAATTTATTTCCAGGTCCAACAGTGTTCGGCACTTGATAAATGGCTAGTAAACTGAACTAAATGAACACAGCTAATTAGTGGGAATCTAGAACTATGACCCAAGACCATTTGACTTCAAGCACAATGTTTTCTCATTACATGTGACTAGAAAGCTAGAGAAGATGAATAATTTGGAATCCAAGCTCTCTTCCTCCTCAACAACCAGGCACACACTGTTTATCTCTGACACCATCTGTAAGATTTCCAATCTCTGTATGTTCAACTGTTCTAAAAATCATACATTTCTAAACTGATTCCCTAAAATATCTCTGCTCTTCCACTCAGATTACTTTTTTAAATAATTCTCTTCAATGACCTAATCTTAATGGTCAACCTCTTAGGGATCCCTCCTTATACCTCAACAACTTACAACAAGCTACAAAAATCTGTCTCTTTCCCTTGTTTGTGTCCCCCTAGGCCAATGGTTCTCAACCTTGACTGCATAGTAGCATCATCTGAAGATGTTCAAAAAAACAAACCTGATTCCTGGGTCCTGCCCCCAGAGTTCCTGATTTAATTGGTCTGTGTAGGGTACGGCCTAAGCAATGAAACGTTTAAAAGCTTCCCAGGTGATTCTAACACACAGTTAGCTAAGATTGAGAACCTCTGCCCTATGCCCTCAGAAACTCACCACTTGGTCCATCATATACTCTAAAAATAACTACATACTGCCAGTTGTTCTGGACTTGCAAAATATTAGACCTCTTTGCACCAAGACAGGGTGTGTTGCTAGACTGAAGGCACACTGGAGCCATACCCTTGTTTCACATCTGTTATATAATAAAACTGTGGTAAAAATGTTGGTAAAGCTCTATAAATCATTAATAATGAATGCCCAGCATCTGGCTAAAAGACCACAGAGGGGAAAAAGCTGTACTGAAGTTGGCTCAGAAACATATTTAGTTTCTCAATTTTTTTTTAACCAAAGATCTAGAGTCCTTCAAATCCAGATGGTCTTTCTGTATCAAGAATAGCTTTTTGTGGCACATGAACAAACCCAACCCAAAAGAAGCACAAGAATATACTATGTATTTTCATGCCTCCATGACTCTGCTCACCCTAGTATCTATGTCTGGAACACCCTTACCCAGTCTGCACAGAAAACTCCTATTCATCTTTCAAAGCCCAATTCAAACGCCTCCTTTAGTCATTCATTCAACAACTACTGAGAATTCACTAAGTGACAGGCAATGGAGATACAACGTTAAACGAGACAGTCACTGGCTTCACAGTGCTTACACTCAAGTACTTGGGAAGACAGCCAGTAAACAAGGAGACAAATTTTTAAAATTCCAGATGATGCGAAGAAAAGATGACAACATAATGTGACACAGTAATGGTGGATGGTGACTGTTCCCAAGTAAACTCATTTGGTCCCTCAAGACCAAATCAAGAAAGGAGACTTTATCATATTCCTTTTCACACTCTCAGAATTGTCTCTTGGTACATACACAACGAATATTTTGAATGAAAAACAAAAAAAGAGTAAGAAAGGCAAAAGTAAAATACTAATAGAAACAATCATAATCAACTAAAAGTCAAGAGACACAAACCCTATGTTGTTCCAACTACCTACTAGGTTTTCAGCAAATCTCTTCCTCTCTTCTGTAAAATGGGTGGACTGGATTAGACCGGGATTGTAATACTCACCAGAGGTAAAGAGTGAAGTGCACAGGTAGAGACTCTGCAATACTGAAGCAAACGGGCCATTCCAAAAGAGAACAGTCACTATTTAGCTCCCGCAGATTGTCAGATGTAGGAATGTTGGCCCCATGCTGCCAAGTGAAGTCACAAATCTGGGTTTCATGTGAGCTTTCCCAATGTTTAAATGTTAAATCCAAAAGCCTTTAAAATACTATGTTATCCAAACAAAACCCCACATGTGGGAGCCACACCAAAGGCCTCTAGTTTGCAACCTCTTGACTAGATAATCTTTAAGTCCTTGCTAACAGTCTATGGCTCTAAATGAAATATCTTCTCAAAGAAAAACAGTTAAGAGGATACAACAGGATCAAAGAATAGAAAGAGAAAAGGACAGTCTCCTTCCCAGGTGTTCCAGTCAGATCACAGAAGGTGGGAGGATCACTGGAGCCCAGAAGTTCAAGGCCAGCCTGGGCAACAAAGCAAGCAATACTCCATCTCTCAAGAGACAGACAGATAGATAGATAGATAGATAGATAGATAGATAGAGATAGATTAGAGTCCTCCTCATAATTCATCAGGCAGCAAATCCTTGTTGCTTAGAAAGAAAATGCAAAATGCAGCCTGGATAATGAAAAGACCAATTCTAACCTCTCCCTCAGATTATAAAAGCAGTCAGTCCGCTGTATTTTTAGTAATCTGGGGCTGAACTGTTGTGCTTCTGCCCATGCAAGCTTAATAAATATCCCTATTATAGGCAATCAGGAACGCTTAAATAGAGGCACAACCCATACACATACACACAGACACAGACACCCCACACAGCACAAAGCAAGGAAATCAATTATGCTGAAGACTGGCAAGATGCCCCAAAGACACAGCAGGAATTTGATATGAACAGCAGGATGAGGAAGGAGAATGAATAATTCAGACTCCCTGATTCACTTAACAAAGTCCTGTCAAGCACAAGCTGAGACCCACAGTTTGTGGGCTGAGCTCCCTGAGCTAAAAGGCAACACGAGCTCACTGTCTGAATGGAAAGCTCACTGTGCCTGCTGTGAAGGTGGGAGAAGGAAGAAATGAAAAACGTGCACCTCGAATAGAAGCCAAGTTATTTTTCTGGGAGCCAGTTCATCATAAAAGACCAAACTTGAAAGCAGACAATGTTTTCATACTGTCATTAGCAAAGGAAAAATAACATGCATATTTTATTTATGCCCACCCTCTTTAAGGCTTCCACTGGATTAACAAGCCCAAAGTCAATGAGATAATGCAAAAGGCAAAAGAAAGAAGTATCAGTCAGAATAGCTAAATGTATAGACATATTCCCAATCCTTACCCTCTCACCCCAGTGTTTAAGAATGTTATCAACATTAACTATCTTCAAGCTAGCAATGCTGACTGTGGACTTATGGACTATTCATCAACTGCTTCACCTGAAGTTCCTCATGATTTTTAGACACCAGCCTATTCCGAAAACAGATCCAGATCTATACCAAGCATTACTCAGTCACCATAAACTCTTACTTCACTGGAAAACAGAGTTTTGTATAAAGATTTTTTTTTTTTTTTGGCTGTTACATAAATGACTTAGGGAAGAAAAAGAAAGGTAAACAGTCCAACCTGTTTTCATGTGTCTTTATGATAGGTTTGGTGTTTTAGCTTCCATTTTTGTTTTTTAGTGACAAGAATAAAATATTTATAATCATACAGCATTTAAATATCTCAAAGCTATGATACTCACTGATGCAAATACTTCAGTCTTACATTTGTAAAATATTACTTATAAACAACACACCAAGAATGCATTAACTGCTGAATGCCACGATACTAAAATTGTGTTTGCACAAAAATCAAGGGAAAAGAACAAATTTAGGCTGTTCTTTTCAACTCCTTCAGAATTCCTTCTAAGGCTATAAAGACAAGTTCTAAATATTATACTAGTTGAGTAGCAGAAAACAGATTTCAGAAAGCAATTACTACCACAAACAAATGCACTTAGCATGAGCTCATACATTTAATAACCATTTTAAAAATTAATCTGATTCCCCAAAGTTATCAAAAGCAACTAACAACTTTTCAAAATTCAAATGGCTGAACAGGAGATGTTTCAGCCCTAAAAGCAAAGAATAAATAGCATTAAAATTGAATAGTAATTAAATAACCTGCTCCTTCTACTGATAATAACCAAATTTTCCTATTTACATCAGGTCAGCCTCTAGGGAATTAATCCATCAGCCTGTCATAAAGAAGCATGTGATACAATAGCAGTGACTCAAGCCAGAGAACGTATGAGAGGAGGCAGCAACCACAGCAGATGGAACTTTCTGCTCACATTCTATGTCACAGATCAGGATCTAAGGGCTCATAAGGCAAGCTCCCAATGGTCACAGACAGGGGCCCCCAATTTCCAAATGCTTACTGACTGGTGCATCTAAAAATGAGATTAATACCAAGTCTGATATGCCTTTTCTTTTGTGACAGAACAATAAAGCCACTGTTGATCAACTTTAACAAGTTGGAAAACGGATGACAAACTTCCCAGAAGAATAAAACTTATTCTGTAAATTATTTGGTGAGGTTGGGGCAAAAGTATTTTTCTTAAAGCTCCCCAGAGGATGCTAATGGGCAGCCAAGATTAAGAAACACTGGTTTAACTAAGCCTTGAGACAAACTAACTAGAGCTACTTAACCAGTGAAAGCCAGAGGTAAAACATGAAAGGGAGGCGACCTTGGCCTTTGAACATGACTTTGTTTGAAATGATTATCTCTAGCAAAAGAACCGCACAGCGATCATTCACCCTGCAAATCTAGGATCTATATTCCATACAGATAAGGTTCTTTCAGTTCTAAAATCCTATAATCCATACAACCATTAACCGGCAATAAATACTAAGCTTACTATAAATCAGGTACGTGCTACATACTGGGAATTTAAAAAGAAAAAATAAAGACTAAAACAGAGTCCCTACCCTCGAGGAGCTTACAGTTTGGCAGGAGCTCAAAGGAAACAGGCTCTTATAATACAGTGAAGTAAATCCTAAATAGGGAAAAGCATAAGGTGCTATGAAAGCAGTCAAGAGAGTTTCTAACCCTATCTTAGAAATTCAGTAAAAGATTCCCAAACGTACCAATAAACCAAGATCTCAAAGATAAGGGTTAGTGCCATAAAAGGTGGAAGGAGACATGTTACAAAGGGAATAAAGTGAAGCTGCATGGTATATGCACAAGTGGGTCAAGGGGTGGGAGATGAGGTAGGAGCCAGATCACCAATGGCTTTTAATGGGACTAAACGGCAGTGAGATGATCAGAGTTGTTTCAGAAGGATCACTCTAAGAAAAATTACTGCAACGCAATGATGTGGGATGGGAGGGATGAAATTAAAGGCAGAAGGACCATTTAAGAGGCTATAACAGTAGCTTCAGCAGTTGGGTAAATGGTGGCATTGGTTGCTGAGTTACACAGGGACAGAATTTTGCAGAAAGAGCAGATAAGGGCTGGCCGTAGTGGCTCATGCCTATAATCCCAGCATTTTGGGAGGCCGAGGCGGGCAGATCACCTGAGGTTAGGAGTTCAAGACCAGCCTGGCTAACATGGCAAAACCCCATCTCTTCTTGAAAAAAAAAAAAAAAAAAAAGAGCAGATAAGGAAGAATCAGTTTTAGATGCTATGTTTGCAGTTAACTATGGGGTATCCAAGCACAGATGCACACTAAGCAGTTGGATACAGACATCCTAAGTGCAGGAAAGAGATCTACACTAGAGACAAAAATGTGGAAGTTGTCAGCATATAGATGATAAATAAAGCCTTAGCAATAGACGAGCTTGCCCAAGGAGAAATATATATAATTTTTAAAAATTAAATAGAAAAGGCCTAGAGTAGAATCCTTTCAAGTACCAACTTTTAAGTGGTGGGCTGAGGAAGGAATAACGAAAATACACTGGCAGACAGAGGGAGAAATTCTAAAAAGCATGGTACAAGGGAAGCCAGGGGAAGAGAGGCATTCCAAGGACAGAGACAATAGAAAGGAATGTTCATTGGATGTAGTTGCAAGGGGGTTAATGCTGATTTTGGAGAAAAGAGTTTCAATGTTGTGGTTAAGGAGAAAACCAGAACTGCAAAGGGTACAGAAAACTATTTTAAGAAAGTGGCTTGTAGAAGGGAGGAGAGTGAAAAGCAGATGGAGGGTAAAGATGGCGAAATGTGCTAGATTTTATTTATTTATTTTATTTAAAGTTGATGAAAAAAGATATAGAAGGGCAGATTTAAAATCTTGGGAAAAGATCCAAGCAGAACTCACTACAGAAAGGACAAAAAGTGGTACGCAAAGTTTGGTGGCACAAAGGTAAAAGTTCCAATCTGACGGTCTCTATAAATTAAGAGGCAAGATTAAGTGAAGGGAAGCAAAAGGAAAGGAAATGTAGGACAATGAGGGATGTTTAAACAGCCACTGTGGCAAATCCCCAAGAGGTCACTTAAAAACAGAAATACTGGCCAGGTGTGGTGACTCACGCCTATAATTCCAGCACTATGGGAGGCCAAGGTGGATGGATCACTGGAGGTCAGGAGTTCGAGACCAGCCTGGCCAACATGATGAAACCCCAACTCTCCTAAAAATACAAAAAAATCAGCTGGGCGTGGTAGCATGCACCTGTGATTCCAGCTACTCAGGAGGCTGAGGTAGGAGAATCGCTTGAACTCAGGAGGCGGAGGTTGCCGTGAGCAGAGATCGTGCCACTGCACTCCAGTCTGGGTGACAGAGTGAGACTCTGTCTCAAAAACAAAAAACACAGAAATACTACCAGGCAGGAGTCAAGGGTCTAGGAAAGACTGGATATTAGGAAGGCAGACAGCTGTACTGAGTTTTGCCAGGTAGGAAAAATATAATGAAAATGAAAATAAAGAGAGGATATTGGCCAAAGAGTTGTTTAAGAGAAGGACGACGAAATCTAAACAAGACAGGGAAGGGAGCAAAGACAGGGAAGTTAACAAAGAGAGAGAGAATATAGAGAGGGCCATGCACTGGCTTTCTCAATGACACTGGAGAAAAGAGGCAGTGGGGTAACTAAATGAGCGAACTGAAGAGTCTTAATGAGAAAATGAGACACTTGTCTTTAAATTTTCAGAAATTAAGCAGTTTTAAATTGACTAACCCCAGGATGTGGCCTTAGAATAGTTGGTGAAAGAGAAGAAAGGCAATGAAACAGATTAATTAAAGAACCAGACATAAGACTAGCTAAGGTGCTGGATCAGTCTTCCATACAGACATTCGAGTCTCTTCATAGCAATACTTCAGGTAAGAAGAAAGCCCACGATGCAAGAGCTACAAGTTTTTGTTCATTTTTTCAATGAGGGAGGGGTGAAACAAACAATAAATGACAGCACTGCATAAGGGAAGAAGTTGGACTCGCCAGATTACACTAGCTTTTTAAAGAACAGGGAATTTCACCCAAGGGTATAGGATTATATGTAAGCATTGGAGAGGGGAGACAGAGGACAAAAGAATACTCATCTCCCTAATACAGGAGAACAAGGAACACTGAAACACCCACTAAGTCAAGCATGGTGTTGCACACCTGTAGTACCAGCTGCTTGGGAGGCTGAGGCAGGGGGATCACTTGAGCTCAGGAGTTCGAGACCAGCCTGGGCAACACAGCGAGACCCCATCTCTCAATTTTAAAAATTACAAAAAAAAAAAAAAAAAACCCACCCACTAGAAGGGAGATAGGGGATGTAAAGTCCTGAGAAAGAAAACAAATTTAGTTAACAGAAAGGAGTAAAAATAACACGCAGTTAAGAGGCTAAAGATGAAGGAAGCTTGCTTACTGTGCAACAGGAAAAAAATCAGACAGTCTAGGAGGGAAGGAGTCACTGGAAGATCAGAATGCAAGAGCAAAAGTATAAAGTCAGTTAGGCCTGACAACAGAGGAATATACAGATGACCACAAGTACTTACATTCTGGATGCTGACCAAGGAGTGCAGAATTGAAAGAATGATCTGTTGGGTTACTGCAAGGTTTCTTTAAAAGAAAAAAAAAAATTAGTCCAAAGAATTCCTTAACAGAAGATTGAAGGGAGGCAGGCGGACTTGGGCCTTTGGACAGGAGTCAGCATCAGCCAGGTCTAAGTGAGCTTTTAGGAGTCACAGTCAGAAGAGCAGAGGCGAACAGGGTAATCCAAATACCATGTCACCTACAAACATTGAAAACAATGGCAGCTCTGGTCACTGGAGAGAGAAAGAACCCTGAGATTTTGCAAGGAAGAAACCACAGCCTAAAATATCTATTTTGCCAAAGTAGACAAGGAAACTCTCTGAATGAAGTCAGTTATGCTGTGGACCGACGCAGGCTGACAAGAACAGGCACCAGATTCAGGTTTCTGGCACCTCCAATAATGACTGATGAACTACTAAATAATGAGGCCTCAAGATTCAAGAACTTGGATATCTCTAATTAAAAATGAAAATCAACAAATCAGGCCGGGCACAGTGGCTCAAGTCTATAATCCTAGCATTTTGGGAGGCTGAGACAGGAGGATCACGAGGTCAGGAGATCGAGACCATCTTGGCTAACACAGTGAAACCCCGTCTCTACTAAAAAATACAAAAAACTAGCCGGGCGAGGTGGTGGGCTCCTGTCCAAGTAGTCCCAGCTACTCGGGAGGCTGAGGCAGGAGAATGGCGTAAACCCAGGAGGGGGAGCTTGCAGTGAGCTGAGATCTGGCCACTGCACTCCAGCCTGGGTGACAGAGCGAGACTCCGTCTCAAAAAAAAAAAAAAAATCAACAAATCAAACAATTACTTTTTTACAAACCTAATATATGTAACCACTCCTGTGGCTAAGTGCTTTACTTGCAATATCTCATTAGTTCTCACAACTCTGTGAGGTAGAAACTATTATTAACATTTTACAGATGAAGGAACTGAGTCTTAGAGAAATTGAGAAACTTGCCTAAGGTAACAAATCTATTAAACAGCAAAGTCAGTAGGACTCTAAACCCCAAACTCTTAACCACTGAGCTCCACTTGACTCTTACCTTACCACACCAGTGGATGCTGCCAATATGCTTGAGGTATATCCTCTGAAATATACAACTCAAAAGTATCATTAATAGCAGAGAGACCACAAAGAAATAAAAGGCATGGTCATCAAGAAAATTAACTCTGCTTAGAGAGACAACAGATAACCACACACACACACACACACACACACACAAGTAACAATTCGAAACTATGTTTAAGTATTAAACTAATGACAAAGATGACAAGGATACAGAAGATAACAGTATCTAGATTCAAGGGTTCTTTAAGTCTCTGTCCAAGGCAACAAACTTTCTAACAATCCATTCATCTAGCCCCACAGACTTCTCAAACTTAAGAGGTAATTTTAAATTCCTTAGGAAATACCTGATTAAAGCATACTAAGACACCAAGAAAAAAAAAAAATGAAATCAAATGGTTTTAACTGAATACTTGTTCTCCTGATTCTTGAACCCTCTCATAACCCAACCACTTCCCACTACGATACCTAGTTTCCTTATACAAAAGCTCCATTTTGACCCAAAGCAGACGGAAATTTACCTTTACTGATTATGTCTCCTGGGTCATTTATCCAATACGTCTTGTCTCTTGCTTCAGTATAAACTTCAGAAGTTTGACGCTAAGCCAAAAACAAAACAGCTAAAAGATGAGGGTTAGTAAGGATGAACCCACTCCTGGAAACACCTATGTCTCTGCCTTACAACTCTGAATTCCCTCACATCTTCCACTCAGCCTCGTATGTAAATGAACTCCCCTCCCTTTCCCTACTTGGAGATAGAAAACAGGATACCTTGCTTTACTTTCAAACTTCTCAGGGGTAGGATGAGATACAGAATGCTTCTTAAGTGTTCTGAATCTTAAGCGAAATATAACATACAAAACCATAATACAATACTCGTTTTAACATATTTACCATGTAATGTCCAAACAGCTTTATTCCACTACTAAGAATCAACTAAGGAACACATAAGACAGAACAGACATAAAATACGCATATACAAGTGTTTAAAGCCCAAGCAAAGCGAAATTCACCTTTGCCCCTCAAAAGGACCACTTTGATTACAGGTCAGAGTTTGCATCATCAAAATGAATCGAATTGTTCCAAGTAATACTAAAATAGCAGTTGAGGGTAAAATGAACTTTGGCCACTGGACTCTGACCATCACCAGAGGCAGTTATTAAAACACAGGTATGTTAACAGGGAAAATAGCAGAAAATATAGGTGGATGTAATAGTTTTAAAATAAGCTCACAAATTATTTGATACTGCTCCATTCAAAAGGCAGGTCCTGCTTTTCCTCCCCTTGAGAGCAGCTGGACTTGCTTCTAACAGACAGCATAAAGCAAAAAATTTAAGTTGATCCTCCTGCCTCAGTCAAGCCTTCAGATAAATGCAGCCCAGTCAAGAGCTTGACTGAAACCTCATGAGAGATCCTGGGACAGAACTACACAGCTAAGTTGTCCCAGATTTCTGACCTACAGAAACTATGAGATAATAAGTTGTTTTAAGCCAGTAAGTGTAGGGCTAACTTGTTACACTGCAAGAAATAACTAATAGGGAGAGTATGTTGTAGTGCACTGTGTTATGAATCCCAAACTGCCATTAGGGGAGGCTGAGGCAGACAGATCACTTGAGGTCAGGAGTTTAAGACCAGCCTGGCCAACATGGTAAAACCCCTTCTCTACTAAAAATACAAAATTTGGCCAGGTGTTGTGACAGGCGCCCGTAATCCCTATCACTCAGGAGGCTGAGGCAGGAGAATCACTTGAACCCGGGAGGCAAAGTTTGCAGTGAGCCGAGATCGCACCACTGCACTCCAGCCTGGGCAACAGAGCGAGACTCTGTCTCAAAAAAACAAACAAAAAAATCATTAAGGGTCCCTCCAAGGTTCTGAAAACAAGGACTACCAGAGAGAAGCACACCAGTATTGCAGTAACTTCCTCTTCTAGTTTGAGCAAGCTAACAAGAATATAATGAGAGCCAGAAATATACACCATTATGTAATTTAAATTTTTATAGTAGCCATATTAAAAATGGTAAAAAAAAAAAAGGTGAAATTAATTTTAAGAATATATTTTATTGAATCCAACATATTTAAAATATTAGCATTTCAACATGTTGATTTTCAAACATACTCAATATTTTAAAAATCTCAACATAGTATCTTACACTCTTTTTTGTACTAATTTCTTCTAAATCTAGTGTATAGTATTATAGAGTGCATCCTTTTATTTATTCATTATTTATTTATTTATTTATTTATTTTTTGAGACAGGGTCTCCTTGTATCACCCAGGCCAGAGTACAGCAGCACGATCATCGCTCACTGTAGCCTTGACTTTCCAGGCTCTAGTGAGCCTCCCACCTCAGTTTCCCAAGTAGCTGGGACCACAAGCCTGTGTCACCACACCCAGCTAATTTTTTTATTTTTTGTAGAAATGGGGTCTCCCTATTTGGCTCAAGCTGGTCTCAAATTCCTGGGTTCAAGTGATCCTCCCACTTCGGCCTCCCAAAGTGCTGGAACTACAAGCATGAGACACCATGCCTGGACTTTTTATTCTTTATTATAATTTTATATAAGAACAGAGATGGGGGGGGGTCTTACTTTGTTGCCCAGGCTGGCCTTGAACTCCTGGCTTTAAGCACCCCTCCCACCTCAGCCTCTCAAAGTGCTGGGATTACAGGCATGAGCCACCACACCCGGCCTGAGAGTGCATCTCTGTAGTCACATGTGGCTACCATATTACCATATTACACAGCAAGTCTACAGGATTTCTTCTACAGCCTGTAACCCCTTCAGAAACATGAGTGCAGAGCCCAGGGAGGCAGAAGTAAAGAATTTTTTAGATACCTAAGGATCCTTTTTATTGTCTTTACTGAGATACCTCATTTGAGCAGGTTCCCAAGCTGGGAAAGAATAGCCTTCATGAAAAAAAGAAAGAGGGAAAGGACAGTGCTTACTGTTAGAAAGAGGAAGAACTACTTTGAAGAACTGGAAAGAAACTAATTCTTCCTACAAAACATCAGAACCAATCATCAGAGTATAGAGAACATCATCTGCCTTTTTACTGATATTCCCCTCAGCATTCAGTCATCCATTCATCTCATACACAGTCCTACATCCATTTGAAATGGAAAGATGCAGTTTGTTCTGAAGAAGGAGGTTTGGAAGGAAATAATGGGGAAAAAACACTGAGTGAAAGAACATTTGCCTTTCTCCAAAAACAAAAACCTTCCCCAGTTAACACATTTGCCTCCTCTCCGCCAGCAATGTTATCTCCTAGGATCACAGCTTTCAGGAACAAACCAAACCCAGAGCCTGCCAGGAGACAGTGATCTAACTGATACTGTTTGGCTCTGTTTCCCCCACAAAATCTCATCTCAAATTGTAACCCCCACATGTCGGAGGAGGGGCCTGGTGGGAGGTAACTGAATCATGGGGACAGACTTCCCCCTTGATGTTCTCAGTATGATTGAGTTCTTGAGTGATTGTTTAAAAGCATCTCTCTCTCTCTCTCTCCTCTCTCTCTCTCTCTCTCTCTCTCTCTCCTGCTCCACCATGGTGAGATGTGCTTGCTTCCCCTTCTGCCATGATTGTAAGTTTCCTGAGGCCTCCCACTCAGGCTTCCTGTTCAGGCTTTGGAACTGTGAGTCAATTAAACCTCTGTTCTTCATAAATTAACCAGTCTCAGGTAGTTCTTTATAGCAGTGTGAGAACGGACTAATACACCAACAAGAAAATCTCTCCCAGTGCAACCAAGTCACCCTTTTCCTCCTCCTCCTCCTACTTCTTGAGGAGCTAGATTCAGAGAATTATGGAAAAAAGCCCAGCTGTGTGAGTCACTGCAGCCATCCCAAGGGGCCTGGGCAAAATCCAGAGGACAGCTGGAAACAGCTGTCGTGAGATCAACTGCAACTAGGAGGGAAGGAGGAAAAAGAGGATGAATTCATAGTTTATTACGCACGATCCCATTCTGGCCTCAGAAAAGCTGGTTTTTATTTTCTCTCCCAAATGAAAAGTGTCTTCTCCCTTCTCACTCAAGATTCTTCTTCTAACAAAGAAAACAATAATTGATTCACCAATAAAGACCTCCTGAGACCATTATCCAATCTACTATGGGGGATGCCATTCCCCTCACCCATATGTCTCCCACAATACAGGATAAACAAGAATACAACAGGTGAGGAAAGAATTATTTTTAAAAATCTGTGGGACCGGGCATGGTGGCTCATGTCTCTAATCCCAGCACTTTAAGAGGCCAAAGTGATTGGGTCACTTGAAGCCAGGAGTTCAAGACCAGCGGCCAACATGGCAAAACCCCATCTCTACTAAAAACACAAAAATTAGCCAGACTTGGTGGTGTGTGCCTGTAATCCCAGCTACTCAGGAGGTTGAGGCATGAGAATCACCTGAGCCTGGTAGGTGGAGGTTGCAGTGAGCTGAGATTGTGCCACTACACTCCAGCCTAGGCGATACAGCAAGACTGTCTCAAAAAAAAAAAAAAAAAAGTAAAAAAAGTAAAGCCAACTGTAAAGGCAAGACACCTTTGACCTGAACAAAACTCTTAAAAAGAGAAAAAAAAAAGTCACCAGGAAATATGAGGCTGCTGAAATCTAGTAGAGAAATAGCCCCAAGGAAAGAGAGGTTGCTCTGTGGTTCTCTACATGATAATATTATCAAAGCTTTGTTGATTAAGGAAGAAATGTCAGAAGAGTGTTTATTTGCAAAACTAGAGGGCAACCAGCCTTAGGACGTCTAATCCCCTTTCCTACTGGCCAAAAGGATGTAGATCTCCACACATCAATCCTGAAGTCCTGAAGAAAACGGTGGCTGACACCACAGGTCCAGATACTGTGGTAAAATGAAGAGCAGGTACTTTTCCTAAGAAAGAACTTCTCGGACTTCGATAGGTAAGGGAAGAATAGGGATTTACTGGCATTTGATACAAATTAATATTGATTTAATGGGGTCTGGTAATATGAGACTTAGGGAACTAATGAGCATTCTCCTCTACCTGGTCTCAACACACCCAGACATCCACCCTTCAAAATCCCTGGACTTACAGCTCAAATGGTTTTGATCAACACACATCCTCAGTGGTGAGTCTTGGATTCTACAGTCCTTTCAGACATTCACACAATAGAAGCAGTCTATACCTTAAAATTCACCAGCCAAACCACGCATGAGAATAGAAGAACTGCTGCCTTCAGAAGTCTAGAGATACATTTAAAAGCCAACAAAAAGCTCCTTTAACTCTCTCAGCTGCCTACCTGCCATCAGGAAGACTGTTCCTGAAGTAAGATACAAAGGTTCAAAATCCCTCTATACATTCTCTGCTCCTAGTGTGGCCCTGTCACTACAGAACTTCAATTATTTCTTCCACAAATATTTTTTAAATACTGTATTTACATTCCATCTCATATCTATATACATATAAGACCTTTTGCAACTAATTGCCAAAGAGAGTCACAGGAGATTCTGTAAATAGTGGAAGGAACTGAGATAGGGAGGGAGTATAGAGGAAAGTCTGAGTCAGTTCCCAAAGCCAAAGAAACATTTCCCTTGGCCTCCCAGGCTTAAGATTAAAATAACTGTCAGATACAGTGGCTCACACCTATAATCCTAGCACTTTGGGAGGTTGAGGCAGGAGGATCACTAGAGCCCAGGCGTTTGAATCAGTCTGGGCAACACAGTGCCTAGGCTACAGTGTCTCGTGGCTACAAAAAAAATTAAAAAATTACCCAGGCATGGTGGCACACCTGTAGTCCCAGCCACTCAGAAGCCTTAGGTGGAAAGATTGCTTGAGCCTGAGAAGTCAAGGCTGCAGGAAGACGTGACCGAACCACCACACTCTAGACTGGGTGACAGAGTGTGACCCTGTCTCAAAAAAATAAAATAAAAATAAAACAATGACGTATTTATTTAAAATAATGTAAAAGCCAGAAAAAGTTTTTCAGTTGCCTTAGCTAACATTTTGCATCTCCCTCTTTTTCTCCTTTACACTTCTCCATTCCAAGTATACAGCAAATCTAGAATTTTATACTAAATTCTGGTACAATGTTATACTATATAGTCTTATCTTTCCCATCAATACAACAGCAAGGTATAACCCTATACCATATTTTACAGCATCAACTTGCCTTATTTAATTTTGGCTGAATTTGTATATCATCTAACCAACTCAATCAAAAGCCCTTACAGACCATCCCCTAGATCTTACATTTCCTGCCCACATTACCTCACACAAAGAACATCCAATTATACTTCTTAATTAGGTGTGTGTGTGTGTGTGTGTGTGTGTGTTTTGTTTTCTTGAGACAGAGTTTCACTCTTGTCGCCCAGGCTGGAGTGCAATGGCGCAATCTCAGTTCACCACAACCTCTGCCTCTCGGGTTCAAGCAATTATCCTGCCTCAGCCTCCTGAGTAGCTGGGACTACAGGCATGCAGAACCATGCCCAGCTAATTTTTGTATTTTTGGTAGAGAAGGGGTTTCACAATGTTTACCAGACTGGTCTCGAACTCCTGACCTCAGGTGATCCACCCGCCTCAGCCTCCCAAAGTGCTGGGATTACAGGCGTGAGTCATCGTGCCTGGCTGATTATGTTATATTTCATATAAAATGAGTGCAGGAGTGAGACGGAGTGATTCAATCTAAAATGCACAAAGTGAGACAGCAGTGAAGGTGAGCCACCCTCCAGAAGACAGGAAGAAAAAGAGTGTTTGATCAAATCTTATGAGAAGATGACATCTGGAGCCTCTGCATCTCGTCACAACAGCCAAGTCTATCAGTAACACAGCTAAGCTGCCAAAGCCACTTGTACTTTCATGCCCTTCCCCTTCAGTATTTCTGATGACCACAATAACTTCCTTTCCAATCAGCCACAGTGGCAGCCACTGCCATGGTAATCAGCAATGATTTTAATAAGTCTAGGCATCTGTTTTCAAGGGTAACATGAGGAAGTCAACAGATGAGAATGTCCCAGGCCAGCTCTGGAGTATCCATGATGTTGAAAGGGTAAAAAGGGATCTGTGAAAGGAGATGACCATGAGCTAAAAGGTCAGAATGTATTCAACTCAAATGTGCTCATGGTAGTAACCATGGGATTTTTTTACTTTTTTTCCTCCAACCAAGACAACAAGAAAAAAATAATAATAATTAAGAGTCTAATGGCAACATACAAATTGAATCTTAAAAAATAATGACCTGTAATCCCAGCACTTTGGGAGGTCAAGGCAGGAGGATTGCTTGAGGCCAGGAGTTCAAGATCCGCCTGGGTAACATGGCAAGGCCCTGTCTCCACAAAAAAAAATTTTTTTTAGAACTAGCCAGGCATAGCAGCACACCTGTTGTCCTAGCTACTCAGGAAACTGAAGTGGGAGGATTGCTGGGGCCCAAGAGTTGGAGGTTAAAATGAACTATGATGACACTATGGCAATATAGCCTGGCAACAGAGCAAGACTCTGTCTCTAAAAAAAGTAAAATTAAGTGATGAAAATAATTGACTATTATACTTTAGAGGGACTTCTCATATAAGAATTTTGGTTAGGAGATGAAAGATCTGTACACTAAAAGCTACAAAACATTGATCAAAGAAACTGAAGACACAAACAGAAAGATAGCCCATGTTCACGGGGAAAAAAGAGAATTTTGGTTAACTACACACATTGTTGCACAGGGACTACTCTACTGTCCACGCTCAGCAGACAGAGGCAGACAGGGAAGAAGTTACAAATCCTAGCTCGAGGTTTCACAGAAGACATGTATCCAGAGACAGAAACTAGATTTCTTGAAGGCATAATTTATAAGGAGAACTTTTGTCTTAGACATGAAATATAAAACATATAGGAATGCATCATTAACTCTACATATTTACTATCCAAACCAAGAAATATAAAAGTTATATATATATATATATATATATATATATATATTTTTTTTTTTTTTTTGAGATGGCGTCTCACTCTTGTTGCCCAGGCTAGAGTGCAGTGGCACAATCTCAGCTCACTGCTACCTCCGCCTCCCGGGTTCAAGTGATTCTCCTGCCTCAGCCTCCCGAATAGCTGGGACTACAGACACCCACCACCACACCTGGCTAATTTTTGTATTTTTAGTAGAGACAGGGTTTTGCCATGTTGGCCAGGCTGGTCTCGAACTTCTGATCTCAGGTGATCCACCAACCTTGGCCTCCTAAAGTGCTGGGATTACAAGCATGAGCCACCGTGACCGGCCCAAAAGTTATATTTCTTATAACAATGCTAAAACATACTATGTTTAAACATCGAGTTTCAGAGCCCAGAGGGATTGCTAGACAATAAATCAATATAATAGGAATCCCAATACACATTGTATCCAAGGAGTTCAAAGCACTTGGTTTTAAGTACTACGTATGTGCAACATGAATAAGACTTTGAAAATTTTTTTGCACTTCATGATTTGTGCTAATTAACAGCCTTTGTGTTACACTTGACTTTATTCTCAGAAAAAGAAAAACTGGAAGGAAATCAGGGAGGCATGGAATGAAGACATTTTAAAAAGAGAGAGAGAGGAAGGGTGGGAGGGTGAATGAACAAGGTAACCGGGAATTTTTTTTTATCTCCTGTGATAGGAAAAAAGCATCCCAATAGAGTTGTCAGTATCTACCTTCCGTCTGTTTTCCTTTGTTTTTCCTCCATTCTCTCTGGGCCCTTGTTTGTTTGTTCATTTGTTCACAGTCCTGATTTCTTTGCGCTTTTGCCTGCCTCTTGACATCTTTCCCTTAACCTGTCTCCAACCCCACATCTCCACAGAACACAAAAGTTAATCCTACTCAAAAGCAAAGAAGAAATTTTAGAACTGAAAGTTCTTTACAATATTACAGATCACCCTGATCTAAACCTTTCAGTTTCGGAAACTGAGGTTCTGGCAGATTACGCGATTTGCACGTCACAGAACTAATAAATGATAGCATCAAAATTAAAACCAAGGTTTTCCCATTAAAGTACTAAAGGAAAGCACAGAAAGTTATTTTTCAACAGAGTAAAGAAGGGCCTTCACAGAAAGAAGTAAGATCCAAGAGTTTTAAAATAAACACTTTATATATTTAACTATATTCAAATGGTTTTCTCTGGCCCCAACACATACACACACACACACACACACACATCATATGTATGTATATACATGTTCACATATATGCATACACCACAAACAAATCCAAAAGACAAGTGACAATCTGAATGGGAAATTACAATATGAATGACAAACACTACTTTTAATTTATAAAAAGTTCCTACATATCAATAAGAAAAAAACAATTATTTTGAACCTGAGTTTATGACAAAAGAAATATAAATGATTTGTAGAAATGTTTTTTTTAAAAGATCCCCTTAAACTAAAAATATACAAATTAGGTCAGGCACAGGGGCCTATAATCCTAGTACTTTGGGAAGTTGAGGTGGGGAATCACTTAAGGCCAGGAGCTTGAGACCAGCCTGGGCAACACAGCAAGACCCTGTTTCTACAAAAAATAATTTAAAAAATAGCCAGGCATGGTAGTGCATGCCTTAGTCCTAGCTACTCAGGAGGCCCATGCAGGAAGATGGCTTGAGTTCAGGAATTCAAGGTTACAGTAAGTTATTATCATACCACTGCATTCCAGCCTGGACTACAGAGCAAGACCCTGTCTTAAAATAAGAAAAACAAGATGGGCTGGACATGGTGGCTCACGCCCATAATCCCAGCACTTTGAGAGGCCAAGGCGGGTGGATCACTTCAGGTCAAGAGTTCAAGACCAGCCTGGCCAACATGGTGAAACCCCATCTCTACTAAAAATACAAAAATTAGCCAGGCGTGGTGGCGGATGCCTATAATCCCGCTACTTGGGAGGCTGAGGCAGGCGAACTGCTCGAACCTGGGAGGCGGAGGTTGCAGTCAGCCGAGATCACGCCACTGCACTCCAGCCTGGATGACAAGAGTGAGACTCTGTCTCAAAAAAAGAAGAAAAAAGAAAACAACAACAACAAACAAATTAAAAGGCCAAGATACCATTTTTCACTTCAGCTTGTGAAAAATCAAAGTTCGGTAACATAATAGAAAAATGTCCCTCTGATACTCAGCAACACCTAGCAAAAGTTGAAATGTGCAGACCCTTAGAAACACAATTCCACCTCTCAGAATCTGTCTTCTTGTGCTTACCTTATGCACACAGTAACATACACACAAGCAGCGTTGTTTCCAATAGCAAAAGACTGGAAACGACTTAAATGTCGAGCAATAGGACATGTTTAAACGAATCATGATTTAAAAACAAATAAACACACAAAAAAAACTTACCGTGGGATACTATGTGGTCATTTAAAAGAATTAGGTTGACTGGCAAAACAAACGAAATGTTCTCTAAGGTGTTTTGTTCAGTGAAAAATAATGAAGACTTCTTTGGTATATAAACGGGGCATATATCTATAAATATTTATGTGCACAAAATTTCTCCAGAACATAAAAGAAATTACTAATGCTTCTATCACACCAATACTCCAAAATGAACTTCAGGACTCTTCAAGTTCTTGAGACGGAGTCTCACTCTGTCACGCAAGCTGGAGTGCAGTGGCATGATCTCAGCTCACCACAACCTCTGCTTCCTAGGTTCAAGTCATCCTCCTGCCTCAGTCTCCTGAGTAGCTGGGACTACAGGCACAGGCCACTACACCCAGTTAATTTTTTTGTATGTTTGTATAGATGGGGGTTTCACCATGTTGGCCAGGCTGGTCTCAAACTTCTGATCTCAGATGATCCCCCCGCCTTCGCCTCCCAAAGTGCTGGGATTATAGGCATGAGCTGCCGCGCCCAGCCAGGACTCTTCTAGTTCTAAACAGCTCCGACATTAGTTAAGTTTTTCTAATTGCTAACTTGCAATTACTTTCTTCAAAAGACTCTCCTTTCTTCAAAACACTCCTTGAACTCTTATCCCCTATACAATGAAGATGTCTGTTCCTTCTCAAACTTCAACTTTGTCTTCTGACCAACTTATCAACTGGGCCTGCTGGTACCCCTTCTCTGTTCCTACAACTTGGAATTTCTCCTCACCTTTTTCTTCTTTCACATCCTGACATTAACTTATTCTTCCCATAAACATACTTTGCAGCCTTCCAGAGCCTGAAGACCATTACTAGGAGTTGGTATTCTTTTTGCTCCTCATTCATTCTCTTGCATTGATTCATTTCGTTTATTATTCAGCAAATATTTGTTGAGTGACAACTGTGTACCACGTATTATAATAATTCAAAAAGAAAAACCAAACACCTGGTCCCTATCTTAAGAAACTTGCAAACTAGGACAAATTTTCAAAATTAAACTTCGTAGCATGGCATAAAAAAGGGGGGAAAAACTAGATTTAGGAAAGCAACCTTCAAATGTCCAGCTACATATACCAAATTGACAGCACTGGGTACCTCTAGGGAAAGAACAGAGACTGGACATGGTGGTCAAAGTGGCCACTGGCCTTATACATTTGAGTTTTTGGCTTTTGGGTATGAATATACTTACATATTAATTAATTCACAGTTAAAAATAAACTTTAATCAGAACAAGGATAACTAAGGGGGAAAAAAGAAAAACAAACTTTAAGAGGTGACATCTAATGAATTTTATACTCCTAATCACTATCTAGCATGGTGTCTTGGCACACAAATGGAGCTCCAAAAATGGTCACTAAATGAAAGAATAACTGGATGTGCAGAGTTCTACAAAGCAGAGTAGAAGGGAAGAAAAACAGTCACATTCAATAACTGTTGTCTTTACTCAACAACTGTTCTTTTAAAGTTAATGCAGGGTTTCTCAACCTCAGCATTACTGACATTTTGGGCCAGATAATTCTTCATTGTGGGAGACTCTCTTGTGCATTTTAGGGTGTTAAAGTAACACCCCTGACTTCCACCAGTAAGATGCCAGTAAGACCTCCACAATTATAAAACTCAAAAATGTCTCCAGACTTTGCCAACATCCACTGAGGGGACGAAATCGCCCCCAGTTGAGAACCACTGAGTTAACCAATTACACATCGCTGTTTCCACTTCCCCAACCTCCATGACTTTCTCCCAATTTGCCCACTGATTTCAGTGCTTAGGCCTAGATTATTTCAACATTCAAGTTGACAACACTTTCAAAACTGAGACTCCAAGTTCTTCAACCTACTTATTTCCAGGGAGCTCTACCTACACCAAACTCATCCATCGGATCCTTACACATCATTGCTACCCAAAACTCTTCTAACGTCAAGATCTCAAACTCATATGAAAAGCTCCTCCTGTCCTTTGTTTTCTCTTACACCCTTATTCTACCTGAACCCGTTCATCCCAGTTTACCGACACTTGGCACTAGGTAACGTGCACTCAGCTACACTCATGGACTTCCAAGTACTGTCTGATAAAGTAAAGAAACGCCCAGGCGAGATGGCTCACACCTGTAATCCCAGCACTTTGGGAAGCCAAGGCGGGTGGATCACCTGAGGCCAGGAGTTTGAGACCAGCCTGGCCAACATGGTGAAACCCCGTCTCTACCAAAAATATAAAAATTAGCCAGGCATGGTGGCAGGCACCTGTAATCCCAGCTACTTGGGAGGCTGAGGCAGGAGAATCATTTGAACCGGGTGGCGGAGGTTGCAGTGAGCCAAGATCATGCCACTGAACTCCAGCCTGGGTGACAAGAGCAAAACTCCGTCTCAAAAAAAAAAGTTAGGAAACCATCAGGACCAACTCAATCCCAGCTGGCACTTACTGAGACTGAGCAACCCTTTCATCCCACCTCTTGATAAAACCTTATTACACAGGAATAGCAGCTACTTCTAAAACTTCTCACTCTCCTCGAAGTGTCAACACCACCTCTGCCTGCAGACTCCCATTCTCTAACTGAAGAAAGGTTGAGTTCCTCTAACATAAGCTCATTCAACTTCTCTTCTCATAACCTCATACACATTAGATGCTCAATAAATATGTGTTAAATTTAGGCAGAAAAGATCCTGGCTTAATACTGGCTGTATTCTTTTTTTTTTTTTTTTTTGTTGAGACGGAGTCTCGCTCTGTCGCCCAGGCTGGAGTGCAGTGGCCGGATCTCAGCTCACTGCAAGCTCCGCCTCCCGGGTTCACGCCATTCTCCCGCCTCAGCCTCCCGAGTAGCTGGGACTACAGGCGCCAGCCACCTCGCCCGGCTAGTTTTTTTTTTTTTTTTTTAAGTAGAGACGGGGTTTCATCGTGTTAGCCAGGATGGTCTTGATCTCCTGACCTCGTGATCCGCCCGTCTCGGCCTCCCAAAGTGCTGGGATTACAGGCTTGAGCCACCGCGCCCGGCCAATACTGGCTGTATTCTAAAGAATGATGTTTAAGGGGAAAAACAGCTCTCGCTGAATTTCATTCTAATTTAAGATTTTATTCTACAATACTAAGCAACCTTAAGGAAAGTCAACATGCCTCTATAGTTTCTCAAGGCTACCACCACCAATCAGTGGCATACACGGCTGCTGCAAAGGAATCTTCTGGATAATCATGAAAGCATACTGAGGGTCTAGAAGGAAGCATAGGCCGGGCGCGGTGGCTCAAGCCTGTAATCCCAGCACTTTGGGAGGCCGAGACGGGTGGATCACGAGGTCAGGAGATCGAGACCATCCTGGCTAACACAGTGAAACCCCGTCTCTACTAAAAATACAAAAACTAGCCGGGCGAGGTGGCGGGTGCCTGTAGTCCCAGCTACTCGGGAGGCTGAGGCAGGAGAATGGCATAAACCCGGGGGGCGGAGCTTGCAGTGAGCTGAGATCTGGCCACTGCACTCCTGTCTGGGCGACAGAGCGAGACTCCGCCTCAAAAAAAAAAAAAAAAAGAAGGAAGCATAAAATATAAACTCCAACGATAATGACCATACTGCAAAAACGTGCTGCCCATAAAAGTGAGCACTTCTTAATTCTGCAATTCAGTGAGATGCAAAGAAGTATCTAAACAAAATGACAGAACACCGATGGCAATTCCACATGCTAAAGACCCATCACTTGGCACTTTGTGGTGACTGACAAATATTCTGAGAGCAAAAATTGCTCCACAACAGAAAATAAGGGCTTTAAGTAATTAACTGGCATAGGCAACTATATAACAGCTTTAGAATTAAGTGTCCCATTTTCACCTAACCCTAGTGCCTTCCACAGGTACATGTTCATTGTCAGAAGAGAAAGGCGGCATATGTATTCCACTGAAAGAATCTCCAGGTCCCCACTGAATCTAAGGCATACCACTTTCACCAGCTTTTGTCTCATGCGGTAACTACAGAATAAAAGGTTTGGCAAAAGCTTTAGCGAAACAGAGCCAATCATTTCTCATAACGTGTTCTAAACTTTTTTCTTGACCTTTAGCTTATGGTAGCTTAGACAAGTCTCTTAAAGGCATTTCTAGTCAGCCATTTTTGGTAACTTGTGAGCAAAATTATTTTTAGCTGAAAAAGTTTATTTCAATCCCTCTCTCATAACTCAGAAGCATCTGACCAGGTTTAGTTCAAGCTTTCCAGAATCATTTGTCTTTGAGTGGATTCAAAGCATAAAACATTTCCGCTTCAAAGGAGAAATTCTCTCCTTAATTGACAGAACGAGCAAACAAATTGTGCAAATATATAGGATATGTGAAAAAAAACCACCTGCCTACCTGCTGCCAGCCCTGGTATACTGTAGAAATTAAGCACTTAAATGTTGATAAAAATTTTTGAAAGCCTCTAATGGACAAAACAACATTTTTACAGCATTCCATGCTATGAAGAGCAAAATGCATGCCCGCATGGTAGAAAGTGCTTCATGTAAATTCAAATATAATTAAACAGAACGTAAGATTCAAGTTGTTTCCATGCAGCACTCAACCTGTGGTTCCAAATAGAGGGAAAGTTTCTTCAAGGATGCAGCAGATGAGAAAAAGAAAGTAAGATAGTCTGCTGGAAGTCAGCACGACTACATATATACAACATAACCAAACACAGATTTTCTTTGTTCTTTTTTGCTCTTTTTCTGCTTAATGAACAAAGACTACACTACACCATCTACCCTTATAAGGATATGTTTCTGAAGTGGTAGGAGAATCTAATCACTAGTGTCCAGCCAGCGTGGTGAACAACGGTCCTACATGATTGCAAGAGAATAGCAGTGTGCGGATGAACTAACTACCAAAGACACTTTGGGCAAATCCCTTGCCCACATGCCCTCCACCCCAACCTCACTGACCCCGTTGCAGCGCCTCTCATACCTTGTCCTTGTACATGCTTTTTCTTTTGTCTAGAATGACCTGCCCTGCTCGTCCACTCAATACGCAGCAACAGCTTCTGCAGAATGTTGTCTGAACGTCCATTCCACTCCAGCCAGATAAGAATCCCTCAATTCCTCCATTATGCTCCCATAGAAGCACTACTCATCCCGTCTTGGTACAGACACTCCTCCATCCACCACCAAGTTAGGTTCTGGAATGAGAGGCTGCTCCTAAGTCCATTTGTTCATAAAATTCCAAGGTGAAAAAATCCAAGTTACCCATAGGTACATGTCTAGCTAGGGGACGTTTCTTAAAAAGGGAGAGGCTTATGGTAGTGATTCTTACTCATTTTGCTTCTTCTCAATCCGCTTTATGATTTGCACTTCACCCTTTATAATTCAATTGCTGAATGATTTATCCTACATACACATTCACCATTTCTAATGTACTTTCCACTTTTAATCATCTCTTCATTTATCTACCCCTTCATATCAGCACTTTCAGTAAATAAAAAATGTAAGAAGACATAGCTAATATACAAATACATAACCATATATAATATAAATATATAATAAACAAATATAAGTACTGGAATATCCTACATACTATCAACAATGTCATGCACAAAATCAAAATGACAAAATGACCATGTGCCACCACACAAGTACTATTATTTATTTGTGGTAAGCAGAATTGGCATACTTTTGCTCCAACACATAACTTGACTCATTTCTATGAAAATTAGCAAGTTTAAGGACCATAAACCCTATGTTTACACAGTACCTATCCCTGTGTAATTTTAATAAATTATTTTATTTTTAAAACAAGTAATACATGCATGTCATACAAAATTCAAAAGGCACAAAAGGTATACAATTAACAAATTTTGTGGGTATAATTTTTTTATATACAATAAAAATTAAATCTTCACCTATACCTTTATTCCTCTGTCTCTCAATGCTCCTCCGAGGAGGCAACCGCTGGGGAGTGTTGTGTTTCCTGGCAGACGGTCTATGTACCCATGGATACATTTTTACTTTATACAAATAGTAGCAAACTATACACTCTCTGTACTTTGATTTTCACATTTGATGTATTTAGAGAGTGTTCTGTGTTCATACAGAGCTGCCTAATTGTTCATGGCTGCATGATATTCCACTGTATGAATGTACCTTTTTTTTTTCTCATCAAGAATCTACCTTATTTTATTTCGCAGATTTTCTGTCAAAGAGCATTTTTGTTTCTTCAACCTTCTGCTACTTCAAATAATGCTACAATATACATTCTTACACACAGATGCAAGAGTATCTGTAGGATAAATTCCTAGAAGTGGAACTGTTGAGTCAAAGAATATGTGCATTTTACATTTTAACAGACATTGATAAATACTTCTTCATGGAAGTTATGTGACTTTTCACCACCACAGCAATATGAGTTCCTATTTCTCTACTCACACCCTTATCAAACCATTGTGTTATCAAAATTTTTTTTTTTTTTTTTTTTTTTTGAGACGGAGTCTCGCTCTGTCGCCCAGGCTGGAGTGCAGTGGCCAGATCTCAGCTCACTGCAAGCTCCGCCTCCTGGGTTTACGCCATTCTCTCGCCTCAGCCTCCCGAGTAGCTGGGACTACAGGCACCCGCCATCTCGCCCGGCTAATTTTTTGTATTTTTTTAGTAGAGACGGGGTTTCACCGTGTTAGCCAGGATGGTCTCGATCTCCTGACCTCGTGATCCACCCATCTCGGCCTCCCAAAGTGCTGGGATTACAGGCTTGAGCCACCGCGCCCGGCCTCAAAATGTTTATTCTAATTTTACAGTTGTTCCATAAACCTCCCCCCAACACTCAAGCTTCATAAGAACATTCCATTAACTCTGTAACTAACCCCAGCATTTAGCAATGTTTAACGTGTGGTAAACATTCAAATTTTGTTAAATCAAATTTTGCCTCCAAGCAAAAGGAGAAGGGGAAGGGCTGTTGCACAATAAGAGAGGATTACATTTAATATAAATAATGAGAGTGTTTAAAGTGTTAGCACTTTTTCCCTTTTAGAGAAAAAGGAAGAGAGAGAAGGAAAAAAGGATGGATGAATAGATTGATGCTGATCTAAAATGGTTTCTCCTAGATGTTTAACAAAAAATAGGGGCCTGGCGCAGGGGCTCATGCTTTTAATCCCAGCACTTTGGGAGCCCGAAGGAGGTGGATCACTTGAGGCCAGGAGTTCAAGACCAGCCTGGCCAACACGGTGAAACCCCATCTCTACTAAAAATAGAAAAAATTAACTGGGCGTGGTGGCGCACACCTGCAATCCCAGCTACTCGGGAGGCTGAGGCATGAGAATCACTTGAACCTAGGAGGGGCAGGTTGCAGTGAGATTGCACCACTGCACTCCAGCCTGGGCCACAGAGTGAGGCACTGTCTCAAAGTGAAAAAAAAAAAAAGGAAAGATTCATACCTGTCTGAAATAGTTAAGTATTGTCCTAGCTTAAAGTAAAACGTACAATCTATCTTGAAAATGCCAAGAAAGCTGAAGGGCCTCCCAAAGGAAGGAAGGAAGGAAGATTCCCTCCCTGAGACTGCCGTAGGGTACTGAAACTTCTCACATCCATCTTCTTTTTACACAGCTTCAAAAAAACTGACTCTCATCATATATTTTACACAGTCACACAGTTAATATTTCATGCATTTGCTTCTGTATGGTACCCAGCATAGTTAATACTAAAAGTCTTTCAGCGAATACAATAAATACTGAACTCTGCAGCCCTCCAGTCATATGTATTTGCCATGGTCTCCGGCACCAGTGCTTTGTGCTATAACAACCACCATAACAACAGATAACACATAAAACTGTAATGACTCATTTAATACAAGCCTCATTTATTTTCTCCATTTTACAAATAAAAAACTGAAGCACAGAGGGGCTAAGTAACTTGCCTAAATGACACACAGCTAAGTAAGATTAGAGACAGAATTTCTGGTATCAGAAAGGGCCTTCCTTTTTTTTGAGACGGGGTTTCGCTCTGTTGCCCAGCCTGGAGTACAGTGGTGCAATCATGGCTCACTGCAGCATCTGCCTCCTGGGCTCAAGAGGTCCTCCCACCTCAGTCTACTGAGTAGCTGGGACTACAAGCACACACCATCATGCCCGACTAAGTTTTGTTTTTCGGTTTTCGTTTTTTTTTTTTTTGTAAAGGTGGAGTTTCACCATGTTCCCCAGGCTAGTCTCAAACTCTTGGGCTCCAGTGACCCACGCCTTGGCCTCCCGAAGTGCTGGGATTACAGGCATGAGCCACTGTGCCCAGACAGAAAGGACCCTCTTAACCAAATATTTTAATACAGTGTGGTAACTGCTCGGACAGAGGTATTCACAGAGTATCTGTTACCACAGAGCCACCTGCCACTATACTTCCACATATACTCTGCGAATATTTCCATCCAAGCAATTATCACAGTGTATTAAAATAATCTATATACATATCCTCTGCAAATTTAAGTCACTGTGCAACTGGGTTTTAGGTTACCAGGTGGAAGAAGAAAATACCATTTCCACTCCTCGAGTCGGCACTTCACCTTTCCTATGCTGGTACTTCTTCCACTCCTGTGTGCCACCATTTCCTAAAACCCATCTCTTCTTTTTTTTTTTTTTTTTTTGAGGCGGAGTCTCGCTCTGTCGCCCGGACTGGAGTGCAGTGGCCAGATCTCAGCTCACTGCAAGCTCCGCCTCCCGGGTTTACGCCATTCTCCTGCCTCAGCCTCCCGAGTAGCTGGGACTACAGGCGCCCGCCACCTCGCCCGGCTAGTTTTTTTTTTTTTTTGTATTTTTAGTAGAGACGGGGTTTCACCATGTTAGCCAGGATGATCTCGATCTCCTGACCTTGTGATCCGCCCGTCTCGGCCTCCCAAAGTGCTGGGATTACAGGCTTGAGCCACCGCGCCCGGCCAAAACCCATCTCTTCTAAGGTAAAATCTACATCTCACTGTGTGCTGCTGCCGTGGAGATGCTGGCCAGACCTCTCAAATTGCCTTGGGTACCTTCTCAAGAGTCCTGAAACACTACTGAGACCCACATCATTCCTGCTGGGTAGAACGCAGGCAGTATAGTTCCCACCCCTCAGCAGCCACCAGCCCAGATCGATGACTCTTATCAGGGACATGGAGTAACCTGAGCCACCTGCCAACCCATCTCTCGACTGCTAGGACAGGTGCTTTCTGCTATCAGGTTGCACAAATGCCTGGAAACCTTACACCGGGTGTGAAGGAAAAAGCAACAGGGAAACAACACAGCATCTGGTGCCCTGGCTGCTTCCATTCACTACTTGGGGAAGGAACACCAACCTGTGTGACTTGGGCCACAGAGACTGAGCAGGCCTAATGCACCTACTGCAGAGCTTTGGGACCACAAAGACTGTACGGCGAGACTGGAACTGAGTAGAGGTCGACATTCACCTAGAGAGTGAGACACAACCCCACTGGCCTCATCCTCATTCTCTAAACAGCTAGAATACTACCTCTTCTATAATATTCTCATGGGGAAAAAAGCCTATTGCAGAAGCCAACTCTGAAAAGCACATTTTATTTCGTATCTTTAAATGTAGAAGTCTCTAAAGATTAACTGTGCTAGAGTCAAGCCTAAGTTTGATATCATTAATTCTATATCTAAATCAGAATCCAATTACTGTTCAGTATACACACATGTGTGTGTTTATATTCTCTATTGGTTGAGCCAAATTTACTTACTTCCCATCAAGTCTCAGTCATGGAGAGGCCATATCCTAGGAAAGAAGAGCATTCACTCAATTCTGGGGCTTTCCATAGACACAGGGGTTAAGGGCAGCCGGCAGCAATTATGGCTGCTGAGACGGGAACACCTATTAGAAACTAAACCTTCCTTTCTCACAATTCAGCACAAAACTTGGTTCACTGAACAGCATCCTGACAGCAGTGACACTCAATCAGGATAAACCTAGGCATCTGGGAAACATCTGGTATACAAGATGTCATCATGAATAAAACTCACACTGCAGCTAGATTCCATGTGCAATGACTCATGGCAGATCTTGAATATAATTACTAACTCAATGACATATATGATAGCTGACCCACAATGTGCCCTACCAGTGTGAAAAAGACCAGGGGCAGCTGACTGGGGCACATGGAGAGACGAGGACACCCTTCACTCAGACATCTCCAAAAGGTAGCACCATCAGGTATCTGTAGGGTATTCATGTGAAAGAACAGAAATGTAGATTAGGTCTCGGATCCTGGGATTTCACGATTCCATTAAAATGCAGAATCGGGCCGGGCGCGGTGGCTCAAACCTGTAATTCCAGCACTCTGGGAGGCCAAGGCGGGCGGATCACAAGGTCAGGAGATCGAGACCATCCTTGTTAACATGGTGAAACCCCGTCTCTACTAAAAAATACAAAAAACTAGCTGGGCGAGGTGGCGGGCGCCTGTAGTCCCAGCTACTTGGGAGGCTGAGGCAGGAGAATGGCGTACACCCGGGAGGTGGAGCTTGCAGTGAGCTGAGATCCCGCCACTGCACTCCAGCCTGGGCGGCAGAGCGAGACTCCGTCTCAAAAAAAAAAAAATTGCAGAATCATACTATATGAGGTCCTGCACTAATCAGTCATCTTTACCAGGGACATTTTGACATGGTTCTCTCAGTAGACCAGAAGAATCTTAAGTCCAGAAAGCTAACAAATAGAAAAAAAAAAAAAATCTACAAACTGATATGAAATAATTTCCAAATAGAAAAGCAAAGCAAAGTGCAGAATAGTATGCATACTAATACTGTCAATGGAGTTTTTAAAATAAATATTATGTAGGCACTATCTCTGGAAGGATACCCAGATAATTAACAATACTAGTTACTTCCAGAAAGATAAAATAGGCAGCTAGGAGAGGGGGAGATTTTTGACTCTTCTACCTTTTGCATATTTTGAATCATTAACCATGTGAATATATATGCATTAAGAAAATGTAAAAGGAAGAAGAAAATACTCCATACAGAAGCTCTCAGAAAAATCGCACCAAGAAATAAGAAGACTAAGAAATGAAAGGTTCTACTGAGCCTTACAGGCAAAGTCTGAGTTTGTTTGCTGTCACATTCTCTCTCTGAGCCTGAGATATGTTGTCCATAAAAATGAGTATACTGACTATTTTCCATGACTAAAGCAGAGGGCTGTTACAGATAATTTCTAGATGCCTTCAGCTCTGATGATTTTATACTACCCACCATTATCAATCCACTGATTGATCTATTATTGATCTATTGTTCAATCAACAAAATTAGAGATGGAATAACTCTGAGATGAAAAAAAAAGCCAAAAAACAACGACAAACTATCATGCCTACCACAACCAATTACCCCAGTTCTACATGAATCAGCTGTCAGGTAACAGGTAAAATGTTTTCAATATCAAATATATGGCATGCCAAACCAATGAAATTCCTTTCACTCCATTCCTCATCAGTCATACCCTTTCAGTCTTAAGGGCCATGAAAAGGCACTGGATAAAGAGCCACAAGATCTGGGTAAAAGCATCAGCTTTGCCACTTCCTAGTCTTGAGGCTCAGAGAGGTATATTTTCAGCTGAAACATGGGAAGAATCATCAACTATCTTTCAGAGTTGTTGAAGAGAATAAATAAGGCCTGCACAAAAGCATTTTATAAACTGTAAAACATAACACGGAAGCTGGGTGCAGCTACTTGGAAGGCAGAGGTGGGAGAATCACTTGGGGAGTTCAAGGCTGCAGCGAGCTCTGATTCCACCACTGCATTCCAGCCTGAGTGACTGACTGAGAATATCTCTTAAAAATAATAATAACGTAAATGTAATTTTTGAGTATTACGTGCAATTTTAGTCACCATGCTTCAAATCTGGAGGGTGACTACAGGAAAAACAACACAAATTATTAAGATTTAAAAAAATAGATCGCATAAGGGCTGATCTATCTTTTTCAACAAACATTTATCAGTTCTTTTGTTGTTGTTGTTGTTGTTGTTGTTGAGACAGAGTCTCGTTCTGTCACCTGGACTGGAGTGCAGTGGCACGATCTTGGCTCACTGCAACCTCCGCCTCCCAAATTCAAGCGATTCTTCTGCCTCAGCCGCCCAAATAGCTGGGATTACAGGTGCCCGCCACTATGCCCAGCTAATTTTTTTTATTTTTAGTAAGAGACGAGGTTTCACCCCATTGGCCTGGCTGGTCTCAAACTCCTCACCTTGTGATTTGCCCGCCTCGGCCTCCCAAAATGCTGGGATTACAGGCGTGAACCACTGAGCCTGGTCTACTCAGTTCTTATATTATATCCTGGGCACAAGGCTACAAAAGTTAAGAGATTTTTCCTTAGCTGGGCATGGTGGCACATGCCTATGGTCTCCGCTACTCGGGAGGCTGAAGTAGAGGACTGCTTGAGCCCAGGAGTTCAAGGTTGCAGTGAGCTATGATAGCGCCACTGCACTCCAGCCTGGGTGACAGAGTTAGACCCTCTAAAAGAAAAAGATTGTTCCTGCCTTGAAGGAAGAATTCCAAAAGCACTTGAGGACAAGAATAAGAAAATAGGACTGGGTAATAATGATAAAAATGGCTATCACATAATAGAATACCTACTACATGTCAGGCCCTGAACTAAACACATTACATACAGTATCTCTTTTTAATTCTTACATTAATCCTATAACGTATTTTACAAAGAAAGCTGAGGTTTAGATAGATTAAGTCACTTAACCAAGATCCCACAGCTATGAAGTGGAAATGCTGGTACACCACCTCAGGTTTGTCTGTCTGCAAGGCCATTCTATTTTCTTTGAGACAGAGAGAGAGAGAGAGACCACTAATGAAAACTCTAATAGACCCCATTACATTTGAAAAATTAGCCTCTGATATAGTAAATTGAAAAAAGCAAGAAGCAAAAAATACAGAGAGTATGCTAGTGTTTGTGTCAAAAAGAGAGGAGGAAGGATAACGCACAAATTAGTAACAGTGGTTACTTGTTTGGTAAAGGGAATAGGGACAGATAGGAAGCAGAAATGAGAGGAAGACATTTCGCTACAGATATATTTATGAATTCAGAGTGAGGAATTAACTTACAGGTAGGGACCCTGCGCGTAAATCCTGGTTTGGAAAATGCTACACAATAGCTCAGCATCACAACATCTGTTTATGAAAAGTGTAGTGTGATCGGTTTTTTTTTTTAATGTGTTTAATTCTAATGTCCAAAGTTATTTGACTTTTTTTTTTTTTTTTTTTTTGAGATGGAGTCTCTCTCTGTCGCCCAGGCTGGAGTGCAGTGGCCGGATCTCAGCTCACTGCAATCTCTGCCTCCCGGGTTCATGCCATTCTCCTGCCTCAGCCTCCCGAGCAGCTGGGACTACAGGTGCCCGCCACCTCGCTCGGCTAGTTTTTTGTATTTTTAGTAGAGACGGGGTTTCACCGTGTCAGCCAGGATGGTCTCGATCTCCTGACCTTGTGATCCGCCTGTCTCGGCCTCCCAAAGTGCTGGGATTACAGGCTTGAGCCACCGTGCCCGGCGTTATTTAACTTTTTTTGGTGGGAGGCTGGTGCGTGGGCAGAATGATACCTATTATCATTTCTTTTTTTTTTTTTTTTTTTTTTGAGACGGAGTCTCGCTCTGTCGCCCAGGCTGGAGTGCAGTGGCCGGATCTCAGCTCACTGCAAGCTCCGTCTCCCAGGTTTATGCCATTCTCCTGCCTCAGCCTCCCGAGTAGCTGGGACTACAGGCGCCCACCACCTCGCCCGGCTAGTTTTTGTATTTTTAGTAGAGACGGGGTTTCACCGTGTTAGCCAGGATGGTCTCGATCTCCTGACCTTGTGATCCGCCCATCTCGGCCTCCCAAAGTGCTGGGATTACAGGCTTGAGCCACCGCGCCCGGCCCTTATTATCATTTCTTAAACAGCAATCAATACAATACAGCTTGGGATACTAGAATTAAATAATTTCCTAACTTAAAACAGAATGCTGGATCAGTCAAATTGTTTAGGTTTCTTTAAGCGCTGGGATACTGTTAAACCAAAGTATTTACTACTTGCCTCTAACACTGTAAAAATTACTCATAGTAAAGCTAAAATCCAAACGGGGTAAATGATACCTACACCAAACTCAAGAAAGTCAAAAAATAGGCTTCCCAGGATTGAAAAGCAAAGCCTACAGAGTAACACTTATTTCAAACTACTCCTAGAGAGAGAAATGCAGAGTAAGCAAAAAGGAAAATTGTGCACGCACACACGGACACGGGTTATCTATTAATCATAGCATTTTTATACAGCTGACAAAAATCACTAGGAGTCCCTGATAAGCGCCTCTCTGAAGGGCTACTACATGCACTCAGCACACTTTAATGCTTACGTCTGAAGGTAGGAAATGCCAAAGTTAACCAACTGATCTCCAACACTGTAAAACACAGCCAGCTCAGAGCTAAAATGCTGCTGCAAAAAGATCTATTCAGTATCACAACAAGCAGCTAAAAACTTTTAACAAAGTAGAGGGACAGAAGACGTCTATAATGAGTAACGAACAGCACCTGGGAATGGAGAGGCGCTAGCTAACAGAAAAACTAGTTTATAAACCCAAATACAGACCTTTTGAGTATGACTAGCATTACCTCAAAGTCTTGGATGATATCAAAATTTGCCAATTTATTATCAGTTTAATAAGAACCACGAATGAGACTAGGACTTCTAGTTCAAATGTAACACAAAACATATAGTAAAATCTTAAGTATATAACAAATACAGACATATATGAAACGAACTGCTTAAGCAATAGCTGTATAGCAGTACTCTGCATTCTTTTCAATGAGGTGTGCATAGCATAAGACCAGGGTCAGACTTTCAGGACAAGTACTACCAACTCCCTGTAAGCTTTGCCAAAGGGGAGACTTCCAGAAGTTCCAACAAAGTCCTCAAACCCACTGTGCCAGCCACTAACAGTGACCATGTTCCTGGAAGCTTGTATATGAGGAGCAAACCAATGAGTTAAGCTTTGTGGATGGTGGGAGCCACCACAAAACATCTTTCAAGTTTGCCAGTTTTCACTTTGAAATCACGCAATCCTACTATCTTACCCCCAGAAACTAAGAAACAGCAGGTGAAAGCTGTCAAAGCCACATATTCAGACTAATTAGGGGACAAGCCAGTCTGATTAGGGGACAGCAACCTCATTTGCAGATGCTTTTGCAGGTGAAGGAGAAGCTGAATAAGGAGAAATTTAATGGCGGTGGGGGGGGGTGGCCAAAAAAAGATCTACAATTCCTGCCTTTTACCCGAAATTATTACCCACCTTCCCAAGAATTTTTGTGGACCACTGAACTGAAGAAGGAAAAGAAAGAAAAAGGGAGAAAACAAACTAGGGCTGAAAGTGTGACTGTATAAAAATCCCCGAGAGGATGAATTATGAAACTAAACTCCACGCAACAGGGCTAACTATGCCGTTGCTTTTCCACTTGCCTAATGACCCAAGACAAATAGAGCAGGGCCATCCAGGAGTCCCAACAACTTCCAGGAAAATGGAACCAACATCCTCCTGTCTCAGAACAAGCCACATACCCCTGAAAGTAACCCCTAAGTGAAATCCATATAGATCTGCTTTGAAAATCACTCTGGCTGGCAACAATTAAGGCCCACTCCTTCAAACAACTGCCAATCTGTACGGGAAAAAGCTTATTTAAAAAAAAGCAATTGAAAGAAATTCCTATGAGCCTCTGTCCAAAAGTATTCCAACTCAAGCAATTGCTGCAGGCCACATTCAGACACCCCCAGCCTCCCCAGAACTACGCCCTGTCTGTAGTTCCTCTAGTTTTACTCACGCAGCTTCTGCCTCCACCCCAATCCCCAGAGCTAGGAGAGTCCCACGGCCACACCACCCATCCCTCATGATAAATCACGCTTTGCTTGTGGTATTTCCAACTAGAATCTGGCAAAATCAATGCAGCCAGAAAAAATAAATAAATACATAAACAGTATGCCTCCTCAAAAACCACATGCCTGGAATAAAATATCCAATACCCTGTGCAAAATCTCTCTTCTTCAACAAAGGAGAAACTAAGGAACCAGCCTATACATGGGAAAAATCCCACATCCCAAGGTGTTATCTGGGGACCTAAGTCCCTGAGAAAACCCACATCTTATGGTTGAACACACTCATGTGGAAGTCTAAACCTCAAAGGCTGTTTTCCACCCTTGGGAAAACAGGTTTTTAAGCAGTTATTCAATCATTATCATTTGACAATTCAAGAATGTCATCTACTTCATAAGTGGTATTTATCCTATGTCCTGTGCCTTGAATTTTTGGCAGAAATTTCTAGATGCCACGTAAGTGCAGGACTCATCAGAAGGAAGTTATATATTACAGGCTGCTCTCTCTCATTCCCTTCTCAGAATTCTCTTTATTCACTGAGACCAGAAAAGGCCAGAGGCACTATGAAGTATAATCATTTGCAGCTAAAGAGGCCCCTACTAAACTGGCTGCAACAGGCAAGGATTATAGAGGACCCCAAACCAGAAGCTGAAAGTGAAGTGGGAGGGGAGAACAACAGCCAGAGAGAATTCTTATAAAATACTTCTACGAATCTCTCGCCAAAGCTGAGATTTAAAGAAACAGTATCAAACGTCCTTATTTTCAAACATATCCAATATGAGTGATGTGAAAAATACCACGTATTGTGAAGGGTCTCCGCTTGGTATTTTCCCCAGATCCATAAAAACAAGCTATAGTGCCAGGCACGTGGCTCACGCCTGGAATCCCAACACTTTGGAAGCCGAGGCAGGCGGATCATGAGATCAGGAGTTCGAGACCAGCCTGGCCAATATGGTGAAACCCTATCTCTACTAAAAACACAAAAATTAGCTAGGCTTGGTGGCGGGTGCCTGTAATTCCAGCTACTAGGGAGGCTGAAGCAGAGAATCGTTTGAACCCGGGAGACTGATGTTGCAGTGAGCCGAGATCACACCACTGCACTCCAGCCTGGGCGCCAAGAGCAAAAACTCCATCCCCCCAAAAAAATAAATAAATAAAGCTATAGTATCTGATGAAATTCACTGGTTGAGAAGGGAAAGGTTAAGGCCTCTAGTTGATCAAATAGTTCTCACCCCAAATGGTGGTAATACATGTGAACTGCTACAATCCAAAATCCTGCAGCAGCACTGTAAAAAGGTAAATCAACAGCCTGCTCCAGTGAACTGGAACAGGTTGGCTCTAATTGCCCCTCTCACTTGTGTGGTTCCTCTTTCCTCCTTAACCACACTATCACAAAGGAGCTTTTTACACATACACACGTGCACTCAATTAATATCTGAACACAGGAAACTAAATATCAGGTTGCCATGCCTACCCAACACATTCAGCAGTTAAAGTCTACCCCAGCTTCTGTTTTCAGAGACCCCTCTCTCACCTTTAACCCTGATATCAATGAAAAGATCAGGTAACATTCACATATCACACAACATGCCATCTTCACAGGCGATGGAAAGCAGACCAACGGCCAGACCCCCCGGGGAAAATCTGGATAAACAATTAAAGCCATCTGCAGGCCCCAACTGAGAAGCAGGAAGACAAAGTTCAATTTAACAAAAATGGACAGTTTCTTGTCTACTTGGGCCCAGGCATGGTGCTAAATCCTACAGATTCCTAAGGATCTGGGTAAGCGTGGTGGGGCAGACATTCAATCAAGTATTAATCTAAAAAGTCCTTTAACAGAGCTATAGACATGATGTCCTGGAAGACAGCAGGAGTGCAGGAGTGTGGGAGATAAGGGAATAGTCACAAAAGGGATCCAGGAGGAATCAATATCCAAACTCATTATTAAAGATTGAGCCTTACAAATGTGGGGGTAGAAGAGATGAAACAGGAACTTTGGGTAGAAGGAAAAGGAACAAAAGCACAGAGGTATTCATTAGCTGGGTAGCACCATATGCTCAGAAAACCATAAGCCACTGGACATGGACTTGGAGGTGGAGTGTAGAAAGAGACGGAGCTTGAAAGTTACGCAGAAGTCAGGCCAAACAAGAGAATAGACAATCCTAAGATCAAACACAAGCTTTCAAAAGATTTTAAGCGAGAAGTAACAAATTGGCTCTTTTATTTTATTTCTGAGACAGAGTCTCACTCTGTAATCCAGGCTGAAGTACCTTGGTGTGATCTCCGCTCACTGCAACCTCCACCTCCTGGGTTCAAACAATTCTCCTGCCTCAGCCACCCAAGTTGCTAGGATTACAGCATGCGCCACCATGCCCGGCTAATTTTTGTATTTTTTGTAGAAATGGGGGTTTCACCATGTTGGCCAGGCTGGTCTCAAACTTCTGACCTCAAGTCATCTGCCCGCCTCAGCCTCCCAAAGTGCTGGGATTACAGGCGTGAGCCATCGCACCTGGCCAGATTGGCTCTTTTAGATAGATCACGGTGTCAGCAGTCTGGAGAGCGGGTTTGAAGAAATCGAAAAGGGACCACAAGAGACAACACAAAGGCATCCCAGCTCAATTTCCATAGACAAAATGACAACAAAAAGTGCCACTTTTGAACCAACATATTTAACAAAACTTATGAAATTTGAAACACAATATTTTCACTGTTCCTGCATTCTATGTACCACTAAAACAGCCAGTGAATCTGTCACCCACCCTCCCAGCAGAGATGCCACGGGTTCTAGGAAATCCATGTCCCCACTGCAGACACTGTGATACTCCAGTGGTCCTTTTACTCCTTAGCAAAGAATTGTCTCCCCTTCCTCTGACAAGAGAGACCACAATGAACAGGTTCATTCCGCTCCTCCACCCTGGATGATGAGCAAATGAGGTTTCCCCTTTAACACACTGCTCATCTCTAGTAGTTCCCAAATCTGGCACTTAATCAATCAGAAGCACGTTAGCCACTCCATGCAGATTAAACAGTAAGCAGGAAGTTAGTGCTGCATAGCAGGATATAAGGAAAGCAAGAAATAAACATGTAGTGCTGGGTTCCTTGATAGGCACTTTAAAGAATCCCAGTTCTCATTAGAGTGGTTTATAAGAGTATATGTTAATTCTCCCAGTTCACAGATGTGGGAGCAGGAGCTCAGAGACACTGAATAGCTAATTCACTTGGTAAATGGAGAAGCCAGGATTCGAATCCCAATATAAGAAGCTCTAAATGGTGCTTCCTTACTACACCATATTTCACATATATGTGTATAACAAATATGATTACATATTAAGATTGGTAATAAAAATATCTCCCCTTTAAAAACAGAGAAGGATTCATGGATAGGAAGAATCAATATCATGAAAATGGCCATAATGCCCAAGGTGATTTATAGATTCAAAGCCATCCCCATCAAGCTACCAATGACTTTCTTCACAGAATTGGAAAAACTACTGTAAAGTTCACATGGAACCAAAAAAGAGCCCGCATTGCCAAGATAATCCTAAGCCAAAAGAACAAAGCTAGAGGCATCATGCTACCTGACTTCAAACTATACTACAAGGCTACAGTAACCAAAACAGCATGGTACTGGTACCAAAACAGAGATATAGACCAATGGAACAGAACAGAGCCCTCAGAAATAACACCACACATCTACAACCATCTGATCTTTGACAAACCTGACAAAAACAAGAAATAGGGAAAGGATTCCCTATTTAATAAATGGTGCTGGGAAAATTGGCTAGCCATATGTAGAAAGCTGAAAATGGATCCCTTTCTTACACCTTACACAAAAATTAATTCAAGATGGATTAAAGACTTAAATGTTAGATCTAAAACCATAAAAACCCTAGAAGAAAACCTAGGCAATACCATTCAGGACATAGGCATGGGCAAGGACTTCATGACTGAAACACCAAAAGCAATGGCAACAAAAGCCAAAATAGACAAATGGGATCTAATTAAACTAAAGAGCTTCTGCACAGCAAAAGAAACTACCATCAGAGTGAACAGGCAACCTACAGAATGGGAGAAAATTTTTACAATCTACCCATCTGACAAAGCGCTAATATCCAGAATCTACAAAGAACTTAAACAAAGTTACAAGAAAAAATCAAACAACCGCATCAAAAAGTGGACAAAGGATATGAACAGACACTTCTCAAAAGAAGACATCTATGTAGCCAACAGACACATGAAAAAATGCTCATCATCACTGGCCATCAGAGAAAAGCAAATCAAAACCACAATGAGATACCATCTCACACCAGTTAGAATGGCGATCATTAAAAAGTCTGGAAACAACAGGTGCTGGAGAAGATGTGGAGAAATAGGAACACTTTTACACTGTTGGTGGGACTGTAAACTAGTTCAACCATTGTAGAAGACAGTGTGGCGATTCCTCAAGGATCTAGAACTAGAAATACTATTTGACCCAGTTATCCCATTACTGGGTATACACCCAAAGGATTATAAATCATGCTGCTATAAAGACACATGCACACATATGTTTACTGTGGCACTATTGACAATAGCAAAGACTTGGAACCAACCCAAATGTCCGTCAATGATAGACTGGATTAAGAAAATATGGCACATATATACACCATGGAATACTATGCAGCCATAAAAAAGGATGAGTTCATGTCCTTTGTAGGGACATGGATGAAGCTGGAAACCATCTTTCTGAGCAAACTATCACAAGGACGAAAAAGCAAACACCACATGTTCTCACTCATAGGTCTCATAGGTGGGAATTGAACAATGAGAACACTTGGACACAGGGTGGGGAACATCATACACAGGGGCCTGTCGTGGGGTTAGGGGAGCGATAGCATTAGGAGATATATCTAATGTAAATGACGAGTTAACGGGTGCAGCATATCAACATGGCACACGTATACATATGTAACAAACCTGCACGTTGTGTACATGTATCCTAGAACTTAAAGTATAATAAAAAATAAAAAAAATTAAAACAGAGAAGGGACATATATCCTACAGTCTCAGATTAAGGAATCACTCACAATTAAACGATCACGACTGGAATCTCCAAATGTTACTAAAAAAAGGTCACTTCTGAGCATTAGTGACCAAAAAGTGTTCAGACTCAGAGAATCAAAGCAATCTGGCTATCCTCCAGAGAAATGTACCAAATCCTCCACATACTTTCCCCTCAGAGCCCCTAAGACAACATTTGAAAAAACTCCTGGCTGACTGCTCACTCTCTTGAGTAAATGACTTCCCCAACTACTTTGCCCACCCAAATTACACAAATGCGTCCAGGATTCACATGGCAGTTCTGATCCGATTTGTCCCAATCCTGGCTCAAGCAGCTTTGCACTACTTTCCTAACCAGATCAGCATCAGCCAATGGGTTTATTCAAGCTGATCTGTGATGGATTAGATAATGAAACCTTAGCCATGGAAGCTGCCTGCTTGTACTGGGGTCGCAGAGGAGAAGAATAGGAAACTCAATACTCCTAGGGGCCACCTAAAACACCAAATGCACTCACCATCCCTCACTCCATCTGTCTGCTCATGCTCCAATTACTGCCATTTCCTTCCAATCATGTCTGTGGTTCTTCCCTCCTGTCTTTGAAGGAAGTGCACATTCACCCCAGAATAAAGATGTTTAGTATGCTTTACAAATGTATATCAACAAAAATGGAAAGAAATCTGCTTACTAAAATGACTGTCTTTTTCTACAAATTATTAAAGCCTGACATCAAACTGAAGGCCTGAGAGATGTTAAACTAGAGATTCACTAGCAACATTCTTGTTTATACGAAGTAGTATAACTCAATTTCTTTCCCAGCAGTCCTGTAATCTTGAGGCCTGTCTGCACCAGTCTGCTTTAGAGCAAAATGAAAGTTAAATTTCTAGATAGCTTCTGTTGTGTTCACATGTCAGTGTGACAGTGAAAAAAAAAAATGACAGAGTAGCTAGAAAATGGGAGGGAGTTGGGAGACAAATTCAACTCAGGCTAATCTCTTGAGTCACCCCGAAGAATAATTCTACTCTGAAATCAGATCTGACTTTCTCCTTCTCAAATACATTTCCAGTTTTACATTTGCAGACTTCCTTGTGAGACATGGGGGAAAAACGAACAATTTTTACATGACTGTGCCTCAGTTTCTCCATCTACAATATTTACCACTTTACCAATTTCTCCATCTACAATATTTACCACTACAATATTACCACTCCATCTACAGTGTTTACTACAATAATACCACTTAGTATTATGGGCTTAATGTCTGTGTCCCTCCAAATTTTCTATGTTGAAGCCCTAACCCCAGTGTAACAGTATTTGGAGGTAGGACCTCCAGAATTAGCTTTAGATTGAATCATGAGGGTGGGAACTGTATAATAAAAGAGCGCCCTTATAAGAAGGGGAAGAGACCACTGACTCTCTCTCCCCAAGAGCACACACTGAGGAAAGGCCATGTGAGCACACAGCAAGAAGGCAGCTACCCACAAGCCAGGAGGTGGGTCCTCACCAGACATGAAATCTGCTGGCACCTTGATCTTGGACTTCCCAGCCTCCAAAACTGTGAGAAATAAATGTCTGTTGTTTAAGCCATCCAGTCTATAGTATTTTGCTGTGGCAGCCCAAGGAGACTAGGACAGAGAGAGATGAAAAATTCAGTAATTTCAGTGAAATATTGTTCATTAAATTACTCATAAGAAAAAAAAAAAGCACAATATTTTTATAACTCTTCTCAAATGGTAGCACCATGCTTAGTTACAGCACCAAATACCCAAATGAGGGTACAAAGATACAAAGAGACATCCACCTTTGAGGAAACAAGCCCACAAATAAGCAAATGGGAAAATAAACTACTTCAATAAATACAGCATCTACAAAGCAACTTCAGGCTATCTGCAACCCCTTCCCTGAAACCTGAAAGAAAGTCATCTTACCACTAGAATCAGCTGCTAATAGGAATAACTGCAGAACCCACTTGGCTAAACTGGATTTATGACTCTATGGTGAGAAGCAGTTACTCGGCCATATAATAATTATACCGTATCAACATTTCACTGACATACAGAATTCTGCTGAAAGCTATAAGTAATAACGTATATCTTACCTTATACAGCAGCTGAACTCTTAGAAAACTGCACAGAAATAAAATTTTTGTGAATCAAATTGTTCACCAGAAAAGCTGACCAAAAGAATTCATTTCCCAATATGTTTTATGGGGCCTAAATTTCATACATATCAGACTTAAAGTGAAATGAACCTCTAATAGCCCTACGAGTAACTCATTTAACTTCCCACCAAGTCTGAGTACAGTATTTCCAAGTGCTCTCTTTAACTACATTCCTCAAACTGTACATCAACTTTCCAGCTGAGTTTGTCACTTCTCTCCTACTCCAAGGTTCAGGTTTCTCTATTTCTATACTCTTTCCAGGGCTGCATCGACTCCTCTTCCATCTACATCAAGTTTCTGTATACTGCCTTTGAAAGCACCGACCCTTCCTCTCTTTCTCCTAAGGTTACTTCTGACCTAAGGATTATAATAAAAGCTTCTGCTTTTTTTTTTTTTTTTTTTTTTTGAGAAAGAGTCTTGCTCTGTCGCCCAGGCTGGAGTGCAGTGGCGCGATCTCGGCTCACTGCAAGCTCCGCTCCTGGGTTCACGCCACTCTCCTGGCTCAGCCTCCCGAGTGGCTGGGACTACAGGCGCCCACCACCACGCCCGGCTAATTTCTTGTATTTTTAGTAGAGACGGGGTTTCACTGTGTTAGCCAGGATGGTCTCGATCTCCTGACCTCATGATCCGCCCGCCTTGGCCTCCCAAAGTGCTGGGATTACAGACATGAGCCACCTTGCCCAGCCTACAATAAAAGCATCACAGACTCTCTGGAGTTTCCTAAACTCCATTTTGGTAAGTGATGATTTACTGCAAAGCTTAATGATACAACTTAACAAGATTCAACTTTGGAACCTAATGCTTAGCACTACAGCTCCATTTAGTAAGCAGTCTTGGGAATGACTCCAGTAAGTGAACTTATTCTATAAAAAGGGGTGAATCCAAAGTGCCTGGAAAATTCTGTGATGATACCCTTACTCTGGAATTTCGTAATTTTTCTTAACCCTTAACTATCTGTAAATGGTAAATTTCAATTTCAATTTAACAAGCATTGAGCACTTACCAAGTACCCAAAACTGTTAGATATTATGAAGGATACGTACAAAGGAAATATAGTTCCTATCCTTTAGAAGCTTACAATCTTAGCAGTGACACAAGAATAATAAAACAATTAAGGGACAATAAAAGATGACGCACAACTAAGCATCAATATACCAGGAGGCAAGAGTAGGATCTGAATGGTGCGAACTAAGCTGCCAGGGAAAGCTTCACAGAAGGAGCTAGAAAACGTGTTAAGAAAACAGGCCAGGCACAGTGGCTCATGCCTGTAATCTCAGCACTTTGGGAGGCCAAGGCAGGCGGATTACCTAAGGTCAGGAGTTCGAGACCAGCCTGGCCAACGTGGTGAAATCTCATCTCTACTATAAATACAAAGATTAGCGGGATGTGGTGGCGCATGCCTGTAGTCCCAGCTATTCAGGAGGCTGAGGCACAAGAATTGCTTGAACCCAGGAGGCAGAGGTTGCAGTGAGCTGAGATCGCACCACTGCACTCCAGCCTGGGCAACAGTGAGACTCCACCTCAAAAAAAAAAAAAAAAAAGTACTTTAAGACAAACCCACATACCCAAAACACTGGCTACAATAAGATTTTTTTTTTTTGAGACAATGTTTCGCTCTTGTTGCCCAGGCTGGAATGCAATGGCGCGACCTCAGCTCACTGCAACCTCCACCTCCAGGTTCAAGTGATTCCCCTGCCTCAGCCTCCCTAGTAGCTAGGATTACAGGCACCTGCCACCACACCTGGCTAACTTTTTGTATTTTTAGTAGATAGGGGTTTCACTATGTTGGCCAGGCTGTTATTGAACTCCTGACCTCAGGCGATCCGCCCACCTCAGCCTCCCAAAGTGCTGGGATTACAGGCGTGAGCCACTGTGCCCGGCTAAGATTTTTAAAGTGTGTATTTACATAGGGCCTACAGATATTTCTAAACCGCTGATATCATCTCCTAAGACTAACGGCCCCTGCTCACTTTGCTCCAGCTATTCAATACATTGGTCTCCTGTTCTCAAACAAACCAAGCAGTCTTCTTTCTCAATGTCTCTGTACCCTCACCTCCTCTACCTGAACCCTCTTTCCAAAAACATCTGAATGGTCCATTCCCTCACTTCACTCATAGGCCATCTATCAGAAAGCCCTTCTGTAACCACCTTCATTCTCTCCCTTCCCATCTCTCCCTTTCCCTGCTTTATTTTTCTTTTAGCCCTTATCACCATACAATTATAGATGTTGATTTATTAGATGTCTCTTCCCATTCAATATTAGTTCCATGACAGCAAGGGTTTTTCATTGTTGTTCACTATTGTATCTCTTAGGGTTAAAACAGTGCCTGGGATGTAGCAGCTGCTCAATAAATGTTAGTTCAATGAATAAACATTAAGTACATTCATGTAATACTCTCACACTTCTTTAAAAAAACTTTTCACCCATTTGTCTCCCCACACAGATTGCATGCACCTTAAGGACAGTGAACTGGACTTACATCTTTTAGAAGGTAACTTAGAAACCGGCCGGGCGTGGTGGCTCACACCTGTAATCCCAGCACTTTGGGAGGCCGAGGCGGGCAGATCACGAGGGAAATCATCTTGTACACATACTTTATTTTATAACTAAGGAAAACAGAGGCCCTAAAATGAAAGATTTCTGCAGAACCACTCAGCTAGTTGAAGGAAGGACCTAAATCAGTGATGATTTGAATACCTGTATGACATAGGGGAATGGACCTACAACAATGAGAATGTATAGAAGGCTGGGTGTGGTGGCTCACGTCTGTAATCCCAACATTTTGGGAGGCTGAGGTGGGTGGACCACCTGAGGTCAGGAGTTCGAGAATAGCCTGGCCAACCTAGTGAAACCCCTTTTCTACTAAAAATACGAAAAATTAGCTGGGCATGGTGGCACATGCCTGTAATCCCATCTACTCAGAAAGCTGAGGCAGGAGAATCGCTTGAACCCAGAGGTGGAGGTGGAGGTTGCAGTGAGCCGAGATCGTGCCATTGCACTCCAGCCTGGGCAAAAAAAAAAAAAAGAATGTATAGAAAGAAAATAAACAAAGAACATCCACAAATACACAGAGTGAAAAAAGGATTCTCAGAGGGATAGTTCTCAGCTGCCAATTTGCACCCCCAAGGACCTAACTACTCTTTCCTCTGCACAACCCCTCGAAGTCCCTACACAATGCTCCATTTCCAAATATCACTATCTTTAGCCAATTTGAAGGCAACCAGCAGATAATAGGCCCCAGGAGTAAATGAGGGAAAGGGATGGGGGTCTCACTATTAACTATGATTGACAGAAATGATAAATGAATACCTACAGACGTACACACACACACAAGTAGAACCTGCTCACCAGCACCTACATCCAGTCTTCCCTCCTTACCATCCAATATTAGCTCACCTCACCTGCTGTCTCCCATATTCCTGTCTTTTCTTCCATGGCCCTGAGCTTTTACTTCTCACAATCCCTCTGCCTGACAGAGTTCTAATGGAAAATAAAAGCAGGCAAACAAAATAAAAGAATTCAAAAATAAACACCAAGAGGGTCACTTTACCTAAATCAACACAAGTAACAGGGTAAACTCTGCAAAGGAGACCAAGAAGCACGTAACAAATACGCTAGGCTTAAGTACAGCTCCGTCCCTAACACAGGAAGTCAGGCAGAGGCTTGAAAAGCAGGGAGCAGAGCACAGGAAGTCTTTTAGCACTGCAGAGATTTCCAAGAGTGGTGTAATGGAGACAGCACAGGAATAGGAATTAGAAGACCAGGCTTCTAGTTCTAGTTTTACTATCAGCTAACTGGGTGGCCTTACCCAAGTCACTCATCTTCTCTGGACTTCTGATTCCCTATCTATAAAATAAGGTGGTTAAAACAAGCTGGGACTCGAATCCCCTCCAAAAAAAACAAAGATGAAAATTATTGACTCTCCTCCACCAAAAAGTGCGCATCACCTATTATAAGTAAAAATCTTCCTAGTCTGTCCAGGTTAAGAACCCCTGGAAAAGATGTCTAGTCCTCCTAGCATCCCTCTAACATCCTATGACTCTGAGAGAACTAGGCACATGTCTGCACAATTGCTGACAGGTGAGACTCACCATTTCATAGCAGTATTTTCTGGGCAGAGACCAAACCCTAAAACCTACAAAGGTTTCAAGGTCTTCCTCAAAACTATGAAGTCAACTGACATCATCAATACCTTTCCCATTCCCTACCCAAATTAACCACCTTTATCTTTGAATCCAGAATTGAGAATCCAGTCTTCTAATGGCCCTATAAATTTTTTTTTTTATAGCCCAGGACATTAAAGAGCTATTTTGTGTCCTGGAGATGTAGAATGCAATTGGCAAAGAACAGGAGGGACATGTCTGGTGTCTCCCTTCAGACTCATTAGTATGCTCCACAAAGTTAATGAGACTGAGCACCACCGTGTCCCCACAACATTACCAAACTCCCTGTACTTCTCACACTTTGTGTGTATTTTAACCCACAATCTCAGCCACATCCCCTCGGGGCTGTCTCGAGGAGTTTTCTTGCTTTTCACTCCTCTCCTTGAAATGCCACTTCTCTTCCCCATCCCAGCGTGTGCCCAGGGCTGCCAAAAGGTACTCCCTGTTCTTGGGAGGTTTCCCACGAGATCCCCTCTTCCTCGACTCCGTCCAGAGAACCCAGGATTTCCCGGCTTCCACTCCACCCCAGGTCACTAAGGCAGGATTTGAACAAATGGAATCCATCTCAGCCACGTTCGATTTCCCCCCAAAACCTATCCACTCGTCGTGCCTCCTCGCCCCTGAGGAATCAGGACCCTCTCGGGCACACCAGGATAAGTCCTGCAACCTTCGTTCCTAGCCGGAGCTCGCCCCACCTTCCAACCAGGCCCCGACTGGTCCCCCATCCCACCTCCAACCCAGGACCCCCGGAGGGCCTCCGTCTCTCCAAGCCGGGGAGCCCGGGGTCGCCCCTCACGCCACTCCCTCGCACCCCCGCAATAACTGGGCGCCCCGTCCCGCGCGATCACCTGCATCCCGCCGCCACCGTCGGCCGCCGCCTCCTCAGTGCGCGGCCGCTTGCTCAGGCCGGGATCGGCTCCGTCTCCTCCCGCTCCGGGCACCGGCAGCTCCAGCTCCGACTCCCGCTTCATGCCCCGGGCGGCGGCGCCTGGCCCGAGTTGAGGCGGCTGCTGCGGCTGGGCGCCCTCCGCCATCCGCCCGCGCCCCCCTCGCCTCCGGGAGCCGGGCGACCCGCGACAGGCCACCTCCCCCTGGGCCTCGGCCCCGACTGTCGCGACAGGCGGGCGCGCGCCTGCCCCCGCCCCCCGCGTGCGTGCGTGCGTGCGCGCGCGCGCGCGCACTCCGCGCCCCTCCGCGGCTCGCGCCCGCAGCTCCTCGCCTGGCCGCTGGCTCGCCCGCCCGCCCGCCGGGTTGTCGGCGCGGGGCCACTGGCGGGTCGCGACGAGCACTCGCTTGCACCCCCGCACGCACACGCGACACCCGGCCCGGCCCGCCGCGCCGCCCCGCCTCTGGCACTCCCGGAGCTCGCCCGCTGGCCGCGCTGGCTCACACTCTCCCTCACAACACGCCGGCCGAGGGAGGAAGGGGGCGGTCCGGGCTCCCAAGGCGTAGGGAGGGCTGTTTATTTGGGGGGAGGAGGGGCGCGAGGCAGGAACGAGCTGACTGGCCGGGATCCTCCGACCCGCCACTGTGGCAGCACCGGGAAGGCGGGGAGAGAGAAAGAGGGAGGGAGGGACCGGGATGTAGGACTCCAGCCCGCGCGGGAGGCTACGGCTAGGGGGGCGGTGGCGGCCCTCGGAGGGGGCGGGGCCAGCCCTCCTCGGCAATCTCCGTCGCCTCCTCGCTAACTGCTCGAGTTAGGCCGGGAAGCGATCGGGGAAGCTCGGGAATCTCCGGCACGGGCCTGGGACTGTCCTGGAGGCTCCGCGCGGCGGGAGTGCTGGCCAGCGCGGAGGGGGGCGGGGTCAGTCTCCTTTTTGGGCGGGGCCGTAGCTTGGAGCAGGCGGGGCTTGAGAGACCCGAGGGCCAGGGAGTGGCTCCTGCCTGTGGGACTAGTTGTACAGTGTTGTGTCCTGAGTTTACCCGCCTGAGCACCTTGGTTCCCGGGGAGAGAATGCGCACCCTGTGAGAGGCAGGCTATTTGCCTGCTTCCCCTCCCGCAGAAGGAAAAAGATCTCGAATTGGAAGGTCGAGGAATGAAGCTACCCGTCTATAGTTCACCCCAGCTCTGAGAGCTTTTATTCTAACATAACTCACATTCCTAATGAAGTTAGTATTAATATCCGATGTTTGTAAGAGCTTTAGGGTTTGCACAATGCATCCACAGACCCATTTCAAACTGGTAATATAGGTAGATACCATGATCTCCATTTCATTGATGATGAAACTGAACCTTAGTCCAATCCTGCAGCAAAAAAGTGGCAGATTCGGAATTCAGAACACTGGACCATATTCTCTTTCTCTACACCTTGCTGCCTGAGGAGCTCTTTATGACTTGTCAACTTCGTGGAGACAGAGATATCTGTGCAATAGATTATCTCCCCTACCAGACTGTGAGGACAAGGACTGCCGTGACTTTCCCTGGGTTCCATATCATGCCCTGTACGTTATAGGAATAAAAGGATATTGCGTGAATGACCTGGATTCTAATCTTGGCTTTGCTAACTAGCTTAAACAAGTTACTTCATCTCTTTGGACCTCAGCTTCATCATTTGTAAAATGAAATGGTTTGAATCAGTGGCTTTCAACCAAGGAGAAACTTTGCCATTCCACCACCTCCACTCCCACATTTGTCAATGACTGAAGGCATTTTTTTTCTTTTTTTCTTTTTTTGAGACAGAGTCCTGCTCTGTCGCCCGGGGCTTAAGTGCAGTGGTGCGATCTCGGCTCACTGCAACCTCGGCCTCCTGGGTTCAAGCAATTCTCCTGCCTCAGCCTCCCCTACAGCTGGGACTACAAGTGCGCGCCACCACGCCCAACTAAATTTTGTATTTTTAGTAGAGATGGGGTTTCACCATGTTGGCCAGGCTGGTCTCAAACTCCTGACCTCAATTGATCTGCCCGCCGCAGCCTCCCAAAGTGCTGAGATTACAGGCGTGAGCCACCACGCCCGGCCAACTTGAAAGCGTTTTTGATGGTTACAACTGGGAGGTGCTGCTGGCATTTAGTGTGTAGAAGCCAGGAATGTTGCTTGACATCCTATCATGCACAGGACGGTCCCCCCAGGAGAGTTAACCAGCACCAAATATCAACAGTGCGGAGGTTGAGAAACGCTGGGTTAGATGATTTCCAAGGTCTTCCCTTCCAACCAGTCAGTGATTTGGCCTTGAACTTGGGTTTAACCTGGCTAGGGCTGGAACAGTACAACAGTAAAGATCCCTGCTTCAGAGTCAGACCAACCCAGGTGAGAACCCAGGCTTTCCCACCTCCTGCCCACGTAATGCGGGACCAGTGGTGACTAAGAATTTCTATGTAACAGGTGTTTGGGAATTGCAGACTGGTTGGAAATGAAGTCTGGAGGACTTGCCTTCAGAAGGTGAGTAGTTGTATTAAGCATATTGTTTGTATTACTTAGGCTGTGTTATAAATCAATAAAATAAGATGAAAATAGCAGAGTTTTAGCTCTGCCACCTACCAGTCATGATACCTTATGACAGTTCCTTACCCTCTCTGTGTCTCAGTTTCTTCATCTGCAAATTAGGATAACACCTTCCTAAAAAGATTATTGTACGAATTTAATGTTATCATGTTTAGAACTTTGAACAGAATGATTTAGGATAAGCACTCCATAAGTGTTAGCTATTATTATTATTACCATTATCACTTTATTCACTTTTTTTTTCAGATGGAGTCTCTCTCTGTCGCCCAGATTGGAATGCAGTGGTGTGATCTCGGCTCACTGCAACCTCCACCTCCTGGGTTCAAGCAATTCTTGTGCCTCAACTTCCCAAGTAGCTGGGATCACAGGCGACCGCCACCATGCCCGGCTAATTTTTTGTATTTTTAGTAGAGACAGGGTTTCATCATGTTGGCCAGGCTGGTCTCAAACTCCTGACCTAAAGTGATCCACCCCCTTTGGCCTCCCAAAGTACTGGGATTACAGGCGTGAGCCACCACGCCTGACCTTTATTCACTTTTTTTTTTTTTTGAGACGGAGTCTCGCTCTCACCCAGGCTGGAGTGCAGTGGCGCGATCTCGGCTCACTGCAAGCTCCGCCTCCCGGGTTCACGCCATTCTCCTGCCTCAACCTCCCAAGTAGCTGGGACCACAGGCACCCGCCACCACGCCCAGCTAATTTTTTGTATTTTTAGTAGAGACAGGGTTTCACCGTGTTAGCCAGGATGGTCTCGATCTCCTGACCTCGTGGTCCGCCCGCCTTGGGCTCCCAAAGTGCTGGGATTACAGGCGTGAGCCACTGTGCCCTGCTATTCACATTTTAAATGAGAGTGAAAAAACACTTATTGTCAAGATCAAAGAATAACAATATTATTATTGGGCTTTTTTAATTATGTAAGGTGACTTAAGCGGGGCTGCTAGAGATTCACATGAGGCAAACAAAGCACCCAAGTAACCCTTGGTGCAACCACTATGCTGGGCAAATTATTTTATTTCACTAAACCTTCCATTCCTCATTTGTAAGATAACAATAATAATAGTCACAGTGTTGTTCTAAGGATTAAATGGGACAAAAGTAAACATTTAGCACGGTGCCTAACATATAGTAACTTAATAGGTGGTAATTATTCATCAGTTAATTTGGTTAGGGATACAGTAAGCTTAACCAGGGCCTTGGAAAGAGAAGCCTTAAACATTTTCTTCTTCTTCTTCTTCTTCTTTTTGAGACAGGATCTCACTATCTCCCAGGCTGGAGTGCAGTGGCCCAATCTTGGCTCACTGCAACCCCCACCTCCCAGATTCAAGCAGTTCTCCTGCCTCAGCCTGCCAAGTAGCTGGGATTACAGTCATGCACCACCCTGCTTGGCTAATTTTTTGTATTTTTAGCAGAGACAAGGTTTCACCGTGTTGGTCAGGCTGGTCTCAAACTCTTTGCCTCAACTGATCCTCCCACCTCAGCCTCCCAAAGTGTTGGGATTACAGGCGTGAGCCACCATGCCCAACCCAGACACATCTCTTAGTATTATTATTTGGACCACCAAGGTGGAAGTCCAAGTGCCAGCAAGCTTGTTCTTGTGCTGAATTAGACAGCCCCAGCCTACGTCAGGGGTTTCCAGTTGGCAGTACCCCACAACCTGATCCTGTTCAACCAAGCAGTATGGCTTTGAAGGATAACCAGGATATTTCGTGGTGGCCTATGAAACAACAGTGGGTGTTTTCTTTTTTTGTTGTTTTTTTTTGTTTTTTTCTTTAACCTAGGGATCAGCAGTTGGTTTTCTGAAAATTTTACTTATTGAACTGGTAGCATAAGAATTCTCCCTTCCCAACTGGGCACGGTGGCTCACGCCTGTAATCCCAGCACTTTAGGAGGCAGAGGCAGGCAGATCACTTGAGGTCAGGAGTTCAAGACCAGACTGGGCAAAATGGTGAAACCCCGATTCTACTAAAAATACAAAAAAAATTAGCCAGGTGTGGTCGCAGATGCCTGTAATCCCAGCTACTCAAGAGGCTGAGCCAGTAGAATTGCTTGAACCTGGAAGGCAGAGGTTACAGTGAGACGATATTGTGCTACTGCATTCCAGTCTGGGCTACAGAGCGAGACTCTCCAAAAAAAAAAAAAAAAAGAATTGTCCCTTCCCTACTTGCCTTACCAAACTACTGAAATCTAAATGATGTTAGATCTTCCTGGGCTGCCCCATGACCCAGCAAGAAATGAGATTTGAGATTGGGGCTGCCTGTGACTCAAATTTTTGTTATTCAAGTAGCGCTCAAGTCTCTAAAAAATAGAGCAATGCAGTATAGAAATGTCTGAATGACCCGGCAGAACAAAGAGAAATTGGACCCTGCTCTGTAAACAAGCATTATGTATTTAGGGAGAGAGAGGAGAATTAAACGCCTACAAATCGCTGAAGAGGCAAAATGCGCCGGGTGCTGTGGCTCACACCTGTAATCCCAGCACTTTGTGAGGCCGAGGTGGGTGGATCACGAGGTCAGGAGATTGAGACCATGCTGAGTAACACGGTGAAACCCCATCTCTACTAAAAATACACACACATAAAAAAAGTTAGTTGGGCGTGGTGGCAGGTGCCTATAGTCCCAGCTACTGGGGAGGCTGAGGCAGGAGAATGGCATGAACCTGGGAAGCAGAGCTTGCAGTAAGCAGAGATCGTGCCACTGCACTCCAACCTGAGCGACAGAGCAAGACTCTGTCTCAAAAAAAAAAAAAAAAAAAAAAAAAAATGAGGCAAAATGCATCCATGGCAGCACAAAGACCAGGATCATTTCTTTTATATACATCTGCAGCCATTTGTTTAGAAGCAGGTAGTTAGGAAACATAACAGAGGAAGAGGACAGTAAATATTTTTGGCCAGTGGCTCATGCCTGTAATCCCAGCACTTTGAGAGGCCGAGGCAGGCAGATTACCTGAGGTCAGGAGTTCGAGATCAGCCTGGCCAACATGCAAAACCCCGTCTCTACTAAAAAATACAAAAATTAGCTGAGTGTGGTGCCGTGCACCTGTAATCCCAGTTACTCAGGAGGCAGAGGTTGCAGTGAGCCAAGGTCAGTCTGGGTGACAGAGTGAGACTCTGTCTAAAAATATATATATATATTTTTTTTTCTATAAGAATTTTTAGCTGCAGGAACTACTGCCGTTCTAACATTTATTCATTTATTTATTCATTCATTTATTTATTCAACAAATTATGGACAAGTGTCTGGAATACCAAGATGACAAAAAAAAAATTATTCTTAGTCCCAGAGAGCTCACAATCTAGGAAGGAAGAGATGAACAAATCCAAAGACAATTGCAATGCATTATGACAAGGGAGTCATCTCTCATAGTGGTCAAGAACATAGACTCTGGTGTCAAACGGACATGGGTCTGAGTCTGACTTTGCCATATATCTGACCTTGGACAAGACCCTTAGCATCTCTGAGGCCTGGTTTCTTCATTTATGTGACAGGCACTGGTAGTTACCAATCCAATATCCATTCTCCTCTTACTCCATCCTAGCAGAACCCCAATTTTGTTGAGGACAGAAATCTGCTTAGCAATAAAATAAAATTTTAAAATTTAAATTTAAATTTAAATTTAAAAAAACAAAACAAGAATTCCTGGTTGCCTGAAAGCTAAGGGTGGCCAAGTAACGCCATCCCGGCCAGCAAGATGTGGGTGTAAAATAGCATTCCTTCCTAGTTAATAAAACAAAACCACTAGGCATGGTAACTCACACCTGTAATCCCAGCACTTTGGGAGGCTGAGGCGGGTGGATTACCTGAGGTCAGGAGTTCGAGACCAGCCTGACCAACATGGTGAAACCCCATCTCTACTAAATACAAAAAATTATGCAGGCGTGGTGGTGCATGCCTGTAATCCCAGCTACTTGGGAGACTGAGGCAGGAGAATCGCTTGAACCCGGGAGACAGAGGTTGCAGTGAGCTGAGATTGTGCCACTGCACTCCAGCCTGGGCAACAAGAGCGAAACTCTGTCTCAAGAAAAAAAAAAGACAAAACACAAGAAGAAAAGGCTCTTTGCCCTTCGTCCTTTGCCCTTTGCCCTTTGCCCTTCACCCTTTCTCCTGCCTGGAACACAGACTGGAAAAACAGCAGACTTCTTGTCTTCAAAATAGCGAAAGCCACATGCTAAGAATAGTACTGCAGGGAAGGCGTGATGGCTCATGCCTGTAATCCCAGCACTTTAGGAGGCCAAAGGGGGGGGAGGGGCAGATCACTTGAGGTCAGGAGTTCGAGACCAGCCTGGTCAACATGGCGAAACCCCATCTCTACTAAAAATACAAAAATTAGCTGGACATGGTGGCGCCACATGGTCCCAGCTACTAGGGAGGCTGAGGCATGAGGTTCACTTGAACCCAGGAGGCAGAGGTTGCAGTAAGCCGAGATCACGCCACTGCACTCCAGCCTGGGTGACAGAGCGAGACTGTGTCTCAAAAAAAAAAAAAAAAGAATAGTATCGTAGATCCACCATACCAGCCCAAGCCTGTCTATTCTAACTTATTGTTATTTGAGAAAAATAAATTCCCATTTGGTTATGCCACTGCAGACAGGTTTCAACATGCGGCCAAACTCAGCTCCTAACTGATAGAACCTATAAACCAAACACAATAATAGTACCTCCCCTGACATTCTTTTGACCACTAAATAATGCATGTAAAACACTTAGCATGACACCTGGTTCACAAACACGCTCAATAAATGTTAATTTAGACCCTTTTACTACGTTATTACATCTACTATCTTTATTAATATGGTTATTATATGTGCCAAAAGCAATAGGGGTATTACTCCCTCTGCCTAGATGTAACTAGGATGTAACTCCCTCTGCCTAGGGGAGACAGAACAAGTTTCACCCAGTGTTACATTTGACCTGGGTCTTTCAAAATGAGGAATTTCCCAGGGAATGGTTTCTGATAAAAGGTAGTAAATTCTTGTGTGCCCTTTACACGAGCTTGGAAGAGTTTGGCCCTGCCCACTGGGTTGCTACCAGGAGAAAACTCAGCACAGGGCTTGGAGTCAAAGGACCAGGACTGGAGTCCACTGTGGTCTTCCATAGAACAAAGACTGGGAGAGTTAAGTGGGCTGTCCATCTGTGAAAAGGGAGCCAGAGTACCTAGCCACAGGGCTATTGTGAGGTCTTTAGGAGATAAGAGATCTTAGGAAAGATCTATTCAAATGCCAGTTGCAGCAAACCCAGTACTCTGGTTACCTACAAGCTGGTGGTGTAAAAATCTCTTTGTGTTCTTTGAGAACATGAGGATTTTCTTAATTCCTATTTTTGGTTTCTGCATTCCTAGCACCTAGCACTGAGCTTGACGTAAAATATGGCTATTCCAAGACTCCTGAAAATATTAAAAAACACAACTTCAGGCCTAAGATTTTCTCTGGAAAAACAGATAAAGACCCAGAGCAGACAATCTTAAAATACTGTCTTAACCAGGCAGTCCTCTGAATAAAGACAGGGCCTAAGTTCTTCCCCAAAACTGATCACCTCTCTAACCAGAGCAAGGAGAGGAGATATAAATAAAAGAGACCATTTTCTACTCCAAAGCTTTCTTAAAAAAAAAAAAAAAAAAAAAAAAAAAAAGGCAGAGAATACCCTTGATAATTCATGGGCCAGAGGAAGTGGAAGCAGCTCCTGCCATGTGCCTGGCTGATCTGGGAGAAGATACAGAGTCTAATGAGAAACTGAATTCAGCATAAAAGGAACGTGTGATGTTTGAGCCTCATTAGGACTGTAGAACCAGCGTTTTGACAAAAAAAAAAAAAAAAAAAAAACCCACTATTGACTTTGACCTCACTTCCCTACCTCCCTCTGTTCGTGGGATTATTGAACCAGGGTTTTTCCTATAGGCCAGAACCTTGCCAGCCCTTTTGCCCTTCACATAATGTGTTTGTCTGGTTTCTATTTCTGTAGTTTGATGAAGGATGATAGCAGGGTATTGAATTGTTGTTTTCATTTAGTGCAGTCACCGCCCTCACCCTGCCCCCCACCCCCCACCCCTGCTATCAAGTCATTTTCATTGTCTGTTTTGTGCCTTGAGGTTTTTATTGCTTCTTCACAGAGTAGAAGAAGGCTTTGTTTTATTTTGTTTTCCAGGCGCTGGTATACATAACCTTATGGATCCATCCTTCCTGCAAAGAATTATGGTGTTTCTAAATTGGCAACAATTTCCCTTTCACTAGGGAAAAGCAGGGAAGGTTCAGATATTCGCTGAGCCCCTAACAACTACCAGGTGCAGAACTAAGTGGGGGTTTTTTGTTTTTTGGATTTTTTTTTTTTCGTTTAATCCTCACAACCGGCCAGAGAAGCAGGCATCTTATTTTACAGATGAGAAAACTGAGACCCAGAGAGGTGAAACGAACAGCTCAAGGTCACACAAGATGGATAGTGACAAAGAAACTCTTGTCCCCTCACTCCATGTCCACTGCCTTCCAGTGCTTCACCCTGCCTTTCAGAACTTTTTCAGATGTTTTACTTTGGGCAGATACAAATCTCTTAGGGAAGAGGGGATAAAAAAGTCTAACATTTTTTCTCTGAATCAGAAGTTAACTTTCTTCATCCTGGTTTCCACTGGGAGCATAAGCTTCTGGATTTTTGTTTTGTTGAGGCATGGGGTCTTCACTGTCTTCCTTGTCCCTGCTGGCACCTGCTCAGGTGTCTTCCTCTGGGTCCCTGTCATACTGTCAGTATCGATCCGCACTGGGCTCCACCCAGCTGTCCTGTCTGATCCTTGTTCTTGAGTCACTGAGATTGCCTCTGTCAAGGACATGGGGAAACCCTGGCTTTTCTGGCTGTTCTGGGGGCCTTGGGAATCTCCAAGAGGCTCTCTCCGGCCCCTGCAGTGTAGACACAGAGGAGGCATCCCTACTCCTTGTACACCGTGCTGGGAGGGGAAACACTGCAAAAGCCACCCCCTCCAGAGCCTGTGATGAGAAGCCAGGCTCAGGTCTCTGCTCCTTCCAGATGCCACAGTGACCCCCAGGCTCTGTTTCTCCCTCTTTCCTCCCTGAGGCTCCATCTGTAAAGAGGCAGGACACAAGGATCCTCCAGAGACCCATGCCAGGCTCTGGTTCACTTCCTCTCTCTCCTCAGCCTCTGCTGCCTTTGCCTCTCCCGGATAGGGCTACCAAACCCATCCTGGCTGAATCTGCTTCGTTTGAACCTCTGGTGTTTGTAGGGTATAGACTTCATGTCCAGAATCATGTAGGGTTCAAACTTTTGGAGTAAAAAAGATGAGGCTTTTGAAACACAGAGACATTTCTCTTCAGGCACACGTTTCAAAACCTATTTTGAAATTCAAAAGCTGAGTTCTGACTGTTCTTTCTCTTTGCATTTCCACTATAATAGTTTTATTCCTGAGGGTGATACCTGGGAGAGTGAGGGAGGAGGAATATATGTTAATATTTTGCAGCAATGACAATGTCTGCACTACGTCCTTCTCCTGTGAATATAGGGGGAGATAGTTCCCAGGCTCCCCTGGAGCCAGAATATATGACAACATTCTGGCCAGGGAAAGATGGGTAAAAGTGACAGGGGCCACTTCCAAGCTTGGCCCCAAAAACATCCCTGCCAATCCTCTAGCCCTCTCTTTTCCTTCCACAGCAGCTGCAGAGACCATGAGCTGAAGACAGAGGCATCACAAGAGAAAAGGGAAAGGAGCCTGGATCCCTGAGCCATCCACTGGAGGAGAACTGCACAAGAAGCTGCCCCAGGCCAGGCACGGTGGCTCACGCCTGTAATCCCAGCACTTTGGGAAGCCAAGGTGGGCGGATCACCTGAGGTCAGGAGTTCAAGACCAGCCTGGCAAACATGGTGAAACCCCATCCCTACTAAAAACACAAAAATTAGCCGGGCATGGTGGGCACCCATAATCCCAGCTACCTGGGAGGCTGAGGCGGGAGAAATTACTTGAACCTGAGAGGTGGAGGTTGCAGTGAGCCGAGATCATGCCACTGCATTCCAGCCTGGGCGACAGAGCAAGACTCCGTCTCAAAAAAAAAAAAGAGAGAGAGAAAGCCATCTCAGCTGCATCAGACTGTGATATGAGAGAGAAATAAGGCTTAATTTTGTTAAGCCACTGAGGTTTGGTTTTTGTTTCTCGTTGCTTTTTTTTTTTTTTATAGCAGCTTATGTTCTTTATTCTGACTAATATAATATCTAAATATTGTTCTGCCTCATAATCAATATATAAAAAAAGTCAGAGATGAGGAATCAAAAGCTTGACTGCTTTGATTAAAATCTATGAAATTGAAAGTACATAACATGTGTGCCAATTTTTAGATAATATTAAATATTATTTTGGAGCTGGGATTACAGGCACGCGATACCACACCCAGCTAATTAAAAAATATATATATATTATTTTGGGCCAGGTACAGTGGCTCACGCCTGTAATCCCAGCACTTTGGGAGGCCAAGGCAGGAGGATGACTTGAGACCAGGGGTTAAAGATTGGCCTGGGGAAACATAGTAAGACCTCCATCTCTACAAAAGTAAAAATAATTAGCCAGGTGTAGTGATGAACACCTGTGGTCCCAGCTACTCAAGAGGCTGAGGTGGGAGGATTGCATGAGCCCAGGAGGTTGAGGTTGAGGCTGCAGTGAGCCTTGTTCAGGCTGTGGCACTCCAGCCTGGGCGACAGAGCAAGACATCACCTCCAAAATAAATAAATATTCTTTTTGGACAACAGTCAATGCTTGATATTGAAGGAGAGTGATGGGAAAGAAAACAAGAACGACACTTCAATTCCTTTCTTTCAATCAGCCTGGCATAATACTTGGCATATTGCAACACTCAATAAGCAATAATTGAATGAATGAAAAACCTGTTAACCAGCACACTCTCCTAAAACTCAGGCCATTCACTTTTTTAGGTCTTATGGGGAAGAGCAAAGGAGGTAGAGAGAGAAAAGGGGGGAGAAGAGGGAGAAAAAAAAAGTGTGGAAATCATTTTCCAGAAAGCATGCCCCTTTGCCCATTCCCACTTTTGTCACTTAAAATGGTGCTTATCAGGGCCGGGCGCGGTGGCTCAAGCCTGTAATCCCAGCACTTTGGGAGGCCGAGATGGGCGGATCACAAGGTCAGGAGATCGAGACCATCCTGGCTAACCTGGTGAAATCCCGTCTCTACTAAAAAATACAAAAAATTAGCCGGGCAAGGTGGCGGGCGCCTGTAGTCCCAGCTACTCGGGAGGCTGAGGCAGGAGAATGGCGTGAACCCGAAAGGCAGAGCTTGCAGTGAGCTGAGATCCGGTCACTGCACTCCAGTTTGGGTGACAGAGCGAGACTCCGTCTCAAAAAATAAAAATAAAAATAAAAAATGGTGCTTATCAGTTACTGATATTTTGTAGCCAACTTGAATTTCTGTAGCAAATTTCTGTAGCCAGCTTGAATTTCTCCACAGAAAATGGGTTTTTCTTTTCTTTTGCATTTTCAGGCTGCAAATTTTCCAAATTTTTATGTTGTGCTCCCTCTTGAAAGTTTTGCCACTTGGAAATTTATTCTACCAGATACCCTAACTCATCTCTCTCAAGTTCAAAGATCCACAGATCTCTAGGGCAGGGGCAAAACACCACCAGTCTCTTTGCATAGCAAGAGTGACCTTTACTCCAGTTCCCAACAAGTTCTTCATCTCCATCTGGGGCCACCTTAGCCTGGACTTTATTGTTCATATCACTATCAGCATTTTGGTCAAAGCCGTTCAACAAGTCTCTAGGAAGTTCCAAATCTTCCCACATCTTTCTGTCTTTTGAGCCCACCAAGTGTCTAGGAAGTTCCAGTGTTCCCACATTTTCCTGTCTTATTCTGAGCCCTCCAAACCATTCTAACTCTGCCTGTTACCCAGTTCCAAAGTTGCTTCCACATTTTCAGGTTTCTTTATAGCAGCACTCCACTGTCTAAGGTACCAATTTACTGTATTAGTTCGTTCTTACACTGCTATAAAGAAATACCTGAGACTGGGTAATTTATAGAGGAAACAGTTTTAATTGACTCAGTTTAGCATGACTGTGGAGAGCTCAGGAAACTTACAATCATGATGGAAGGAGAAGCAAACATGTTCTTCTTCACATGGCACCAGGAAAGAGAAGTGCAGAATGAAGGGGAGAAAAGCCCCTTATAAAACCATCAGATCACTGGGCACGGTGGCTCATGCCTGTAATCCTAGCACTTTAGGAGGCTGAGGCAAGTGGATCACTTGAGGTCAGGAGTTCAAGACCAGCCTGGCCAACATGGTGAAACCCCATCTCTACTGAAAATACAAAAATTAGCTGTGCATGATGGTGTGTGCCTGTAGTCCCAGCTACTTGGGATGCTGAGACAGGAGAATTACTTGAATCCAAGAGGCGGAGGTTGCAGTGAGCCTATATCACGCCGCTGCACTCCAGCCTGGATGACAAAGCGAGGCTGTCTCAAAAAAAAAAAAAATTAACCAGGTGCTGTGGCAGGTACCTCAAATCCCAGCTACTCAGGAGGCTGAGGCAGGAGAATCACTTGACCCTGGGAGGCGGAGGTTGCAGTGAGCCAAGATCACAACACTGCACCCCAGCCTGTGCAACAGAATGAGACTCCGTCTCAAAAACAACTCGTGAGACTCACCATCACGAGAACAGTGTGGGGCAACTGCCCTCATGATTCAATTACCTCTTACCAGTTCCCTCCCACAATACGTGGGGATTATGGGAACTACAATTCAAGATGAGATTTGGGTGGGGACACAGCCAAACCATTTCAAACACTAAGACTGCAATCATGCAGAAAGGGTTTTGGGGTTTGAAGGAGCTCAATAAATAACACCTCTCTTCCCCATCAGGTCAGGAACCAATTTAGAGACAGACAAAGGAGACAGAGAGAGGAAATCAAAATGTTTGATTTATTACCAATAAACACTAGGTTTGAGTATGCAGCTAAACTGGGCGTGCAGCCTGGGTTGTGCTATGAATGGATGTGCTGTGTTGGAAGAATGTACTGTGAGCCTTGACTCTTGCATTAGACAGACTCAACGACCATTGGCATAGCTGGAAAACCACAAGCTACCGCTTGACAAAAAGCAAAACAGAAATCTCCTTCTCAGTGGTCAGACAAATTTAGGAAAGGGTCAGGAAGGAGTTGAGCCAAGCCGTTTCCAGAAATCAGTCCATCTGTCAGCTTTGGCTAAGATACGCAGCACGAACAAACAGCCCCAAATGGTCAGTGACTTACAACCAGAAAGAACAAGAACAGGCCAGGCATGGTGGTTCATGCTTGTAATCCCAGCACTTTGGGAAGCCGAGGGGCATGGATCACTTGAGGTCAGGAGTTTGAGACCAGCCTGGCCAACACGGTGTAACCCCATCTCTACTAAAAATACACAAAATTAGTCTGTAATTCCAGCCACTCCGGAGGCTGAGGCAGAAGAATCAGTTGAACCTGGAGGCAGAGGTTTCGGTGAGCCGAGATCACGCCATTGCACTCCAGCCTGTGCAACAAGAGCAAAACTCTGTCTTAAATAAACAAACAGGCCTGGCGCGGTGGCTCAAGCCTGTAATCCCAGCACTTTGGGAGGCCGAGACGGGCGGATCACGAGGTCAGGAGATCGAGACCATCCTGGCTAACACGGTGAAACCCCGTTCTACTAAAAAAAATACAAAAAACTGGCCGGGCGCGGTGGCTCAAGCCTGTAATCCCAGCACTTTGGGAGGCCGAGACGGGCGGATCACAAGGTCAGGAGATCGAGACCATCCTGGCTAACATGGTGAAACCCCGTCTCTACTAAAAAAATACAAAAAAAAAAATAGCCGGGCGAGGTGGTGGGCGCCTGTAGTCCCAGCTACTCGGGAGGCTGAGGCAGGAGAATGGCGTAAACCCGGGAGGCGGAGCTTGCAGTGAGCTGAGATCTGGCCACTGCACTCCAGCCTGGGCGACAGAGCAAGACTCCGTCTCAAAAAAAAAAAAAAAAAATACAAAAAACTAGCCGGGTGAGGTGGTGGGCGCCTGTAGTCCCAGCTACTTGGGAGGCTGAGGCAGGAGGGGGCGTGAACCCAGGAGGCGGAGCTTGCAGTGAGCTGAGATCCGGCCACTGCACTCCAGTTAGGGCGACAGAGCAAGACTCCGTCTCAAAAAAAAAAAAAGAAAACAAACAAACAAACAAACTAATTAATTAGCTGGGTGTGGTGGTGTGCTCCTATAATCCAGTTACTCAGGAGGCTGAGGTAGGAGAATAGCTTGAACTCAGGAGGTGGAGGCTGCAGTGAGCCAACATCGCACCATTGCACTCCAGCCTGGGCAACAGAATGGACTCTGTCTCAAATAAAATAAAATAAAATAAAACAAAGGTTCTTGTTCGCCCACCCATCGTGGGTTGGCTGTTTGCTGTCTTCACTCTGGGAACCAGGCTAACGGCCACTGCTGGTCTGTGGCAGAGGGAAGAGAGGGAGACACTGCAGAAGACATGAGAGCCACACTAGTGTTCCGCTCTCATTCTGTTGGCCAAAGTGAGTCACCTGGCCAAACCTGCCTTCAGTGGGGTGGGGATATTTCGTCTTCCAAAGGGAAGGGCAAGGAATATTTTTTAATAATAACCCACTCTATTACACCCCTCCTGGAGAGAAGATAAAGACACGGGATTTCGTTTTCCCAATCTGTACCCAAAGGCCAAAGGAGAAACAACAGACGCTGTTGCCACACACACACTCCCTTGGCCTACTGCGGATGTTCCCTGTGGGTTCTCCTGACAGTTCCCACACATCCCACACATATCACCTGCTTTCCAACTTCAACACCTGCCAGGTTGCTGTCTCTAGGTGTAGGGCACGTTGGGGCCATGAACAGGACAAGCCCAAAGTGCTGGAGAGCTAACCCTCCCCACCTCCTGCCAGGAGCAGACCTTACCTAAAGAGGAGAAGAAGTGGTGTATACATTCCTCAGCTTCCTCACTTGTTGGTAAGACAAATTTTTTTTTTTTTTTTTTTTTTTTAGATGGAATCTTGCACTGTTGCCCAGGCTGGAGTGCAGTGGTGTAATCTTGACTCACAGCAACCTCCACCTCCTGGGTTCAAGCGATTCTCCTGCCTCAGCCTCCTGAGTAAGTGGGACTGTAGGCATGTGCCACTACACCTGGCTACTTTTTTTTTTTTTGTATTTTTAAAAGAGACAGGGTTTCCCCATGTTGGTCAGGCTGGTCTTAAACTCCTGACCTCAGATGATCCTCCCACCTCGGCCTCCCAAAGTGCTCACAGGCGTGAGCCACTGTGCCTGACGGTAGGGTAATTTTGAGAGACACAGTCTCTCAGAGGACACAGTGGGAGTGAGTGCTGTTTGTCCACAATGGTAACTTGTCTATTATTAATGTCCATTCTCCTCTCTTGTCTTCCTTCTCTATCTTCTTTCCCCACTGCCTCACTCAGCAACCTGGGATCACCTCCCAAATAAACCAGTGCACCCAAATCCCTGGGTCAGGCTCTGTTTTGAAGGAACTCAGCTAAAACAGGAATGGAAGTTTCTCCTCTCAAAGTCCTATTTCCTGAGCAACAGAAAAAAAAAACAACAAACAAAAACCTGTGGTGTGTATACACAATGGAATACTATTCAGCCTTTAAAAAAGAAGGAAATCCTGTCATTTCGCAACATGAATGAGCATTGCACTAAATAGAATAAGCCAGGCACAGGAAGACAAGCACCGCCTGATCTCACTTTATGTGGAATCTAAAAAAGTTGAATTCAGAGAAGCAGAGGGGAGAATGGTAGTTTCCAGGGCTGGTAGGGGAGAAGGGAATGGGAGTTGCTGGTCAAAGGGTAGAAAGTTTCTGTTAGACAGGAGGAATAAATCTAAAGATGTAGTGTACAACATGGTGACTAGTTATACTAACGTTTTATTTCTTTGTTTTGTTTTGCTTTGCTTTTGAGACAGAGTCTCACTCTGTTGCCCAGGATGGAGTGCAGAGGCATGATCTCGGCTCACCACAACCTCTGCCTCCCGGGTTCAAGCGATTCTCCTGCCTCAGCCTCCCAAGTAGCTGGGATGACAAGGCGCCCACCACCACACCCAGCTACTTTTTCTATTTTAAGTAGAGACGGGGTTTCACCATGTTGGCCAGGCTGTCTTAAACTCCCGACCTCAGGTGATCCACCCGCCTTGGCCTCCCAAAGTGCTGGGATTACAGGCATGAGCCACCGTGCCCAGCCACTAATGTATTATATACTTGGAAATTATATACTTGGAGAGTAGATTTTGAATTTTTCACCACAAAAAAAGATAGGTATATGAGATTATGGATATATAATGTGTTTGATTTAATTATTCCACAATGTATACATATGTGAAAACATCACATTGTATACCATAAATATATACAAAAATTGACAAAGTTTTGTAATCCCAACACTTTGGGAGGCCGGGGTGGGCGGATCACGAGGTCAGGAGATCGAGACCATCCTGGCTAACACAGTGAAACCCCGTCCCTACTAAAAATACAAAAAAAAAAATTAACTGGGCGTGGTGGCGGGCGCCTGTAGTCCCAGCTACTCTGGAGGCTGAGGCAGGAGAATGGCGTGAACCCAAGAGGCAGAGCTCGCAGGGAGCCGAGATTGTGCCACTGCACTCCAGCCTGGGTGACAGAGCGAGACTCTGTCTCAAAAAAAACAAAGAAAAAAAAAACTTTTAAGTTCAGGGGTACGTGTGCAGGTTTGTTATACAGTAAACATGTGTCATGGGAGTTTGTTGTACAGTCTTTCATCACCCAGGTATTAAGCTGACTACCCATTAATTATTTTTCCTGATCCTCTCCCCCCTCCCACTCTCCACCCTCTGATAGGCCTCAGTGTCTGTTGTTTCCCTCTATGTGCCCATGTGTTCTCATCGCTTAGTTCCAACTTGTAAATGAAAACATGTGGTATTTAGTTTTCTGTTCCTGTGTTAGTTTGCTAAGGATAATGGTCCCTAGCTCCATCCATGTTCCTTCAAGGAATTGATCTCATTCTTTTTTATGGCTGCACACTATTCCGTGGTGTATATGTACCACATTTTCTTTATCCAATCTACAACTGATGGGCATTTAGGTCGATTCCATGTTTTTGCTATTGTGAATAGTGCTGCAATGGACATACTCATCCATATACCTTTATGATAGATTGATTTATATTTCTCTAGGTATATACCCAGTAATGGGATTACAGGGTTGAGTGGTATTTCTGTTTTTAGGTCTTTGAGGAATCACCACATTGGTTTCCGCAAGGGTTAAATGAATTTACACTTACACAGTGTATAAGTATTCCTTTTTCTCCTCAGCCTCGCCAGCATCTGTTATTTTTTGACTTTTTAATATCAGCCATTCTGCCTGGTGTGAGATGGTATCTCATTGCAGGTTTGATTTGCATTTCTCTAATGATCAGTGATGTTGAGTTTTTTTCATATGCTACATGTATGTCTTCTTCCTTTTCTTCTTCTTCCTTTTTTTTTGTTTTTGTTTTTTGAGATGGAGTTTCACTCTTGTCACCCAGGCTGGAGTGCAGTGGCCCAGTCTCGGCTTACTGCAATCTCTGCCTCCCAGGTTCAAATGATTCTCCTGCCTCAGCCTCCCAAGTAGCTGGGATTATAGGCGCTCGTCACCACACCTGGCTAATTTGAGTAGTTTTAGTAGAGATGGGGTTTCACCATGTTGGCCAGGCTGGTCTCAAACTCCTAGCCTCAAGCAATCTTCCCCCTTGGCCTCCCAAAGGGCTGGGAGTACAGGTTTGAGCCACTGCTCCTGGCCCATGTATGTCTTCTTTTGAAAAGTGTCTGTTTATGTTCCTTTGCCTACTTTTTAATGGGGTTGTTTGTTTTTTTCTTGTAAATTTGTTTAAGTACTTTATAGATGCCGGATACCAGACCTTTGTCAGATGGATAGATTGCAAAGAATTTCTCTCATTCTGTAGGTTGTATGTTTACTCTGTTGTGCAATTCTTCTGCCTACTCAGCCTTATAGCACAAAATACACAATGTGAGTGCCAGTTACTCTTAAACAGTAACATTGATATCTCTGGCCACTGAGCCTCCGACACCCAGTGCTGGCTCCCCACACGCTTATGGAGAGGCTTTTGGCTTCTTGTCAACACCTTGACTTTGTGGCCATTACAGCTGGTGTCAGCCAGTCTCCACCTTGGATGTCTCAGGAGCCCTTTCTTCCCAGCCTGTAATTTAGAATTTCTCAACTATCCCTTCGTATCCATCCGTATGCTTCATGCATAGCTCATTCACATTCAGCAAACGCTGAGTGGCTCCTAATTGGTAGGAATGTCCCAGGGACTGGGAATGTCACCCATGAAGATGACAGACCAGATCCCTAGTCTCCTAAAACGTATATTCCAATGAGGAGAGAGAAAAAATGAGCAACAAAAATGTTAGATAAGCCAGGCGTGATGGCTCATGCCTGGAATCCCAGCACTTTGGAAGGCAGAAGCAGAGGAATCACTTACCCAGGATTTCGAGACTAGCCTGGGCGACATAGTGAAACCCCATCTCTACAAAAAATACAAAATAGCCAAGCATAGTGGCATGTGCCTGTAGTCGCAGCTACTCAGGAAGCTAAGGTGGGAGGATTGCTTGAGCCCAGGGAGGTCGAGACTGCAATGAGCCATGTTCACACCACTGCACTGCACTCCAGTCTGGGTGACAAAGCGAGACCCTGTCTCAAAAAATAAAAACAAAAATAAAAATAAAATAATTGGCTGGGTGCGATGGTTCACATCTGTAATCTCAGAACTTTGGGAGGCCGAGGTGGGCAAATCATCTGGGGTCAGAAGTTCAAGACCAGTCTAGCCAACATGGTGAAACCCCATCTCTAATAAAAATACAAAAATTAGCTGGATGTGGTGGCATGCACCTGTAGTCCCAGCTACTCGGTCCTGAAGCAGGAGAATCACTTGAATCCAGGAGACGGAGGTTGCAGTGAGCCAAGATTGCTCTGCTGTACTCCAGCCTGGGTGACAGAGTGAGACTCCATCTCAAAATAATAATAAAAAAAAATAATAATAATAATAGAGCAGACACAGTGGCTCACACTTGTAATCTCAGCACTTTGGGAGGCTGAGGTGGCTGGATCACCTGAGGTCGGGAATTCGAAACCAGCCTGACCAACATGGAGGACCCCATCTCTACTAAAAATACAAAATTAACTGGGCATGGTGGCACAGGCCTGTAATCCCAGCTATTCGGGAGGTTGGAGCAGGAGAATCACTTGAACCCGGGAGGTGGAGGTTACAGTGAGCCAAGATCTCGCCATTGCACTCCAGCCTGGGCAATGAGAGCAAAACTCCATCTCAAATAAATAAATAAATAATAAAATAAAATAAAAATTTTTTTAAAGGTCCCTACTGTGGCACTGTAGCATGCCTTACAGGCATTGCACTGGAATTCTACATTCTATTTTTGCTCTCTGCCTCCCTCCCAGACTGGGGGCTCTGTGGGGGCTGGAATCTCTCTCCCTCATTCCCTCCATCCCCGTTCCACCACCCCTACTTTAGGAATGGAGTGTTTGGGACACACAGTAAGTATGTCAAGAAACGCAGAGTGAAGGATTCCTTCAAGGCTCACGTGATATATCATCTTACTCTGTGAAATCTTTCCTGATGCCCACTATCCCCACCCTCCTCATGCCCCCTTAGCACCTTGCAACAGTTCCAGTGAAGCACTGAACACATACTTACTTTTTTTTTTTTGAGATGGAGTCTTGCTCTGTCACCTAAGCTGAGTGCGATGGTGCAATCTTGGCTCACTGCAGCGTCCACCTCCCGGGTTCAAGCGATTCTCCCTTCCTCAGCTTCCAGAGTAGCTGGGATTACAAGCGCCTGCCACCACGTCCAGCTAATTTTTGTATTTTTAGTAGATGGGGGGGTTTCACCATGTTGGTCAGGCTGGTCTTGAACTTCTGACCTCAGGTGATCGCCCTCCTTGACCTCCCAAAGGGCTGGGATTACAGGCATAAGCCACTGCACCAGCCACATCCTTACTTATTAACATGTCTAGCCTCCCTTCCAACTGAACATCAACGGCAGCAAACTCAGATACCTATAGGGGCCAGGCAGAGTAAGTGCATGATTGTGGCAAGTGGAGGCAACTAGGGGCAGTGACAAACCAATGTTCATGTAATGCTGGAAATTTGAATTTTTATGAGAAATCTCCAGATATTTCAACGTTGGCAATTAATTATTTTGAAAAACTAAATGAGTCCTCGCGTGTAGAGATCTCTTTTTAGTCAAAATGATATTCTCAGGATCTTACACAGTGAAGGACAAAGGAAGATAGCTTGAGAATATTTGCTGAAGGCAGGGCGCGGTGGCTCACGCCTATAATCCCAGCACTCTGGGAGGCCAAGGGAGGTAGATCACCTGAGGTCAGGAGTTTGAGACCAGCCTGGTCAACATGGCATTTGAAACCCTGTCTCTACTAAAAATACAAAAATTAGCCAGGACTGGTGGCATGTGCCTATAATCCCAGCTACTTAGGAGGCTGAGGCAGGAGAATCGCTTGAACCCAGGAGGCGGAGGTTTCACTGAGCCGATATCACACCACTGCGCTCCAGCCTGGGCAACAGAGGGAGACTCCGTCTAAAAAAGAAAAAATATATATTTGTTGAATGAATGAATAAACCAAACAAATGGGAATGAATCAGATCAGCTCTTCTTGCTGGAGTCCATCTACGACTTCAACCGTCATCATTTGACTTGGCCAAGATTGGATTCCAGATGAAATGGAAGGTGGGCTTAGTTTTCTTTTTCACATCAGGTGATGGGTTTTAGTTTTTTTTTTTTTTATTGCCTCACTACCCGGAATGACTCCAATGGCCCTGGGGCTTTCTGGGAAGGAGATCAAATGTCTCTGAAACAGGCTCATTTCCACAGGTGGCTCAGCTGGGTTCATACACTAATCAGATAGAAGACTCATGACTAAGCGCTTAGACTCCAGATACGTTGCACAGACGTTAATAGAACTGTAGAATGATAACAGTGGAAGCACTGTCAGCTGTCACCCGGGGACTAGACTCTACTTGTGTGACCCTAATTAGCAGAGGAGGAAACTGATTGGGAAAATGACCTACCTGAGGACACATGATTCTGGGGAGGTCATCTCTCTTCCATCCACTGCTTTCTTTGGCTCTGCTCAGATGGGATGGGAGCCATAGTGCTCATCTTTCATCATTTCCAAGACAGCGACTAGTGTTCAAAGGAATGCCCAAGTACGTTATAAGCCTCCAGACTGGTTGACAGCGTGGGCTGGCTACAGACTCTTCTTGGACTGACACCAGGACTGCTACCCTGAAAGGGCTTCTCTAGAAACAGAGAATTGGGTTGAATACAAATATTCTACTACCAGAATCCCAGTGAGGGAATCTGAGGCATGTGAGTCAAGAGGAGGGATTGACTCTGTCCTATTTTTGTATTGCCAATAGCATCTAGCAAAAGGCTTTCTGTGTAATAGACACTAAGAATGTGTGTGTTGAGCAGTACCCACTACGTGCGGGGTATTGTTCTAAACAATGTTTCTCAGTGTTATCTGGGTGCCCCTGGGGATCCCTAAGACCCTTTCAGGGGCTCCTCAAGGTAAAAAAAAAAAAAAAAAAGCTGATTGTTATTTACCTTTTTCACTCTCATTCTCTCCTGAGTGCACAATGGAGCTCTCCAGAGGTGACGTGATGTTCAACAGCTTATAGAATGTGTGCCTGGCCGGGTGCGGGGGCTCACACCTGTAATTCCAGCACTTTGGGAGGCCGAGGTGGGCAGATCACCTGAGGTCAGGAGTTCGAGACCAGCCTGGCCAACATGGTGAAACCCTGTCTCTACTAAAATTACAAAATTTAGCCAGGCATGGTGGCATAGGCCTGTAGTCCGAGCTATTCCAGAGGCTGAGGCAGGGGAATTGTTTGAACCCAGTGGGCAGAGGTTGCAGCGAGCTCAGATTACCCCAGTGCACTCCAGTCTGGGCAACTGAGATGCTGGCTCAAAAAAAAAAAAAAAAAGAACAACCAAAAAACAAAAAAAAGAACGTGTGCTTGTCATTCTGTTTTTCTGAAATTTTCTCTGTTTTAGTTGCAAATATGGTAAATATCAACAGATATAACCCATTATAACAAATTATTTGAAGTCTTCAATAATATTTAACATCATAAAATTTTTGAACCAAAAATGTTGAGATCCACTATTCTAGAGGATAGAAGAAGATAATAAGAACTATTAAAAAAAATAGGCCGGGCACGGTGGCTCACGCCTGTAATCCCAGCACTTTGGGAGGCCGAGGCGGGTGGATCATGAGATCAGGAGATCAAGACCATCCTGGCTAACACGGTGAAACCCCGTCTTTACTAAAAATACAAAAAATTAGCTGGGCATGGTGGTGGGCGCCTGTAGTCCCAGCTACTCAGGAGGCTGAGGCAGGAGAATGGCATGAACCTGGGAGGCGGAGCTTGCAGTGAGCCGAGATCGCGCCACCGTACTCCAGCCTGGGTGACAGAGCGAGACTCCGTCTCAAAAAAAAAAAAATAGAGCAGAGTAAGAGGAATTGAAAGGGCCTAGGATGGGTGTCAGTGATGGGGGAGGGATCGCTAGCAGCATTAAACAGAGTGATAGGAGAAATAAACCTATGAATCAAATATCTGGCCAGGCATGATGACTCAAACCTGTAATCCCAGCACTTTCGGAGGCCGTGGCGGGTGGATCACCTGAGGTCAGGAAGTTCAAGACCAGCCTGGCCAACATGGTGAAACCCTGTCTCTACTAAAAATACAAAACTTAGCTGGGCATGGTGCTGGGTGCCAGTAATCCCAGCTACTCAGGAGACTGAGGCAGGAGAATAGCTTGAACCCGAGAGGCAGAGGTTGCAGTGAGCGGAGATGGTGCCACTGCACTCCAGCCTGGGCAATAAGAGTGAAACCCCGTTTCAAAAACAAAAAACAAAAAAACTGATATCTCTGAGTTGTCACTTGAAATTCCCTCATTTATCCTAGATTTAAAGGTTTTTATTGTGAATTGAATCATAAGTATATAAGAATTGATAGGCCAGGAAGTCAAGACCAGCCTGGGCAGCAAAGCAAGACCCCATCTCTACAAATTAAAGCATAAAAATAAATAAATAATAAATAAAAGAGGTGCAGTGGCTCATGCCTGTAATCCCAGTATTTGGGGGAAGCTGAGGACTGCTTAAGATCAGGAGTTCAAGAACAGCCTGGACAACATAAGGAAACCCTATTTCTCTCTCTCTTTTTTTTTTTTTTGAGACTGAGTCTTGCTCTGTCACCCAGGCTGAAGTGCAGTAGCGCAGTCTCCCCTCACTGTAACCTCTGCCTCCAGGACTCAGGCAATTCTCCTGCCTCAGCCTCCCAGAGACCCTGTCTCTATACAATAATTTTAAAAAATTAAAAGTATTTCTAGCACTTAAAAATTCTACCGTGGGCCCTCCAAGATAACATCACTTTCTAGTCCCACAAGGGTAACCTCTATTCAGGTTTTAAAAATTAATTCATTGGCCAGGGTGCGGCGGCTCATGCCTGTAGTCCCAGCACTTTTTGAGGCTAAGGCGGGCAGATCACCTGAGGTCAGGAGTAGAAGACCAGCCTGGCCAACATTGTGAAACCGCGTCTCTACTAAAAATACAAAAATTAGTGGGCAAGATGGTGGGTGCCTGTAATCCCAGATACTCGGGAGGCTGAGGCTCGAGAATCGTGTAAACCTGGGAGGTGGAGACTGCAGTGAGCTGAGATCATGCCATTGCACTCCAACCTGGGCGACAAGAGCGAAACTCTGTTTCAAACAAACAAACAAACAAACAAAAAATACGAAAATTATCCAGATGTGGTGGCAGGTACCTGTTGTCCTAGCTACTTGGAGGCTGAGGCAGGAGAGTTGCGTGAACCTGTGAGGCAGAGGTTGCAGTGAGCCGAGATCATGCCACTGCACTCCAGCCTGAGTGACAAAGCGAGACTGTCTCAAAAAAAAAAAAATTAATTTATATTTTTGTAGAGAAAGGGTCTTGCTATATTGCCCAGGCTGGTCTTGAACTCCTGGCCTCAAGTGATCCTTCAGTCCCAGCCTCCCAGAGTGCTGGGATTACAGGTGTGAGTCACTGCACCAGGCCTCTATTCTGATTTTTTAGTTAAACATTCCCTTGTACTCCTGTGCTGTTTTACTGTCTATGTGTATCCGTATCTTGTTTGGTTTTGGAAAACGAAGAAGCAAGCTCAAAACGTGGTAAGGAAAAGGCAATATTGCTACTACTAGATGAGGTTTCCTAGGAGAAAATGGGCCCAAAGTGTGGATCAGGGTCTTGCTCCAGCTCTCTGCAAGAGGGGCTTCCAGGGAAGTCGGTGGATATGGGGGCATCTGAAAGAGCTGCATGGTGAGCTGTGAACTGCAGTCTGGCAGAAAAGCATTCAAGGGGAGGAGCCTGCTCCATTTTTTGGTTTCTTTGTTTTGCTTCTCAGCTCATTGGTCTATCTTCAGGTGTCTGGAGTGGGCCAAAGCTGAACACTAACACCAAGCTGAAACACCTGCAGGGAGAATAGAAACTCTACTAGCACCTGGTCAAGGCAAGTCAGCCCTAGACAACCGTTAAAACTCCATGTCTCTGAGCATTTTCTTCCTTGAACTCATGCTAGGATCTTGGTGGTAACACCCAAACATGTCTGTCTATCTGCTGAGTCACAGGACTCTCTGGGGACTGGTTGGACTGGTTGCCCTCCCTCCACACTGTCTGCGGTATGACTGTCACTCTCTCATGTAAGAGACCTGTGGCTTACTGAACCCACATCTTCTCATTCCCTAACCTGGACTCTTTGTTTCAATGGAGTTTCTCCTCCCATAGCTTGCCAAGAAAGCCTGCATGGGAAAGTATTTTGAGATCTTAGATGTTTGGAAATTTTTATGTCTAAACATTTTCAAATATTCATACCTGGTTAATACTTGCACTTAGAATAGAATTTTACGTTACAGATTACAGATAATTTTCATTCCGACCTTTGACAGCACTGGGTCGTTGTCTAGCCCTCAGCGTTGCTATGGGAAGCCTGAAGCTATTCTGATTCTGTGTTTCCATCTCTGGAAGTTTATAGAATCTTCCTTTTTCCTCTCAGCATTCTGAAATTTCACAGTGACGTACCTTAACTTGGGTCTATTTTCATCCATCTTGCTCGGCACTTGTGAGGGTCCTGCAGTGAAGAAATTTGCATTCTGCAAAATTTCTTGAGTTGATCATTAATGATTTCCTCCCCATTCTCTCTGTTCTTTTCTTCTAGAACCCCTGTTATTCTGATGCTGGATCTCCCAGACTGGATTCCCTTCCCTTCCCTTCCCTTCCCTTCCCTTCCCTTCCCTTCCCTTCCCTCCCCTCCCCTCCCCTCCCCTCCCCTCCCCTCCCTTCCCTTCCCTTCCCTTCCTTCCTTCCCTTCCCTCCCTTCCCTTCCTTCCCTTCCCTTCCCTTCCCTTCCTTCCCTTCCTTCCCTTCCCCCTTTCCTTCTCCCTTCCCTTCTCCCTTCCCTTCTCCCTTCCCTTCCTTCCCTTCTCCCTTCCCTTCTCCCTTCCCTTCCCTTTCCTCCCCTTCCCTTCCCTTCCCTTCTCCCTTCCCTTCTGCCTTCCCTTCCCTTCCCTTTCCTTCCTTGACCTGCCCTTCCCTGCCCTTCCCTCTTCTCCCCTCCCCTTTTCTTTTCTTCTCATTTATTTTATTTTTTCCAGAGACAGGATCTCACGATGTTGCCCAGGCTAATCCTGAACTCCTCCGCTCAAGTCATCCTCTCATCTTGGCCTCCCAAGGTGTTAGGATTACAGATGTGAGCCACTGCACCTGCCTTCTTTCCTATTTTCAGTCTCTTTGTCTTTTTTGCTCTAATTTCTCTTCTTTCTTTTGTTTTTTGCTCTGTCACCCAGGCTGGAGTGCAGTGGTGAGATCATCTTACTGCAGCCTCAAACTCCCTGGCTCAAGCGATCCTTCTGTCTCAGTTTCCCAAGTAGCCAGGACTGCAGGTACATGCCACCATGCTCGGCTAACTTAAAATTATTATTATTATTATTTTTTTAGAGACAGAGCTTTTTTTCCTGGGGTTTTGTTGTTGTTTGTTTGTTTTTTGTTGCTGTTGTTGTTCATTTGTTTGTTTTGAGACGGAGTCTGGCTCTGTCTCCCAGGTTGGAGTGCAGTGGCGCGATCTTGGCTCACTGCAAGCTCTGCCTCCCAGATTCACGCCATTCTCCTGCCTCAGCCTCCCTAGTAGCTGGGCCTACAGGTGCCCACCACCACGCCGGGCTAATTTTTTGTATTTTTAATAGAGATGGGGTTTCACCATGTTAGCCAGTATTGTCTCTATCTGCTGACCTCATGATCTGCCTGCCTCAGCCTCCCAAAGTGGTGAAATTACAGGCATGAGCCACCAGATCCAGCCAGAGACAAGGCTTTTTTATGTTGCTCAAGCTGGTCTTGAACTCCTGAGCTAAAGTGACCCTCTCGTCTCGGCCTCCCAAAGTGCTGGGATTACAGGTGTGAGCCACTACACCCAGCCCTCGCTCTAATTTCTTTAGTGGTTCCTCAACTTGATCTTCCAACACTTTTATTGATTTTTTAAAATTTCAACAATCCTATATTTAATTTCTAATGCTCTTTCTAAATCTTTGAATGTTATCAAACGGAACTCTGTTTCAATTTTGGGATGCAATAATCTCTTGTCTCTCTGAAGGCAAAATGATTTTTTTTTAACTCTATGCATGGGGTTTGGTGTCTGTTTCTTTTTTGTTTGTTGAGATGGAGTTTCACTCTGTTACCCATACTGGAGTGCAGTGGCACAATCTCAGCTCACTGCAACCTCCACCTCCTGGGTTCAAGCGATTCTCCTGCCTCAGCCTCCCAAGTAGCTGGGATTACAGGCACACACCACCAAGCCCAGCTAATTTTTGTATGTTTCGTAGAGATAGAAGTTTCACCATGTTGGCCAGGCTGGTCTCAAACTCCTGACCTCAGGTGATCCATCCGCCTCAGCCTCCCAAAGTGCTGGAATTACAGGCTTGAGGCACATGCCCGAACCATGGTGTCTGTTTCTTCCTGGTTGCTTTGATCCTGTCTGATCCTGTCTGTTTTGGTCTCTCTCTACCATGTTCAAGGTTTTCCTTGAATGTGAGGTATTTCTTAGCTCTCTTCTCAATAAAAAGCTACAAAGTTAATTGGAAGCTTGAGCACCAGGCACCATCCACTCAAACTTCGCAGCAGGGTGATCTGGTTGGCTATTTGCTGGAAAACCCAGTCCACTGCTCTTGTTTTTCCTTTAAGCTAGTCATCTTCCAGTCCTCTGCCTGGGGGGCAAGGGGTAGGTTGTCGGGGTCCCAGGTAACAAGCGGAATGGCAGGCCTGGAAGGGTGTGAGTATGGTGTTGCCATGTTTGATATTAAGATACATGTGACTCCTTTATCCCTGGCTTTTCCGAGCAGTACTCATGTCCTCAATGTGCCTGGCATCCCCCCATTCAGAGCAGCTTTGTTTTACCCTCTCCTGAGAATAATCTTCCAGACTTCCGTTGTGGGGGCGTGGGGGTGTGAGGTGGGAGGGGATCTAGGGATCTAAGAGCTTCCTAAATAGCTCCCTCCACCAGTCTTTCTTATTTTAGCACCACCCCCACCCCCTTCACTCGCAGAGGGACCCGGCGCTGCCAGCTCTCTGTCTTTGGCAGAGTCTGTCCTGTCAATCCCATCCATGCTCAACCTTCCCACGGCTGCCTGGGACTCGTTTCTCAGGCTTTCCCAGGCCTGACAACCATTGACCCCCACATCCCTCCCCTCTTGTGGCCATGCTTTCCCATCCTCCTTTTCTCAACATTGTGGGTTTATGTCTCTTTTTAAGAAAGAATTCCTCTTCCAGAAGTTCCAGTGAGGTTTCAGGAGGGAGCAAAATTAGATGCATATGTGCAATCTGTCGTCGTAACCTGAACTCTACCCTGCAATTCTGAAATCCGATCTGCTCCTTAAAATTCGGTGTGGGACTTCTCCATAGAGTTATGGGAATTCATAAGCTCAACTTATGCCACAGACTTTGCTGCATGTGACCATATACCAGGCACTGTGCTGGAATCTGGGATACAGATGTGTTTAAGGCACAGTACCCTCCTAACAGATATCAGCTAAGCAGAAGAGGTGGACATACTCCAGGGAACATAATACAAGTCCACAATGCCTCACCCAAATCCTTGGGAGTCACACAGGTTTTAGATTTCAGGATTTATCAGATTGTAGAAAGGTAATACGGGCCATCATTCTCATGGCACTCCAGTGGGGCCTGCAGCAACACCTCAGTATCAAACACAATATTGCTGCAGTGAAATGTATGGATATTCACACTAAATAAGATTCTCTTTTAAAGATGATAAATAACCTCACATCCATTCAGGACAAGTTTAAAAACTGAATACGTTAATAAATAAGGTCCAGTTTTCAGTGTGGGGATGTCTGAGTTGTTGATAAGGTCCTGTGAACCAGAATGTCTTAGTCTGTCTGCCTGCTATCACACAATTCCTTAGATTACATAATTTGTAAATAACAGAAACTTATTTCTTACAGTTCTGTAGGCTGGGAAGTCCAAGATAAAGGCACTGGCAGATTTGGTGTCTGCTAAGGGCTTTTTCTCTGCTCCATAGATGGTACGTTGTGGCTACACCCTCACATGGGGAAAGGGGAAGACAGCTCTCTTGAATTAAAAAAAAAAAAAAAGAAAAAACTAAGTTTAAAAAATGTTTTATTAAATTATTATTATTATATTATTATTATTTTTGAGACGGAGTCTTGCTCTGTCACCCAGGCTGGAGTGCAGTGGCCGGATATCAGCTCACTGCAAGCTCCACCTCCCAGGTTTACGCCATTCTCCTGCCTCAGCCTCCCGAGTAGCTGGGACTACAGGCACCCACCACCTCGCCCGGCTAGTTTTTTGTATTTTTTAGTAGAGACGGGGTTTCACCGTGTTAGCCAGGATGGTCTCGATCTCCTGACCTTGTGATCCGCCCGTCTCGGCCTCCCAAAGTGCTGGGATTACAGGCTTGAGCCACCGCGCCCGGCCTCTAAATTATTATTATTTTTTAAGAGATAGGGTCTCATTATGTTCCCCAGGCTGGTCTCAAACTCCTCCCCACTTAGCCTCCCACAGTGTTAGGATTACAGGAGTAAGCCACTGCACCCAGGCTTGAACCTCTTTTATAAGGTTACTAATCCCATTCATGAGAGCTCTGACCTCACGACTTAATCACCTCCTAAAGGCCCCACCTCTTCATACCATCACACTGGTGACTAAGTCTCAATATATGCGTCTTGGGGGAATACATTCAGACCACAGAACTCTATAATGTATTAAGTTTTATAAATGAAGGTTGTACAAAATACTATAAGTGTATACTGCAGGGAAAGGGGAGGCTTCACAGGGGAAGTGATATTTGAACTAGACCTTAATGACTGAATAGGAGCTCACCAGAAGGGAAAGGGAGTTCTGGGCAGAGTGAGCAGCTCAAGCAAAGGCCCAGTGTATTAGTCCGTTTTCACGCTGCTGATAAACACACACCAGAGACCAGGCAATTTACAAAAGAAAGAGGTTTAATGACTTACAGTTCCGGTTGGCGGGGGAAGCCTCACAGTCATGGTGGAAGGCAAGGGAGCAAGTCACGTCTTACATAAGTGGCAGCAGGCAAACAAAAGAGCTTATGCAGAGAAAGTCCTGTTTTTTTTTTGTTTGTTTGTTTGTTTTGAGACGGAGTATCGCTCTGTAACCCAGGCTGGAAGGCAGTGGCCGGATCTCAGCTCACTGCAAGCTCCGCCTCCTGGGTTTACGCCATTCTCCTGCCTCAGCCTCCCGAGTAGCTGGGACTACAGGCACCTGCTACCGCGCCCGGCTAGTTTTTTCCATCTTTTAGTAGAGACGGGGTTTCACCGTGTTAGCCAGTATGGTCTCGATCTCCTCACCTCGTGATCCGCCCGTCTCTCCCTCCCAAAGTGCTGGGATTACAGGCGTGAGCCACCGCGCGCGGCCGAAAGTCCTGTTTTTTAAAACAATCAGATCTCGTAAGACCCATTCACTATCACAGGAACAGCAGGGAAAGACCCACTCCCGTGATTCAATCGTCTTCCACAGGGTTCCTCCCACAACACATGGAAATTATGGGAGCTACAAGATGAGATTTGGGTGGGGACACAGAGCCAAACCATACCACCTAGACGTTGGAAGCATGAAAGAATGTCACTTCTTGGCTCGAGGCAGTGCCTCATGCCTATAATCCCAGCACTTTGGGAGGCCAAGGTGGGTAGATCACCTGAGGTCAGGAATTTGAGACTAGCCTAGCCAACATGGTGAAACCCCATCTCTACTAAAAATACAAAAATTAGCTGGGTGTGGTGGCTCATGCCTGTAATCCCAGCTACTCGGGAGACTGAGGCAGGAGAATCACTTGAACCCAGGAGGCAGAGGTTGCAGTAAGCCAAGATCGTGCCATTGCACTCCAGCCTGGGTGGCAAGAGTGAAACTGTCTCAAAGGAAAAAAAAAAAAAAAGAATGTCACTTCTTGAGCAACTAGGCAGCTTGGTTTTGGTTCTAGAGCCAGGTCTCTTTCTCTGCAGAATGAATCTATTCTTCCCAGCTGAAGCACGGGCTTCATTAGAGGTGAAATGGTATGAGAGACGGGGCTGGAGAGGTTGGCAGGGGCAGGTCATGGAGAGCTGTCTGGGCCACACCAAGAAGTTTGGTGCCTGTAGGGCATCATTTCTCAAAGCGTGGTCTCCAAACCACCTCAAGAAGTCCAAGAGGTCAAGATCGTTTTTGTAATAATGCTAACACAAGATTTGCTCTTCTTACTTTGTTGACTCTTTTTTTTTTTTTTTTTTTGAGACAGAGTCTTGCTCTGTCACCCAGGCTGGAGTGCAGTGGTGTCATCTCGGCTCACTGCAACCTCCACCTCCTGGGTTCAAGCGATTCTTCTGCCTCAGCCTCCCAAGTAGCTGGAATTATAGGTGTGCACCACCACACCCAGCTAATTTTTTATTTTTTTATTTTTTTTTATTTTTAGTAGAGACGGGGTTTCACCATGTTAGCCAGGATGGTCTCCATCTCCTGACCTCGTGATCTGCCACCTCAGCCTCCCAAAATGCTGGGAGTACAGGCGTGAGCCACCACACTCCGCCTGACATTTTTAATGATGGTGCAAGAGCAGTATTGAGTGGGGCCAGGTGCGGTGGCTCATACTTGTAATCCCAGCACTTTGGGAGGCCAAGGTGGGTGGATCACTTGAGATTAGGAGTTTGAGACCAACCTGGCCAACATGGTAAAACCTCGTCTCTACTAAAACTACAAAAATTAACCAGGTGTGGTGGCATGTGCCTGTAATTTCAGCTACTCAGGATGCTGAGGCAGGAGAATCGCTTGAACCTGGGAGGTGGAGGTTTCAGAGGGCCGAGATCCCACCAGTGCACAAGATTCTGTCTCACAAACAAACAAGCAAAAAACCCACAAAATAACATGGTCAGAGGGATACACTAGTTGACTTCTTGGCTTAAACTTCCTACCTAGACATTTCAAGATTCTTTGACAGTCTCCATTTTAGGCATCAAATGTGCACATTGTTGATGTACAAAAAGCTTTCTGTTGTTTCAAATGAAATTGGGTTTTGGGCTGGACTTGGTGGCTCACATCCCAGCACTTTGGGAGGCCAAAGCGGACAGATCCCTTGAGGTCAGGAGTTCAAGACCAGCCTGGCCAATATGGCAAAACCCTGTCTCCATTAAAAATACAAAAATTAGCCATGTGGGGTAGTGGGTGCCTGTAATCCCAGCTACTTGGGAGGCTGAGGCACAAGAATCGCTTGAGCCTGGGAGGCGAAGGTTGCAGTGAGCTGAGATTATGCCACGGAGATTGTGCCACTGCTCTCTAGTCTGGGTGACAGAGTGAGACTCTGTCTCAAAAAAAAAAAAAGTTGTTTTATCTAAGAAGAATATCCTCAATGAAACAATAAAATTATCATTTTTATTAAGTCTTGACCATTTGGCACACGACTTTCTAATATTCTGTGTGATGGAATGGGAAGTATGTATAAAACAACTCTTTTGCATACCAAAGTATTGTGGTTATCGCTAGGAAAGGCCCTTGTGTAATTGTTTGAGTTGCAGGTGAAACCAGCCATTTTTTGTGGAATGCCATTTTTATTTGCAAGAACAACTGCCAAAGACAAAAATTATGGCTACTTAGATTTTAGTATTTGGCAGATATTTTCTTAAAAATGAATGCAGTGATGTTTATAGCAGCACAATTTGCAATTGCAAAAATGTGGAACCAGCCCAAATGCCCACCAATCAATGAGTGAATAAAGAAACTGTGGGTGTGTGTGTGTAGATATATAGACATGTGTACATATATGTACACATGTACACACATACACGTACATATATACACACATATACACATATATGTACACGTGTACATATACGTGTATATATACACATATATACACACACGTATATGATGGGATATCACTCAGCCATAAGAAATGAATTAATGGCATTCATAGCAACCTGGATGAGATTGGAGACTATTATTCTAAGTGAAATAACTCAGGAATGGAAAACCAAACATTGTATATTCTCACTCATAAGTGGGAGCTAAGCTATGAGGATGCAAAGACATAAGAATGATACAATGGACTCTGAAGACTCGGGGGGTAAGGGTGGGAAGGGAGTGAGGAATAAAAGACTACAAATTGGGTTTAGTGTATACTGCTTGGGTGATGGGTGCACCAAAATCTTACAAATCACCACTAAATAACTTATTCATGTAACCAAATACACCTGTTCCCTCCAAAACCTATGGAAATAAAAAATGTAAAAAAGAAAAAAGTTATTTGAGAAAGATTTGAAAACTCCTAACTACTGAAAAAAAAATTAATGCAGTGAGATGATCACTTCAAGGAAAGCAACTGACAGTATTTGTTGTCAATGACAACACTTGAGCTTTTGAGCAAAAACTTAAATCTTGGAAAATTTACACCATGGCTTCGACAGCGTCCCAGTACTAAAATAATTTTCTGATAAAATCAGTGGTAATATCAGTGGTAACATTTGGTAACATTAACTAATGAGATTTTTCAACTAATGAGATTTCTCAACATTCAACAGTGTAATGAAATATATCAATGTTTGGAAGCTGTGCTTAAGTTAGTGAATCAATATTTCCCACAGAATCAATGCATGATACTGTCAAATCATACATGGATGAAATATCTATTACAAATGCAAGATAGCACACCTGTAATCCCAGCACTTTGGGAGGCCGAGGTGGGTGGATCATGAGGTCAGGAGATCGAGACCATCCTGGCTAACACGGTGAAACTCCGTCTCTACTAAAAATACAAAAAATTAGCCGGGTGTGGTGGTGGGCGCCTGTAGTCCCAGCTACTTGGGAGGCTGAGGCAGGAGAATGGTGTGAACCCGGGAGGCGGAGCTTGCAGTGAGTGGAGATCGTGCCACTGCAGTCCAACCTGGATGACAGAGCAAGACTCCGTCTCAAACAAGCAAACAAACAAACAAAAAAAAATAGTCACCACACTGCACAATAGATCCTTTGAACTTATTCCTCCTATCTAACTGAAATTTTGCACCCTTTGACCAACATCTCCCCAACCACTCCCACTACCCTCCAGCCCATTCTACTCGCTATTTCTTTCTTTCTTTTCTTTCTGTTTTTTTTGGAGACAGGGTCTTACTCCATTGCTCAGGCTTGAGTGCAGTGGTGCAATCATAGCTCATTGCAACCTCTGCCTCCCTGGCTCAAGCGATCCTCCTGCCTTAGCCTCCCAAGTAGCTGGGATTACAGGTGTGAGCCACCACATCAGGCCTCTACTCTCTATTTCTTTCTTTTTTTTTTTTTTGAGACAGAGTCTCGCTCTGTCACCCGGGCTGGAGTGCAGTGGCCAGATCTCAGCTCACTGCAAGCTCCGCCTCCTGGGTTTACGCCATTCTCCTGCCTCAGCCTCCCGAGTAGCTGTAACTACAGGTGCCCACTACCATGCCTGGCTAATTTTTGTATTTTTAGTAGAGACCAAGTTTCACCCTGTTGGCCAGGCTGGTCTTGAACTCTTGACCTCAAGTGATCCACCAGTCTTGGGCTCCCAAAGTACTGGGATTACAGGCATGAACCACTATGCCTGACCTATCTTTAAATGAATAAATAGATATTTTGAAATATTCTCACTTTTAATTTCTCATCTGGTAAATGTTGATAGATATAACCTACATGAACAAAAGCTCTTTGGAGTCGTCAATAACTTCTTTTGTTTGTTTGTTTTTGAAATGGAGTTTCGCTCTTATTGCCCAGGCTGGAGTGCAATGGCGTGATCTTGGTTCACTGCAACCTTCATCTCCCAGGTTCAAGTGATTCTCTTACCTCAGCCTCCCATGTCGCTGGATTACAGGCATGCACCACCACGCCCGGCTAATTTTGCATTTTTTAAAGTAGAGATGGGGTTTCACCATGTTGGTCAGGCTGGTCTCGAACTCCTGACCTCAGGTGATCCACCTGCCTCGGCCTCCCAAAGTGCTGGGACAGGCATGAGCCACCATGCCCGGCTCTTCATTAACTTTTATAACTGCAAAAGGGGCCTTAGACCAAAAAATTTGAAAACCATTACTACGGAGCTACAATGAAAGAAAAGTCAGTGTCAGATTTGAACAAGAGGAGAGATTTTATTCTAGAAAGATCCTTCTAAAGGCAGTGTGGAAGTAAGGCCAGAGTGGAACCAGGTTGCGGACAGATACCCCAGTCAAGGAGCGAGACATAAGAATGGAAGTGGACTGGATGCAGTGGCTCATGCCTATAATCCCTACACTTCGGGAGGCTGAGGAAGGAGGATTGCTTGAGCTCAGAGAAGTTCAAGACCAGCCTGGGCATCATGGCAAAACCCCATCTCTACAAAAATTAGCCCAACATGGTGGCATAACGCCTGTAGTCCCAGCTACTCAGGAGGCTGAGCTGGGAGGATCGCTTAAGTCCAGGAGGTTGAGGCTGCAGTGAGCCAAAATCATGTCACTGCACTCCAGCCTGGGTGACAGAGTAAGACCCTGTCTCCAGGAAAAAAAAAAAAAAAGGCAATCTGACGGGAGAGGAGAGTATTTTTGCAAGGAACATTCTATAAGTAGAAATGACAGGACACATTGCCTATCTGTGCACACTCACCTACCCATTGCTCCTCCCCATAGCAATATCACTTTCCATTGCTCCTTCCCATAGCAATATCACTTTCATCTAAATTTCTTATAGTCTTTGCTGTCCTCTCTAATGGGCCTCAAGCTTAATGTGTCCCAAAATGGATTCTTGATTTTCCTCAATCTAAACTTATTCCTAGAGTTTTCCTCATCTTACAAATAAATACATCTATAGCAACTCCATTCTTCCAGTTGCTTAGGCCAAAACCCATGAAGGCATTAAATCCAGCAGCAAATCCTGTTAGCCACATCTTTTCTCTTTCTTTCTTTCTTTCTTTCTTTCTTTTTCTTTCTTTCTTTCCTTCCTTCCTTCCTTCCTTCCTTCCTTCCTTCCTTCCTTTCTTTCTTTTCTTTCTTTCTTTCTTTTTTGAGACAGAGTCTCGCTCTGTTGCTCAGGCTGGAGTGCAGTGGCATGATCTCGGCTCAGTGCAACTCTGCCTCCCTGGTTCAAGCAATTCTCCTGCCTCAGCCTCCTGCGTAGCTGGGACTACAGGCATGTGCCACCACAACTGGCTAATTTTTGTGTTTTTATTAGAGACGGGGTTTTGCCACGTTGGCCAGGCTGCTCTCGAACTTCTGACCTCAAGGGATTCACCCACCTCGGCCTTTCAAAGTGCTGGGATTAAAGGCGTGATCCACCATGCCTGGCCACCTCCATCTTTAAAATATTTCCATAATCCAACCACTTCTCACCATCCTTGACTACCTCTCTGACCTCATCTACCACCCTCTCCCTTGCTCCCTCTCCTCCAGTCAAGCTGTCCTTGACTATGCTAAGCACACTCCCACCTCAGGGCCATTGCATTGGCTGTTCCCCCTGCCTGGGTTGCTCTTCCCTCCAGATATCAACACTGATTACTCTCCTACTTGCTTCAGATCTTTGCTCAACTGTCTACTTATCAGAGAGGGCTTCCCTGAACCTATGTACACATTTCCTATTTGCATCTCTCTTTATCCTGTTTTACTCTTCTGGTTAGCCCTTATCACTACCTGGCGTGTTACGGATTTATTTTCACTTGTTTGTATATTTCATGTTCCCCTCCAGTAGTATGTAAGCTCTATAAGAACAGAGATGCTTAGTTTGTATTCCTCAATACCTAGAATGAACCCTAGCCCAGAGCAGATAGTCAACATTTATTTTGAACCAATGGATGAATAATTTGACATTTACATATGTCTTTGTTTGAAAAAAGTTGAATGCCACTAATCTTTGGACAAGATGATGGGTGCCTGACATAATCTCTGATGGCACCTGATGCAATAGTTAACATGTACTGCCTTCAGTGTTTTTTAGTTATTCCCTTATTCTTTCTCTTTCCAGCAACCTAGGATGCAGATGCCAATATCCCCATTTTACAGAAGAGGAAATTGAGGCAAAGAGAGATTACATAATTTGCCCAAGATCACACACTAGTTAGCGTCAGAGCAAGAGTTTGCACCAAAGCAGCTTGGCCCTATAGTTCACATTCTCTTTTTCTTTTTCTTTTTTTTTTTTGGAGATGGAGATTTGCTCTTGTCACCCAGTTGGAGTGCAGTGGTGTGATCTTGGCTCACTGCAACCTCTGTCTCCCAGGTTCAAGTGATTCTTCTGTCTCAGCCTCCCGAGTAGCTGGGTTTACAGGTGTGTGCCACCATATCTGGCTAATTTTTGTATTACTAGTAGATACGCGGTTTTGCCATGTTAGCCAGGCTGGTCTCGAACTCCTCAGGTGTTCTACCCACCTCGGCCTCCCAAAGTGCTGGGATTACAGGTGTGAGCCACCACACATGGCCTAGTCCACATTCTTAACCACTCTGCAATGATACTTGGATCTGGAAGTACCCTAAACATCTAGTATAAAGGGATTGGACTGTGATCTCTAAGATGCTTCCAGTTCTATGGGTCTGTGAGCTTGAGATTCTACCACTTAGAATATTCATTGATTACTTGACAAATTAGTTAGCTAATTCATTTCTTGAACACATATTTATTAGCTATTCACTACATGCTAGGTTCTGTGCTAGGCACTTCCCACATATTTTCTTTAATCCTGAGAAGTAGGAATTATGATGCTCATCTTATAGATGAGGAATCTGAGGCTTATATAACTTAAGAATTTATCCAGGGTCCAGTTATTAGCAGGAACAAGATTCGAGTCCTGGTCTCAGGTCTGCTCCTTTCCAAAACTCAAGCCCCTTCCCTGACCCTCGCCTACTTCTCTTTCAGCTTGCAGGGAGCCTTTGGGGCCCTACGTGCGTGAAGTTCCAACGAACTCACCGAGAGGCCTGTAGGGACAGGGGACAGGGGGTGCCTCTTCACCTCTGAGGCAGGATTTCAGAGTCTGAGGGCACCAGTTTAGTCCAGAAACCCTGGCTGGGACGTTAGGAAAGGGACAAGAATTCACAAACCCTCACGAGGTGTCACTTTTTGTCCTGATCCTCTCCTTTCCCTCCAGCCTGCTGTGGCCAGCGTCAACCACTGCGACATGTATCATGCCACATCAGCAGACAGGCAAGGCTGGGATCCCAGATAATTTGACAGCAGGGGCCTTTCACCACCGGACTGCTTTCCAATCAGGCAGCACTGAGGCTAATTAAAGCTCCCTCTGGGGCATCAGGGAGAAGGGAGGAGACAGGCACGACCAAATTTAAAGACACGCTTGTCTGGGAATCAAGCGAGGGAGGCGGAGGTAGAACCCTGGCTCGGAGGAGCTCACAGCGGGTCCTGCAGGCAGAACTCGGTCACGTGACTGATGTTCCCCCCCACCCCACCCCGGCAGGCAGCGCAAATGGAGTCACAGCCCAAGCAATACCCCGGATTGCAAACTCTCGAGGTCTCCGCCCATTTCATGGCAGGAAATCAGTGTTTTCCAAGAACGCCCAGTGGCGCGGACAGGGGCCTGACTCCCGCCGCCCGCTGCCCTCGAGCGGCCGGAGCAGCAGCTCGGTAGCGCCCCCTGGAGGCCGCCCCTGCTGGCGCCGTCCCCCGTGTGTCAATAGGCGCGGCTCCCTCCTAGTTGAGACTGTAGGAGCCCAGGACGTGCCTATTAAAGGTATCTTTTGAAGTGAGAGGGACAAGAAAACGTCTTCCCTTTGTGCGACTCTCTGTACGCCAGCAAAGCTTCCAGGGTCCCCAACAATCGTAGTTTCTCCTTCACATGAGGTTCCCCTGACATTCTCTAGGGGGCGCGCGCGCATGGCCAGGGCAGTTTCGGGGTCCAAAGCCCACGTGCTGCGCGGTCTCTTCTCCAGGCCATCCCCCTTGCCTAGCGATGCGCGGGGGGGCAGGGAAAGATCTCCCTGTAAGATCTGTAAAATCTCCCTTACATGTGCAGATCTGAGAGCAGAGATCTCAATAACCCCGGAAGACCCCTGCACCCGGAGTGGAGCGGGAGCAGGATGAAAGAGAATATTGACTGAGCCCTGCCAGTCACAGTTCTAAGCACTTTTTCACCGTTCCTGCCGATTTGTTCCTCACAATAACCATACGAAGTGGAGTGATTATCCCTGTTGCACAGTAAGGAAACTGAGACAAAGGAAGGTTAGGTAACTTGGCGATGTCTCCCAGCTAGGGATAGCAGAGCGGGATAGAAACACAGGCCACCCGGCCTGGCACGGTGGCTCACGCCTTTAATCCCAGCACTTAGGGAAGCCGAGGAGGGCGGGTTACCCGAGGTCAGGAGTTCGAGACCAGCCATGGCCAACATGATGAAACCCTATCTCTACTAAAAATACAAAAATTAGTCATGGCGGGCTCCTGTAATCCCAGCTACTTGGGAGGCTGAAGCAGGAGAATCGCTTGAACCCGGGAGACAGAGGTGGCAGTGAGCCGAGATCACCCCACTGCACTTTAGCCTGGGTGACAGAACGAGACTCTGTCTCAAAAAAAAAAAGAAAAGAAACGCAGGCCACCTGGTGGTGGTCCCTGTGCTCCTCCCCATCCCCGCACTGTGCTGAGCCTTGAGGAGGCAGCTGGCCCAGGAGGTGGGGTTGTGGAGAGGGGCACATTAGAGATTTCAAATTGACCAAGGTCTGTTTTGTGTCAGTTTTATGTATCAACTTGGCTAAACTATGGTCTCCTGTTATTTTATCAAACACTAATCTATTTTTTCTTTTAGTTTAAAAATAATAATTAAATGAACAAATCCTGGCTAATGTTATTTTTTTTTGTAGAGACGGGGTTTTGCCATGTTGCTCAGGCTGGCCTCCAACCCTTGGACTCAAGTGATCTACCACCACGCCTGGCCTCAAACACTAATCTAGATGTTGCTTGAAGGCATTTCGTAGATGTGATTTGTCTATAATTAGTTTACTTCAAGTAAGGTAGATTATCCCAGATAAAATGGGTGAGTCTGCAAGACTTTATGGGTAGACTGAGGGACCCTTGAAGAGGAAGAAATTCTGCCAGCCGACAGCAATTTCAGCAATTTCAGCTTGTGCTGGAGAGTTCCAGCCTTCCTAACAAACAGCCCTGCAAATTTCCGACTTGCCTAGCCAGCCCTGTGCGTATAAACCAATTCCTTGCAATAATCACAGCTACACCCTCACCCTGTCCCCCTACATATGTATAGAGAGAGAGAGAGAGGAAGAGAGAATATAAAATCATGTATCGATCACATATCTGCTACTGGTTCTGTGTCTTTAATTTCTCTAGTTGAACCCGGACTGATGCAATGACCCCAGAGCAGGCAGTGAGGCAGATGCCCAGGGGGCGTTTATGACACGTCTCCTAGGACCTGGCTCAACCCGAGTACCTTGTGAGTCCCTCAATGGCCATCTGCAACCCTGAGGAGGGTGGGAAAACCCCAAATTGACTGAGATTACATTTCCATCATCAACAGGAATGGAGAATCAATAAAGAAATTTAGTTCAGATATTGAAAAATGAAGAGGGTTGGGCGTGGTGGCTCCTGCCTGTAATCCTAGCACTGTGGGAGGCCGAGGCAGGTGGATCACCTGAGGTCGGGAGTTCAAGACCAGCCTGGCCAACGTGGTGAAAACTCATCTCTACTAAAAACACAAAAATTAGTCGTGGTGAGTGCCTGTAATCCCAGCTATTCGGAAGGCTGAGGCAGGAGAATCGCTTGAACCTGTTAGGCAGAGGTGGCAGTGAGCTGAGATTACCCCATTGCACTTCAGCCTAGGTGACAGAACAAGACTCCATCTCAAGGAAAAAAAAAAAAGGGAGAAAGTCACATTTTTTTGCACTATCAAGTTTATGTGCTAAGATTCACACCTCATTTTAACAGCCTACATCTGCTGTGCTATACTGGTCTCTAGCAAAATTATTGAAAATTTCCCTCTCAGACCCACCATTTACCTTTATTGCTCCCAGAGACTCTTATGTGTGCTCCTTAGCTACCAAAAACAGACTTCTTCTTCCTCCTGGCATTTGTCCCATGTCCTTTGGTCACCCCAGAACTCACTAGGAGGCTCCCAGCTGCCCCACTGGCCGCCCATGATCCTAGCCACCAGCCACTCCCCTCCTTTTTCCTGGCTAGCAAGGTTTACTGACTACCATAGAGGCAGAAAACGCCAGACGCTCAGTTTCCCAGGTTCCCTTTATAGTTACAGGTGGCCATGTGACCGTGTTCTGGTCAATGACATATAAGGAGAGTCTTCTGGGAAAGATTTTCTCTCCTGACCAGAATAAAGAGAGAGAGAGGGTGAGGCAGATGGAAAGAGTGGGAAGCTGGGCGCAGTGGCTCACACTTGTAATCCCAACACTTTGGGAGGCCGAGGCGGATGGATCACCTGAGTTCAGGAGTTTGAGACCAGCCTGGCCACATGATGAAACCCTGTCTCTACTAAAAACACAAAAATTAGCTGGGTCTGGTGGTATGGACCTGTAATCCCAGCTATTCGGGAGACTGAGGCAGGTGGATCACTTGAACCTGGGAGGCGGAGATTGCAGTGAGCCAATCGTGCCACTGCACTCCAGCCTGGGCAACAGAGTGAGACTCTGTCTCAAAACACACACACACACACACACACACACACACACACACACACACACACACACACATACAAAACAGTGGGAAAGAGGGCAAGAGTGAGGGAGGGAGCAAGAAAGCTAGAGTGAGGAAAGTTAACTTTTCTTGCTATTCTGGCTACCCCTTTTCTTCCTGGCTTTGGAGACAATTGTATAAAAATGTAATGGCGGCCAGGCACTATGGGTCATACCTGTAATCCCAGCACTTTGGGAGGCCGAGGCGGGCGGATCATGAGGTCAGGAGATCGAGACCATCCTGGCTAACATGGTGAAACCTCGTCTCTACTAAAAATACAAAAAATTTCAGCTGGGCATGGTGGCAGGCACCTGTAGCCCCAGCTACTCGGGAGGCTGAGGTGGGAGAATGGCGTGAATCCGGGAGGTGGAGGTTGCAATGAGCCAACGTCGTGCCACTGCACTCCAGCCTGGGCAACAGAGTGAGACTCTGTTTCAGAAAAAAAAAAAAAAAGAATGTAATGGCTTGGCTGGGCATGGTGGCTCGTGCCTGTATTTCCATATTTCCAGAACTTTGGGAGGCCGAGGCAGGCAGATCACTTGAGGTCAGGAGTTCATGACCAGCCTGGTCAACATGTCAAATCCCTGTTCCTACTAAAAATACAAAAATTAGCTGGATGTGGTGGCAGGCACTTGCAGTCCTAGCTACTCAGGAGGCTGAAGCAGGAGAATCGCTTGAGCCTGGGAGGCAGAGGTTGCAGTGAGCCGAGATTATACCACTGCACTCCAGCCTGGGTGACAGAGTGAGACTCTATCTCAAAAAAATAAAAAAAGAATGTGATGGCTGGAACTGTGGCAGCCATATTGCAACCACGAGGTGACAAGTCTGAAGATGAAAGGTATCATACTTGGGCTGGCAGAATGACAGGACAGAAAACCTGGGTTCTTGATGATTAGTAGGGCAGCTAAGGCTTAGCACTGGAACTGCCTACTTCCAGCTTTCTTGTTAAATGAGGTAATTATTTTTATTGTTTAAACAGCTTAGCAAGTTGACAGTCTGTTACTTATAACAGAAAGCATTTTTATTTTATTATCGTTATTTTTTGAGACAGAGTCTCACTCCCTCATCCAGGCTGGAGTGCAGTGGCATGATGGCTCACTGCAACCTCCATCTCCTGGGTTTCAAACGATTCTGGTGCCTCAGCCTCCTAGGCCTGTAGCTGGAATTCCAGGCATGCGCCACCACACCCGGCTAATTTTTGTAATTTAAGTAGAGATGGGATTTTGCCACGTTGGCCAGGCTTGTCTCAAACTCCTGGCCTCAAGCAATCCATCTGCCTTGGCCTCCCAAAGTGCTAGAATTACAGATGTGAGTCACTGCGCCGGCCTCTTAAAATTTTTTTCTTTTTAGAGACAGGGTCTTGTTCTGTGGACCAGGCATGACCCCAGCTCACTTCAGCCTTAAACTCCTGGGCTCAAGTGGTCCTCCTGCCTCAGCCTCCCAAGTAGCTAGGACTACATACGCACACCACTACAGCTGGCTAATTTTTATTTTTTTATTTTTGTAGAGATGGGGGTCTTGCTATGTTGCTCATGCTGGTCTGAAACTCCTGGCCTGAAGCAATCCTGCCTGTTACCTCCCAAAGTGTTGGGATTACAGGCGTGGAGCCAACATGCCCAGCCATGAAAGCATTTTTGACTGATACCCTGCCACACTGGAGCTGGAAAAAACGCCTCCTCCCAAAGTTTAAAATTTATAGGCCTTGAAATAGAGCTGAGGCTCTATAGAAGAGTGGAAGAATAAGAGTTTGTGCTCCAGTCTTACCCCCTACAACTTAATAGCCACCTGCCTTGAATAAAAGGTTAACTTCTCTGAGCCTCTGTTTACTCATCTGACCACTGCCTGGCACGTTGACCCACATGTATAATGAGGATAATATTTTTTTTTTTTTTTTTTTGAGAAAGAGTCTTGCTCTGTCACCCAGGCTGGAGTGCAGAAGCATGATCTCAGCTCACTGCAACCTCTGCCTCTTGGGTTCAAGCAATTCTCGTGTCTCAGCCTCCCAAGTAGCTGGGATTATAGGCGTGCGCCACCACGCCTGGCTAATTTTTGTATTTTTAGTAGAGATAGGGTTTCACCACGTTAGCCAGGCTGGTCTCCAACTGCTGAACTCAGGTGATTCACCCGCCTCGTCATCCCAAAGTGCTGGGATTACAGGCTTGAGCCACCACATCTGGCCTACAAATTTGTTTTTGGAAGGAGGCTTTGAGGGAAATTTTTAAAAATAAAAGCTTCTAGCAAGCCTCCTACACCATCCCAATCAATCTCTATGCTTTTTTTAAAAAAGGAGGCCAGGTGCAGTGGCTCACACCTGTAATCTCAGCAATTTGGGAGGCTGAGGTGGACAGATCACTTAACCCAGGAGTTTGAGACCAGTGTGGGGAACGTGGTGAAACCCTGTCTCTACCAAAAAAAAAAAAAAAAAATTTTAGGAAATCAGAAGCCCAGCTGTCTGTCTGTACCTGAGCCCTTCCACCAGGAAAGCTAGTTTAGGTGTGAAATCCCACACTGTCTTTGCAGCCATCTAAAAACAATAATAATAACAAACTGGACAGTGTACAATAATAAATAAATAAATAAAAATGGGCAGAGGACTTGAATATCCAAAGAAGATAAACAGGCCAGGCGCAATGGCTCATAGCTGTAATTCTTGTACTTTGGGAGGCCGAGGCAGGTGGATCACTTAAGGTCAGGAGTTCAAGACCAGCCTGGCCAACATGGTGAGACCCCGTCTCTACTAAAAATACAAAAATTAGCCGGGCATGGTGGCATGCACCTGTAGTCCCAGCTACTCAGGAGGCTGGGCAAGGAGAATTGCTTGAACCCAGTAGGTGGAGGTTGCAGTGAGCCGAGATTGCCCTCCAGCCTGAGCGACAGAGCAAGACTCCGTCTCAAAAAACAAACAAACGAACAAAAAACAAACAGAAAAGCAAAAACAAAGAAGATAAACAAATGGCCAATAAGCACATAAGAAGATGCTCAATATACTTAGTCATGAAGGAAATGCAAATCAAAACCACAAATGAGATATCACTTCCCATCCACTAGGATGGCTATAATCCAAAAACCAGAAAATAACCAGTACTGGTGAGATGTGAAGAAATTGAAACCCTTGCATATTACTGGTTGGAATGCTAAATGGTAGTTACTATGGAAAACAGTAACTGTTTTGGGCCTGGTGCAGGGACTCACACCAGTAATCCTAGCATTTTGGGAGGCAGAGGTAGAAGAATCACTTGAGGCCAGCCTGGGCAACATAATGAAACCCTGTCTTTACAAAAAAGAAAAAAAATGTATATATATGTGTGTGTGTATATATATATATTAGCTGGCTGTGATGGCAGGCGCCTGTAGTCCCAGCTACTCAGGAGGCTGAGGTGGGAGAATTACTTGAGCCCAGGAGGTTGAGTCTGCAGTGAACCGTGATCATATCACTGCATTCTAGCCTGGGCAACAGAGAGAGACTCTGTCTCAAAAAATAAATAAATAAAATTTAAAAATAAAGGAACAGGCCAGGTGTGGTGGGCTCACATCTGCAATCCCAGCACTTTGGGAGGCTGAGGCAGGTGGATCACCTGAGGTCAGGAGTTCGAGACCAGCCTGGCCAACATGGTGAAACCCCCGTCTCTACTAAAAGTACAAAACATTAGCCGGGTGTTGTGGCAGGCCCTGTAATCCCAGCTGTTTGGGAGACTGAGGCAGGAGAATCACTTGAATCCAGGAGGCGGAGGTTGCAGTGAGCTGAGATTGCACCATTGTATTCCAGCCTGGGCAGAAAAAAAAAAAAAAAAAAGGAATGATGTACTGATACAGGCTACAATGTGGATGAACTCTGAAATCATCTTCAGTGAAAGAAGCCAGACACAAAATGTCACATATTAAATAATTCCGTTTATATATAATATCCAGAATAGGTAAATCTATATAGAGAGAATGCAGATTAGTGGTTGTTAGGGACTAAGGAGAGGGGGGAAGTGGGGAGTGACTACTCAATGGATATGGGGTCTATTTTGGGGGTGATGAAAACATTTGAAACTGAATATGTATTATGATTACATAACATTGTGAATGAACAAAATGCCACTGAATAGCGCTTTTTTTTTCTTTTTTCTTTTTTTTTTTTTTTTGAGGCGGAGTCTCGCTCTGTCGCCGGGGCTGGAGTGCAGTGGCCAGATCTCAGCTCACTGCAAGCTCCGCCTCCCGGGTTTACGCCATTCTCCTGCCTCAGCCTCCCAAGTAGCTGGGACTACAGGCGCCCGCCACCTCGCCCGGCTAGTTTTTGTATTTTTAGTAGAGACGGGGTTTCACCGTGTTAGCCAGGATGGTCTCGATCTCCTGACCTCGTGATCCGCCCGTCTCGGCCTCCCGAAGTGCTGGGATTACGCGCCCGGCCTTTTTTTTTCTTTTTTTTGAGACAAGGTCTCTGGTGTGAGGTGGAGAGTGCTACGTTTTTTTGAAATCATTTTGTGTTAGAGCACAAATTGCACTCTGTCATCTAGCCAGGAGTGCAGTGGTGCAATCTCAGGTCACTGCAACCTCCGCTTCCCGGGTTCAAGTGATCCCCTGCCTCCCGAGTAGCTGGGACTACAAGTGTGTGCCACCATGCCTGGCTAATTTTTGTATTTTTAGTAGAGATGGGGTCTCACCAGGTTGGCCGGACTGGTCTCAAACTCCTGGCCTCAAACGATCCACCCACATCGGCCTCCCAAAGTGCTGGGATTACAGACGTGAGCCACCATACCCTGTCTGAACAGTACATTTTGAAATGGCTGATTTTATGTTTGTGAAATTTGTCTCAATAAAAATAGAAACATACATAACGAGAGGTCATTCATGTACTTCCAGTCATATTGCTTTTTTAATCTGATTTAGTGTTGTCTTCATGTCAGTCACCCTTTCCCTGGGAACTTGGTACAAGATCCTGGGCCTGGGGCTAGGGTAGAAGGTGATTTGACAGCATTGCCTCAGGCTGCCTCCAGTCGCCCTTGCTCCTCCGGTCCCCTAGCAAGTGAGGAAAACTGCCCCTCCAGGAGAGCTCTTCCACCTGGTACCTGCCGAGGAGAATTAGAGTACTCATTAATCAGGGCTCTTTGTGGCAAGGAGCAGAAGTACCTACTGGCTGGTTAAGCAGAAAATGATGTTAGCTCACAGAATTTTGTTTTTTTTTGAAACAGGGTCTCACTCTGTCTTCCAGGCTGGAGTGCAATGGTGCGAGCAGCGTTCACTGCAGCATGGAACTCTCAGATCCAAGCAATTCTCCCATCTCAGCCTCCCAAGAAGCTGGGACTAGAGGCGTGCACCACCACACCTGGCAAAAATTTTTTTCCCCCCCAGTGGAGATGGGATCTTGCTGTGTTGCCCAGGCTGGTCTCAACCTCTGGGCTCAATTGATCCTCCTGCCTTGGCCTCCCAATGTGCTGGGATTACAGGGGTGAGCCATTGTGCCCAGCTCACAGAATTTTTGAAGGGTTGGAGGACTTGGCTGTAGGTGAAGCTTCCAGGATCAATGCCCCCCAGATAGCCACAGAAACAGCTCTTAAGCAAAATCCTACCACTGCCACTGAATAAGTAAAATGCTACCACTGCTGCTGCTCCTGTGGGACATTTCTGCACCCAGGATTTTGCCTAAAGCTGAGCGACCTGCCGCCACTCTCACCACACAGAGCCTCATTCTTGAGTTCACACTTCCTTTTCCTCGTTTGCCTCGTTTCAGTGGGACTCGCCTGCTTGGTGGGACCAGATCACATGCCAGTGCCTGAGCTGCAAGGAAGGCTGGGAAGCCAACATTTCCGGATTTCACCATGGGGAGATGGGGCTCACAGGGCCAGACATTTCTCAAATATAGGAAGGGGCTGAACATGTGGTGGGTGATATGGTTTGGCTGTGTCCCCACCCAAATCTCATCTTGAATTCTCACGTATTATGAGAGGGACCTGGTGGGAGGTAATTGAATCATGGGGGCAAGTCTTTTCCGTGCTGTTCTCATGACAGTGAATAAGTCTCATGAGATCTGACAGTTTTATAAAGAGGAGATCCCCTGCACAAGCTCTCTCTCTCTTTGTCTGCTGCTATCCACGTAGAATGTGACTTGCTCCTCCTTGCCTTCTGCCATGATTGTGAGGCCTCCCCAGACCTGTGGAACTGTAAGTCCATCAAACCCCCTTTTTTTTTTTTTTGTAAATTGCCCAGTCTCGGGTATGTCTTTCTTATTTATTTATTTATTACTTACTTACTTACTTTTGAGACAGAGTCTCACTCTGTCACCAGGCTGGAGTGCAGTGGCATGATCTTGGCTCACTGCAACCTCCGCCTCCCAGGTTCAAGCAATTCTCATGCCTCAGCCTCCGGAGTAGCTGGGATTACAGGCACGTGTCACCATGCCCAGCTAATTTTTGCATTTTCAGTAGAGACTGGGGTTTCACTATGTTGGCCAGGCTGGTCTTGAACTCCTGATCTCAAGTGATCCGCCTGTCTCAGCCTCCCAATCGGGTATGTCTTTATCAGCAGTGTGAAAACAGACTAATACAGTGGTTTTACAGAAAACACAGGATAGAGAGACAGCATTTATTATTCCTCACTTGTTGGAAGGACCCTTCGCAACCCTAGCTCATTTGACAATGTCCCTCTCATTATATACCTTGGGCCTTTTGCATATAGAGACAGCCCTGGTTTTTGACTGTCCAGAACCTTTATATCTGCCCCTCCCTAAAACAGAGAGGCTTCATCCATCTGTCAGTAATAAAGCCCACCCTCTCCTATTTACGGGGTAGATAAGTAACTAAGACTGAAATGCCACTGTATTCCATTTCCCTGACCACAGTGATTGATTCAGAGGGAAGCTTATGACAAAAACGTGCCAGTCAGAATGTTCCCTGGCATTGATATAATGATGCGGCAGAAAGAGCAACTCTCTTTTTCCCTGGGGTTGTTAAACTGGGAGGAAGAAACTATTTGCAGTGGGAGAAAATTAGGTCAGCCTAGAGAGAAGCAGAGATGAGAGATGGTTAGACAGCCAGGAAAATGTGGTTTCATCTCCTGGATCTAGCTAAGCCTGAAGTCATTACATCTCTTGTTTTTAATTACACGAGCCAATAAGTTCCTTTGTAAAGCTTCAGTGAGTTGGAGTTGAACTTCTCTCACAACTGAGTACTCGTGATCAACCACCCTCTCCCTAATGGGAAATTTACTGTGAGGCAGTTTTCTATCCATTGTCTCATTTGATAGTAGATTTGAAAGTTAGGAGGGAGAGGCCAGGCGCAGTGGCTCACGCCTATAATCCCAGCACTTTGGGAGGCTGAGGCGGGCGGATCACTTGAGATCAGGAGTTAGAGACCAGCCTGCCAATATAGTGAAACCCTGTCTCTGCTAAAAGTACAAAAAATTAGCTGGGCGTGGTGGCGGGCACCACCCCAGGGTAATTCCAGCTACTCAGGAGGCAGAGGCAGGAGAATTGCTTGAACCCAGGAGGTGGAGGTTGCAGTGAGCCAAGATCGCACCATTGCACTCCAGCTTGGGCGACAAGAGTGAGACTCGGTCTCAAAAATAAAAATAAAAATAAGTTAGGAGGGAACATTAATAATAAAAGAACTATGACTGGACGCAGTGGCTCATGCCTATAATCCCAGCACTTTGGGAGGCTAAGGTGGGTGGATCACTTGAGGTCAGAAGTTCAAGACCAGCCTGGCCAACATGGTGAAACCCTGTCTCTACTAAAAATACAAAAATTATCCAGGTATGGTGGTGCGTTCCTGTAATTCCAGCTACTTGGGAGGCTGAGGCACGAGAATCACTGCCAGGAGGCAGAGGTTGCAGTAAGCCGAGATCCAGCCAGTGCACTTCAGCCTGGGCAACACAGCAAGACTCTGTCTCAAAAAAACAAAACAAAACAAAAATGAGCATTATTATCCTTAGAGATAATAATTTGAGCTGAGAGATTAATTGACTAGACCAAGGGCATACAACTAGTTGTGGTCTGGCTTGAATTTGAACACAGTTCTGCCTACTTTCAAATTTAGCACTTGTCCTACAATTCTGTAGTTAAATCTTACTTTCAGAAGTAATTTTACTCCTCATAATTTTCCCTAATTCTTTGGTCTTCCCAGGCCTTTCAGGGCCAGTTCCCAGCTCCTGATAATAGTGAATACCTGAAATAGCTAGCTTATTATTCTCCCGTGGGTGTTTTCATTTTCAAAATGTGGAAAGACCATGGCATGAAGCTTTGAAGGAGAAATTTCATCCACTGGCTGTGGACATGAAGAACTCAGAGTTTTTGGGATCTCAATCCTGATACCCAAACTTATGGGAAACCATCACCCTCTCGGGAAGACTTCCCTTTTCTAGAAACTTTTTTCGAGGAAATCCAAGAATGTCTAAATGGTAGAGGATGCAGTATGAACATGCCTTTGGAACTCTATCTGACTCACAGGATCCCACAATTTTAGCACAGCCTCTTCCAAGCTGAACCTCTCACCAAACCAGGTAAGCACCTGCAGGTTAGTTATTTGGAATGAAAGGTGGTAGAGAAGGACCATGGGCATTAATATTCATTGAGCATATGACAAGGATGGCAAACAGAGTTTCTCTGCATCATGCATTGATAAGCACACAGAGTCAGCATCCATGCTCAATTGGTAATGTCTGCCCTGAGTGCAGGACAGCATCCAAGTTCACCTAGTAATGTCTGCCCTGGGTGCGGGAGAGGGCCTGGCAGGATGGTTGCCAGCTCTCCATCCTCTCTGGCTATGAGCCTGGCACTTTACACCATTAATCCCAAGTTCTCACAATAACCTCTGAGGTGGGAGTTTCTTGTCTTATTTTCTGGAGGAAGAAACTGAGGTTTAAAGAGGATGTTACTTGCCCCTTGTAAAAGGTGCTAGGTGGACAAGTCTTTAATTTAAAAATAAATAAGCAACATATAATTGCCACAAAAGCAGCAACATTGCTACCATTTACTGAGGGCTTTCTACATGCAAGACACTATTTTTTTTTTTTTTTTGAGACAGTGTCTCACTCTGTCACCCAGGCTGGAGTGCAGTGGCATGATCTCTGCTCACTGCAAGCCCTGCCTCCCGGGTTCACGCCATTCTCCTGCCTCAACCTCCCGAGTAGCTGGGACTACAGACGTCCACTACCACGCCCAGCTAATTTTTTTTGTATTTTTAGTAGAGATGGGGTTTCACCATGTTAACCAGGATGGTCTCGATCTTCTGACCTTGTGATTTGCCCGCCTCAGCCTCCCAAAGTGCTGGGATTACAAGCATGAGCCACCGCGCCCGGCGTTTCTTGACTTTTTAATAATTGCCATTCTCACTCGTGTGAGATGGTGTCTCATTGTGGTTTTGATTTGCATTTCTCTAATGATCAGTGATGTTCAGCTTTTTTTCTTTTCTTTTCTTTTTTAAAATGGTGTCTTGCTCTTGTTACTCAGGCTGGAGTGCAATGAGGAGATTTTGGCTCACCGCAACCGCTGCCTCCTGGGTTCAAGTGATTCTCCTGCCTCAGTCTCCCAAATAGTTGGGATTACAGGTGCTCACCATCATGCCCAGCTAATTTTTTGTATTTTTAGTAGAGACAGGGTTTCACCATGTTGGCCAAGCTGGTCTTGAACTACTGACCTCAGGTGATCCACCCACCTCGACCTCCCAAAGTGCCGGGATTACAGGCGTGAGCCATCGTGCCTGGTCCGCTTTTTTCATGTTTCTTGGCCGCATAAATAAGACCCTATATTAAGCCTGTTGCATGTATTATCTCTGTTCATTTCCCAGAAGCTTGGTCAAGTAATTTACCCTTTTACAGATCATGCAGAAACAGAAGAGCCAAGAGTCCTGTCCAATGTCACTGGTGCATCAGAAGCAGAGCTGGGTGAAAGCCAGACGCGGCCAGATCTAGGGCCTGGACTTCTGTTCTTTCCTACTTGTTTGTTTTCATCCTGAGTCATTGCTTGGTAGGGGAGGATTCTGAGAAAGCAATGAGGTAAACTATGGCAATACTGACTTATGCACTTCTCATAAATCCCTCTGCGAGGAGCATGTCATGGGGCTCCACACATTGGGCTATGAAGAGTGGGGTTGGCCCGTCCCTTTGTGGCAGCAGCCCCTCTCAGGCCTCTTCAGCACTCCGTCCCTTGGGGCCAGCCATCTAGCCCTGGCCTTTCCTTCTCTGGGTGAGTCAGAACTTTCTTTTCTTTTCTTTTTTTTTTTTTTTTTGAACTGGAGTCTTGCTCTGTCACCCAGGCTGGAGTGCAATGGCACCATCTCAGCTCACTGCAACCTCCACCTCCTGGGTTCAAGCAATTCTCCTGCCTCAGCCTCCCAAATAGCTGGGATTACAGGCACGTGCCACCATACCCAGAAAATTTTTTGTATTTTTAGTAGAGAAGGGGTTTCACCATGCTGGCCAGGCTGGTCTTGAACTCCCGACCTCAAGTGATCCACCCGCCTCAGCCTCCCAAAGTGCTGGGATTACAGGCATGAGCCACCGCGCCCAGCCTGAGTCAGAACTTTGTACATGAGAAGGAAGTGTTGGGAGAAATCCACAGTTGTTTTGTATCCAGAACGTGAGGCAGCTTGGTGCTGTGATGAGGGTGTTCCTTGCCACTGCTCCTGGTTGAGAGACCTTGAGCCGATGGAGGTTTCTTCATCTGAAAAGTGAGATGGATGGCCTAAGTGACCTCTAAGTGACTAAGCTGCTCTAAATGTGTGTGAGATGCCTGTGTCTGTGGACAGTCTCTGTAGTCTTTCTCAGACTTTGCTTCATTCTCATCCTCTTTCTCTCAGCTAATCAGTTTTTCTAGTATCTTACTGTAAAATTTTTCTTTCTTTTTTTTTTTTTTGAGAGAGAGTCTTGGTCTGTTGCTCAGGCTGGAGTGCAGTGGTACGATCTCAGCTCACTACAACATCCGCCTCCCAGGTCCAAGTGATTCGCCTGCCTCAGCCTTCTGAGCAGCTGGGATTACAGGCACCCGCCACTGCACCTGGCTAATTTTTGTGTTTTTAGTAGAGTCAGGGTTTTGCCATGTTGGTCAGGCTGGTCTTGAACTCCTGACCTCAAGTGATCCGCCCGCCTCAGCCTCCCAAACTGCTGGGATTACAGGTGTGAGCCACCATGCCCAGCCTAGAAATTTTCCTTGCCTTGCCTTGTCTTGCCTTTGCCTTGCCTTGCCCTGCCTTGCCCTGCCCTCCCCTCCCCTCCCCCTGCTTCCCTTCCCTTTCTTTTCGAGACAGAGTTTCACTCTTGTTGCCTAGGCTGGAGTGCAGTGGCACGGTCTCTGCTCACCACAACCTCCACCTCCTGGGTTCAAGTGATTCTCCTGCCTCAGTCTCTCGAGTAGCTGGGATTATAGGCATGCGCCACCACACCTAGCTAATTTTGTATTTTTAGTGGAGACGAGGTTTCTCCATGTTGGTCAGGCTGGTCTCAAATTCCCGACCTCAGGTGATCCGCCTGCCTCGGCCTCCCAAAGTGCTGGGATTACAGGCAGGAGCCACCGAGCCTGGCCAAAAATTGCCAAACAAGCAGCAAAGGTGAATGAATGTCCCAGGAAGCACGCACATGCCCCCGCCTCTGGCTAGATTCCATCTGGCTTTCTCTCAGCTTGTTGCCCTGGTGGTCACTAAGGCAGAAAGGCCCCAAACATATTTCCTCTTGAGGACATTCAGGGTGGAATTCAGTCAGAACACACCTTCTCCCTCCCACAACTCACAACCCTCATGCGTGCCCCATGCCCTAATGCATGCCTTTCCTTCTTTCTTTCTTTCTTTCTTTCTTTCTTTCTTCTTCTTTCTTCTTTCTCTTTCTTTCTTTCTTTTTTCTTTCTTTCTTTCTTTCTCTTTCTTTCTTTCTCTCTCTCTCTCTCTTTCTTTCTTTCTCTCTTTCTTTCTTTTCTTTCTTCCTTCCTTCCTTTCTTTCTTTTTCTTTCTTCCTTCCTTCCTCCCTCCCTCCCTTCCTTCCTTCCTTCTTTCCTTCCTTCCTTCCTTTCTCTTTCTCTTTCTCTCTTTCTTTCTTTTTTCCTTGAGACGGAGTCTCGCTCTGTCGCCCAGGCTGGAGTGTGGTGGTGTGATCTCAGCTCACTGCAACCTCCACCTCCCAGGTTCAAGCGATTCTCCTGCCTCAGCCTCCCAAATAGCTGGGATTACAGGCACGTGCCACCACACCCACCTATTTTTTTTTTAATTTTTAGTAGAGACAGGGTTTCACCATGTTGGCCAGGTTGGTTTTGAATTCCTGATCTCAGGTGGTCTGCCTGCCTTGGCCTCCCAAAGTGCTGGGATTACAGGCATGAGCCGCCGCGCCCAGTCGCCCTGACGTCTTTCTCTCTGTCCGTAGCCATCTCTTCAGCCATACACATGCCCACCTCCTGCTGCAGTGATCCTGGGCCAGACCCATGACGCCCTGATCATGAGATGTCAGAGGGAAGGTGGCTTGTTGGGGTTGGATGGTCCAAGGCACTCAAGATTCTCAAAAGGCCACTCTGTGGCAGGCACCATTATTTGCGTAACATTTTTTTCTCTTGGAGACGTGCAAGTCATACCTGGTTGTTGTAGAAACTTTGAAAATTATAGAAAAGCCTAATGAACAACTGGAAATCATCCATGAGCACTGCCAAGACAGCAGCAGCTAGGGTTTATTGAGTACCTACTGTACATTGAGCATTGTGATTACGTGATTTCCTCAGCAACCACACTCAGTAGGTAGGTGTTTATCATTATAATCTCCAATTTGGGCCAGGCTGTGTGGCTCACGCCTATAATCCCAACACTTTGGGAGGCCAAGGCAGGTGGGTCACCTGAGGTCAGGAGTTCAAGACCAGCCTGACCAACATGGAGAAACCCCGTCTCTACTTAAAAAACAGAAAATTTGCCGGGCATGGTGGCACATGCCTGTAATCCCAGCTATTAGGGAGGCTGAGGCAGGAGAATTGCTTGAACCCAGAAGGTGGAGGTTGCAGTGAGTTGAAATGGTGCCACTGCACTCCAGCCTGGGTGACAGAGCAAGACTCCATCTCAGGAAAAAAAAAAAAGAAGGAAAGTTCTGACTCACCTAGAGGAGAAGGAAAGGCCAGGGCTGGATGGGCTGGCCCCCGGAGACGGAGTGCTGAATAGGCCTGAGAGGGGCTGCTGCCACAAAGGGACCGGTCAATCCCGCTCTTCATAGCCCAATGTGTGGAGCCCCATGACATGCTGAGGCAGGAGAATCATTTGAACCCGGGAGGCAAAGGTTGCGGCGAACCAAGATCACGCCATTGAACTCCAGCCTGGGCAAGAAGAGCGAAACTCCATCTCAATACATACATACATACACACATACATACACAATCTCCAATTTACAGTTTAGGAAATGAAGTCCTGGAGACGATAGTTGATTTCTCACATCCACACAGCTGGGAAGGGGTGGAGCCAGGCTTCACACCCACCTGGTTCTAGTGGATGCCTTTAGTCACCATTCACCACTTCCCTGATGCCTGTCACATGTGTTTTAGATATTTTCTGTGTAGTAACTTTTTTTTTTTAGATGGAGTTTTGCTCTTGTTGCCCCCAGGCTGGAGTGCAGAGCTGCAATCTCAGCTCACCGAAACCTCCACTCACTTCAAGTGATTTTCCTACCTCAGCCTCCCAAGTAGCTGAGATGACAAGCATGAGCCAGCTCACTTGGCTAATTTTTATATTTTTAGTAGAGACGGGATTTCACCATGTTCGTGAGGCTGGTCTCGAATTCCTGACCTCAAGTGATCCTCTTGCCTTGGCCTCCCAAAGTGCTGGGATTACTGGCGTGAGCCACCACGCCCTGCCTGCAATTACGTTATTTTATAACAATGTACTTCTTTCACTTAACCATTTCTGGGGCCAGGTGGTGTGGTTCATGCCTAAAATCCCAGCACTTTGGGAAGCCAAGGCGGGTGGATCACTGGAGCCCAGGAGTTCAAGACCAGACCAGTCTGGGCAACATGGTGAGACCTTATCGATATAAATAAATAAATAAATAAATAAATAAATAAATAAATAGTGGGGCATGGTGGTGTGTACCTGTAGTCTACCTGTAGTCTACCCAGGAGGCTGAGGTGGGAGGATGGCTTGAGCCCGGGGAGGTGGAGGCAATATTTAACCATTTCTATTTGCATGTTAATCCCCCCAAATAACCCTGTGAAATAGTTATTATTATTTACATTTACAGGTGAGAAAACTGAAGGCTACAGAATTAAAAGACACGAAAACAAAGCTCCAAGAGTGAAATGACCTGCCCAAGGGCATGGGAAGCAGTGAGGGTGGATTCAAAGGTCAGAAAAAACTGACACCCCACCCCCTCCACCCCTGCCTGTCATATTTGAGGTGGAGGCCATCGTGTACACGGGGTAGAGGAAGGCAATGGCAAATGATTTTCTTCAGCCTTCCCTAAATTAGATCCCACATAGCTGGCAACTGAGGCCTGGTCTGCTTGCTTTCTCCTCCTCTCTGGAAGCCAGGGCTACTTTGCATAGGGTCTGCAGGAAGCCATCCCTTCCAGAGGGGACACCTGCCTATCTTTTGAGATGGGGAGTGGTCACTTCCCAGGAGAGACCCTATTCTCAGCCCATGGAGGATAAGAGGGTGCAGGGAAGGAATTCCAGAGCTGTCCAGGCCTGGGGAAGTGCACAGCTGGATGCCTCTACTTGCCCATGACCTTATATAAATCCTTCCTTTCTCTGAGTTTCAGTTTCCTTTTTCTTTTTGTTTGAGATGGAGTCTTGCTCTGTCGCCCAGGCTGGAGTGCAGTGGTGATCTTGGCTCACTGCAACCTCCGACTCCCGGGGTCAGGCGATTCTCCTGCCTCAGTCTCCCAAGTAGCTGGGATTACAGGCATGTGCCACCATACCTGGCTAATTTTTGTATTTTTAGTAGAGACAGGGTTTCACGGTGTTGGCCAGGATGGTCTCGATCTCCTGACCTCATGATATGCCCGCCTTGGCCTCCCAAAGTGTTGGGATTACAGGCATGAGCTACAGCGCCCGGCCAGAGTTTCGGTTTTCCGAACTGACTCCGTGGCTGTTCTGCGGTTGGCCCCAGTCCCTGCTGTTCCCCAGAGCTCCTCTGTTTCCCCAACAGGGTTGGGTGTGTGGTACCAAGCCAAGGACACCGTGCCCGTGGAGCCAGGATGTACAGCAACCCTAGTGACATCTCCAGGTCTAGGGCAAACAGTGTGTGTCTGAGAAGAGGGAAGACATCAACGGGTGAGATTCCAGTGACCATGACCTCTTTCCCTCGTCTTACCAGTCTCCAAAACACAACAAAGGAAGGGTGCACGAATTTGTAGCTAACATATAGTGGACAGGTGGCAGGTGCAGCCCTAGGTCATTTCCATCTATTTACTCATTTAGCCCTATCAATAGCCTTATGAGGCAGGTACTATTATGCCAACTTGACAGGTGAGGAAACAGGCTCAGGGAGGTGAAATCACACAGCTGGGGGGTAGCAGTGCTGGCATCCAAACCCAAGCATGTGGTCACAGGGCTCAAATGCTTAACCACTGATCCATACTGCCTCTCACACCCCAGGGTGATGGCGTAGGCCGCCTCCCCTTACAGAATCTGAGTCTGAGGCCCAGGGAGGGAGGACAACTCACAGTCACACGGGGAATGAGAATGGAGCCTGGTCTCCAGGCCCTGGAGCTGCCGGGCCAGATACCAGCCAGTCTTATCACCCTTCCCCAGGGAATGTGACCAAGCCCATTAGCTTTCTTCTTCCCCATGACTCAGGAAGTGAGGGGAGGGGAGGTGCCCATGTCCTGTGGGAATGTTTTTTTGTTGTTGTTTTTTACTATATCCCAGGCTGGAGTGCAGTGGCGCCATCTCGGCTCACTGCAACCTCCGCCTTCCAGTTTCAAGCAATTCTCCTGCCTCAGCCTCCCTAGTAGTTGGAATTATAGGCGCCCGCCACCACGCCCGGCTAATTTTTTGTATTTTTAGAAGAGACGGGATTTCACCATGTTGGGCAGGCTGGTCTGGAACTCCTGACCTCGTGATCTGCCCGCCTTGGCCTCTCAAAGTGCTGGGATTACAGATGTGAGCCACCGTGCCTGGCCGGGAATCATTTAAGGTTGAACTTGGACATGTTCCACTAGTATCGGACATGTGTACAGTATCTCCCCAGCCTGTGGGGTAAACAAACATCCCTCCCTCTTCCAGCTGTCTGTATGCTAAATCTGCCATGTGACAGGCAAGAGGCAGGTTGTTCTTAGGGGATCCCAAGTCTTGGTGGAGGGCAGGTGTTCTAATACATTAGAGAACCCAACCATGCAGATTCCCTTGGTAACCAATGTACACACAGGAATGAGTAAGAATTATCTATCACAGCCAGGCACGGTGGCTCACACCTGTAATCCCAGCAATTTGGGAGGCTGAGGCAGGTGGATCACCTGAATCAGGATTTCAAGATCAGCCTGGCCAACATAAGATGAAACCCCATCTCTACTAAGAAAATACAAAAAATTAGCTGAGTGTGTAAAATTAGCAGGCGCCTGTAATTCCAGTTACTCAGGAGGCTGAGGCAGGAGAGTCACTTGAACCCAGGAGGCAGAGGTTGCAGTGAGCTGAGATCGTGCCATTGCACTCCAGCCTGGACAACAAGAGCGAATCTCCATCTCAGAAAAAAAAAAAAAAAAAGAATTATCTATCACAGCCATAGCTGGGAACTACAGCATTGAACTGGCTTTGTGGTTTAACAAAATTATAAGATCTCTGACATTTTAAAATATGATTTTGAGGCCGGGCACGGTGGCTCACGTCTGTAATCCTAACACTTTGGGAGATGGAAGCGAGCGGATTACCTGAGGTCAGGAGTTCGAGACCAGCTTGGCCAATGTGGTAAAACCCTGTCTCTACTAAAAATGAAAAAATTAGCTGGGTGTGGTGGTGGGTGCCTGTAATCTCAGCTACTTGGGAGGTTGAGGCAGGAGAATCGCTTGAACCTCGGAGGGTGAGGCTGCAGAGAGCAGAGATCATGCAATTGCATTCCAGCCTGACCATTGCATTCCAGCCTGGGCAACAAGAGTGAAATTCTGTCTCAAAAAAAAAAGAAAAGAAAGAAAGAAAAATTGATAATTAACTAAACTATAGGATCCTTTAGTAGCAGTGGTAATAATTAGTAAAATAACATTATTTGCTATATAGTGCCATAAAGAACTATGTGCCAGGCACAGTTCCAAGGGTTCCTATGTCGTTATAATCCTTACGGTGACTCTACAAGGAAGGCATTCATTATCTTCATTTCACAGAGGAAGTGGAAGCACAGAGAGGTGAAGTAACTCGCCAAAAGTCACACAGCTGGGATGTGGCAGAGCCTGTAAACCAACCCGAGTAGTCTGGCTCCAAAGCCAGGGCTCTTCACTACCAGGTGATCCTGTCTCCTCTTACATCATCCAGTTTCACTCTGTCACCTAGGCTGGAGTGCAGTGACATGATCTTGGCTCACTGCAACCTCTGCATTTGGGTTCAAGCAATTCTCCCACCTTAGCCTCCCAAGTAGCTGGGACTACAGGCATGTGCCACCACGCCTGGCCAATTTTTGTACTTTTAGTAGAGATGGGTTTTCACCACGTCGGCCAGGCTGGTCTGGAACTCCTGACCTCAAGTGATCTGCCCACCTCGGCCTCCCAAAGTGCTGGGATTACAGGCTTGAGCCGCTGCATCCAGCCTCATCCTTTATTATTCCGTCTTGCCTGACGTTTACGTGCACTTTCCTAAATGCTATCTAATTTGATTATCAACATTTGGGAGGTAGACACGCTGAGAACAGTGAATTCGTTTTCTCTTGTTGCGTCACTTTCTGTGTTCTTTTGTGAGATGCTCAGTCAGGTTGTGCGATGCTCAGTCAGGTATGGTCACAAGAGAGGCCCAGGAAGAGTTTATTATACTCACAAGCCTGGACATGGGAGGCATGCCACGCTGGCCAGGGCCACCTGAGGAGACACCACTGTAGGCCCGGCCACAGGGGCAGGAGTGAGGAGAGACCTTAGGCCACAGCCTTGATTGGCTTTTCTGAGGAAAGGGGTGGACAAGGTAACAGTTTAGAATTGGCTCATTTAAATAATTTTTTCTTTCTTTCTTTTTTTTTTTTTTTGAGGTAAGGTCTTTGTCACTCAGGTTAGAGTGCAGTGGCACAATCACTGCTCACTGTAGCCTCGACTTCCTGGGGTCAAGCAATCCTCCCACCTCAGCCTCCCACGTAACTGGGACTAAGGCACACACCACCATGCTCAGCTAATTTATTTATATATTTTTCTTTTGTAGAGATGGAGTTTCACCAGTTTGCCCAGGCTGGCCTCAAACACCTGAGCTCAAGCAATCCACCCACCTTGGCCTCTCAAAGTGCTAGGATTACAGGCATGAGCCACCATGCCTGGCCCCTTTTTTTCTTTTTCCTTCTCTAAGTAGAGATGGGGGTCTCACTATGCTGCCCAGGCTGGTCTCAAATTCTTAGGCCCAAAGGAACCACCCACCTTGGCCTCCCAAAGTGCTGGGATTATAGGCGTGAGCCACTGCACCAACCTCATTTGAATAATCTTGATCCCTGGTACCCGGCTCTGGAATGATTATGGCAGAGGAATATTGCCTCCCGGGTGTAAGGCCAGATAGGAGGGTGGAGCTGTGGGTTGGTTTGCACACCAAAGGCCTCCTCGAAGGCTGAGCTCTTTCCTTCCTTCCTTCCTTCCTTCCTTCCTTCCTTCCTTCCTTCCTTCCTTCCTTTTCTTCTCCTTCTCCTTCTCCTTCTTCTCCTTATTATTATTATTATTATATTTTCAGTTCTGGGGTACATGTGCAGAAAGTGCAGTTTTGTTACATAGGTATACACATGCCATGGTAGTTTACTGCACCCATCAACCCGTCACCTACATTAGATATATCTCTTAATGCTATCCCTCCCCTAGCCCTCATCCCCGGCTGAGCTCTTTTGTATCTTAAGAATTGGCTAACCCCAGGAGGGGCAGTCACTCCCCAGCCAGGAAGGTTTTTAGGATGCCAAAACATCAAGACACAGAAAATAAAAAATATAGGGCTGGGCGTGGTGGCTCATGCCTGTAATCCCAGCACTTTGGGAGTGCGAGGCGGGCAGATCACCTGAGACCAGTTTGAGACCAGCCTGGCCAACACAGTGAAACCCCGTCTCTACTAAAAATACAAAAATTATCTGGGCGTGGTGGCGGGCACCTGTAGTCCCAGCTACTTTGGAGGCTGAGGCAGGAGAAACTCTTGAACCCAGGAGGCGGAGGTTGCAGTGAGCTGAGGTCACGCCACTGCACTTAAGCCTGGGCGACAGAGCGAGACTGTCTCAAAAAAAAAAAAGAAAAAATATAAACCATACACATCACGAATTGCCCCCAAAACAACCAACAACAAATACTGATCATCTCAGTTTCTGTGGGACAGGAACCTGGGTGCTGACTGCAGGGCCCTCCAGCCCAGGGTGTCTCCCAGGGCAGCAGTCACCAGGTTGCCTGGGACCACAGGACCCTCAAAATCCAGTTGAGCAGGATTCACTGTCAAGTTCACTCGAGTGGCAGGATTGAGTTCTTCCAGGGGTTTTGGCTTAAGGGCCTCTGTTCCCTGCCATCTGAACCTCTCCACAGAGCAGCTCACACCACGCAGCTGACTTTCTCAAAGGGAGCGAGTGAGAGCAAGTGAGATGGCACCAGCAAGACAGAGTCACAGTCTCTTTTTATTTTAATTAATTGTTTTAATTTTTTTTTTTTTTTTGAGACAGAGTCTCCCTCTGTCGCCCAAGCTGGAGTGCAATGGCACGATCTCGGCTCACTGAAACCTCTGCCTCCCTGGTTCAAGTGATTCTCCTGTTTCAGCTTCCCGAGTAGCTGGGATTACAGGCACCCGCCACAACGCCCGGCTAATTTTTGTATTTTTAGTAGAGATCGGGTTTCACCATGTTGGCCAGGCTGGTCTCCAACTCCCTATCTCAGGTGATCCGCTTGTTTTGGCCTTCCAAAGTGCTGGGATTACAGGCGTGAGCCACCGCACCCGTCTTCTTTGCTTTGTATAACCCTTTCACTTCCCATATTCCTGGCTTCCTTTAAATGGGCCTCTTTGGTTATAAGTTATGTAAAGTAAGTCAAGATGAACTATACATTTTTCTTAACTTTTTTTTTTTTTTTTTTAGAGGAATTTCACTCTTGTCACCCAGGCTGGAGTGCAGTGGCATGATCTTGGCTCACTCCGACGTCCTCCTCCTGGGTTCAAACAATTCTCCTGCCTCAGCCTCCCAAGTAGCTGGGTTTACGGGCACCTGCCACCATGCTCGGTTAATTTTTAAAATATTTTTAGTAGAGACGGGGTTTCGCCATGCTGGGCAGGCTGGTCTTGAACTCCAGACCTCAGGTGATCTGCCCCCCTCAGCCTCCCAAAGTGCTGGGATTATAGGCATGAGCCACTGCACCCAGCCGAACTATACATTTTTCTAATAGCTTTATGTAGATAGAATTCACATATCATAAAATTTGTCCTCTTAAAGTGTATAGTTTTGCGGCTTTCAGTATAATAACAGAACTGTGCAAACGTCACCACAGTCTAACTCCAGAGCATTTTTATGACTCCCAGAAGAAATGCAGTGCTTACTTGCAGAAGTAGTCATTCTCTATTTCCTTCTCCCTCAGGCGCTGGCCATCACTAATCTGCTTTCTGTCTCTATGAATTTGCCTATTCTGGACATCCCATATAAATAGAATCATACAATATGTAATCTTTTGTGACTGACTTCTTTCAATTAGCATAATGTTTTTAAGATTCATCTGTGTTGCAGTTTGTATCAGTATTTTATTCTGTGTGTGGGCGTGTGTGTAATTTTTAACAACTTTTTATTCTGATAATATATGCATAAGGTAAGAATTACGGCCAGGCACAGTGGCTCATGCCTGTAATCCCAACGCTTTGGGAGGCTGAGGCGGGCAGATAACTTGAGGTCAGGAGTTTGAGACCAGCCTGGCCAACATGATGAAACCCCATCTGTACTGAAAAAACACAAAAATTAGCCAGCACCTGCCTATAATCCCAGCTACTCAGAAGGCTGAGGCAGGAGGATTGCTTGAACCGAGGAGGCAGAGGTTGCAGTGAGCCAAGATTGTGCCACTGCACTCCAGCCTGAGCAAGACTGTCTCAAAAGAAAAAAGAATTACTATTTTTTGGCATGGGGGGGATATTGTGAGAAGTTACTATTTTAGCCATTTTTTTTTTTTTTGAGACAGAGTCTCGCTCTGTCGCCCAGGCTGGAGTGCAGTGGCCGGATCTCAGCTCACTGCAAGCTCTGCCTCCCGGGTTCCTGCTATTCTTCTGCCTCAGCCTCCCGAGTAGCTGGGACTACAGGCGCCCGTCACCACACCCGGCTAGTTTTTTGTATTTATTTTTAGTAGAGACGGGGTTTCACCGTGTTAGCCAGGATGGTCTCGATCTCCTGACCTTGTGATCTGCCCGTCTCGGCCTCCCAAAGTGCTGGGATTACAGGCTTGAGCCACCGTGCCTGGCCTATTTTAGCCATTTTTAAGTGTCCAGTTCAATGATAGCACATTCACATTGCTGTGCAACCATCTCCAGAACTTTTTCAGCATTCCATTCTGAAACACTATGCTCACTAAGCAGTAATTCCCCAGTCCTCCCTCCCTCAACCCCTGGCAACCACTATTCCACTTCCTTTTTTTCTTTTTCTCATTTATTTATTTAGTTAGTTAGTTAGTTTTGAGACCAAGTCTTGCTTTGTTGCCCAGGCTGGAGTGCAGTGGTATGATCTCAGCTCACTACCACCTCCACCTCCCAGGTTCAAGCAATTCTCCTGTCTAAGCCTCCTGAGTAGCTGGGATTACAGGCACCTGCCACCATGCCCGGCTAATTTTTGTATTTTTAATAGAGACAGGGTTTCACCATGTTGATTAGGCTGGTCTCGAATTCCTGGCCTCACGCCCTCCACCTGCCTCGGCTTCCCAAAGTGTTGGGATTACAGGCTTTCCACCTGCCTGGGCAGCCACCACACCCAGCCCACTACTCTACTTTCTGTCTCCAGGTATTTGGCTATTCCAGTATACCACAAATAAGTAGAATCATACAACAAATATTGTATATGTGTCCTTTTGTATCTGTTTCTTTGACTTAGCAAGATGCCTTCAGGGTTCATCCGTGATGTGATATTATGTCATGTATCAGAATTTCATTCCTTTTGTAGGTTGAATACTATTCTATTGTATAGATATAAACATTTTGACTATCCACTTATCAATTGGCGGGCATTTGGGTTGTTTCCACTTCTTTGGCTATTACAAATAATGGTGCTTTCAAAATTCAAGTTCAAGTTTTTGTGTGGATATATGGTTTGATTTCTCACTAGTTTATACCTGCGCAAGAAATGGCTAAGTCATATGGTAACTCTGTTCAACATTTGGAGGAACTGCCAAACGCCTTTCTAAAATGGATGTATCATTTTGCATTCACACCAACAATGTAAGAGGATTACAATGTCTCCACATCTTTTCCAATATTGTAATATTGTCTGTTTTGCTTTTTTTTTTTTTTTTCTAATGGGTATGAAGTATTACCTCATTTCAGTTTGGATGTACGTTTCCCTAGTGACTAATGACGTGGAGCACCTTTCCATGTGTTTATTGGCCCTTTACTAGCACACTAGTTTTAATTCCCTTTGCGTGTGCGCGCACACGCACGCGCGTACAGTATTTAAGATCCATTTCGCCAGACGTGGTGGCTCACTTCTGTAATCCCAGCACTTTGAGAGACCAAGGTGGGCGGATCACCTGAGGTCGGAAGGTCGAGACCAGCCTGACCAACATGGAGAAGCTCCGTCTCTACTAAAAATACAAAATTAGCCAGGCGTGGTGGCACATGTCTGTAATCCTAGCTATTCTGGAGGCTGAGGCAGGAGAATCGCTTGAACCTGGGAGGCGGAGGTTGCGGTGAGCTGAGATCGCGCCATTGCACTCCATCCTGGGCAACAAGAGCGAAACTCAATCTCAAATACACACACACACACACACACACACACACACATACCCTTTTTCTTTTTTCTTTTTTTTTCTCTTTTTTTTCTTTTTTTGAGCCCAGGCCAGAGTGCAGTGGCATCATCTCGGCTCACTGCAACCTCCGCCTCCCAGGTTCAAGTGATTCTCCTGCCTCAGCGTCTGGAGTAGCTGGGAATACACACGCCTGCCACCACGCCTGGCTAATTTTGTATTTTTAGTAGAGATGGGGTTTCTGCATGTTGGCCAGGCTGGTCTCGAACTCCTGACCTCAGGTGATCCTCTCGCCTCAGCCTCCCAAAGTGCTGGGATTATAGACATGAGCCTCTGTGCCCAGCCTACCTTTCTTTTTTTTTTTCTTTTGTGATAGGATCTCACTATGTCACCCAGGCTGGAGTGCAGTGGCATGATCTCAGCTTACTGCAACCTCCTGGGCTCAAGCAATCCTCCCACCTAAGCCTCCAGACTAGCTGGGAGCACAGATATGCACCATCAAGCCTGGCTAGTTTTTTGTATTTTTTTGTAGCAACAGGGTTTCGCCATGTTGCACAGGCTGGTCTTGAACTCCTGGCTCAAGTGATCTGCCTGTCTTAGTCTCCCAAAGTGCTGGGATTACAGGTGTGAGCCATGGTGCCAGCTAAGATAATTTTTTAATGGTTGCTTCGAGGATTATAATTAACATCTTAATGTAAAGCTACCTAGTTCAGATAAGTACTAACTTAATTTTAATAGTATATATAAATGTTTGTTCTACTATGGTTGTTTTTGATCTCTTCCTTTGTGCTGGTTTTATCATACAAATTACATTTTTATGTATTGTAAGACTATCAGTACAGTTTTATAATTATTGTTTTATGAAAATGTCTTTTAAGTCAGGTAATAGGAAAAAAGAATTACAAACAAAAGACCTATATACTGTCTTTCTTTTGTATTTACCTATGTAGTTACTTGTACTAGTTCTCTTAATTTCTTCAAGTGAATTGTGTCTTGTGTTTCTGTTTTGTGTCCTTTTATTTTAGCCCCAAGGACTTCCTTTAATATTTCATTTTTTTGAGAAGGAGTCTTGCTCCGTCTCCCAGGCTGGAGTTCAGTAGTATGATCTCAGCTTACTGCAAACTCCACCTCCTGAGTTCAAGTGATTCTCCTGTCTCAGCCTCCCAAGTAGCTGGGATTATAGGCATTCACCACCACGCCTGGCAAATTTTTACGTTTTTAGTAGAGAGGGGTTTCTCCATGTTGGTCATGCTGGTCTTGAACTCCCGACCTCAGGTGATCTGCCTGCCTTGGCCTCCCAAAGTGCAGGGATTACAGGCGTGAGCCACCAGGCCCGGTCTCTAGTTGACTCTTTAAAACAATGTATAATTTCTATATTTTTAGTTAATATTCTTTAGTTGGCAAGAGGTCATTCTCATGTTTACCTTTTAATTTATTTTTTAAATTTTTATTTATTTATTTATTTTGAAGACAGAGTCTTTATCTGTCCCCTAGGCTGGAGTGCAGTGGCACGATCTCTGCTCACTGCAACTCCGCTTCCCGGGTTCAAGCGATTCTCATGCCTCAGCCTCCCGAGTAGCTGGGATTACAGGCGCCTGCCACCACGCCCAGCTAACTTTTGTATTTTTGGTAGAGATGGGGTTTTGCCATGTTGGCCAGGCTGGTCTCGAATTCCTGACCTCAGGTGATCTGCCTGTCTTGGCCTCCCAAAGTGCAGGGATTACAGGCAGAAGCCACCGCACCTGGCCTATTTATTTTTAACTTTACTTTTTATTTATTTATACTTTGTTTATCATTAACTTTTGATCATTGTTTTCTTTAGTGGTTTTTTTTTTTTTTTTTTGAGACAGAGTTTCACTCTTGTTGCCCGGGCTGGAGTACAATGGCGCGATCTCGGCTCACTGCAACCTCTGCCTCCCGGGTTCAAGTGATTCTTCTGACTCAGCCTCCCAAGTAATTGGGATTACAGGCATGTGCCACTACACCTGGCTAATTTTGTATTTTTAATAGAGACGGGGTTTCTCCATGTTGGTCAGGCTGGTCTCAAACTCCTGACCTCAGATGATCCGCCTGCCTCGGCCTCCCAAAGTGCTGGGATCACAGGCATGAGCCACCACTCCGGCCCCTTGTTTTCTTTAGTTCTTTGAATGTATTTATAATAGCTGATTTAAAACTGACAGCGACTCTAACATCTGGGCTTCTTCAGGAAGCCTCTTGTTCCTCCATGTATGAGCTATACTTTCTTATTTGTTCATGCATTTTTGTTGGAAACTGGATATTTAATATAATATAATGGGACAACACTGGAAACCAGATTGCCTCCCTTCCCAGGGTTTGTTGTTATTGTTATTGCTGTCTGTTGTTGTTGTTGCTGTTTGTTTAGTGGCTTCCCAGGACAAATTCTATAAGATCTGTATTCTTTGTAATATACAGCCACTAAAGTTTCTGCTGGGTAGTTAACCTAGCTACTAGACGTGGTCAGCTAATGATTACATAGATTTCCTCAAATGCCACAAGCCAATAAGTCTCCTATCATTTATTGAAGAGCTGTCTATTGTGTATGGAGGGTGTGGCTTCAATGTTCCAGCAGACACTTTAGAATTCTGCCTTAGCAGGCTGGGCGTACCCGGCTGTACATTTTTAATACATTAAACCACTTAGCTGTCATTGACTTAATTTCCTAAGAATAATATTCTTTGACTTTCAAGGAAATGGGTAATGCAAACCTGGCTTGAAGGCAGGACCTCTGTCTTATTATCTGTGTATTAACAAGGTCTAGGATAGTGGCTGGTACAAAAAAAAAAATCATTAAAAGTTCTGATGAATAACTATAGATCTATGTTTGAATTGTGCTTTGCAGTTTACGAAGTGCTTTCTCATGATTTTATTCTACATAGTGTAATTTAATTCAGCAACCTTTCCTGTTCATTAGCAACATGCCAGTCACTGTGTCAAATGTCAAGGATAGAAAGATAAATAAGAAAAAGGCTTGCTCTGGAAGATGTTTTCAGTCTACTTGGCGGCACAAGTTGCATACATTAACAAGACAAATAATAGTATGGATATAAGTTCCATGCGAGAGGGCACCGTATTGGCCTTGTACCACATTATACTGCAGAGTCTAGGAGAGTATCTGATACCTAGAAGATGTTTGTGGGTTATTAAACAGGACCACAAATTATTTTACACTCTCTTTTGAGAGGTAGAGACTATTTTCCTTCCCTTTAGATTGGATGGTGATATGGTTTGGCTGTGTCCTCTCCAAATCCCATCTTGAATTGTAGTTCCCATAATCCCCACACGTTGTGAAAAGGACCCAGTGGGAGGTAATTGAATCATGGGGGTGGGTTTTTCCCGTGCTGTTCTCGTTACAGTGAATAAGTCTCATGAGATCTGGTGGTTTTATAAAGGGCAGTTCCCCTGCTGCATATGCTCTCTTGCCTGCCGCCATATAAGATGAGCCTTTGCTCCTCCTTCACCTTCTGCCGTGATTGTGAGGCCTCTGCAGCTATGTGGAAATGTGAGGCCATTAAACCTCTTTTTGTTTTTTTGTTTTTTTTGAGATGGAATCTTGCTCCATCGCCCAGGCTGGAGTGCAGTGGAGTGATCTCAGCTCACTGCAGCCTCTGCCTCCTGGGTTCAAGCGATTCTCCTGTCTCAGCCTCCCGAGTGGCTGGGACTACAGGTGTGCACCACCACACCCAGCTAATTTTTTTGTATTTTTAGTAGAGGCAGTGTTTCACCATGTTAGCCTGGATGGTCTTGATTTCCTGACCTCGTGATCCACCCACCTCAGCCTCCCAAAGTGCTGGGATTACAGTCGTGAGCCACCATGCCCAGCCTAAACCTCTTTTTCTTTATAAATTACCCAGTCTTGTGTATATCCTTTTTTTTGTTGTTTTTGTTTTTGAGACGGAGTCTCGCTCTGTTGCCCAGGCTGGAGTGCAGTGGCGCGATCTCGGCTCACTGCAAGCTCCGCCTCCCGGGTTCACGCCATTCTCCTGCCTCAGCCTCCCGAGTAGCTGGGACTACAGGCGCCTGCCACCACGCCCGACTAATTTTTTAAAAATATATTTAGTAGGCCGGGCGCGGTGGCTCAAGCCTGTAATCCCAGCACTTTGGGAGGCCAAGACGGGCGGATCACGAGGTCAGGAGATCGAGACCATCCTGGCTAACACGGTGAAACCCCGTCTCTACTAAAAAAAAATACAAAAATCTAGCCGGGCGAGGTGGCGGGCGCCTGTAGTCCCAGCTACTCGGGAGGCTGAGGCAGGAGAATGGCGTAAACCTGGGAGGCGGAGCTTGCAGTGAGCTGAGATCCGGCCACTGCACTCCAGCCCGGGAGAGCGAGACTCCGTCTCAAAAAAAAAAAAAAAAAAATATATATATATATATTTAGTAGAGACGGGGTTTCACCATGTCAGCCAGTATGGTCTCGATCTCCTGACCTCGTGTTCCACCTGCCTCGGCCTCCCAAAGTGCTGGGATTACAGGCTTGAGCCACCGTGCCCGGCCTTTTTTTTTTTTTTTTTTGAGATGGAGTCTGGCTCTGTCTCCCAGGCTGGAGTGCAGTGGCATGATCTTGGCTCACTGCAACCTCCACCTGCTGGGTTCAAGCAATCCTCCTGCCTCAGCCTCCCAAGTAGGTGGGATTATAGGTGCCCACCACCATGCCCGGCTACTTTTTTGTATTTTTAGTAGAGATGGGGTTTCACCATGTTGGCCAGGCTGGTCTGGAACTCCTGACCTCAAGGGATCCACGCACTTTGGCCTCCCAAAGTGCAGGGATTATAGGTGTGAGCCGCCATGCGGGGCCAAGTATGTCTTTATTAGCAGCGTCAGGATAGACTAATACAGGGCCTTGTGACTGCTTTGGTTAATGGAATACAGCATAAGTGATGCTGTATTGGTTTCAAGGTTCAAGTCATAAGAGACCATCTGTTTCCATTTTTGGTTTCTTGGAACATTCAATCTTGAAACTAAGCTTCCTTGCCAGAAGGAAACTCAAGTATCTTTGAGGAAAAGTCCACATGGAGAGGAACTGAGGTCCCTAGTAGATAGTCCCTGCCAATAGCCTATCTCAGCTTACCAGTCATGTGAGTAAACCATCCTAAAAGTGGATATTTCAGTCCAGTTAGGCCACCCCAGCTGACACTGCACAGAGCAGAGATGTGCTGCCCCACGGAGCCCTGACAAAATTGTAATTTCAGGAATAAAATAAATGGCTATTGTTATTTCAAGCCACTGAGTTTTAGGGTGGAGCGTAAAACAGCACCAGATGGTCACAACCATGTGGAATAAATATCTGTTGACTACCTATGATTGTTGATAATCTGTGATTGTTGGAGGGATTATCCCACAGTATCCCATTTAATCTTCTCAATTCTGTTGATGAACCAATTTGCCCAAGATCATACAGCTAGTAAGTAGTAGAGGTGGGATTAGACCTCAGATCTTTCTGATGTCAGAACTAGATTTCCACCTCTATGTTCACTTTGCCATGTCCTGTCCCTAGAGAACTAGAATCCTGAGTAGCTGGGATTACAGGCATGTGTCACCACGCCCAGCTAATTTTTGTGGTTTTTTTTTTTTTTTTTTTTTTGAGACAGAGTCTCGCTCTGTCGCCCAGGCTGGAGTGCAGTGGCCGGATCTCAGCTCACTGCAAGCTCCGCCTCCCGAGTTCACGCTATTCTCCTGCCTCAGCCTCCCGAGTAGCTGGGACTACAGGTGCCCGCCACCTCACCCAGCTAGTTTTTTGTATTTTTTAGTAGAGACGGGGTTTCACTGTGTTAGCCAGGATGGTCTTGATCTCCTGACCTCGTGATCCGCCCGTCTCGGCCTCCCAAAGTGCTGGGATTACAGGCTTGAGCCACTGCGCCCGGCCATTTTTGTGTTTTTGGTAGAGATGGGGTTTCCCATGTTGGCCAGGCTGGCCTCGAACTCCTGACCTCAGATGATCCGTCTATCTCAGCCTCCCAAAGTGTTGGGATTACAGGCATGAGCCACTGTGCCTGGCCAACATCACCTCTCAGCTGGGAGGTCAGCTGGGCTGCACATGGCCTCTCCATGGAACTCTTCACATGGGTGAATTTGGTCTTCCTCGGAGCATGTGAGTGTCCCAAGAGAGCAAGGTGGAAATACATGGCATTTTTATAACCCAGAAGTCAGAAACCTCAGAAGTCACAGTTTTTCTTCTGCCATAAGGCAGTCATGAATAGCTTCCCTGGCTCAAGCGGAGAGGAAGACATAGATTAAATGGCAGATATTGTGGTAGCCATTGTTGGTAAATAGGACCTACTACAGTGAATCTCATCGACACATTCAAAGAAAATACAAACCTCACATCCAGATCTTTCCTGTGGGTTCTTGCTAGAATGTCAGGGTGGGCAGTTGTGATGGTGGTTAAATTTGTAACACTCAGCAACACTTCTTTAAATTGTCTTTCTTGGGGGTTGGATGGAGATGGTTCGCTGAGTACATGCTTTTACTACTACTTTAATTTCCAATCCCCAGCAATGACAGAAGATAAACATTTAAGAATATAGACTCATAATAGGGCTGGAAAACTGAAGGTGTTCGTGGACCATTAATGTTGAAGAATCTTGGAAGGACAGAAAGCCTCAATTTGTTGAAGAATCAATTTGTCAGAGGAAAAAAAAATAGCCCAAAACATGTGCAGAAGTGGGCAGTCGTGAATAATAGGAATTTTTCTGGGAATTTCTCAACTCAGAGAGACAATGACCCTGAGGAGCAAGATGAGGCTTTGAAGTTATCGTGAGGATGGTTGAGAACTGGCATTTAGACCAAGACAGATTGACCCTTTCCTTTATCCATTTTGCCAAGCAGCAGGCAGCAATGGAAATTGGCCCCAGACCAGAGCGGTGTGTCTTGGACTTGGGTGGGAAAAGCAACATACAGAACAATATGGGACAGTGTCCTAGGCAGCTGGTGGAACCCAGGAATAATGGAAGGCCCCCTCATCCCAAAAGACAGCTTCTATACTATATTCCCACACTTTTTCTTTTCACCATCACTAGCCCCAGTCATGCAAAACCATTAAAGAAAAGCTCCAAGCTCTACAAAAGCTGCACTAGCATTTAAGGAAATGGAAAGGAGTTTGATAGAAGTTGTTCAGTGTACCCAGGAATACAAGATCATACAACATCCATGAAATAAGATGTAATAGGCCGGGCATGATGGCTCACACCTGTAATCCTAGCACTTTGGGAGGCCGAGGCGGGCGGACTGCCTGAACTCAGAAGTTCGAGACCAGCCTGGGCAACATGGTGAAATCTGTCTCTACTAAAAATGCAAAAAATTAGCTGGGCGTGGCAGAATGCATCTGTAGTCCCAGCTACTCGGGAGGCTGAGGTGGGAGAATTGCTTGAACTTGGGAGATGGAGGTTGCAGTGAGCCGAGATCGTGCCACTGCACTCCAGCCTGGGCAACAGAGTGAGACTCCGCTTTCAAAACAAAAAAAACAAAAAAAAAAACAAAAAAAAAAGAAAAAGAAGACATACCCTGCCCATGTCCCCTTACTGTTTCCATTTTGCTTCACAGTGACCTGATTCCAATTGCCAGTACCTGCATTTCTTTCCCTGAGGTATTCCCCCTCCTTGTCCTCTTGTCATCTATGCCAATTAGTGTGGCATGCCTAAAGTGCTGAGGAATTAGTACCCTCTATCCTGGAAGCAGCCCCTCCACCAGTTACCAGTGGGATCTGGTATAAATACCCCAGTTCCCTGACCCCTTGGGTGGAACAACTCTGAGACATGGGTTCTACACTGGCTTCCAGAGTTCCCAGCATGATTAACCATGGAGAGTGACTTGACAACACATCCTTCACTGGCTGCCTTCCCTTCTCCATCTTACTTCCTTTCTCACCTACAGGCAGCTCTGGGTAACATCTCCCAAATGCACTCATCTCCCACTTGCACTCATTCTGTTTTTAGGGGTTTGCTTATTGGAGAACCCAAGCTAAGCCAAAAGGTCATCTATGAAAGCAACGGTCAGCTGTGAAAAAGAAAACAGGCAATGGACTGAAAAACGTAACGAACGCAGACGGAGAAAGAATTGGCAAAATATGGAAAATATGAAAGAAAAGTTAAGTGACATGGATGATAGATCCAGAGATTTTAATACCTGTCTAAAAGAACAGAAATAGTTCAAAGAAAGGAGTAATCCAAGAAGTAATAGAAGAAAACCTCCCCAAGCTGAAGAAAAACACACATCTTCAGACTGAATGGGCTATGAATGAAGAACATATTTTTCGTATACATATCATTCACCACACCCAGCTAATTTTTTGTTTTTTTAGTAGAGATGGGGTTTCACCATGTTGGCCAGGATGGTGTCCATCTCTAGACCTTGTGACCCACCCGCCTGGGCCTCCCAAAGTGCAAGGTTTATTGAGTCACTGCGCCCGGCCTTCTCTTGCTTTTAACTGTACTGCTTTTCTGAGGCATCGTATCTCACCTCTGGTCAACCAGTAAAAGCCCAGAGATAGAAAATGAGTAGAGCATATTTAGAGGACAGCATAGGGAAGAACAGAGAAGAACTGGAGAATTAGGATTGCAGATGATGAAATTTATGAACACCAAAGGTAAGAGAAAGTCTTAGGTTTTTGAAGGTAAAAAGCAGATCACCTACAAAAAATGAATTTTCATAGGGCCAAAAATTGCATCAGCTACACTGAATGCTAAAAAACAATGAAAAAAGCTTTATTTGTTTGGAAAATATTTGGAACGTAAAATTCTATGCCTCACCAAAAATCATTTATGAGGGGGGAAAATGTAGACATTTCTAGACATGTGAGAGCCTAAACCCAGAGTTCCTTTCCATCAAAATGAAAAGTGAATTCAAGAGCAAGGCTTCCAGTACAAAAGGCAGGGATCCAGGTCCTGACCCTCCCCCAGGACTCTGCTTAACTCGTGTCTCCATGTGCCGGTGGCCATCACAGGGTTCCACAGTGGCTGCCCTGGTGAATTCTTCTTTTTCCTGTTCTGCCGATTTGACATGTAATCACACACCACCTGCAGAGATCCCTTTACCGTTACAGCAAAGCATCTGCCTCTTGCATTGCAGCTTCACTTTTCACGTATCTGCATTGCCTTCCTGCCTAGATTACAAATGTTCAATAACAAGGACCCTATCATACATCATCAATAAATATTCACTGAGCTTTAAAGAAATCAATCTCTCTCATTTCCCATAGCAGACATCCCTGCTGCTTCCATGTTCTTTTTTCCCATCTGAATCGCTCTCAACGCCTTCCCAAAGCTCAACCTGCCAGTTTTCTCCTCTCCTCCTCCACTCTCCCCTCTTCCCAGCTCTGTTTTTCCCCTTCTCCCACCCCTCAGCTTTTTCCCATGCTACAGACGTTCAGCTCTGTGGCTTTTCCAGCTACTCCCTTGTGCTTCGTCTCCTGATCACTATAATCAAAACTAGGAGCCAAGAAGGTGGAGGGTTCATCAAGAGCCCACCATGACCAGGCAGTGTTCTAAGCCAGTCATGTGGATTAATGAATTTGCTTCTCACAGCTGCCCTATGGGAGCAGAACAATGATTCCTCTGATTTTTCAGATGGGGAAACCAAGGCACAGAGGGGAATTAACTTGCTCAAGGGCTCGTGGCAGATGAGAGGCTCTGACATGGACAGCCTTGCTCTTTTTTCTTTCTTTCTTTCTTTTTTTTTTTGAGACAGAATCTCGCTCTGTTGCCAGGCTGGAGTGCAGTGGCACAATCTTGGTTCACTGTAACCTCCGCCTCCCAGGTTCAAGAGATTCTCCTGCCTCAGCCCCCCGAGTAGATGGAACTACAGGCACGTGCCACCATGCCCAGCTAATTTTTTGTATTTTTAGTAGAGACGGGGTTTCACCATGTTGGCTAGGCTGGTCTTGAACTCCTGACCTCAAGTGATCCACCTGCCTCGGCCTCCCAGAGTGCTGGGATTACAGGCGTGAGCCACCGCGCCTAGCCTGCTCTTGCTTTTAACTGTACTGCTTTTCTGAGGCATCATGTCTCACCTCTGGTCAACCAGTAAAAGTCCAGAGATAGAAAATGAGTAGGACATATTTAGAAGACAACATGGAGAAGAACAGAGAAGAATTGGAGAATTAGGATTGGAGCTAATGGCAGACAACAAGTGAAAACTATTTTGAAAATTGGGGTACACAGCAGAGCAGGAATATGAGACATATAACATAAGTCGTGGAATTTGCAAAACATGTCTGCATGATCATTTTACATTTCAGTTGGCCCTGACAGCAATACTTTGAGAGAGGATTGAAGGGAATCATTGTCTTTTCACATTTTACATATGAGAAGTCTGATGCTCAGAGAGGTTAAGTGACTTGCTTGAGGTCACACAGCCAAGAAACGGCAGAGCAGCATTTGAACATGGAAACTCCCTGACTCCAGGCATGAATAACTAGCACATAAGGTTCTAAGTGGAGGTACAAAATGCCAGTCAGTGTTTAAGCAATATTTGTATGTGTTTTGTTTTTGCATGTGTGTGTGTGTGTGTGGGTGTGTTTCTGAGACAGAGACTTACTCTCTCACCCAGGCTGAAGTGCAATGGCATGATGGCTCACCGCAACCTCCGCCTTCTGAGTTCAAGTGATTCTACTGCCTCAGCCTCCAGGGTAGCTGGGATTATAGGCACCTATCACCATACCCAGCTAATTTTGGTATTTTTAGTAGAGATGGGATTTCACCATGTTGGCCAGGCTGGTCTCGAACACCTGATCTCGAGTCATCCACCTGCTTTGGCCTCCCAAAGGTGCTGGGATTACAGGCATGAACCACCGCTCCTGGTTCAAGCAATATTTGTTAACCAATTCTCTGCAGTGACAAAACATCCTATTTCTATTAATATACATATAGAGATCAACAGTATTCTTGGCTAGCGTTTAACAGGGGAAGGATTTCCTCCCCAACCCAATCAAGTCCAAGCACTACTGCCCATGCAGTGCCAACTGCCCTCCAAACCATGCAGGCTTGGAATGAGACTGGGCGAGAGAGAAGCGAGAGAGGGGAGGAGCAGGAAAGCAAGACAGGAGACCGGAGAACACACTTCCCATGACACAAGGGTGCCTCCCATTCCATTTCATGAGATACTTTTTTTTTTTTTTATTTTGAGATGGAGTCTCACTCTGTCACTCAGGTTGGAGTGCAGTGGCACAATCTCAGCTTACTGCCACCTCCACCTCCTGGGTTCAAGTGATTTTCCTGTCTCAGCTTCCTGAGTAGCTGGGATTGCAAGCACCCACTACCACGCCTGGCTAATTTTTATATATTTAGTAGAGATAGGATTTTGCCATATTGCCCAGGCTGGTCTCAAACTCCTGACCTTAGGTGATCCACACACCTCAGCCTTCCAAAGTGCTGGGATTACAGGTGTAAGCCACCGCGCCTGGCTTCATGAGATACTTTTGAGATGCTGTACATCTTTATTATTATTATTATTTTTTTGAGACGGAGTCTCGCTCTGTTGCCAGGCTGGAGTGCAGTGGTGTAGTCTCAGCTCACTGCAACCTCCGTCTCCCGGGTTCAAGCGATTCTCCTGCCTCAGCCTCCCGAGTAGCTGGGACTACAGGCACCCACCACCACGCCTGGCAAATTTTTTGTATTTTTAGTAGAGACAGGGTTTCACCATGTTAGCCAGGATGGTCTTGATCTCATGACCTCGTGATCTGCCTGCCTCAGCCTCCCAAAGTGCTGGGATTACAGGTGTGAGCCACCGCACCCAGCCGAGATGCTGTATATCTTTAAATTACCTAACAGGTAGGGTAGGTAGGGACGGGAGGAGGGGGGCTGTGGTAGAGACCAAGGCAAGGACCCCCTGACGTCTCAGCTTACAATGCAGGAGGCTTATATTTTCAGACATGTTGCTGCAAAAACACATGGTGGCCCATGTAGCCCCCAACAGCCAGAAAGCAAGTACCCAGAGCACACCTCAGCCTTTTGCTCCCCTCTTGGGTGTGGGGCAAAGACCTTATAAAGCAGCAGTCCCCAACGTTTTTGGCACCAGGGACCAGTTTCGTGGAAGTCAATTTTCCATAGACTGGAGATGGGGGGATGGTTTCAGGATGATTCAAGCACATTACATTTATTGGGGACTTTATTTCTATTATTATTACATTGTAATGTATCATGAAATAATTATCCAACTCACCATCATGTAGAATCAGTGGGAGCCTGAGCTGGTTTTCCTGCAACTAGATGGTCACCTCTAGGGGTGATGGGAGACAGTGACAGATCATCAGGCATTAGATTCTCATAAGGAGCCCACAACCTGGATCCTGCTCATGCTCAGTTCACAGTAGGGTTTGTGCTCCTAGGAGAATCTAATGCTGCTGATCTGACCGGAGCTGGAGTTCAAGCAGTCATGTGAGTGATGGGGAGTGGCTGTAAATACAGATGAAACTTCACTCGCTCGCTTGCCCACTGCTCCTGTCCTCCTGTGCAGCCTGGTTCTTTTTTTTTTTTTTTTTTTTTGTGACTCGCTCTGTCGCCCAGGCTGGAGTGCAGTGGCGCCATCTCGGCTCACTACAAGCTCCAACTCCCAGGTTCACGCCATTCTCCTGTCTCAGCCTCCTGAGTACCTAGGACTACAGGCACCTGCCACTACACCCGGCTAATTTTTTTTGTATTTTTAGTAGAGATGGAGTTTCACTGTGTTAGCCAGGATGGTCTCAATCTCCTGACCTTATGATCTGCCTGTGTCAGCCTCCCAAAGTGCTGGGATTACAGGCATGAGCCACCGCGCCCGGCCGCAACCTGGTTCTTAACAAGTCTCAGACTAGAACTGGTCCATGGCCTAGGGGTGATGGATCCCTGCTCTAAAAGACAGCCACAGAGAGGACCAGTCCCCTGGGGGCCAAGCAGCCACCACAGCTGCCCCCTTCCCTGCCCCATGTCCCTTCTGATCATTCTGAAAGGTTCCTTCAGCCAGTGTTCTTTATTTATTTATTTATTTATTTATTTATTTATTTATTTATTTTGAGAAGGAGTCTCGCTCTGTCCTGCAGGCTGGAGTGCAGTTCACGCCATTCTCCTGCCTCAGCCTCCTAAGTAACTGGGACTACAGGCGCCCGCCACCAGGCCTGGCTAATTTTTTGTATTTTCAGTAGAGACGGGGTTTCACTGTGTTAGCCAGGATGGTCTCGATCTCCTGACCTTGTGATCCCCCCACCTCGGCCTCCCACAGTGCTGGGATTACAGGCGTGAGCCACCGCGCCCGGCCTCTTTATTTTTGAGATGGAGTCTCACTGTGTCACCCAGGCTGGAGTGCAATGGCATGATCTTGGCTCACTGCAACCTCTGCCTCCCGGGTTCAAGCGATTCTCCTGCCGCAGCCTCCTGAGTAGCTGGGATTACAGGTGTGAGCCACCATGTCCAGCTGATTTTTGTGTTTTTAGTAGAGATGGGGTTGCACCATATTGGTCAGGCTGGTCTTGAACTCCTGACTTCATGATCTGCCTGCCTTAGCCTCCCAAAGTGTTGGAATTGCAGGCATGAGCCACCGCACCCAGCCTCAGCCAGTGTTTTCTGAGTATCCAGTCCTTGCCTGGCCCTGGAAAAGCAAAGAGGAATATGGCTTTGTCTTCCTTCTTTGGCAAAGGGGCCAGACATGCAATCCATGCCTCCAGTCTGGGCGAAGACAGGAAGGGAGGAAGCAGGAACTCACAGGGTCTTGTCGTTGGGGTACAGGGAGGGGTGCGGTGCTATGGGACAGAATCGTGGCTCCCTAGCTCCCTAGCTATATGACCCTTGGCACGTGATTGAACTTCCGTAGATCTCCCTTGTTATTCACTGGGGAGCTTTAATAAGAGTCATCGTGCAGGGTGGCTGGGAGGACAGGGCAGCTGTTTACTAGCCCATGCCGGCAGGAAGAGAAGCTTGGGACGAGGAGCCTGGGACTGCGGTGGGCAGAGAGGAGGGCTGGGACCGTGGAGGGGGAGGGAGGGAAGGGTTAAGTGAACAGAAGGCCACCCTCTCTTATTCCTCCCCCAGTGGCTGGGGGCCAGATAAAAGAGATTTGGACAGGAGGGAGGGAAGACAGGCCCAGCAGGAGACAGATTGGGGTCGGGGTCACGTGTATTGGCCAGCAGCCTGTGGACCTTCTTTGGGTCTAAACTGCCCTCCCACCTCTGCCCAGGCAGGCAGCTTCCTGCCAGGCTGGGAAATTGCTTTGGCCTGGAATTTTTCTGCTTGGGGGTGTGTTTTTGGAGCCAGGTTCACTGTTAGGAATCTCCAGTTACCAACATTCCTGAAACAGATCCAAAGGAGGCTGACCCCAATTTCGCAGACTCCAGTGGGAAGTGGGAGGCAGAGGCAGGGCTGGAGGTGATGGCTGTGCTAGACACCTCTACCCAGCTCTGGGGTCACCAAGCCAGGGCCACTGTCTTTCCTTTCACTGGGCATGCTTTGAAGACAACCTTTTTTTTTTTTTTTTTTTTTGAGACAGAAACTCGCTCTGTCACCCAGGCTGGAGTGCAGTGGTATGATCCTGTCTCACTGCAGCCTCCACCTCCCAGGTTCAAGTAATTCTCCTGCCTCAGCCTCCTGAGTAGCTGGGATTACAGGCATCTGCCACCACGCCTGGCTTATTTTTTGTGTTTTTAGTAGAGACAGGGTTTCACTGTGTTAGCCAGCATGGTCTCGATCTCCTGACCTCATGATCCGCCTACCTTGGCCTTCCAAAGTGCTGGGATTACAGGCATGAGCCACTGTGCCCGGCCTAATTTTTGTATTTTTAGTAGAGACGGGGTTTCACCATGTTGGCCAGGCTGATCTTGAACTCCTGACCTCAAATGATCTGCCCGCCTCAGCCTCCCAAAGTGTTGAGATTACAGGCGTGAGCCACCGCGCCCGGCCCAAAGACAACTTTGATAAGAGGAGCTTACAGGTAAATACTCAGTCCAGAAGTGTGCCTGAACCCTAGAATTCCAGAGCTGGGAGGGACCCCATAGGGCACCTGCCCTGCCCAGGCATTTCAAACTTTTCCCAAAGTCAGCACTCATCCGTGCAAGAGAGTCCACACACAGCCTGTTCTCACCATTGTATTCCACTGCAGGACAGAGAGAGTCAGCCACCTGCCATCATCCCCCAGCAAGCTGGGTGGGGGTCCAAAGGGCTTCCTATGATTGACACTTTACCTTTGGGGAGTTTTCTAGACACATGGCAATGCCATCCTGTAGAATAGGACAGATTATCTGCCCCATTTTCCCAATGAAGAAATAAAAGGTCAGAGAGGCAGAGAGACCTCAATAAGGTCTACTTTACTGGTCTACAAGTTTACTGGTCAAAAAGGTCTAGTTTATACAACAAGCCCTAGTGTACTGGGACCCAGGTCATTTGCCCCAGGGACTGTACTCATCCCACTGACTCAGCGAGTCTCTTTGAGGATTCTTGCCATGCTCTGGCCTTATAGACTTTGATGCCTTTTGAAAGCAGCTCAAATCCCAGCGGGTTCCTGAGAATGTCACTTCTGTGCTGCAGGTGCAGGCGTCTGTGTCTCCCCTTGGATTTCAGCTACCTCTTTTATGTCTCAGCCGTGCCCAAGTGGACTGATTTGGGTTAAAACTGTGGATTTATGTAAACTTTCATGATGTGAGGTAAAGAGCACAGGCACCGTGATTGCAGATCTAGGTTTGAGTCCTGTCTTTGACTTTTGGTACTAAGTGACCTTGGTTAGGTCAACTGAAAAAAAAATATTTTTTGTCAAGAAATAAAAATCTAAAGCGTATAAAATGGGCCAGGTGTGGTGGCTCATGCCTGTAATACCAGCAGTTTGGGAGGCTGAGGTGGGTGGATCACCTGAGGTCAGGAGTTTGAGACCAGCCTGACCAATATGGTGAAACCCAATCTCTACTAAAAATACAAAAATTAGCCAGGTGTGGTGGTGGACACCTGTAATCCTAGCTACTCAGGAGGCTGAGGCAGGAGAATTGCTTTGAACCCAGGAGGTGGAGGTTGCAGTGAGCCGAGATTGCACCACTGCACTCCAGCTTGGGTGACAGACTGAGACTCTGTCTCTTTTTTTCTTATCTTTTTTTTTTTTTTGAGACGGAGTCTCGCTCTGTCGCCCAAGCTAGAGTGCAGTGGCCGGATCTCCACTCACTGCAAGCTCCGCCCCCCGGGTTCATGCCATTCTCCTGCCTCAGCCTCCCATGTAGCTCAGACTACAGGCGCCCACCACCGCGCCCGGCTAATTTTTTGTATTTTTAGTAGAGACGGGGTTTCACAGCGTTAGCCAGGATGGTCTCGATCTCCTGACCTCGTGATCTGCCTGTCTCGGCCTCCCACAGTGCTGGGATTACAGGCGTGAGCCACCGCACCCAGCCCGAGACTTTGTCTCAAAAATAAATAAATAAATAAAGTTATGGCGCATCCACAGGATGCAATATCATATAGCCATTTAAAAGAATGGGCTACATCTGAACCAGATGGAAGAAAAGATGCCCAGATATGTTATTAATGGGATGAGGCAACATGCAGAACCTGTGTAAAATAGGACTTTTTTTTTTTTTTGTGACGGAGTCTTGCTCTGTCACCCACACTGGAGTGCATTGGTGCCATCTCTACTCACTGCAGCCTCTGTCTCCCAGGTTCAAGTGATTCTCCTGCCTCAGCCTCCCAAGTAGCTGGGATTACAGGAGTCTGCCACCACGCCTGGCTAGTTTTTGTATTTTTAGTAGAGACAAGGTTTCACCATTTTGGCCAGGCTGGTCTTGAACCTCCTGACCTCAGGTTATCTACCCACCTCAGCCTCCCAAAGTGCTGGGATTACAGGTGTGAGCCACCACGCCTGGCCAAGTAGGATGCTTTTATGCCATATTTAAAAGAATCCACACGGAGCTGTTAATGCTGAGACTTTTGGGGAAAGGGCTCCGTGGAACAGCTAAACTTTTGCTTTTCCTTTTATTCTTTTCTGTGGAATTGGCATTGCCTACCAACACCGATTCAGTGTCATTCCACGGTGGCCCTGGGGCATGGTGCTTTTTTTCATGGATCAGCTCTGCCTGACACCACCATGCAGCAGGCTGTACTGTGAGCCCCATTTTGCAGGTGAGAGAAACGAGGCACAGAGAAGTTAGGTAACTTGCTTAAAGACATGTGACAAGTAAGAGGTGGAGCTGGTATTCAAACTCAGGCGGTGGAGGTCTGGAGTCCCTACTTTTAGCTACTAAATGACACTGTCTCCCAGTGTATTATTTTTATCTATTTAAAAATTCAAAAAATTTCTGTGTTATAGACCATTTTTTACTTCTTCACATGCTTTAAAAAAAAAAACAAAACAAACAAAAAAGAAAACAGAGGCCAGGCACGGTGGCTCTCACCTATAATCCCAGCACTTTGGGAGGCCGAGGCGGGTGGATTAACTGTGGTCAGGAGTTTGAGACCAGCCTGGCCAACATGGTGAAACCCTGTCTCTACTAAAAATACAAAAAATAGCCAGGCGTGGTGGCATGCGCCTGCAGTCCCAGCTACTCGGGAGGCTGAGGCAGGAGAATTGCTTGAACCTGGGAGACAGAGGTTGCAGTGAGCTGAGATTGTGCCATTGCACTCCAGCCTGGGCAACAGAAAGACTTCATCTCAAACAAAACAAAACAAAAAAACAGAAACAATGCATGGCCCATGATGAATTGTTTTATTATCTGTGACTCTTACTGTTCATTGGCTGCTTCTGTCCCTGTCTGATCACAGCCTGTTGGGAGGCACAGGCGGGGGAAGAACGTGGCTTTGGGAGCTGGGGGACCCTCATTCTCATCCCAGATCTGCACAAACTGCAGCATGACCTTGGCCAGGCCCCTTCCCCTCCTTGGCCTCAGCCTCCATCTGTAGAGCTGGGCCGATGCTGGAGCCAGTGACCTCTGAGGGCCCTCCTGCACAAGGATTCTCTGCCTCTTTCTGATCTATTTTTGCCTGACGCCTCTCCCAGGGGCCTATGGGCCTGAGCTAATTTTCCTGGCTGGCCCCAATCCAGGCAGCTCAGGTGGAGAGTGCCCAGCTAATGAGGCCAAGGTCATGGTCCAGTTAGCGTCTCTCGGAGGAACCGTGGCTTTTCAGCCGGACTGTAGCTCCCTGACCAGTCACTGGGCTCAGGTAGAGGCAGGCCCTGGAGGAGAGGACAATAGCAAAGCTGGATCCCGCAAGGCATCACTTCCAGTAGGAGCTGTCCAGGGCCCGGGGCTCAGATACGCTTTGTGACTGCAGGGCAGCATGTCCAGGCTCATGTCAACATACGAGGATGATTCAAGGAGTGTGTAGGTTGGGGGTCAGGGAGAGGACCAGGTGGATAACCAAGTACCTGCAAGTATACCCACACCTGTCAAGTCAGGAAGATGAGAACCAATTCTACCTTTAAATCTAAAGCAGATTGGGAGATCGAGGCGGGAGGATCACCTGAGGTCAGGAGTTTGAGAGCAGCCTCGTCAACATGGCGAAACCCCGTCTCTACTAAAAATACAAAAATTAGCCAGGCGTGGTGTCGGGCTCCACCTCCCAGCTACTCGGGAGGCTGAGGCATGAGAATTGCTTGAACCTGTGAGGCGAAGGTTGCATTGAGCCAAGATCACGCTATTGCGCTCCAGCCTGGGAGACAGAGCGAGACTCTGTCTCAAAAAAAAAAAAAAAAAAAAAAAATTCTAAAGCAGAGCACATGTCCACATTCACCCACAGCATGGCTCCCTCTTTCTAACACCAGAACTTTCCTTCTTTCTACATGAGCCATTTCCACCACTTTTTAATCAGGTGTGAGCCACCATACCTGGAAAATTATTTATTTTTAAAGACTCGTTAAGTGTAGTCGTGAGAAGGGGGAAAGAGTAGAACAAAGAGTTTGATCTGCTCTGACTGAACGGTCAATCAAGATAACGCACCACCTTCGGATCAGCTGATTCCATTTATCTAACATTCTTAAATGGACCTGATTATAGACATGAAGAATAGATTAGCAATTGCCAAGGCTTAAATAGGGATCACGGTGGGAGAGAAGTGGGCGAGGCTATAAAAGGGCAACAAGAGGGATTCTTGTGGTGATAGAAATATTCTATATCTTGATTATATCAATGCCAATATCCTGGTGGTGATATTGAAGAGGCTAAAGCTACATTTGGTACAATAAAATACAATTAGCAGCCTATAACCCCAAAGGAGAAAACTGGCCAGTTATGTATTAATTCTTTGTGTGTTTGCATATGTGACATTTAAATGCTTAATTTATATGCCGACATTTAGCATTTTTGCAAGATGTTACTATTAACGGAAACTGAGTAAAGGGTACATGGGATCTCTCCGGATTACTTTCTACAAATACCAATAAAAATGTTAATTTAAAAAAATAGAATGAGGCCAGGTATGGTGGTTCATGCCTGTAATCCCAGAGCTTTGGGATTTGTAATCCCAAGGTGGGAGGAGTTCAAGACCAGCCTGGCCAACATAGCAAGACCCCATCTCTACAAAAAATTTAAAAACTTAGCTGGGTGTGGTGGCGTATGCCTGTAGTCCTAGCTACGGCAGAGGCGGAGGCAGGAAAATCACTTGAGCCTGGAAGGTCGAGGCTGCAGGGAGCTATGATGGTGCCACTATACTCTAGCCTGGGTAACAGGGCAAGAGAATGAGGCAGAGGGGAGCCCAGCCTGGCAGGAAAGGGAAGTTGTATTAGTGAAGGTTCTCTAGAGAGACAGAACTAATAGGATAGATGTATATATGCAGGGGAGTTTATTAAGGAGTATTGACTGACATGAACACAAGGTGAAGTCCCACAACAAGCTGTTTACAAACTGATGAGCAAGGAAGTCAGCCAGAGTCCCAAAATCTCAAAAATAGGGAAGCTGACAGCACAACTTTTAGTCTGTGGCCAAAGGCCTGAGAGCTCCTGGTGAACCAATGGTGTAGGTCCAAGAGTCCAAAAGCTGAAGAACTTGGAGTCTGATGTTCGAGGGCAGGAAGCATCCAGCACGGGAGAAAGACCATGGAAGGGAGTGAAGGCGGGAAGACTCAGCAAGTCTAGTCCTTCCACTTTCTTCTGCCTGCTTAATTCTAGCCGTGTTGGCAGCGGATTAGATGGTGCTCACCCCGACTGAGGGTGGGTCCGCCTCTCCCAGCCCACTGACTCAAATGTTAATCTCCTTTGGCCTCGTCCTCACAGACATACTCAGGAACGATACTTTGCATCCTCCAATCCTATCAAGTTGACACTCAATATTAACCATCACAGAGGGCTTCCAATGCAGTGACGGTCGACATGAGTTCCTCAAGGTTAGTTTGCAGGTCAGAAGGGAGAGGACAGGAGGCCTGAGGCAGGTGGGACAGCAAGTGACAGTGGGCTGCTTGGGTCTTCCTTCCCCAAAGTCATCCTGGGGCGGTGAGACTTTGGGCCATTCACAGATGCATTCATGAAAATGTTGCTATCTCCCAACTTGTTCATAAAAATGTTAAGTGATGGACAAAATGATGTCTTTACATTTTTCTTAAATGTTTGGTTCCTGCTGTGGCTTATCTGGTAGAGAGACTCATCAGAGGAGAAAATGAAGGAAGATTCCCTTGTCAAACATCACACCAGAGAGCCAGCGTCTTTGTTCAGCCTGTCAGGATCATCTTTCACATTCAATTTAGAAAAACGGCAGATGTTAATGTTTTTCCTGGTAAGAGATAATTTCTTGTTAAAGTGTTTGGGTTTTTTTCCCCCTCTTGGTATGCCTAGTCTTGCTTTTTATATGATAACAGCTTAGGGGTGGAAAGAATGAGAATTTGGGTGACAGAGACCCTTACATTTGAATCTTAATTCCACCACTTAGAGACTATGGTCATGACCTTGAGTCAGTCTCCCTGAGTTTCACTGCCTGAGACTAATCATACTGAATAGGCCAGTATTGCCAAACCCCTGTGCTAGGATGGGGATTAATGAGAAAACATTTGCCGAAAAACCTAGTATACCTCATATAATACCTGACACATAGTAGGTGCTCAATAAGTGATACTCATGGATTTTTTTTTTGAGACAGAATCTTGCTCTGTCACCCAGGCTGGAATGCAGTGGCGTGGTCTCAGTTCACTGCAACCTCCACCTCCCAGGTTCAAGCGATTCTCCTGCCTCAGTTTTCCAAGTAGCTGGGATTACAAGTGTGCACCACCATGCCTGGCTAATTTTTGTATTTTTAGTAGAGACAGGGTTTCACCATGTTGGCCAGGCTGGTCTTGAACTTCTGACCTCAGGTGATCCGCCTGCCTCACTCTCCCAAAGTGCAGGGATTTTACAGTTGTGAGCCACCGCTCCTGGTCAATAAGTGATACTCATTGTTAATGACAATTCTAGTTTATCTAAGGAATTAAAGCTACATACTTTCATAGTGCTCTACAAACAGCTTCCCGGTTTCCAGGAGCTTTGCTTATATCAGCCAGGATAGTCTAGGTTATGCTGCAGTAAAAAACAAGCCCCAAGGCTGGGCATGGTGGTTCATGCCTGTAATCCCAGCACTTTGGGAGGTCGAGGCGGGCGGATCACCTGAGGTCAGGAGTTCGAGACCAGCCTGACCAACACGGGGAAACCCTGTCTCTACTTAAAAATTCAAAATTAGCGCCGGGCGCGGTGGCTCAAGCCTGTAATCCCAGCACTTTGGGAGGCCGAGACGGGTGGATCACGAGGTCAGGAGATCGAGACCATCCTGGCTAACACGGTGAAACCCCGTCTCTACTAAAAATACAAAAAAAACTAGCCGGGTGAGATGGCGGGCGCCTGTAGTCCCAGCTACTGGGGAGGCTGAGGCAGGAGAATGGCGTAAACCCGGGAGGCAGAGCTTGCAGTGAGCTGAGATCCGGCCACTGCACTCCAGTCCGGGCGACAGAGCGAGACTCCGCCTCAAAAAAAAAAAAAAAAAAAAAAAAAAAAAAAAATTCAAAATTAGCTGGGCGTGGTAGCGCATGCCTGTAATCCCAGCTGCTCTGGAGGCTGAGGCAGGAGAATCGCTTGAACCTAGAAGGTGGAGCTTCCAGTGAGCCGAGATCGTGCCATTGCACTCCAGCCTGGGCAACTAGAGTGAAACTCTGTCTCAAAACAAACAAACAAAAAAAGACAAAGAACAAAACAAAACCCAAACCAACCAACCAAACAAAAACCACCAAAAAACAAGCCCCTGATCCCAGTGGTTCACAACTGCAAAGGCTACTTCTTGCTCATGTTACATGTCCATCATGGGGCAGGTGCAGCTCTGCTCTGGTTGTCTTCTCCCCTGGACTCATGATCATGGAGTAACCACTTTCTGGAAGATTGCTGGTTGCCACAGTAGAGGAAAAGGGTCTTATATCAGCATTCATTGCTGTGGCTTAGAAATGACACATATTATTTCCATTCAAAACTCGTTTGTCCAGAACTGGTTACATATTCCCACCCAGCCATAAGGAGACCAGGAAGAATAATCCCACCGTGCATTTGGAAAGGGAAAAGCCAGACAAATGTGGCCAACAGCCCTAGTGACTACCACCACAGTGCTTTTGAAAACCCCTGCCCAGAGCAGAGGGATGGAGGCTCAGCATGGCGGTGGGAGGAAGGGAGGAGCCAGAGGGGAATGAGGAGGAGCCAGGGGTCCTGGTATAGAGGGCCACCCATCCTAGGTCAATGTGCAGGCTGGGGCCAGAGGAACGCTGGGCGCCTTTCTCATCTGGACCCAGACCCAGACTGACCCCGGGGCAATTCCGTTCTGCAGTCAAACAAGACAGTCCCGCTAGAATGTGGCAGTCACAGGCTTTCAATATGGAAGGTGTAGCTGCCTGGACGCCTTTTCTTTTTTCTTTTTCTTTTTTTTTTTTTTTCTCTGTTTGTTTTTTTGAGACGGAGTCTAGCTCTGTCACCCAGGCTGGAGTGCAGTGGCATGATCTGGGCTGATTGCGCCTCGGCAAGATCTCGACTGACTCGCGTCCCCGGTTCAAGCGAATTCTCCTGCCTCAGCCTCCCGAGTAGTTGGGATTACAGGAGCGCACCACCACGCCCGCCTAATTTCTGTATTTACTAAAAATACAGAGATGGGGTTTCATCATGTTGGCCACGCTGATCTCGAACTCCCGACCTCGAGCGATCAGCCCGCCCAGCCCGCCCGAGCCTCCCAAAGTGCTGGGATTACAGGAGTGAGCCACTGCGCCCGTCCAGAAGCTGTGTTTTCCCGGCATTCCACTTCACGAGCAAAACTGTCACAGAGTAGTATTTCCCTGGCTCCACCCCTCCGGCTCTGCTGGATCCCTGAACCTATTCACTTACTCTAAAGTGTTCTCAACTTGGCCTCCCTGGCTCGCTCCTGGTACAGACATTTACTCCTCCTGCTCCCGCTTTGTGCCTCTGTTACTGCTGACGTCAGAAGCAGCAGCTCGGACCGCCTGTCCTCCAAGGTCCCGGGCTGCGGCTGCGCAGCGCCAACAGCACAATGTGTGTGCCGACAGCGCCACCTCCTGGCCCTGCCGAGGCTGTTGGTAACACACAGGGCTGGCTGTGTGCCCGCTTTTTTACTGCAGCCCTCAAAATTCAGCAGGAGGCCTGGCTGGGGGAGCTTGAGTGGCTGACACTGTGGTCTGGTCAGTTTCCATTCTGACCCATGCTGGCTTTCTTTCAGATTCTAGAACTCAGTTCTTCTCTGGGCCTCCCTCCCAGCCACAAGCCTTTAAATATGCGACCTGCAGCTGGGATCCCCTCACCACCACTCTTCTCCCTAACCTTCTTCATCCCTTGGCGGACCTTGAAGACTTAGCTGAGGCCGGGTGCAATGGCTCACACCTGTAATCCCAGCACTTTGGGAGGTTGAGGCGGATGCATCACTTGAGGTCAGGAGTTTGAGACCAGCCAGGCCAACATGGTGGAACCTTGTCTCTACTAAAAATACAAAAATTAGCTGGGCGTGGTGGCGGGCACCTGTACTCCCAGCTATTGGGGAGGTTGAGGCAGAAGAATCGCTTGTACCCGTGAGTCAAGATTGCTGTGGGTCAAGACTGAGTCACTGCACTCCAGCCTGGGCAACAGAGCGAGATCCTGTCTCAAAGGAAAAAAAAAGTCTTAACCGAAATGTCACTTTCCCGACTCCTCAAATTTAGTCAAGCCCTGCTGCTATGACATCTCTCCCCTTCTTGCTGGACGGATTGGCAATGTTGGAGACTCATGGATCAAGAGCATTTCCTAACAGTACACGGAGGTTTCAGAATCCTTGTGCACATCAATGCCTCCCTGCTGGGACGCGGCTCACACACACTTTGTGATCCTCAGAGGTGAGATGCAGGTCTATCAAACGTGCTGGCCTTGGTGAGAAAGCCTCTGTGGGTTTCTTGTTCATCCCAATAAGCTGATTCAGGAAAGGAAGCATCTCCTTCCTTCTCTGTTTGCCATGGAGGACTCACACCTTTCTTGTTCCCAGGAGAGTGGACATCTGCTTGCCAGTGCAGGCCTGGTGCTCACTGGAGGCTGGAGAAGGCACCCCCAAGAAACGTTCAAGGCATGACAGCTATCCAAGAGACCTCTAGTCCCCCAACAGCTGGTCATCAGCCCGATTTTGTTCCTGGTATTGTTTAAAAAATTAAAGAAATTCAGTGAAAGTGTAAGCAGACAGGCATAGGTAGTAGGTAAACTAGGATTCACTCTTACTGGGAGATACCACCCAGGTTTTGAAAAGATACAGAAGGCAAAAGAAACTGCATTTGGTATAATAAAATACAATTAGGCAGAGCACCATGGCTCATGCCTGTAATTCTTTGGGAGAAAAGACAGTCCCTTCTTTACTCTGTCCCCTAGCCATGACCAACGTCTCAAAGGTCCCCTGGGGCACATCTGTGTCTCTCCCCTGGAAATTGGAGTACCTGAAAGAAAACCCTTGGAGGCAGCAGGCAGTGGAACTGAGGCCTGTAGAGTAGCTGGTTCCCTACCGCTGAGAGCCCTGAGGCTTTCTGGGTCTCTGGTCTTCCCTGAGTCTGTTTTTAAAAAATGTGCATGCACACACACACCCATGGATTTCTTTATTTCTGTGAGCTTTCTCTCTGGGTCATTCAAAATATATGCCTCTACTCTTGAGATAGCGAGATTTTTAAAGATCTTTCATTTGTTTTGTTTTTGCATTTGTCTTGGTTTTGCTTTGCTGCGTTCTGCTTGCATCCAAAGGGTCCTGCCTAATAGAAAAATTGGCACCAAAGGGCTGGTTGCAGACCCCAAACCCCCAGGGTAATTGGTACAGGTGGAATCATCTTTTGTGTTGAGAAGTGGAGAGCAATGGTGAACCCTCCTCACCCGCCTCATTCTGGGGAGCACCTGCTGTCAGCTGGTGGAAAGGTGGCAAGGAGTGCCGGGACGTGAAGCAGGACCACTCACTTTGGACAAATGCCTGCCTTTGACATTTTTCCTGAAGGCGTCCAATAAATTGTGGCTGTTGATATTTTTGGCTGACTCTCCTACGAAAAGCAAATTCAGAAACTGTTTCTATAGGTTTCTGGTTACATGATGAATTTCATCCTCACTAGATCTTCTAAGCGCACAGGAGGGCCCTGATGGGGAGAGAGTGGTGTGCTGGTTCCTCTCCTGCTGTCACAAAGCCCCACAGACACCGTGGCTTAAACCAACACAAAGTTGTTCTTTTCCAGTAGAGTCCTAAAATCAAGGTGTGGGCAGGGCTTTGTTCCTTGGGGAGGCTCTGGGAGAAGCCATTCCCTTGCCTTTTCCAGCTTTTAGAGGCACCTGCTGTCCTCAGCTCCTGGCTTCTCCCTTCATTTTCAAGCCAGCCTTGTAGCATCCTCTGATCTCTCAGTCTCTCTCCCCTTCTATCATCACATCTCCTTTTCTCCCTCTTACCCTACTGTCTCTGCCTGATAAGGACCCTTGTGGATACCTTGGGTCTACCCAGATAATCCCAGATAACCTCCCATCTCCAGATCCTTGACTGGATCACACCTGCAAGGTCCCTTTTATGATAGAAGATGACATAAATCAAGTCCCATGGTTAGGACATCCACATCTGTGGGGGGACTGTTATTTAGCCTAACACAAGATGTATTCAGAAAATTGCAATAGGGATACCTGAGGGGAATTGAAGGATCCCAATTCCAAGCCACATCTAAGGACGCTTCCGAGGTGCAGCTCCTGATGGAGTAAGACGCTCCACCTCTGTTCCTGTCTGCCGCTGCCCACCTCTCTGTTTCTAGACAGCCAGTGTTCAAGTCAGTAAGGCCTTGAGAGTGAACTGCAGAATGGAAAGGAGTGAGATGCTGCATCAGGAGAAAGAGCTCACCATCAAAGTCCAAAGAGCTGGAGACCATTTATTTGCATGGTGGGGTCTGAGGGAGGTCTGCAAGGAAGGGGAATCATCATTTGGATTCCTTGTCACGGTCATCCTCAGCTGGCACAGTTTGCTCCAGCAGCAGGCTGGGATTCCATCTGTGCCCAGGGTTGTCCATGCCATCCTCAACTAAATGCTGATCACTTCTTTGTGACATAAAAAGCCAGAAATTAGTTGGCATGATGAAGAAGAAGGAGGACTCAAAGTGTGTAGAAGACTGAAATGCTTGATTTGATATCTGAAGCACTTCCTGCACACAATGTTTCCTGCCAGGGCCTGAAAGATTTCCCGCTCCTTTAATGAGAAGAGTCGGTGGATAACCAGGAACTCTCTATAATAGGGGAGGGGCTGGGACCCTGGTCTCTTTAGGGTGGGAGAAATTCCAGGAGGTCAACTGTGAGGGAGGCAGGTAACTGCCAGAAGAGAAGAGAGTGCAGGCGCCAGGTCAGGCACCAGGAGGACGCATGATCAGGGCTCAGGGACATTTGACAGGAACAAAGTTCCAAAACAGAGCTGGAAGACAGTCCACTGACTTTGCAAAACCCCCATTCTGGTGAGTGGATACCTGTTACAGGTCATCATGCTGGCTAGTCCCTGCTTGTCACCCAATTCTCAGGCCTGGGTCAGAGGGGGAGATTATAGGGCACAAGTCATTAGTGAATATCTATATAAATTTACCTTTGATTAAGTCCATCAGGGCCCCACCCTCACCTGGTCATCATTTTTTAAATTCCTGGGTGGATAACTGCGATGAATACTCTTGGAAGCTGCAGAATGTTCACCCAGACCCACGGACGGGGACTATTTCAGTGACATACACCAGTGGAGGCCATTGGTTTTACATACCTGCCTAAATATTTTAATCAAAGTCAACACCAAATTCATGAAGGAGTTAGAGAGGGAGTTACAGAGATTTCTGCCATCATCAGTGTTTAAAGGGAGCAGAAGCAGTGATTCCTGTGACTCACCTGTTCACCTCTCCAGAGTGGCTAGTCTTCCACAGGGAAACAGCTGTTTGTTTTCCATCAGGAGAACAAAGTAGGAAGCTCATCAATGGAAGCTGCCATGCCTAAGTTGTTCTTGTTAATGAAACAAACACAGTCTACAGCTCTCAGTCTGTATGAATCAGGTTTCTTGGTCGAGCACCTTACTGAGGCCAGACCATCAAGGAGCTTAGACCCCACGAGAATGACTTTGTCCATAAGTAAGAAGAACATTGAGTGGAACAATGAAAGACTTGTGTCAGTTGCAGCAACGGTCAGTGGTGGTTGCAGCCTTGACCTCACCTCTTTATTTTCTACAAATACACACGCACAAAATGCTGAGATAGAAGCTGCCAATGGACCAAAAGAAAAACGTGTGCTGAGGACAGTGTGCTGAGGCCCTCGTCCTGTGACATAACTTCAGCAGGCAGAAGGTGGAGATGCTGTGTGTGGCTCTCATTGGAGAAGAGACAAGTGCATTTGTCTTTTTCCTTGGGATGACTGGATTCATAACAGACACGGAGAGTTCTTTTTGTTTGTATGAGAAGGAGAGTGTGTGTGTGGTAGCAAGTGATTGGCTGTATACAATAAGCACAAATTCAGGTGGCTGTTTGGCCAGAGGCTTCCCATTAGGGTTTGTGTCCCTGTTACCCATCCCCATTCCTGATACCATAGCCTCACTGATTAGTTCAAGAAGGGTCACTGACCTAAGCTATTCTGTCTACTGAGAATGTGAAACTTGAATCAGAGACACCAGGAATCAAAGCGTGTGGAGCTAAGCCAGGTACGGGCAGAGCCCTGAAAGGGCAAACCATGCTTTCCCGATGTTGGTAATGGTCTGCTCGTGTCCTTCCGAAATCTGTAGATTTTGTTCTTGCTTCCGTTTTCTGAACTGCTCTAGTTCTCATCCGATGAATCTTCTATTTTGTTTAAGATGGCTAGATTCCGTTTCTGTTGCTTGCAACTGAAAAATTTTTAACCAATACTAGCAGTACAGTGGAATCGCATCAAATGCAGGTAGAATGATGGCATTTCAACTCTAAGTGTCAGGGCAAATGGTGGACGGATCACTGAAGAAGTAAATTACTCAGTGCCAGAAACATTCAAAGCTGAAGTGAAATGTGTGAAAATAACTGACAAACAAATGAAACACATTGTTGGGGTGTTAGGCAAGTCGGTAGCCATGGCTCTTTTGACTTCATGAGGAAGAAATAGACCAACCAACCGAAGGTCAGGGAAACCTTGGCTGATGGAGAGTTACAGGGACTGAGGCAAGTGTTCTGCAGGATGCTACACAAAAAAGGACTAAGGAGGCCCTGGGTGCAATTTATGAATGACTTAGGAGAGGTTCTGGGGTGATTTTGTGCATTCTGTATCTCTTGCCCCTGCTCTGGGCTCCAGCCAAGGTGCCGACAGGCTCTATACATGGAAATACAGATAATTAATGCCCACTGGGACAAGCCCATGGGGGACAGGAGCAGTGGTTACAGGCCTCCCTCTCTCCTCCCTGCAGAGGAACATTCTGAGGACAATCCTTGAAGACTCCTCAGGAGGTCTCCAATCGCCCACATGGGTGACCCTATCAAGAATTTCTCCAGGCATCAGCCTTCTGTCCTTCTCTGGGTCATTCCTCCCAGTCTCCCAGTCCCGCTCCTAGAATCACTTCCCAAACAAATCATCTGCATGGGATCCTTGCCTAGGGCTCTCCCTTCAGGGGAACTCAGGCCACAGCAGCCTACATTAGACAGCATGAAGGCTCTGGGCTTTTGTGCTAAGAGTAATAGGAAGCCATTGAAGACATGGAAGCAGGTGCTTGAAGAAATCTATGTTCTTACGGGTCAAACTGGCCCAGTGTGGAGGATGGGCTGGGATAGTGGCAGGGGCCGTGTAACAGGGAAGACCATTCTGGAAGCTTTTGCAGGAGTCTGAGTGAAATGAGAGGGCTGACGGGATGAGGGTGTTTGCTGACTGGGTGAGGGTGTTTGCTGTCTGGATGAGGGTGTTTGCAGACTGGATGAGGGTGTTTGCAGACTGGGTGAGAGTGTTTGCTGTCTGGATGAGGGTGTTTGCAGACTGGATGAGGGTATTTGCAGACTGGGTGAGGGTGTTTGCAGACTGGATGAGGGTGTTTACAGACTGGATGAGGGTGTTTGCTGTCTGGATGAGGGTGTTTGCAGACTGGATGAGGGTGTTTGCAGACTGGATGAGGGTGTTTGCTGACTGGATGAGGGTGTTTGCAGACTGGATGAGGGTGTTTGTTGACTGGATGAGGGTGTTTGTTGACTGGATGAGGGTGTTTGCTGTCTGGCTGTCTCTCTCTGTTCCTCTATTTCTCATGGACTTTCTCTCAACCTACACACAGGTCCCTCTGATCTTAGTCAGCCTTGTGTGGCCCATGTCATTCGTGGGCCCTGGCTGCTAGATGGGGACCATGCCTGCACTCGGGCCAAGCCAGATGTCTACAAGCTTTCCCTGAGTGCCTCAGGGGCCACTGGGCACTGGGGTCGCAGAGAAATGACCGACCAGAAGAGCGAGCAGAAGGCGCCATGGAGGCCTAGCTCCCTGAGTCCCTGGAAGAAGGATCATGAGGAAGTGAAGTCAGGTGCCCAGAGCCTAGGGGAGCCCATCCATCAGCATCACAAAGGAAAACACATAGGTCAGTGTTGCTTGAACCCAAGTCTCCAGAACACAAGAGGAGAGAGCCAGGTGGACCTGAGGTATCATCTTGTCCAGCCTCCCTGTCCCAGCTGATGAGGAAACTGAGGCTCAGAGAGGCGGGGTTTCTTGACTGCAGGCTGGTTCATCTCCTCAATGCACCACAAAGTGTTCCTGGCACCTGGTTTTGCTTTTCTTTTGCTTGTTTTTTTTTGTTTGTTTGTTTTTTGTTTTGGTTTTTCTTTTTGTTTTGTTTTTTGCTTTTTTTTTTGTTTTTTGTTTTGTTTTTTTTTGTTGTTTTTTTTTTGTCGGGTGGGATGGAGTCTCGCTCTGTCTTCCAGGCTGGAGTGCAGTGGCACTATCTCAGCTCACTGCAACCTCCACCTCTTGAGTTCAAGCAATCCGCATGCCTCAGCCTCCTTAGTAGCTAAGATTACAGGTGCCCACCACCATGCCCAACTAATTTTTGTATTTTTAGTAGAGAAGGGGTTTCACTATGTTGTCCTGGCTGGTCTCCAACTACTGACCTCAGGTAATTCACCCGCCTCGGCCTCCCAAATTGCCAGGATTTCAGGCCTGAGCCACTGTGCCCAGCCTCCTTTAATTTTTCTTCACAAATCAATGACTTCTCCAGCACAGAATTTGGAGTTTCACTGGAATGTCGTCAGTCTCTCAGTGTACCCTGGCCCCAAGCAGGGCTGACATTTGTCTGCTGACATCATCACCATCACCTTTACCACTCTTCGGACAAACTTGAGACAGGAACTTGCCCCCAAAGTGGGAAAGGAACCACGAGACAAAGGAATGACTCGAATAAGTCCAGTTTGGTGAATAGGTGAGTTTATTAGGACTTACACACTCCTGCCTCAGCCTCCTGAGTAGCTGGGACTACAGGGGCATGCCACCACACCTGGCTAATTTTTTGTATTTTTAGTAGAGACGTAGTTTCACCATGTCTACTAAAGATGGTCTCCATCTCCTGACCTCATGATCCACCCACCTTGGCCTCCCAAAGTGCTTGGATTACAGGCATGAGCTAGCATGCCCAGCCAATTATTTTTATTTTTATTTTAACAAAACCCACATTCCTGTGCCTTCTTATAACGTTTTTACCAAAAACACGTCCTACCTTTTGTCACAGGTGTAACTGGCTGGGACCAACATTGTGGACAGTAAAATAATTTGCCCAAGACAATCATGGGTAAAGAAAAGCAGATTTATTAGAGAAAGTACAAAGTACAAAAGTGCAATGGTCAGCACAGCAAAGAAGGGCCGTCTGCCAAGTGGCAGGGGCTGAAGGCAATTTTATAGGGTTGTGCTGGAGGGGCTACCGGCGGAACGAGGTGCAGCTGGGGTTCCATGCAGAGTGAGGCATTTGGGAGCAGGATGTCATGCTAGTGATCAGCTGTCTCTCAGAACTATTGCTCTCCCCCACCTGGGGCCCTTTCCTCGTTGTTGCTTACTTACCTTGCTAGGACTCCACACAAATTCCTCCTTATCAGATTTTAGCCAGGACATACAGCTGATATTTCTGGCTTTTTACCTTCTTTACCAAAGGTAACCTCCTAAGTGAAAACAATAGCACTTAACTAAGGTTATTACTGAACCAAGGATGCATGGATTCCCCCTATTCTCTGGCTACACACTAGACTGAATCTGAGCTAAGCTCTTTGTAGCAGGACGAGCCGCAGACAAAACTCCTTAGACACCGGATTAAAGAAGGAAGAGGTTTTTTTATTAGACCGGGAGTGTTGGCAGACTCGCGTCTTAAGAGCCGAGCTCCCTGAAAAATAAATACTTGACCTTTTTAAAGGCTTACGACTTTAAGGGGTCCACGTGAAAGGGTCATGATAAATCGAGCAAGCGTGGGAAATGTGACTGGGGCCTACATGCATTAGCTAACAGAACAAAAAGTTTTACAATGCTTTTTTTTTGCATACAGTGTCTGGGATTTACAGATAACACAAGTAGTTTAGGTCAGGGGTTGATGTTATTGTTATCACTTTTTTTAACTCCTAGGGCTGGGTGGTGTTGCCAAGGTTGTCTGGCTATTTATCTTACTTTTGTTTCTTTCTCTCTTTCCTCCTGTCTTGTGAACTAGGCAAGGTGGGGGAAGGAGGGCAGCAGGAGTAGTAATGGTCTCCTTCCTTATTTTCACCGTATTACTATCTTTCCAGGTGTAAACTTAACCTTATCCCCATCGCACTTCCTTGGGTTATTCTGAAAGTCTCTACAATACTCTGGTTTTCCCGACGCATATACAACGTGAAACACCGTCTTGTCTATAAGTTCATTTATCTCACTAACAGCAGTCATACCAATATGTTTTTATGACCACTTCAAAAGAAGAAGTTTTAGTAGCTGAATTATCAACTACAAACCTCAAATGACTCTGTGGTTGCAGACCACCATACCACACGTATGAAGAACCAGCTTACGTAAAATCCTAGATGAGAAAGGAAGGAATCAAACCTCCTAAAACTGGTTCCAAACCAGCTTCATAATCACTATGACTTTCTCAATTAAAATATATTAGTAAAAATAATTACATAACTTTGTCAAAGTTAACTTACACGTTAAAATTATTTATATCTTTATGGTATATCCATTTAAACTAGGCTTCCAAGATGCTATGTCACCTATCACAGAAGGAAGAACTTCTTCATTTCCATGACCACACCCATGTGATCATTTTCTTTTTTCTTTTTTTTTTTTTTTTTGAGATGGAGTCTCACTCTCGACTCCTGTTGCCCAGGTTGCAGTGCAATGGCACGATCCTGGCTCAATGCAAGCTCCGCCTACTGGGTTCAAGTGATTCTCCTACCTCAGCCTCCCACGTTGCTGGGATTACAGGCATGTGCCACCATGCCCAGCTAATTTTGTATTTTTAGTAGAGACAGGGTTTTTCCTTGTTGATCAGGCTGGTCCTGAACTCCCAACCTTAGGTGATCCACCCACCTCGGCCTCCCAAAGTGCTGGGATTACAGGTGTGAGCCACCACTGCACCTGGCTGTGATAATTTTCTTAATTAGTTCATTAGTACTTTATATTACCTCCCTGATACTAACAAATTATCTTGCACAAGCACTATCGATGCCCAAGAAGTAGAGACAATATGAACTATGTTACTTGCTAGTATCTTAATTGTTCTCCCATCATTAAGTGTTCTAATACATCATAGATGAAATTAATAACCTCTCCCTTACTGTCAAAACTATAGGGCATCAATGATATTGAAGCTACAAATATACAGATTATGAAGACCTAAGTTTTGACTCCTACATAATTCCCACAAAATCAAGAGAGCTGTGGCTACTTGAAGTTGACGGTTGAGTAATTCTCCCTATAGAAATATTAATTCATATGCTAATTTCATCAGAAGATGTCCTATATCCGTGAGCCACATCATCATTAGGCCTAAAAATAGTTGCAATCCCAGAGCATTTAAACCAAGCAATCTTAACATCTGCATGACCAGACCTTTACTACAGACAATGCCCGGAAATCTGCAGATCCAACCACAGCTTTATACCCATTGTTCTTGAACTAGTTCCTCTAAAGCACTTCAAAAACTGGTCAGCCTGTATATCATAATACCACTGTGAAGCTAATTGTCATTAACCTTTTAAGTTAAAGACTGAGAGCCAGGATTTCTCCACAGTCAAATGTCCCAACTAAACACATCTATGTTATTTACTATGATTTTATCTATAATCGTATCACTCTTTATCTTATTTCAATTAACATTCTCAAAATTTACCTCCCCAATAAGCTCAACACTGAAATTCTTTGAATCACAGAAACCTGAAATTCCCTGAGAAATAAAATGAATGAAAATATATTTACCTTTCATTGCCCCAACAGTAATAGGAAGACCCGAAGCTACAATCTCCTATTTCCAAATATTTTATTTCTATCATCTAGTCACCTGATTAACAGCTCGCTAATCTCCGTACAACAGCGACTAATTCAACCTGCATTAAAACAAATGATAACACATAATACTAATGGATGAAGTTGATCCCTTATACTAATTTCATGTCTTCTATTTATTGGCTCAATTAATTTACTAGGACGCTTCCCATTCACACCAACTACTCAACTCTCAATAAATTTAGGTATAGCTGTTCCAATATGAGCAGGAGCATTAATTGCTGACTTTTGTCACAAAACAAAAGCATCCCTTTGCTTATTTCCTACCACAAGGAACACCTGTTTTGCTTATCTTTTTTCTGGTCATCGTCAAAACCATTAGCCTTTTCATTCAACCAATAGCCTTATCCATATGATTGACAGCCAATATTACAGCTGTAAATGTAAATTATACATATAATTGCAGGTGCTACCTTAGTATCAACATCTATTAGCCTACCCACAGCCTCAGTCCCATTTATCACCTTGATTTTACTAGCCATTCTTGAATTTGCCATGGCTTTAATCCAAGCGTATGTTTTTACAATTTTTTTTTTTTTGAGACAGAGTCTAGCTCTGTCACTCACACTGAAGTGTAGTGGCATGATCTTGGCTTACTACAGCCTCGAACTCCTGGGCTCAAGTGATCCTCCAGCCTAGCATCTGGAGTAGCTGGGACTACAGGTGCATGTCACCATGCCTGACTTTTCTTTTATTTTGTATTTTTTGGTTAGATGGGGTTTTACCATGTTACCCAGTCTGATATCAAACTCTTAGGTTCAAGTAATTTACCTGCCTTGGCCTCTCAAAGTGGGATTATAGGTGTGAGACACCACAATCCTTGGTTTTTACACTTGATAGCACTTTACGACCCATGAAACCCAAGCATATGATAGAGTAAGCTTCAGCCCTTGGCTATTCACAGGGGCTCTCACAACTTCTGTAACACTTGTTATAAGGCACTCGTTATAACATCTGTCTTAGCCATATGATTCCACTTGAACTCAATTAGTTTACTAACCCTAGGCCTACTAACTAATACATTAACAATATATCAATCATAATGAGACAATATCAGAGAAGGCACATTCCATGGCCACTACTTGTCAATTGTCCAAAAGGGCCTTAGATATGGAATAATTTTATTTATCCTATCAGAAGTCTTTTTCTATGCTGGATTCTCCTGAGCATTCAAGCCAGGTCCCAATCCCAGAACTAGGAGGCTGCTGACCTCCAACAGGTATTTACCCCTTTAACCCCTTAGAAGTGCCCCTACTCAACACATCCATTCTCTTGGCTTTGGGGGTATCAATTATCTGAGCCCATCATAGTTTGAAAGAAGGAAACCAAAAGCACACACTCCAAACCCTATCCATTATGATTGCCCTGGGTATTTACTTTACACTCTTCCAAGCCTCAGAATGCTTCAAGGCACCTTTCACCATCTCTCATGGCATATACGGCTCAATATTCTCTATCGCTACAGACTTTCATGGACTTCATGTCATCAATGTCTCACCTTTCCTAACTATCTGCCTTGTGCGTCAATGAAAATTTCGCTCATCAGACTCACCAAATTGCACATCTGCTCTACAACCAAAGACTCCTTGGATCTAATTCTCCTTCTACTGTTACTACTCATATTAGTACTGTTCTCAACTGACCTATTAGGAGACTCAGACAATTACACTCCAGCAAATCCCCTCAACAAGCCACCTGACATTAAACCAGAATGGTGCCTTTCATTTGCCTATGCAATTCTACATTAAACCAGAAGGGTGCCTTTTATTTGCCTGTTCAATTCCACATTAAACCAGAGTAGTGCATTTCATTTGCCTGTGTATTCCACATTAAACCAGAGTAGTGTATTTCATTTGCCTGTGTATTCCACATTAAACCAGAACGGCAACTTTCATTTGCCTATGCAATTCCATGCTAAACCAGAATGGTACTTTTCATTTGCCTGTGCAATTCTACACTCAATTCCTAATGAACTAGGAGGCGTGCTGGCCCTTGTCTTCTCCATTCTTATCCTAGCTGTTGTTCCAACACTTCACATATCTAAACAACAAGGCATGATATTCCAACCATTCAGCCAATGTCCATTCTGAATTCTAGTAGCAGACCTTCTCACATTTACACTTACACGAATCTGGGGCCAACCTGTTGAACATCTCTTTATTGTTATGAGCCAAGCAGCATCCATTGTGTACTTTCTCCTTATCCTTTTTAAACCAGTTACTAGCCTAATTGAAAACAAGCTACTCAAATGAAGAAGTCCTTGTAGTATAATTAAGTTACTCTGGTCTGTAAACCAAAAACGGAGGACCCGGCTCCTTGGGACCATTTCCAGGGAGAAGCTTCTTGCTCCAAAACCAGCACCCAAAGCTGAAATTCTACTTAAACTATTCCCTGATTTTTGTACTTGAAGTGCAATAAATTTATTTTAACTGCTATGTCAGATTGGAAAATACATATAAATTACTGTTACAACTATGTACATCATGCATTCCTGCTCGACCCCATGAATTAATATGCTAGTATTATATGTCCCTGATTGTATAATGTATATTTATGTATCACACCTTAAATCTTCACCTCCATGAATAGTTAGCAGGAGCAATAATGTCATAGCAACCTGTCATACGTTCATCAAACATTCTGCAGAAAGCAATTAACATACATGTATATCGTCCAGTATAATAATCCCTTAATATTGCATAGGACATTCAGTTATTTATGAATCATAGTACATCCAAGTCAAATCATTTCTCAGCAACACGCTTATCACCTCTTAAAAACATTCTTAACTAACAAGCTTTGAGAAATCAGCAACCTGCTCGGGAAGTTCTATCCTTCTTACTCCCAGCCCATGACACTTGGGGGTAATTAGACCGCAACTATACCTGGCATCTGGTTCTTACTTCAGGGCTGTGGAGACTAAGATCGTTCACTCGTTCCTCTTAAATAAGACATCTCAGTGGTTTAGTGACAATCACCTCATGGTCACTTGCAGAAGCACTGTCATGCATTTGGTAGTTTTTAAATTGGAAGATGCTATGACTCAGCATGGCGGGAGCCTGAACACAGCCAACTCCATCGTAGCTGGATTTAAATGGAATATTACGAGTCAACACTTAGAACCACAAGGTGCTAATTTATTCATGCTTGACAGACATCATGAAAAGAAAATGCACGTTCAAGCTCACCATTTCTCCAAACGTGTCTGATTTACTCCTCAAACTCCCCTACCTCCTTTTCCCTGGACTAACCTAATTATGTCAGAAAAAATTGTTTGTTCTTACTAAGAACCGAAAACAAGATACGTATGCCATCAATGACAGCCAGGGCTCACACTCCAAATCAAATTGTAATCTAAACTACAATTACATTTTAGCCAAACTTTCAATTAAACTAATTTCAAAAACACATGACTGTAAAATAAAAACCAGGCTTTCTGGGCTAAAAATCTAAAAATCCCACCTTTTATTTCTAAAGTTACTAAATATTGCCCCAATACTAGCATAGTACTTCAATCCCTCATTCTGTAACAGAGAGACAATTGTCTAGCTCCAAGTTAATGTAGCTTATGATATTAAAACAAGGCACTGAGAATGCCTAGGTTCGTTCATGTAACTCCATAAACACCAAGGCATAGTTCTGGTCTTAGGAGTAAGTCTCTCAGTGACCTGGCTGCTGGCATCATGGACCCAAGTAGGCTTGCTCTCTCTTCCCTGGCTGGTTTCTTCTCACACCCGGAATGGAGGGTGGTGCCTCCACAGCTGAGTGAGCCCCAGAGGAACCCAGATGGACAAGGAGGCCAATGAGTCTATGCTAATCCCCAAGAGAAGCCAACTGAAATAGATGGGTTCCTCCACAAAGCACCGTGGCCCTTCCCTGCTGAATCACTCTTCTCAGGATGCCTCAGTAAAATGCCACAGGCTGGGTGGCTTCAACAACTGACTTATTTTCTCACAGTTCTGGAGGCAAGAAGTCCAAGGTGAAGGTGCCAGCAGGGTTGATGTCTGGGGAGGGCTCTGCTCCTGGCTTGCAGAGGCTGCCTCAGTGCTATGGCCTCACATGGCCTTCCCAGTGTGTGTGTGTGTGTGTGTGTGAGAGAGAGAGAGAGAGAGAGAGAGAGAGAGAGAGAGGAAGGGACACAGGTAAGGAAAGAAGGGAGAGAGGGTGAGAGGGCAAGAGAGAGACAGCTGGGGAGTGGGGAGAGAGAGAGAGAGCCTCTGTCTCTTTTTTCTTTTAATTGCACACCATTCCTATAGGATTAGGGCCCTACCCTTATGACTGCCTTTAAATTAATGAATTCCTTAAAGGCTCAGTCTCCAAATATAGTCACTGGGGTTTAGGGCCTCAGTATATGAATTTGGGGGCACACAATTCAGTCTATAGCACTGGTGCCTCCATCAAAAATACTGCATGTGACAGCTGGTCAGAAGGATTAACATCGAACCACCTTATATTCAATGCCATTTATGTGGTAGAACACTTTCTTCCAATCTTATCCTATTTATTTCCTTTTTTTTTTTTTTTTTTTTTTTTGAGACGGAGTCTCGCTCTGTCGCCCAGGCTGGAGCGCTGTGGCTGGATCTCAGCTCACTGCAAGCTCCGCCTCCCGGGTTTACGCCATTCTCCTGCCTCAGCCACCTGAGTAGCTGGGACTACAGGCGCCCGCCACCTCGCCCGGCTAGTTTTTTGTATTTTTTTTTAGTAGAGACGGGGTTTCACCGTGTTAGCCAGGATGGTCTCGATCTCCCGACCTCGTGATCTGCCCATCTCGGCCTCCCAAAGTGCCCGGATTACAGGCTTGAGCCACTGCGCCCGGCCACAACTTTGGTTTTTTAGAAGTAAAGTAAAACTTCTTGCAGATAACAAAAGTATTAAAACAGCATTGGTAAAGACACAATTGACAAGGAAATTAGGTTATTCCTGTGGCATATAAACACTTAACATAAGAATCATAATTACTTCTGATCACATAGGCTAAGACATCTTAGACTTATAGAAATCTCATATGATGTTAGAACGCATATTTATATAACACATTTATATAAATATAACCCAAAGAATGTTAAACACCATTTTATATTTGTCATGCTGGACCCCTGTGCTAGTGAGCTGAGAGGGCACAGCCTTGAAGAGACAGAAGAAAAGACCTGGAGACAGCAGGAGAGACATAACCTTTATTCAGGGAACTTACGTACAGGGAGCCCAGGAGCAGCAGGCGAGACAAGAAATCCCCTCCTGTTTGTCAAATGCATGCAGGTTATATGATATTTTTCCCAGAGCAACCTCCACTTAGCAACCTCTGCCAGGAAACCTTCACGTAGCCCAAAACAAAAGAGCTTGGTTCCTTGCATGACCTCTCATCCAAGGAATGTGCCAGGGCCGAAGTGTTCTTTTTTTCTTTTTCTTTTTCTTTTTCTTTTTCTTTTTTTAGACAGAGTCTCACTCTGTCGCCAAGGCTGGAATGCAATGGCACGATCTCAGTTCACTGGCACCTCCACATCCCAGGTTCACATGATTCTCCTGCCTCAGCCTTCTGAGTAGCTCGAATTACAGCGTGCACCACCACCCCTGGCCAATTTTTGTAGTTTTAGTAAAGATGGAGTTTCACCATGTTGGTCAGACTGTTCTGTAACTCCTGACCTGGTGATCTGCCCACCTCAGCCTTCCAAGTACTGGGAGTGTTCTCTATAGGTATGATGTGAACATCTGGATTAGCCTTTTTGTTCAGCTGGGAACCCTGAACAAAAACTCACCAAGGAACGTACAGTCATTCTCAGAAGATGCTTGAGTTATTGCTGTCTGACAGGACATGCCAAACATGCGCTCCACCCCAGCATACCTTTGAGTGGCCCTCAAATTCTCACCACATTGTTTTCCTGTGGTTTCCCTGGGGCCAGCTTTGTGGAAGATTATTGCTGCTAAGCAACCCAGCAGCAATATAAGTGCAACAAAGGATTATAAATGCAGTTGCAATTACACTAGATACAAAGTTTCTCCAGTGTCTGGGAGTTGATTAAACCATGAGGTGTTAGGACTATAAGACAAACACTCGGCCGGGCGCGGTGGCTCAAGCCTGTAATCCCAGCACTTTGGGAGGCCGAGACGGGCGGATCACGAGGTCAGGAGATCGAGACCATCCTGGCTAACACGGTGAAACCCCGTCTCTACTAAAAAAATACAAAAAACTAGCCGGGCGAGGTGGCGGGCGCCTGTAGTCCCAGCTACTCGGAGGCTGAGGCAGGAGAATGGCGTAAACCCGGGAGGCGGAGCTTGAAGTGAGCTGAGATCCCGCCACTGCACTCCAGCCTGGGCGACAGAGCGAGACTCCGTCTCAAAAAAAAAAAAAAAAAGACAAACACTCAATGGCTGGACTTTGGGTATTTAATGCCAGTAGAGCCTGTGTTATGCTATGAGAGTAATGAGGGCAATATACACAACATTTTGTTTTAATTAATGCACAAGTTCCACCCTGGGCAGCAGGTATATGGTTTCAGGTTATGTCCTGGGTCACACAGTTTTGCAGAAGAACACGCCTGACTGGGTGGTTTCTTCATTGAGAAGAGTGAAAGGATGGTGAGTATCATTGAAGGCTGCAGCTATGTGTTTAGCCAGGGCGTCAATCGCCACTCTGCAATTATGGTTGCCACTTTAGACGTAAACATGGCCAAAGGGTAGAACCACCAGGATGCATGTTTCTGGTGATGTCTAGCTTCTACCGTTTCCCAATAATTGAGAGTTGTGTCTAAATGGGGCACTTTATGCTCTAGCCATTCAGTATGCCACCAGGTGCACCTGCCAGTCCAATTGAATGGCAAATAGGGCCAGGCATGGGTGCCACATGCCTATGACCATCCACATAGGGAGGGGTAGGCACCCACATGTAGCTACTTATTCTACATTCCAGCCGTCTGTCATTGCTTTAGCCAAGGACTTGGTGAAATTGTTGTACAGGTAGCCACCCCACATTGTGGGTATTAGCCAACAGCGTGCTGTCATTTATCAATTAATACAGTTACACAACCAACTGCCTGTATTTGTACTGCAGTCAGCAGATGCCCAGTCCATCACGTACAGCATACCTGATGTGACATTTACCTGTCCACAAACTGAACTGAAAACTTTCTGTGACTGGGCATAGTGGCTCATGCTTCTAATCCCAGCAATTTGGAAGGCCAAGGTGGGTGGATCACCTGAGGTCAGGAGTTCGATTCCAGTCTGGCCAACATGGTGAAACCCTGTCCCTACTAAAAATACAAAAATTAACCAGGCATGGTGGTGGTGCCTGCCTGTAATCCCAGCCACTCAGGAGGCTGAGACAGGAGAATTGCTTGATCCTGGGAAGCAGAAGCTACAGTGAGCTACAGTGTTTTTTTTCATTTTCTGGACCATCCTGTTTCCCCTAAAGGAAGTGATTTCCTGAAATCTCTCAAGTGTTCTGAAAATGTAATTTTCTTCTTTACTTTCTCCCTGTTGGCTCAAGATGACTCACAAAACTCCAAATGCCATCAGCATGTGTTGCCCAAGTCCCACCTGTTCTATGGCTGATGGCCACAGGGAGCTGGGTCTGGCTGGGCCGGTGATGACCAACTGTAACCCACATCAAGGACTAACATGCTCCCGAAACAGACCCCATGTTAGAGAATTTGCAAAAGCTGCCCTGATATGTTGTCATCACAGAGAGTTGCCCAGTGTCCTGTCCAGATATCCCTCCCTCTCACGAGCTGGAGAGGGTATTTGGCATCAGACAGCTGGTAATCACTTTCCCCAGTTTTTGGCTTCATGACTCAGTTTTCTTGCTTGTAGAATAAAGCTCATCATAGAATTTATCTCTCAGAATTCCTAAGAGAATAAATTCAGGCAGGGTGTGGAATATGCATGGCATGTAGTAGATGCTCAGTAAACAAGAATCAATTTTTCTGAGCACTCACTCTGTATACAGGGCAGTGAGCAATCATGGTGTCTGCATGATCTCCATTTGTAACTGCAGAAAACTTCAGCTGCTCACTGCTTGCAAAGGCAAATGAACAAGGATGAGAAACAGTGAAAGGAAAGTGACTTCATTCCAAAAGCCCATATCTGGGAATGAGGTCAGGCTAGTGTCTTAAAGAAACCATTTCAGATTTTGAGCTGAGGGCAGAGGTTTCAAAAGGGAAACTTGATATGAAAGCCATGCAAGAGTGGTGAAGAGGTGCCAGTGTACGTGACTTGTCCAATGACCATCTTGAGTTACTACCCCATCTGGTGTGTGGACTGGGGGCATCTCCGGGAAAGCCAGGTTGAAAATTCACTGTAGCCTTTAGGTAATTCCACAGCTTCCTGGATGGTTTCAAGATTTCTTCTATTGGGGGAATTTCAATGTATGGTTTTTCTATTTTCCGTAAGTGTTGGCCAGCTAAGAAGTAAAGAGAGATAGTACAAAGAGAGGAATTTTACAGCTGGGCTGCCAGGGGTGACATCACATATCAGCAGGATCATGATGCCTGCCTGAGTCTCAGACCAGCAAGTTTTTATTCAGGGTTTTTAAAAGTGGAGGGGATGTAAGAACAGGGAGTAGGTACAAAGATCACATGCTTCAAAGGGCAAAAAGCAGAACTACTAATAAGGATCTAACAAAGATCACATGCTTCTGAAGGAGCAGGACAAAGGGCAAAAGCAGAGCTACTGATAAGGGTCTATGTGCACATATTGTCTTGATAAACATCTTAAACAACAGAAAACAGGGTTTGAGGGCAGAGAACCAGTCTGACCACAAATTTACCAGGGCAGAGTTTTTCCCCACCCTAATAAGCCTGAGGGTACTGCAGGAGACCAGGGCGTATATCTCAGTCCTTATCTCAATTGCATAAGACAGATATTCCCAGAGCAGCCAATTATAGACCTCCCCCCAGGAATGCATTCCTTTCCCAGGGTATCAATATTAATATTCCTTGCTAGGAAAATAATTTGGCAATATCTTCCCTACTTACATGTCCATTTATAGGCTCTCTGCAAGAAGAAAAATATGGTTCTTTTTGCCCAACCCCGTAGGCAGTCAGACCTTATGGTTGCCTTCCCTTGTTCCCTAAAATCACTGTTATTCTGCTCTTTTTCTTTTTTTTTTTTTTTTTTGAGGCGGAGTCTCGCTCTGTCGCCCAGGCTGGAGTGCAGTGGCCGGATCTCAGCTCACTGCAAGCTCCGCCTCCCGGGTTCACGCCATTCTCCTGCCTCAGCCTCCCGAGCAGCTGGGACTACAGGCGCCGCCACGTTGCCCGGCTAGTTTTTTGTATTTTTTTAGTAGAGACGGGGTTTCACCGTGTTAGCCAGGATGGTCTCGATCTCCTGACCTCGTGATCCACCCGTCTCGGCCTCCCAAAGTGCTGGGATTACAGGCTTGAGCCACCGCGCCCGGCCTATTCTGCTCTTTTTCAAGGTGCACTGATTTCACATTGTTCAACCACATATGTTTTACAATCAATTTGTACAGTTAACACAATTATCACAGTGATCCTGAGGTGACGTACATCCTCAGCTTAAGAAGATAACAGGATTAAGAGATTAAAGTAAAGACAGGCATAAGAAATTATAAAAGCATTATTTAGGAACTGATAAATGTCCTTGAAATCTCCACAATTTATGTTCCTCTGCTGTGGCTCCAGCTGGTCCCTCCCTGTGGGGTCCCTGACTTTCCATAACATCATACCTGGAATTTCTAAGAAATTGCATGATTAAATAAAATACAGTGCATGGGAGGGGAGTTCCTGCTAGAAAAGGAGAACAAAGATTCACACATTACTAAAAGCAAAAGAAGAATTGGACAAAGAGAGGAGACCAAAAACAAACAAAAATAAATTAACTCTTAAAATGGGATACTTGGTTACATTTTCATCTTCTCTGTGCACTCTCTACTACTCTTGATATTTCTCCTGTGCCCATGTACAGACCAGAAACAGACTTAGAAAATGAAATAATTTCCCCAAGGCCACACAACTGGCCATGGCTTCCCTTTTTGTTAGAGACAGGATCTCACTCTGTTGCCCAGGCTGGAGTGCAGCAGCAGAATCAAACGTCTGGGCTCAAGTGATCCCCCGACTTCAGGAGCCCAAGCAGCTGAAACTACAGGCATGTGCCACCATGTCTGGCTAATTTTTTTCTTTTATTTTTATTTTTTATTTTTTATTATACTTTAAGTTCTAGGGTACATGTGCATAACGTGCAGGTTTGTTACATATGTATACTTGTGCCATGTTGGTGTGCTGCACCCATCAACTCGTCATTTACATCAGGTATAACTCCCAATGCAATGCCTCCTCCCTCCCCCCTCCCCGTGATAGGCCCCAGTGTGTGATGTTCCCCTTCCCGAGTCCAAGTGATCTCATTGTTCAGTTCCCACCTATGAGTGAGAACATGCGGTGTTTGGTTTTCTGTTCTTGTGATAGTTTGCTGAGAATGATGGTTTCCAGCTGCATCCATGTCCCTACAAAGGACACAAACTCATCCTTTTTTATGGCTGCATAGTATTCCATGGTGTAGATGTGCCACATTTTCTTAATCCAGTCTGTCACTGATGGACATTTGGGTTTATTCCAAGTCTTTGCTATTGTGAATAGTGCCACAATAAACATACATGTGCATGTGTCTTTATAGCAGCATGATTTATAATCCTTTGGGTATATACCCAGTAATGGGATGGCTGGGTCATATGGTACTTCTAGTTCTAGGTCCTTGAGGAATCGCCATACTGTTTTCCATAATGGTTGAACTAGTTTACAATCCCACCAACAGTGTAAAAGTGTTCCTATTTCTCCACATCCTCTCCAGCAACTGTTGTTTCCTGACTTTTTAATGATTGCCGTTCTAACTGGTGTGAGATGGTATCTCATTGTGGTTTTGATTTGCATTTCTCTGATGGCCAGTGATGATGAGCATTTTCTCATGTGTCTGTGGGCTGTATGAATGTCTTCTTTTGAGAAACGTCTGTTCATATCCTTTGCCCACTTTTTGATGGGGTTGTTTGTTTTTTTTCTTGTAAATTTGTTTGAGTTCTTTGTAGGTTCTGGATATTAGCCCTTTGTCTGATGAGTAGATTGCAAAAATTTTCTCCCATTCTGTAGGTTGCCTGTTCACTCTGATGGTAGTTTCTTTTGCTGTGCAGAAGCTCTTTAGTTTAATTAGATCCCATTTGTCTATTTTGGCTTTTGTTGGTCTGGCTAATTTTTTAACTTTCTTGGTAGAGATGAGGTCTCATGATGTTGCCCAGGCTGGTCTTAAACTCCTAGCCTCAAGTAACCCTTCTGCTTCAGCCTCCCAATGTACTGGAGTTGTAACTGAGTATCCCAGCATTGAAATGTACTTTAACATTATTTTTCTTTCTGTCTTCACCTCACAATGTAGCCTTAAAATGTACTTCAAAACTCCTTTTCCCTCCCTTTCCCACCAAGTTCTCTTGTGCACAGTGTTCACTTACCTAATGATGTGGGTGCATAGAAATTCAAGGAGCTAATTTTGAAAAAACCAGGCAGAGAAACCCAGCTGCAAAATTCTCTGGCTTAGGGGAGGTTACCAACAATTAATCTTCCTGAACCTGGAGCGTCCCCTCAGATAACAGGGGAATGCTTCAAGGAAACTCATCCCCAGGACTGCTTGATCCTGGCCAGACTGACACCAACTCCTGGGACCCATAATGACCCAGTGTGCCACTGTGGCCTTCCGGTCAGAGGAGGAGGTTACAGGGGGACAAGTAATGAGTGAATATCTGATTTCCATCTGCCTTTCAGTAAGTCCATCAGGACCCTCCCCTCACCTGGTAATCATGTTTTCAGTTCCTAGGTGGGTAACTGGAGTGTGTGTTCTTGGAAGCTGCAGATTGTTCACCCAGACCTCCTGAGCTAGGAAGAGGAGAACGGATGCTGTTCTCTCCCATGAAACAATTTTGTTCCACCCCTGGTCCCTAAATGCTGACGTCTTTGATTGTAGAAAGCAGACATCTACCTCTAGTTTGCAGAAACTACATAGAGACAAATGACTAACAGCAGTGAAAAGACCATGAGGTCTGACTTCCAGTGCTTACAGCGAGTCATCACTGTAAGATTCAGCGTCTCTCAAATTCTGCTGTGCTTTCCGTCCAACTCACCTGCTCCAGCCAGACCTGGACTGCTGTGGAACGCCTCTCAAGGATGATTCCTGAAGAGCAATGGAGCACACCTCACAGTACAGGCTGCCTGGAAGGGGCGGCGTCCTCGGATCAGGATCTGCATTGTTTGCTGGGAAAGAGCTGAGGATTTGGCTGGAAGTACAGCATTTTAGAAGGAATGCATCTGCAGGCTTGGTGACAAAGATATTTGGGAAAGACAAATATAAATGGAGCTCTCAGAATGAGCTAAAAATACCCTGTTCCACGTGAATGCTCACTAGGAGGTCTCTACCATGAGAGAGTCTTTATAAACAGGGGAAGAAGGGACCTTTGTGGCCGCAAGTCTCCTCTATTCCCAGGGCAGCCTGGTGTTTTCAGGATGGGCTCTGTAACCATGTACCTGATGTGGAGCTCTGTGTAACCACACAACATGGAACCCCTCATCAAGGCTGACCACTTGGCACCCAGTGAATCTCACCCCCGGAAGTGACAGCCTTAGATCCCATGGAAATGGCCCAAAGGGGACTCAGCTCCGTGTCAGAGGATGGGAGCTGCCTTTAGAATGTGCTATGCTCTGAATCCATACCTAGAATTGACTTCATTTCCTGTGATAGCCAGAATTTATAAACCTGGGCAGTAAGCGGTTACGATGAGGGTGATAACTCTATGGTTACATACAATGAATCACTTTCAAAAGTTTTGTTTTCAATACCTATGATTCTGGGATTTGGGTTCCAGGAATTTTAATAGCTGAGAATGCCCCCCTCAAGGCTGACAACAGTGGTTTTGAACCTGACCACATCTGGCTTCTCAGGCTACTTGATGTGAAGATAGCACTGAGGTCACCGGGTTGGACTTATTTATTTGATTATTGAGAGAACTTCGCGTTGTTGTGACACACAGGACAGGAGGATCGAGGTTTGCTTCTCGTAATACTCTAACAAGTAGTAAAAGTTGATAGAAAATCCCACAACCTTACAGTGGCAGGACCACCAAGGAGTTCAGACAGCACAAGGATGAATTTGCCCATCAGTAAGGGGAAGTTTGAGTGGAAAAACCAGTCAAAGGTTTGTAATAGTGGCAACAATGGTCAGTGGTGGTTGTAGCCTCAACCCCACCTCTTCATTTCCTGCAAATATACACACACAAAAGACTGACTGGAAGCTGCAGATTGTTCACCCTGACCTCCTGAACTAGGAAGAGGAGAACGGATGTTGTATAGTTAGTTCTCTCTCATGAAACAATTTTGTTCCATCCCTGGGCCCTCAATGCTGACATCTTTGACTGTAGAAAACAGACATCTACTTCTAGTTTCCTATTCCCAGGGCAGCCTGGCTTTTCAGAATGCGCTTTCAGAATTGGGATAGGAGCCCCCAATGGACCAAGAGAAAAATTGACAGCGTGCTGGGTCCCTCCTCTCCACGACAGAAGTTGAGGATGCAGGAGGTGGAGGCAATGTGGGCGTGGCTCCAGCTGGAGAAGTGACAGGTGCATTTGCTGTCGTCCTTGGGGTAATTGGATCCATAACAGGTGAAGAGAGTCATTTTTGTTTCTATGAGAAGAGGACATGTGTGTGCCGTATCTAGGGGTTGAATGTATGCAGTAGGCACAAATTCAGGTGGCTGCTTGACCCAAGACTTCTCTCGGGGGTTTGTGTTTCTATTACCCAGCCCCCTTCCAGATACCCTGACCTGAATGGTTGGTCCAGGTATACAGCCACTGACCACGCTATTCCGTCTTTTGGGAATGTGAAACTTGAATCAGCGACACTAGGACTCACAGTGTGTGGACTTAAGCTAGCTGGTGGCAGAGGCCTCAAGGGTCAAACCACATTTTCCTAATATTGGACCTTTCCCTGGTTACTGTCCTTCCTGAATTGTGTAGATTTTGTCTTTCCTTCTATCCCCTGAATTGCCCTAGTTTGCACCTACTGGATCTTCTTTCTTGTTCAAGCCAGCCAGACTCCGTTTCTGTGCTTTGCAACTTAAAGAATCTCGAGTGACATGGGCATTACAGTGGGATGGCATCAAATGCAGCTAGCATGATGGACTTTCAACAATAAGAGCTCAGGGGCAAAGGGGTGGATGGATCACTGAACAAGTCACTTAGTGTTTGTACCCTCAATGCCCAAGAAAAATCTATGAAAAAATGTGAATAATCCAAGAATTGATGAAGCCTTGACAAAAAAGTGAAACACACGGTTCGGGTGCCAGCAAGTGGGTGGCCATGGCTCTGCTGACTTCTTCAGGAAGAAGTAGATGAGTCAATCGAAGGTCAAGGAAACCCTGGCTGATGGAGAGTTAGAGGGACTGAGGCAAGGCTTCTGCAGGATGCTACACAGAAAGGACTCGGTAGGCCCTGGATGCATGTTATGAGTGACTTAGGGGAGTTTCTGGGGTGATTTTGTACATCCCGTTTGTCTCTTGCTCCTGCTCTGGGCTCCAGCTGAGGTGCCCGCAGGCTCTACAACAGGCAAATACTGACAATTAATGCCCCCTGAGGCAAGCCCATGGGGATAGCAGCAGTGGATAAAGGCCTCCCTCTCTCCTCCCTGGAGACAAAGATTCTGAGGACGCTTCTTGAAGGCACCTCAGAAGGTCTCACTGCCCACATGCATGGCCCATTCAAAAACCTCTCCTTGTGTCAACTTTTCCTCCTTCCCTCCTGGATCCTCAGTTCTGCTCCTAGAATCACTTCCCACACAAACCCTCTGCACCAGAACGTTGCCTCTGGCTCTTCCTTCACAGGACCCCAGGCCACAACAGGCTACTTTAGGCAGCATCATGGCCTGCATCTTTGTGTTAAGAGTATTGGGAAGCCATTGGAGGGTTGGAAGCAGGTGCTCGATCAAATCTATGTTCTTAGGTGGGCATGGTGGCTCATGCCTGTTATTGCAGCCCATTGGAAGGCCAAAGTGAACAGATCACTCGAGCTGAGGAGTTTGATATCAGCCTGGGCAAGATGGGGAAATCCTCTCCCTACAAAAAAAAAAAAAAAAAAAAAAAAAATTAGCGAGGCATTGGGGCACACGCAGATGGTTCCAATTGCTCAGGGAGTCAAGGTGGAAGGATAGCTTGAGGCCAGGTCAAAGATGCAGTGAGCCATGATCATGCCATGGTATGCCAGTCTTCCAACAGAGAGCAAGTATATGAAAAAAAAGAAACTATATCGTGAAAGCCCAACCTGGCCCAGTGTGGAGCATGGTCTAGGACATGGGAGGGACAGGGGCAGGGGCATAGAGAAGACCATTCTGGACGTTCTTGCCGGAGTCTGGGCAAAATGTGAGGACAGACTGGACGGGGGTGTTTGCTGTCTGGATGTCTCTCTTTGTCCCTCTATTTTTCACTGATCCTCTCCCAATCTGCACACAGTCCTCTCTGACACGAGGCAGCCTCAAGTGTCCCGTGTCAATCCCAGCCTCTGACTCGCAGATGGAAACCATGCCTGTGCTCAGCCAGAGACATGTACAAGCTTTCCGTGGGTGCCCCAGTGGGCTTGGGGTTTTGAGGTCTCAGGGAAATGACCAGCTGGGAAAGTGAGAGTCCAGTGAGCGAGCAGGAGGGGCCGTGGAAGCCTCGCTCCGGAGACCCTGGAAGAAGGATCATGAGGAAGGGAAGTCAGGCACCCAGAGCCCAGGGGAGCCTCCATCAGCACCACAAAGGCACAGCCATCAGTGTTGATTGGACCCAAGTCTCCAGAATACAAGACGGGGAGAGCCGGGTGGACCTGAAATATCACCTTGTCTAGCCCCCTTCTATAGCTGATGAGGAAACTGAGGCTCAGAGAGGCGAGGTCTGGTGACCACAAGTGGGATTGAACTCCTGGACACACCTCAAGGTTCCTTGACCTGTTCCTGGCATCTCCTTTCGTTTTTCATTTCTTCCCAAATTAACCTCTTTCCAACACAGCATTTCGAGTTTCCCTGGAACTTCATCGGTCCATCAGTGTCCCCTGGTCTGGAAGATCACCGGCTACTTGCCAAGGCCCCCATGACTCTGCTGCCATCACAACCGCCATCACCACCGTTACGAGAAAAACTTGAGACTGATGGCCCCCAAAGCTTGGAAGGAGCTGCGAGACCAAAGAATTGACTCGAACAAGTCCAGCTTGGTGAGTGGGTGAGTTTATTAGGACTTACACACAGGTCACTCCTGGGCGGCAGCAGGACAGCTCTAGAGATCTGCGCTTCCTCCCAATGCTAAGCTGCTTTCATGCTAATTTTCTGACTGTTTACTTATCGGGTAAGAGCGATGGGACTGTTTTCAGTGATTGGTTCTCAGATACTCTCTGGGAAGTTTGAGCTCTCAGGGACACCTGCTCCTCAGCTGGGGACCATGGCCATGGCCCACCACCTGCTCTTCAGGGTTCAAGGAGGGGACATACACCCTTTAGTAACCTAGAGGGGACCCGTCACAAAACAACCACCCCAACAACCATCATCAAGAAGCCACTGGCTGATGAGATACACCCCCGGAAGGACAAGGAAGAGTGGATGCTGGAAAGACAGAGTTAGAGACCATCACCAGGAAAGACTTCATTCTTGGAAGGACGTCAAACCTGGGGGTGGGTCTGTAGCGGGGCTGCTGTTTCTTCTCCTGTATCCAACAGTTCTAACTCTTTGACTTTCTGCATTTTTGGTTCTTTTCCTGGCCTTCTCATTGCTGGTTCCTGCATGCCTCCCCTCTATTCCTCCCCCAATATATCCTTCAGTCTAAAGTAAACTGCTTCTTCCCATTCCCCACACTCTCCAGTTCCCTTTCCTTCCTTATTCCTGGCTCCAGTGTTCCTGCCTTCTCCTTGGTGCACTTACCATCTGCATTAACCACTCCCCTGCTGTGCTCAGCTACAGAAATGCCAAAGTCACTAACACTCACTTCCATAAACTATACCTTGCCCTCCTTATCCCCCTAATAAAATGTCTGCATTTTGTCCTGGCCTGTGCCAGGCACACTTTCTCTGGTGGCTGCCCTGCTCTGGGGTCACTGGTCTTGGCCCTACTGCAACATCTCATGGATCTTGATGAGAACGTTGAGCTTCCCCTCCAGGTCCTGAGCTTGCTTCTTCAGCTCCTCAGCTAACTCTGACTTTGCCCCATTAAGCAAGTGCTTTGTCTCATACACAGTGTTGACCACATCCAGCAGAAGCAAGATGGCTCCAGTGGCTGCACCCACGGTCATGGCTTCTCTGCTCATTGCCAGGGCGGGGCCTTCAGCAACCCTCTCAACCTGTTCACCACCTTCAGCAACCCTCTCAACCAGTTCAACACCTTCAACTGAGATTCGCCCAATGACCTGGGGGCGTGGGGCATGTGCTCCTAACTGAGGGTTGCCTCTGGCTTGTCTGATGGCACGGATGTCCCTCCCAATGCGTTGTGTGAAGGTGGAATAACTGTCAACTAAGGTAAGAAAGTTGGGTGTGTTCCCACCCACAAACTCCTTTACCACCTTCACTGCATCAGTGCTGCTTTGGTCCAAGCTGCGAGCTTGGTTTCGTGCCTGCAATTGCTTTACTAGTTCCACAACACTGCTGGTAATCCCAGTCACAGCAGATGCTGCTCCTAGACCCGCTCCAGTGCCCATGAGCAAAAGACTGACTCCTTCAGAGAAGGGTGCCAGACCCAGGCCAAGGAGGCTCAGGGCACCAGAGGTAGTGCTAATAGAGTTGGCCACCACATTGGTAATGGTGGTGCCTCTGTGGACCCGCTGAACCTCGTCTGCGAGGGAACGGAGCATCCTTATGTGATCTTCAAGCTCCTTTTTCAAGCGAGGAAACTCTTTCAAAAACCACTCCCTGTGCTGCTGGTCTTTATCATGGCGGTTTTTGTCCTTCATGACCATGTGACTTACAAGCTTGTTCAGAGCTTTACGGAGCGCATCTGCCTCATCCCTGCACAAAGAAAGGTTAAAGGATTAAGAAATGCAGTTTCCCTGTCTGTGAAATGAGCTCCATGTGATCTTTATCCTGTGTAAAGTGCAGAGCTTTCAGTATCAATGAAATAGAAACAAATTTTACAAATGGAAAGAATTTTCTTCCAAACTCAAACGTACTTTGTTCATCATAGATACTCCTCAGTACTTATTCCATATGGAAATAAATATCTTAAAGGCATCTCAGATGCTCTTTCGTGGTAGGTGTTTGATAAAGATGCCTCCTCACGCAAGGGCAGGTCAACACCGTGACTGCCAAAGTGTTTGGAGAGGGGAAAATTCTGCAGATGAACAAAGAGCCGTGAGAGTGGGACAAAGACACCTTATTCCCAGGATGGCAGCAAAGTGAAGCATGAACTTTTCCCAAAGAGAGGCCTTCCTTTGTCCTCAGCTCCTGGGAAGTGATCTCCAGGCTCCTGGAGTGTCCTGCCTGGGAGGAACATCTTTCTTTGTCTGGTGATTTGGCCATAGGACAGTATAGCAATGTGATGGATGATGGGGTTTGGCGCTCTTTGGTGTCTTTCCTGACCTCCAGAGGACCTGGGGACTAAAGGTGTGAGACCTCAGGGAGGGGCTGGAGACTACAGGTCAGTCATGAGGGCAGCTTGTGATCCAACCCCAGCAAATATTCTGGACACTAAGGCATGGGTTGAGAAAGACTTCCTCCTTGAGCAACTCCAGTGGGGCTCTTCCGAGCCGCTTCTCCACTAGGCGCCGACCTTGGCCTTCCACACCCATCCGCTGCTTGCTGGACCTGCACCGCCCCAGCTCAGCAAGAATCGCTCCAAATCAGTTTAGGGAGGGTCCTCCCCGTTTGCTGTCTGAGCACCCTTTGCTATCTGATCATGCTCCTCACCCCCAAAATTGATGGGTGAGGGTCTGACCTGCCTTTAGCAAGAATCCTGTTAGGCCAGTTTAGCAGGAACCCCCTACTCTGGTGTCTCCTGTCAGAACTGTTCCATCTCCTGCCCCTCACACTGGTGTTGGCTGTGACTCCCCCTCTTTACTGTATTTGGAGCTGGGCTCCGTCTCCCTCCCCTGTAACAACCATCCTGAATAAAGGCTTCCTTCCTGATTTCATGTGATTCACAGGAATTTTTCCTTAACTGGGTGAACTTCCCTGGTTGGCAACATCCCGTGTGTCTTGTCCCACATTGACACAGGAAATCGCAGCATCCTGAGGACAATGAAGCTTCACACCTGAAACCCTCCCAGAATCTTTCCTGTGTGTCTCTTCCTTAGGCTGATTTTAATCTGTGTTCTTTCTGTGTGATAAGCCACAATCGTGAAATAGCAGTTTTCAGTGAGTTATATGAATCCTTCTAGGGAATTATAAAATCTAAAGATGATTTTAGGAATCCCCATTAATTTGCAGGGGGTGTCAAAGGTAAGGTGCCCTCAGACATTGCAGTCTGGCTACCTCTGAGTACTTTGAATTCAAACAAAACCAAACCTCAGAGAGACAGGAGATCACTTTGCCTGGCATCTGCTCCTTTCCAAGGCCTCATGCCCTTTCACTTTCTGGCTGAAGGCTACTGTCCCAGGAACTGCCCCAGTTGACTGGAGTGGGAGATCTGGGTATTCATTCTGGCTCCACATGGCCTCTCCAGCCACCTTACCGCCTCCTGACCTACCCCCTGCACCCCCAACCTTCCAGGTGTCACTCGCAGATGTCACCAGCCTCACTGATGCCTTAGCAGTGACAGCTTCACCTGTGCACACGCCAAGGCCATGTGCAATGTTATGGAACCTCTAGAAGACTCAGGACACTTTCAGAACCATCTATATAAATTGCTAATGCTGAAAAGACCTGAATTTGGACAAGATGGTAGAGGAAGTGTTTTCCTTCTTGGTTGGGGACTTGTCAGTCTACTCAGTACCCCTGAAAGTACATAAATTGGCAGCAACTCATTCTACTATGGAGATGGTCACTAAGGCATACTGCTTGCCATTGTCAGGGGCTTCTTTGTGTAGAAGAGAAGAAGATCCCAAAGGGTAGCCCAGAACTTGCCAGTTCCCAGGCAGGGTGTGAGAGACACAGGCAGCCATGACCCTCTATGTCCATGAGTGTTGGGATCATCCAGACAGAGAAGAAATATTCCTCTCCCACTCACATGTCCTCTGCAAGTTCATGACCTCCTTAAGTTTCAAGCCCTTGGTGCCTCTCTTGCCACACCCTAATCCCAGCCCTGGTGCCTCAACTTCCTGCTTGTCCTACAAAAACAAGGCTGACTCTTGCTGCATCCTGACCCCAGGCTCTGACACTGGTCCTGTTCTCTGGGCCTTCGGGCAGGATCTTGGTCCTTGGTTCCCCACCTTTGACCTGGAGTTCACTCTAAGGCCTTCACCACACTCCTATCACATTGATTTGCTATTCCTATTGGACAGATGACAGTTCCTAGTCTCCATGACATAAGCCCAGTCTCCATGACTAAACACAGACAGAGCCGGGAGGAAACCCAGTGCTGTCTAATTCCACTCCAGCCTCTCAGCATCCTGGACCAGCAGAAGAGTCCTGCCGTGTTTATGGAATTCCTCAGATGAGAAAAAATGGTCCCAGCCAGCATCCCCAGGAACACGCATTGGTTATGTCAGGATTTTTCTGACTTGTCCCAAAGGAAGTCCTGCTGGGCTCCCATCTTCAAGAAGAAGACCCTTAACCCTGGTCTATTTCCACCAAGGTTGTTAGATGTTAACGTTAACTGTGCACTTACTATGTGTTAGTCATTATGCTAAGCACTTCACATGCATGATCTCATTTTTCTCACAATCAAACTCCATGGATGAAGAAAGGCTGAAAGTGAGAAAGTAACTTGCAAAGTTCCCATCACCAGCAGATGGCAGAAATGACCCTGTCCCTGTTTCAAGGGCTTGAAACTTAAGGAGGTCATGAACTTGCAGAGGACATGTGAGTGGGAGAGGAATATTTCTTCTCTGTCTGGATGATCCCAACACTCATGGACATAGAGGGTCATGGCTGCCTGTGGGCTTCCTGTCCCCTCAGCCTGAGGCTACTCACTGCCAGCAAAGGACAGGGAGGAAATACTCTTCCTGGACTGCTGAGAAGGTCATCCTCAAGCCCAGCAGAGGGGCCTGCCTGGAGGAGGTGTGCATGTCAGGGAAAACTAGCCCAAAGGAGATCTGGGTGGCATCACTGGGGCTCCCCACGGAAGTAACCCGGTGGAGGTTACCTGGACAGTTCAGCAGCAACCATGAATTTGCTCCAGGCTCTACCGTCAGTCAGCAGTTGTAGCAGATTCTCTCTGCTCACTCGGTCCTGGAAATACTTAAGGGAATCCTCAATAAAGATGCTGCTCTCTAGTTGGAAAGAAGAAAGGATAAGTTTGGAGGAAAGTGTAGGGGAGCGTAACAACCATTGCGTGTACGTTGGTTACGTGTTAATTTTTCCTGGGACAAATTTGGGATATATTTGATGGAGTCATCAGTGCTATAGAGGGATTGTGGGCCCCCAAAATTCATGCACTGAAGCCCTAAACTCGAGTGACTATATTTGAAGATTGGGCCTTTAAGGAAACATTTAAGACTGAATGAGATCACAAGGGTAGGGCTCTAATCCTATTAGAGGGCTAGTGTCCTATTGTAAGAAGAGAAATATACACAAGAAGACCAGGTGAGCACACGGCACAAAGGCAGCCTCCTCAAGCTAACAAGAGAGCCCTCCCCAGACTCCAACCCCTTAATTTAGTAAACCATCAGAGAGACAGAAACCCCAAACCCGACTGTGTCCGACTGGCTCTTCTGAGTCTGCCTGCACTCCCACCCCTAAGCCTGTGCCTCCACTTTGCAATACAAACTGATTTGCTTTTTCTTTGACTCAAATTGTTTCTCTCAATGGAGTCAAAAACCAGGACAAGGCTAAGGTCTGGTCTCATTTGGATTTGGAGAACTTCCTAAACCCACTGGCACCAATGTGACCAGGAATTTTCCAAAAAGGTAAACCAAAACAGGCAATTTTGTAACTGCAACCAAATAATGTCCTTATTGCAGTTTCATATTCACCTGATCAACATTGTCTCCCACATTTTTTCACCAGAGCACGAAGCCTCCTCCAGTTTGGTTTTCTTAGTTCATGAATTCCTTCTTACTCAAATAAATGTTACTGTGCCTCAGATCTTTCTTTGACAAGGGGTATCTGAGATCATGGGAATGAGGCCCTGCCCGGGGCAGTCATCCCTGGTCAGCAGGTGCTTGTGATGGGCAGGGCAAGGCAGCTGCCCTAACACAGCTTGGGGGACTGGGTGGCTTCCACCTGGAATCAACAGGGACAGGTGGAGGGGATGGAAACGAACCCTGAGAGAGGCCCTACTGTGTGGCAGGCTCTGGCCAGGCCAGGTACCCTTGTCATATTTGATCCCCATGAAAACGTGGGGAAACATTATTCTTGTGCAGGAGAGGGGAGGTAAGGAGCGCCAGGTCACACAGAAGAGATGTGGCAAAGGCCAGACCGAGGTCCAGTTAAGTTGGAAGCTGGGTCAAGCATGATACATTCTCACAAGGCCACTGGGAACAGAGGGGCTGGTGCAGAGCAAGAGCGGGAGAGAGGGACCAGCCTCTGCTGGAAAAAACCCAGGGTCAGCCAGGAGCAGAGTGGGAGGTGAGAGATCAGGGCAACAGGTCAACCTCCTCTCCCACCCCTCCCCTCCTCCTGGACCCTGCTCTTCCCCCATTCCCCTCCCCTGCTGGTTCCACTTCCTCATGGCTGTCTTGCCCCACTTGAGTCATTTGGTAGGTGGCAGGGTAGGGAGGAAGTTGGCACCTGGGCCGTGCCCTCCTGAGGAGAAGTCAGGACACAGATGCCCCCAGAGACCCCTGAATCCGGGGACTCCATGTGACCTCTCTTGAGCTCAGGGCAGACTCATCAGCCTCCTTCTCCATCTGGGTTCCTCTGGGGCTCACTCAGCTGTGGAAGCACCACCCTCCATTCTAGGTGCATGTAGGAACCAGCCAGAGAAGAGGGAGGGAGCCTACCTGGGTTCATGGTGCCAGCGGCTGGGTTACCGAGGGGCTTTCCTTGGAGCTCTCCAGTCACTGTTCAGACTGGAAGGTTTCTCTTAACCCTAGAGGAGGAGAAAACAAATTGTGGGATCAAACGTAAGCCACCTGTGTACAGAGGGAGGCTGGAGGGGCTGGGTCTTTGCAGATCCCTCTGTGGTAGCAGCAAATGTCCAGAGTGTTTCTCTATCTCCTGGGGCCCTGCCAGCTAATGTTTACAAAAACTCCCCTCGTTCCAGCTCCCTCTGCCCTCACTCTCACACCAAGGCAGGGTCCTTGTCCTGTTGGGGTATGAGGAGAAGATAATCAGAGAAGGGGCAGCCATCTGATCCTTACAGAAACTATGGAGTCCATACACAGGAATAGAGATGGGGAGGAAGGTTCTGACAATGACCTGGGCCTGGGAACATGTGTGATAACTGGTTGATGATAGCCAGTGTGTATTGCGTGTCTGTGGTGTGCAGGGCTCCTTACATGTGTCTCATTCGACGATCACACACAGCACGGGAGACGGGTACCACCTTCCCTTCCGAACACAGAAGAATCCACAAAAGTTAGGGAACTTGCCCTTGTTTTCACAATAGTGCTAGAGCCAGGACTTCTGCTTCAATCCCATGTCTTCAATGACTGTGCTCTACTCCCTTAAATATACAATACTCAGTCATGTATACACGCTCATGGGAAATGACTCCTCATTGCAAATCCATGTCTTGCAATCTGTGCTCAACTGTTCGTCTTGGTGAATTCACTGCTGCTGCAGTGGACAGTCTGTGGCCCCATCCCTTCTCTAAGATCCTCTGTCGCACAAAGACCTGGATCCTGCCAGATGCCGGCCCAACCCCTGCTGTGGCTGCCGAGCCCTCCTGGGGCTGCCCTGTCCTCTCTGCTGTCCTCCCTGGCTGATGGACCTTAGGGCGTTTCTAATTCTTCATATAAATTGTGCTACAATGAATATCCTCCTTCATATAAAACTGCCCACATTTGAGATTATTTCCTTTAGATATTCGTAGGAGTAGAATGACTAGCTCAGAAGCTATTAACATCTCAAAAGTTTTTCTACCTAGAGCCACTCTGTATGCAAACTGTACCAATTCACACTCAAACTAGCAGTACATGAAGATGCCCATTCTTTCAGTCTTCCTGGCTCTCAGTAGTCTTTTCTTTAAGAAAAACAAAACAAAACAAAACAAAAACACACCTTTATTCTTTGAGACAAGGTCTTGCTCCTGGTATGCAGCCCAGGGCAGAGAGAGCTGGGGCCTCAGACACGCCTGATACTTGTGAGGAGCTGCACCCAGGATCCCATCCTCCTTGGTCCTTGTTGGCCTGGCTCCCACCCTTGTCTGGAGCCTCTGCTGGGCGGTTGAGGCCGGATACTGCCCCTCAGGCTTGACTAGGACACAGTGTGTACTCCATGGGTGAGCCTGCAGGTTGGTCAATTCCGGGAAGGGACTTTGTTCCTGGAAGACACCCGGATGGCGCCTGGCCCAGCTCAAGCCCTGCTCAACTGAGAGACCTGGAAGGGGAGCCCTCCCTCCCACCTCAGCTCTGAGCCAAGCTCTCCAGATGCAGAGGACAGAGACTCTCAGCAGAGCATCTCCCTCCAAGTGGGTGTAGGGCATCCTCCTTGGGCAGGGAGAGAGGAGTCGAAATGATTTCCTGAGAAATCGTCATTTTCCATTTTAGTTTTGAGAAACTGCCTTGCTCCATCACCCAGGCTGGAGAGCTTTAGGGCTATCAGAGCTCACAGCAGCCTAGAGCCTCTGGGCTCAAGTGATCCTCCTGCCTCAGTCTTCCGAGTAGCTGGGACTACAGGCACACACCACCACGCAGGACTAATTTGTTAATTTTTAATTTCAGAGAGACAGCATCTCCTGTGTTGCCCAGGCTGTCTTGAACTCCTAGCCTCAGGTGATCCTCCCGCCTCTGCCTCCCACAGCACTGGATTACAGCCCTCAGCGGTGGCACTGCACTCTTCTGAGGATCTTCAGTGAAAAGTCAGGGTCAAGTTCAAACCCCGTAGCAGGGCACACAGGCCCTCTGATGCTCTGGCTCCCACCTTCCTCACTGTTAGTGAGGAATCTAGACCCAACATGGCGGTATCACCTGGCATGGCAGGCCCTTTGTTAGGACTTCCCATGCTTCACTTCCTGCTAAGACTCTCAGTGGGCGAAAAAAGCCCACACCCGCCAAAGAACCCCTGCTCTGCGCAAGTTCCTGGACGCGTCATTCCCCAGAAATCAAAACCTAACTCAGGAAAACCGAAACCTACAAACCCTGCCTACCTTGCCCTATAAAAGGCCCCCGGATACCCGCCCTGAGTGCGACTTCCTCGGCCCTCCCGCTAGAGGACCGGTGAACCTCGCCTGCCAGTCCAAGAAAGGCTACCTTTGTTCTCATCTGCCTCCTGTCTTCTTGCTCGGCTCCCCATTTACGTTACATTGGTGCGGAAACCCGGGAGGAGACCCTTTCCCGGACCCCTGAGGGTTCGGGCAGGCTCTCCTCTCCCAGAGCTAGGACCTCCTCTCCGAGTGGGGAGCCATTTCACCAAATCCGAGACTCAATTCAATCGCTGCTGGGTACGTTTTCCCCCATCCTGCAGGCTCCGGGAATCCCTGCCGGAAAGGCGTGGCCACGTGGCCGCGTCAGGGCTTCCCCCGTCCATCACTTCTGACTCCGGCACCAGGAACTAGGAGACCTCTGACCTCCCCAGAAGCCACCGTACCCCCTACTCCGTGTGGCAGTGGGAGGACGCTCCCGTTGCCTCCGGACTGCCTGCCTCAGGACCATGGGGGCTGCCCAGCCCAAACCAGACCCAAAATCCCCTCTGGGGTGCCTCTTGGCTAATTTCCAGACTTTAGGTCTCAGCCAAGACTGGAAAGGAAAGGGCTTATTTTCTTCTGCACGGTGGCACGGCCACAGTATAAATTAGATAATCAGTCTCAGTGGCCTGCAGAGGGCACTCTAGACTTTAACATTCTCACCGATCTGCCCAACTTCTGCAAGAGACTAGGCAGATGGTCGGAGGTACCCTATGTTCAGGCCTTTTAGGACTTGCCTTCCCACGGGGACCTGTCTGTCTGATGTTCATTGGCCCAAGTCTTGCTCGCGAAATCTCCTCCCTCAAGCAAGGAGAAGGACGATTCTCCCTCTTTCTCTTAGCCTCCTGATACTCTTTCCCTGCGCCCCCTTTGGTCCCCACTGAAACTTCCACCTATTAATCTCTTCCCACACAAGGCAAATAGTTCTTAGACCAAGGAAATTATCTCCTTCCAGCCTCTCAGGCCCATTCTATTCTGTCATCATTTCATAACCTCTTCCATGTAAGTTACAAGCCGCTAGCCCGTCTCTTAGAACCTCTCATTTCCTTTCCATCATGGAAATCTATCCTAAAGGAGATCACTTCTCAGTGTTCCATCTGCTATTCTACTGCCCCTCAGGGATTGTTCAGGCCCCCTCCGTTTCCTACACATCAAGCTCAAGGATTTGCCCCTGCCCAGGACTGGCACATTGACTTTACTCACATGCCCCAAGTCAGAAAACTAAAATATCTCTTAGTCTGGGTAGACACTTTCACTGGATGGGCAGAGGCCTTTCCCACAGGGTCTGAGAAGGCCACCACGGTCATTCCTTCCCTTCTGTCAGACATAATTCCTCAGTTTGGCCTTCCTACCTCTATACAGTCTGATAACAGACCAGCCTTTAATAGTCAAATCACCCAAGCAGTTTCTCAGGCTCTTAGTATTCACTAAAACCTTTATATCCTTTACCATCCTCAATCTTCAGGAAAGGTAGAATGGACTAATGGTCTTTTAAAAACACACCTCACCAAGCTCAATCACCAACTTAAAAAGGACTAGACAACACTTTAACCACTTTCCTTTCTCAGAATTCAGGCCTGTCCTCGGAATGCTACAGGTGACAGCCCATTTGAGCTCCTGTGTGACCAACTTGGACTGCACCCCAAAAAAACTTTCATCCCTACTGTCTTCTGTCTAGTCATACTCCTATTCACCGTTCTCAACTACTCATAAACGCCCTGCTCATGTTTACACTGCTAGTTTCCACTGTTTCTCCAAGCCATCACAGCTGATATCTCCTAGTGCTATCCCAAACCGCCACTCTAAATTCCCTCTTAAAGTAAATCATCTTTGCTAGCAAGGCTGTGCTGAGCCTCCTTAAACACTCTCTAATTAGATGTCCTAGGTCCTCCCAGTTCTTAGTCCTTTAATACCTATTTTCTCTCCTTTTCTTATTCAGACCTTGTGTCTTCTGTTTAGTTTTTTAATTCATACAAAACCGCATCCAGGCCATCACCAATCATTCAATACGACAAATGTTTCTTCCAACAGCCCTGCACTTATCTCCCTTTGCTGACACTCTTTTCAGACTCAGCCCACCTGCACCCAGGTGAAATAAACAGCCATGTTGCTCACACAAAGCCTGTTTGGTGGTCTCTTCACACGGATGCGCATGACATTTTGGTGCCGTGACTCCAAACAGCCAGAAAACGGCACTTTCGATTTTTTCCATCCTACAAGAGCTAAATAATTCTTGTCATAAAGTAGGCAAACGGTCTGAGGTGCCTGACATACAGGCATTCTTTTACACATCAGTCCCTCCCTAGTCTCTGTTACCAATGCAACTCATCCCAAATCTTCCTTCTTTCCCTCCCGCCTGTCCCCTCACTCCCAACCCCAAGCGTCACTGAGTCTTTCTAATCTTCCTTTTCTACAGACCCATCTGACCTCTTCCCTCCTCGCCAGGCCGAGCTAGGTCCCAATTTTTCCTCAGCCTCTGCTCCCCTACCCTGTAATCCTTTTATCACCTCCCCTCCTCACACCCGGGCTGGCTTACAGTTTCGTTCCATGCCTAGCCCTCCCCCACCTGCCCAGCAATTTCCTCTTAAAAAAGTGGCTAGAGCTAAAGGCATAGTCAAGGTTAATGTTCCTTTTTCTTTATCTGACCTCTCACAAATCAGTTACGTTTAGGCTCTTTTTCATCAAATATGAAAACTTAGCCCAGTTCATGGCCTATTTACCAGTGACCCTGAGACGCTTTTCAGCCCTAGACCCTGAAAGGTCAGAAAGCCGTCTTATTCTTAATATGCATTTTATTTTATTACTCAATCTGCTCCCCACATTAAATAAAGCTCCAAAAATTAAATTCCGGCCCTCAAACCCCACAACAGGACTTAATGAACCTCGCCTTCAAAGTGTACAATAATAGAGTAGAGGTAGCCAAGTAGCAACTTATTTCTGAGTTTCAATTCCTTGGCTCCACTGTGAGACAAACCCCAGCCACATCTCCAGCACACAACTCCAAACGCCTCAACTGCAGCTGCCAGGGGATCCTCCAGAACCTCCTCCCCCAGGAGCTTGCTGCAAGTGCCAGAAATCTGGCCACTGGGCCAAGGAATGTCCACAGCCCAGGATTCCTCCTAAACCGTGTCCCATCTGTGCGGGACCCCACTGGAAATCGGACTGTTCAACTCGCCCGGCAGCCACTCCCAGAGCCCCTGGAGCTCTGGACCAAGGCGCTCTGACTGACTCATTTCCAGACCTTCTCGGCTTAGCGGCTGAAGACTGACGCTGCCCCATCGCCTCGGAAGTCTCCTGGACCATCACAGACGCTTTAGGTAACTCTTATAGTGGAGGGTAAGTCCGTCCCCTTCTTCATCAGTATGGAGGCTACCCACTCCGCATTACCTTCTTTTCAAAGGCCTGTTTCCCTTGCCTCCATAACTGTTGTAGGTATTGACGGCAAGGCTTCTAAACCTCTCAAAACTCCCCAACTCTAGTGCCAACTTAGGAAACATTCTTTTTTGCATTCTTTTTTAGTTATCCCCACCTGTCCAGTTCCCTTATTAGGCCAAGACATTTTAACTAAATTATCTGCTTCCCTGTCTATCCCTAGGCTATAGCCACACCTCATTGCTGCCTTTTCCCCCAGTTCAAAGCCTTCTTCACATCCTCCCCTCGTACCCCCCAACCTTAACCCACAAGTATAGGACACCTCTACTCCCTCCTTGGCGACTGATCATGCACCCCTCACCATCTCATTAAAACCTAATCACCCTTACCCCACTCAATGCCAATATCCCATCCTGCAGCACGCTTTAAAAGGATTAAAGCCTGTTATCACTCACCTGCTACAGCATGGGCTTTAAAAACCTATAAACTCTCCTTTCAATTCCCCCATTTTACCTGTCCTAAAACCAGACAGGGTTTACAGGTTAGTTCAAGATCTGCACCTTATCAACCAAATTGTTTTGCCTATCCACCCTGTGGTGCCAAACCCATATACTCTCCTATCCTCAATACCTCCCTCCACAACCCATTATTCTGTTCTAGATCGCAAACATACTTTCTTTACTATTCCTTTACACCCTTCATCCCAGCCTATCTTTTGCTTTCACTTAGACTGACCCTGACACCCATCAGGCTCAGCCAATTACCTAGGCTCTACTGCTGCAAGGCTTCACAGATAGCCCCCGTTACTTCAGTCAAGCTCAAATTTCTTCCTCATTTGTTACCTATCTCGGCATAATTCTCATAAATACACACTTACTCTCCCTGCTGATCGCGTTTGGCTAATCTCCCAAACCCCAATCCTTTCTACGAAACAACTCCTTTCCTTCCTAGGCGTAGTTAGTGCAGACAGAATTCTTACACAAAAGCTGGGACCGCGTCCTATAGCCTTTCTGTCCAAACGACCTTACTGTTTTAGCCTAGCCCTCATGTCTGCGCGCAGTGGCTGCCACTGCTTTAATACTCTTAAAGGCCCTAAAAATCACAAACTATGCTCAACTCTCTACAGTTCTCATAACTTCCAAAATCTATTTTTCTTCCCCCAACCTTTGCTCAAGACAACGCTTATGCTGATAAGGTAGCTAAAAAAGCAGCCATCAAAAGGCATCAGATCCCATCGCACAGGACAATGCTTATGCTGCTAAGTGAGCTAAAAAAGCAGCTAGCTTCCAACTTCTATCCCTCACGGCAGTTTTCCTCCTTCACATCGGCCACACCCACCTGCTCCCCCGCAGGAGGAACCGTCTTGGCTACGTACTTTATTTCTCAGTCGGCTCCAGATATCCAAAAAAATTAAAAATGGTGGAGGACGGCCCTCAAACTCCCATCCAGGATTTAGTCAAACTGGCCTTCAAGGTCTACAACTCCAGGGAGGAAGCTGCTGAGGCTCAGTGACAGGTGAGGCTAAAACAGAAGGTAGACCTCCAAACCCAGGCCTTGGTAGCAGCCCTGAGGCCGGCCGGCTCCGGAAGCTCTCCGAGAGGAGGTACTCCCCAAACGCCACCTGGCGCCTGCTTCAAGTGGGGCAACAAAGGCCACTGGGCCAGGCAGTGCCCCAACTCTGAGGAGTCAACTCACCCCTGTCCGAACTGTCCGCAGATGGGCCCCTGGAAGTCGGACTGCCCCAACCTGAGGACGGTCGCTATGCCTCCATGTGACGACCCTCCTCCAGGTACTGGAGGCGCCTTCCAGCTCCTTGACACTGATGACAATTAAAAGGCCCAGGCTAGAAAATCCCTCCTACTGTGGAGGCCCAGGCTGGAAAATCCCTCCTACTCTCACAGAGCCCAGGGTTACGCTCCAGGCAGCGGGTAAGTCCATATCCTTCCTTATGGACACAGGAGGCTACCTACTCTGTTTTGCCTTCCTCTAGCGGCCCCAGCCATCCCTCCGCTGTCACGGTCATAGGAATTGATGGCACTCCCTCCACCTACCGCCAGACTCCTCCTCTGTCTTGCCACCTGGATGGCTCCCTCTTCTCGCACTCATTTCTTTTCATTCCTTCGGGTCCAGTCCCCTTGTTAGGACCAGACCTCCTCTCCAAGCTAAAGGCCTCAGTTCACCTCCGGCCCAACCCCTCCTCGCACCTCGCGCTCCTCTTTCCTCTCCTCTCACCTAATAAACCCCGCCAGGCTGATATCTCACTCCTGGTTTTCGGTCCCCAAGACTCCACCAGAGAAACCTCTGATCAGGGCCCTCACTTAGGTGGTTGCAGTCGTCTATGGCCGGTTAGGTCCTACCCTTTCTAAGCCCCTTACTAATCACTGGCTTCTTGCTACTCATAGCTCCCTGTGTCCTCCGCTTCATCCAGGACCGCATGAAAGAAGTCTCCCGAGTCACTGTCAATCAGATGCTACTCCACCCCTATACCCAAGTTCCGACCTCTGAAGGACCCCACAATGACCTATACCAGCAGGAAGCAGCCAGATGAACACATCACCCCTTTTTCTTATTAGAAAGAGGTCGTAATGTTAGGCAGGAATCTAGACCCAGAATGGTGGCATCACCTGGCATGGCAGACCTTTTGTTAGGACTTCCTGCGCTTCACTTCCTGCTAAGACTCTCAGGCACGTGAAAAAAGCCCACACCCGCCAAAGAACTCCCGCTCTGCGCAATCTCCTGGACACGTCATTCCCCAGAAATCAAAACCTAACTCAGGAAAACTGAAACCTACAAACCCCACCTACCTCGCCTATAAAAGGCCCCCGATACCTTGGCCCTCCCGCTAGAGGACCGGTGAACCTCGCCCGCGAGCCCAATAAAGGCTACGTATGTTCTTATCTGCCTCGGGTCTCCTTGCTTGGCTCCCCATTTACATTACGCTCACCACTCCCTGCCACCACAGTCACCTTGGGTCCAGGCACCCACTGACACCCTGCTTCAATGCCTCCTGGACCCATCTACTCCTCCCATCCCCAGCCTCAGACCTTCGCTCAGCTGCTCCCTTGCCCTGGAATGCCTCCCCCACTGTCCCCACCATGTGCAAGTCACCCATCCTCAGAGACCCAGCCAAAGCTGCCTGGTCCCTGTGGCATCCCCCAACCCTCCCCAGGCTCCCTGAGCTCTCTGCTTTCCAGAGGCAGCTCTACCTGTGTGTGGCTCTTTGGGCCTCTTTCTCCCCTTTTGACTGAGCATCCAATGGGAACCCTGTTGTGTTCCAAGCTGCATCCCCTACGACTGACCGGGATGCCCTCCACCCTCCCTGGCACAGCCTGGCAGAAATCCCAGGTGCAGGAGGCATTACTTGAACTAAAAGCAGCCAACCTTTGGATGACACGGCCCAGCTTCGGTTTCACTTTCAGCTGAGGAATTGAATTTAATTTTTCTTTCTATCTTGATGGGCATCTCTTTTTGGTGAAGAACAAGTAAGACCATGACTCAAATTTCACAGAAATTTCCCCCCTGATTTCATGTATTTTGGCAGCTCTATCAGGTTTTCAAGAGGGGAAAATCTTAGACTGGGAGAGGAGGTGACTTGCCCAGAGTCACACAGCTCTTGGAGGGTGGAGGGGAGGCCAACATCTGCCCTTGTGACTCTGATACTGAAGCAAAAAGGAGTGATTTTAATAATCCAAAAGTTTCCAGGTTTGATTCTGCTTCTACAAACACAGAAATCTAAGCTGTCACTCCTGTAGTTATACTCACAATTCCACAGTGTGGTTTTTGAATCTCATGATTGCAAAGGTGGCATCATGCCACAGACACTATTCTACAAGGCGCCCTTCTCACTTCCCCTGTCTCAGCCATGTTTCCCATTTAGGGACACAGCACAGCCTGTTTCTTCTCCATCCCCCCAGAGGTCTGAACAGAGGGACAGAGGTGAGGGCCAGAGTCGTGGAGTCCTATGACCTACCTGCTCAGCCTCCTGACATGAGACCCTCAGCAAGTCACTCCCCTCCCAGGGCCTCAGTTTCCCCACAGGGCCTGGCACAAGTAGATGTTCCGACTCAGGGTGAGTGAGACAACCTCTGGGTTCCTTGTTATATCAAAAGAAATATATTGTCCCCATTGGGCCTCAGCAGCAGCATTCTCTGGCCAGCCTGGGTGTGGCCAGGCCACAAATACACCCCGGGCTCCGGGTCACCTCCCCTCCTCCTCCTTCTTTGATTCCTTCAAATTTCCCAAAGAGATGGTCACCCCCAACACCCACCTTTCTTCTGGGGTCACCTGGCCATGTCTCAGGCAGTCAGAACCAGAGCTGAGCTCAGGGAGCTTTGTGAACCCATCTGAGCTGCTTTCCCCACCTCTCTTTAAGGGTACAGCAGGAGGGAGGGAGCAATCAGACTCAAGCCTGGGTGCAAATCCAGGCTCTGCCACTGCTTTCCTGTGTGATCTGAATCAGTTACCTAATCTTTCTGAGCTTATCTACAAAAGCTGAGTGATCCTTCCTGCAGCTATTGTGAGAATAAGGAGATTGGGAGAGGTCACACCATCCCCAACTTACCAAGGAATCTTCCTCTGACAGAGACTGAGCAAGGTCTAGCTGTTCTGAGCTGTGTGGGTCCCACCTCCAGCTGTGCACCTGTGTAATAACCAGACACATTCTCCGGCCTCCCAGATATACCCAGGAATTCGAAAGGGAAAGTGAAAGTTACAACTTCCCAGCAGCTTGTCATCAAGCACAGCAAACAGGCTGCTCGCCAGCACCATTTGCACTCCAAGTCCAGCCTCCTTGCTGCTGCACTTAGAGGAGCAGCCCCAGACCAGACATCCAGCTCCCCCTCATCCAACCCACCTGCCTCACATCCTCAGGGTTCGGGGTCCGCTGTGTCACCAGCCCATGTCTCAGGCAGTCAGAACTAGCGTTGAGCCCAGGGAGTTTTTTGAACCCATCTGAGCCGCTTCCCCCTCCCTCTCTGCAGTTTATGGGCACAGGAGGAGGGAGAGAGAAGTCAGACTCAAGCCTGGGTGCAAATCCAGGCTCTGCCCCTGCTTTCCTGTCTGATCTGAACTAGTTACCTAACCTCTCTGAGCTCAAGAAAGACCTGTCACTGACTGACTGTGGGACCCTCCAGATTACCCCCCAGGCTTTCCATGCCCCCACATTCCTCAGATGCCTGCCTTATTCCCACACATGCCATCAGCATTAGCCAGTCTCCCACACGTGCTGGGTAGATGCTTATTGCATATTTATTGCAATGCTGCTGCGGAGACACGGCTGGGGGACCCCAGAAGGAAGGTTTGTGTTGGGGGTGCCTATCTCTTTGGGACATTTGAAGGAACCAAAGAAGGTGGATGAGAGGAGGTGACCCGGAGTCTGGTCTGTCCTTATGGCCTGGCCACACCCAGTAGGGCCCCAGGGTGCTGCTGCTGAGGCCCAATGGGGACAACAGATTTTTTTCAGGTACAAGGAACTCAGAGGTCATCTCATCAACCCTGAGTCTGAGCACCACCTTGTGCCAGGCCGTGTGGGGAAACTGAGGCCCCAGGAGGGGGGTGACTTGCTGAGGGTCAAGCGTCAGGAGGCTGAGCGGGTACATCATAGGACTTCACGTCTCCGGCCCTCACCTCTGTCCCTCTGTTCAGACCTCTGGGGGGATGGAGAAGAAACAGGCTGTGCTGTGTCCCTAATGGGAAACATGGCTGAGACAGGGGAAGTGAGAAGGGCGCCTTACAGAATGGTGTCTGCGGCGTGATGCCAGCTTTGCAATCATGAGATTCAAAAACCACACTGTGGAACTGTGAGTATAACCATAGGAGTGACAGCTTAGATCTCTGTGTTTGTAGAAGCAGAATCAAACCTGGACATTTTTGAATTACTAAAATCACCCATTTTTGCTTCAATATCAGAGTCACAATGCCAGATGTTGGCCTCCCCTCTGCCCTCCAAGAGCTGTGTGACTCTGGGTAACTCACCTCCCCTCCCAGCCTGAGATTTTCCCCTCTTGAAATCCTGATAGAGCTGCCAAAATTACATGAAATCAGGGGGAAATTTCTGTGAAATCTGAGTCATGATCTTATCTGTTCTTCACCAAAAAGAGATGCGGAAGCCTATAACCCCAGTGCTGTGGGAGGCGGAAACGGGAGGATCACTTGAGGCCAGGAGTTCAAGACAGCCTGGGCAACACAGGAGATGCTGTGTCTATGAAATAAAAAATGAACAAATTAGCCCAGCATGGTGGCGTGCACCTGTAGTCCCAGCTACTCAGAAAGTTGAAGGAGGAGGATCACTTGAGCCCAGGAGCTCTAGGCTGCAACAAGCTATGATGGCACCAAAGCCCTGTAGCCTGGGCGACAGAGCAAAACTGTTTCTCAAAAATGAAATGAAAGTGGTGATTTCTCAAGAGAAGTACATGTCTCAACTCTTCTTGTCCTGCCCAAGGAGGAGGCCCTGGAGCCCGAGACATGGAGGGAGCTGCTTTGCTGAGACTCTTTGTCCTCTGCATCTGTTGAGCTTGGCTCAGTGCCCTGAGGCGGGAGGGAGGGCTCCCTGTCTGGATTGCACAATTGGGGAGGGCTTGGGGTGGGCCAGGGCCATCTGGGCTTCTTCTGGGAATCGAAATCACTTCCCGGAATAGACCAATCAGCAGACTCACCCAGGGAGGACCTGCTGTGTCCTAGTCAAACCTGAGGGGCAATATCCAGCCTCAGTATTCAGCAGAAGCCCCAGGTCAGGGTCTGAGCCAGTCCAACAATGACCAAGGAGGATGGGATCCTGGGTGCAGCTCCTCACACGTGTTGGGCGAGTCTGAGGCCCCAGCTCTCTCTGCCCTCCTGCTCCTCTGCTCTCTCTTGGTCCTCCTGTGTCCTCATGGATCATGAGATGGTGCTGAGATGGCTGCCCTGGTCCAGGGGGTCATACAACGAGCAAAGCAGGAACAAGGGGAAGGGAACCCCCTCTCCTGTCACCCCTGTCCCTTGCAGCAAGAAGTGCCCAGACGCCCCTCTGCATACTGCCCTGGTGAACTGCTGCCCAGGACTGGGTCCCCCTTTTACCCTTGCTGCGTGGGGGCCCCAGAAGACAGACATCTGTGTGTCTGAACCCTGGGACAAAGGCAGGAAGGGGAAAGAGGGAGGCGAGTGACTTTTGAGGAGGGGGCTTTTGTATGAAGGCTGGAGGATGGAACCCCATCAGGGGGCCCGGGAACCACTGAGCTGTTAAAATAAAGGCTGCAAACAAAGACCAGCTGCTGGAAGTGAGTGCGCCAGGGAGTGAGCAGAGACACGGTGAGAAAAGAGAAATCGTAATGCCTGGAGCCGCCCCTGACTGCGATGGGCCTGAAGCCGTATTATTATTAGTAATTATGGTATCATTATTAGTCATTTCGTCTTATTTGTACCCTCTATCTCTCCTCTCCACCTTTTCCTAACATTCTATCGCCAGATTTTTGTCTTCCATTAGCAACTTTGTAGCTGTAAACAATTTACTTACAACGTTCTCATACCCTCAGTTGTACCCAGTATTTCTTAACTTCCGTCTTTAAAACATGACGATATGAATCCTCCTTTCTCCTTCGTTCAGTGCTTCACATCCCAACTGCTACCCTTGTGCTTTAAATTTTGTACTAATTGGTATTGATAACAAGTATATTTAGTTTTCATATTTATATGTTGTGTATATGTTTGTTTGTTTGTCCTAAAGAAGAGACTACTGAGAGCCAGTGAGACTGAAAGAATGGGCATCTTCATGTACTGCTAGTTCGAGTGTGAATTGGTACAATTTGCATGCAGTGTGGCTCGAGGTATAAAACATTTTGAGAATTTGATAGCCTCTGACCTAGTCATTCTACTCCTACGAATATCTTTAGGAAATAATCTCAAATGTGGGCAAAGTTTTACGCGAAGGAGGACGTTATTTGTAGCATAATTTATATGAAGAATTAGAAACACCCTAAGGTCCATCAACCAGAGAGGACAGCAGAGGGGACAGGGCAGCACCAGGAGGGCTCGGCAGCCACAGCAGGGGCTGGGCCGGCATCTGGCAGGATCCAGGTCTTTGTGGGACAAAGGACCTTAGAGAAGCCACGGGGACACGGGCTGTCCGCTGCAGCAGCAGTGAATTCACCAAGACGAAGAGTTGAGCACAGAGTGTGAGACACGGATTTGCAATGAGGAGTCATTTCCCATGAGCGTGTATACATGACTGAGTATTGTATATTTAAGGGAGTAGAGCACAGTCATTGAAGACATGGGATTGAAGGAGAAGTCCTGGCTCTAGCACTATTGTGAAAACAAGGGCAAATTCCCTAACTTTTGTGGATTCCTCTGTTTGAACGAGAAGGTGGTACCCGTCTCCCGGGCTGTGTGTGATCATCAAATGAGACACATGTAAGGAGCCCTGCACATCACAGACACTCAATACACACTGGCTATCATCAACCAGTTATCACACATGTTCCCAGGCCCAGGTCATTGTCAGAACCTTCCCCCCATCTCTATTCCTGTGTATGGACTCTGTAGTTTTCTGTTATGATCAGATGGCTGCCCCTCCTCTGGTTATCTTCTCCTCATACCCCAACAGGACAAGTGCGCTTTTCCTTGCTGTGGGAGTGAGGGCAGAGGAAGCTGCAGCGAGGTGAATGTCTGTAAATAGCAGATGATGGGGACTCGGTGACAGAGAAACAATCTGGGTTAGGTTGGTCTTGGCGTTTGCTTCCAACCCAGAGGGATCTGCAGAGCCCCGGCTGCTCAAGTCTCCCTGTGTCCACAGGTGGTTCACATTTGATCCCACAATTGGTTTTCTCCTCCTCAAAGGTGCAACAAAACGTTCCAAGTGGGACAGATACAGGAGATCCTCAAGGTAAGCCGCTCAGTGCCCCAGGCTGCTGACACCATGGACCCAGGTAGGCTCGCCTCCTCTTCCCTGGCTGGTTCCCACTTGCACCTAGAATGGAGGGTGGTGCCTCCACTGCTGAGTGAGCCCCAGAGGAACCCAGATGGACAAGGAGGCTGATGAGTCTACTCCAAGCCCCAAGAGAAGCCACATAGAGTCCCCTGACCCAGGGGTCTGTGGGGCCATCTGCATCCTGACTTCTCCTCAGTGGGGCACGGCCCAGGAGCCCACTTTCTCCCTAGCCTGGCACTAGCAAATGTCTCAAGTGGGGCAGGACGGCCTTGGGGAAATGGAACCAGCAAGGGAGGGGAGTAGGGGGAGAGCAGGATCCAGGAGGAGGGGAGGGCTGGGAGAGGAGGTTGACCAGCAGCCCCGACCTCTCACCTCCCGCTCTGCTCCCAGCTGACCCTGGGTGTTTCTAGCCAAGGCTGGTCCCCTCCCTCCAGCTCTTGCCCTGCACCAGCCCTTCTGCTCTGAGTGGCCCTGTGGGAAGGTATCGGGCCTGATCCAGCTTCCAACTTAACTGGACCCCGGTCTGGCCTTTGCCACATCCCCTCTGTGTGACCTGGCGCTCCTTACCTCCCCTCTCCTGTACCATGAGAATAATATTTCCCCATGTTGTCTTGAGGATCAAATATGACACGGCTACCTGGCCTGGCCAGCGCCTGCCACATGGTAGGGCCTCCCTAAGGGCTGGTTCCCATCCCCTCTATCTGTACCCTGTTGATCACAGGTGGAAGCCGCCCAGTCCCCCAGCTGTGTGAGGGGCACCCGCCCTGTCCTGCCCATCACAAGCACCTGCTGACCAGGGATGACTGCCCCGGGCAGGGGTTGAGTCCAATCATCTAAAATACCCCTGGTCCAAGAAAAATCTGAGGCCCAGTAGAATTTTAAAGAGTTGATTTGAGTAAGAAAGAATTCCTGAATTGGGAAACAGCAAACTGGAGGAGGCTTCGTGCTATGGTGAAAAAGTGTGGGAGACAATGTTTATCAGGTGAATATGAAACTGCAATAAGGACATGACTTGATTGGTTGCACTTACAAAACTTCCTGTTTTGGTTTACCTTATTGGAAAATCCCTGGTCACGTTGGTGCTGGTGAGTTTAGGGAGGTCTCCGAATGCAGGTGAGACCGGACCTTAGCCTTGCCCAGGTTTTTGACATCAAAGAGAGAAAAAGGTTAAGTCAAAGCAAAAGCAAATCAGCTTTTATTGCAAAGTGGAAGCACAGGATCAGGGGTGGGAGTGCAGGCGGACTCAGAAGAGCAAGTCGGGCCCAGTGTGGTTTGGGGTTTCTGCCTTTGCTGGTTTATTAAATTAAGGGGTGGAGTAAGCATAAGGATTTCTGGGAAGAGGTGGGGATTTCCTGGAACTTGGAGGGGAGGGGTGGGTACCACGCAGTTTTGTACCAAACACGGGCATACATGGAACTGCTGTGGTGGGGGTGGGTATGGGACAAGGAGGGTATGATTGAGTCTGGGGTGAAAAGTGGGTCAGACCCAGTGCAGAAGCAGATCTTACTGGTCTTAGCCGGATTGGCCACTTCCTGTTTGTCAGGGTCCTGTGGGCCCATCGCCTCCCCCGTCCCTGCACCTGGTTTCAGCAGCTCCTTCTGTGTCCGTCATGTGAACCTGCTGCCTGGAGTTCTTGTTTCTTCTGTGACCTCCCAGTATTCCCATCTCAGCATGGCCCGCTGTCAGCTGGCTGCTCGTGATTGGCCGAGGTTAAGTTTTGTTTGTGTCTAACAGAAGCGCCCATCTGATATGACCCCAGTTCAGTTTCCCACAGCTTGCAGTTTAAGGGGGTGACAGCTGTTCTGAAGGCCTCGTAGGTATTGTTTGCCCAGGAATGTTTCAGGGCTGGATTTTGTTTTAATTTTGCTTTTATATCCACCAGCCCCACCCCATCAAGAAATACACACATTTAGTGCTGGAGGTTCCCTCCATCCAACCCTGGGTTTCCATCCTTGTTTTGGTGAAGAAGGAAAAAGAAAAAACAAGACAGGCCCTCGCCCAGCCGAGTCAGCACTGCTTTCATTTCCCTAAGCCCCATTTCCTCAGGACGGCTTCCTCCCCTTACTGAGTTGCAGTGGCAACCAAGTCAGCTCTGCTCAGGAGCCACCCTGGACAGCAAACTGGGCTGTGCTGAGTCCTGTCCAAGACCAGGGGAGGGTGGGGAAGATTAGAAGCAGAGAGCTCTCAGCCCACTCCGGAATCCTTAGGAAGGGCTGGGCTGGGGGATGGAGGAAAAACTCTCCCCGCAAAACAAAGATAATCTGTGGTTTAATAATAGGCCCAGCTGGGTTCAGAGGTGACAGTGGGGAGCCGTGTACCCTGAGACCAGCCTGCAGAGGACAGAGGCAACATGGAGGTGCCTCAAGGATCAGTGCTGAGGTTCCCGCCCCCATGCCCCGTCAAAGAACCCCCTCCACTGCCCATCTGAGAGTGCCCAAGACTAGCATTCCCCTTTGCATGGCAGTTGTACTCAATGCTGTGGAGTTTGAGACATTTTTAACCTTTAAATAGACCCACAGGTAAGCTATAAGGGAGAATGCAGAAACCACAGGCATTTTTAAAACATAAGGAGTTTTAATGTTAAGGAGTTGAAGGAGCAATGTCAAAGAAACATTGGCCTTGGAGTCAAATCCTGAGCTTCCTGCTTGACGGTTTTGGGCAGCTCTCACTGTCTGGATTTTACTTTCTTCTGTGAATTAAGAATGAGGTGGCCGGGCGCGGTGGCTCACGCCTATAATCCCAGCACTTTGGGAGGCTGAGGCGGGTGGATCACGAGGTCAGGAGATTGAGACTATCCTGGCTAACACAGTGAAACCCCATCTCTACTAAAAATACAAAAAAAGAAAAAACTTAGCTGGGCGTGGTGGTGGGCGCCTGTAGTCCCAGCTACTCGGGAGGCTGAGGCAGGAGAATGGCGTGAGCCCAGGAGGCGGAGCTTGCAGTGAGCCAAGATCATGCCACTGTACTCCAGCCTGGGCGACAGAGCGAGACTCCGTCTCAAAAAAAAAAAAAAAAAAAAAGAAGGAGGTCTCTTGTGTGTCCACAGCAAGAAACAATTTTACATCGTGTCTCAGTGCACACACAAATACATACCGGTCCCGAGTTCCTTATCTTCAATTCCATAATTTCCAGATCCCTGCAAACCACATATTTTGGGGGTAGCTGACTTCGGGAGTAATCCTGCTCTGTACTGACTTGAGTTCCTTATAGGCCTACCATTATTTATCCCATTTAATGTGAATATTTGCTTGTTTCACTGTTGAAACATGCATGGGTTTGATTACAGGGAGCAGTCCAGCCTCTCCTGGCAATGGTAAGGAATATACCATATGCACCCCATGTCCTTTCTAAAATAGTGAGCCGAGGCAGGCAGATCATGAGGTCGGGAGATCAAGCTCATCCTGGCTAACACAGTGAAACCCCGTCTCTACTAAAAATACAAAAAATTAGCCGGGCATAGTGGCGGGCGCCTGTAGTCCCAGCTACTCGAGAGTCTGAGGCAGGAGAATGGCATGAACCCGGGAGGCGGAGCTTGCAGTGAGCTGAGATCTGGCCATTGCACTCCAGCCTGGGTGACAGAGCGAGACTCCGTCTCAAGAAAAAATAAAATAAAAAATAAAAAAAAAGAATATATTGGAGGAAGAATAGAGGGGAGGTGTGCAGGAACCAGCAGTGAGAAGGCCAGGAAAAGAACCAAAAATGCAGAAAGCCAAAGAGTTAGAACAGTTGGACACAGGAGAAGAAACAGCAGCCCCGCTACAGACCCACCCCAGGTTTGACGTCCTTCCAAGAATGAAGTCTTTCCTGGTGATGGTCTCTCACTCTGTCTTTCCAGCATCCACTCTCCCTTGTCTTTCCGGGGCTGTATCTCAGTCAGCCAGTGGCTTCTTGATGGTGGTTGTTGGGGTGGTTGTTGTGTGACGGGTCCCCTCTAGGTTACTAAAGGGTGTATGTCCCCTGCTTGAACCCTGAAGAGCAGGTGGTGGGCCATGGCCATGGTCCCCAGCTGAGGAGCAGGTGTCCCTGAGAGCTCAAACTTCCCAGAGAGTATCTGAGAACCAATCACTGAAAACAGTCCCATCGCTCTTACCCGATAAGTAAATTCAGAAAATTAGCATGAAAGCAGTTTAGCATTGGGAGGAAGCACAGATCTCTAGAGCTGTCCTGCCGCCGCCCAGGAGTGACCTGTGTGTAAGTCCTAATAAACTCACCCACTCACCAAGCTGGACTTGTTCGAGTCAATTCTTTGGTCTCGCAGCTCCTTCCAAGCTTTGGGGGCCATCAGTCTCAAGTTTTTCTCGTAACGGTGGTGATGGCGGTTGTGATGGCAGCAGAGTCGTGGGGGCCTTGGCAAGTAGCCGGTGATCTTCCAGACCAGGGGACACTGATGGACCGATGAAGTTCCAGGGAAACTCGAAATGCTGTGTTGGAAAGAGGTTAATTTGGGAAGAAATGAAAAACGAAAGGAGATGCCAGGAACAGGTCAAGGAACCTTGAGGTGTGTCCAGGAGTTCAGTCCCACTTGTGGTCACCAGACCTCGCCTCTCTGAGCCTCAGTTTCCTCATCAGCTATAGAAGGGGGCTGGACAAGGTGATATCTCAGGTCCACCCGGCTCTCCCCGTCTTGTATTCTGGAGACTTGGGTCCAATCAACACTGATGGCTGTGCCTTTGTGGTGCTGATGGAGGCTCCCCTGGGCTCTGGGTGCCTGACTTCCCTTCCTCATGATCCTTCTTCCAGGGTCTCCGGAGCGAGGCTTCCACGGCCCCTCCTGCTTGCTCACTGGACTCGCACTTTCCCGGCTGGTCACTTCCCTGAGACCTCAAAATCCCACTGGGGCACCCACGGAAAGTTGTACATGTCTGTCTCAGGCTGAGCACAGGCATGGCTTCCATCTGCGAGTCAGAGCCCGGGATTGACAAGGGACCCTCGAGGCTGCCTAGTGTCAGAGGGGACTGTGTGCAGATTGGGAGAGGATCAGTGAAAAATAGAGGGACAAAGAGGGACATCCAGACAGCAAACACCCCCATCCAGTCGGTCCTCACATTTTGCCCAGACTCCAGCAAGAACCTCCAGAATGGTCTTCCATGTGCAACTGCCCGTCCCTGCCCATTTCCTGGATCATTCTCCACACTGCACCAGGTTGGGCTTTAAGAAGATCATTTGGCCGGCGCGGTGGCTCACGCCTGTAATCCCAGCACTTTGGGAGGCCGAGACGGGCGGATCACGAGGTCAGGAGATCGAGACCATCCTGGCTAACACAGTGAAACCCTGTCTCTACTAAAAAAATACAAAAAACTAGCCGGGCGTGGTGGCGGGCGCCTGTAGTCCCAGCTACTTGGGAGGCTGAGGCAGGAGAATGGCGTGAACCCGGGAGGCGGAGCTTGCAGTGAGCTGAGATGGTGCCACTGCACTCCAGCCTGGGGGACAGAGCGAGACTCTGTCTCAAAAAAAAAAAAAAAAAAAAAAATATTTCTTTGGGCTTTGTTTGTTTGGTTGTTTTTTTAAGACAGTCTCACTCTCTTGCGAGGCTGGCGTCCCGTGGCATGATCATGGCTCACTGCATCTTGGACCTCCTGGCCTCAAACTCTCCTTCCACCTTGACCCCCTCAGTAACTGGGACCATCCTTGTGTGCCACATTGCCCAGGCTGGTCTCAAACTCCTCAGCTCAAGTGATCTGTTCACCTTGGCCTTCCAATGGGCTGCAATTACAGGCATGAGCCACCATTCCCACCTAAGAACATAGATTTGATCGAGCACCTGTTTCCAGTCCTCCAATGGCTTCCCATCACTCTTAGCACAAAGATGCAGGCCTTGATGCTGTCTAAGGTAGCCTGTTGTGGCCTGGGGTCCTGTGAAGGAAGAGCCAGAGGCAACGTTCTGGTGCAGAGGGTTTGTGTGGGAAGTGATTCTAGGAGCAGAACTGAGGATCCAGGAGGGAAGGAGGAAAAGTTGATACAAGGAGAAGTTTTTGAATGGGCCATACATGTGGGCAATGAGACCTTCAGAGGTGCCTTCAAGAAGCGTCCTCTGAATCTTTGTCTCCAGGGAGGAGACATGGAGGCCTTTACGTGTCCCAGAGGTTCTGGTACATTGTCTCTTTGTTCTCATTGGTTTCAAAGGACCTCTTGATTTCTGCCTTAATTTTGTTATTTACTCAGTAATCATTCAGGAGCAGGTTGTTCAGTTTCCATGTAGTTGTGCGGTTTTTAGTGAGTTTCTTAATCCTGAGTTCTAATTTGATTGCACTGTGGTCTGAGAGTCTGTTTGTTATGATTTCCATTCTTTTGCATTTGCTGAGGAATGTTTTACTTCCAATTATGTGGTCAACCTTAGAATAAGTGCTATACAGTGCTGAGAAGAATGTATATTCTGTTGATTTGGGGTGGAGAGTTCTATAGATGCCTATTAGGTCCACTCGGTCCAGAGCTGTGTTCAAGTCCTGAATATCCTTGTTAATTTTCTGTCTCCTTGATCTGTCTAATATTGGCAGTGGGGTGTTAAAGTCTCCCACTGTTATTGTGTGGGAGTCTAAGTCTCTTTGTAGGTCTCTAAGAACTTGTTTTATGAATCTGGGTGCTTCCGTATTGGGCGCATATATATTTAGGATAGTTAGCTCTTCTTGTTACATTGATCTTTGTTGCTTTAAAAGATCTTTTTTGATCTTTGTTGGTTTAAAGTATGTTTTATCGGAGACTAGGATTGCAACCCCTGCTTTTTTTTTAATTTTTTTTTTTTTTTTTGCTTTCCATTTTCTTGGTCAATATTCCTACATCCCTTTATTTTCAGCCTAAGAGTGTCTTTGCATATGAGATGGGTCTCCTGAATACAGTACATCAACAGGTCTTGACTCTTTATCCAATTTGCCAGTCTGTGTCTTTTAATTGGGGCATTTAGCCCATTTACATTTAAGGTTCATATTGTTATGTGTGAATTTGATCCTGTCATCATGATGCTAGCTGGTTATTTTGCTCATTAGTTGATGCAGTTTCTTCATGGTATCATTGGTCTTTATATTTTGGTGTATTTTTGCAGTGGCTGGTACTGGTTTTTCCTTTCCATATTTAGTGCTTCCTTCAGGAGCTCATGTAAGGCAGGCCTGGTGGTGACAAAATCCCTCAGCATTTGCTTGTCTGGAAAGGATTTTATTTCTCCTTTGCTTATGAAACTTAGTTTGGCTGGATGTGAAATTCTGGGTTGAAAATTCTTTTGTTTTTTTTTTTGAGACAGAGTCTCGCTCTGTCGCCCAGGCTGGAGTGCTGTGGCCGGATCTCAGCTCACTGCAAGCTCCGCCTCCCGGGTTTACGCCATTCTCCTGCCTCAGCCTCCCGAGTAGCTGGGACTACAGGCGCCCGCCACCTCGCCCGGCTAGATTTTTGTATTTTTTAGTAGAGACGGGGTTTCACCGTGTTAGCCAGGATGATCTCGATCTCCTGACTTCGTGATCCGCCCGTCTCGGCCTCCCAAAGTGCTGGGATTACAGGCTTGAGCCACCGCACCCGGCCTTTTTTTTTTTTTTTTTTGAGACGGAGTCTCGCTCTGTTGCCCCAGCTGGAGTGCAGTGGCCGGATCTCGGCTCACTGCAAGCCCCGCCTCCCGGGTTCACGCCATTCTCCTGCCTCAGCCTCCTGAGTAGCTGGGACTACGGGCGCCTGCCACCTCGTCCGGCTAGTTTTTTGTATTTTTTTTTTTTTTAGTAGAGACGGGGTTTCACCGGGTTAGCCAGGATGGTCTCGATCTCCTGACCTCGTGATCCGCCCGCCTCGGCCTCCCAAAGTGCTGGGATTACAGGCTTGAGCCACCACGCCCGGCCTGAAAATTCTTTAAGAATGTTCAATATCGGCCCCCACTCTCTTCCAGCTTATAGAGTTTCTGCAGAGAGATCTGCTGTTAGTCCCTTTGTAGGTAACGTGACCTTTCTCTCTAGCTGCCCTTAACATTTTTTCCTTCATTTCAACCTTGGAGAATCTGACAATTATGTGCCTTGGGGTTGCTCTTCTCGAAGAGTATCGTAGTGGTGCTCTCTGTATTTCCTGAATTTGAATGTTGGCCTGGCTTGCTCATTGGGGAAGTTCTCCTGGATAATATGCTGAAGTGTGTTTTCCAGCTTGGTTCCATTCTCCCTGTCACTTTCAAGTACACCAATCAATTGTAGGTTTAATCTTTTCACACAGTCCCATATTTCTTGGAGGCTTTGTTTGTTCCACTGTCATTCTTTTTTCTGTAATCTTATCTTCATGTATTCTTTCAATAAGTTGATCTTCAATCTCTGATCATCTTTCTTCTGCTTGATCAATTTGGCTATTTATACTTGTGTATGCTCCACGAAGTTCTCATGCTGTGTTTTTCAACTCCATCAGGTCATTTATTTTCTTCTCTAAACTGGTTATTCCAGTTAGCAGCTCCTGTAACCTTTCATCAAGGTTCTTAGCTTCCTTGCATTGGGTTACAACTTGCTCCTTTAGCTCAGAGGAGTTTCTCATTACCCACCTTCTGAAGCCTACTTCTGTCAGTTCGTGAAACTCATTCTCCATCCAGTTTTGTGCCCTTGCTAGGAGAGGAGTTGCAATCATTTGGAGGAGACGAGGCATTCTGGTCTTTGGAATTTTCAGCATTTTTGTGCTGGTTTTTCCTTATCTTCTTGAATTTATCTGTCTTTGCTCTTTGAGGCTGATGACCTTCAGATGGGCTTTTGGGGAGGGGAGGTCCTTTTAGTTGATCTTGATGTTATTGCTTTCTGTTTGTTAGTTTTTCTTCTAACAGTCAGGCCCCTCTGCTGCAGGTCTGCTGCAGTTCGTTGGAGGTCCACTCCAGACCTTTTTTGCCTGGGTATCACCAGCAGAGGCTACAGAACAGCAAAGATTGCTGCCTGCTCTTTCCTCGGGAGGCTTCGTTCCAGAGGGGCACTGACCTGGTATCAGCCAGAGCTCTCCTGTATGAGGTGTCTCCCAGTCAGGAGGCATGAGGGTCAGGGACCCACTTGAGGAGGCAGTCTCTGCCTTAGCAGTGCTCGAGCGCTGTGCTGAGAGATCTGCTGTTCTCTTCAGAGCCAGCAGGAAGGAACCTTTAAGTCCACTGAAGTTGCGCCCACAGCTGCCCCTTCCCCCGGGTACTCTCTCTGTCCCAGGGAGCTGGGAGTTTTATCTATAAGCCCCTGACTGGGGCTGCTGCCTTTCTTTCGGAGATGCCCTCCTAGTGAGGAGGAATCTAGAGAGGCAGGCTGGCCACAGCCGCTTTGCCGTGCTGTGGTGAGTTCCACCCAGTCGGAACTCCCTAGCCTTCTTAGCACTGTCAGGGAAAAACTGCCTACTCAAGCCTCAGTAATGGTGGATGCCCCTCCCCCTACCAAGCTCTAGTGGCCCAGGTCAACTTCGGACTGCTGTGCTGGCAGTGAGACTTTCAAGCCAGTGGTTCTTAGCTTGCTGGGGTCCATGGGAGTGGGACCTGCTGAGCAAGACCACTTGGCTCCCTGGCTTCAGCCATCTTTCCAGGAGATTGAACAGTTCTGTCTTGCTGGGGTTCCAGGCGCCACTAGGGTACAAACAAAACAAAACAAAACAAAACAAAACACTCCTGCAGCTAGTTCAGTGTCTTTCCTAAACAGCCACCCAGTTTTGTGCTTGAAACCCAGGGCCTTGATGGTGTAGGCACATGAGGGAATCTCCTGGTCTGTGGATTGCAAAAACTGGGAAATGCATAGTGTCTGGGCTGGACAGCACAGTCCCTCATGGCTTCCCTTGGCTGGGGGAGGGAGGCCCCAGGCTCCTTGCACTTCCTGGATGAGGCAATGCCCCACCCTGATTCTGCTTGCCCTCTGTGGGCTGTACCTACTGCCTAACCAGTCCCAACAAGATGAACTGGGTACCTCCATTGGAAATGCAGAAATCACCTGCCTTCTGCATTGGTCTTGCTGGGAGCTGCAGACTGGAGCTGTTCCTATTCGGCCATCTTGCCAGATCTTCCCCATCTTCTTTTTTTGTTTGTTTGTTTTTGTTTTTTGAGATGGAATCTCACTCTGTCTCCCAGGCTGGAGTGCAGTAGCTCAATCTTGGCTCACTACAGGCTCCGCCTCCCGGGTTCATGCCATTCTCCTGCCTCAGCCTCCTGAGTAGCTGGGACTACAGGCACCTGGCTATTTTTTTTTTTTTTTTTTTTTTTTTTGTATTTTTAGTAGAGACGGGTTTCACCATGTTAGACAGGATGAGCTTGATCTCCTGACCTCGTGATCCACCTGCCTCAGCCTTCCAAAGTGCTAGAATTACAGGCGTGAGCCACCATGTCCTACCGATCTCCCCCTATCTTATTTCTAGAAATAGAATGACTAGATCAGAGGGTATTCACATCTAAAAATGTTTTCATACCTAGAACCACACTGTTATGCAAATACATTGTATCAATTTACACTCACACCTGCTTTACAGGAGGGTGCTCATTCTTTCAGTCTTAAGAGTTCTCAGTAGTCTTTCTCTTTAAAAAGAAAAACAGATCTTTACATAGAGAAAAGTTTTTCAAGTTCAGCTTGTGATTATCCTGCCTGCAGAGATGAGGGAAAAGAGCGAAAGTGGATCATGTTTAGGCATTACTTTAAGAACACAAAAGAGGCCAGGCGCGGTGGCTCAAACCTGTAATCCCAGCACTTTGGGAGGCCGAGGCGGGCGGATCACGAGGTCAGGAGATCGAGACCATCCTGGCTAACACGGTGAAACCCTGTCTCTACTAAAAATACAAGAAAATTAGCTGGGCATGGTGGCGGTGCCTGTCGTCCCAGCTACTCGGGAGGCTGAGGCAGGAGAATGGCGTGAACCCGGGGGGCGGAGCTTGCAGTGAGCCGAGATCACGCCACTGTACTCCAGCCTGGGCACAGAGGAAGACTCCATCTCAAAAAAAAAAAAAAAAAAAAAAAAAAAAACACAAAAGAGCATTTTTCAACCACCCCTCTGAGACCAGACTAAAGTGACAGTCAAGGCACTTATAGCTATAATAGCAGCTGATATGGTTTTGGGCTGGGTCCCTGCCCAAGTCTCACATCAAATTGTAATCCCCAGCATTGAGGGTGATGCCTGGTGGAAGGCGACTGGGTCATGGGAGTGGGTTTCCCCTTTGATGCTATTCTCTTGATAGTGAGTTCCCTTCATCTGCTGCCATGACTGGAAGTTCTCTGAGGCCTCCCCGGAAGCTGATACCACCATGCTTGCTGTAGAGCCTGCAGAACTGTGAGCCAATTAAGCCTCCTTTCTTTATAAATTACCCAGTCTGAGGTATTTCTTTTCAGTAGTGTGAGAATGGACTAATACAGCAGCTAATGCTAATAGTGGCAAACACGTGTGGACTTTACTATGCACCCCTAACTGCTCTAAGATGTTAGAAAAAAACCTCACTGTACTCTTTCAAGAAGCTTTGGAGCATGTATCATTTGTATCACCATTAACAGATAAGGAAACTGCAACAGATGTTCAGTGACTCGGCCAAGGTCAGAAATCTATTGATGGCTAAAGACTGGGTTCCAACCCAGTCATATGGATTCCAGAGCCCACACACTGCCTCTGTACCCTCTCTGCTGACAATAAAAAACTTGAATGAGACCAACAGGAGATCAGAGATTTCAACAGATATTTGGAAGACAGAACTGGCCGAAGAAGTGGCAACCGAATAGAGATGGGTGAAGGGAGCTGCGGTCCACAGCAACACCGAGAGGACATCCAGCCAAGAAGAATCGTTTGCTAGGCAGAGCCTCAGAGAGAGAAGTTCAACAGCCCCGTGACCCACACAGGATTCAAGGCAGCCTCGAGTCTACACCAGTGAAAAAAATCGGAGTTCATGACTCAATCAAAAAGCCCCAGAAATAATATATTTATATTCTGACACTTTAGGGGGTTCCCATCCAATCACCCGACAGGTAAGCCTGCCAGTGGACTTGCCTTCCTCCTACATAGGAATGGACCTACGATGAGACATAGGAGAAAGACAAAATAAGGAAAAGAGACCAAGACTAACAAATGCGAAATGAGCCCAGAAGAAACGAATAATTTTGAAAACAGGCAATAATTTTGAAAAACTCAAACTCATGTCCTTGCAGAGATTTAAACGCAGGCTGGCCGGGTGCAGTGACTCACACCTGTAATCCCAGCACTTTGGGAGGCCAATGCAGGCAGATCACCTGAGGTCGGGAGTTTGAGACCAGCCTGACCAACGTGGAGAAACCCCTGTCTCTACTAAAAATACAAAATTAGCCAGGCATGGCGGCATGTGCCTGTAATCCTAGCAACTGGGGAGGCTGAGGCAGAAGAATCGCTTGAACCCGGGAGGCAGAGATTACAGTGAGCTGAGATCGTGCCATTGCACTCCAGCCTGGGCAAAAAGAGTGAAACTCTGTTTCAAATTAAAATAAAGTAAAATTGTATGCTTAACGTGAGAACCAGATGCACTGAAAAGGCGGGGAAAACAATAGAACAACAAAAAAAATTGGAAATTAAATGACTGACAAAATAAACAACTCAAGAGAGGGTTGAGAAAGTCTAGAAAAGCTTCCAGAAAATAAACCAGAAAGATGACAGGAGAAATGAAGCCAAAGCAGAATTGAAAGGTTACCATACATCATGATTTCCTGGAAAGCTACTTGAAAAAGACCTGTAGGGGGAGTGGGAAGGACGTGCGTGTGTGTGCACGTGTGTGCACCCGTGGTGAGTGGGTGGGGATAACCAAGAGAGAAAAAGACATGGGATCCAGTAAACAGGAAAATCAGCCCAGTGAGAAGGGAAACCAAGGGTCGCGGCTGAGCGTGCAGCAGGCCTACAGAACAACCAGTCCAGGATGGAATAAGAAGGGAAGGGTTCTGTGGGGACTTCACAGAATACCTCATATGATTCACAATTTGAGGGAAACTGAGGAAATCATGAAGGCAAACAGTGCAAGGGGCAGGAGGAAAGAAAGGCAGTTGGAAACATCAGGAAAAACTAAGGCTGTGCCACAAAGCATGTGCAGCCATATTGTACAACTCTATAGTAAACAGTATTTAAAACATCACAAAAATGTAAACACGCTTGTTTGATTTTTAACTTTGAGCACAAAACAACATTTAAACATGAGAACCAAATAAACTTGTTGCCAATCAGTACCAAAATTAAAGTACAATGGTAGTGGTTGGGAAGTGAGGCACTGAAAAAGAAGGAAGATTAATATCCTCATTTTATTTTTTTTTTTTATTTTTATTTTATTTTATTTTTTTTTGAGGCGGAGTCTCGCTCTGTCGACCGGACTGGAGTGCAGTGGCCGGATCTCAGCTCACTGCAAGCTCCGCCTCCCGGGTTTACGCCATTCTCCTGCCTCAGCCTCCCGAGTAGCTGGGACTACAGGCGCCAGCCACCTCGCCCGGCTAGTTTTTTCTTTTTTTTGTATTTTTAGTAGAGATGGGGTTTCACCGTGTTAGCCAGGATGGTCTCGATCTCCTGACCTCGTGGTCCGCCCGTCTCGGCCTCCCAAAGTGCTGGGATTACAGGCTTGAGCCACCGCGCCCGGCCAATATCCTCATTTTATAAAATGAGGAGTGAAGAAACACTGACCATAGTGAGGGCATAAGAAAAACATTGTAAGTAAACTGTTTACAGCGACAAAGTTTCTAATGGAGATTATACAATTAGGGATGTAATATTAGAAGGTGGGGAGGGGAGTTAGAAGTGTAAAGATAACTTAATAATAAATAATAAGTAATGAATAAAAATATTAATAAACTCTATCCTAATAGGAAGCAAATAAATAGTGAGGTCTAAATTTCAAAATGGAGAAAAATAAAAATGCAGTAGCTTATATTTATTGACCATCTGCTTTGCACCAGGAACCTTCTAAGAGCTTTGCAAGCATTAACTTGTTTTTAGTTATCACAACAACCTTGTTAGAAAGATACTATTATCACCTGCACATTTCAGATGAGGCAACTGAAACTCAGAGCAGTTAAGCTAGTGACAGCACCCGGTTAGTGACACCCAGAATGCAAACTCAGGCTTCCTGTCTCCAGAGCATGCACTCTCACTATTTCATGTCCCAGCATCAGAACATTATTTAAATATATTTATTTACTCCCTAAAGAAAAAGCTAGGGTCGGACATGGTGACTCACGCCTCTAATCCTAGCACTTTGGGAGGCCGAGGCGGGTGGATCAGCTGAGGTCAGGAGTTCAAGACCAGCCTTGGCAACATGGTAAAACCCGTCTCTCCTAAAAATACAAAAAGTAGCTGGGTGCAGTGGCGGGTGCCAGCTATTCGGGAGGCTGAGGCAGGAGAATCACTTGAGCCTGGGAGGCAGAGGTTGCAGTGAGCTGAGATCGCGCCATTGCATTCCAGCCTGGGTGACAGAGCAAGACTCCATCTCAAAAAAAAAAAAAAAAAAAAAAGAAAGAAAGAAAAGAAAAAGCTAAAATTGGGACTAATTGCTCTTAATTGGGGTAAGTAGAGCCCTCTGTACTAAATGATTGATTGATTGGGAAGGGGTGGGTAGAGCCCTCTGTACTAATTGATTGGTTGATTGGGAAGGGGTGGGTAGAGCCCTCTGTACTAAATGATTGATCGATTGGGAAGGGGTGGGTAGAGCCCGCTGTACTAAATGATTGATCGATTGGGAAGGGGTGGGTAGAGCCCGCTGTACTAATTGATTGATTGATTGGGAAGGGGTGGGTAGAGCCCGCTGTACTAATTGATTGGTTGATTGGGAAGGGGTGGGTAGAGCCCTCTGTACTAATTGATTGGTCGACTGGGAAGGGGTGGGTAGAGCCCTCTGTACTAAATGATTGATCGACTGGGAAGGGGTGGGTAGAGCCCTCTGTACTAAATGATTGATCGATTGGGAAGGGGTGGGTAGAGCCCTCTGTACTAATTGATTGGTTGATTGGGAAGGGGTGGGTAGAGCCCTCTGTACTAATGATTGATCGATGGGAAGGGGTGGGTAGAGCCCTCTGTACTAAATGATTGATCGATTGGGAAGGGGTGGGTAGAGCCCTCTGTACTAATGATTGGTTGATTGGGAGGGGTGGGTAGAGCCCTCTGTACTAATTGATTGGTTGATTGGAAAGGGTAAGTAGAGCCCTCTGTACTAATTGATTGGTTGATTGGGAAGGGGTGAGTAGAGCCCTCTGTACTAATTGATTGATCGATTGGGAAGGGGTGGGTAGAGCCCTCTGTATTAATTGATTGGTTGATTGGGAAGGGGTGGGTAGAGCCCTCTGTACTAAATGATTGATCGATTGGGAAGGGGTGGGTAGAGCCCTCTGTACTAAATGATTGATCGATTGGGAAGGGGTGGGTAGAGCCCTCTGTACTAAATGATTGATCGATTGGGAAGGGGTGGGTAGAGCCCTCTGTACTAAATGATTGATCGATTGGGAAGGGGTGGGTAGAGCCCTCTGTACTAATTGATTGGTTGATTGGGAAGGGGTGGGTAGAGCCCTCTGTACTAATTGATTGGTTGATTGGAAAGGGTAAGTAGAGCCCTCTGTACTAATTGATTGGTTGATTGGGAAGGGGTGAGTAGAGCCCTCTGTACTAATTGATTGATCGATTGGGAAGGGGTGGGTAGAGCCCTCTGTATTAATTGATTGGTTGATTGGGAAGGGGTGGGTAGAGCCCTCTGTACTAAATGATTGATCGATTGGGAAGGGGTGGGTAGAGCCCTCTGTACTAAATGATTGATCGATTGGGAAGGGTGGGTAGAGCCCTCTGTAATAAATGATTGATCGATTGGAAGGGGTGGGTAGAGCTCTCTGTACTAAATGATTGACCGATTGGGAAGGGGTGGGTAGAGCCCTCTGTACTAATTGATTGGTTGATTGGGAAGGGGTGGGTAGAGCCCTCTGTACTAATTGATTGGTCGATTGGGAAGGGGTGAGTAGAGCCCTCTGTACTAATTGATTGGTCGATTGGGAAGGGGTGAGTAGAGCCCTCTGTACTAATTGATTGGTCGATTGGGAAGGGGTGGGTAGAGCCCGCTGTACTAATTGATTGGTCGATTGGGAAGGGGTGAGTAGAGCCCTCTGTACTAATTGATTGATCGATTGGGAAGGGGTGGGTAGAGCCCGCTGTACTAAATGATTGATCGATTGGGAAGGGGTGGGTAGAGCCCGCTGTACTAATTGATTGGTCGAGTGGGAAGGGGTGGGTAGAGCCCGCTGTACTAATTGATTGGTTGATTGGGAAGGGGTGGGTAGAGCCCTCTGTACTAATTGATTGGTTGATTGGGAAGGGGTGGGTAGAGCCCGCTGTACTAAATGATTGGTGATTGGGAAGGGGTGGGTAGAGCCCTCTGTACTAATTGATTGGTTGATTGGGAAGGGGGGGTAGAGCCCTCTGTACTAATTGATGGTTGATTGGGAAGGGGTGGGTAGAGCCCGCTGTACTAAATGATTGGTGATTGGGAAGGGGTGGGTAGAGCCCTCTGTACTAATTGATTGGTCGATTGGGAAGGGGTGGGTAGAGCCCTCTGTACTAATTGATTGTCGATTGGGAAGGGGTGGGTAGAGCCCTCTGTACTAAATGATTGGTCGATTGGGAAGGGGTGGGTAGCCCTCTGTACTAATGATTGATCGATTGGGAAGGGGTGGTAGAGCCCTCTGTACTAAGTGATTGATCGATTGGGAAGGGGTGGGTAGAGCCCTCTGTACTAAATGATTGATCGATTGGGAAGGGGGGGTAGAGCCCTCTGTACTAATTGATTGGTTGATTGGGAAGGGGTGGGTAGAACCCTCTGTACTAAATGATTGGTCGATTGGGAAGGGGTGGGTAGAGCCCTCTGTACTAATTGATTGGTTGATTGGGAAGGGGTGGGTAGAGCCCTCTGTACTAATTGATTGGTTGATTGGGAAGGGGTGGGTAGAGCCCTCTGTACTAATTGATTGGTTGATTGGGAAGGGGTGGGTAGAGCCCTCTGTACTAATTGATTGGTCTTGTCGATCTGCTGCACTCACTTATTACTTTATTTTTTTAATTTAGGAGGACAGAAGTCACTTTATAGTAGTTAGTAACTGCTAACCTCAATAGCGAGTTGGGTTCTGGTGTCACTTTCCTTAAAGGTGATGGAGCAATGTGAGAGCATGTGCCAATGAGAAATAAGCCTGCCTCTGATACGGAAGTGCTGGGAAGGGAAGAGTGTAGTCCCTTTAAATGATATGGAAGGGGGAAGCTGAGCGCGGTGGCTCAAGCCTGTAATCCCAGCACTTTGGGAGGCCAAGGTGAGCAGAGCACAAGGTCAGGAGTTCGAGACCGGCCTGGCCAATATGGTGAAACCCCGTCTCTACTAAAAATACAAAAATTAGCTGGGTGTGGTGGCAGGCGCCTGTAGTCCCAGCTACTCGGGAGGCTGAGGCAGGAGAATCGCTAGAGCCTGGGAGGCAGAGGTTGCAGTGAGCCATGATTGTACCACTGCACTCCAGCCTGGTGACAGAGCCAGACTTCGTCTCAAAGGAAAAAAAAAAAAAGAAGAAGAAGTGGGGGCCTCACACATGGTTTCCTGGATAACAGGAACTATTGTAAGAGATCCCAGCAAACCACAACCATACACAAAGAATCACAGCCCTGCACAAAGGCCACCTCTATGAGGACATCTGCCCAACAAGTGTCTGTTCAACCTTGAGCTAAGGTGACCCTTGTTATTAATTATTATACCTAGGGATCATTATTTAAAATAACTTACATAAGTCTCCTCATTTTTCCTTTAAAAACCTCTGCTTTCAGCAGGGCGCGGTGGCTCACACCCGTAATCCCAGCACTTTGGGAGGCTGAGGCAGGTGGATCCCCTGAGGTCAGGAGTTCGAAACCAGCCTACCCAACATGGAGAAACCCCTATCTCTACTAAAAGTACAAAATTAGCCAGGCGTGGTGGCACATGCCTGTATTTCCAGCTACTTGGGAGGCTGAGGCAGGAGAATTGCTGGAACCTGGGAGGCAGAAGTTTCAGTGAGCCAACATTGCGCCATTGCACTCCAGCCTGGAGACAGAGCGAGACTCGGGGGTGGTGGGGGGGGAGAATAAAAATCCTCTGCTTTCCTTTGTCTCCCCGAGTCTGCCCACAGGCCACATCCCACCATGGGGTGTCCTCACCCATCATGTATTCCCGGATTTACAAATCCTTCTGCTCATTCCGGAATAAACTTGTTATCTTCGGAGATTCCCTCTCTGCTGTTATTTTAGGTTGACAATAGACTCCCCAAACGTAATCTCAGAGTGGAGCAACCAGAATGGGGACTGCAGACTCAAATCCAGATGAGAAACAGGTGTCTCTTAACTCCAGGGATGTGGGACGTGAGCAGAGACCATCCATTTGGAGATTGCAAGGATCTATTGACTAGAAATAGGGCTCAGCTTCACCATCGACACCACAGGAAAAGTCACCCAGGATGTCTGCAGCTCCAGAGGAGGGGGCTTGGGCCAAAATCTTAGGTCCAGACGAAGTTTCAGCCACTGAGAAGGCAAACCCAACTTCAGCCACTGAGAAGAAGGCAAACCCTGAAATTGCTTTGGAAGAGGTATGGTGACATCACTACCACCACCTAGTGGAAGCTGGAAGTGTCGACAGCCAAAGGCTCCCAGCCACCACCCCGCCCTGACCCGCCAATGGAGAGGTGTGCTTGGCCAGGTCATGCCAGAAGTCATTGTCTGTGTGCACCATGACAGGGACCCCAGCGCCCTGTTCTGCTCTCTTTTTCCAGGGACCCTGGAAGCAGGTGGCGAGCTTCAAGCTGGGCGTTTGACAATGGGGGATTCTGAAGGCATCAGTGGCTAGCGGAGGCAAAGAGCCTGGGACTGCAAAGTGCAGGGGAAGGTAATTGTGTTTCATGCCCACAGCCCCTGGGGGCCCCATAGGAGGCTAAGGGAGCAGCCACTGGTCCTGGCCACTCACAGCCCGGCCACTAGCAGCATCTCATGGACAATCCTTTTTGTCTTTCCTCAGATGGAAAAATTGGGCTTTGAGTAACAGGTGTCAGCTTCAGGAAGGTTTAGAAGTAGGTATCAAAATGACAGACACAATCAAGCTCATAATATTTTCCTGCTGAAGTCAAGATAAATGTGTGTTCCATTTTGATGCACATATAACATTTAAGAGAACTGGATTCATTCACCGAGTTAACAGAGTTTTGGGATTCAAATTTGAAATAGGTCATTGAGTAATTGATTTAGATGCAGAATTTTCAGGTTGAACTCCTCTCTGAGAGTGCTGCAGATAAGCGTTGGCCCAGGGAGAGGGAGAAGCCTCTAGCTGGGTGGATCTCAAACAGGGGAAATGAGGAGTGGAGGGTGGGGAGGGTGCTGTGAGCACCCACAGCACCAGGATCTCTGGAACATGCACCAAGGAACACCACCAACCTCTATCCCCTTCCCTCCAGTAGCCAGGAGACAAAGGAGACTCTTGTCTGGAGTCACTGCTGTGCCAAAGCATGACCTTAAACATAATAGCATCTTGGCTGAGTGCAGTGGCTCCCACCTGTAATCTCAGCACTTTGGGAGGCCAAGGAGGGAGGATCACCTGAGGCCAGGAGTTTGAGACCAGCCTGGGCAACATGGTGAAACCCTGTCTCTACTAAAAACACAAAAATTAGCCGGGCGTGGTGGTGCGCACCTGTAGTCCCAGCTACTTGGGAGTCTGAGGCAGGAGAATCATTTGAACCTGGATGGCAGAGGTTGCAGTGAGCTGAAATCACGCCACTGCACTCCAGCCTGGGCGACAGAGCAAGACTCCATCTTAAATAAATAAATAAATAAATAAATAAAACAATAGCACTTAGCTGCTGTGGGAAACCATATGGCAGTTCTTTGAAAACTTAAACATGGAATTACCATAAGATCCCTCAATTCCACTTCTGGGAATACACCCGACAGCATGAAAACAGGGACCTGACCAGGTATTTGTACAGCCACGCTCATGGCAGCATCGTTCACCATAGCCAAAAGGGGTAGGCAACTCAGGTGTCCATTGACAGATGAATGGATAAGCAAAATGTGACGTGTACACACAGGGAATATTATTCAGCCTTAAAGAGGAAGAAAACTCTGACCCATGCTACAACAGGGATGAACCTTAAGGACATTCTGCTAAGTGAAATAAGCCCGTCACAAAAGGACACATGCTGTAGGATTCCATTCATGTGAGGTTCTTACGGTGGTCAAACGTATAAAGATAGGGAACAGTGCGGTGGTTGTCAGGGGCTCGGGGAGGGAGAATGAGGAGTTAATGTTTACTGGGTACAGTGTCAGTTTTGCAAGAGAAGAGTTCTGTTGGTGATGGTAGCTGCGCAACAATGTGAATGTAATTCCACGGAACTGTGCACTTAAAAATGGTTAAAAAGGCAAATTTTAGGTTATAAATATTTTACCACAATTAAAATATTTTAAAATCCTTTCAAAGCCCAAACTTTGCAGAATAATAATAGCACCTGACCCCATTTTGGTTTGCAAAACATTTTCACACACATAGTCATACATGCTTCAACAACGGCCCTATGATAAAAACATTTATTAATTTGGCTTCCCAGAGGAGAAAACTAAGGTTCAAATGGGGTGAAATGGCCAGGTGTGGTGGCTCATGCCTGTAATCCCAGCATTTTGGGAAGCCCAGGCAGGTGGATCTCCTGAGGTCAGGAGTTCGAGACCAGCCTGGCCAACAAGGCAAAACCCCATCTCAACTAAAAATACAAAAATTAGCCAGGTGTGGTAGAGCGCGCCTGTAGTCCCAGCTACTCAGGAGGCTGAGGCACGAGAATCACTTGAACGTGGGAGGCACAGGTTGCAGTGAGTCAAGATCGCACCACTGCTCTCCAGCCTGGGTGACAGGGACTCTGTCTCAAAAAGGCCAGGTGAGGTGGCTCACGCCTGTAATCCCAACACTTTGGAGGTCAGGAGTTTGAGATCAGCCTGACCAACATGGTGAAACCCATCTCTACTAAAAATACAAAAATATTAGTCGGGCGTGGTGGTGCACACCTGTAATCCCAGCTACTCAGGAGGCTGAGGCAGAAGAATCACTTGAACCTGGGAGGCGGAGGTTGCAGTGAACTGAGATTGCGCCACTGCATTCCAGCCTGGGTGACAGTGAGATTCCATCTCAGGGGAGGGAGAAAAAAAAAAAAAAGATCCTGACAAAATGCCGTGAAGATCATCTGTAGATCTTGTTAAAGTGGAGTCACATTCAGAGGGTTGGGGGGCGAGGTCTGAAATAGTCTCTGAGCAGGTCTCACATGGAGCCAACGCTGCTGGTGCAAGGACCGCCATCCAGCAGCAAAGATCCAGTGTACTTTACTTAACAGACAAGGAAGCTAGCCGGGAAGGGAGTGACTTGTCCAGGGTGACAGGCCAGGGTGGCACATAGGAAGCTAATGGCCAGGGAATGTGCATGCAGCTGTTTTGCCAAAAAGTAGCCACCTCCTTAAGCTGACCCAGATAGTGTCCACTTTTTTCAAATTATTTTTTATTTATTTATTTTTTTGAGACAGAGTCTCACTCTGTCACCCAGGTTGGAGTGCAGTGCCACAAATCTCCGCTCACTGCAACCTCTGCCTCCCGGGTTCAAGCGATTCTCCTGCCTCGGCCTCCAGAGTAGTTGGGATTACAGGCACGCACCACCACGCCCAGCTAATTTTTTTGTATTTTTAGTAGAGATAGGATTTCGCCATGTTGGCCAGGCTGGTCTTGAATTCCTGATCTCAGGTGATCCCTCAGCCTCGGCCTCCCAAGTGCTGGGATTACAGGTGTGAGCCACCGTACCCGGCCTTGAACCAAGGTTTCTAAGATGCTCTTAGCCTCCTTGGATCTGGCCTAGCACATCTTTCCATCTTATCTTTTCTGCACAATCGCCCACAGCTAGCCCAGCCTCCGCCTCAGCCAGTCTGGCTCCCTGACGATGCAGAGCCGGCACTGGCTACAGAAGCCAGGCCCAGTCCTGTCCAGGGCCCCCTGGACGCAGACAAACGCTACAGACACAGCTCGTAGCACATGGTTCTCTTTATTGTGATGCTCAGTGGAAAACATCTGTAAACCAGCTTACTGTAGTGGTGACAGCTGCAACACATGCTAAGGCACTTTTATTATATAAAAAAGGGGTGGGGTGAGAGTTTCACTCACTCCTTTGTGACAGCAACTGGGACCTGAATTCAGAGCTTTGTAGGCATTACGCAGCTTTTATATCGCTTCATGATTTGAGTTTGTTCCTTTAAAAAAAAAAAAAAAAATGCCTTCTTGCCATAAGTCTCAATGCAGCATATACAAAAGTTAGGAATACAAGTAAATTCGGCAACCAGTGTAGACCAGTGAGGACGAGCTAACTCTCTTATAAACAAAGGCAGTGAGAAAGACTCAGAATTTTATCATTTATTACGAGAAAGGGGAAAAAAAGAAAACCTTGTTTTGCTTTCAAAAATATCTGTGCAGGTGGCAGAGTTTTAAACTATACTGAGTCAACGGTGCAGGTAAACTACCCTCGGGCCCCGTCCTAGAGTAGACACAAGATCGCCTGGGAGGGCTGCTGGCCCCTCTAACGCTCTGGCTGTCATACTTGGGACAAGTCCCTTAACCATTAAATATATTTGGTCCCCAAAAGTGTTGGGAGAAGCCACTGGAAGGCTGCTGGCCTTTCCAGCTTGACCCGACAGCCTTGCTGTGGCAGAGGCAGGCTGTCCTCGGTAAAGGAGGGGAGGGGGCATTGCACTTGAGACATTTTAGAATCAGGAGGGAGACAGTGGACAGTGGCGCTGCCCGGGACAGGGTGGGGAGGAATCCGCTCCTCCCCCTACCCCAGCATTCTGTGCCCTGCACAGAGGTGGAGCCCCAGGGCCTGCTCCTTCTGGGCCGCCCAGAGCCATGGGAGTGGGAGGCCCAAGGGGCAGAGGTGTGTGAGGTCACCACGTGTGATTGCCAACAGCAAAGAAACGAGGAGTGGGGACGCTGGTGGCAGAGGTCAGGGAGGCTGACAACTGCGGGGGGTCCGACTACCAAAACGCCTTCAGTCTGAAGAAAAATAGATTCATAGAAAACTCTGGCCCCTCCCCGGGGGCCTGCCCTCCTCGCCTCAACATCTTGTGCTTTTTGGCAAGAGAGGGCTGAGGAGCCTGCTGGTCGCTCTCTGCCTGGGCCCGGGCCCTGTCTCTTTGGTATCAGATTCTGAGCGGCGGAGGGAGCTGGAAGGGGATGCAGCAGAGGAAGCCAAATGCCCTCAACAACGCCTGGAGGGAAACAGGATGGGGGCACGGGGCTGAGGGCAGGGGAGGCGCGTTCACAGCAGTCCCAAGAAGGTGGGGAGAGGCCTGCTGCAGGGTCTGGGAAGGGGAGGCTGTGGTGTCCGTCTGTCCATCCATCTCAGGCTGCAGGAGAAGAGGCTTATTCGGCAGGTTTGGCCTCAGCCCCATCCGCTTTGCCATCCACCTCCTCGTCGGAACCATCGCCAGCGCCTTTCCGGGCCATTCGGCGGGGTATGACAAACGGCAGGTCCCCGCGCCTGGGTGCAGAGGCAGAGGCAGAGGCAGAGGGTCAGTGGGCACAGACAGGCCAGGGGCGGCCGCAGCACAGCACACACATCTCAAAGCGAATTCCAGAGGGAAACCAGGCGCCTGGCTGCTCCCACCAGGAAGCAGTAAGCGGAGCCTTGGGAGCCACAGGTGAGCTGGATAGGACCGCTCTCAGGAAAGCAGGCAAAGCTTCCCGCAAAATGCTTAGGTGTCAGACATCTTCACACACAACCGTAGCACAAAAACAGTTCAGGCAAACAGGACCAATTACAGCAGGAAAGGCACAAAAGTAAGTGTAAAATGCCACCCTCTGTTGCAACTCCTATAAAACCGATGAAACCCACACAGGTAAACAGGTGTGCTTGTTCACACAGAGTACAAAGCCGGGCACCCTCTTTCTACCACATGGCAGAAAATTCATATCCAATACTGACTACTTATACTTAAAAAAAAGAGTGCCATGAAGGCCTGGCGCAGTGGCTCACGCTTATAATTTCAGCACTTTGGGAGGCCGAAGCGAGTGGATCATCTGAGGTCAGGAGTTCGAGACCAGCCTGACCAACATGGTGAAACCCCATCTCTACTAAAAATACAAAAATCAGCCGGGCATAGTGGTGCATGCCTGTAATCTCGCTACTCCAGAGGCTAAGGGAGGACAATTGCTTGAACCTGGGAGGTGGAGGATGCAGTGAGCCGAGATTGTACCATTGCACTCCAGTCTGGGCGACAAAAGCGAAAATCCATCTCAAAAAAAAAAAACAAAAACAAAAAAACAAGATCCCCATGAAAAAGAGGTAAGAAATGAGAATCTCAGAGAATAAGATCCTCTGCTTCAAACATTCACTACTTGTTGAGTGTTAACACTCCCTGGGAAATGCAAAGGAGCCTTTTTAATCTCTGTAGACATTGTTTATGAGGCCTGTGTTCATTTTGTAGATATTTATGAGGCACCTAATACGTGCCAGGACTGGGCCAGGTGGCCTCAAGCAACTTCCAATTCAAAAGACAACAGACTTTTAGGACAGGCTAGGAATAAACTACCTAGAATTTACTGTGTGTTCAAAACACTCAGCTGGAGCCTCAAAGGCAAGAAGCCAGAAGGGGGCAGAGACTGCTTTGTGCAGTCCTTTCTTGGTGTCATTTGTGCTTTGCTTGTGGGCTCTGGTTGAGGAACAAGCTACCTTTGGAGAGAAGTGCCGAGGCAAAGGGGTGGGGTGGGCGGTGGGGGCTCACCTGAGCTTGTTCTTGAGGGAGCTGACCTCGCGGTTCATGGCATCGGCCGTCTCGGTGGCGTCCTCCAGCTCGCGCTGCAGTTTCCGGCGGGAGGCGTTAGCCCGCTGGGCCTCCTCTTCGGCCTCCTCCAGCTGCCGCTTGAGCTGCTTCAGGCGCGTGGATGCCTTGTCGGCCTGTGGAGATGGACGTGTGGCCCGTGGCCCTGGTTAGGGGCTCTGGGTGTGCAGCCAGCCAGCCCTACTGCCCTGCCTGTTGCCCCATCTGCTGCCCGGCCCGGCTGCCCTTCTCACTGCCCCACCAGCGCCCGCACCTGGTCCTTGTACTGCTCGGCGTTCCTCCGCTCATCATCCACCTGCAGCAGCACATCCTTCAGCTTCTTCTCCGTCCGACGCACCTGTTTGCAGGCTGCCTGGCGCTCCCTGCATGACAGACAAGGTGGCTCAGAGGGAGCACCCTCCTTCAGAGGGTCCAGCCAACAAACCCTAACACGGACCACCCGTTCCCCGGGCCTCACTGGCATCTAGGGATCACCTAGGGAGGCCTCTGCTGGACACCTGTGTGTGCCTGGCTTCTTACGACGGGCACTGCAAAAAGCCCCATTTACAGATGGGGAAACGGGCGCAGGTAAGGCAAGTGACACACCTCACAGAGCATCTGTGTAACTGGAAGAGGTTTGGGGGCCTGGCGTAACCCCCCATTCCCTCCAAGGAAGCCTCAGTCCTGCTGAGCCCACAGAACAACTGCCCCGGTGGGCAGGACCCCCCTCTACCTCCTGCTCTGATCCACCCTCAGAGACAGCCACCAAAGCTCCTGGCTTTAGAGGTGGAACAGAGAATCCCGTTCAAACCCCACAAGCTCCCCCAACCACCCACCCTGTGGCAGGGATGAGGGCCCCATCAGGAGGGAGGGAAACAGCCCCCAGGACTCAGGAGACAGAGAGCTGGTGGTGGCCCAGATTTGGGCAGGACTGCAGGGGGGCTGGAGTTTTGGGCAGGACGGCTGGGGTTGGGCGGGGTCAGGGGCACGTACTTGGTCTCGTTGTCCAGCTGCTCCTCCAGCTGTGCGATCTTGGCCTCGAGGGCAGTGATGGAGGCCTTGTACTTGGACTTGACAGTGCCCTCCATCTCCTGCAGCTTGACCTTGAGCTCCTTGTTCTGGCGCTCCAGTTGCTGCCGAGCATTCTCGTTCTTCTGGGCGTGGCTGCGCTCCAGGTTCAGGTCGGTGTTGATCTGGTCGATCTGCAAGAGGAGGGCCAGTGACCTCGGGAAGGGCTGGGGCCCTGGCTGGATGGCACGCGCAGGGCCGGAGGAAGGTGGCAGCAGGATCGCACCAAACCCTTGGGGTCCAGAGTCTTGGGTCTCCCAGAAAAGGGAGGATTAGAAACTTCTGAACACCCAACACAGAAGCCAGAGGGGGATCTTTCATGTCCGGGTGCCTGGACATGTTCCCGTAAGCGCCTGGGGAGCAGCTGGCACTTGGCCTGTGCTTCTGCCGGCTGGGTCTGAGGCCAGCTCTGCTGTGGTGGCTCGAACCCAGGGTGGGAGAAGGCCTGGCACCCACCTGCAGGTTGGCCTTCTTCAGCCGGTCGTTGATCAGCTCCGTGTTGCCCTGCTCCTCCTCCAGCTCCTCCTCCAGCTGGGCGATGCGGGCCTCCAGACGCCGCTTCTCCTCCAATGCCAGGGCTCTGCAGGATGGGCGGGAGAAGTGAGGGGCCTTCCCCGGGGGCACACCTGGTCCTCCTCAATTCTGTCCCCTCACTCAACTCACCCTTTGCCACTGCTGTTGGCGATCTCATCAGCCAGCTCATCCCGCTCTTGCTGGGCCTGGCGCTTGGCACGCTCCGCGGCTGCCAGTTCCTGCCACAAAGACCCAGAGTGTAACCTGAAGGCAGCCACAGCCCTGCAAGACCATCCTTCCCAGCCCCGGGCACCCTCCTCTCAAGCCCTTCCCCAGGCCCACCTCCCCCATGAAGCCCTTCCTCCAGAAACCCTCTAGCTCACAGGCTGGTGCCCCCCCTGCAGTCATAGCTTAAGCACCATATGTTTCTAAAACTCTTACATTTAAGTGCTAGGAATCAAGCCAGGTGCCAGGGTGTGGCAATAAGAAGTGTCCTGGCCTAACCAAGGAGACCACGTGGACAGAGCCACTCGGTGCGGCCCCTCCCTGTTTAGGTGAGCCAGAGCCCAGAGTCAGCTCCGGAGGCCACAGGCAGATGGCTACACCCTGGTGGCACTCACAGCCAGCACATCACACTGCGGGGCACCCTCCAGACCCGGGAAACACTTCAGGACGGGCTCAGGTGCGACGGGCAGGGTGGCCGAGGGGACGCCCAGACCCCTTCTCACCAGGCACCATTCATAGCAGGAGGTGGTGGCAGCCACAAAGCCTCATCTCATGTGAGGGATGCCAGTTTCACACACACACACTCTCATCGTACCAGGGAGCCCCGCTATGTAACGGAACCCTGGAGGGAATCCTTTTGTAACATGAGAGCCATCCCCAGCCAAATCCTGGAGCCCAGTCGGACCCTAGCCCTGTCCTCAACTGAAGGCCCCATGCTGCCACCTGCTGGCTGCAGAGCAGTGGTGCCACTCTCCACCGCAGCCCCACCCACCTCCTGCAACTGGATCATCTCAGCCTCCATGCTCTTCAGCTTCTTCTCATTCTCTTTGGCCTGGGCCAGGATTTCCTCACGGGAGGCGCGGGTGTCATCCAGCTCGCGCATGCAGTCTTTCATCTGGGCCTGGGGTGGGGACGGAGGCTTGGCACCTCATTCAGCTCCTTGGCCCTCCACCCCCACCCTCGTGGGTCACCTCACCAACAGGGCTCACGGCTGGTGCTCCGCTCGATGCTTATAATACATATTTCATTTTGTTATTCTCCTGTTATTTGTTTTAACTAACCGTGGTGACAGGGCGAAAAGGCAACTAAAGACAAACATCTCTGTGACCCACCCCATAATGCACACTTTGACAGTGTTGGTCACCGTGGACGTGAGCCCAAGCTGAGCTTCATTTTCTACTTTCTGTCCCCTCCTGTGGGCCGGAAGCCAGTGCCCACGGTGCCACCCCTAATGTGCACCTGCCCCTCAAAACCAGTGCCCAGCCTGCCGGGCCGTTCCCCACCACAGGCAGGAAACATATTTCATTTTGTTATTCTCCTGTTATTTGTTTTAACACTAAAGATCTTTGTCAAATAGCCTTTTTTTCCTAAATTGAGATTCCCCAAACCAAAGAGCATGACTGGTTGTGTACAGCCCGACCACACCAACAAAAAAATGCCACCAGCAATCACAGTATCTATGCCCACAACCTTGACCACAGAGAGGTTTTAAAGTTTTTGTGGGTTTTTTTTTAACACTTAAAAAAAATATTTTGGCCGGGCGCGGTGGCTCAAGCCTGTAATCCCAGCACTTTGGGAGGCCGAGACGGGTGGATCACGAGGTCAGGAGATCGAGACCATCCTGGCTAACACGGTGAAACCCCGTCTCTACTAAAAAATACAAAAAACTAGCCGGGCGAGGTGGCGGGCGCCTGTAGTCCCAGCTACTCGGGAGGCTGAGGCAGGAGAATGGCGTGAACTCGGGAGGCGGAGCTTGCAGTGAGCTGAGATCCGGCCACTGCACTCCAGCCTGGGCGACAGAGCAAGACTCCGTCTCAAAAAAAAAAAAAAAAATTTTTTTTTAAACTAAGGTTATTCTTGTTACATGATATGGTGTATCAGAGCTGTTTTTATGTGTTAATTATTCTTTAATTATTGGTGAGGTAAATATTTCCAAGTATGCATCTCACACTCTGGGCTGCTGCTCAGAACCATCACCCCAGAGCCCAGAAGGCTGGAGGGTGTCAGGACCCGGCTGATTCTGGAAATCTGCATTAAGTGAGACCTTCTCGAACTCCACCCATGTCTAGGCTTGTACTTGTTTGCTTCCGTGTTTTATGTACTCAGTCATTCACCATTTTGCAAGTTTGCTGTTGGACTATCATGTTTCCACTCACCTCCGAGCCTCCGAGTCTCTGTCAGTGAGATGGGGCTGGAGGAGGCACCACCCTGCCAGGTTCCCGCCCCAGGCCCTGGGCCTTCACATGTAGTTGGCTGGGTCAGGCCCCGCCCGCCTTCACCTGGGCCCCGCCTGCCCTCACCTGCAGCTTCCGCAGCTGTTTGATGGCTTCCTCCCGGTTCTTGTTGGCTGAGTCGATGTGAGCCTCCAGGTCCTTCAGGTCCATCTCCAGCTTCTTCCGGGCAGCCACTGCCATCGAGCGCTGCTTCCTCTCATCCTCCAGCTCTGCCTCCATCTCCCGCACCTGGGGAAAGGAAAATCAACAGCTTGGGAAGCTGGACCCACTCAGAGACCCTGCCTTAGCTCTGAACTCAGGAGCCTCAGGCCAGTTCTGCAGGATCCATGGGGCCTTGGGGGGCCAGTGGGGATTATTGACCATAAGAACTCTAAGAAGGTGAGTCACTGAACCCCGAGATAGGGGGCTGGAAAGAAGGGATATGGGAGGGGAGGCGTGGTCAAGGGGCCCTGACATAATCCAAGTGGAAGGAGAGAACAGAAGCCTGCGTGAAGCCAGGGCAGCCTTGGGCACCCATGGGGTAGCAGGAGGCCATGCACACCTGTCTGACCAGCTGCTTCTTCTTCTCCTCGCTCTGCTCGTCCCGGCCCTGCAGATCCCGCTCGAACTGGGCCTTCATGGCCTGCAGGTTGACCTCCAGCCGCAGTTTGGCGTCTTCAGTGGCCTGCAGCTCGTCCTCCAGCTCTTCCAGCTGCGTCTTCATCTCCTCCACCTGCTGCTCCAGGGCCCGCTTGGACTTCTCCAGCTCATGGACCTGAGCCCCAGAGAGCCCAAGTCAGGAGCAAAGGGACTGGCAGATACCTGGGTCTGCGAGACCCGGAGTCTGTGCACACACCAACCCTCTGTGATGACCCCACTCGGGCCCCTCCCAAGACCTGGCTGCCAGGTCCAGCACTCACGCTCTTGCCCACGTCATCCTTGGAGCTCATGAGGTCCTCCATCTCCGTGCGGAACTGCTTGTTGAGCCGCTCCAGCTCCGCCTTCTGCTCCATGGCTTCCTCCAGGGCCCGGGCCAGCGACAGCGCCTTGGTCTCCTTCTCTCGGGCCTCCGCCTCAGCCCGGTCGCGCTCCTCTGCGTACTTGGCAGAGATGGTCTTCTCCTCTGCCAGGAGCTGGGAAAGAAGTGGGCACCATGAGGCTCAGCACCACAGGCTCAGAGCTATGGCCCCCGGCAGGGCAGAGCAGCTGGGCCTAAGTTCCCTGGGGAACGAGGAGCCCAGAGGCCACGGCGGAGAGGAGCAGGTCTAGGAAGCACAGGCCCGGGGCTGTGCCCGGGACAACACACACAGTCCTGTGCATCCTCATGACGGGACGACTGCCGACTGGGGCCGGCACTACTGCGAACGCCATGTCGTAACATCTGTTTAATTTGCATCACTTACTAATCGTACCCCTTTATGGAATGCTGCCCCTTCCATGAGAGCCCTCCAAACCTGTAAGAGCTTTGGTTCTCCTGAACCAAAGTTGGCATTTGGTTGGCATTTTTCACGGAGTGAATGCCAAGCTGGCTGCCAGGAAGCCTGAACCCCATTTGTGGTCTCCTCTAACGAAAGCTTCTGTGCCCTGGCCTCTGTTCTCTGTGTGCACCCACCTGGCTCTATCCTATTTCCCCACCTTCCTTTCCTTTTGGCCCAAACCTTAATGATTCCATGGGTGGCTGACCATTTCCTAAAGGGCCAGAGAGTGCATTCTTTAGAGTATGCAGGCCCTACGGTCTCTGCAGCAATGGCTCAACCCCACTACCACAGCACAAAGCAACCAAAGACAACACGAGAACGACGGAGTGTGGCTGTGTTCACTCCATCTTTCCCCACGAAACGCAGTGGGCTGGACCCGGCTGCCGCAGTTGGCTGCCCGGTGTCTTCTACTGTTCTATCCCGCCCCCGAGTCCGCATCCCCCTCAGCTGCCCTCTGATATTTTGGAAAAGGAAGCGATATGCATGCATAAATAACTCGTTTAAAAGACAGTCAAACCACTTAATTACAGAAAATCTGAAAAATGTAAAAAAACAGAAAGGAAAAGTCACTCCTCAACCCATCGCATGAAGACACCCTCTTCCACTGACCTTCTCCCTGGGCCCCTCGACAAGCCACAGACTTGGGGGGGCCCTCTAAGCACTGCCCCGCACGGCCCTCCCGGGCAAGACCTTGAGGGAGCCCAGGCTTTCTCTGACGGACCCTTCGCTTTGGACTCGGTGCTTGAAGAAGAAATACGAAGGATGGAGCCAGTGGCCACACACCTGGTCAAACTTCTTCTGCTTCTTCTCCAGGTTGCATGCACTCTGGCGTTGATGGTCCAGGTCCACCAGCAGGTCATCCAGCTCCTGCTGCAGCCGCGTCTTGGTCTTCTCCAGCTTGTCGTAGGCGGCCACCTTCTCCTCGTGCCGCTGGCTCAGGCCCTCCAGGTCCTTCTGGAGCTTTCTCTTCACCTCCTCAGCAGTTTCCAGGCACCCCACACTGTCCTCCATCTTCTTCTTCATGTCGGCCACCTGGGCAGGAGCCAGGAGTAAGCAGACGCCCGAGATGGCACCTGCTCGGATGGCACACCTGTCCCTGGGACAGCCGGGAGCCTGCCTGCCACACCACGGAAGGGGCACCAGGGATCCGCCCAGTTATGAAACCGCCTCCCCCAGTCACTTCCCTCTCCACGGGGGTGAGACAAATGGAGCTTCTGCAAAGGGGCATCCGTCTACCATGTGAAGCCCGGGGGAGGCTGACCCCAGGCCCGCTGTCGGGGCTCCCAGCCCTCATCCACACCAAGCCTCTCACTCTACGGAGACCGCTCCCAGATAGCAGGGCCAGTGCCCTGTAGCGATGTCTGCGGGGTCCCCATCACCCAGCCCCATCCTTGCACTTGGAGATAAACCTGCAATCCCGCACCCTCACGGGCTGCTCCCACCCTGACTGTGGAATGGACTCCCAGACCATCCCGAGCTGGCTCAGGCCTTCTGGCCTGGCACATGGAGGCCCAAGATAGGATCTAGAGCAGGAGCTCTGAATACATATTAGGCTACAGACCCCTTGGCAGTCTAGAGAGGCCAAGGGACTCCTTCTCATGACAATGTTTTAACAGGCATTAAATAAACACATGGGACCACCAAGGCAACCAGTACAGAAAAATGCAGTGTTCACACATTCTAAAAAACTGTGGCTCGGGACGCCACGCGCTGCTAGGTAGCACATCAGACGGCAAACTCGGCGCAGGCCTGGGAACCACAAGGCCAAGGAGCTCGGCCGCAACCCTGACAGGGTCACTGGCCATTTCTACAGGTGACGAGGGTGCAGGGACTGTCACCACCATGGCTTGCTGCCTACATCCACAATGGAAGCAATGCTGAATTTCAGCTAAAGACTGGTGACGATAAAGGTGTAAAATAGTGAAAATAGTGGTGTCCCCCATCTAAGTCCACAGATCCCTGGATTCCTCTCCTAGGGACTCAGGCTGAGAGCTCTGATGTGGGAGAGCAGGGTGGGCTTCCCTGGGGGAGAGCAGCAATGGGCTGGCCCAGTGGGCAGGGCTGTCCTGCAGTGCCCAGGCCAGTGCCCGGCCAGCAGCTCCCCAGCCTGCAGAGTCGGGCCGGTTCCCCAGGCCTCCAAACCTGGGCATGGAGAGTGGCGATCTGCTTCTCCAGGTTGTGCTTGGCCTCCTCCTCCTCCTCCAGCTGCTCCCGGAAGGAATTCTTCTCATCCTCCACCTGCTTGAGCTTGGTGCTCAGGCTCAGCTTCTGCCGGTTCTCCTCCTGCAGCAGCTCCTACTCGCAGGTTGAGAGGGGTGTGGGCGCTCAGGAGAGCGGTGTCTGAAACCCAGGTACTCCACACCCTTGAGGAGAGAGAGGAGCTGGTCCTGCTGATTTAGGGGATGGCCACGTAAAGACCTGATGGGAGCTAGGAGGACGCAGAGACCCACCCACAGGATGAAGGAGATGAAGGAGAGGATGGGCAATCCGATGGGTTCTAGAGCTAATGTCGCGTGGACACGGGGGCCTTCCTGGAGGAGTTCACCTTCTGGGAACCTGGCACTACCCTTACCTGAGTGTCCTGCAGCTGGGACTCCAGCGCGGAGAAGTCCTTGGTGAGCTTGCTGGACTTGCTGTCGGACTGGCTGAGAAGCCCGGTCACGTTGTCCAGCTCCACCTGCACCGGGCAGGGAGACGCAAAGGACCATGGACCCAGCCCCACCGCTCCTGCCCCACCTCAGCTCCTTTATGTAAAGCTGGACCTGAGTCACAAGCTGAAGCGTGAGGGTCTGAGGAGCCAGTTTGAGAAGAGAGAGAGACACAGAGCACACATGCACCTGGGGGTCTGGGCCACAACTGCTGCTGGCGCCCACTGCCCGCGCCGGGGTCCCGGCGGAGGCCTCACCTGCAGCTTGGTGACCTTGTCGGCCAGCTCCGTGCGCACGCGCTCTCCCTCGTTGAACTTGACCTGCAGCTCCTGCAGCTGCGCCTCCACTTTCTTGCGCTTGTGTTCCGAGTCCCCTTTGCCCTGCAGCAGCACCTTCACCTCGTTGGCCAGCTCCCCCCGCTCATTCTCCAGGGTCTGCTTTGCCTTTTCGAGGTTTGCTTTCACCTGGCGGGGAAGAAAGCAAAGACGTGAGTGGCGGCCTCCTGACACAAGGCTGGCTGGTCTATCATCACTGGACTCTAGATCCAGACATCGCTGCTGCTGCAGCCCTGACGACAGTGCGCCTGAGTCCTGGACTCAGAAGGCTCAGGCCTCATCTCTCTTGTCCTCTTCTCTCTTGGCTGGTGGGTGACACTTGGCTCCTGTCTTCACTCTTAGGACCTCAGCTTCCCCATCTCTAAAATAATACCTGCCCAGCCTTCTGCCCTGGGTAGAGGCCAGGTTCTAGGGCACGGCACTGGTGTTGCAGATGTTAGCAATATTTATAATGCAATGAGGGGAACTATAATTGTTTGCAGTTAGACTTCCAATAAAGCCTATCTGAAGTCTGATGTTCAAAGTAACGACGTAATGTTTTCACCCTCATATAACCACATGAGACAGACCTATCATAGTCTTCCCTTGTGAACAGGGAAACTGAGGCACAAGTCACAAAATCCCTAAGACGGGGAGCCTGGCCTCAGAACCAGGCAGTTGAGTTGGATCCTGCAGCTGCTCTGCAGGACTGATTCGGATTCTGTGGGCCCGGCACAGGGAACCCTGCCTTCCCGCTGCGGTCTCAGGGAGGCTCCGCACCCGCTTCGTCTGCTCCAGCTGCTCCGCCAGCTCCTCCACGGCCTGTGAGTGCTTCTGCCTCATCTCCTGGATCTGGGCCTCGTGGGTCTTGGCCTCCTCTTCCAAGGTCTTCTTTAGGATGTTCACCTCCTGCTCACGTTTCGACCTGGACAGAGAAATCCCCTCAGCGTGGAGGCTGGGAGTGCTGGAGCGCGGCTGTCCCTGGGGCTCCTCCCTGACCAAAGAGAGGCCTGGCCAGGGCACAGGCACTCCAGGCAGCTTTTCTACCCATCGGCCCCTCCTGACCATCTATCCCATGGGCCAGCCTGAAAGCCGCACTATGAGGGGCTTCTGTAGCCTTTCAGCTTTAAAGCCCACCCTTGCCTCACCCCCAACTTTGAGTCAGGTTCTTCAACAGGCTTTCTACTCTGTAGAGAGAAACCACTGAGGAACCAGCAGCTTCCATGCCTGCTGGCGCATAACAGGGCCACGGGGCGTGTGTGTGTGTGTGTGTGTGTGTGTGTGTGTGTGCGCACATGCACGTGCGCACAGAGGCCCGGGTCCATGTCTCCAAGCCAAGGCCCCCCTGGCTGCCCTCCCCATCCCCAGGGACTTGGTCCCAGGGCACACCTGAGCTCCTGCTGGGCAGCTGTGGTATCCAGCGTGTCCTCCAACTCGGTTTTCAGCGCCTCTAGCTCTTCCCCAAGGTCCCGTTTCTGCTTCTCAGCTTTATTTCTGGAAGCACGCTCAGACTCCAGGTCTTCCTGGAGTTCAGAGATCTGAGATTCCAGCTCCCGGATCTTCTTGAGGGCCATGTTCTTCTGGGCAGCTTCTTCTTCCACTCTGCCAAAGCGACCAGCAACATCAGTATAAGGTCAGTTTCACCTCCAAGGCGCAGAGTTTGTGGGACAGGCCTGAGAGAGGTGCAGCAGCCAAAGCTGCCTCTGGTGGTCACAGTCATGGCACTTAGGGTGGCTCTCAGCAGAAACATCTGAGGCAACCAGACTGAAGGGCAACATCCCTCTGAGAACTAGAAAACCTCATAGAGGAATCCTTTCAATTTCCAAAGTAAGATTCACTGCTTCAAATATTTTTAAAAGTCAAATGATTTGTGGCCGGGCGCGGTGGCTCACGCCTGTAATCCCAGCACTTTGGGAGGCCGAGGCGGGCAGATCACGAGGTCAGGAGATCGAGACCATCCTGGCGAACACGGTGAAACCCCGTCTCTACTAAAAACACAAAAAAATTAGCCGGGCGTGGTGGCGGGCGCCTGTAGTCCCAGCTACTTGGGAGGCTGAGGCAGGAGAATGGCGTGAACCCGGGAGGCGGAGCTTGTAGTGAGCCGAGATTGCGCCACTACACTCCAGCCTGGGCGATAGAGCGAGACTCTGTCTCAAAAAAAAAAAAAAAAAAAAGTCAAATGATTTGTTACATGGAAAGAAAAGGAAATAAAATATTACACCACAGGATGACTGCAGCTCAGTAAAAACACGAACGTGCTGTGGAGTTTAGATGGTTGTGACGAGTCAATGTAGGTTCACCAATTAGAACAAACACACCACTGCGCTTGGGGGTGTTGGCAGCTGGGGAGGCGGTGCGTGAGTGGGGCAGCGGAAGATGGAGAAACTTCTGTGACTCTTGCTGTGAATCTAAAACTACTCTAAAAAATAGTCGCTTTTTTTTTTTTTTTAAACAGAGTCTTGCTCTGTCACCTAGGCTGGGGTGCCATGGCGCGATCTCGGCTGACTGCAACCTCTGCCTCCTGGGTTCAAGCGATTCTCCTGCCTCAGTCTCCTGAGTAGCTGAGATTACAGTCGTGTGCCACCACACTGGCGAATTTTTTATATTTTTGGTAGGGATAGGGGCTTCACCATGTTGGCCAGGCTGGTTTCGAACTCCTGACCTCAAGTGATCCATCCGGCTTGGCCTCCCAAAGTGCTGGGATCACAGATGTGAACCAAGATGCCTGGCCAAGTGTTTTTTTTTTTTTTTTTTTTTAAGTGTGCCTACAGCAAGAAATTAGGAAAGGACGGCCGGGCACGGTGGCTCAAGCCTATAATCCCAGCACTTTGGGAGGCCCAGACGGGCAGATCACAAGGTCAGGAGATCGAGACCATCCTGGCTAACATGGTGAAACCCCATCTCTACTAAAAAATACAAAAAACTAGCCGGGCGAGGTGGCGGGCGCCTGTAGTCCCAGCTACTTGGGAGGCTGAGGCAGGAGAATGGCGTGAACCCGGGAGGCGGAGCTTGTAGTGAGCCGAGATTGCGCCACTACACTCCAGCCTGGGCGATAGAGCGAGACTCTGTCTCAAAAAAAAAAAAAAAAAAAAGTCAAATGATTTGTTACATGGAAAGAAAAGGAAATAAAATATTACACCACAGGATGACTGCAGCTCAGTAAAAACACGAACGTGCTGTGGAGTTTAGATGGTTGTGACGAGTCAATGTAGGTTCACCAATTAGAACAAACACACCACTGCGCTTGGGGGTGTTGGCAGCTGGGGAGGCGGTGCGTGAGTGGGGCAGCGGAAGATGGAGAAACTTCTGTGACTCTTGCTGTGAATCTAAAACTACTCTAAAAAATAGTCGCTTTTTTTTTTTTTTTTTAAACAGAGTCTTGCTCTGTCACCTAGGCTGGGGTGCCATGGCGCGATCTCGGCTGACTGCAACCTCTGCCTCCTGGGTTCAAGCGATTCTCCTGCCTCAGTCTCCTGAGTAGCTGAGATTACAGTCGTGTGCCACCACACTGGCGAATTTTTTATATTTTTGGTAGGGATAGGGGCTTCACCATGTTGGCCAGGCTGGTTTCGAACTCCTGACCTCAAGTGATCCATCCGGCTTGGCCTCCCAAAGTGCTGGGATCACAGATGTGAACCAAGATGCCTGGCCAAGTGTTTTTTTTTTTTTTTTTTTTTAAGTGTGCCTACAGCAAGAAATTAGGAAAGGACGGCCGGGCACGGTGGCTCAAGCCTATAATCCCAGCACTTTGGGAGGCCCAGACGGGCAGATCACAAGGTCAGGAGATCGAGACCATCCTGGCTAACATGGTGAAACCCCATCTCTACTAAAAAATACAAAAAACTAGCCGGGCGAGGTGGCGGGCGCCTGTAGTCCCAGCTACTTGGGAGGCTGAGGCAGTAGAATGGCGTAAACCCGGGGGGCGGAGCTTGCAGTGAGCTGAGATCTGGCCACTGCACTCCAGCCCGGGCGACAGAGCAAGACTCCGTCTCAAAAAAAAAAAAAAGAAATTAGGAAAGGACTATAGTAGGTGAGTGATAGAGTTGTAGATGACTTTTTGTCAAATTATAAACAAATAAACAAAAGACAAATGAGGCCCCTCCCGGTGCCCTGAGTACACAAGAACTGCTTTGCTATGAAATAAGCGGCTCTTCTAAGACAACAGTGGAAAGAATGCTCACAGCTCTCTGGTGCAGAGAACCAGGCCCAGCTGCAAGCAGGAAGGGCTGGCCCAGGCCACCTGGCCTCAGGCGGGGTCCTCACCTGGCCAGGGCGGCCTGGAGTTCCTCCTCTTTCTTGGCCAGCTGCATCTTGAGCTCCGCGATCTGCGCCTGGAGCTCGGCGATCTGGTCGCTGAGGTCCGTGGAGTCTCCCTCCAGCTTCCGGCGGGTCTTCTCCAGCTCCTGTCGCTGCTTCTCCTCCCTGCGGAGGCGCTCTGCAAGGAGCGGGGAGCCCACATACCCCTCAGTGCCGTGGGTTCTGTCTCCGTGTCAATTTCTTATACAAAATACTGAGCACTCGTTATGAAACGTGTGTCAGGCTGAAAGCATCACAAATACACAGACACTCGCACCCAACTCCTGGATGCAGGAAGAGGACATCACCGCAACTGCCAACCCCTGGCATGTCTCTCTCCAACTCACCCCTTGTCCTTCCCTGCCAGGAGTTAAGTACTCTCCTAAAGCTGGTGTTCGTAATCCCCTTGGTTCCCATGAAGGCTGTACCATGTCTGTATCTCTAAAAAAAATGTTCAATTTTGTGCGAAAATCAACTTATAAAATGGAACTGACTTGTGTGAATTCCACAGTTGGAATCACCCAGTCAGGGCTCGGTGTCTAGCTTTATAACTCTGTGATGTCACTCAGGAAAGCTACTTTCTGTACCTCGTCTGAATAATAAACAAAAGGAGACGGTGTACTTCACGAGGATGGTGTGAGGCGCCAATGAGTTACTATCTTAAAAAGCACCTAGAACAGTGGCTGGCTGGTGATGTTTATTCCCTGCCATGCCTTTGCTGCCCCATCCCATGATCTTGAGATGTAAGCCGCCAAGTTTCACTGGAATAGATGTGTATGGACATTTATCTAGCATTCCATGATGTGAATACACCACAACTTATTTATGTACCCGTCCCGCAGCTGGCAGGCATGGGGCTGTGTTCATGGCACACTCTGATCAACAACGCTGCTGCAAGCATCCTGCTCACTCTCAGTGCACACGGCTGAGTGATGGATGGAACGGCCGGGTCACCAGCATGACAAGCTTCAACCTCACTAGGACTGCTGGATCATTCTCTAAGGCCGTCTACCAGTCTGCAGTCCCAGCAGCAGCGCGTGTGTGCTCTGACGGCTCCGTGTCTGTGTTAGCGCTTATTAGTGTTGTCAACCTTTCATGTCTGTCCATCTGGTAGGCGCCACCCCTAGACCTCCTGGATGACCAAGTCTTCCGGGCTCCTCCCAGGTGAGGGAGGGTATCTGTGGGGTAAGAGATCTCTCTGTGTCCGGACCTCTCTTCCGCTGGACCTGACTCACCTCATCCCCTGCAGATGTGAGGGGGCTGGACAAGGCTGTGACACCAAGCTAGGGAAAATCCTCCCGGCGGTCAGGTTTTGGCCTCCCGCCCCTGGGTATGAGCTCAGAGCTCCCACAGTAGTCAGGGTTCTCCTGTTCCCCTAGTTGTCCACTCCTCTCAAGGGGCAGGGCTGGGGGTCCTCAGACAACCACGGACCTGTGCTTCTACCCCAGCGCCCCCTCCCTGCCACAGATCCCCAGGGCACACAGAGACAAGGCAGGATTTGTCACCCTGCCCCAAGTCAAGCAATGAGCTTCCGCAATAACTGTCGAGGACTTTACGGTACATACGTGTTCACATGTATTTAATGAAATTTTCACAGTACCCTAGCACCGTGTCCCCGTTTTAGGTAAAACTTAAAGCTCATGGAACGGAAGTCATAGGTGTAAGATGAGCCAGCTAGTCAGTGACAGAGCGAGTGAGTCCTGTGGGCCAAACCCAGAGCCTCCTAGGCAGTCTCAGAAGCTTCCAAAACCCACAGCACACGACACCAGAGCAGCGCCAAAGCTCTCCTTTAAACACACTTCATGCAGGGGGGAATCTAGCCACAGAACAACAGGGACCTGGAGGCTCAGGCTCCCGCAGGCACCAGACATGGCTCCCCTCGACCTGTGACCTCAGGTCTGAAGGGCAGCAGCCAGTGCTGTAGTGTGGCCCAGGCTTACCCGTGAGCTGAGGAGGCCTCCGTGTTCCGGTCAGACAGGCCAGCCCCTGCCCGCCAGCCCCTGCCCATCACCTCCTGCCCGTCACTCTCTCACCTTCCAAGTCGGTGATCATTGCTTCATGCTTGTTCTTGAGCTTGGCGAGGCTCTTAGATTTCTCCTCCTCTTCCGTGAGGTTGGTGGTGAACTCAGCTATTCTGTCTTCCAGCAGTTTCTTTTCCTGGGGAGAGGGGAGTAGGCCGGCATTTAGTGTCGGTTGAGCACAGAACACTAGCTAGCCTCAAAGCATGACTCGCCCGGAAATCTGGAGCTGAATGGAGAGGGCTTTAGACACTTGATCAAGTTCATGAGGATTTTCCTGGATCAAAGGATAATTCTGAAAAGTCACCAGCTTCCCTGAAACAGCGAGGTATATGCTTCCTCAGGATCGAAAAATGTGGGTGCCCAAGCCCTTCCCCTTCCCCTGTGGGCTTGGGTGAGAAAGGCTTCCAGGTGACAGCTAGTGTCAGCAGGGACAGATGGCTCCACCCCTTCAGGAGGCTGCCATACGGCGCTCACCTGCGCCACCAGGCCACCTTCTCCGTGCCCCTCTCTCACCTGCCAGGTGGGCCATGGCCCCTCCCCCGCTTTAGCCCCGCAGTGCCCCGGGCTGCTCTCCTTGCTTTCTGTTCTGTGTGGCTCCCACAACACCCCTGCCCAGGGGCCACAGCTTGGCACAAGCGCCTCAGTCCTCTCATCCCAGTCCCGGGTGGACGTCCTGCCACCTCAGCCTCCCCAGCCTTTGGGGCTCCCGTGGTCTGAGGAGCCCCAAAAGGTGGGGAGGCTGCCTTCTCCTCTAACTGGTTCCCCGGCTGCTATCTGCTCCTGGGCAGACACTGACAGGGACCAACACATTCTCAGGAGGAACAGCTGCCGCCCAGGGACAGTGGAGGAGGAGTACCCCGCATCTCAACATAGAGCCACCAAAGTGTCCCCAACCCCACGGTGACCAACGCCTGCAATGCTGCACAGATGGCCACCTTTACAAAGGCTTGGGTCTCACGGGTGGCAAAGAAGAGCTTTCCAGAGGGGAAAGGACAAACCCTTCCCCAGAGACCCTTCGTTTATGAGGAAATCCCTCAACGAAGGCCCATGGGACCTCCAGGGAGCCCCTGCAGTGAAGCAGAAGCCCTCATGCTGCAGGCGGAAGAGACAGGAAGCAGCAGCGGCAGGGCTGGAGCCCGGCCCTGCAAGGGTGACCACACTCTCCCATCCATGGCTCCCCTGGAGCAGCTGCAGGCGGCAGCCGCGGGCCTCACCTTGGCCAGCTTGCAGTTCTGGTCCTCCAGGATGATCTGCTCCTCCTCCAGCTTCTTCAGCTTCGCCTCAGTGGTCACCTTCTCCAGCTGCAGCTTCTGCCGGGCGCTCTCCTCCTCCTCCAGCTGCTCCTCAAGCTCCTGCCGGGGGCCAGAGATACGGTGAGGACAGCAGGCCCAGCGTCATGGCCAAGGTGAAGACAGCAAAGTCCGAAGGCCAGGTCCGAACACCAAGGAGAGAATACGAAGGTCTATGAGCCCAGGGTCATGGCTGAGGTGGAGACAGCAAGGTCTGCAAGCCCAGGGCCACAGCCGAGGCAGGGCCCAAGCCCTATCTGTAGGATTCCAAATTTCAAACAGGGACACAGGGCCAGAACACCGCTGCAATGTTCTGAAGGGTTTCCTGCAGCAGGCTCCCACCCATGAAACAGGCAGGATGCAGAGCTGCTGGCCCTGTGCCCCTCTGGCTAGCCAGGGCCAGGGCTAATGGCAGGGAAATCAAATTGGCCTCGATGCTGGCCCAGGCAGTACTCATGGAGAGACCTCAGATGCACATGTCACAAACTACCAGCCCAAAGGGAACACCTCTCACTGAGTGCCCCAAGCAGGCACCATGAGGACTGGCCTCCTCGGACCCTAATTCCATGTTCTCCCAGCTCCTGGTCCCTGCTTCTCTGCCCTGCCCTGCCCCTCCAGTCCCACTCCTCCCCGGGTGCAGCAGGCAGGAACCTGGATATTCTGCTGCATCTTCTTCTTCTCTGCCTGCAGGTGCTGGCAGCGCTCCTCCTCCTCCTCCACCCTGGCCTCCAGGTCATGGCAGATCTCTTCTAGTTCCTGCTTCTTGGCGGTCAGGCGGGCCCGGAGCTCCTCAGCCTCGGCACACAGCTCGGTTTCTGCCTGGAGCTGCTCCTGCAGCTGTAATTTCTCTGCCACGAGCTGCAAACAGCAAGTGGAAAACACAAGCTCCTCGCAACACCCGCAAGTCACTCCATCCTCAACAGATGGACGCCGTGGCTCAGGATCCCAGTGGGAAAGGAACATGCGGACAAGAGTAGCTTTCATCTGGAGACCTCTGAAGCTTCCAAGCACCTTCCAGACATTGCGTCCTTGATTTTTCACCACCCCATGAGCTCCACAGCAAGGTCCCGGGAAACGGGCTCAGGTCACGTGGTAGAGCTGAGGTTTGAACCCAACACTGGTGAACGTTCCATTCTATTAGGTGGCCTCCCTACATCACATAACCCTAAATCCGGTCTGCAGAGAGGCTGGTCACTGTTCCTACAGTAATGGGAAACTCAGTCGTAGGAAACCCCTCTAGTCATAGAAGAGGCCAGCATGCCGTGCCTACCGATGGCCAGCAGGTGGCAGCACCACGCAGGTCACGCAACCTGGACGGAGCCTGCGCTAACACCCACCTGAGACTGCAGCGTCTCCATCTCCGTGAGCCTGTTCTCCGCAGCCAGCTGCTTCTCTCGGACCTTCACTAGCTCCTCCTCCTTGGCCATCATCTCCTCCTCCTGCCGGCTCACCTGCAGCAGCGGCTTGACCTGGGAGAGGAGATGGAAGTAGAGACATGCTTGGCTGGAAGATGCTCACCTCTGCCAACAGGTATGAGGCCTCTCCTTTACCTCTGGAAACATGAAAGTGAGGGGCAAGAAGATATGCTGTGGTGGGGGCTGCAAGCAGGCACAGCCTTCCTGGAAATCCATCTGGCGCTCTGTACCATGGGCCTCTGACCCGCTAACTACATTCCAGGGAAACTATCCCTGCGTGTGTGTGAAGATGTTCACCTCGGCATTGTTTATAACAGCCAGAAAATGAGGAAGGACCCATCTCTGAAGTACCCAGATAGTGATGTGTCCGCTAGGGAACAGTACACTACCTCTAAAAAACAATGCTTATGACGGAGTCGTAAATGGAACGTACACACTACAATACTATTTATGCGAGTCAAACTCAGCTATGGAAGAATGCATACTGTTTACATAGCTGAGGTTTTATAGGCAGTGAGAAAAAGAGCAAGAGAATAAACACTAAAATAGCTGCTGCTGCTGGTTTAGGGTAAGGGTTTATGTGTGAATTTTTATTTAATACTTTAGACTTTTTTGTTAGTTGGCTTTTTGCCATTACCATAAATTATGTATTACACACAAAAGCAGCCCGGACAAGTTTAAAAATAACGAGTTTTTTGTTTTTTTAAAGGCCAGGAAGGCCAGCCTGGGCAAGATAGTGAGACCTTGTCTCTACTAAAAATCAAAAAGGGCAGTGGCTCATGCCTGTAATTCCAGCACTTTGGGTGGCCGAGGTGGGAGGACGGCTGGAGCCCAAGAGTTTGTGACCAACCTGGGCAACATAGTGAGACCACACCTCTACAAACAATACAAAACATTAGCCAGGTATATACGGTGCTGTGCACCTGTAGTCCCAGCTACTGACGAGGCCTTTCTAGCACGCACCTTGGTGAAGAGCCGCCACCACTGCCAGTTCCGCAGCTTGAGGTAGGCAGCGCAGTTCCGCTGGAGGACCTTCATGGCGGTCAGCTGCTGCTGCCGCTTGGCAAACGCTCTGTGGGGTGAGGAACATGGTCAGTGCGGGGCAGGGGACAGCAGACCCGACCTAACAGTCCTGGCCTTGTCCTCAAGGCTTTTCTGGGGGTCCACCCTTGCCTGGGGCACCTCCAGAAAGAAATTCAGGGAAGGGGCCTGGCCTTGGGGTTGAGATATGTTTCTCCCACTTACAGGCTGTGTGACCCCACGAGGCTCTAATCTTACAGTGGGTGAAGGACCTAAGTCACCAGACTACCCCTCCACGGAGGAGGCCACGGGATGAAGGCTCCTGTGAAGTAACCACAGATCTCACTCAGCGTGGGGACTGAGCATGACCCTTGGTCATTAAGCCGACTGGCCCTGGGTGACTCTGGACTTCAGCGTCCCACCCTTCGTGCTGTTCCTTATCTGAGCTTTTGTTTGGTGGGAGAACGTCAGGAGATGATGTTCTGTGAAGGTGGGCTGCGGGTGTCAGCGGGAGGGCTTTTGGATAAACAAGCCTCCATCGGTGCAAATGCCACACGCCCGGGCTTCATCTCCCAGAGCTCAGCGCTCCTGCTAGGACCCTCAGCCCCGAGCACAAGGGGACAAGTGTGCAGTGCCCACACCCGCTGTCCTGCAGCAGGGGAGCCCTCACTCCCCAGGGAGTCAAGGATAAGTCTGGACTCAAGGATGGTCTGCTCCCCTGGAATCACAGGGTTCTTTAGGGACAGGCAGGCTCTGGGTGCTGTCCCCACAAGGGTCACACGGTGAGGAGTCCTGGTAAGCAGGATCTTTCAGGCAGGCAAATCCAAGCAGAGTCAGTCTCTTCCCACCCATCACTCTAAACCTCAATCAGAAATGCCCGATTCAGCCAGGCGCAGTGGCTCACGCCTGTCATCCCAGCACTTTGGGAGGCTGAGGTGGGTGGATCACTTGAGGTCAGGAATTTGAGACCAACCTGGCCAACATGGCGAAACCCTGTCTCTACTAAAAACACAAAAATTAGCTGGGTGTGGTGGCGTGCACCTGTAACCTCAGCTACTAGTGAGGCTGAGGCAGGAGAATCACTTGAACCTGGGAGGTGGAAGTTGCAGTGGGCCGAGAACGTGCCACAGCACTCCAGCCTGGGCGGCAGGGTGAGGCTCCATCTCAAAAAAAAAGAAAAAAAAAAACTGCCCGATTCTACTCCTCAAAGGTAGAAATCCCGGAACGGGGGTAGAAAGAACCACATGGGCCTCCCTGACAGGCATGTGACCAGCTGCAGTGGGGTGTCCTAGACCACGGCCTGCTAAGTGCTCTTCAGCAACAAAGGGCGTGGCAAGGCCTGGCGTGTGGGGCAGGAGTATCTCCCGGGACTCACTTCCTTGCCAGGTAGCCCCTGCAGCAGGCCTGGAACCCTATGATGACGTCAGTGATCTTCAGGTCCCGCTCCTCCTCCAGGTGGGCCAGCACGCCGGCGCGGAAGAAGACTTTGCTCTGGCCAATGCGGTACAGGTTGCTGTCGAGCTCCAAGGCTTTTATCTAGGTGGGAGGAGTAGGCTGTTTACCTGGCCAACAACTGGCCACGGCTCCATGAAAGGGTGGCCCAGGCACAGCTGGAGGCGTGCCCTTCACCCTTCTTCCTACTGGCTGACGAGCATCTGAAGAGCAGAAAGCCATCTCCTCTCCCTCCTTCTTCCTGTTCCCCATCTCCCCGTCACCAAAAGGCAGGTTTTGCATACAGTAGGTGTTGAATTTTTCCTTCTCTTTTCCTCCCACCAACTCCCCACTCTGCAGCCAACGCTTTCTGATTCTTTAGAAACAATGTGAAGTAAAAGGAGGCTAAAGGTAGTGGCTGTTAACCTGGACACGCCAGGATCCTGGGAAAGGGAAAAAAGGAGCAGGGTGGGATTTAGCCCTGGCTTGGCACTGAGTCACTGCAGGGCCTTCATTCAACCGGAACTCAAAGCATGCGCACGGCACATCCAGCACTGTGCTAGGGCTGGGAGTGGGGAGGGAGGGAGGAGAAGTCCAGATCATGGCGCACCAGGCCAGCTGCCCTGGCTATGAGCTGCCCTGCTCACCACAATGGGAGTGGAGTCAGGCCCGTGAGCAAGAAAGCAGGAGAATGTCCCCCAAATGAAAGAGGCCATCCTCTTACATCAGAGCCTGGCCATGGCTACAGTTCTCGTCTCCTCCACACCACCCTGGTGCCAAACACCACAAACACCATCCCTGGCTATCTGAAGCCAAGGGTTTGCTGCAAAGGGCGCCCGGCAGAGTCAGACGCCGAGCATCAGAAGGGACACAGCCTGGGGACCCACCGACCACTGACACAGCAAGGCGGGCCCTGGCCACGTGGGCACTCCCCAGACAAGGGGCTGCCCATCCAGAGAGGCAGGGACGGCAGCTCAACTCACCATGAGCACACACGCCTGTTTCCCATCCATGAAGCCCTTGGGAATGGAGTTTGGAGTCAGGATCTCATATCTGAGGAAGGAAAGAGAAGCCTGGTCATTTTACCCATTGCCTCGATTCCACGTGCCTGGAATATAGGCAAGAGATTAAGATCATTTTTACAGTGCAACAGATACAGAATTCTTTACACAAACTCTCCTAAGGAAAGAAGACACAGGCAAATCCCACCCCGCTCTTCTCTTTGGCTGAATGACACAAGGAAGGCTTAATGGTTTCCGGAAAGTGAATGGAAACTCGTGTAGGACCATTTCAATCACTCGAGGGTGTGCTTCAGGTTGGGCTCACTAACTGCTAATTGCCTGGGATCCTCATCTGTCACCCACGGACAGCCATGCTCACATAGCTTCCCTGGGATGCTGCAGAGAGCTGATAATAAACAGAGGTGGCCCAAGAAATAAAGGGCTGCATCCCGACAGCAACTGACACTCAGCACAGTCATTAGAGAAATAGGAAGATGTCGCCATCTTTGTACATAGCAACGCACGGCCGTGTTTTATGACTTTCATTTCTACAAAGTTCCTGTAATATCCCAGGTCTCTGGCTGATTCTTTCACATTTCTTTTCATAGCTCCTCTAACTGTAGCAGAGAGCACCAGGGCCGGCAGTTACTGGGAGCAAAAGTCAACAGGATGACGATGACCTGCATTTCGGTATTAAAATGGGGAAGTCTCCTTTCCTGCAAAGGGTGGAAAAGAGAAGGCGGTGGGGAAAAGCTGGCCAGACTCAGTTCTACATGGATGGAGGACGTCGCTTCTTCACAATAGGACCCAGCCAGGGAGCAGCAGCCCACCTCTGGGACTCACTGCGCGCACAGCCGGGTCCAGGAGAAGCGGGCTCCGGGCCCTGGCTCACCTCTGCCGAAACTCCTGGAAGACCACCCTGTTGGGGAAGCCCTGGCGGCAGATGCGGATGCCCTCGAGGACACCATTGCAGCGCAGCTGGTCCAGCACAAGATGCGGGTCCAGCTTGCCAGCCTGGGGAAGAAAACACACGCATGTGGTCTCACTTCTGTGCTTGAAACAGTCAGAGAAAGGTCGGGGAACCCCTATGAACCTGACAGGGCAAGAGCCTAAGGGAGGGGGTCGCTGCAGCCCACAGGTTTTGACAGTGAAGTCAAAGGATCCAGGTCTGGGAGGGGCCAGTGTCACCAAGAGGAAGTGTGGGCTGTGAATGGAGAGTATCTCCTAATCGAACCAAGGCCCTCCCTGCAGAGAGACAACTGAGGGCTTTGTGCATGCTGGGGGGGCTGGAGGGGTGCTTTTGTTGGGGAGACAGACAGGCTGAGCGCCCCACACCACGGTGCCCCGCCCGGGCCATCCCACCAGGCGGCTGCACCTTCTTCTCGTGGTTGGGGATGATGCAGCGGACGAAGTTGGGGTTGGTGTTCCTCAGCGTGGCCATCAGCTTGGCCAGCTGCTCCTTGTAAAGCTGCCCCACGGTGCGGAACATGCCCTTCCGCGTCTTGAAGGCCCCGGGCAGCGCCGTCTCCGACATGCCGGCCACCTGGTCCAGGCCAATGATGCGGTCCACTGTGGAACCCACAGAGAACAAGTGAGTGCCCCCGCAGATGCACCCAGAGGAGGGGGAGCACGTAGGAGAGAGAAACAGGCACACATTGACAGGAAAAGAGGAGACAGAATGAGACGACAGGACCCTTTCCACTTGGAGCCTACACAGGGTGCTAAGGTCATCCCCAAACACAGCAGCAGGCCAAGAGAGCTGCAAAGGCACTGGGCTTGTCTCTCAGGGAGCCATGCGTCTGCCACGGCCACCTCACCTTCCCATCACCTACCTTCTGCCACTCTCGAAGCTCTTATTTCCAAAAAGACTCAATGAAACTAGTCAAGTATTTTGGAATAGTGAGAATTCTACTAGCCTGTCTCTAAGGAGGGGTGTGAAAACCTGGCTTACGGAATCCTGCTGTCCTATGGTCACAGTTAGAAAAAAAAAAAAAAAAAATCAGTATCTTTTTTTTTTTCTCTCTGAATTCTCACTGACCCTGTCGTAAAAGCACCAGGCTAGGAGTCAGGAGGCGGAGATTGGAGCCACCCTGTCACTGTCTGCAGAACTCGGCAGGGTCCCCCTCTATGTCTACACAGACATCTCAGGAAGAGAGAGCTCCAAAGAACCGCTCTTGATCATAAATACTCCAAAGTTTAGGGATCTCTTCGCATCCTTGTATTTCATTTTGTCTCCTGGTGCACGGGTCTTTCTCATGTTAACCCACCCTCAAGGGAAGCAGCCCCTAGCACTGGAACTCATGCCCAGCAGCAATTAAACCAACTGCATCCTCCAAGGTCAAAAACAAACAAGCCAAACCAAAGTGGCCAGTGATTTGCGATCAGTTTAAGCAAGAGCTAATGTTAAATGTGAAGTCTTCCATTACTGGATGTAAAAGTGAAGAATACTGACGAAGCCCGTTTCGTATTCCTTCACGGCCAGATTACTATTATTTACTTGAAGACAGCAAAAAGGATGCTTGCTTAAGACAGAAGCCAGGACTGTGGATGGAGCCTACAGACCAGTCAATTAAAATGGGAGGTGGCTGGGCGTGGTGGCTCGTGCCTGTAATCCCAGCACTTTGGGAAGCTGAGGCAGGTGGATCACCTGAAGTAAGGAGTTCGAGACCAGCCAGGCCAACATGGTGAAACCCCATCTCTACTAAAAATACAAAAATTAGCTGGGCGTGGTGGCAGGCGCCTATAATCCCAGCTACTTGGGAGGCTGAGGCAGGAGAATTGCTCGAACCTGGGAGGTGGAGGGTTGCAGTGAGCCAAGATTGTACCACTGCACTCCAGCCTGGGTGACAAGAACAAAACTCTGTCTCAAAAAAAAAAAAAAAACCCCGAAAAAGCGGGAGTCATCTTTGATCTTATGTACCCACCACAGGGCCAATATTCCTGGCTACCACAGTTTTCCTGGGTGTGGCAACTTGCAAAAGCCACTCAAGTTGTCCAGAGAAAGGTAATACGGACTCACCATAACTGGCCCTTTTAGCTGAGTGTGTCCTGCCCCACGCAGGCCCCACCCACACGGAGCAGACCTTGCCAAGCAACTGCTGAATGAACACACAGCTGCCACGTCAGCTTTCAGGTGCACAGACACACGCAGTGTGCATACCTGAGCCTCATGCTAAGACACTCGCAGCCATCCAAGCAGTTTAAGACACTGTCTTTTAGGGATGAAGCTCTAAGGAGGATACAAATTTTTAAACAATTTTTGCTGTTTTAGGATTTTTTTTTTCTTTTTTTGAGGCAGGGTCTCACTCTGTCACCCAGGCTGGAGTACAGTGGTGTGATCACAGCTCACTGCAGCCTTGACCTCCTGTGCTCAAGTGATCCTCCCGCCTCAGCCGCCCGAGGAACTGGGACTACAGGCATGCACCATCACACCTGGCTGATTTTTTCTTTTAATTTTTTTGTAGACATGGGGGTATCCCTATGTTGCCCAGAATGGTCTCAAACTCCTGTACTCAAGCGATCCTCCCGCCTCAGCCTCCCAAAGTACTGGGATTACAGTGTTTTACGACTTGAATGTGATATCTCCAAATTCCAGACATAGCCCCCCATTTGCCCAGTTTGCTACTACAGGCCAGCAATAGGCACAGTGCGGGGAGCCTGCCCAGGAGCCCAGGGCCAGATCAGGGAACTGGGGTGTAAGCAGGCAGGAAAAGCCAAGGGGCAGCGGGGGCGAGAAAACCTAGGCAGAAGCGTTTCTTGCACAGCTCTGGACGCACCACACACACAAGAGACACCACTCGGGCAGCCAGTCACCTGGTTCTAGGTGGAGAATAGGAAAGCGATGATAGAAATAGGCTCTCTGAGTGCTCTGCATCTCTGCAACAGAGAGGTTAAAGCAAAACCCAGGCAAAGGAAAAGGAGAAACCAACAGAAAGAATTAAAAAGAACCACTCAAAGCAACCAGCCTACCAAGGAGTAGAGGCGGGAATGCGACATGGCGCGGGGCTGGGAGCCTAGGCTGCAAGGCTCGGGGCCGCCCTGGACTTTCCCACACGCAGAAAGCGCTCCGCCCAAGAGGACCTGGCCACGGTGTGGGCTCGAGGGCGGCGGCCTCCTGTTTCAGTCCGAGGAGCCCTCTCTCATGGGAGCTACAGAGGGCGGAGACCACCTGGCCTGTGTCAGGGGGACGTGTGTACCCCTTGTGTGGCGGCTCGGCCCACTGTGGAGGTGGGAAGACGACCAGCCGCAGCCAAGAGGAGGCAGGGGGCGAAGGGCAAAGGGCGTACCATCCTTCCACAGCTCCGAGACAAATTTGTCCGAGGACTGGTGGAGCAGCGTGGCGATGTTGTCATTCAGGGGGTCCATGTTCTTCATCAGCCACTCGTCAGCTTTGTAATCCACCTGGCAGGGTCAGAGATGCAGGAGTCACAAGCTGTGCTGGGCACACGCGTGCTCACAGGCTCTCCAGAGCACAGGCTGACCTCAAGCGTGGAAATGTCCGAAAACGTGGAAACCCTTTGACCCAGCATTTCCACCCCTAAGAAGGAAGTGATGAGGATAAGGGGCACGAGGCGTCCAAACATTCCCTGCAGCATCTTGTGCAGAGCCAAAGCCTCAAAGCAAGGCATGGCCAACAACGGGAGCCTGGCCCTACAACAACGGGAGCCTGGCCCTACAACAACGGGAGCCTGGCCCTACAACAACGGGAGCCTGGCCCTACAACAACGGGAGCCTGGCGCTACAACAACGGGAGCCTGGCCCGACAACAACGGGAGCCTGGCGCTACAACAACGGGAGCCTGGCGCTACAACAACGGGAGCCTGGCCCTACAACAACGGGAGCCTGGCGCTACAACAACGGGAGCCTGGCCCTACAACAACGGGAGCCTGGCCCTACAACAACGGGAGCCTGGCGCTACAACGGGAGCCTGGCCCGACAACAATGGGAGCCTGGCGCTACAACGGGAGCCTGGCCCGACAACAACGGGAGCCTGGCGCTACAACAACGGGAGCCTGGCCCTACAACAACAGGAGCCTGGCCCGACAACAACGGGAGCCTCACAGTGCTACTGTGGCCACACAGTACCGTGCTGGGTTTCAGTTTGTTTTAAAGTTTTAGGTAATATGAACAAAGAAAAACAATCCTGGAAGGACGACAAAATGTTACTATTTCTTTTTAGTCATAAGACATTTTCGTTTTTTCTTTGTCTTTTTAGAATGTTCACATTTTCTCTGAGTATGTGTCAGTTTTCTCTTTTTGGAAATATATTCTGTTTTTAAATATATTTTTTTAATTGGGCAGCCTCCTAAACCAGAGGGTTCAGAGAGACTCCCAGAAATAGATTCATTTTTTCTCATTTTTAAATAGAGTTAGGGGCTGGGCGCGGGGGCTCACGCCTGTAATCCCAGCACTTTGGGAGGCCGAGGCGGGTGGATCACCTGAGGTCAGGAGTTCGAGACCAGCCTGACCAACATGGCGAAACCCCATCTCTACTAAAAAATAGAAAAATTAGCCAGGCATGGTGGCACATGCCTGTAATCCCAGCTACTAGGGGGGCTGAGGCAGGAGGATCGCTTAAACCTGGGAGACGGAGGTTGCAGTGAGCCAAGAGCGTGCCACTGCACTCCAGCCTGGGGAACAGAACGAGACTCCATCTCAAAAAAAAACAAAAACAAAAACAAAACAGAGATAGGGTCTATGTTGCCCAGTCTGGTCTCAAACTTCTGGGCTCAAACTGTCTTCTTGCCTTGGCCTCCCAAAACATTGGGATTACAGGCATGAGCCCCTGTGCTCCGCTAAAATAGGTACTTAACAAAACAAGTAATACACCATGACATTGTCATTGCAAAAGGTCCCAGAACAATACCCAGAGAGCAGCAGGGACCTGGGCCTCCCTCTTCCCAACACAAACTGCAGCCCAGAGGTGCTGCCCTCAGTATGTAGGCGAATGCGCACCGCTGCAGCCCAGGGATGCTCCCCCTAGCATGTAGGCGAATGCGCACTGCTGCAGCCCAGGGGTGCTCCCTCCAGCATGCAGGCGAATGCACATTGCTGCAGCCCAGGGGTGCTCCCCCAAGCATGCAGGCGAATGCGCGCTGCTGCAGCCCAGGGGTGCTCCCCCAAGCATGCAGGCGAATGCGCGCTGCTGCAGCCCAGGGGTGCTGCCCCCAGCATGCAGGCGAATGCGCGCTGCTGCAGCCCAGGGGTGCTCCCCCAGCATGCAGGCGAATGCGCGCTGCTGCAGCCCAGGGGTGCTGCCCCCAGCATGCAGGCGAATGCGCGCTGCTGCAGCCCAGGGGTGCTCCCCCAAGCATGTAGGCGAATGCGCGCTGCTGCAGCCCAGGGGTGCTGCCCCCAGCATGCAGGCGAATGCGCGCTGCTGCAGCCCAGGGGTGCTCCCCCAAGCATGCAGGCGAATGCGCGCTGCTGCAGCCCAGGGGTGCTGCCCCCAGCATGCAGGCGAATGCGCGCTGCTGCAGCCCAGGGGTGCTCCCCCAAGCATGCAGGCGAATGCGCGCTGCTGTTTATCATGAGGTAGGTGATGCCAGTTTCCTTTCCCCAGGCTCAGACCCGCCCACCCAGGCCAACATCCTTGTCCTTTTAGCTGCCACAGCACAGCACAAAGAAAGACGCACCACAGCTGATGCCGTCGTGCAGGCCCCTTGGTGGGCTCTAGGGTGTTCCTCATTGTTCAGCATTACAAACAACCCCACAGCAAAAGCCCTCCTGGAAGCTTCTGCACTGATGAGCATGTGCATTTCCCAAAGGTGAGTGTGGAAAGGAGGCTCGGGAAACATTCCTTGGTTAATGGTGTAAATCGCTTTTTTGGCCTTAATATTTTTTTCATGGGTAGTTTAAGACAGTTGCTTCCGCAGCCCCAGGAACCAGCCAAGCTAAGTAGAAGAGGCGGGCAGTGGGGAGCCATGTCCTAGAACCGGGCCTGGGCTCCTTGTGGCTTGGGAGCAGACCTGTGAAAGCTCCCAGATCTCACCAGTCACCACCCACTAGCCACCACCAACTAGGACATGGCAAAGCTCCTGCCTAATCACAGCAATTAACTGATAGGGTCTTTGTGCTGAGCAAAACCAGCTTTTGTCTAAGCATGCACCTGTATGGACTAAGCTGGGTCTAAGCCCCAGTCACATGCAGACTGGGAAGATGTGTGCTAGGTAAGTGTTGAAGGCAGGTCCACCACTGACTGACTGTGGCAGACTTGGCAATAGCAGCTGTCACCCACAGCAGTGGCAATTCCCCGCCCCGCCCCCCCCAAATTAGGACATGTTTGGCGATGTCTGGAGACATTTTGGGTTGTCACAACTAAGGACGGTGCTCCTAATATTAGTGGGTAGCTGCTAAATATCCTAGCATACACAGGAGGGTCCCACAGTAAAGAATGACCCAGCCCACAATACCAGAAATGCCAAGGTTGAGGAGCTCTGCCCCGGAGCACTGATCCATGCCACGTGTTGGGCCTCAAGAGCTCATTTAATCCACATAATCCTGTATGGTGGGTGGTCATTCTCATTTTCCAGATGAGGAAACCAAGGATCAGAGAGGTTAAGTAACTGACCTGAAGTCAAACAGCTTAAGAGTGGCAGAGCGCTATTCAAACTCTGAGCCCATGCCTTTAGCCAAATCTCTGCACCTGGCAGACAGGCCCAACAGTAATGCATGACAGCGTGACGACAACCAGCCTGGGCCCCGCGGTGGAGTGCTGCAGGCTTCTAACAGCACGGACCAGGTGAAGGGGCTCTGCAGGCTGTGTAAATGCAATGCTGATGCTGTCACCGGCCACATTACTGGGTGAGTCACTGTGCAAGAACTGTACTCAGGCCACACCCCCGCATCCTCAGGAGCTGCTCGGCTCCTGGTCCTAAAGAGCCTTGACTCTACCTCTCCTGTGAAGGTCTGGCCGGCACCTCCCCATGAGTGCTCCTCACCTTGCCGGCGTAGTGGATAATGCAGAAATCAGCTTTGTCCTTCAGCTGCTTGGGCTTCTGGAACTTGGGGTGGGTGCCCTGCTCCTGCATCACCTTCTCCACGAAGCTCTTGTCAGTGGCTTTGGGGAACCAGCACTCCTCGTCCAGCAGGGCCAGGATGCCCGGGGGGCCTGCCTGGAGGGAGCACAGCATCAGCACAGGTGAGCACACCCTGGAAGGGGCACCCCTCCCTTCAAGAAGCCAAAGCCCGGACATCAGAATCCGCTGAATCCCACAGAGGGTGGGCAATGCACTCCCCAGAGGACCATGAATAGTTCTCGTTTATAAAGAAACCTCTGAGGCCCAGGCTGCAGCAGTGACCTTTACCCAAGGATCCATCACGGTGGTTCTCCAGCGTTTGTGAAACCCCCAGTGGGTTTCAGGAAAAGTGCAGATCCACTGACCCGCGGGGCCAGAGTCTGACTTCACCGTGTACTGGGTCTGCCCAGGAGGCTGCCCTCAACAAGTACCCTGTGATCCTGCCACAGGGGATACCACTGCACATGCTTTGTGTCTGCACATCTATGATGAGATGGGATACGTAGGAGGAGCCCCTTGAGGAAGAGAGTCCCAAGGACCCAACAGCCTTCTGCACACTGAGTTTACAAGACAAGAAAGCAGATTTGGACGCTGCAGAGAGGCTGTCTGACAAAACTTGAAGCCTGGTGGGTTCTTATTAGTTGGAAAATTCAATTGATTAAAGAAAAAAGCTCATTACAAAAGTAAATTGTTCGCCAGGCGCAGTGGCTCATGCCTGTAAGCCCAGCACTTTGGGAGGCCGAGGCGGGCGGATCACCTAAGGTCAGGAGCTCAAGACCAGCCTGGCCAACATGGTGAAACCCTGTCTCTACTAATAATACAAAAATAAGCCTGTAATCCCAGCCACTCAGGAGGCTGAGGCAGGAGAATCGCTTGAAGCAGTGAGGTAGAGGTTGCAGTGAGCCGAGATCACGCCATTGCACTCCAGCCTGGATGACAAGAGCAAAACTCCATCTCAAAAAAAAAAAAAGGAAATTTTTTTCAAACTGAAAAAACTTTGTCCTAGGCCTTCTGATTAATTAACCATCATTAAAAGAAAAACCAGAGACTGAAACAGCTCAGGTTTCATTACAGATCACACCCCCAACAAGCCTAAAATACAAACAGGCGACCCAACCTCCACCTGGCAAGAGGTTTAAGTATGAACTCGCTGGAAAAGGTTCCTCTTTTCCATCTTCCCACAGCTAATACTGGTGATAAATGCACTGCTGCTGTGCTGGTTTTATGGAGGGATGAGCTGAGCTTTGGTATGTGTACCCTGGGCAGAGCACTCAGTGCCCAGAGTCTGCACAGTTCCATGCTACAGTGAAAGCAGCCCGTGATAGGGCCTTGCTACATCCATGCATGGCTGTTTCTTTAAGACAAAGAAATGCTTACGGAGCCCAGCCTTTAGGAGGATACTGGGTGGTCTTCTGGGACTGAAAACAGGATGCTAAGGCCCCAGCCACATCCGCACCTGGTCCAGCAGCTGGGAGAAGCCCAGCCCACAGCTGCAGCACAGAGCATCTCCTCTAATGGAGGCACCCACCCAGGCCTCCAAGGCACCGGATCTCAGCCTCGGGCTTCGTCCTCCAGATGGCACCAAAAGGAAGGGGCGTTAAGACACCTCCACAACCAACACAGAGCTGAGGTGAGGAGCGGGTGCCCCGGAAGGGAAAAGCCAGAGGCAGGTGTGAGGTCAAAGCACGCCTGGCACTCACTGGCTTCTCAATGAGGTCGATGCAGGGTTGCAGGTCGAGGCCAAAGTCGATGAAGTTCCACTCGATGCCCTCGCGCTGGTACTCCTCCTGCTCCAGGATGAACATGGTGTGGTTGAAGAGCTGCTGCAGCTTCTCGTTGGTGTAATTGATGCACAGCTGCTCAAAGGAGTTCAACTGCAGGGAGAGAAAACAATGTCAGAGAGATGCCAGTCCTGCACTAAGAGGCCCAGACACCCCTTGAGAAGGAGGGCGGGGTAGGGATACAGGAAGGGCCTCCTTGGGCACCTCCATGCTGCTGCCTTTAGAGACTGGATGCTCCTGGCCTTCCCTTTATCCACCCAGCAGTGGGCGACATTTATTCTTTGGAGCCGGGAACCGCGGGCAGTCGGGTAAAGCCTTTTCAGAATAGTGCTTTAAATTGCATCCCATAGATTACAAAGTAGTTAGGTTGAAGTATAATCATCAAAATATTCTGATCGCATAATACATTGTGCTTCCTTGTTTTTTATTTTTATTTTTTATTTTTTGAGACAGAGTCTCATTCTGTCACCCAGGCTGGAATACAATGGTGCAATCTCAGCTCACTGCAGCCTCCGCTTCCTGGACTCAAGTGATCCTCCCAGCTTAGCCTCCCTAGTAGCTGGGGCCCAGGCACACACTACCGTGCATGGCTAATATTCGTATTTTTTGTAGAAATGGGGTTTCACCATGTTGCTCGGGGTGGTCTTGAACCCCTGAGCTCAAGTAATTCTGCCTCAGCCTCTCGAAGTGCTGGGATTACAGGCGTGAGCCACTGCACCAGGCCCTTCTATGTTTTCATTGAAGAGATGGGGCCTTGCTTTGTTGCCCAGGCTGGCCTCGAACTCCTGACTTCAAACGATTCTCTCGCTTCAGTCTTCCAAAGTGCTGGGATTACAGGCGTAAGCCACCGCACACAGCCTCTGTGCTTCCTTATTAACAAGAACTAGCCGTGGGCTTAATAACTTCCAAAAGTTTGAGGTAGTGATGCATAAATGACACTACCAGATCTCTGCAACAACTGGAATGTGACATGAAAACATCTGATTTCTATTGGTGACAGATCACAAGCACTGCTAATACAACTGTGGTTTGTATAGTTTGTTCAATTCACAACTGGAAAAAAATACATGATTTCAATGAGACGTTAGTAAAAAATAAAGATGTAATTTTCTCATCTCAGCTCCATGGCTCCTCTCAAACCTCCCATGGACTCCAGGTTAAGAACCTCTAATCTACTGTAAGTATCGGTTTCCCTACTAGACCTCAAAGTCGTCACACGCCAGGAAAATGCCTAATCCCGATGCTCAGGGAATATTTGCTGGAAGAATAAACAGGAAGCACCTGCCCAGGAAGCCTCCAAGAATGTGACCTAACAGGTCCCATCCTCCCAGCCTGGGCAACATGACGAAACCCCATCCCTACAAAAAATACAAAAATTAGCCAGTTGTCATGGCACATGCCTGTAGTACCAGCTACTCGGGAAGCTGAGGTGGGAGAATGGCTTATGCCTGGGAGGTCGGAGCTGCAGTGAGCCATGTTCACGCCACTGCACTCCTGCCTGGGTGACAGAGCAAGACCCTTCCTCAAAAAAAAATAAAGAAACCAAAAGTCTCATTTCTCCAGTATTTCTGATTGAAAATGAGCACTTCTGTTTAGCTTAGAACACATCTAACTGAGCCTGGGCCACACGGTGAGGCCGTATCTCTACAAAAAATTTTAAAATTAGCTGGGAGTGGTGGTGTGTGCCTATAGTTCCAGCTACTAGGGGGCTGAGGTGGGAGGATCGGTTAAGCCCAGGAGGTAAAGGCTGCAGTGAGCTATGACTGTACCTCTGTACTCCAGCCTGAGTGACAAAACGAGACCCTGCCTTTTTTTTGTTTGTTTTGTTTTGTTTTTTTTTGAGATAGAGAGTTTCACTCTTATTGCCCAGGCTGGAGTGCAACGGTGCAATCTCAGCTCACTGCAACCTCCACCTCCCAGGTTCAAGCAATTCTCCTGCCTCAGCCTCCTGAGTAGCTGGCATTACAGGCATGCACCACCACGCACGGCTAACGTATTTTTAGTAGACACAAGGTTTCTCCATGTTGGTCAGACTGGTCTCGAACTCCCGACCTCAGGTGATCTGCCGGCCCCAGTCTCCCAAAGTGCTGGGATTATGAGCAACCATGCCCAGCCGAGACCCTGTCTTTAAAAAAAAAAACCCACACCCAACCAAAGTCTCCATGCAAACAAGATGGCCAACTCAGATTGGTGCGGGACCATGAGAAGCAGGGTTCTTAGCCAAGGAGAAGGCAACCAAGAGGCCAAGAAGGCAGCGGGGTGGGTAATGAAGGGTGAGGCTCACATCAAAGATCTCGAAACCGGCGATGTCCAGGATCCCGATGAAGGAGGCGCCCTGCCTCTTGGTCTTGTCCAGAGCCTTGTTGATGCGCAGCACCAGCCAGCGGAACATCCGCTCATAGGTCGCCTTGGCCAAGGCCTCGATGGCAAAGTCAGCCTGCGGGGCACACCGGGGGAGCGTGGCGTCAGATACAAAGGATCTGAAAACCCTCATACCCTTTGCCCCAGTAATTTTAGAGTCCTCCCCCTGAGGACTTTTCGAGTCCTCCCCCTAGAGGAACAGCCCTAAGTATGTGGGGGGAAAAAAAAAAGTCTTTCATGTACAAATACGTTCGCTGCGGTGTTATTCAAAATGATGAAAAGGAGAAAAAACCTAATATCTAACGATATGGGGACAATAAACTTAGATCTTTCCAAATAAAATGGGGACACACTAAAGGATTTATAGAAGAAGCGATGCTTCAAAATAAGGCAGCGGTCTATGGTCATACCACCCTAAACACGCCCGATCTCATCAAAATAAAGCAGTGGGCAGAGGGGGCAGAGGGAGATAAGACAAAGGATGAGCCGAGACTCGCCGTGAGTTAGTAACTGCTGAAGTCGCCCACGTGATGGGCACGTGGGGCTCTTTACACTCTCCCCTCTTCTCTGTTTTGCACATGTTTGAAAAGCTCTGTAATTAAAAGCCAGAACGAGAACTAAGTTTAATTCTTTTTTTTTTAAGTCTTGTAGGAAATAGCTGCCCAACGATATTCATCACGGGGAATTGTTTTCCTTCTCTCGATTTTTCTATATTAAGAGTCATGTAGTATTTCTGTAATAGAAAATAGAGGTTTCTCCTTAATGGTCAGGGAAACGAACAGGTAGCAATAATAACACGCAATGTCTTTTGAAAACAACGGTCTTGTCTTTCACGCAATGCTTCTGCACAGAAACAGCCGTGAGCTGTCAGTGTACGGAGAATGGGAGAAGGACTAACAAAATGAGCTTCCAAGTGTCTTTGAGAGATGGATTTGGCACCCTAAAAACACCCTTGGCCAGCACCATCAAAGAAACTAGAAACCCCTGAGAGAGGCAGAAAGCGGTCCGCACGGGGAGGGATGTCCGCTCTGGGGGCAGGCAGGCACATCAGTCTGGCAGGAAGGAGCAAGCACTGCTGCTCATCTCTCAGCACATGTGGCAAGCCCAAGGCAGCAGGTGGTAGAGAAACAGCCACTTGGCACAGGCTTGAGGATGGCAGGAGCCGCCACCCTGGCACCAGAAGGAGTTGAGCTACAGTGGCATCAAGTTCCTGCTTTACACCAGAGAGGACATGCCTATATCCTTGATGACCAATCAGCCAAAATACGGTCTCAATGTAAAGAGGCACAATGCAGCCTCAGGATGGCACCTCCTAGGCGTGAAGCCTGGGCGCGCCATGAAGCTTCTCCAGTGCTCTAGATGGGGTGACGCCACCTCTCTCAGGGTTGCTGTGAGGACTGCATCAGGGAGTCATGAGAAAGTGCCAGGACGGCCCAGAACAGCCTCAACTGTGCTGCTGCAGGGACATTCACCTGGGAGGCAGCAGCTGCCCTGGCCCCAGAGGACATACCTGCTCTTTAGTCTGCGCCTTCTGGACGTAATCCCGTCCCACCTTGATGCGCGGGGTGAGGATTCCTCTGGTGAAATCGGTCACATTGATACCCAAGAGATGGGACACCTTTTGGGCAGCTAAGATTTTTCAGAGAAGGGAGGGACAAAAAGTCCTAATTAGACCCAAGAGAACAAGTCCCTCTGCTTGACCTGGGAGCAGAGAGGAAGAAAGCCACGGGGTGAATGAGCAATTGTTACCAGGACAACCGAATCTCGGCCCTTCTTTAGCAGGGCCACCGACACCCAACAGCCCCCGACTCGGCAGCCGCATGCAGGTCAGTGGGCAGGGCAGCTGTACTTCCTCCACGGGGCAGGGAGGAAGGCATCCTGACTGGAGGCCCAGTGGCGACAGTGGCTCCTCTGTCCACTCTCAGCCACACACCTTGGAGTGTAAAAGCAGGTCCCTACCCACCAACAGGACTGAGAGGAGCAGGCCAGCCTGGTGTTGGGGCACAGAACAGCACAGGATTCCATAGGAGTGTCTTTTTTTGTTTGTTTTTTGAGACGGAGTCTTGCTCTTGTTGCCCAGGCTGGAGTGCAGTGGCTCGATCTCGGCTCCCTGCAACCCCCACCTCCCGGCTTTAAGCAATTCCCCTGCCTCGGCCTCCTGAGTAGCTGGGATTACAGGCGCACGCCACCATGCCCAACTAATTTTTGTATTTTTAACAGAGATGGGGTTTCACCATCTTGGCCAGGCTGGTCTCTAACTCCTGACCTTGTGATCTGCCTGCCTCAGCCTCCCAAAGTGCTGGGATTACAGGCGTGAGCCGCCGTGCCCAGCCAGGAGTGTCTTTTACAATCCACACACCCACGCGTTACATCTTTAGAGAGACCCTAAGGAAGGCACATTAAGACTGAATAACTTGTATGGGGTCGTTTGCTGCAACCCTAACAAAGGGGATGAGTCAGGTGCGGCAAGCACATAATTTCAAGATCCCGACATAGTCACAGGCAAGGCTCCCATTAAAGTGGAGCTACAGCAGAAATCACTAGTGTCCTGACAAATGGTGTGGTCTCAGGAATGAATGAGGGAAGCCCTGGTCCACGTGATCACAAGTTGAAGTTATTCTGAAACGCTTACTTGGTAAGAAAAAAAGCAGGGTCGTGTTGATGTGTGTTTTACATCTGTACAGAAAATACCGACAGATATATGGCCATAAACACATCTAACACTAAAACGAACGGTGTCCGGAATTTCCGCAATACCTTCCCTCCTGAGCAAATCCATGGCCAAGCACCTGCCCCATTATTTCCGGCGAGAGGCCCCGGGTGTTACCTGTGTTATCGGGCATGGACGCCTGGTCAGTGTTCCGCTCCTTCTTGAAGACGATGTTGCCGAGCTGAAGAACCCCTGAGATAACCCGTAGCAGGCCTTTGGGTGCAATCAGAGGCGGCTCAGAAGCACACATGGGTCATGGTGATTCCCGGAGGTGGGGGTCACTCACCCAGGGATCCTCAAGCCAAACAAGCCAAGCAGGGACACCCCCCAACTCCCTGGGGCCACAGGGATGCCAGGTCTGAGTCTAACAGTGTGTGGTGGGCCCAGCCATCCTAGAGGGCTCACCCGCTCCCGGCCAGCATGGCCTGTCCACACTCCCATTCATGCCGGGCTTCCCCGGCACACAGCACCCATCCATCCCCAGCTTCTTCCACACTCCCCGAGACAGGACATGAATATTCTACTTTCAGCCAATGGCAAGGGCTGTGCAGTGGACCTGGGCCCTGGGTAGCTAAGGACACGTCCTTTGCACCTTTTCTGTGTAAATGCCTGTGGTACCACCAGGAACAAATAACCCTGAACCTCAAATCTGAGGAACCATTTTCCCACACACTGCAGGCCTCCCCCTCCCCCTGGCCTCTAGCAGGCTCCCCCGGCCCATCGTCTGCCCTGATGCCCCTGAGAGCATGGGTACCAGCCTTCCCCCACTCTCCCCTCCCCCACAGGAAGGCCAGCCCTGTACCCATTTGCTCCTCTTCTGGGATGCCCATAATCCTCATGGCCTCCATGGTCTCCTGGAACATGTCCTTGTCCTGCTGCCCGGGGATGGTGACGTGCCCATTGGACAGGAAGCGGTATTTGTTGTACGGTTCCAGCAGGAGATCGGCTGTAAGGGGTGGAGGGCAAGGGCGCCTCAGCGAGGTGCTGAAAGCAGAGGCTCCATCAGCGCTGTGACCTCGAAGGTTGGAGAGACTGGGACAGACCCTGAGCCCTGACGCGCCCTGGAAACCGCAGAGTAGCCAGCGACGTTCAGCTTTCCTCAGTGTCTGAGACTCTGACACTCACATCTCCTGGCCCAGAAGAGCGCCAGGGCCCTGTGATTGGCAGCTACATGTGCAACCCACCCTAGCTTTTCTCTGGCATGGTCAGAAACAGAAGATCAAATCCTTAGGATGGCGCAGAGAACAGGAGTCACTCTCACTTCTCCCCGCGAAACCCAAGGCCAAAAGTTTTCATTTCCCAAATGATGTCTATGGTCCAATTCTGGCAAGAGGCCCAGAGCCCGGCAGTCCCGGTGTCAGGCTGCAGGCCGACTACTCACTCTTCAGGTGCTCTCCAGCCCCAGACAGGAGATAATAGAAGATGTGGAAGGTCCGTTCTTCCTTGGCTTGGCGGATAGCACGAGATTTCTCCAAAAGATCTTTGTAAACGTTAAGGAAGCAACACAAGCTGCGGGGAAGGCAAGTCCTCCACTGTCCACTTTTTTTTTGGAGACAGAATCTGACTCTGTTGCCCAGGCTGGAGTGCAGTAGCACGGTCTCGGCGGAGGATCACTCCGCCTCCTGGATTCAAATGATCCTCCTGCCTCAGCCTCCCAAGTTGCTGGGATTACAGGCGCATGCCACCACACCTGGCTAAGTTTTGTATTTTTAGTAGAGACAGGGCCATGTTGGCCAGGCTGGTCTTGAACTCCCGACCTCAGGTGATCCACCCGCCTTAGCCTCCCAAAGTGTTGGGATTACAGGCGTGAGCCACTGTGCCTGGCCAGCCTTCCATTGTTCTCTTATTCTCGTCCAAAGGAACTGAACTTCACAAGGAAGGAAGAATGGTACAAAACGGCAAAACACAGCAAAAGCAAACTACCTGGGTTCTCACCTTCAAGGGGCACGGCGTGTCCAAGAGGAGCTCACATCCTCGGGAGCCTTGTCTCATTCTTACAGGTAATGGGAACGAGAACATTCCCACACGCAAAGGTTAAACGCTGGCACGCGGGAGAGATAAAGCAGCATCCCCCAAACGCCCATCTCTGGGAGCCACACTAGACGGCTTTCAACAGCTCCATCCCATTCAAGCAGGTGGTTATCCTGCCCGTAAAGAAAGCAAGCCCTAAGCTCTGTGTTGAGTTTGCACTGAGCCGATCCTGAGTGTCCCCCCAGCTCCACAGACAAGGTGTCATGACAGGCCCACAGGGGGAAAGTGCTGGAATCAGGAGGCAGCTTCTTCTCTACAGAGGTCATGCCTCCCCTCCAGATCCAGAACTCTTATCCCCATGAACCACAAGGATACAAGTCTCAATGTTGGCTCCAACAATGTAGCCGTTGACATCAAAGTTGATGCGAATGAATTTACCCTAAGTCAAAAAGGATAGCAAGAGATCAGGGGTGCCCCTGACATGGGGAGCTAGAGATCAAGGGGGAGACCAGAGGCCCCCGCTCCCCCCTCCGGTGGGCACAGCTTGGAGGAAAAAAACCCAGAGACAGGACCCATATGCCAGGCCAGGGGCTCCCTATGCCCGCACCGCACGGGCCCTCAGGACTCAGGCGCCACACTGCCTGAGGCCATGAGCCTAAGACAAGCCGATCCCACACCCAGGTTCCTCGCAGAGGGGGAAAGAGACCAGTTATCTGGAAGTGTTCCTCTCTGAATGACCCAGGAACTAACTGGCTATTGGTGACAGCAAAGCACTCTGGGGCAGAGTAGGCAGTGCCCTCACTGGCCTTTCCACCTCTCATGGGGGAGGCTGAAGAAGCTACTCGTGGCCTTCTTCCTTAAGAGGGGCAGGGCAGGTCCACACCAACTGGCATTCGGTCTGCCCTAGTCCACAAAACAGGCCAAATAGCACCGAGTCTGAACCGTCCTCAGTTTTGAGGGGAGGGCACCCAGGAGAAGGCAGCATGAGCCAAAGCTCCGGGCAGGGCCCTCTGTCCCCAGAGCCGGGTGCCACCGCGCTACTCACGAAGCGGGAAGAGTTGTCATTCTTCACTGTCTTGGCGTTCCCGAAGGCCTCCAGGATGGGGTTGGCCTGCAGCAGCTGCCGCTCCAGCTCACCCTGCAAGGAACCCAGGAGTGCAGTGAAGGCCGGGCAGCGACCTGGGCTACCGAGCCTGCCCTGCCTGGAAGGGGTACGACGGCAGAGCCGTGTCAGCATGTCCAACGTGCCAGGAACAGAGGTTCCGGGTGGGCGCCAGAGTGCCACTCCAGCCAAAGCCAGGCCCCGGTATCACCCAAGTGCGGCCTTCCCGTCAGGCTTTGGAAACCTTGGTCAGTTTGCACTTACTTCCGTGGCCCTGGAAACGGCAGGCAGGAAGCTCCCGCAGCTCCAGGAACCTGGCCCTGGAGGACCTATGTGAAAACTCTAGGAACCTGGCCCTGGCGGACCTATGTGAAAGCAGCACCTTAACTAGCGAGCTGGCGGCACAGACACCCTGGGACAGTGTCTCCACCCTGTATACACCAGCTTCCCTCTACCTCCTTGCCTCTAACCCTCACATTTTTATTCCTTTTCATAGGAAAAGAAAATGAGGGGATTGGATCAGGAAAATATACACGCTCATCTCATCTGTGTCCTGATAAATGCTTCACTTTCTGTATCAGCCCCTCCACTGCTGCACCCAAAACCCACCCTGGCAGGCAGTGAGCACGGGATCCATGAGGCCCACTTTGGGCTGCAAGCTGTTTACTGAGAATGTCAATAAATCCTGCTGTGAACTCCAGGGATGCTTTGTGGTAGACAAAATGCACCCTTGAGCCTTCTTATCCCTACACCCTCACCATACTCAGGAGGCAGGACAGAGTGGCCCCATTTCACAGAAGAGGAAGCTGAGGCCAAGGGAAAGGAATGACGTGCTCAAGGTCATCCAGCTGTCAATCAGCAGAGCGGGGTGGCAGAACTCCAGTCCCCTACCTAACCCGTCAGCCACTGCCTTGTCTTCGCACCTGTGCAGCAGGCCCATGAAACCAGGGAATAACTAACGCTGACTGAGGAAACTAGGGAGCTGGTTCCCCTTAATGCCTGAGTGCCCTCTGGGGGAAAGAACATCACACAAGGGCCAGGCCAGGCTTTGTATTTATTAAAGACTGGAGTCAAGCCAGGGTTTTCTGGGAACAGCAGCCACCTGTGAGTGATGACAAGGAAAACTGGGAGTAGGAACTCCCAGGACAGCCATGGACCCTGGCCTTACAAGCACACCTGCCATAGACGAGACTCATCTGCAGAGCACCGGGGACACTCTGGAGTCTAGCCAAGCCAGACTGGAAGCCCACCCGAGACCACAAGGGACAGAGCAGAGCCTCCTCCTCTGGCAGTCCTCCTAGGCCAGAACCCCCCAACCCAGGGCTAGGAAGCCTTACGCTTGTGAACCATCCAGACAAGTGAGAGCATTGCTCTGGTGCCCGCCCCTGAAGGAGGGTCAGCGGGGCCAGGTCAGAGGGCAGGGCTCAAGCCCACAGAGCAGGCTCTACATGTGCGCTGGGCACCAGTGGTAACTGGACACCGGGTTTCCACCCACAGGCCTGGGGCGGGCCTGAGAAGTCGGCTGAGGCAGCCCACGGAGCCAGATTTGGATAAGAATGGCTCCCCCACCCACTACGCGTTCCTCTCACAGCACAGGCCAGGCTGCCAGGCTGCCAGGCTGGCTGAACCGCTCCCGTTCCCGCAGACAGAAGGGAGCGCGGCCCCCTCCAGGGCCTGTGCTTGCCCTGGCTTGGAGGCGAACTGAGGCCTCTGTTTGGGACCACACGCTGTTGCTGTGGAAAGTGGGGCCGCGGGGCCAAGTCGGGAGCAGCCACTTCAGATTCCAGAGCCGTGTTCCCTGCTGACAACAGTGATGACTAACCTATGGCTTTTCCTCTACTGACATCTAATGGGGCACAGAAGAGATTTTAATTTTTCAATGAAATCTGCGTAACACGAAGTGACGCGGTACTGTCTAAGGTTAGGGGTTACCCATTGGTTTCTGAAGGTCTTCACTGGGTGGTGTTTCTGCCAGGGAGCCCCAACAAGTACACAAATAACAGACCAGGGAGAGGCAAAGGTCACGATTTAGGCTCCGGGCATCTGCCCAGAAAGCTCCTTGGACCAAGCTCTGCTTTGCCAACCCGCAGCCCAGGCCAAACCTGGCCTCTCCACAGCAAGGTGAGGTCTGGAACAACCCCTCTGCTGGTGTTGGGAGGCTCAACTTGGCCACTGCAAGTGAGAGACTGCTAGCTCCCAAACCACGTTCAAGGGTGTTCATGCCCCGGCTGCCTGTGGAAAATCACAGCACAGCTTCAGGCAAGGAAATCAACCAAACCGGCCAATGGCCTTTCACACTAACAGCCTGAGCTGTGACTGGAACCCTGGGGCAACCTATTCCCTCACTCTAGTGGGCTCAGGGCAGGGACAGGGTGCCTAGCAAAGTCTGCATTTTGACAACGTGGCTCCCACTGTCACCCCCAACCCCAGCATGCTGTCTTTGCTGAGTGCTGCCTTCCCCTCTACAACAGGAACCCCCGACGTAAGGCATATGAGCTATTTCACTGCTCTCTGTGTCCTGTCTCCTGTCTTCCAGGACAGGGACTCCAATGTCACCCTCCCAAGAACCAGTCACATACTAGGCAGTCAATAAATACTTGGGAAAAGGATTTTACTGCAAATTCAGAGATGGAAAACCACGGCTAGAGAACTCCTAACCTCACAGCTTTGTTTTTAAAATAGGTCTCCTAAAAAGAATGCAAAATGGGGGGTAGAGGAGGGAGACAGGGAGAGAGGGAGATACGGAGACAGGGGTAGAGGGAGAGAGAGAGAGAGAGAGAAGAAAAGAAACTTTATTAGTTTCTAAATATAACTCCTGACACTCCATGGAAAAAGATTCCAAATGCCTTGAGAAGCTTGGCACATGAAAAGTTACTTTTGGTTGGGTTCCAGAAGACTGTACTCATTAGGCCATTCTGCAGGCCACACCCCAGACCTGCATGCAGACTCACACCCCTCCTTACTTACGAATGCCGCACACGGCACGCCAGTAAGGTGGAGCCGCCGCTGGGAGCGACCAAGCTCCCCTGACGGCTTCAAGGAACAGCACTGGCACTGAGGTTTCACAGGGGAGTTTAAGAGTGTGCTTGAGAGACAGCATCCCACAGCCATGCTTGTCTGATCACCCCAACCTCTGAAAAACTCCAACGTGAGAACTCCCCAGCACTGCTTCTGACTGGCACGGCGGTGGCAGGCGAGGGCAGCCAGCCATCTGCATCTGGTCTGGACCACAGAGCGTGGAGGGCTCCATGAGAGCGGAGTTCCCGTCCACCGTGCCGGGGTCAGGTTCTGCATGGGACATGACAGCTATGGTGCGCTGTGGGGAAATCTGGGCATGACTGGAGTTTCTGAGAACAACTAGGTATGAGGCCCATCTCCATTCTGCAGGAACTGTCACTTCAGAGTGCACAGGAGGTCACTGTGTGCCACACCCAGCCCCTCCTCCCAAGACAGTCAGTGAGCTGAGCCTAAAAGAAGAGTTCTAGCTGCAGAAAGTGACAAGTGTGGGGTGAAAAGCTGCTTAGAACAAAATACAGAATTCAAGGGCACACGATGGGCAGAACACGCATTCCCAGTGCAGAACGTGCAGTAAACGTGCAGCTCACCTAGCGAGGACGCTGCTGGTTCAACCATAATCCATCAAAAGGGAGAGGAAAAAAATGGAGGTGAGATGACTTTCCAATTGCCCTTTCTCTATTCGCTGGGGTGGTGGGGGTGGGTGGCTGTCCGCCCAGAGGCATTTCTTTTTTTTTTTTTTTTTTTTTTGAGACGGGGTCTCACTCTGTAACCCAGGCTGGAGTGCAGTGGCGTGATCTGGGCTCACTGCAAGCTCCGCCTCCCAGGTTCATGCCATTCTCCTGCCTCAGCCTCCCGAGTAGCTGGGACTACGGGTGCCCGCCACCACGCCCGGCTAATTTTTTGTATTTTTAGTAGAGACGGGGTTTCACCATGTTGGCCAGGATGGTCTCGATCTCCTGACCTCGTGATCCACCCGCCTCGGCCTCCCAAAGTGCTGGGATTACAGGTGTGAGCCACCGCGCCCGGCCCACCCAGAGGCATTTCAACATCAGGGAAAAGAAATGGATTCAAACACAGGTCTGCCTGAGGCCCTTCAAGCCTCCATCAACTTGAGGACCAAGTCTTGGAATCTGCCTTCCAGCCTCAGAAGGGGAGGACACACAGCAATGAGCTGCAAACGCCAAGAAGGCTCCTACGCAAACGCCAGGACCCCATCAGTTTCCACAGCAACTCAGAAGGCTAGGAGGCCAAGGACAGAACGGGCTTGCTATCGCCGGACCACTCCCAGGACAGGCCACGCCGTCGCCTCAGTGGGAATGGGCCCAGCCTCTGCTTCATTCCCCAAAGCATCCTCAAGTAAAGCTGAAGCCATGACCACTAAGTGCTCTTCCTCCATCATCCCACCAAGGCCCAGCAAGCGGCCGCGGGGACGAGGACCACAGCACTCACCTGGTCCTTCTTGCTCTTGTGCGAGGACGCCACATACGCCAGATACTGGATGACCTTCTTGGTGTTCTCTGTCTTGCCAGCTCCAGATTCACCCCTACCAAGAGAGGCAAGGAAGTCTCGGGCTTAGACATGGCCAAGTCCTTGACCTCTGTCCCTTCCCACTGCACACTCCACTGCCTCGCATTCTGTCAGGTGCCCGTGAAGGACCCAATGTGTGGCAGAAAAAGGAACTGCCACATAAATGCTCTAGAATCCTCAGGCAGTCCACTTCCCATGGCTCTCCAGGGGCCGGAGAGAAGTCAACTGAAATCCACTGCCTGCCCTGGTCACTTGGCAGCCTTCACATCCAAGTGTTTTAAAAATCAGTTTTAGGCAGCTGTGGACTTAGGGGTCAAAGGCACTTGTACATGTTCCTTTGAAACGTCACTTGAAGGAATGTTCTGTGCCATTAACTCTCTCGGCAATGGGGTTTATGGATCTCCTTGTTAAGTTCGGAGGGTGAGAGGCCCCAGTGTCTACTTCAATCCAGGTAAAGAAAAGCCACCATCCAGAGCACGAAGGAATGCCTTCCGCCCAGAAGTTATGGAGGAGCTGGTTCCCAGCCGGATTGTGGGGAAATCTTGCTTTTCCTTTCTGCCATAAGCGCCACCCTCCTTCCCACTGGCTCCTTGAGGAAGGATGATTCAAACTGAACTCATCCATGCAGTGGGATCGCTGAGTAGCAAACATACAAACTGAAGTCCTGTCCCATGGAGAAGCAGAGGAGGGGGCCTTGAACTGGGAATCGGGGACTCCACCACCCCCAGCTGTGGTTTCGGTAGGAGTCCTCAAGAATGAGAACAGATTGGGGTGAAACGAACCACTACCCAGATGGAGAAATACTTACGTGCACAAGATGGATTGATCTTCTCGGTCTGAAACAAAGGAAACATCAGATTAACTCCTACCAGATACAAAAGCCTCCCCCGCTTGCTCCCGAAGAGCTGCCCATTTCCCAGACGGAGTACAGTGCCACAGATGCTGTCTTTGCGCAGCCCACCCTCACACCTGGCTGGGAGGAGCATTTGCGGGGGAGAGTACCATTGGGCAGCTGCTCCTGCCACCCAGGAGCTCAGACTGTCCGCCCACACTGTCCAGCCCCCACCAGAAAACCAGAAATAGTTCTGTGTCTCCCACCCTAGAGGAACTAGTGTGTGGAAAGCTCTCCAGGAGTCGACTCTCCTGGGAGCTGAGTGGGACCTGCCCGGTGTGTTTATAACTGGGGGCCAAGATTGGTAGAAATAAGCCCACTGCAGGTGCTCTAAATACCATCCCCATTGAAGGAAGGAGCACCGTTTAAGAGGCTGGAGAAGGGGCGATGAGGCCTGGCTTTGCAACGGGACAGCCCTGGGATAAGACGCTGCCTCACAGCCTGAGACCCGGGACAGGTGCGCAGGCTTCTCTGAGCCCCAGCTCCCTCCTCCGCAGCGTGGGATAACAGTACTTGTGTCCACAAGACATGTGAACGTACCAGCTTGGTGTCTGGCAAGTGGAAGGCGTGCAATGATGTCACTTTAGAGGTAGCTTGTAAAGAATGACAGCTTCTGATGGGTTTCTGTGACAACCTATTTTCTAGCCGGGTGTCAGGAACTTTCAGCAACTATCAACAGCTCTATGAACTGCTCAGCAAGGAAGGTTATAAATACCCACCCTCCCCCGGTGCAGGAGGGGCAGTAATGCCCACACTCTGAAAGCTAAGTTTGCCAGAAACACTAAGGCATCCTGGCTGTTCAGCACCGCGTATTCAATCTTAAGCAACAGCTGAAAATACAAACTCACTTTTTTCTGTTTTATCCCACCCCATCTAATAGCCTCACCGTCCTTGAAGTCAAATTGGCTTGAATCCAGCATCAGGTTACTTACAAATATTTGAGCTGCAGTAAGGTATTTAATTCTGAGTCTCAGTTTCTATATCCATAAAGTAGATCTGCTACTAACTCCCTTGCAGAATTAGTTTGAAAAATAGAAATAACGCATAAAAAGGAGCTGCCACAGTCCCTGTAAAGAGAGTAAGCTCCACAAATGGTTGCTGTCTATACTGACTTCCCCATGGCGACGCTGCCACGATGGATGGCAGTGGTGTTGTCAGGGCAGTGGGAGCATCCGTGGCTGTTGGTACAGTGTCAGCACTGAGTGGAAATACGGATTCAGCGACGTGTGAAGGACACACTGAGTGGCTCGCATCGCCTGGTCAGGGCCCTGCATGACCAGGCACTGGGAGAATGACTCATGGCCTTCCACGCATGGCCTCAGGAGACACATTTAACCGTTCAACACCAGTCGACACCGACCAGCTAGGCTGGCTGCCTCTTCCGAGGTGAGCTTTCTAGGGTGCCTGACCTCAGCAGCTGGTTGGGCTGGGCACTGCCTCCAATCTCTTCTTCTGCCCACTGGTCATTCAGGAGGGCAAAGGAAGCCCAGACAGAAAGAAGAAAAAACAAACCTCACACCCAACACCAAAGGCAGCTACCCCTGGGCGGCAGCTTCCTCCCAGCCCCCTAAGCATCAACAGGGTGGGGGCGCAGAGGGGCTGGGTCACTCCCGTTCACAAACACACCCCACACTCTGCTCTCTGATGTGGAAACTGCTCAGGAGGCAAGCTCGAGAGGGCCCTTACTCCCCCTCGCCTGTCTCAAAAAACACAGAGTCCTTCAAGCCTGCACAGCAAGGACAGAGATTAGAGACCTGCATCCTTGACAAGACAGACGGGAAGACAGAAGGGAGGGAGGCGGCAGGAACGACAGCCTGGGGAAGACAGAGCAATTTCATCGCTGGCCCCTAACAACAGTGTGGCAACCGATAAGGGTTTGGAACAAACATTTTTGCCGTCCCAGGCCCTTGCCCTCCCCCACTGAGTCTCCCTGCGGTCTGCCCCAGCTGTGGGCATGTTTAGTCACCGGCTCTGCTAGCAGGCAAGAATGTACCTGCGAGTGCTGGCAAGTTGTGAGCAGCAACGGCCCAATGCTACCATAAAAGGAAACATTCCCCAACCCTTCCAGAGGAACCGTTTTCCCAGGGCTGTCCCTAGGATGGCTGGAATTCCTCTAATTGTGTGAGGAGGAGTCAGAGGCTCCGCTGCTGAACAACAGGAAGCAGAGCCCCGAAGCACACTCGAGGGCATGCACACACAGGCACATGCACACACAAGGACATGGACGCACACACAGACACACAAGCATCTGTGCATACACAGTCACATATGGAGGCAGGTGCACAGAGGTACGTGTGCACAGACACACATGCATGCACATGTGTGCAAAGCCATATACACAGATTCACACATGGGCGCACACAAGGCACACAGCTGCCCACGCATTCACAGACGCATATCCATAAGCACAAGTGCAAACACAGGCACCCAAGGCACATGTATTCACAGGTGAATGTGAACATACATATATGTACATAGCCATGCACACACACGGATGTATCCACAGGCACACGCACTTCAAATCCCGAAACCCCAGTGCCAAACTCAGCGTCTCCTCTCCATCCACCCAAGCATCCCCAGCTTTCCCACTTCTCCAGCCTTCCTCTTCCAATTCCTGAAGCCAGTTTACCACTGTCAACACAGCCTAACTATCCCTTAAAGAAATCTGGATTTGTTCTGCCGGGAACATTCATTTGGACAAATGCTTTCTGCAAGGCAAACGACTGGGAGGCCTCCTCATTGCTTCACCTCTTGCCGCACTGCTTAGTATCCCAAATCCACCTGCCCTATGCACCATGAATCCTACCATGGCCCCATGCAACCGGAAAGGTCTTTCCAATGCTCAGGAAGGGTTTTGGTCTGTAATCGTGTGTGGCCTCCAATAACCTTACAAAGTATTGTATCGTAATGTACAAAGCAGGTATTATCGTCGTTGTTTTGCAATCTTTCCACACAGTGGTTCTTCTGGATTTGTTCCTGATCTCAGAGGCATCTCCTCTGGGCAGTGGGGTGGTTAGAATTCTTAGCAACCAGTGGGCTCCTGGCCTGACTCAGTTTACTCTGCAGCCCACCTCCCCACCCTATGCATTCTGGTGGAGACCGTCAGTGGCGCCCACCCGATCAACCCTTCCCCACACTGTCATCTCACAGGATGAGCACATTCAGAGTCCGGCCCAACCCGCTTGTTTTGGCTCAAGTCCTTATTTGGCCTGTAAGGACTGAAGGCTTATTTGAAAACGCCCTTCCTTCCTCTACACGGGAGGAGGCCGCCAGGGACAAGCCTCTTCTGGGACACGAGCCCCCTGCCAGATGAAAGTCTAGCCGTGGTAGGCGCCTGAATCCCCTGCCCCAGCCCCTCTCTTGGTAAGGGTGGGGTAGAGACTGGGTCATGAGTCACTCTGCAGTAGTTTTCAGACTTTTCAAAAAGCAGTGGCAGTCCTTCCTCAGATGAAATCTTCCCAAATCCCTGAGCAAGGGACAGTGATGGTGGAGACTGTGTTCCTCAGAGCACAGTTTGACAACCACTGGTCCAGGTGTCTGGAGCAGCTCTGCAAAGGGGGGAAGCCACAGCGGCCAGCGCTACGGCCCTGGGTTCTGCTCTTCCCCACGCGGTGCCTGGCCCCTTGACCTCTCTGGGAATGAAGGGACTGCTCTGAGGATGGAAGGAAATGGTGTTCCTGTCATACACGGTGTGAGGCAGGCGCCCAGACATGCTGTCCTCACCCGCCTGCTGTCTTGGAGCTTCCAACTGAGCAATTCCTTGGCACCGCCATAATTAAGTCTTTTATAAAAGTTACAAATTCAGAAACCAGGCCATTTTCTCCCTGGATTTCATTTTAAACCTGAAACGTCCTGAGGCCAAGCCCATGCAGTGAGGGCACCTGAGCTGATGTGGCCATCTACCTGTGGACAAGTGTTTCCAGCCAGCTTAGCACCCTGGGCCCAGGGGGGAGGAAGGGGGAACCTGACCGCAGGTATTTCATCCCAGGTGCAGACTCCTGCTGGGGGCTTAAGGCTCACTTCCTCTGTGAGAGGAGTTGCAGCTCACTCTTGTCCATAAAAGGCCACGAGGCTCGCAGAGCGGTGACATCAGCCTGACAGGAAGTACAGAGGAAGGGGCCTGCTTCACCAGCAGCCACTGCTGGGACTGACTCATCACCCCGCTCCCAAGATCACACCTCCCAAGGTTCCAGCATGGAGCAGCTCTTTTGGGTTCCACCTGGGGGAGACCCCATCTTCCGCTCCGCTGGGCTTCTTGAGAAATGGGTATGGGCCAAGAAAGAAAGACAGGAAAAAGGGCAGCTTCAGGTTGGACAATATGCCCACGCTGGGTGAGACTGATAGGATAATCTGAGACAAATGGGAACAAAACTTTCTCCCACCAGGGAGCCTTCTGCTTTCAGGGAAACTCCAGAGTGGCCCCTGGGGGTGGCTTGCGATATGTGTTGGCACTGTGAGCCCTGCCCTGTGTCGCCAGGATGGGCGTCTCAGGCTGTCCTGGGCAGAGTCCTAGACTCAGAGTCACTTCTCCCCAAGACCCTCATGTGGACAGCATCTGGGTCTCAGTTGGTCAAAGCACAAAGCACCTGTGGGGCTGAAGCTTGGAACTTACGGGCTTGGGAAGGCCTTGTAGAGGACCTAATTCAACTTGACCCCAAGATCAGGGCATCATTCTTCTTTCCTCAGAAACCCAATGACTTGATCAGAGTTGCACGAATGGGGCTGAGAACTCAGGCCTCTGGAGGCCTCACCCATCCCCGGACTCCCCTCCATCGAATGACCCTATGGGCCCGCAGGCCTGCCTCAGTGGTGCAAAGAAAGGGCCGTGACACTCTCAGGACGGGAAGCGCTGCTTCTCCACAGCCAGCTCGGTTCACAAGCTTGGGTTACAAGTCTTTGGGAGGCAAACAGAGAGGTGAAGAAAAGCAAGTGCAAAATGATGCTTCATATTAGCAGAGGCTGTAGATCTGTGCCGAGTAGGGTGGAGCTTCCTGGCAGCCTGCCTGCCCAGCAATCCGCCAGCAAAGGAGGAAGCCCCTGCCATGGCTCCCAGGCACACAATGTGGTCATGGGCAAGTGTGCCCTCCAGGCCCCCACGGTAGGCCCAGACCAAGGGACATGCCTGCTCAGCAGCATCCACGCCAGAAGCCAGTTCGACCTGGCCCAGTGCCTCTGCCCACAGCCCCTGTGTTCCCCCAGGTGGAACCTTGGTTTGAACCTGCTGAGACCCAAGTCCCCAGTCACTGGAGGCAGAGAATGGGTAGCCCTCCCCCTCCAGGCACCCTGGATAATGAAAAAAACCTCAAGGGATTGCTCTTAACTTTCATTATGTCAGAGACCAAGCGAGGCCCCAGACAAGCCTTCTCTTGGCCAAAATGCATTAGGAAAACACAGGTAAGTTCCCAGCACACAGGCAAATCTGCCAGAAACAGCACTGCTGGGCGTTTCTCTGCCCTTCCCATGGGCGGGGCCAGGAGGGGGAACCTTCTCCTTCTGGGGTTGTTGCCAAGGCAGCTCCAACAGGTTTGTCAGACTGGAGGGAAATTCAAAATGAGTGCTGACCACCCACAGCACATGCCACCAGGACACTCCCAGTCCAGTTCTGCCTTGCTCCTACCTAACATTCCCCTTGGGAAAAGGAAAGACAAGGCAGGAGGGGCCCCTGTTGAGTTCTGCAGAGCGCTGGAGCAACAGGGAACAAGAGGGAAGGAGCCAGGACACACACAGGGAGCATGGCAGACACAGCCAGGCACTGCTCATGACAAACTCGGCTCCCTGTTGGGGCACAAACAGGCCTGCAAAGACAGCGACCGGCTTTGTGAAACTCCCTTGGATGAGTCAAACGTGCTTCAGAGCACCAGGGACATCAATGGTAGGAGGTGAACAGTAACAGCGCGTGAACATGCCGCCTTGGAGGAGAGGTCAGTAGAAGGAAAGGCGTGTCGGTGACTGTTAGGCCAGGATTTGCTCCTGGAGCACGGCTCACACTTCCTCTCCTTTCAGCTTAGACCTGTGCCGTTGTATCTGTGGACTAGCTCATGTGGAACAGACAAGATCTTCGGGAAGAATCCTGATACCAGGTGGGAATGACAGCCTGAGCCCCCATCAGCACTGTCTGTTTGCCAAAAGAATAGCTTGGGTCCTGGAGAATTTATCGTCAAGGTCCACACGGGGCTGACAGCCTTGGTCAAGACTAAACAAATTTGACAGAAGCCATTTGCAGAATCTCAACTTTTATACCTGCAGACTTTCAGCTCATTTATCTTTCTTTAGTACGTAGGGAATTACTTTGGTTCTCAACTGATACCTTCATTCCAGAAATCAGGTAGGTAAAGGAAAGCAACTCCTTTCTCTGAACACACTGTTGTTCAGCCCTGACAAACTGGGACACAGTTCAACTGAAGTCTCAGAGCCGGAGCTGGAGAGAACAGGAAAAACGGGCTGGTAGGTGACACTCACCAGGCAGCAAGAGAACTCATCACGGGAGGCCAAAAGCACAAAGTGGCTTACTGATTAGGGATTTGATGTGAGTTGTTGTTTAGTTTGTTTCGGGGGATGGGGAGCAGAAACAAAAACACTGGGCAACGCTTCCAAACACCGCCACCCAAAGTTTCAGGTTCTAAGAGGGCACTTGCTTCTTATCTCCCGCTCAGTGGGCCCAGAGCAAAGCATGGTGGGCCTGTTCAGCTGTATTTACAAAAAAAAAAAGTAAGCCTAACGCTGAATCCTTGAAAAGGGCCTGTTAACCACAGATTCCTCTTCTAGAGAGAAGACGTTCTAGAAATGAGACTGACAGGCAAGACCATGGGTAGTTCAGCAGCCTCATGCTGGGGCCAGGCTTTCCTTCCTGGGGGAGGACCACAAAGCAGCCAGCTCACACCAGCTCGAGGACAGCGCCTCCCGGCTGCAGCCATGGTGTTGGGTGGTGGCCCAGGGCCTGCTTCCCACAGCACCTCTCTGGTCCACCAGCAGCCCAGGGAACAGAAAAGCATTTCAGGGCTGCAGAAGAACCAATTCTGGATCAAGCACATCTCCTAAAGCTCCGCTGAGGCTACATCAGCCCCAGGCCTCAGCTCAGCTCTGCGTGGACCAGACCAGACAAGCCAGAGACCGCGTCTGCTATCGCGTTCCAGTGTGTGGCACGGTCGCTGCAGGGAAAGCAGCTGTGACAACTTACTTCCTGCACCTGGACTCTCGGGGGAGTCTTTTTGGGGAGATTCAAGTGGCTAGCCGCCTGCAAGATGCATTTGACCATCACCTTCATCAAGCGAGCAGGAGTGTGGACGGAAGGAATGAGCGATTTGAAGTCTCCATGGAAAGCGGGGCAGTTCAGTCGAGAAGTGTTTCGACTCTTACTGCCAGCTCTAACAGGTACTTATCGCAGGCATCACACACACGGCGTCTTACTTCTTACCATAGCCCTGCCAGGGAATGGTGTGAAGCCCAAGAGGAGGACAAGAGAACGAAGGCTCAATTAGAGTGAGTTGACTTGTTCCAGCCAGGTTGCTGTTAGGAAGTGAAAGAGGCAGATTTCTGCTCTGTCTAGTCCAAAGACCACAGTCTCTCCTCCACAACACACTTCCTCTTGCTCAAAGGCAATACATGGCACTTTTCCCAAATCTAAGGCTGAGACAGGCCCAGCCGCCCCTTTTTGGTGCCCTATAGAAGTGCTGTGTTATCTACCAAAGGCCCACACCCACCCCAGCAGCTCTGGAGGCTCAGTGGGGCGCCCCTCCTCTGTGCTGGTCTCTCGCTGTCCTCTTGAGGCTGATTTGCCTGTCTCTGGGCACAAGTCAGTCACCTTCTCCAGGCAGGCCCCAGTCTGCTGTCTGTACACTCTCTGTAGCGTGCCTGGCACACACACAGTAGATGTTCAGCCAGCACAGGAAGACCAGCGGGTGCAGACACAGAACACCCCATCTTGGTGAGCCCACGCTGCCTCCACGGGCACATTTGGGTGCACAGGGCCTGCTCCCGACCTCCCCAGCAGACAGCGGGGCCTTTGTGTGCTGACGGCTGGCAGGGCTGGCGGCCTCCCGGCTGGGTGCATTCCTGCTTCAGCAGGGTCATCCCATCTGTGGCTTCCACGGCGCTCCTCCTTCAGCTGCCTGTCCCGGTGAGTCAATTCAAACAGCGCTTTTCTGCCCGCGTGAAGCATTTTCCTGAGCCTCTGCCGAACATGGCACTTTTCCTCAGAAAGACCTTGGAAAGCAGACGGTGCCACAGGAGACACAACCAGTGGGGCAGGGAGACTGTGGAGAGAAGGAAAGAGAGGGCCCCTCCTCCCCGAGTGCCCCCCAACCACTGAGCCGGAGATAAGAATTATTTCGAGACCAGCCAGAGAAAATGAGGGACACCAATGCCCCGCGGGCCTGTCCCCGGGGTAACAGGCACCAGGACAGGAAATCAGGAGGCTGCTTTCTGGCGTTGGCTCTCTTTGGGCTTTCGACAAGCCAGTGAACACATCTGTGCCTGCCTCTTTACGTATGAATTTGAAGAGCCGTGCGCAGACGTGAAGATACACAAAAATTCTACCCCTCATAGTTTACAGAAAAAGGTCAGACAACCGAGGGGCATGTGCACACTCACTGGCACTCTCAGTGGCTGCTGGGTGACCGACCACTTCTGGTGCAGCTTCCACTGGGAACCAGAGATTGGGTGGGAGGGAGATGGGCACAGAGCAAAGGGTTAAATGCTCTCAGACAAGTTTAGGCCTAGAATGAAAGCAGATCTGCTTCCCCCAAAATGCTGGGAACTCATTAAAATATTAATACCATAAAGTCACCAAAAGTGAACCAAATCTGGCATTCTACCTAATTCACATAGAAAGGGCTTTTTCTACCCACTGGGGAGATAACTGGGTTCATGTCAAATTCCTCAACTAGCGAGTTCTCCTGTAGAGACATACAGATCTTTCCCCACAGGGGAGATCCCAGAGAGTCTGGCCCGGGATGCAGAAGCACCATTTCCTAGGCGAGACAGACCTTTTGCAGACCACAGCTGCTTCCGCCTGAACTCTACAGCAGACCATTGTGCCTGCCCTGGGACACAGCCCCACCCACCTCCGCCTGGCAAGGGCCAGCAACACAACGTTTATGCTTTCTCACTCTCCTGGCCTTGGCCAGTTCAAAGGCTTCAGTGCCATCACAGAGTTCCGAGGAACAGTCCAATCCCCAAGGCAGGAAGACCCAGGAACGGCCATGACAATGAATTAACAACATGGGAAAGCCAGGGGCAGGAGGGTGAGCCGACCATGTCATCCAAGGCCATGCTGGGCACGTCTGGGATGCCCTGTAACTATTTACTGACTGACACACACCACCGCCTTTCTGCAAGATCCGACCACCCCAGGCCTCACAGCCACACCTGACAAAACTCCCAGGACACCTGACACTGGCTCAGTCGTGCTGGCGCAGGTGTAGGCAGCAAACGTCTTGTTTCGTAGCTAGGGCCACAAATCTCTGTCTATAAACATGCCTTGTCTCTCCACCTGGACCGCCAGGGCATCCAGTAACAGGATAATGTCAAAACCTCCTGGCATTCTGGCACCTTCTGTCACCTACCTCCAAGGCCTAACCCAAGGCACTACATGCTGTCATGCCCCACCCATGCCCATGGCAGACAGCACTAATCCATCTCAGAATTCCTGCCTCGAGTCTCAAATCCTTGCCAGCACAGGGCTCCAGGCAGCCACTACTGATCGATCAGAGATGACACTCAAAGTAAAACTAATCTGCAATGCTTAGTCCAGTAGTTCTTAACTGGGAATAATCTTGACCCCCATGGAACATCTGATGGCAATGTCTGAGAATATTTTTGGTTGTCACAACTGGAGAGGGAAGGTGCGGCTGGCATCAAGTGAACAGAGGCCAGGATGCTGCTAAAAATCCTACAGTGATCAGGAAAATCCCCCACCCCCAACAGAGAATCATCCAACCTCAAATATCACTAGTGCCAAGTGTGAGAAACCCTGGCTTAGTCTGACAATAAGTGAGTGACATATAATTTGTCCTCCAAACTGGGGTGCTTCTGAAAGTGAAAGAGAGTGCTATTAATAATAACTGTGGAACAACAGGCATAAATCAGGACTGTACAGGCAAACCAGCACACTGAACAGATAAAGGCAGATGCAGGTCCCCAGGAAGGGTCAAAGAGCTCCTCTCCTACAAGTCCCCAGACAGAGCCACCAACTGCCCTATTTGGCAGAATAAATGCTAGTATGTCATAAGCCACAGTCGGCTCAGGAAGGAAATCTTTGTCTAGTTCTTGTTTAAAGGAAAAGCAGAAAAGGAACTTTCCGGCTGTGCCTTTTAAGATGTAAGTGGCAGAGAACAAACCTGTTTCCCCCAAAGCCAGGTAGGCAGCATGCACTAAGCCTTCACTCCAAAAGACAGGGGCAGATTTTAACAGCCTGCAGACCCCGAGGCTCCACGGGTGACACCTGACCCAGGGCAAGAACCAAAGGTTCCTCTGGACATTTTTCTTTTACTAGTGAACCAGCCTGTCATAACATGGACAACTTCTGTTACTAACTTCCTCCCTGCTGCAAGAACAAGAAACCTATTACTAATTGCTCTGCAGGTCAGCTATATACAAGAAGAAGGAACTTCCTTTTCTTTTTTTTTTTTTATCTCAGCTCACTGCAAGCTCTGCCTCCCGGGTTTACACCATTCTCCTGCCTCAGCCTCCCGAGTAGCTGGGACTACAGGTGCCCGCCACCTCGCCCGGCTAGTTTTTTTGTATTTTTTAGTAGAGATGGGGTTTCACCGTATTAGTCAGGATGGTCTCGATCTCCTGACCTCGTCATCCGCCCGTCTCGGCCTCCCAAAGTGCTGGGATTACAGCTTGAGCCAACGCGCCCGGCCTTTTTTTCTTTTTTAATTGAGATGGAGTCTCGTTCTGTTGCCCAGGCTGGAGTCCAATGACGCAATCTCGGCTCACTGCAACCTCTGCCACCCGGGTTCAAGCAATTCTCGTGCCTCAGCCTCCTGAGTAGTTGGGACTACAGGCGTGTGCCACAATGCCTGGCTAATTTTTTTGTATTTTTAGTAAAGACAGGGTTTCGCCATGTTGGCCAGGCTGGTCTCGAACTCCTGACCTCAGATGATCCACCTGCCTCGGCCTCCCAAAGTGCTGGGATTACAGGCGTGAGCCACCACGCCCAGCCGAAGAAGAAGGAAAATAGCCTAGAAATGTCCTCTGTCAGTCAACGTGGGAGCTCAAGAGCTGCAGCAAGTCCAACGCTAGGCAGAAGGCAAAGTGAAAACCTCTCAGACTGAGGGTTAGAAAACACATGGACCCGGCCGGGCGCGGTGGCTCAAGCCTGTAATCCCAGCACTTTGGGAGGCCCAGACGGGCGGATCACGAGGTCAGGAGATCGAGACCATCCTGGCTAACATGGTGAAACCCCGTCTCTACTAAAAAATACAAAAAACTAGCCGGGCGAGGTAGCGGGCGCCTGTAGTCCCAGCTACTCGGAGGCTGAGGCAGGAGAATGGCGTAAACCTGGGAGGCGGAGCTTGCAGTGAGCTGAGATCCGGCCACTGCACTCCAGCCCGGGCGACAGAGCGAGACTCCGTCTCAAAAAAAAAAAAAGAAAACACACGGACCCAATTCCTACACAGACTGCTTTAAAGGAGGCACCAACAATGCAGGTTTCCCATGCTCACAAATGTATTTCCTATCCCTGGTCTCCAAAAGATGAAATCGCCCACCTGGCTGGGTGCGGTGGCTCACACCCGTAATCCCAGCACTTAGGGAGTCTGAGGTGGGTGGATCGTGAGGTCAGGAGTTCAAGCCCAGTCTGACCAAGATGGTGAAAGCCTATCTCTACTAAAAATACAAAAAAAATTAGTCGGGCGTGGTGGCATGCGCCTGTAATCCCAGCTACTTGGGAGGCTGAGGCAGGAGAATCGCTTGAACCCAGGAGGCTGAGGCTACAGTAAGCCGAGATCACGCTACTGCACTCCAGCCTGGGCGACAGAGCGAGACTCCATCTCAAAAAAAAAAAAAAAAAAAAATCACCCACCTACCTGCCCTCATAATTTGCAAATCTGATCAAACCACTTGATTCAGAATCTTGACAAATCATGAAGAGACTCTTCATTGCACAGATGTATGAGGGCAGTCCCTAAGTTCCTATTAAGGCCATTTGGTTATGGCCAAGACAAAGGAAAGCTCTAGTTCTCTGCATTCATTTTTTTGTTCCCCAATTATTTTCAATGTGTGGAGCTTTCAGGCCATTCCCACCAAATTTTTGTTGTTGTTGAACAAATAAACACTGAATGAATCTCTTGGAGAAGGAGTCCCACAGGTTAACTGAAGACAGTCTGAAGTCCAGACCTGAAGACTCTCTCTCCTGCCTCCGCAGTACACATTACTCAGTCTTAATGTCTTGCCTAAAAGCAAAAATGCCCAGTTGCTAGATAACCATCCCAATCCAGGATCCAAATGTGACAACAGACCCTTACTCAGTAGCTCAGATCTCAAGATGACTCCGGAATTCACTTCTTGCACTAGGCCAATTAAGAGAGCTGGGAGCAAACTGACTCATAACCTCTAGAGACAAAGACTCAGACGTTTCTGGAATCCCACAGAATGTTTTTCCACTAGGCTGTTCTAGTTAACATTTTGAAACAGACATTCTGCTTTAGAACTGAAGGGCTGACTTCCTCAAGGAATTTTGATAGACGTGAACATAAGCCAAAGACTCAGCCAAACTTGAGCATCCTACATAATGCATCAAGCTCAACAGTGAAATGCCTCCTTCACAGCACAACGCGGGTGGTGGGGGACAGGCCGTGGGCTGCCACTCTAAACCACTACACCAGGGACAAAGTGGTTAACCCAACAAGATGCATTAGCCCAACAAGACTGCAAAGTTTAAAGAAAAAAGGATCCTTATGTAAAGGGACATAACAAACCACTATCCATACAAGATAGGAGAACACAGTCCTGCCTGAAATTGGGTTTCAGTCAGGATTACATATGCCACGTACTTGGCTAAGCTCTGAGAATATAAAGGCAACATGGGCCCTGTCTAAAGGGGAGAAAAAGAAATGTCTAAACACCGTAGTCAAATAAAGCATCACAGGGCTCTGATGCAAATCTAGCCCAGATATTCTCTTTGGAGGCCCTAATGCTTCAGTTATGTTTTTACAAAAAAGAGTAGGGATTTGCCAGGCATTGCAGGCAGATGGAGCAGGTAGGGTGTTTTGATGCAGAAAGAGCTTTTAGGGAAATGTAAGGAGTTCCACATAGCTGGGAAGGTGGAGAGGCAGGCAAGGGGCCAGTTTTGAAGGGCATTGTACACTACCACAGAGTCTCAGTGTTATTAGCTGGTGCAAAAGTCATCACAGTCTTTGCCATTACTTTTAACGGCAAAAAACCGCGATTACTTTTGCAGCAACCTAATTGCCCTGAGGGAATGAGGAGCCTTTCTATGATTTGTCAAGATTTCAAATCAAGTGATTTGATCACATTTACATCCCAGAAAGATGACCAGCTAGTGGAAGCACAGGGTGGGGGACTCTATTAAGAGTGAAGCTGGCCGGGCACGGTGGCTCACGCCTGTAATCCCAGCACTTTGGGAGGCCGAGGCGGGTGGATCACCTGAGGCCAGGAGTTCAAGACCAGCCTGGCCAACATGGCAAAACACTGTCTCTACTGAAAATACAAAAATTAGCCGGGCATAGTGGCACATGCCTGTAATCCCAGCTACTAGGGGGGCTGAGGCAGGAGAATCGCTTGAACCTGGGAGGCGGAGGTTGCAGTGAGCTGAGATCATGCCACTGCACACTCCAGCCTGGGTGACAGAGCGAGATTCTGTCTCAAAAAAAGAAAAAAGAAAAAAAAAGAAAGAAAGGGAGTGGTAGAGACTGTATGATGCTGGGGAGAGGTGAGGTAGGAACTCCCGAGAGCCATGGACTTAGCAACATACAGGTCATAGGTGACCTCTATCGGCCAGCCTGGAGAAGGGGTGGAGAGAGACAGCCAGGGCAAGGGGAATGACCATGAGGTGGGGATGGAGGCAGTAAGCACAGACATTTCCTCCACAAAGCTTCACTGCGATGGAACAGAAGGGGCACAGAAGCCAGAGTGACAGCGGGGCAGAAGCCACCCGAGGCTCTGCATCTGTTTGTGTAGAGATGGGAATAACTCAAATGTGTTTCTAGACTGTGGGGAAGGAGCAAGAGAGGAAGAGGGAAAAACACAATAGGGAAGGGAAGAACAGGAAGAAGAAGGGGCCTAAAAGAAAGCAGAGCGGACAGGCACAAGAGCTCTTGAAAAGTATGAGAAATTGGGAGAAAAATTAGGAAATGTGTATTTTAAAGCTTCTAGAACATTCTATCAACATATAAACATGTCCTCTGGATAGCCATTGGCCCTGGCTCTCATACAGAGGTCTACAGACCTCCATGATGCACTGCCCATCACCAGCCACTAGATCGATGTGGCACCAAACGTGACTTAGCACCTGCGGAGGTGTCGATGAGGCCCCATGTGAAGAAGACTCAGCCCCAGGTGGGCTCACACTACGTCACCCACCTTGCATCATACTCCTGTAGGCGGTGTCTGTGATGGCATAGATGTGAGGGGGCATCTCATGCCTCTTCTTGCCCTTGTACATTTCCACAATCTCTTCAGAGTAGATGGGCAGGTTCTTGTAAGGATTGATGACCACACAGAACAGGCCTGAATAGGTCTAAGGAAAAGAGCGGCAGATAGGAATGGGTTAGGAAGTCTGATTCTCACTAGTGTACAAACTTTGCAGCAAAGTATCTGCAGCTTCAAAGGACCTGAGTCAGCCTGACGTGAAGGCAGTCCCTGATGGTCCTTGCTCCCAGTGGCCCAGCTCCCACAGCCCTGTTGCAGGTGTGGAGCACTGGCATCCTCCTTCTGCCCTGTAAGTGAAGATCCTCCCTCTCCACTGCAGGAGTGCTCCAGCCTCGTAGGTCAGTGAGTGTGTGTATGCACCAGGCAAAGTGGCCAAACGGACAGCAGAAGTCCAGTTACAAAACTCGGATCCGAGGACAATGAGAGATGTATTTGTCATCGTGAGAGAGGCATAAACAGAAGAGCGCTCAGCTGCAGTGCAGCAAACTGTAGAAACCCAAATCATTCCACACTGAAGGACGCTGAGAGACAGTGAAGCTTACATCTTTCTAGCACTGGAAAAACGCACTGTGTCCTAAACCAATTAGATCTTTTGTGGGATACCGGGTCCCAGACAGACACCTCTTTCTCTGGAATCTTCTGGAGACATTCACATGCAAATCCCTCAAAAACTTTAAGACTATTGCACGTCCCCTGTGAACTTTCTCCAAGACTTCTTCTCTGGAGGGGAACACAATTAATCAACATCCTTAATGTGAGGTATCTAAAATACACCCAATACTCCAAATGTGACTTGATCAAGTTCAAATAAGACCCCCAGAGTCAGATATCCTGAGTTCAAATCTCAGCAAGGGTAAGGTTCTTAACCTTTCTCTCCCTCCATTTCTTGATGTGAAAAACGGGGACAGGCAGAGCTCTAGACTTCATTGGGTGGTTGTGAGGATTAAATGACGCTTACACAGCAGGCAGCGCAGCCTTGGAGAGTAGCTCTGGGTAGGTCAGGAGAACCATTTCCAACAGCAACAGTTTACACACATCTGTCCTTCCTCATCTTCAGGTAAACACACCTTACCTCGTGACTACCTCCGTGTCTTCAGGTAAATATACTTTACCTTGTGACTACTAATTCTTTTTCTAATAAACTTCCTATTATTTTTTTATCCCAAGATCCCTCTCCCCCATCAAAAAAAAAAAAAGACAGAGACTCCTAATAGCTGCACAAGACTCCCAAGACCACCCAGGTGGTAGGTGCTCAGTTGGGGGACGCAACTCTCTTTAAGAAGCTGGAGCAACCCAAGCACCCTCTTCCTAAGAAAATGGGCCTGAGGGACCCAGCGAAGTGAGGCCAGGGCTCCTCGCACCACATCAACTGCAGCCCTACCTCTGTGAAGTGACGATGGAAGGTCACAAGGCATTGGGCAGAGCTGGGAGCAGACTCGGGTCTCCAATGCCAACCTCCTTGGTCATGGAGGCCAGTTCTCCAAGCTCCTTCCAACCTTCTGTTTTCTCCATCACAAGTGGCCTGCACCTTGATTGTTCATGAAGCAGCCACCAGTCCATGCACTATGGGGTCAACCCAGCCCCCTCGACCTGTGCCCTTTCCAGTCACTCCAAAACTGGGGATGGATCTTGTGGCTGAACCCAAAGACAGGGTCCACACAGGAACCAGTCATGAAGAGAAGGCTCTTCTCAGGCACTGGCCAAAGGCTATGGCACAGGGAATTTCCAGGCAGCAATTAGACTAAAGGCAGAATGCAGAGGGCCCCACCAACCACACAATGGTATGTATTCAAAACAGCTGAGGCCAGATACAGGGGCTCACACCTGGAATTCCAGCACTTGGGGAGGCCAGGGTGAGAGGATCATTTGAGGAAAGGAGTTCAAGACCAGCCTGGGCAACAAAGCAAGTCTCTATCGCTACAAAAAATTAAAAACTAATTAGGTGCGTGTGGTGGCATGCACCTGCAGTCCCAGCTACTCAAGAGGCTGAGATGAGAGGATCACTGAGGCCAGGAGTTCGAGGTTGCAATAAGCCATGATGAGGCCGGGCGCGGTGGCTCAAGCCTGTAATCCCAGCACTTTGGGAGGCCGAGACGGGCAGATCACGAGGTCAGGAGATCGAGACCATCCTGGCTAACCCGGTGAAACCCCGTCTCTACTAAAAAATACAAAAAAACTAGCCGGGCGAGGTGGCGGGCGCCTGTAGTCCCAGCTACTGGGGAGGCTGAGGCAGGAGAATGGCGTTAACCCGGGAGACGGAGCTTGCAGTGAGCCGAGATCCGGCCACTGCACTCCAGCCTGGGCGACAGAGCGAGACTCCGTCTCAAAAAAAAAAAAAAAAAAGCCATGATGGCAATGCTGTGCTCCAGCCTGGGTGACAGAGGGAGACCCTGTCTCTTAAAAAGAAAAGAGCGGCCGGGCGCGGTGGCTCAAGCCTGTAATCCCAGCACTTTGGGAGGCCGAGACGGGCGGATCACAAGGTCAGGAGATCGAGACCATCCTGGCGAACACAGTGAAACCCCGTCTCTACTAAAAATACAAAAAAAAAACTAGCCGGGCGAGGTGGCGGGCGCCTGTAGTCCCAGCTACTCGGGAGGCTGAGGCAGGAGAATGGCGGGAACCCGGGAGGCGGAGCTTGCCGTGAGCTGAGATCTGGCCACTGCACTCCAGCCTGGGCGACAGAGCAAGACTCAGCCTCAAAAAAAAAAAAAAAAAAAAAAAAAGAGCAGCTGAGCTTAGAAATGGACAAACATGTTTGGCTGCTTGGAAAAAGGGATGCAGGGCCTTTAATTTCCTTTCTTCCTGGGATAATTAGTCACTTGTTTTCCCTCCAACTATTCTTTTCACAAGAGACCAGGAAAGCTCTGAGGCAAAGAAGTGCAAACACGGGATTGGCAACCTGCGAGACCAGGCATTTCAGGAGGAAGAGAAGTGGGAGCCTATTCTGGTTTTCCCTCTGTGTGAATGTTGAATGGGGACAAGATAGAAGGCCAGGGAGCAGCAAGGTCACCCCAGGAGCTCCGAAACAATCAAGCTTTGTTCCTGGACTTTGAGAAAACCCACACTCTAGGAAAACCAAGGACACATGGTTGGACGCTAAGGGAGTGCCATGGAGCCAGATGTTTGGAAACAGCTGGTGCTGACAGCAGAAGGGGACTGCGGGTCATTAGGACAAGTCTTTCTGACAGCTGGGGGGGCAGACGGTCCTGTGGAGTGGTCTACGGGAGCTCCAAGTTCTCTGGGCTAACCCCATCAAATCAGTGATGATGGAGCTAAGCCCTGTGGAATGAGCACTGAGGCTCAGGTGGGAGGAAGGAGATTCACTGGATGCTCGTGGAGGCAAGACATCGAGCAAGCGGCTTTGCTCCCACGCAGCGCGGCCATGCCATGGTGCTGCTCCATTCACAGGCCACAGAGGCTCTTTGTGCCCATCCACCCCCATCCCAGGGCCTCACCCCCTGAAGAAAAAGACAGAGCAGCTGTGGCTCAGAATTAGCCACGCCGCCCACAATGCTGGGCAAACAGGCTGCACGAAGGCTCCTGAGGTCATGATTTGGAAGCTTGATGGAGAGATAGACCGTGAATGAGGCAGCACCTCCTATCCAGGCAGCCCCGCTCAGGGGCACTGACATCTTAATAGCTCTGCACCTGCTGGGGTCTCCACTAGAATGACTGCAGAGGCCATCCATGGGCCTCTTAGTGATGATGCTTAGAAGAAGGCTGGTAAGAGGCAGGAGGAACTGCACACCAGAGGTGACAGCAAGGAAACGAAAATGAGAGTTAATGCCTCCAGCCAAAGAGTTCTGGAGAAAAGGCGTAGGCACTACCCACCACGCCCACCCACAGTAAAATCTCCGCGTGTGGCTTGCAGAGGAAAGACGCAGCCACTAACACTGAATATATCTGAATAATGACTGTTCCCTTTTGTGGGAGGGAAAGGCTCTGTGCAGGCTCAGGCAGGCTCAGGTGCTCCGCTTGTTTTAATTCATATCCAGCGGATCCCAAAAGAGACTCAAGTTTAAAAGGCACCAATAAAGAGCTAAGCAGAGGAACAGGAGTTACTTTCACTTGTAACACACATCAGCAGCCTGAGTCCAGGCCCCCAGGCCCTGCTCCGAGCCAGGTGCTGGCTGGGCGCTTTAGAAAGTTCCCGTGCAATCCTTGCAGATGAGAAAGAAAGTGAGACTCCACGTAGCTATGTCTCATGGTCAGTAAGGGGCAGAGCTGGGATTTGAACAGGTCCTGGAGGCTCCAACTGTAGCACTTAAGGGCTCTGCTTTACTGAGCAGAGGCCATCTCAGCTTAGTGGCACAGCAGAGTGGGTGTGACATAAGCTATAAAGCCTGCCAAGAGGAGCACCTCTCAATCCCAGACAATGAGGCTGCGGTTCCCATGTCACCACCACAGACACTGTGCTTCCTTAAAGCACAGTCTGTCGTTCATTTATTTGCAAGTCACTAAGTCTGAATTTCCATGGTTAATACTCCTTAGGGACAGGGGCTTTTAATTTGGTCCACATGATAATTTCATCAAGAAACAGATGAGACATAATTGGGCTGAAAATCAGGAATCCAAGTTCCAGTCTCAGCCTGGCCAACACCTGGCTGTGTGACCCTGCTTAAGTTCCTTGCTATCGGCCGGGTGCGGTGACTCAAGCCTGTAATCCCAGCACTTTGGGAGGCCGAGACGGGCAGATCACGAGGTCAGGAGATCGAGACCATCTGGCTAACACAGTGAAACCCCGTCTCTACTAAAAAATACAAAAAACTAGCCGGGCGAGGTGGTGGGCGCCTGTAGTCCCAGCTACTCGGGAGGCTGAGGCAGGAGAATGGCGTAAACCCGGGAGGCGGAGCTTGCAGTGAGCTGAGATCCAGCCACTGCACTCCAGCCTGGGCGACAGAGTGAGACTCCGTCTCAAAAAAAAAAAAAAAAGTTCCTTGCTATCTATGGGCCTCAATTCTTCCCACCTGTCATGTTAGAAGCCTGGGCTGGGGCCAGGCGTGGTGGCTCATGGCTGTAATCCCAGCACTTTGGGAGGCCGAGGTGGGTGGATCACAAGGTCAGGAGCTCGAGACCAGCCAGGCCAATATGGTGAAACCCCGTCTCTACTAAAAATACAAAAATTAGCCGGGCATGCTGGTGGGCACCTGTAGCTGCAGCTACTCAGGAGGCTGAAGCAGGAGAATCGCCTGAACCTGGGAGGCAGAGGTTGCAATGAGCCAAGATGGCACCACTGCACTCCAGCCTAGGTGACAAAGTGAGACTCTGTCTCAAAAAAAAAAAAAAACAAAAAGAGTGGCTCAAGCCTGTAATCCCAGCACTCTGGGAGGCTGAGATGGGCGGATCACGAGGTCAGGAGATCAAGACCATCCTGGCTAACACGGTGAAACCCCGTCTCTACTAAAAAAAAATACAAAAAAAAAAAAAACTCGCCGGGCGTGTTGGCGGGCGCCTGTAGTCCCAGCTACTCTGGAGGCTGAGGCAGGAGAATGGCGTAAACCCGGGAGGCAGAGCTTGCAGTGAGCCGAGATCCGGCCACTGCACTCCAGCCTGGGCGACAGAGCGAGACTCCGTCTCAAAAAAAAAAAAGAAAACTGGGCTTTAAAGGAGACTGTTTCACATATCTACTTGTTGATAGGTCCTTGATGAGCCAGGCTCATCCCCAAAGGGTGGGCATCAATGGCAGAAAACAAGGACCTCATTGTCATAGACTGATTTAGCAATCAACAAGGAAATGCAGTCCTTGTCAGGAATTCCGGGCAAATAAAATGCCCCATGGCTCCACTGAAGGCTTTAGCACATTGCAGCGCACTCAGAAGCATGAGTCTACCTCGTAGAAAGGTGCTTAAGTCTTTCTGAAATCACACAGAAAATTAAACAGCTGACCCTTCGAGAACTGCTGTCTCTGTAATGGAATGAGCCTGCCAACACCTCCTTTCATTACACGTGTGATCATGAGCAAAATCCCTCAGTCTGAAAGTTGGTCTTCCCATCTGTAAAGTGGGAAGGCCATAATAGTCCTTTTCCTTTTTTTCGTTTGAGACTCTGTTGCCCAGGCTGGAGTGCAGTGGTGCAATCTCAGCTGACTGCACCCTTGACCTCCCAGGCTCAAGCAATCCTCCCACAGCCTCCAGCAAGTAGCTGGGACTATAGGCACGCCACATTTTGCCCGGCTAATTTTTCTATTTTTTGTAGAGATGGGGTTTCGCCATGTTGCTCAGGCTGGTCTCAAACTCCTGAGCCCAAGCAATCCTCTCGTCTTGGCCTCCCAAGGTCCTGGGATTGCAGGTGTGCACCACCATGCCCGGCCTATAATAACCTCTTGATGGTTTTTTTCCTCTAGGTCAAAAACATTTTGAGGACTGTTTGATTCAGCCCAAAGTTCAAGGTGGCTAGAGCAGCATAAAGAAATAAAGAGCTATTTTAGGAATAATAACAAGCAGATATTTCTTTCCCACTGGGGACAAAACCAGAAGGAAATATCTTTGAGTTGAACAGAGGAATTTGGGGTTGATATTGGACAGGACTTTGTGACCCCAGAGCCTGTTGCCTCCAGGATGCATAAATGCTCATCTCCCCGTCTCCTAACTTGGTGATGGGCTGTCTTTCTGATCTGCTGCATGTGCTGGCCCTTTGCACATGCTGGACTCTCAATACGCCCCTGATCTGCTGCATGTGCTGGCCCTTTGCACATGCTGGACTCTCAATACACTTCCCCTTGGTCAAGCCTGGCAAGGGACCAGCACTCAAGTGCTGGACAGAGTTCTGGAGCAAGTCTTACTCTTGGTGGCTCACCTCTGCTCAAAGTATACTCCCTAGGGAAGTAAATCACATCAACATGCATCCATAAAGAACAAGATGGGCCAGGCGCAGTGGCTCGCGCCTGTAATCCCAGCACTTTGGGAGGCCCAAGCAGAAGAATCACTTGCGCTCAGGAGTTCAAGACCAGCCCTAGGCAACATAATGAGACCCTGTCTCTAATAAAAATATAAAAAATCAGCCAGGTGTGGTGGCACAGGCCTGTAGTTCCAGCTACCAGAGAGGCTGAGGTGGCAGGATTGCTTGAGCCTAAGAGTTTGAGGCTGCAGTGAGCTGTGATCATGCCACTGCACTCCAGTCTGGGCAAGAGAGCAAGACCCTGTCTCAAAAATAAAAAATTAAAAAATTAAAAATTTAAAAAAAGAAGGAATCTACAACATTGACCTGAACCTTCATATCTCCACCAAAACTTGAGGATGAAGGCCAGTGGGTGGGCATCCCTCAGAGAGGGCCATATTCTTCTCCCTACATATGTTCTAAAACATGCTTCCTGTTTTGTTTTTGGCTGCAAAGGGAAAAGAATAATGTTATGAGAACATCCCACTAGGATGTTCAGATGTCAAAAGTCCAAGGATGTCACCCCAGCACTCCTTCCAGACCCCTTCTCAACCAGAGAGCCAGGGCCCAGGCATGTGAGGGTGATGGGAAGACCTGGCCCGCCCCCACTTGTAGTCCTCAGACCCATCCTGCAGGGTGCCAGGGCAGCCACTTACATAGATAAGCCCTGAGTAGTAACGCTCCTTGAGGTTGTGCAGCACCGAGGCTTCGTTGAGGCACGTGAGCTCCGCCATATCCTCCACCTTGGAGAACTTGGGCGGGTTCATCTTCTGGATGTCATCCTTGTTCACCTTCACCTTCTTCCCGTTCTCCACCAGCTCCACAATGGCCTCTTCACCCACCTCCTCCTTGAGGCTGGCTGGCTCGAAGCCACTCTTGTCGGAAGGCACCCATACCAGCTTCTTGGCAGCCCAGTCGGCCTGGGCCAGCGGGTTATTGATGAAGTTTTTATCCACATAGAGATACTTATCGGCAGCTTGCTGTGCCATGGTGACTTATAGCCAGGACCTAAGGGGGAGGAAAAAGACAACACATTACATACAACTACATCAGCCACACAAGATCACTCATACTCACACATCTTCTCTTTGCAAACTGTATGGGATTAAGACGCAGTAAAACTCTGCATAATCAGGCTACACACTTTTCTTGCGCCACACTTTTGGGATAAAGATGTGCATCACTGAAAAAATAAGTTGGGTCCAGGACAGTGACTCATGTCTTTAATCCCAGCACTTTGGGAGGCCAAGGCAGGCAGATCACCTGAGGTCAGGAGTTCAAGACAAGCCTGGCCAACATGGCGAAACCCCATCTCAACTAAAAATACAAAAATTAACCAGGCGTGGTGGTGCACACCTGTCATCCTAGCTACTCGGGAGGCTGAGGCAGGAGAATCGCTTGAACCCAGGAGGCGGAGGTTGCAATAAGCTGGCTCACACCACTGCACTCCAGCCTGGGCAACAGAGAAACAGGCTGATAGCAGGATTTTGTTAGCAATTAAAGGTAAGGTGTATCGCCCCAGGGTCAATACACAATCAAACAAATCTATCAAGAAAACAATCGTGCCAAATGAACGTAACAAGAGTCTCCAGGACAGATGCAATTCAAGTCACTATGCTACACATAGAAAGGTAGCAAAGTAGCCACACAGTTTAGGAGGATTTCCAACAAAAACAGGTTTCTAATCAGTCAAAAAACGCAACTGACTACAACCCCACATGGCGGGAGTTTCCAGTTTAAAAAACTTGTTCTTATTTCATGAAGTCAACTAAGACAAGAGAAGGAAATAAAACACCAATATACGTTGCCACCAGATTTGAATTCCATCTTGATAAGACAGCCCAAAAAAAAGCAAAGAGAAAAGATGCCAGGTTCCAAGAAACATGGAGAATGCTAAGAGTGCTTCCCTTTGGGGAGACTAAGGTCAAAAGTGACCCTCATAATTCATGGGCCAAGAGAACTTAAGTTCACGTGTGTTTGCTTTTTTCAAAACTCATCTGCAAAATGAAGATATAAAATAGGCCAGGGACGCTGGCTCAGGCCTGTAATCCCAGCACTTTGGGAGGCCAAGGCGGGCGGATCAACGGAGGTCGGGAGTTCTAGACCAGCCTGATCAACATGGAGGAACCCCATCGCTACTAAAAATACAAAATTAGCCAGGCATGGTGGCGCATGCCTGTAATCCTAGCTGCTCGGGAGGCTGAGGCGGGAGAATCACTTGAACCCGGGAGGCGAGGGTTGTCGTGAGCTGAGATTGTGCCATGGCACTCCAGCCTGGGCAACAAGAGCGAAACTCCGTCTCAAAAAAAAGACATAAAATAATAATGCCGTATATATCTGTGTGGTTTTATACTTTATGAAATGCTTTCACACATATTTTGCTATCTCGAAAGGTCTTTGTCATAACAACTCTGTAAACCAGGTAAGGTATATATTATTATCACCAATTTACAGATGAGGAGTCCTGTGGCCTTTCCACGGCTAACACAGTCGTTATTCCTGCTCAGAGGTGCAGGCTGGGATCACCTGAGGTGACTACCCTGGTGTAAAACAGACTCAGCTCGTGGCCACCAGAGGAGGCAGCCCAGAAGCTCACTGCCCAGCTCCCGCTGGGAAATCAAGAAAGATCAGGAAGGTGTTTTTTTTCCCTCTGAGATCAAGCCCCCTCCCCTCAGGCCCTTGCAATTCAGAAAGTCCCCAGATCCAAATACGGAACACCATGGGCTTTCGTGCTTCCAGATTCCAAGAGGGTCTTGGATCCCAAGGAGGCTAGGGGCACGGGAGGGAAAGAACAAAAGGAAAAGTCTAGGCTGCCCAGAACTTTTCATCTGGGCTCATTAGCTGTTTTCAGTCAAGGCCGAGGGGCTCCCCTGGACTCACTCCAGGAGGGGCTGTTTTCCAGGAAAAAAACCTGTTTGCTGGCTCCCTTTTGCCAGGAGGGACACAAGTCCCAGGAACAGAGCTTGGCAGCGTCACCAGCTGCCCCGGCCGGTGGCTCTGTTGACATTCCCAAGACAGGCAAACCCCACAGACCCTTGTGGGGACCAGGGGGTACATCCACTCTGCAAGGATCACCCTGAGAGCAGGCCGGGCTCAGAATGAGTCAGAGCAAACAAGACAGGAATGGTGGCTGTGAACTCCCTGGCCACCCCTCGTCTTTGCTGCGGGTCTGAGGTCTAGGGTCTACGCCAGGAGCAGTCCCCAGGGCACCACCAGCTTATTTTCTACTGTCTGCACTTCCACCCTGGCCAGTCCATTCAAGCAAATTCAAGGTTTCTCCCTGCCAGGTAAATCCTAGTTGTTCTTTGCCTCCCTACCACGTGTCTAACCACTAAGTAGTCAATAGGCACACCCCCAGCGTCCCAGCACCCAGGCTCCCCAAAGTCTCCCCATCGCATCCCTGCCTGCTCAAGACCTTGCAGCAATCACAGAACACAGGTCTCAGGGGCTGCTGGTTCTCAGCCTTTTCATAGACCCCAAACCCACGAAGGACAACTCCATGAATAGCAGAGAGAGACTCACTTGAACCCCATGCCCCAAAATCCTAAGAATGCTGCTGACCCCACCAATGAAGGCATCTGAGGACGTCAGTGCCCCTCATGAGACTCCCACTGAGAGCAGAAGGGGCAGGGAACAGTTACTAAAGTACCTCCCAGCACCAAGCTCAGTTTATTCACCACCTCACCTAACTGGTAATCATCCTGGGAAAGAGCTGTCTCAAGATTCATAATTCATAAACTAGGAAACAGATTCCCCAATTCATAAACTAGGAAACAGACTCAGAAAGGGCAAGTCACTTGCCCAGAGTTGCCCAGCCCAGGCATGGAGTGGGATGCTAACCCAGGGACACCTGACCCCTGTGCCTGGCCTCCTCCCAGAACACTTGTGCCTGGGGTCCCTCGGAAGCCAGGCCGGCACTGGAGCTGGGCCCTAACTGTCCCCATGAGCTGAGTGTGATGTGGGGGGTGGAGAGGAATGCATTCAAGAGTGTTCAACAAATATTTACTGGATGTTATCGGGCAGGCAGGAAGGCTGAGTGAGCCTTCCCAGTGTGGACCACATGGCCCATCAAAAAGCAGGCACGTTACAACTCAAGATTTACTCCTTCGGCCCGCTACTGTCGGCAGCAAGCTTGCAGCCCATCAGCAATGGCAGAATGAGCTCTGACCCGCCTCAAACTCTGCTTCACCCCAGCAATGCCAAACCTAACAGCAAACAACCCCTCTGGTAGTCTGGCTTCTCGGCAGCCCATGGCCTCCCTCGGGCTGCAGGGCCCAGGCACTCAGACTGCCCTTGAAATCTGCCCTGGAGGGTCACAAACATCACACCAGCTGGCGGGGAGGAATTCCACCCAACCAACTGCCCTCAGAACCTCACCCTGCCCGACTTTCGGGCCTTGGTGGGAGGGCACGGGACAGTCACAGGTAAGTGGTGTCCACGCGAAGGCTAGCAGAGGCCTGGCCACCAAGCCATAGTTCTTGCAAGAGGAAGAGAGAATGCATCCTGCCAGGGACACCCCCCACCTCCAAAGACCAAGGCTCCAGCTGAAGGTCACAGCCCCTGCTTGCCTGGGCACCTCCCTCCCAGAACTTTTCATTAAGCAAGGCTGGGCTCTGCTCAGCCTGGCCAAGGACAGGGCTATTTGGTTTCAGCAACTCTGCTAGAATGACGTGGGTTAGCAGCAGCGCCAAGATCAATACACGGGTTAGACCAGCAGGGAGAGCCGCAAAGGTCAGGATAAATAGTGGAGTTTCTATGAAAGTCCCCTCGCCCACCTGGGCAGGATTAGCCGCATTCAATGATTGGGAGCCACAGGGCTGCAGCAGAGCTGCTATTTCCATCTGTATCCAGTGAGGAGGCTCCCGTGCCCCTGGGGGCGTGGTGTGTGTGTGTGTGTGTGTGTGTGTGTGTGTGTTAAGTGTGTTCAGTCAGGTTAATACTCAGACCTCTCCAGGATGCATGTGAGTTAAACCGTCTTATCTATAATCCATATGCCTCATTTATGAATGGGGGATAGTAAAGAGCTGCTAAAAATTCAGTAAGAGGCACGACAGCAGGATACCCAGGAGGCAGTCTATCAAACACAGCAGCCAGCATGCAGCCACTCCTCCCTACTCTGTCCTGGGGCTGTGCTAAATGGCCTCTTTGAAACTTTTTTTGAGACAGAGTCTCGCTCTGTCGCCCAGGCTGTAGTGCAGTGGCGAGATCTCAGCTCACTGCAACCTCCACCTCCCAGGTTCAAGCAATTCTCCTATCTCAGCCTCCCGAGTAGCTGGGACTACAGGCGCTCACCACCATAGCCGGCTGATTTTTGTATTTTTAGTAGATGCGGGGTTTTAGGTCAGGCTGGTCTTGAACTCTTGATCTCAGGTGATCCGCCCACCTTGGACTCCCAAAGTGCTGGGATTACAGGCATGAGCCACTGCGCCCGGCCGAAACTTTTAAAAACTGCCCATAATATAAAGGTTTTTGAAAATAAAAGAAAAATATTCCCCTAAATTCCTGAACTCCCCCCACCACCCCTCCCCTCCTTGCAAACTCAGTTTTCTCTTTCTTTGCGTGGTCCTTTCTGGACCTGGTTCATGGAAACACTTGGTTTTTAACTATCAGGCAGAGGACAGAGTTTCAGATTTTGTATTTTCCTTACTTACTATGACTGTTTTCCTGTAGGGTGAGGATTTGCTTGGTTTTTGTTTTTTTGAGATGAAGTCTTGCTCTGTCACCCAGGCTGGAATGCAATGGCACAATCTTGGCTCACTGCAACCTCCGCCTCCCGGGTTCAAGTGATTCTCCCACCTCAGCCTCCCGAGTAGCTGGGACTATAGGCTTGTGCCACCACGCCAGGCTAATTTTTTTGTATTTTTAGTAGAGACGGGGTTTCACCATGTTGGCCAGGCTGGTCTCGAACCCCTGACCTCAGGTGATCCGCCCACCTTGGCCTCCCAAAGTGCTGGGATTACAGGTGTGAGCCATCACACCCAGCCTCAGATTTGCTTATTAATCAGTTTTAGCCAACCCATTTTATAGGTGATGATGCAGCGGTGGCCCTGAGAGAAAGCAACTCTATTCAGTCACACAAGCTGGGGGGGGAATGAGAACCCGAACCCAGAATTCCTGACTCCAAGGCCTCAATGTCCATCATTTAACAGCTGTATCGTATTCTGAAGTGTTTTTTTTTTTTTTTAAGGACCACTTACAAGGTTTTTTCACCCTCTTATCTAGTATACCATTTTTTTTTTTTTTTTTTTTTGAGACAGAGTCCTGCTTTATCGCCCAGGCTGGAGTGCAGTGGCGTGAACTCAGCTCACTGCAACCTCCACCTTACAGGTTCAAGCGATTCTCCACCTCAGCCTCCCGAGTAGCTGGGATTACAGGCATCCGCCACCACACCCAGCTCATTTTTGTAGTTTTAGTAGAAATGGGGTTTCACCATGTTGGCCAGGCCAGTCTCGAACTCCTGACCTCAGGTGATCCGCCTGCCTTGGCCTCCCAAAGTACTGGGCTTACAGGCGTGAGCCACCACGGCCAGCCTTAGTGTACCATCACCTTCAGATACATTCCCAGAAGTGGAGTTATAGGAGCAAAGAACATACAAACATTTCTACAGTCCTGGGACGTCCCATGCAATTGTTTTCCAAAAGGGCTGAATCGGCGTGCACTGCCATTTGAGCAGGATGTACATGTGAAACCAACCAACCAGCATCGTCAACCACTAAAACACACACACACACAAACACACACACACACACACACACACACACACACACAGAGGAAAGATCTCCAGGGCTCAGAAAGTCCTGAGCTCCTGTGGGAATGGGCAGGCCAGCAAGAGGTTCAGAAGGAAGCAAGCAGCTCTCGCCCCTGGAGATGAGACTGGATCTGGCTGAGGCCATCCCCCAGCGCTTTTCTTCCCGCCGGCTTCCTGCGGGTGCCAGTCCAACTCCAAGAAACCCAAGCAGTTGCCTTTTTAGGCCATAATCGAGCAGGACACAACCAGAGGCTAAATTAGGACTCTCAGGAAATGATGAAACTGAAAGTAAATAGGTTGACCAAAAACATCTTCTTTCAACCCAAAATGTAATGCCTCAATTATTTGCCTTCTCCCCTTCCCCGCAAACATCCATATGGATCTTTTATTTCTCCCTGTTTTCCCAGAGAATTCTCTCCCTCCCTCTCTCCCTCCGTTTCTCTCTTTACTTATTTGTGGGTTTGTCTGGAAAATGAACAGCTAGCACCTTAAAGACAGAATTTATTCTACTCTCAGATCTTTGGTCGAAACGTTGAGAGCATTTCCACTCCCAGACAACGAGGGCTGATGTAAACCTTTCCATGGGCCAAGTTCTAGGCTGGGAGCATCCAAGTCATCACCTTCATCATAAAGCTGCATAGACCGAGGGCCTGCTAGTAAGCGCTGCGTGTTCTCACTCAATCCTTGCAATAATGTCATGAGGCACATATATACTCATTTTACAGGTGGGGGAAATGGGGCTCAGACAAGGCACAAAACCTAGGGTCAGACTCAGCCCTGTGTGGCGTCAATTCCCTGCTCCGTTTCCCCTTTAGCTGCCTTCCTGGTGAGGTCAAGGGGGCTACAAGAAGCAAACAAACAGAGAACCCCCCTTATTAACTAAGCAGACTTTAATAATGCCACCTCAAAGTTGTAAACCCCATATACCCATGCTGGCTTGCACAAGGGACTCCACCCTTCCAACCTCAATTGCTGGGGGCTAAGAAGGTGGGGGTGTGACCTTGGATGAGCCATTTGAGTTCTCTGCCCAGTCTGCCGGGAGTTAACCTAACCAATCTCCAATGGCCCTGGGCACGCCAAAGTTTCAGTTCAAACACCCCAGCGGCCTCAGCCCAGACACTGAAAGCCCTATTCCAGTCTCGCCACTGACATATGCAAGCAGCCCTGTTTGTTTCCCTCCCCACTCCCATCCTGGAGAACACAGGTGAACATGTCCTTTCTCTTTCTCCTTGCAGCCGCTGGTTTTGAGTTAAATAAAACTGTCAAAGTAGCTGGCTTCCATTGTTAAGAAAGATTCTTCGGGCCAGGCGTGGTGGCTCATGCCTGTAATCCCTGCACTTTGGGAGGCTGAGGCAAGTGGATCACCTGAGGTCAGGAGTTTGAGACCAGCCTGGTCAAAATAGTGAAACCCTGTCTCTACTAAAGATACAAAACTTAGCCAGGCATGGTGGCACGTGCCTGTAATCCCAGCTACCAGGGAGGCTGAGGCACGAGAATCGCTTGAACCCAGGAGGCAGAGGTTGCAGTGAGCCGAGATTATGCCACTGCACTCCAGCCTGGGCAACAGAGTGAGACTCCATCTCAAAAAAAAAAAAAAAAAAGAGAGAGAGATTCTTTGAAAGCAGCTGCTATAATAATGTAGAATTTTTCAAGCTCATTTGATTCACTTATTCAATCAACTAATATATAGAGAGCCACATGCAAAAAGATCATGACAAAGGCATAAAGATCCCAGGGGGTTTCTAATGAGGTCACGCAGCAGGACGGACATGCACACGTCTACGTAACTAGATGGAGTGTCCACCTGGGCAGTGTGGTAGAGTAGACAGAAAGCAAGCTCCTTGGCTTCCTTCTGTCCTGTTCACTGCTGAATCCAACACCCAAAGGCAGTAAGCACCCGCTAGACAGATCTGCCATGTGGATGAAAGCAGAAACTCCTTGCTGTGTGGCCTTGGGCCGGTGCCACCCCTCTGGCCTCAACTGTAAATGCAGATAATATTTTCTGCTGCCTTCCCTGCCTCACAGGGCTGCTTAATGCAGCATGTATTCCTTAAACGGACATAACGACAAGACAGGACGCCTACCACTGTGGAACATTCATGCAGAGAGGAAGACCCACGTCAACAAGCAGCTCCACCACAGACTCAGTGAAGAAGAGGAGAGGAACACGCAATTTGCTGTGGGAACAAAGCGAAAAGGACGATTCCTTGGACACTCAAGCGAGAGTATCGTGGAGGATGTGACATTTAAACTGTGTCCTGGAGGATGAGTAAAATATTGACGGGGAAGGGAAGAGATGGTGGAAAAGTACTCCAGGCCGAGGGAGAAAAGCAAGAGCCAATGGGCCGGGCGCGGTGGCACATGCCTGCAATCCCAGCACTTTGGGAGGCCGAGACGGGTGGATCACGAGGTCAGGAGATTGAGACCATCCTGGCTAACACGGTGAAACCCCGTCTCTACTAAAAAAATTCAAAAAATGAGGCGGGCGAGGTGGCGGGTGCCTGTAGTCCCAGCTACTCAGGAGGCTGAGGCAGGAGAATGGCGTAAACCCGGGAGGCGGAGCTTGCAGTGAGCAGAGATTCGGCCACTGCACTCCAGCCTGGGCGACAGAGCGAGACTCTGTCTCAAAAAAAAAAACAAAAAAAAGGGCCAACGTACAGAAAGAAGGTACGGTCGCTCACTAACCACATACAAAACGATGCCACAGCACTATGGCTATCTGGGGCCAGAGAATCCTTTGTGGTGGGGCTGTCCTGTGCCTTGTGGGGTATTTAGCAGCAGAGCAGCACCCCGGCCTCTACGCACTAGATGCCAGTCGCACCCTGTCCCCAGTTGTGACAACCAAATATGTCTCCAGACATCACCAAAGGTGGAAGTTGAGGGTTGGGGGGGAAGACAAATTGCCCCCAGTTGAGCCCACTGATTGAAGGGGTTTTTATAAGCAAACGCTGCACTATGAAGCCAGACCTCTCAGTCATCATCCTCCCCCATCTCTGAAGTGCATGGGCCAAATCTCCTTAACAAAACAGACGTCCTCAGGGCAAAATGATTCCCAGGACCCCATAAAAATGGCCATTACGGATGGCATTGTCACCAAGGAATGACAGCCCTTGCAACATACTGTACTCTAAGAGATCTGACCTAGATTCACCTGCAGGACTGTGCTTTAAAGATCCTGAATAGCCAATTTAAAAGTAAACCCATCAACCAGGCGGAAGAGACTGATGTGCCTCCCCAGGCAGGCAAGAAGAACCTTCAGAACCCCCAACACGGCATCTCAGCCTGCGACTCATAAGCAAAGTCACCAGCATCAAAGGATCCAGATGATTAACGGAAGACAAGCGGGAGCCACATTTTGGAGGTCGGGGGTAGGAGTTGTTGACATGGCTGTGCCAGCTCACCCCACCCTGGGAATCCCATCAAACGCTTTTTTATTTTTATTTTTTTTTGAGACAGAGTCTCTCTCTGTTGCCCAGGCTGGAGTGCAGTGGCGTGATCTCGGTTCACTGCAACCTCCACCTCCCAGGTTCAAGCAATTCTCCTGCCTCAGCCTCCCGAGTAGCTGGGATGACAGGTGCACACCGCTGCGCCCGGCTCATTTTTTGTATTTCAGTAGAGATGGGGTTTCGCCATATTGGCCAGGCTGGCCTCGAACTCCTGAGCTCAGGCAATCCACTCACCTTGACCTCCCAAAGTGGTGGGATTATAGGTGTGAACCCCCGCACCAAGCCCAAATGCTATTTGTTGAATAGTTTTGGCAAATCAATCTGGATTAGACCCAGGAACTCCATGGCTTCCACCACTGGGATACCCAGATTATTTCCCACCCAGAGGTCTCTCCCACTCCCCTTCGTATATTAATAAATATATTTAAACACCTACCAACGAGCCATCTCCACCTGGAGGACACACCATCATACCTGAACTCCCCCACCTTCTCTCCCAGACCCATACCCTCTTCTGGGTGTCCATCTCTGGGAGACACTGCCCATCTGGCCACCCAAGACAGTCATCGTAAACTCCTCCCCAGCCCTCCGCCAACACCACTGCCCGTGCCCTATTCCAGTCCAGGCCCACAAGCCCTCCCTTCTGGGCTGCTCCAAGTGCCTCCCTCCTGGCCTCCCCTGCCACTTCTACAGAACTCCTTTCTGATGACTCACAACGTCAAATTCCTATTTATGTTACTTCCTATTTTATTGATATTACTTGGTCAGTTCAAAATGGTTCAACAGCTCCACACCTTCTCCAGAATAAAGTCTAATCTTCTCTGCATGGTAAGCAAGCCCTCTAGGACCCCACCCGTTCATCTTACCCCTGCCCTTCCTTTCTGTCACAGTTGTCCCCAGCGGCATATAATCAATTCCATTCACATTACACTCTGCTCAGGCCTCCAGGCCTTCAAAGAAGCCAGAGAAGTGTCCTTTGTACTAGGAACCCTCTCGGAGATCTCAGCTCAAACGCTCCCTTCTCTATAAAGACTTTTTGCAGCAGAAAGACGTCTCATATATGTCCCTCTCATCTGTGCTCTGTACTTGTTCCACCGTAACCAAACAGCTAAATACTCACTATTTGTAGTTTTATTTGAGGACAAGAAATGGGTCTCATTCATCAATTCCAAATGTCTAGCACCATGCGGGGCCCAGAGCAGGTGCTCAGTTAAAGTGTCCTGAATGAATGGATGAGGAACAAGGCCAAAATGAGCAAGAAAGACTTAACGGGGAAGGTCCCAAGAGGCTGGAAAATCCCCTTGGGCTGTGGCTGTGCAAAGAGGGCCAGGGCTGGAGAGCTGAAGGTAACAGGAGAGCCAAGTTGAAACCACATACGCGTGAGGGTTACAGCCACCTAATTTGTTACAAACACCAAACCATTTATGGACTAATTTTTATATCCTCAAAACAAAAAGGGAAAGAATGCATATTGGGGCTTTCAATCTACAAAGAGAAATAGGACTGAAGATAATTTATTGGTTTTGCATACAGTTCAACCATCTCTGTTTTCTAGAACCTTCTAGCACCCCCTGATTAAATGTAGAGGCACCTACCGCCTACTACCAGTCCAACAAACCAGAAAGAATCTTGGCTGGCATGGCCCCTGCTCTTGCTAGGATGCCATGAAAAGGTCGTGTGCCCTCCTGGAAGGCTACACCTCCATCTATCAAGTAGGTGCTGGCAACATCGACCTTTGGTATCAACTCAGAACTGAGAGACGGAAGGGTGGGAAAACCACAGCCATGTGAGGTCCCGGTTCTGCAAATCCCAAGATAAATGCTTGTAATGCACCATGATGGAGTTTATGGCTTTGGGGCCAGACAGACCTGGGTTGGAATCCCAGGTCCCCTACTCACAATTCCTGTGACGTTGAAGCTGTTAGCACCTCAATTTCCTAGCTTTAGAATGAAGGGGAAAAAAAAAAAAACCTAACATCAGAAGAGTCGTAGCTCGAGTTCCCAGCAGAGAATGGCATGATAGGAATTCCCCTCCCAATTCCTCTATCTTGTGATCCTGAGCTATTTAATCCCCACTCTTCCTAGGAATGACACCTGGGCCCTCGGCAAATCAGTTTCCAGGAGTCTAGTGACTCTTTCTGCAGGTTATGTCCATCCATACAGGACAGCTCTCAGGGACGGTGACTATAAAGACAGCAATCTGCAGAGGGAAGACAGTTTCATGGCCGAGTACAGATGGAATGCTGCCTCCCTATAGCCCTCTTGCAATCACAATATGCACAAAAGGTTGTAGAAAGCAGCCTGCAAAAAGAAATCTGCTTAACTTCGGCCGGGCGTGGTAGCTCACGCCTATAATCCCAGCACTTTGGGAGGCTGAGGTAGGCAGATCACGAGGTCAGGAGACAGAGACCGTCCTGGCTAACGTGGTGAAACCCCGTCTCTACTAAAAAATACAAAAAAATTAGCCAGACGTGGTGGCGAGCGCCTGTAGTCCCAGCTACTCAGGAGGCTGAGGCAGGAGAATGGTGTGAACCTGGGAGGCGAAGCTTGCAGTGGTGTACTTCAGCCAGGGTGGCAGTATGAGACTCTGTCTCAAAAAAAAAAAAGAAAAAAAAGAAATCTGCTTAACTCCATCCCAGGAATATCCTGCAGGAAAAATCTCTCTCCATGCTGGTCTGGGAAATGCTGGTCTGGTGAGATGGGCACAAAGCCTGTGGCAGAAGAGCTGGATCTGAGTCTGGCGAGGCACTGACCAGCTGTGCAATCCTTCAGGCGCCACCCAGGCCTCGCTTTCCCACCTGCAAGATGTCCTGTCTGCTCACAGGTATGCACAAGCCCCCTTTCCACAATACACACCAGGGCTCTCAGAGCAGTTATCTACAGGGTGGGTCAGCAAAGTGGCTCCTCTGTCACTCAGGGCTAACCTACAGCAGCCTGGACCTAGGCCTTCACTCTCCCTAGGCTAACAAGGGGTGAGGGGCTCCTCCCAGCTGCCCAGGGCCCAGGAGGTAGGAGCTGAGGACTGCGGGTGGGCCCCCCTTCCCTTCCCACCTCAGGAATGTTGTCTGCTTACAGAAGAAGCTGGAACTTGTTTGCATTAGCAGTATTCCAACCCAAGCCCGTGCTGATGCTTAGCAGATAAGAAAACCAGAGAGGGACTTACTGCCGGGGCCTCAGAGCCTGCCCTGTTTGCAGGCTCTGCCTTTGCCTCCTCGAAGCGGGCATGGAGGGGGGCTCAGGTGATTGCTGAAAGTCCAGGGAACACTGAAAGATGACGGCATTTGCCTGTCCAAGAGAGGGCCTGTGGTCACTTTCACTTTGCCTGGTACCCAAGGAAACCCAGGTTACCAAAAACACCACCAGTATGTATTTCAAATCATGTTGTACACGATGGATATAAATGATTTTTGTCACCTTAAAAATTAAATGAACAATTTCTTTTAAAAAAAAATGACACCAGACACCAGAAGGTAGTACATAGATTCCCTCTTCCTGCATGGGAAGGGGTGGGGGCAGTAGCTTGGGACAGGCTGGAGGGGATAAACTGGGGCAGCTAACCCAGGATCTTATCAGCCATTTAGGAATGTGGACTTTATTCTAGGGAGAGTGGGGGAAGAGCAGAGGTGACATCATCAGATTTGTATTTTCAAGTAATTGGTCCGGCGCGGTGGCTCATGCCTGTAATCCCAGCACTTTGGGAGGCCGAGGCGGGTGGATCACGAGGTCAGGAGATAGAGACCATCCTGGCTAACAAGGCGAAACCCTATCTCTACTAAACAAAATACAAAAAATTAGCCAGGCGTGGTGGAGGGCGCCTGTAGTCCCAGCTACTCGTGAGGCTGAGGCAGGAGAATGGCGTGAACCCAGGTGGAGCTTGCAGTGAGCCGAGATTGTGCCACTGCACTCCAGCCTGGGCGACAGAGCGAGACTCTGTCTCAAAATAAATAAATAAATAAAGTAATTGGCTGGGGGTGCACAGTGGCTCACACCTGTAATCCCAGCACTTTGGGAGGGCAAGGCAGATGGATCACGAGGTCAGGAGTTTAAGACCAGCCTGGCCAAGATGGTGAAACCCTATCTCTACTAAAAATACAAAAATTAGCCGGGCATGGTGGTGGGCGCCTGTAATCTCAGCTACTCGGGAGGCTGAGGCTGAGAACTGCTTGAACCCAGTAGGCGGAGGTTGCAGTGAGCCAAGATCGCGCCACTGCACTCCAGCCTGGGTGACAGAGCAAGACTCCGCCTCAAAAATAAGAAAAAAGAAATCATGCTCCCTTACCTGCACGGAGGGGGCAGTGAGAAGTCAGTGGTTAGAAAGTACTGGGGACTTGCAATGAGGGAGCTTCCAATCTAAGAGAAGAAAAGACAGTTCTCTGACCAGGCTAGGTGGAGAGTGATTGAATGGCACGAGAGGGACAAGTGCAGACACAGATTTCACCCTCTGATCTCCTACTCCAAAGAGCCTGGCTCGAGGAGAGTCCTGAAATCACCGTCCTACAACAGTGAGAAGTAGCCCAGGAATCCCAGGAGCTCCAGGGCCAGTGTTTCCAAAGCATCTTGGGCACAGATCTCATGTAGGATGTGTCACATGGACTACACAATAAAGTGTCCAACTGGGTGTCCTCCACTCAGACACCAACCTGAGGACCACAGAGACATAGCTTTGGGTCCTCGGCACAGAAACCATTTCTGAGTCAGAGTGCAGTGGCACGATCTTGGCTCACTGCAACCTCTGCCTCCTGGATTCAAGTGATTTTCCCGCCTCAGCTGGGACTACAGGCGTGTGCCAGCACGCTCGGCTCATTTCTGTATTTTTAGTAGAGACAGGGTTTCACCATGTTGGCCAGGATGGTCTTGAACTCCTGACCTCAAGTGATCCAGCTGCCTCAGCCTCCCAAAGTGCTGGAATTACAGGCGTGGGCCACCACGCCCAGCCTGAAACCATTTCTTAACGAATAAGTCAATCAACCAGTGAGCCAGGGCAGAAAGCAGCAAAAGCTTGAGGCCAGCCCTACCATCACCCCAGAGTGACAGCCCACCCAGCATGGATAGAAGCATGCCTCCCACAGCCTTTATAACCCCACCCCAACTCCTTCTACCAGTGCCTCTCAACCATCTTTCCAGCCACACCTCTCTTGTCCCCTGCTAGAACTCTCCGTTCCAGTCACCAGAGCACACTCCCCAGAGCAGCCTTTGCTTCAGCTGTCACCCAGAGACAAGCTGGAGGGCCCATCTCCCTAATTCTCCACAGACTGAGAGTCCCCAAAACCAAATGGACATGCCATCTCCCCCAGGTAGCCTCTCCTAGTATGAATTTCTCACAGTATGAATTACCCTAGTATGAATTACTCGTCCTTCTCCCTCCTCCCCGACAGGCCCAGCACAATCTGCCTTATACCAGAACCATGGCTTCACTGCCCGTGTCCTCCAATGTCTCTTAGAACTCTCTAGAGGTGGCCGGGTGTGGTGGCTCAGGCCTGTAATCCCAGCACTTTGGGAGGCCAAGGCAGGTGGATCACAAGGTCAGGGGTTCGAGACCAGCCTGACCAACGTGGTGAAACCCCATCTCTACTAAAAATACAAAAATTAGCTGGGCGTGGTGGCGGGCACCTGTAATCCCAGCTACTCAGGAGACTGAGGCAGCCGAATTGCTTAAACCCAGGAGGCGGAGGTTGCAGTGAGCCGAAATCGCACCACTGCATTCCTCCATCTCAAAAAAAAAAAAAAGAACTCTCTAGAGGCAGGGACTGTCTCCCCACCCCTCTTGCTCTTGCCCAGGGTGCTGCAGAGAGAGCATCAGTGCTTGCTGAAAATAACTGAATTGTTGAAAATGCTTACAAGTATTTTCTGGGAACCTGGCAGTCCAAGAGAATGACTACTCCAAGGGTAGCTGGAGGGAGAGACGGAGGGAGGGAGGGAGGGAAGAAGGAGGAAAGGAGGGAAGGAAGGAAAGAGAGGAGGAAACAGGTTAAGCAGCTTTTGCCCCACGTTAAGAGGTCAGGCAGACAGACCTAGGGCTGGATTTACAGATAAGTCATCTACACTGGGCCCTTGGCTTTGCTTTTAATTGGTTCAATATTTGCACAGTGACATCACGCCTGTGCCTTACCTACTCAATAAGGAGCTCTCTCTCAGCCACCCAGGAGAAACTGCAAAGAAAAGCAAGTTGTTTCAGGTACGGTGGGGGCGTCCCCTCCTAAACAGTGAGGGGCAGACGATCCCCTCTGACTCGCCCCCAGGTTGGACATGGCTGACAGGGGAAGGGTTTGGTTGAGTTCACCGAGCACACCAAGCGTGTCTCCCTGCAGATGGTATCTCCCCAGCTGGCTGGAGGCTTCCCACACCCCCAGGAGGGGCAACTTGAAGCCTTCAGATTCCTGCAGCAAAGTTATTCCTTCCCTTAGCTTCTGCTGATAGAATGGTTTTTCTTTCCTCAAGCATGTGAGCACAGTTTGCCGAAACCCAATGCAGAAAAATAACCATACTCAGAAGATGTAATTATATGGCCCCCGTCTCAGTGGGAAAGTGCAGCATGAGGGCTTTCTGAGTCCACATCACGACTGCTGAGAAGTGCAACCGGAGACCAGAAACAGAAGACCACTTTTGAAGGTCGCCCAGCCTAGAACCCATCAGACCTTCAGCAGCTTGTTATCCTCTGAGGGATATTTAAATAACACAAAAGAAGCGAATGAGAAGCCACTTCCCTCCAGTAGCCATTTCACCTCTAGTCCGGCAGGGCTGAGGGCTCCAAGGCAGAGATTGGGTCACGACTGCATCCCCAGTGCCCCACATATGGGAGGTACTGAACTAAAGTCATGGGAGAGGTTCCCATCTTCCCAAAGGTCCGGACTCCAGGGAACAAGCCCAGTCAAACCTGTGTCACCCATTCTTAAGTGCCTGATGTTAAGTCCAATCGTCTTCCATCTTATTGTCCAAATAGAGGCATGACTATCGTGTGGCTCAGCTCTCCCCTTAGTAGGACAGACAACAAGGGCCACCCACAACAGGCCATAGCTTCTCTGTGGCCATCCAGGGCCCTCACCCTCCGCCCCATCCTCTGCCTCACTGATAACTATATCTGCCGTACACTAATCTTGATTTTGTTTCCAAGAGACACATCATTGGCCAGGGGTCAGCAACAATCTTCCTGAATTGATCAAGCGGTCATTGCAGTGGACTCTGATCATGGACTTCAAAAGGAGAGGGACCTGCTAATGGTGATTATTCACTTACAACCTTCGCAGAAGACATCTGAGGACAAGCCGCAGCCAGGAGGTAGACAGGCTGCATGTGCAAGGCAAGAGCCACCACTTAACTAACAAACTTTGCCAGCTTGACTTGGGCCCCAAGCCTCAGTTTCTCCACCTGTAAAATGGAGCTGATCCCAGCTACCCCCATGGACAGCTACAGGGAGCCCCAGTGGGTCTAGCTGACAGCCCCCACGCCCACCCCCACCCCATTAGCCCCTTCTGCATTGGATCGGAGTACCCTCTAACTCACAGAACCACTGTGAGGACAAAATAAGCTCCCAGAGCTGGGCTCGGGGCAGCCCTGCACACCAGCCCCTCCCCCGTGATCTTTGCCTCCTCTCAAGACAGCCTGTGTCGCCACTGAGCTCATAATGAGTCAGTCACAGACGCTGCCCTCACACAGCCCACTTCGAGGGTTTGAAGTCACATCCTGCCTAACCCAACTCGACATGATTTATTCCACCCCAGGAATGTAGCTCACTTCCCAGAATTTTGTTAAGCCCTTTAGTTAAAGAGTCTGATCTGGCAAGGGGCTCCCTTTACAGCCCTGGCTGAACACGCAGCTCAGCTCGGGCCTGGAGGTAGGAACCACCCTAAGTCAGGGCTGCCAGAGGTGCCCGGGCATCTCATGCTTGGGGCCCCAACATTCATCTCAAGCTATAATTTTTATTTTTTTTTATTTTTATTTTTTTTTGAGATGGAGTCTCGCTCTATCGCCCAGGCTGGAGTGCAGTGGCCGGATCTCAGCTCAATGCAAGCTCCGCCTCCCGGGTTTTACGCCATTCTCCTGCCTCAGCCTCCCAAGTAGCTGGGACTACAGGCACCTGCCACCTCGCCCGGCTAGTTTTTTGTATTTTTTAGTAGAGACGGGGTTTCACGGTGTTAGCCAGGATGGTCTCGATCTCCTGACCTCGTGATCCACCCGTCTCGGCCTCCCAAAGTGCTGGGATTACAGGCTTGTGCCACCGTGGCCGGCCATTTTTTTTTCTTTTATTTTTTTTGAGACAGAGTCTCACTGTCGCCCAGGCTGGAGTGCAGTGGCACGACCTTGGCTCACTGCAACCTCCACCTCCTGGGTTCAAGCATTTCTCCTGCCTCAGCCTCCCAAGTAGCTGGGATTACAGGCATGTGCCACCGCACCCAGCTAATTTTTGTATTTTTAGTAGAGACGGAGTTTCACCATGTTGGCCAGGATAGTCTCAAACCCCTGACCTCAAGTGATTTGCCCGCCTCGGCCTTCCAAAATGAGCCACTGCACCCGGCCTTTTTTTAAACTTTAATTTAAAAACTTTTTGTCACACATACAAACATGTCTAACAAAACTGTCACAATGTGACATACACATGCTATTCACTCTGACTCTTTTCCATTTAAATCTATTTTCTTTCATTTCTAAACATACTGGTTGCCGGCCGGGAATGGTGGCTCACGCCTGTAATCCCAGCACTTTGGGAGGCCGAGGCGGGTGGATTACCTGAGGTCAGGAGTTCAAGACAGCCTGGCCAACATGGCAAAATCCCGTTTCTACTAAAAATACAAAAATTAGCCAGGCGTGGTGGTGGGCACCTGTAATCCCAGCTATTTTGGCGGCTGAGGCAAAAGAATCACTTGAACCCAGGAGGTGGAATTCGCAACGAGCCAAGATCCTCCACTGCACTCCAGCCTGGGTGACAGAACGAGACTCCATCTCAAAAATAAATAAACAGACAAACTGGTTGCCACTCACTTCACAACCCACCAATGAATCTCACTTGAAAGTTTTTGAAAAACACCACCCTGACTTATCTACGGTAGGAAGGAGAGGCTCAAACAATCTGCCCAAGATCACACAGTCGGGCCAAGCAGAAACTGAAGTCCAAAGCCAAAGGGAAACTCAGTGAGGGGTGGGGGGTCAGGGTGAGCATCCTACTCCAGGCAGGTGAGAGGCAGCTGTAGCTACCCGATCACCTGACACATTCATCTCATGACACTGACATCATTTGATCCCGCCATCCTTGGCAAAGTGAAGGGTCATGCTGCCCCTCCCTCTAAAAAAGGAGAGAGCCTCAGAGGCTCAGGGAGGCTAAGGGACTTGCCTAGGTACAGGGCTTCCCGGGAACATCCTTGCCAACGTGCAGGTGCAAGAGCACAAGAACGAAAGAAGAGCCCACCGTCCTCAGCATCCAAGACAACAAGAGATCAAGTCTGGCATCAGAAACATCGCCCCGCCCAGCCCCACACTGAAGAAATACCCAGAAGTGACGGTGTTCTAAATGCAAGACGGATCATCAGGGAGGGGAAGGCCACTGTGCTGGAGCTACAGTGATGAGCCCCAGGAAGGTGATCCCCACATACTTCTACCCCTGGGGTGGCACACAGCCTAGACTAGAACAAACTCTCGTCCTGATCCTAACGGCCCCCGGGCTGCATCTGGTACGCGACACTCACACGTGTGCACACTCTACAAATGGAAAACCCAAAGCTTCTATTTGTCTAGGTCAGTGGTCAAGGACCCCTTTGAGAACTTGTGAGAGGCGGTGAATGCATACCACGGTAGGGGGCTCGCAGAGACTCTGCAGTGCGGTGCATGGACTTTTAGGAGTCCCCTGGTCACAAGCTCAAAGGTAATGGGGCACTAGAGTGGCCTCCTTTTCTACCAAGGCAACATGAACAAAGACTTGAGGCGAGATCTCTTCCTTTGTCACCCTCCGGAGGGTTAAGCAGAATCTCACTGAGGAAGCAAAGCTGTGGGCAGAATAGCCCAACAGTGAGAGTCCACATGGCACGGGAGGGAGGCTGACTCTTCTGCGCTGCTCTGGGGTGTCCTGGACTCCAGGAACAAGAAGCCCAAAACTGAAGGGTGAACAGTCTCTCCTCCCTACATTTCCATCCCTTGGTCCAATTCTCAACTGAGCCAGCACTCAGCCAGCCCTGGGCACATAGAAGGCATGGCAGGCAGTGCCAAGCTTTCCAGAGAAGCATCCCAGAGCCTCCTGCATTCCCCGGGGGAAATGATCAAATACAAGTGAGGATGAAATCCACTTATTTCACACTTTACAGAAAAATTAACTTACCACTCCTAGACTGGGTTATGGCAGCACCCTTGTCTGAAAGGCTGGCCAACCCCAGTGCCCTTGAGCTGGGAGCCTGGCTGGCAGGACGACCTTACCACGTCCTTCCCCAGAAACGTGACTACTGCTTACCTTACCACCCACCAAGCAGCGCTCCTTTGCCCAGGCCACAGTCTGGTTTGAAAGTGGCCAAAGCTGTTAGCTACACATGAGAGAAGGAAGCAGCAGTAGCCCCTGCCCTAGAGAGCTGCCAGATTTGGGCCATGCCATCCTGCCCTGGACAGAGCCCCAGGCTCCCTCCCCTCCTTCCCCCTCCAAGATGTGTGCATAGAGACTTGCACACACACAGATACGCATGCACAAAGACACGTGCAAAGATTTGTGCACACAGAGGTGCAGAGACATGCACACAGAGACCTGTGCACACAGACAGGCACATATACAAACACACACCCACAGATGCCTGCACACAGGCACCCCAGAGGATGCTGGGATATGGCCGAATGTGATACTCCAGAGTCAGGCCAACCTGGAGGTAAGCACTGGATTCCCCTCACTGGTTCAGGAAATCTGGCAAATTATTTAAATGTCCTGAACCTCCCTTTCTTCATCTGTACAATGGGAATGAAAAAGCCCACCTCCCAGGACCCTGCTGGCAATTAAATAATGGTCACTTGCACTTTCTTCTGAGTGCTTTTCACCAGGAATCTCACTTTGCTACACAACATCCTTGTGAGGTAGGTTCTACTGGTATCCTGTTTTGCAGATGGGGAAACTGAAGGCCAGAAGGCTTACTTGCTGAAGGACACACAGGTAGTAGCTGCTGCTGTCTGTACCCTGCAGGTCTCACTTGGGGCTCCGGGTCTTCCATGCCTAACCACTCTGCTCCACTGCCTCTAGGGGTGCAATAAGACAGCGAATGCACACAGAGCATCTGGCAAGCCTCCACGTAGGACCTGGTCAACGGCAGTTGCTCCATGATCAGGAAAGGGAAGCGCAGAGGTGGACCCGTAAGCTTTCCAGTCGCCCAGGGCCAAAGCAGCAGTGTCTGCCCTCCTGGCTGCTACCAACTCCCTTCAGCAGACTCACTTTTAACCCAACTTCTCTAAGATAACAGTGACGGGAGGTGGAGTTTGGAGTGTTATCTCCAAACCCTTACCCCTCCCAGCTGTCTAGATCGCCCGGAAAAGCCAGGAATTTAATGAGCCTGGAGTTGTCTCTGACTCCCAACCACAACCAATTCGGAATGCCCCAGGTCCTGCAGCACAACAAAGGCTGCCCTGCAAAGCCCCGGAAGAGCCTGCGAACTCTGCCCGGTCCGCAATAGAGCATCACATTCTTCAGATTCTTGTGTAAAAGCCAGAAGTAAGGCAAGGGGGTGGGGGGGGGGCTCTAATTTCAACCTGAGGGCCATTAAAGCCTGTGACTTATATTAAAAGGGAAGAGACCCATCCCTCTGTACTATGCTGGTCCTCCAAGGTGTATGATACTGCACAGGTCTGCACGCCCGGACCTCACAACCCAGAAGCGCCCTCAGCCTAGTGTCCCCCCTTTGAGGACATCAAGGCTCCAGGACACACAGCTGGTCAATGGCAGGAGGGATTCTGCCAGACTGATCTCCAGCATCATACTGGTGGCCACTGTCTTTCTGTCTAACGTAGGTTTAAAGTTCTAGCCAGAGAGTCCACAGAACTAACCCCAGGTAGAGTTCAGGGGAGACGTCGAGGTGCTGATGGAGACTTGTGAATTCCACAGTGCTCAGCAGCAAGTAATTAATCTCATGAAGAGGCGTTTTTCATGAGCACTTGGCATTATATACCCACCTCCCCCTCGCCCTGGCAAAGGCAGGAAACAGTGGGTGGCAGGCCGGCTCTGGGCAGAAGGCGGGCTGAGAATGGCATGCTGGTGGGCTAGGAAGGTACGAGGGGGTGGTATCCATTCTTCAGAGGGAGAACAGCAAAAATCCAGGTTCCCCACAAGGACCAGGCTGACCAGACCTCACACCAGCCTGTCAGCCCTCACCTGCTGTCTACCCGAGAGGTCTCTTAGGATGGAACAGGGAAGGCTGTAATTTACACCTGGTGCCATAAAGCCAACTAGGTAATGCAACCACTGCTGTGTGGCTATGCATGGAAGTCTACAAAAACCCAGTCTCACAACTATTGCCCATAAAGTGGTTGAAGTGGGATGAGAAGGCAGGAGAGGCGATGGAAGTAGATATGGAAAATAACTGGCCTGAAAATTAGGCGCTGGGAGAGGATCTTAGATCACTCACTTTGCTACCTGGGGCTAGTCACGTAGGTTTTCTTGGAGTCTCAACATTCCCAGCTACAAAATAGGAACACTAATACTGCCACGTTCATGGGATTGAGAGACTCTTGTTGCAGTAACCTGAAAGTGACTTTAACCTTTATAACGTGATAGAAAAATTAGACTGAAAATTGTAAACAGATAAAAATATATAACCTGGCACGGTGCCGGATAAACTGTGGACAGATAAGACACATAAACAATAAAGTTAAACTTTATTGAGCGTCAAAATCCTCTGTGGCATTTCTTATTTTCCTCATTCCACAGATAAGGAAAACTGAGGTACAGAAAGACGGCATGACTCACTCAAGGTCAAAGGGCCTGCAAGTGCAAGAACCAGGATTAGGGCAGATGGTCTGAGTCCAGAGCGCCTGCCTATTTACCTAAGCACCAGACACACGCCCATCATGCTGGCGAGGCTCAGAAGCCAAAGAAATAAAGCCACCTACCCAGAGCACATCAGGGTCTGTGCCCCCTGCATTCTGGTATGAATATCCTCACCTGTCTCTCAAGCATGTATCAAGTACTCACCATGGGCAAGGCACCATGCTAGGGTCCTGGCGGAAGGCCTCTAAAAGGGGAAGCGAGGCCAGCACATAAGCCAGCACAGAGAATTGCTAAGACATGAAGCAGTCTGCTGGGAACGGTGGCATAAGCGAAGTATTCAGCAATGCACACTTGAACAGTAGCCATCCAACACTCGGGCCAGCAACTGGGAGTTTAGGTTAGAGCCCTGCACCAGCTTTCTACAACTGTTCCTCTTTACCGCTGTCAAAAGGGCTTATGACTTAACAGAGGGGAGGAGCCACCTCCAAGAACAATTGGCCCACAGGCACCGGGCAGAAGGCAGGGGGCAGCCCCGGGTACTCAAGTGTTTTGATCAGAAGTAGAACCCCGGAGCAGAGAGTAAAGTGGGACAAAAGGAAAAAGCACTGGTGAACCAGGGGTGGGGAGTGGGGGGCGGGAAGCAGGGCAGGAGGGGCATTGATACTTATCGGGAGTCCATCATGAACTAGACACTGCTGAGAGCATTTCACACTTCAGCTACCCAGAGAACATGGACAGATAGTTCTGTGAACCAGAGTTTACAGATGCAGAAACTGGAGCTCAAAGCAATTAAACAACTGGTAGAGTACCGTCCTGGAGGGCTCGTCCCCTGGACCTGAAGGCATCAACAGAATGTCCCTGGATCAGAGAACCCTCTGGTGACACAAACCCACTCCTCTACTCCCTTCTTCCCTGTTATGGATTGAATTGTGTCCCTACCAAAAATATCCATCATGTTGGAGCCCTAACTCCCAGTACCGCAGAATGTGACTGTGGTATTTGAGGACAGGGCCTTGGAAGAGGTAATTAAGTTAAAATGAGGTCCTTCGGGTAGGCCCTAATCCCATGGCTGGTGTCCTTATAATACAAGGAAGAGACACCAGGCGTGTGCGTGCACAGAGAGAAGACCACGTGAGGACACAATGAGAGGACGGCCACCTACAAGCCAAGGAGAGAGGGCTCAAAGGAAACCAAGCCTGTCCACACCATCGTGGACTTCCAGTCTCCAGAACTGAGAGAATAAATGTCTGCTGCTTAACCACACAGTCTGGCACTTCATCATAGCAGCCTGAGCAATTTTTTTTTTTTAATTATTTATATTTTTATTTTGAGACAGGGTTTCACTCTTGTTGCCCAGGCTGGAGTACAATGGCGCCATCTCGGCTCACCACAACCTCCGCCTCCCAGGTTCACGCGATTCTTGCGGCCTCAGCCTCCTGAGTAGCTGGGATTACAGGTGCCCGCCACCACGCCTGGCTAATTTTTGTATTTTTAGTAGAGACAGGGTTTCACCATGTTGGTCAGGCTGGTCTCGAACTCCTGACCTCAGGTGATCCACATGCCTTGGCCTCCCAAAGTGCTGGGATTACAGGTGTAAGCCACCATGCCGGGCTGCCTGGGCAATTTATTACTTCTCAACATACCCCTCACCTGACTTGGGCTCTCTACAGCTCTTACTGTCTTGACCTACCTAGTAAGCATGTTTGATTATTGTCTGTTTCCGCCACTAGATAGGAAACTGCAGGGACTTCAGTTGCCTTACTCAATGACACGTCCCCGGAACCTAGAACAGTCTCTAGCAATTGATACATATTTAATGAATAAATAAATTGAATGAAAATGGGATGTAAACCCACCTGCTGCTTCTGAAGTCACCCACTCCCTGTCCCACACCCCACTTCCTGCTGCTTTCTCTATTCCTTGCATCCACCTCTCCTTCCTCCAATATAACAGCTACTAAATAATTTTAAATAGCATAAATTCAGACTGCGCGCAGTGGCTCGCGTCTGTAATCCTAGCACTTTGGGAGGTCGAGGTAAGAGGATCACTTGAACCCAGGTATTCGAGACCAGCCTGGGTAACACAGCAAGACCCCATCTCTACCAAAAAATTTTAAAATCAGCCAGGTGTAGTGGCGTGTACCTATAGTCCCAGTTACTTGGGAGGCTGAGGTGGGAGGATCACTTGAGCCCAGGAGGTTGAGGTTGCAATAAGCTATGACTGTGCCACTGCACTCCAGCCTGGGCAAAAGAGTGAGACCCTGTCTCTTAAAAAAAAAAAAAAAAATTGACAGGTAATTTAAAAAAAGTTAGGTTAAGATTTAGGTTGTGTTTTTGAGTTCGTATTTAACCATGGGAGAGTATTAAGGACTGACAGAGCTGTCCCAGTGAAACCTCAGGCCTGGTGCTGATCCAGGTCCCAAGAGCAGGCTGGAGGGGGGACGAAAGGAGCTCCGAAAATCTGCAAACACACAAGGGCAGCGGTGGCCACCGTGACCACCTGGGCCCCCAGCCCTGTTTGTGCCCTTAGCCGGGTGGGGAGCAACAAGACTTTGGAACCTTTCCCATGAGCAAATGACTTCTCTCCTGCTGTCTAGGAAGAGAGCAGAATTCAGGTCAGCTGGATTTGAGTGGGGAGCCGGGGTTAGGAAACATGGGTCTTGGACGCCGAAAGAGGCAACCACAACACCTGGCAGAGGAAGCCTTTCTCTGGAATGAAAGGAAATACCAGAGCAAAGGCAACTCTTGCATTCCAATTTCTAGCCCCTTGACCACCCACCTTCTCCCCTTAGGCCCACCCCCAAATACTCTATTTCTACAAGCATCTGTCTGCTCAAAAGTAGCCACTAGGATTCTGAAACTTCCTCTTTACAACAAAACTAAACTGTTGCAACTTGTTGCTACCATTCTCACACCATCCTGGAAAACGCCGGGGGGGGGGGGGCACACCATCCTGGAAAACGCCGGGGGGGGGCACACCATCCTGGAAAACGCCGGGGGGCACACCATCCTGGAAAACGCCGGGGGGGGTGGGGGGGGCCTCAGCAGAGCCCAAGTCGCCTGCCAATGGCCTTCCGACTTTGGAAGACCACTCCACCCCACTATCCTCCCCCTGCCCCTGCCCTCAGCTGCCCCTGCTCCACTGCCACCCTCGGTAGGGTCTCTCTCAGTAGGGCCAGGGGCTATTTCCCAAGCCTCCCTGTTGTCAAGGTCTCTTGGAGACTTTTTCTCTCCCTCACTTCCTCCCAGTGGGTTTTCTGGCCAGGAGCCTTGGAAGTGGCAGGCACAGTGGAGGCGGGGTGAACAGGTTGAAGAGCTTCCTCCAAAAGCCCAGAAAGATCTCCCAGCTCCCTTGTTCCTAAGCTTTCTCACCACTAATGACAAAGTGGTTTTACCTGTTTTCCATCAGCCGGAATCGACTGGAATTGGGCATCCAAGCAGCCGCCACCTCCTCAGCCCCCTCAATCACAATCACACCAGAGTGAAGTGGCATGCTCCTAGGTCTACACTGAGAGCCCCTCCAGGACAGGGCCTGGAACCTCACATTCATCTGCATCCTGACCAGCGGGCCGTTTCTGGCCTAGATCTAGAACAGATGTACTGGATACGTTTGCTGAATGAATTTCCAAGAGTCAATAAAACCCATGGAACTTTCTGGCAACATGAAACATGGCCCCTCCCCTCAGTGGACATAAGTGGGTCACTAAATTATGAATCGTGGAGACCAGTGCAACACAGGAACTTCACATTATAGTACTAAGTAACTCAGAACACACAGTCTCTGTTCTGCTTACAATTTTGTAAAATACATGTGTCTATGAACAGGAAACCCAGAAAAATGCAAAACAGTGGATGAGGTGCGGGGCAAATCTGCTTGTTGCCAGCTTTGTTGCAACAATGCTTGTGCAATAAACACCACACGCCCCCCTTATTTCTTTTTTACTTTAACAAGAGAAGAACTGGCTGGGTGTGGTGGCTCACACCTGTAATCCTAGCGCTTTGGGAGGCCGAGGCAAGTGGATCACCTGAAGTCAGGAGTTGAAGACCAGCCCGGTCAACATGGCAAAACCCTATCTCTACTAAAAATAGAAAAATTAGCCAGGTGTGGGTAGTTCACGCCTGTAACCCCAGCACTTTGGGAGGCCAAGATAGGTGAACCACCTGAGGTCAGGAGTTTTTGAGACCAGCCCGGCCAACGTGACAAAACCCCATCTCTACTAAAAATACAAAAATTAGCCGGGCATGGTGGCATGCACTTGTAATCCCAGCTACTCGGGAGGCTGAAGCAGGAGGATTGCTCGAACCCGGGAGGTGGACGTTGCAGTGAGCCAAGATTGCGCCAGTACACTCCAGCCTGGGCGACAGACTGAGACTCTGTTTCAAAAAATAGCAGTAAATAAAAACAGAAGAACTGATTCTAATAACAATTAAGTATCTCTCAATATGCCATGAAAAATCTCATTCCAAGACCTTTGGCTGGAAAAACATGCTGGCCACACAACCAGAGGGCGCAGGCAGCGTTCCCAGCATCCATCCCAAGGTGAGTGACCCGGGTGTGGAATCCTGCCCTCCCACATTTCCTGGGAAATGGGGCAAGGAAGCAAGCCTTCACGGGCCGCCTTGGCTTATGAAGAGGCTGGGTCTTAGCCGAAGGAGGAGAGGAAGCGTTTCACCAGCCCCAGGTGACTCACAGGGCCTTTGCCAACCTGAATCACCTCTGAACAAAGATCTGCCTGAGTCTGGGCAACTGAACGAGGTCCCACCCCTGCTCCCTGGACTTGCCACACCATGTCTCTACTTTATACTCTCAAAGCCTGCCTCCTTCAGGAAGCCTTCTCAGACTCCCCCATGCCTTCTCCCTGGGTTCCCAGCATCTGTATCTGGTGGGAGACCATCAGCAACCGGAGAGAAGGGCCCATGTTTCCTTTCCCTCCGTGTTCCCAGCACCCAACCAGTGCCTTGTACCTAGAATCAGTTCCAAGGAGTTACTACTGAATGACTATGGATCTGACGGGTGGATAGATTAGGGACGAACAGAACCCAGTGGTTTCAAGTGGGCTGATGTCAAGAGCCCACGACGCAATATGATGGCAGGTCGTCTGGCTAGCTGGTTCCCCAGAGGGCACTACTCAGACAGGCACAGCAGTGCCTGGATTCTTGCTAGGACCAGGGTCTTCCCACCTGCTCTCCCTTAGGTCCAACCATATTCATTTGAAAAATGGCCAGTGGGGTTAAAGGTGAAGTCAGTAGCCAAGGCATCACTGCTGACCTGGCAACCCCCGCTGTGGGTTGCCAACTGCTGTATGAGAGATCCCATTCTGCTGCAGCCCAACGTTCTCTCTGCACACTGAATGAATGCTCAGCCACTGGCGAGGGTGGAGGCCTCAAGGACCAGCCCAACTGCTCACCGCCAAGTGAGGAAACACAAGTCCAGGAGTGCAGGGCGTCTCCAAGGCCACAGAGAGTCAGGAGCTGGAGCACCCAAGTTTGAATCCCTGCACAGTATCCCCATCTGCAAAATGAGGATAAGTCCCTACCTTATGGAAACAAGGGAAGAATTAAATGAGATAATCCATGTAAAAGCCCTAGCAATGGCCAAGTGTAGGTGCGGTGGTGGCTCATGCCTATAATCCCAGCACATTGAGAGGCCAAGGCAGGAGGATCACTTGAGGCCAGAAACTTGAGACCAATCTGGACGACACAGTGAGACCCCATTTCTATTTTTCAAAATGTAAGTTAAAATTTTTTAAATAAAAGATAATAAATTTTTAAAAGTATCAGCATGGTACCTAGTCCATACAAGTGCTCAATAATTTATTTATTTTTTTTGAGATAGAGTTTTGCTCTTGTTGCCCAGGCTACAGTGCAATGATGCAATCTCAGCTCACTGCAACCTCCGCCTCCCAGGTTCGAGCAATTCTCCTGCCTCAGCCACTCCAGTAGCAGGGATTACAGGCATGCACCACCACACCTGGCTAATGTTGTAATTTTAGTAGAGATGGGGTTTCACCATGTTGGCCAGGCTGGTCTCGAACTCCTGACCTCAGGTGATCCACCCACCTCGGCCTCCCAAAGTGCTGGTATTACAGGCATGAGCCACCACACCCGGCCAATAAAGTTTAATAATTATAATTAATAGTAAGGCTGTGATGTGACCCAGACAGCAGCTCTTCCTCCCTTCCATGCCCACCTTCCCATCCTCCCTCCTCCTCTCAGGCAATCCTAGCCTCCAGGAACTTGGCTCAAGATACTCAGATGTCTCCAGTGACTCAGGGTAGCATGGGCTTCCCTCAGTATCCCAACTCCCTGTTGGAGGATAAGGCTGCTTGGTGACAGTGACCGTCTGTCAGTCCTCCATCCCTGCTGAGCTCCACCAAGACAGCACAGTGCAGACTACATAACTGGAGCTTAGGGAGTCTCTGTGGACTGATTTGGCAAAGGGCAACTCCCTTATACCCAATACTTGGTTCTTAAATATAAAAAATAAAAACTCGCCGGGCGCGGTGGCTCAAGCCTGTAATCCCAGCACTTTGGGAGGCCGAGACAGGCGGATCACGAGGTCAGGAGATCGAGACCATCCTGGCTAATGCAGTGAAACCCCGTCTCTACTAAAAAAATGCAAAAAACTAACTGGGCGAGGTGGCGGGTGCCTGTAGTCCCAGCTACTCAGGAGGCTGAGGCAGGAGAATGGTGTAAACCTGGGAGGCGGAGCTTGCAGTGAGCCGAGATCTAGCCACTGCACTCCAGCCTGGGTGACACAGCGAGACTCCGTCTCAAAAAATAAATAAATAAATAAAAATAAAAACTCAAAAATGCCTCCCTACCACCTTTCTCCTCCCAGGGATTCCCCCCTCAGTGTTCTGTAAAATGAAGAGGTCACTAACCTGCATTCAAAAGCTTTTGGTTGTCTAGGCCTCCCTGTCACAGGCTTAGAAGTGAAGACACCAGCCAGGCACAGTGGCTCACGCCTGTAATCCTGGCATTTTGGGAGGCCGAGGCAGGTGGATCACCTGAGGTCTACAGTTTGAGACCAGCCTAGATAGCATGGTGAAACCCGTCTCTACTAAAAATACAAAAATTAGCTGGGCGTGGTGGTGCACGCCTGTAATCCCAGCTACTCGGGAGGCTGAGGCAGGAGAATCGCTTGAACCCGGGAGGCAGAGGTTGCGGAGGTTGCAGTGAGCCAAGATTGTGCCACTACACTCCAGCCTAAGCGAAAGAGCGAGACTCTACCTCAAAAAAAAAAAAAAAAAGTGAAGACACCAATGAGACCTGAACCCCACTTGTGCAACAAGGACTAGGAGCTGATTCTAACTGTCCCAAACATAGAGTTACAGCCTGGGGACAAAAATGAAAGAAGACCCTGCCTTTGACCTCCTCGTCCACGTAGGACAGTGAGTTCTCAAATCTTCTCCCCCATTCTGGCCCAGTTAGATTAAGTCACCCAAACTGTCCCAAATGCCTCGTTCTTTGTGTTTATCAGACAGGAAGCTGCCTCCTCTAGCTCAGTGACTTAATGTGAAACACAGGAAACGCAGTGGCTTTTGAACATAGACAATTCTAAATAAAGGTGCCTCTATTGCTTTGTAACAGCCTTTCTAAAATATATATATATATATATACTTAAACCAGCTCAGATCAGTATAACGAGATGAACTGTACTGCATGGGAAAAGGATGCAAAAGTTGCAGGCATCAGAAACCCCAGCATCAATGCCGGGGGTGGGTTCCAGCACGTTCCTCAGTCATCTTAATCATCACACCTTGTTATCAAGGGACAGGCTTGTTGGATAAATATGAAATCTTTAAAACTTGAACCTGGCTGGGCACGGTGGCTCACGCCTGTAATCCCAGCACTTTGGGAGGCCAAGGCGGGCGGATCATGAGGTCAGGAGATGGAGACCATTATGGCTAACATGGTGAAACCCCGTCTCTACGAAAAATACAAAAAAATTAGCCAGGCGTGATGGCGGGCACCCTGTAGTCTCAGCTACTTGGGAGACTGAGGCAGAAGAATGGTGTGAACCCGAGAGGCGGAGCTTGCAGTGAGCCGAGATGGTGCCACTGCACTCCGGCCTGGAGGACAGAGCAAGACTCCATCCCAAAAACAAACAAACAAACAAACAAAAAAAAACTTGAACATGTATTTCCTACTACCCAAGGAGAGATGATGTTATTGTTAATATGAAGAAAAGGAGAAGCTGGACGAGGTGGCTCACGCCTGTAATCCCAACACTTTGGGAGGCCAAGGCAGGTAGATTGCTTGAGCTCAGGAGTTTGAGATAAGCTTGGGCAATATGGCAAAACCCCATCTCTACCAAAAAAAAAAAATTAACCAGGCGTGGTGGTGCACGCCTGTGGTCCCAGCTACTTAGGAGGCTGAGGTGGGAGGAATACTTGAGACCGAGGCTGAGACTGTAGTGAGTTTTTATCGCACCACCACATTCCAGCGTGGGCAACACAGCAAGACGCTGTCTCAAAAAAAAAAGGAGAGAGATGAAGGGGAGGAAGAGGAGGACCAGACCACTTCACGTCTATTTATAATGCTAAGAAAGAGGCTTCTCCATGGTGCAGATGAGAAAACTAAGGCGAGCAGCAGGACAAAAGGCGGGGGGTCTGGTCCTAGCTCTGCCTGATCCCAAAGCTTTGTTTTGTTCCTTCTCCCATGCATTTTGTGTTGAAAATACAACAAATTATCACCCAAGACATTAAGCGACCTAAAGTTACTAGAAATCAGGGCTGGCTAAGGACAGTGGGCAGCGGTGTGGCTTTCTGAATGGCCCACCCTGCTGCCTGGCACCACCCCATGTGAAATATTGATTTTTCGAGCTGTGGGAACTTTCAGCTCAAGTGGCCACGTCCAGTTGGAAGAAGTTCAGAGAAACCCAAAACACTTCCCACCCCATTCCTTAACCCTAGTGCCCCCCGCCAAAAAACAACAAAAAAGACGAAGGGAGTAGAAGAATAGACTCTTAAGGAAAGATTAAAGGAGCTAAGTATGTGTTGCTTTGCTAAACGGGGAATAAACATCAAAAAAAAAAAAAGGGAGAGTCACCATTTAGAAAACACATTTAAATGAAGCCTCCTGATTTGGGAAGGCACTGGGATGAGTGAAACCAGGGGCCAAGGTTTTCTACTGACTCACAGAATGAGCTTGAGGAAATCATTTTTTCTCTAATTAGGAAAAAAAAAGAAATGTTATTTTAATGATTCCCAACATCTCTTCCAGCCAGGCATTCTATAATTCTAAACCCAGTAGGGAGGGTTTTCATTGTTGTTGCTGATTTTTCTTTTAAGCAGGGGATCATTTCAAATTAGAGGTAAAATGAAAGAAGAAAGGCTCTTCTTTCTAAGTTCCACGTTCCCAAAATGTAAACGTCCTTTTGATGAGTGCCAACCTACTCAAGGAGATTAGCTTCGAGCTCCCCAACACATTAAAAATTGTACAGAGAGGCCAGGCGCAGTGGCTCACGCCTGTAATTCCAGCACTTTGGGAGGCCGAGATGGGCGGATCACAAGGTCAGGAGATGGAGACCATCCTGGCTAACATGGTGAAACCCCATCTCTACTAAAAATACAAAAAAAATGGCCGGGCGCGGTGGCTCAAGCCTGTAATCCCAGCACTTTGGGAGGCCGAGACGGGCGGATCACGAGGTCAGGAGATCGAGACCATCCTGGCTAACACGGTGAAACCCCGTCTCTACTAAAAAAATACAAAAAATTAGCCGGGCGAGATGGCGGGCGCCTGTAGTCCCAGCTACTCGGGAGGCTGAGGCGAGAGAATGGCGTAAACCCGGGAGGCGGAGCTTGCAGTGAGCTGAGATCCGGCCACTGCACTCCAGCCTGGCGACACAGCGAGACTCCGTCTCAACAAAAAAAAAAAAAAAAAAAATTAGCTGGGTGTGGTGGCAGGTGCCTGTAGTCCCAGCTACTCAGGAGGCTGAGGCAGGAGAATGGCGTGAACCTGGGAGGCAGAGCTTGCAGTGAGCCGAGATAGCACCACTGCACTCCAGCCTGGGCAACAGAGCAAGACTCTGTCTTAGAAAAAAAAAAAAATGTGTACAGAGAGACATCATGCTTGGTCCAAGAAGGGGAGACAGGGACCTCCCTGAGAAGCCCCCTTTCTCCTCGGGGACATATCACAAGGATGATAAGGGCCTCTGACTGGTACCAAGGAAGAGACTCGAGGGTGGGGGAGATCAGCTACCTGTAACCCCACTACAGGCCTCAGCCCAACCTGCGTGGCAGGAAGCCACACCTTTCGGGAAGGCCATGCAAGGCTCCCTCCAGCCACAGCAGGAGGGTCCCGGGCTAGAGATGCAGACAGCCACTGAGGGACTCCCAGCTGCTCCAGTGCTCGGCAGAAGTCCAGCCAAGGGCTTTCTCTGGGGACACCTGCCCGGTTGCTGAATCATCTCAGGCTCAAGAAGCTAATCGTGGGAATGGGAACCTGAGTAATTCCAACAGAAGCCTGCCTAGGTTACTTTTTAAAGAGACATGCATCAGACCGAGTAGGCAGCTCCCCTCCTGCCTCCCAAATATTTGGTGCCATCTAAGCACAAGGGATGGGGACTGGGTACAGATACAGGCCACCTGCCCGTGCAGTGACAGTCCCATTTTAGAGCCGGGCTCATAGTGTGTACTCATGTGTGACTCACACCCTTCTCCAAGGAGGCCCGGAGGCTGCCTTGCAGGACCTCAGGACCCTGACAGGGTCTTCCAGACCTCGCTCAGGAAAGGAGTCAACCGGGCAGAACAGCAGCGCCGGCAGCTCCTCCCAGGGCCCACACCATCCAAGGTGAAAGACAGCCGTCCTTGAGAAGAGGGGCAGTGCCCTCCGATTCAAAACACCCCTCTGATCACATCTTCTCAAGAATTTGGGCTTTTCCAGTGTTGTAATACATAAAAACCACAGGCCAGATGTCTCAGGGGAAACTGGGGACAGAGTGAGAAGGGACATAATAGTGGATGCAACGACCCCAAGTTAAAAAAGAACGCTGGGTGGCCGGCTGCAGTGGCTCATGCCTGTAATCCCAGCACTTTGGGAGGCCGAGCGGGGTGGATCACCTGAGGTCAGGAGCTCGAGACCAGCCTGGCCAACATGGTGAAACCATGTCTCTACTAAAAATACAAAAATTAGCCAGGTGTGGTGACGGGTACCTGTAATCCCAGCTACTTGGGAGGCTGAGGCAGTAGAATCACTTGAACCTGGGAGGCGGAGGTTGCAGTGAGCAGAGATCACACCATTGCACTCCAGCCTGGGCAACAGAGTGAGACTCCGTCTCAAAAAAAAAAAAAAAAACAAGCCAGGTATGTGAGGGCCTGGGTTGGGCTTCAGGTTGGGGTGGGTTCCCTAGGGCAGGAAGCTTATGATTTGGAGTCAAGCGAATTATGGAAACCTTGCAAGAGGGATCCCAAAACGCTTTCCACACACACACGCAGGCTTTCTCTTCTCATACAGCAAAGAAAAATCAATCATCTACCATTTCCCAGAATATGAGGAAGTGGATCAGAAGGGACTTCTGTTTAAGGGGTTACTCTAGTGATGTGATATCATGGGAAGAAAAAAGGACCCCAAGGTTTCAAGCACAAAGACCCTTCCCTCCTTCCTTGTACAAGGTAGGCATTCCGTATGCAATATGGAACCTAAAGCAATGCACTTTAAAGTTGAAACCTACAGATTGGCCAGCTGGATCTCTTATTTTTATAGTTAAGAAAAATGAGAAATAGCTGAATTTTTGATTCTTTAAGGACAATATGGCCCGGCGCAGTGGCTCATGCCTGTAATCCCAGCACTTTGGGGAGAAGAAGCGGATGGATCACCTGAAGTCAGGAGTTTGGGACTAACCTGGGCAACATGGTGAAACCCCATCTCTAATAAAAATACAAAAAAATTAGCTGGGCGTAGTGGCGCACGCCTCTAATCCCAGCTACTCAGAAGGCTGAGGCAGGAGAATCGCATGAACCCGCGAGGTGGAGGCTGCAGTGAGCAGAGATCAATCATGCCACTCCAGCCTGGGCAATAGAGCGAGACTCCATCTCAAAGGAAAAAAAAAAAAAGTATTCAGTGAAATGTACTGCTCACTCCCTGTTGCCTATGCAACCACCATTACCAGAGTCTCAATATCTTTCCAGAAATACTGCATGCACAGAGTGGAGTTTACATACCATGTTTTACACAAAACGAAGCACCATTTACACTACATTGCATCTGGTGTTTTTCACTTACAACACAGCTTTGCAGAGCACGCCCTATCAGTACATATGGATTGACCTCATTTTTCAAAGGGCTGCAAGGATTTCCACTGTACAGCTGTACCATGATTTAGTTGACCTTTTTATTTTTTTTTTTATTTTTATTTTTATTTTTTTTGAGATGGAGTCTCGCTCTGTCACCCAGGCTGGAGTGCTGTGGCCGGATCTCAACTCACTGCAAGCTCCGCCTCCCAGGTTCACGCCATTCTCCCGCCTCAGCCTCCCGGGTAGCTGGGACTACAGGCGCCCGCCACCACGCCCGGCTAGTTTTTTGTAGTTTTTAGTAGAGACGGGGTTTCACCGTGTTAGCCAGGATGGTCTCGATCTCCTGACGTCGTGATCCGCCCGTCTCGGCCTCCCAAAGTGCTGGGATTACAGGCTTGAGCCACCGCGCCCGGCCCTAGTTGACCTTTTTAATAGAGAGCTTGTTTCCTGTCATTTTCTATGTCAATGTGGAGATGAAGATTCTCAGATATTCCCTTTAGCACATCTGAGTTTATCTGTGAGATAAATTCCTAGAATGCACTCAGAAGTATGCTTTGACAGATACTGCCAAACAACTTTCTTTTTTTATTGTTGTTGTTTAATGTAATAGAGACAGAGTTTCCCTATGTTGCCCAGGCTGGTCTCGAACTCCTGGGCTCAAGCAATCCTCCCCTCTTGGCTTCCCCAAGTGCTGGGATTACAGATGTGAGCCAACATGCCCAGCCCCAAACGACCTTCTAAAAAGAGGGTTGTACAATATACGCTCCCATCAATAAGGTATCAGAGTGCTAGCCAGGCGTGGTGGCTCACACCTGTAATCCCAGCACTCTGGGACGCCAAGGCGGATGGATCACCTGAGGTCAGGAGTTCGAGAGCAGCCTGGCTAACATGGTGAAACCCTGTCTCTATTAGAAATCCAAAAATTAGCTGGGCGTGGTGGCAGGTGCCTATAATCCCAGCTACTCAGGAAGCTGAGGCAGGAGAATGGCGTGAACCTGGGAGGCGGAAGTTGCAGTGAGCCGAGATCATGCCACTGCACTCCAGCCTGGGCAACAGCGAGACTCTGTCTCAAAAAAACAAACAAAAAAAAGAGTGCCTAGGAAATTAAAATTACTTGATTTTGCTGGGCATGGTGGCTCATACCTATAATCCCAGCACTTTGGGAGGCTAAGGCGGGTGGATCACCTGAGGTCAGGAGTTCGAGAACAGCCTGGTCAACATGGTGAAACCCCATCTCTACTAAAAATGCAAAAACTAGCTGGGTGTGGTGGTACACCCCTGTAATCCCAGCTACTCGGGAGGCTGAGGTGAGAAAATTGCTTGAACCCAGGAGGTGGAGGCTGCAGTGAGCCAAGATCACGCCATTGCACTCCAGCCTGGGCAACAGAGTGAGAACCCATCTCAAATACATAAATAAATACATAAATACATAAATAAAATTACCTAATTTTTCAGTTTCTCAGGCACTCCCATGCATAATTTGTGGGCACATAAACTGGTATGATGTCTTTGTAGGGAGATATGGTACCTCCTAGGAAATCAAACCTGACCAGGCACAATATTTCACACCTGTAACCCCAGCACTCTGGGAGGCTGAGGCAGGAGGGTTGCTTGAGCCCAGGAGTTTGAGACTAGCCTGGGTAACACAGCAAGATCTCATCCCTACAAAAAACACAAAAATTAGCCGGGTGTAGTGATATGCACTTGTAATCCTGGCTACTCAGGAGGCTGAGGCAGAGAATTCCTTGAGCCCAGGAATTTGAGGCTGCAGTGAGCTATGATGATGCTACTGCACTACAGCCTGGGCAACAGAGCAAGACGCTGCTTCAAAACAAAATCAAAAAACACAAAGGAAATCAAACCTCCCCTTGCCCAGAGCCAGGGTTGGAAGCAAGGTCTCCAGTCACCTAAGTCCAGTGCTCTTCCTGTATCACCCTTTGGCTGTCTCCCAGACCACGGGAAACCACGTGTTTGAACTAAAACCACAGTCTGCACACCTTCTGTCCCAGCCGGGACCCTGTGAAGAGATTACTCAGCACAAACTCATCACCAAGTGCATCCAAAAGCATCAGCAGATGGGCCTCATAGCCACTTGCCTATTCACCATTCGGGCGTCACAGTCCACAGCCGCAATATACGCATACCTTATTGTGCATAGAGGCAGAAAGAACATGGAGCTAGAAGCCAGGAAAACAATCTATCCTCTACCCTCATCCCCGCCCCCTCAACCTGATAACCCAGGGAGTTAAGACTGATCATTTATACTAAAAAAAAAAAGGTGGGAGGGGGGCCGGGTGCAGTCGCTCACGTCTGTAATCCTAACACTTCGGGAGGCCGAGGCGGGTAGATCACCTGAGGTCAAGAGCTCAAGACCAGCCTGGCCAACATGGTGAAACCCTGTCTCTACTAAAAATACAAAAAAATTAGCCAGGTGTGGTGGCGGGCACCTGTAATCCCAGCTATTCGGGAGGTTGAGGCAAGAGAATTGCTTGAACCCAGGAGGCGGAGGTTGCAGTAAGCCAAGATCGTGCCACTGCACTCCAGCCTGGGTGACAGAGACCTTGTCTCAAAAAAAAAAAAAAAGTGGGAGAGGGGGTGCTGGGCATAGTGGCTCATGCCTATAATCCTAGCACTCTGGGAGGCTGAGGCAGGTGGATCACTTAAGGTCAGAAGTTCCAGACCAGCCTAGTCAAAATGGCAAAATCCCATCTCTACTAAAAATACAAAAATTAGCCAGGTGTGGTGGCAGGCACCTGTAATCCCAGCTACTTGGGAGGCTGAGGCAGAAGAATCGCTTAAACCTGTGGGCAGACGTTGCCGTGAGCTGAGATTATGCCACTGCGCTCCAGCCTGGGCAACGAGAGTGAGACTCATCTCAAAAAAAAAAAAAATCACATACAAGCCGAGTACAGTGGCTCACACCTGTAATCCCAGCACTGTGGCAGAGGCCAAGATGGGCAGATCACCTGAGGTCAGGAGTTCGAGACCAGCCTGGCCAACATGGTGAAACCTCGTCTCAACTACAAATACAAAAACTAGCGGGGTGTGGTGGTGGGCACCTGTAATCCCAGCTACTCAGGAGGCTGAGGCAGGATAATTGCTTGAACCCAGGAGGAGGCTGCAGTGAGCCAACGTCACACCATTGCACTCTAGCCTGGGCGACAGAGCACGACTCTGTCTTAAAAAAAATATATATATATATATATATACACACACACACATATACAGCCACTACATAACAGGCCATGTACATACTTTATTTCTTTCAGTTCACGCATCTTACCCCACAGGGTAGGATCTTGATTCCCGTATTACACATGAGCACATTCAGGCTGTGAGGCTAAGTGACTTGCCTAAGGTCACAAAGCTAGTAAGCGGCAGGGTTAAGATTTGAACTCGGCCTGTTTCCATAGCTCACGTTCTTTCCACTATCCCACTCTTCTCAGCTCTAAAAGTGGGATTCAGTAAGACACAGGAGCAGCACTGCCAGGGCTCTATTCTTTTGTCAGCAGAGGACTCCAGCCCAGGGTCTCAGCACACCAAGGGTTAAGGCTGAGAGGCAGTGACTCTCTAGGGCTGCACAAAGGGAAATGCACTTCCTGCCCCAGCAGGCAGAGATGCTGTTTTATGCTCAGTAAATTAGGACGTTTGTTTAATTAAGAGGACACACAGATTTTGTTATTCTAAATATTTTTGGAACATAATGCTTGGGAGGAAGCTGTCAAGGCATGCGTTTTTTTGGTTTTTTTTTTTTTTTTTTTTTTTTTTTTTTGTCTTCTTCCTTTGCTTTGGGTTTCTCTTTCTCCCCCTCCAAGAGAAGGGTACGGCCAGGCTCCGGCCAGGCTCGGAGGAAAACGACAGCCAACCCCTCCTCTCCTTTTGAAATAAAGATGTCAAGCTGGTAAGGGCTGTCTTAAGTACTTTATTGAAGAATTAGCTAGAAGAGGAAGTAAAGGAAGAACAGCCAGGCTGATTTCTAGCAATACCCTACCAGGCTACACAACAATGCTGCATTTTTTAAGAGTGTTTTTCTTCTTTTAAAGAGCTAACAGATCCTTGTTTTGTTTTTTCTGGAGGAAGAGCGGGCAAAAGGCAGGCTGTGATTAACATGCGTCCTTCATCCTACAAGAGAGAAGTTGTCCCATCTCCAACCCCTTAGGTTAAAAAGTTTAAAAATAAAAGCAAGAAAGCCAGGGCCCTGATCTTCTCTCTCCTCTACCCTGCTGAACCTTTCAGATGAGCAGCCTTACAGAATGCTGCTCTTTTCTCCCGGACTGGAGAGCTCCCCAAACCGAGCCTGCCAATGCCGGCTCTCCAGACACCTGGATCTGCCCACCTGTGCTGCCAGGGCTTGCTGAGTATGAAGACTGAAGTTCTTTGGTGTCACCCCACAGTCATCTAGGGCGCAGTGGCTCTCAAATTACACTAAGCAATCTCTCCATGTTTTTAATTACCCTCCAATTACCCACAAAGAGGCTCCTCACTTTCCAACACCGCATGCTTGCCTCAGTTTGCCAAACCTGCAATGTGCTTCTCCCTCGTAGCAGCTCCCTCCTTGTCCCAGAGAAGTGGCCCCTTTCAGCCTTGAAATTCCTCGAGTCCTTTGTCTATGGCATACTTGGGCCACACATCACAGGCTGCCTTTGTATTTCACTCGTTCTGCCACTTTCCCCTTGAGGACTGTAAACTCCCCAAGGGCAGAGGCAGGGCCCGGGATTTCACAGGGCAGTCTGGCTCCCTTCTCCCAATCTCCATGACACAGTACCTTTCCGGGGTCCCTGTCATCTCCACCTCACGCTAGACTCATCTACGGATTTGTCTCAGTTCTCCCCTAAGTGCCCATGGGCACGGGCCAGGTCTTACTCAACCTCCTATCCCCCCCCACCTGCCAGAGTCCCTGGCACAGAGAGGGCAGTTAAATATTTGCTCAATTACACATCTGTGTCCCCTTCCCCCCACATAGCAGCCTTGTATATAAACTGACTATTATTAATTGAGTGATTGCCTCAAAAGGCCTCCCTCGTTACCAAAAAGGGACTCCTAAGCTATCAGGTGAGCCAAACACTGGCCCAGACAGTGGAGTTAGAATGGCCACAGTGTTGCGCTGCATGGAGAAGGAGCCAAGGTTCTCTTCCCTTTCCACCGTTACTCAACAGTTACTTTGAAATCCTGTTAAACCCAGAAACGGGCGCAGTGAACCGAAAAGTGGCTGGGCCTCTCAACTGCCCGGTGGAGAGAGCGCCTGCCTCCACGACCTGGGACTTCCCAAGGAGTCTTCTCTCCACACCGGCTGGGTGGGGCCGAACGTTCACCCTGCCCCCCACCTCAGGACAGCCGGCAAGCTAGTGCTGGGGGTGCTGCCTCTCAGTTTGAAACAGCGAGACTTCCCTGGGGAAATGAGGATGCCGCCGTCCTGTCTCCTGCGCGTAGCCCCAGAACAGGATGGGGTGGGGGGGACCCCAGCACAGGGAAGCGGGTGCGGGGAGTGGAGAATAGAAAACTCCGATCTGGCTCAAACAGGAAAGATGCAATCGCCCAGGCCTGGTCGTAACGGCAGAGCCAGCTGCCCCCGCGCCCCGCCTGGGCAGGATGGTCCCTGGGTGCGGTGGAATCAGGTGCACGCCTGGGCGGCCCCGACGGCTGCTGCATTCCGGGCCTCCCTCCCCCGGGGAACAGAAGTCGGAGATCGAGGGCTGGAGCAGGGGCTGGGGGTGGCCCTTCCTGCCTCGCGCCCAGGTCCCCGTCGGGTCCTCCTTGTCCGGACGGCCGCCGCACCTCCCCCTGGCCCTCCTCGGCCAGCCTGACGGCAACGGGCTAATGAGGAAGTCGGCCGCGGAGGCGGAAACCGGGCCGGGTGCAAGGTCTGCAGCGGGACTGTCCGACTCTGACTCAGGAGGACGCCCTGACAGCTGCCAAACGGTGCCCGCTGCCCGTTACCTCCGTGCCTCAGACGCCAGGAACTTCCACGGGAGCGGCTGCCCCGGGCTCCCAACCCGTGAGCCTGCGTCCCAGGGGCCGCGGCTCCCGGAAGGGGTTAAAAAGTTTGCCAGAGTCGGGCCTGGGCGAGGCGAGGCGAGGGCGGGGCGCGTGCCCCAGCGGCAGGGGGAGGTCAGCTCCGGTGCCCAGTCCTGGGACCGCACCGGGGGACACGAGGGTCGCCGGGGAGCGCGGGTCCCGAGGCCGCCCCTGCACCCCGAGGCCTCGCTGCCGCCGGCGCCCTCCCCGAGTTCCCGCGCGGGGGTCCCGGTCCCCCTGGGAAGGATGCGGTGCCGGGCACCGGGCCGCCGGCGTCCGCGCCAGCCCGCGCGGGTGGCGGGCCGCACCGAGCCCAAGAACCACAAGTCGGCCCGGCGGCCGCGCGTCTCGCCCCCGCCCGCCCGCCGCCGCCTGCCCGGGGCGGGACCGCGGTGGGGCTCGCTCACCTGAACCTGGATCTGCCCCGGGAACAGGCGCTGGTCTCCCGAGAGGACTTTCTCGAGCGCTCGGGCGGCGGCCGGGTGGGGCGAGCGCACGAGGCGGGAGCTGCAGCAGGTCAGCCTTGCTCAGCCTTCCGTGCCCTGCCCAGGAACCGCGGTGATCTGCGCGCCTCACCGCACCCAGCTCGGCTCCTCGCCGCCTTCCCGCCCCGCCCTCGGAGTCGCGGGCCCATTCCCAGCCCGGAGCCGGCTCCGGGGCGGAGCCTGGAGGCACAATCCCGCCCCCCTTCCTGCTTCACCCACTGCAGGCCGCGCCTGGCCTTGATGGGCAGACATGTTGGCCTCTGGAAAGGGGAGTGGGCGGAGCCTCTGCGGCCAGATGGGTGGGGATTCCTCCTCCTCTTTCGCCCCCACCTCCCCACCCGCTCCACCTTCCCCCGCTTCCTAGGCGGGAGCACCGCCCTCTAGGGCGGGTCCAACGGACAGCCAGGTTCTAGGACAAGGATTGACACAGAGGGAATCCAATCAGGAGGCGGCAACTCGGGGCGCGGAGGGCTCCGGGCCGGGGTTTTGGTGCCTTGCCTGGGCCGGGGCGAGGCCCGGCGGGAGCCGACAGGGAAGGTCTGGAACTCCCCGCCCCGCAAGCTGACTGGGAAGGTCTGGACACCCCGCCCCGCGAGCTGTGCACTCAGTCTCATGTCATCCCACCAGAAGGACAGATATTAAGTACCATATATGGGAAAAATGCTATTTTACATAATTATGATCCCTATGGGGGCGGGCATGGACTCAACCCTGGATTCCATTGTGGGCGTCTTGAGTTCGATTCCTGACCCTGCCTCTTTAGAGTTCGCACGTTGCAGCCTTTCAGCCTCCAAACCTTTGCTCTGGAAGTTCTTTCAGCCTGGAATACCCTTCGGAGCCTCTCTTCACCTCCATGTCATTAACTCGCATACATCCTTTCAGGTGCTTGTTACAAATTGCACTTTTTTTGTTGTTACTGTCCACTACAAGAGGATAAAAAATGTTTTCATTTTTAAATGAAAAATCTTTTGATCCATTTGGAATTTATTTTTGGGGTGAGGAAGAAACCTAACATAATTTTTGTAAGAGCCACTTGTCCAGACACTATTTTCTCCCCTGATTTTAGTTGGCATCTTCATCGCCTATTCAACTATTTTATACTTTAAGCTGTTTCTGACTTGTATACATTGATCTTTCTGTGTACACCTGTGCCAATTCCACAATCCTTTAATGATGATACCTTTATAATACATTCTATATCTATGAGGGCAAATTTCTCATCCTTACTCTTTCTTACTGGAATGTTCTTCCTATCATGACTAAACTGTTCTTCCAAATTAACTTCAGAAAAAAAAACTATGTTCTAAAGGCAAAAAAAAAAGCTGGGAAAAAAAGATTTTGCAACTCTGTGACAAAGAATTACTATCAGCAGTATATAAAGATCTCTTCCCAGTTGATAAGAAAAACCTCGGCCGGGCGCGGTGGCTCACGCCTGTAATCACAACACTTTGGGAGGCTGAGGCAGGCAGATCACTTGAGGTTGGGAGTTCAAGACCAGCCTGACCAACATGGAGAAACCCCGTCTCTACTAAAAATACAAAAAAATTAGCTAGGCATGGTGGCCCATGCTTGTAATCCCAGCTACTCACTCAGCAGGCTGAGACAGGAGAATTGCTTGAACCCAGGAGGCGGAGGTTTCAGTGAGCAGAGATCAGGCCATTGCACTCCAGCCTGGACAACAAGAGCGAAACTGCGTCTCAAAAAACATGAAAAAAGAAAGAAAGAAAAAGAAAAACCTCAAAGACTCCAAAATAAAAATGGCCAAAAACAGGAACAGGTGATTTTAAAGAAGAATTATAAATGACAAGTTATTATTATTATTATTATTATTATTATTTATTTTTTTTTTTTTGAGACGGAGTTTCGCTCTATCGCCCAGGCTGGAGTGCAGTGGCCGGATCTCAGCTCACTGCAAGCTCCGCTTCCCGGGTTTACGCCATTCTCCTGCCTCAGCCTCCCGAGTAGCTGGGACTACAGGCGCCCGCCACCTGGCCCGGCTAGTTTTTTGTATTTTTTAGTAGAGACGGGGTTTCACCGTGTTAGCCAGGATGGTCTCGATCTCCTGACCTCGTGATCCGCCCGTCTCGGCCTCCCAAAGTGCTGGGATTACAGGCTTGAGCCACCGCGCCCGGCCTAATTATTTTTTAAAAGCCATCAGAGACCAGGCGCGGTGGTTCACGCCTGTAATCCCAGCACTTTGGGAGGCCGAGGTGGGCGGATCACGAGGTCAGCAGATCAAGACCATCCTTGCTAACAGGGTGAAACCCCGTCTCTACTAAAAATACAAGAAATTAGCTGGACGTGGTGGCACACGCCTGTAGTCCCAGCTATTCGGGAGGCTGAGGCAGGAGAATGGCGTGAACCCGGGAGGCGGAGCTTGCAGTGAACCGAGATCGCGCCACTGCACTCCAGCCTGGGCGACAGAGTGAGACTCCATCTCAAAAAAACAAAAAAAAGTCATCAGAAATGCAAACAAAACAACATAGCATGCCATTTTCACCTAATTCAAAAAAATACAACGGCCGGGCGCGGTGGCTCAAGCCTGTAATCCCAGCACTTTGGGAGGCCGAGACGGGCGGATCACGAGGTCAGGAGAACGAGACCATCCTGGCTAACACGGTGAAACCCCGTCTCTACTAAAAAATACAAAAAACTAGCTGGGCGAGGTGGCGGGCGCCTGTAGTCCCAGCTACTCGGAGGCTGAGGCAGGAGAATGGCGTGAACCCGGGAGGCGGAGCTTGCAGTGAACCGAGATCGCGCCACTGCACTCCAGCCCGGGCTAGAGCGAGACTCCGTCTCAAAAAAAAAAAAAAAAAAACAATAAAAATGCTCGATATCAGTCAGGTTTATAGATACAGATGAGAAAGTAAATTGATCAATTGTATCTGAGAATTCATCCTAAAAGACATTAGAAAAGTACACAGAGGCCGGGCGCAGTGGCTCACTCCTGTAATCCCAGCACTTTAGGAGGCCGAAGGGGGCGGATCATCTGAGGTCGGGAGTTCAAAACCAGCCTGACCAACATGGAGAAACCCCATCTCTACTAAAAATACAAAATTAGCCTGGATGGTGGCGCATGCCTGTAATCCGGCTTCTGGGGAGGCTGAGGCAGGAGAATCACTTGAACCCAGGAGGTGGAGGTTGCAGTGAGCCGAGATCGTGCCATTGCACTCCAGCCTGGGCAACAAGAGCGAAACTCCGTCTCAAAAAAAAAAAAAAAAAGAAAAGTACACAGATATGAACTTTAAAGTTCTTTGCAACATTGTTTATAGTCACACAATGTTAGAAATAAATGTACAATATATTACAAGATTGAATACATTGTGATATATTCATATGTCAAAAAGTACAAAAAGTCATTAAAATTTTTATGTAGATTTGTATTTGCCGACAGAAAATATACTAAGTGGCCAGACGCAGTGGCTCATGCCTGTAGTCACAGCACTTTGGGAGGTCGAGGTGGGAGGATTTCTTGAGCCCAGGAGTTCAAGACCAGCCTGGGTAACATGGCAAAATCCCATCTCTACAAAAAAATACAAATACTAGACAGGCATGGTGGCGCACATCTGCATTCCCAGCTACCCAGGAGGCTTAGGTGGGAGGATTGCTTGAGCCTGGGAGGTTAAGACTGCAGTGAGCCTTGATCGTCCACTGCAATCCAGCCTGGGCAACAGAGTAAGACCCTGTCTCAAAACAGAAAAGAAAAAGAAAATCTGGCCGGGCGTGGTGGCTCATGCCTATAATCCTAGCACTTTGCGAGGCCGAGACAGGTGGATCACAAGGTCAGGAGATCGAGACCATCCTGGCTAAACGGTGAAACCCTGTTTCTACTAAAAATACAAAAAAATAAGCCGGGTGTGGTGGTGGGCGCCTGTAGTCCCAGCTACTCGGAGGCTGAGGCAGGAGAATGGCGTAAACCCGGGAGGTGGAGCTTGCAGTGAGCTGAGATCCGGCCACTGCACTCCAGCCCGGGCTAGAGCGAGACTCCGTCTCAAAAAAAAAAAAAAAAAAACAAATAAAAATGCTCGATATCAGTCAGGTTTATAGATACAGATGAGAAAGTAAATTGATCAATTGTATCTGAGAATTCATCCTAAAAGACATTAGAAAAGTACACAGAGGCCGGGCGCAGTGGCTCACTCCTGTAATCCCAGCACTTTAGGAGGCCGAAGGGGGCGGATCATCTGAGGTCGGGAGTTCAAAACCAGCCTGACCAACATGGAGAAACCCCATCTCTACTAAAAATACAAAATTAGCCTGGATGGTGGCGCATGCCTGTAATCCGGCTTCTGGGGAGGCTGAGGCAGGAGAATCACTTGAACCCAGGAGGTGGAGGTTGCAGTGAGCCGAGATCGTGCCATTGCACTCCAGCCTGGGCAACAAGAGCGAAACTCCGTCTCAAAAAAAAAAAAAAGAAAAGTACACAGATATGAACTTTAAAGTTCTTTGCAACATTGTTTATAGTCACACAATGTTAGAAATAAATGTACAATATATTACAAGATTGAATACATTGTGATATATTCATATGTCAAAAAGTACAAAAAAGTCATTAAAATTTTTATGTAGATTTGTATTTGCCGACAGAAAATATACTAAGTGGCCAGACGCAGTGGCTCATGCCTGTAGTCACAGCACTTTGGGAGGTCGAGGTGGGAGGATTTCTTGAGCCCAGGAGTTCAAGACCAGCCTGGGTAACATGGCAAAATCCCATCTCTACAAAAAAATACAAATACTAGACAGGCATGGTGGCGCACATCTGCATTCCCAGCTACCCAGGAGGCTTAGGTGGAGGATTGCTTGAGCCTGGGAGGTTAAGACTGCAGTGAGCCTTGATCGTCCACTGCAATCCAGCCTGGGCAACAGAGTAAGACCCTGTCTCAAAACAGAAAAGAAAAAGAAAATCTGGCGGGCGTGGTGGCTCATGCCTATAATCCTAGCACTTTGCGAGGCCGAGACAGGTGGATCACAGGTCAGGAGATCGAGACCATCCTGGCTAAACGGTGAAACCCTGTTTCTACTAAAAATACAAAAAAATAAGCCGGGTGTGGTGGTGGGCGCCTGTAGTCCCAGCTACTCGGGAGGCTGAGGCAGGAGAATGGCATGAACCTGGGAGGTGGGGGTTGCAGTGAGCCGAGATCGTGCTACCACACTCCAGCCTGGGTGACAGACAGAGACTGTCTCAAAAAAAAAAAAAAAGAAAGAGAGAAAGAAAAAGAAAATCTACTAAGAGCAAATTTATAGAATACTGTTGCAACATGATTTTGTCCTGGTGCGGTCGTTCACACCTGTAATCCCAGCACTTTGGGATGCCAAGGCAGCTGGATTGCTTGAGCTCAGGAGTTGGAGACCAGCCTAGGCAACATAGCAAGACCTCATCTCTACTGGTTCATTTCATGCCAGGCCCGGTAGCTCACGCCTATTATCCCAGCACTTTGGGAGGCTGAGGTGGGCGGATCACCTGACATAAGAAGTTTGAGACCAGCCTGGCCAACATGGTGAATCCCCATCTCTACTAAAAATACAAAAATTAGCTGGATGTGGTGATGTGCACCAGTTATCCCAGCTACTCAGGAGGCTGAGGCAGGAGAATAGCTTGAACCCAGGAAGCGGAGATTGCAGTGAGCTGAGATTGTGTCTCTGTATTCCAGCCTAGGCAACAGAGTGAGACTTATTCTAAAAAAATTAAAAAATAAAAAGACTCATTTCAATGTCACCACTTCTAAAACATCTTTCCTAACTGTCAAGACCTGTTAGGAGCTCCTCCTCTGTGCCCCATTCTCTTGTATCCATTCTCTCATTGTACATACACACTGAGTTTAACTGTTCATTTACTTTCTGCTTTTCCTGCCCAGGCTGGAAGCTGCCTATGGACAGTCAGGGACTGAGCCCTATCTGTCTCTCTGGGCCCAGAACTAGCACAAGGCTGGACATAAAATGACCTTTAGTGAATGCTTGAGCAGGACTTAGCCTGTTTCCTTATCTGCAAAATGAGTGTGATCACTGTGCCTGGCCCAGCCCACAGGACTGTTGGGAGGAACACAGGAGACTATGGACCTGAAAGTGTTTTATAAACCACTAAGCAATGCGCACTTACAAAAGAGCATTATTGGTAATGACTATTTCCATTTTCCTCATGCCCCGGCCTCCTAGCATCACCCTCTCCAGGGAAATCTTAAGGTCACTAAGAAGACAAAAGGCCTCCATCAGGCAGGCCCTGAATTCTTTCCTCCCATCCCCTAGGCTACATGGGTCCTTTAGCTAAAGTAGCTCTCTCACTTGCATAAAGCCTAACCCCTTTTCCATCCTGTAAGGACCTGCACCCTTAATAGTTTCTACTCCTGTAGATTTTGAAAAATATTTCTTCATTTTGTCTGAGTATTAATATTACATTCGGTGTGGAAAATACAAAAAAAAAAAAGAAAAGAAAAATCACCCACAACCTTAAAACCCCAACACAACTACTATTAACAAGTCTCCTAGGCCGGACGCAGTGGCTGACGCCTGTAATGCCAGCACTTTGAGAGGCAGAGGCGGGCAGATCACCTGAGGTCAGGAATTCGAGACCAGCCTGACCAATATGATGAAACCGCGTCTCTACCAAAACACAAAAATTAGCCGGGTGTGGTGGCAGGCGCCTGTAATCCCAGCTACTCTGGAGGCTGAGGCAGGAGAATTGCTTGAACCTAGGAGGCAGAGCTTGCAGTGAGACGAGATCATGCCATTGCACTCCAGCCTAGGCAACAAGAGCAAAATTCCACTCAAAAAAAAAAGCATAGGAGAATATCTTCATGACCTTCCAGTAGACCAAACTTTCTTAAGACACACAAAAAAGTATAAGCCATAAGAGATGGATGATTATTACATTGAACCTCATTGTTATTAATAACTTCTGTTCATCAAAAGACATATTTAAAAGAGTGAAAAATCATAGACTGGTAGAAAATATTTATAATACGTATCTCTAACAAAGAATATGTACCCAGAAGTTACGAAGAACATCTACGTTAAGAAAAAAGGGGCCGGTCTCGGTGGCTCATGCCTGTAATCCCAGCACTTTGGGAGGCCGAGGCGGGCAGATTGCCTGAGCTCAGGAGTTTGAGACCAGTCTGAGCAACATGGTGAAACCCCGTCTCTACTACAATACAAAAAATTAGCCGGGGTGGCGGCAGGCGCCTGTAATCCCAGCTACTCAGGAGGCTGAGGCAGGAAAATCACTTAAATCCAGGAGACAGAGGCTGCAGTGAGCCACGATCTCACCATTGCACTCCAGCCGGGGCCACAGAGTGAGACTCCGTCTCAAAAAAAAAAAAGAAAAAGAAAAAGAAAAAAGGACAGAGTGCAGTGGCTCATGCCTGTAATCCCAGCATTTTGGGAGGCCAGGGGTGGGGGTATCACTTGAGTCCAGGAGACCAGCCCAGGCAACATGGCGAAATCCTGTCTCTACAAAAAAATACAAAAATTATCCAGGCAGAGTGGGGCACAACTGTAGTTCCAGCTACTCCGGAGGCTGAGGTGGAAGGATCACTTGAGCCCAGGAGGTCAAGGCTGCAGTGAGCTCTGTGTTGTCCAGGCTGGAGTTGCAGTGGCCTGATCATGGCTCACTCTTACTGTAGCCTCAACCTCCTGGACTCTAGCAATCTCCCACCTCAGCATCTCGAGTAGCTGGGACTACAGGCACTCACCACCATGCCCGACTAATTTTTTTTTCTTGTTTTGTTTGTTCTTTTGTTTTCTTTTTCTTCCCCCCCCCCCCCCCCACTACTGGCCTTGCAGAGCAGGCTACCCTATAGGCAGTGTGCCCAGAGTAGCACCTGGCCAATTTTTGTATTTTATTGTAGAGATGGGAGGTCTCACTTTTTTGCCCAGGCTGATCTTGAACTCCTGGGCTTAAGCCATCCGTCCACCTCAGCCCTCCAAAGTGCTGGGGATTACAGGCATAAGCCACTACACCTGGCTGGATTGCCTATTAAAGTAAATCCATTTTTAATGTGATAAACTATGCTATAAATTCAAATATAGATACAAAAGAATACAGGCTCATTTTAAAAGTTAGAAAACATAAAAAAGAATAAGAAAACACCTTTGTTACCTGTAGTTCTACTCTCAAGTCCAAGATTCTTGGCGTGTTTCCCTATTGTTTAACTGCTTTCTCCTTAAATCCAGCACACAGTGTCTAGCCGGGCTCCCACCATCCTGGTTCTTGCCAAACCTGTCTGCATGCCTGACTTCCTGCTCTGCTCAGGTTTCCAGCCTCTCTCTGTCAACCACACTCATGCGCAGTCCTTCTCCTCCCCCTCCCCTGGCTCCCAAGACCCATCATTCCTCCCGACCATCTTACCCAGCCGTCCTCTCCTCCCCAGCACTCTTGTCCCACTCTGATAATGGCCCTCCTTTCCTCCCCTCCACACCATGACCTTAGCTTCCCAACATGGCCCTCCCCCATTGTCTCTTCCAACTGCCACCTGTATCTTCTGCATCCTCAGTTAATGGTCCTGAAGTCCAGCTGTAAGCATCAGCTCGGCACAGACTTACGGAGTTCTTTTCTTTTTTTATTTTTATTTTTTGAGACAGAGTTTCGCTTTTGTCTCCCAGGCTGGAGTCCAGTGGTGTGATCTCAGCTCACTGCAACGTCTGCCTCCTGAATTCAAAGAATTCTCCTGTCTCAGCCTCCCAAGTAGCTGGGATTACGGGCATGAGCCACCACATCCGGCTAATTTTTGTATATTTAGTAGAGATGGGATTTCTCCATGTTGGTGATGCTGGTCTCCAACTCCTGCCCTCAGGTGATCCACCCACCTCGGCTTCCCAAAGTGCTGGGATTACAGGTGTGAGCCACCACGCCCTACCTCGGAGTTCTTATATCCCAGGCATGGTGCTAAGGGTTTGGCATACACATTAGTTTATTAAAGCCCTTCCTCAATATCCACAAGGTGTTGGTTTCATGATGCCCCTGCCCCCCACTGAGGATACCAGAATTCACAGATGCTCAAGTTCCTTGTATAAAATGACAGTATTTGCTAAATAACCTACGTAACTATCCTTCCATATACTTTAAATCATCTCTAGATTACTTATAATCCCTAATACGCTGTAGAATGTAAATGCTAGGTAGTTATTAAAATGTTTTGGCATTTTTTTAACCATAATCAGAAGTTTTTAAATTTGTATTATTATTATTATTATTTGAGACGGAGTCTTGATCTGTGGCCCAGGCTGGAGTGCGGTGACGCAATCTCAACTCACTGCAACCTCTGCCTCCTGGGTTCAAGCGATTCTTCTACCTCAGCTGGGATTCTCCTACCTAGCAGCTGGGATTACAAGCACGTGCCACCACACCTGGCTAATTTTTGTATTTTTAGTACAGACAGAGTTTTGCCATGTTGGCCAGGCTGGTCTTGAACTCCTGACCTCAGGAGTCGGGGGTTGCAATGAGCCAAGATCATGCCACTGCACTCGAGCCTGGGCAACAGAGTGAGACTCCATCTCAAACAATTAATTAATTAATTAAAATAGAATAAGGTTGATGATAATCCCTACAAAACTGGGTTGTTGTGAAAATTAAATGACTTAACTAAATATCAAGCACCAACAACAGGGCCAGCACAGAGTAAGTGCCAAGTGGTATTTGCTATGATGATGTCATGATGATTATGCATCTTCAATGCATCTTCATATCTTATCTCCTCTCAGAGGTTCATTTTTCATTCTCCAAATATTTCCTGAGGGCTTGTGATTTGCCAGATCCTGTACCAGGTGCTGGAACTCGGTATCAGACAATCCACAGTCTCTGCTCTCAAGACATCCACGCGGGTACCTATTAGTAACAGGTCAGCCTGGTAAGTCCTGCGAAGGCTTCAACACAGGGTGCTGTTGGGGAAAGAGGAGGTGGGGTGTGTAGGGTAAAGGGAAATAGCAGCTCATTCTAGACAGGAAAAACTGGGTGCGTAGCCCAGAGGGGAGAAGACAGTCTGTGCCAAGCTCAGTGTAAAGGGAGGGAATGTCAAGAAGGCAGCAGGGGTTGGAAGAGCAAGGCCCTGCAGCAGGTATGCAGTCTTGGGACCCTCAGCATAACAGCATCAACCTCACCTGGAGCCTTTAGAAATGCAGTCTCAGCTGGGTGTGGTGGCTCACGCCTATAATTCCAGCACTTTGGGAGGCCAAGGCGGGTGGATCACGAAGTCAGGAGCTCAAGACCAGCCTGGCCAATATGGTGAAACCCTGACTCTACTAAAAATACAAAAAAATTAGCTGGGTGTGGTGGCGTGCACTTGTAGTCCCAGCTACTCAGGAGGCTGAGGTAGGCAAATTGCTTGAACCCAGGAGGCAGAGGTTGCAGTGAGCCGAGATTGTGCCACTGCACTCCAGCCTAGGCGTTAGAGGGAGACTCCATCTCAAAAGAAAGAGAGAGAGAGAGAGAGAGAGAAAAGAAAGAAAGAGAAAGAAAGAGGGAAAGGAAAGAAAGAGAGAGAGAGAAAGAAAAAGGAAGGAAAGAAAGAAAGAAGGAAAGAAAGAGAGAGAGAGAAAGAAAGAAAGAAAGAGAGAAAGAAAGAGAGGAAGAGAGAAAGAGAGAAATAGAGAAAGAGAGAGAGAGAGAAAGAAAGAGAGGCCGGGTGCGGTGGCTCAAGCCTGTAATCCCAGCACTTTGGGAGGCCGAGACGGGCGGATCACGAGGTCAGGAGATCGAGACCATCCTGGCTAACACGGTGAAACCCCATCTCTACTAAAAATACAAAAAATTAGCCGGGCGAGGTGGCAGGCGCCTGTAGTCCCAGCTACTCGGGAGGCTGAGGCAGGAGAATGGTGCGAACCCAGGAGGCGGAGCTTGCAGTGAGCTGAGATCTGGCCACTGCACTCCAGCCTGGGCGACACAGCGAGACTCCGTCTCAGAAAAAAAAAAAAAAAGAAAGAAAGAAAGAGAGAAGAAATGCAGAGTTTTAGGCCAGGAACAATGGTTCACACCTGTAATCCCAGCACTTTGGGAGGCTGAGGTTGGCAGATCACTTGAGGTCAGAAGTTTGAGACCAGCCTGACCAACTTGGAGAAACCCTGTCTCTACTAAAAATACAAAATTAGCCAGGCGTGGTGGTGCATGCCTGTAATCCCAGCTACTTGGGAGGCTGCGGTAGGAGAATCGCTTGAACCTGGGAGGTGGAGGTTGCGGTGAGCCGAGATTGCGCCATTGCATTCCAGCCTGGGCAACAAGAGCAAAACTCTGTCTCAAGAAAAAAGAAAAAAAAAAAAAGGCAGGGCGCGGTGGCTCACGACTGTAATCCCAGCTCTTTGGGAGGCCAAGGCAGGCGGATCACCAGGTCAGGAAATCAAGACCATCCTGGCTAACATGGTGAAACCCTGTCTCTACTAAAAATACAAAAAAAAAAAAATAGAGGGATGTGTGGCAGGCGCCTGTAGTCCCAGCTACTGAGGAGGCTGAGGCAGGAGAATGGCGTGAACCAGGGAGGCGGAGCTTGCAGTGAGCTGAGATCGCGCCACTGCACTCCAGCCTGGGCGACAGAGCAAGACTCTGTCTCAAAAAAAATAAAAATAAAAATTATCCAGGCATGGTGGTGGCACATGCCTATAGTCCCAGCTACTCAGAAAGCTGAGGTGGAAGGATCACCTGAGCCTGAGAGATTGAGGCTGCAGTAAGCCAGATCAGGCCATTGCACTGTCAAAAAAAAAAAAAAGAAGAAGAAGAAAGAGAGACAGAGAGAAAGAGTAAAAGAACAGAAAACAAATGCAGAGTCTGAGGATCCAGCCCAGACCCCTGAATCTGAATCTGCATGTTTTTTTTTTTTTTTTTTTTTTGAGGCGGAGTCTCGCTCTGTCGCCCGGACTGGAGTGCAGTGGCGGATCTCAGCTCACTGCAAGCTCCGCCTCCCGGGTTTACGCCATTCTCCTGCCTCAGCCTCCCGAGTAGCTGGGACTACAGGCGCCCGCCACCTCGCCCGGCTAGTTTTTTTTTTTTTTTTTTTGTATTTTTAGTAGAGACGGGGTTTCACTGTGTTAGCCAGGATGGTCTCGATCTCCTGACCTCGTGATCCGCCCGTCTCGGCCTCCCAAAGTGCTGGGATTACAGGCTTGAGCCACCGCGCCCGGCCGAATCTGCATGTTAACAAGCCCCCAAGGGGCTGGCATCATATTAAAGTGCGCAAAGCACTGGCTTAATCAGGAAGTGTCTTGTGGTTGTGCTGGGGAGTTTTGAATCCATCAGACATCAGAATCTCTAGGGAGTTTTTTGTTTTTTGTTTTTTTGGTTTTGGTTTTATTTTAAGAGACAGGGTCCCACTCCATCGCCCAGGTTGGAATGCAGTGACACAATCATAGTGCACTGCAAGCTTAAATTCCTGAGCTCAAGGGGGCCTCCCACCTCAGCCTCCCAGGAAGCTAGGACTACAGGCACATGCCATCATACCCAGCTCATTGTTTTATCTTTTTTGTAGAGAATGAGTCTTTCTTTGTGGCCTGGTCTGGTCTCAAACCCCTGGGCTCAAGCAATCCCTCTCCCTCAACCTCCTAAATTGCTGGGATTACACACGAGCCACCGTGCCCAACCACCTAAGGAGATTTTAATTAAACCAGTATCTCAGGTGGTGAGTCCTGAACACTCACATTTTATACCATTCATTCAGCAAATGATCACTGAGCACCAGCTCTGGGACCTCCATCTGAAGGACCACACCTCCTCCTTCCCTGGATCCGCGCTCAGGGCCCCCTCTCTAGCGTGCACTCAACAAACATTCCGGGAATCTGATGCAATGGTTCCTGTGTCAGATTCGCAACACTGTCCATCTAGGGCTCACCCTGGTCTGCATACCATTAACACTTCCCCACTGCCCCTTGAGTCTTTGAGTGTGGTAACTCCTTCCAGAGGCCTCTCTGAATCCTCCTGCCTGGCATGGATGTTCTCCTCTCTGCTCCCATTGTATTTGGGGTTGCTTCTGTTTTATGTTTTTTTTTTTTTTTTGAGACAGAGTCTCGCTCCGTCCCCCAGGCTGGAGTGCAGTGGCCGGATCTCAGCTCACTGCAAGCTCCGCCTCCCGGGTTCACGCCATTCTCCTGCCTCAGCCTCCCAAGTAGCTGGGACTACAGGCGCCCGCCACCTCGCCCGGCTAGTTTTTTGTATTTTTTAGTAGAGACGGGGTTTCACCGTGTTAGCCAGGATGGTCTCAATCTCCTGACCTCGTGATCCGCCCGTCTCGGCCTCCCAAAGTGCTGGGATTACAGGCTTGAGCCACCGCGCCCGGCCTTATGTTTTTTTTTTGAGACAGGGTCTCACTCTCTTGCCCAAGCTGGAGTGTAGTGACGTGATCTTGGGTCAGCCTTAATCTCCCAGGTTCAAGTGATCCTCTTGCCTCAGCTTCCCAGGTAGCCGGGACTATGTGCTACTACACCCAGCTAATTTATTTTTCGTAGAGATGGAGTCTTTCTATATTGCCCAGGCTGATCTCAAACTCTTAGCCTCAAACAATCTTCCCACCTCAGCCTCCTAAAGTGCCTGGATTAGAGTCAAGAGCCACCCCACCTGGCCTTAGGTTGCTTCTGTTATAGCATTCTCGTGCTGTCAGCTTGCCTACCTCTGGACAAGGAGGTCATGAGCTTCCTTTTTTTTTTTTTTTTTTGAGACGGAGTCTTGCTCTGCCACCCAGGCTGGAGTGCAGTGGCCGGATCTCAGCTCACTGCAAGCTCCGCCTCCCGGGCTTATGCCATTCTCCTGCCTCAGCCTCCCGAGTAGCTGGGACTACAGGCGCCCGCCTCGTCGCCCGGCTAGTTTTTTGTATTTTTAAGTAGAGACAGGGTTTCACCGTATTAGCCAGGATGGTCTCGATCTCCTGACCTCGTGATTCGCCCATCTCGGCCTCCCAAAGTGCTGGGATTACAGGCTTGAGCCACCGCACCCGGCCATGAGCTTCCTAAAGACAGACGAGTACTTTATGCTATTTCCCAAGTACATGGCATGGAATCTAGCACTCTGCAAGACCCTCAATAAATGTCCATAGCGTGAATAAACAAATAGGCTAATGAATTGAAATAAGAATATATGTGGTAAGGGCCGGGCGCGGTGGCTCAAGCCTGTAATCCCAGCACTTTGGGAGGCCGAGACGGGCGGATCACAAGGTCAGGAGATCGAGACCATCCTGGCGAACACAGTGAAACCCCGTCTCTACTAAAAATACAAAAAACTAGCCGGGCGAGGTGGCGGGCGCCTGTAGTCCCAGCTACTCGGGAGGCTGAGGCAGGAGAATGGCGGGAACCCGGAGGCGGAGCTTGCCGTGAGCTGAGATCTGGCCACTGCACTCCAGCCTGGGCGACAGAGCAAGACTCAGCCTCAAAAAAAAAAAAAGAATATATGTGGCCCAGGTGCAGTGGCTCACGCCTGTAATCCCAGCACTTTGGGAGGCCGAGGCAGGCGGATCACTTGCTCCCGAGTAGCTGGGACTACAGGCGCCCGCCACCAGGGCCTAGTTTTTTGTATTTTTTAGTAGAGACGGGCTTTCACCATGTTAGCCAGGATGGTCTCGATCTCCTGACCTCATGATCCGCTTGCCTCGGCCTCCCAAAGTGCCGGGATTACAGGCGGGAGCCACCACGCCCGGCCCCTGCTTCTGTTTTTTAAACAGCATTGTCAGGATAAAATTCGCATACCTTGCAACTCAGTTGTTTTAGTATATTTACAGAGCTGTGCAACCATGACCAGTAATTCCTGAACATTTTCATCACCCTAAAGAAACTCCATGAACAGTCACTTCCTGTTTTCCCCCAACATCCTCCCCCAGCCCTAGGCAACCACTAATCTACCTTCTGACTCTATAGATTTGCCTATTGTGGACATTCCATATAAATGGAATCATACAATATGTTGTCTTTTGTGTCTGGCTTCTTTGACTTAGCATGATGATTTCAGGGTTCGTCCATGTCCTGGCATCTATCAGTATTTCATTCCTTTCTATTGCTGAATGCTATTTCACTGTATGAATGAACCACATTTCATTGATTCATTCATCAGATAATAACTAAAATTCCCACAGGTGGACAGCATTTGGCTTTTGCAATAGCATTTTCATGCCACCTTGCTTCATCCTGATGTTTACTGTTTGTGGAGGCTTGTGTTTAGCCCCATTTTGCCGATGAGTGAACCGAGGCCAGAGTGAGCCGTTGTGACTTGCCACAGAGATCACAGGCTATTAAATGGCAGAGTCATAACTCGAAGCCCTTTTCTCTGTGCCGTTCTGCTTCCCTCCCCAATCCAACTCATGCCACATGTCTCTATTCCCCACATACACCCACTCTTTACAGTGTCCACAGTGCCCTCTGGCCACCTAGACTTGGATACACAGAGGTTTGGGTGTGTGCTCTGGGAGGGTGCCAATCCCTTATCGGATCTGGATTTCTAGGCCAAAGGTCAGCCTTCCTTCCAGCCTGAGTGCGTACAGGCCACTTCTGGGTCCCAGATATGGGTAGGTGGGGTATAGCCAAGAGGAACCCCACAGCTCATGAATCCATCAGACCTCACCATCTACTCTGCAGAAAAGGGACCTCTCCCACCTGCCCGAGCGCCACCCACCTCTTCCCATCGCCACTTCCTTCTGCTTGACCCTTCTTGCCACACCCTTTCCTCTCCAACCACAAAGAACTTTAAACACACTTCTTTTATGGCACTTGCCACACTGGGGCACAATTTTTTTTTTGTATATCTGATCCCCCAACCTGTGAGCTGCAAACCTCAGGAGTCCCAATCATCTTTGTATCACAGGAACTGGCACGTAATAGGAACTTGGTCAGTAGTGGTGGAATGAATAGATCTTCCTGTATTTTAATAATCACATCTACTGGCCAGGCACAGTGGCTCACACCTGTAATCCCAGCACTGCGGGAGGCCGAGGCGGGTGGATCACCTGAGGTCAGGAGTTCGAGACCAGCCCGGTCAACCTGGTGAAACCCCATCTCTACTAAAAATACAAAAATTAGCTGGGCGTAGCGGCAGGTGCCTGTAATCCCGGCTACTCGGGAGGTTGAGGCAAGAGAATCACTTGAACCCAGGAGGAGGTTGCAGTGAGCCCAGATCACGCCATTGTACTCCAGTCTGGGTGACAGAGTGAGACTCCATCTCGAAATAAATAAATAAATAAAATAATAATAATAATAATAACGGCCAGGCGCGGTGACTCACGCCTGTAATACCAGCACTTTGGTAGTCCAAGGCAGGTGGATTACGAGGTCAGGAGTTCAGGAGCAGCCTGGCCAAGATGGTGGAACCCCGTCTCTACTAAAAATACAAAAATTAGCCAGGTGTGCTGGCAGGTGCCTGTAATCCCAGCTACTCGGGAGGCTGATGAAGAGAATTGCTTGAGCCTGGGAGGCAGAGGTTGCAGTGAGCTGAATCATGCCACTGAACTCCAGCCTGGGCAATACAGCGAGACTCCGTCTCAAAAAAAAAAAAAAAATAGGCCAGGCGCAGTGGCTCACGCCTGTAATCTCAGCACTTTGAAAGGCCGAGGGGGCAGATCACGAGGTCAGGAGATTGAGACCATCCTGGCCAACACCGTGAAACCCCGTCTCTACTAAAAAAAAAATACCAAAAATGAGCCAGGCATGGTGGCGGGCACCTGTAGTCCCAGCTACATGGGAGGCTGAGGCAGGAGAATGGTGTGAACCCGGGAGGCAGAGCTTGCAGTGAGGCGAGATCGCGCCACTGCATTCCAGCCTGGGCGACAGAGCAAGACTCTGCCTCAAAAATAAATAAATAAATACACAATAATAACATCTACCATTTATTGCATGTTTGCCATCCTATGGTGACAATAACCCCGTGATGTGATGTCTAATCTCCTTCATATAGAAGAAGAATCAAAGACACAGAAAGGCAAAGTTTACAAGCCTAAGCCATATCAGACAATAAGAGATGGAGTAGATGACTAAAAAAAATAAATAAATAGAGCCGGGTGCTGTGGCTCACACCTGTGATCCCAGAAAGTTGGGTGGCTGAGGCGGCTGGATCACCTGAGGTCAGGAGTTTGGGACTAGCCTGGCCAACATGGTGAAACCTCATCTCTACAAAAAATACAAAAATTAGCCGGGCGTGGTGATGCACACCTGCAATCCCAGCTACTGAGGAGGCTGAGGCAGGAGAATCACTTGAACCCGGGAGGCGGAGGTTGCAGTGAACCAAGATCACGCCACTGCACTCCAGCCTGGGCAACAGAGTGAGACTCCGTCTCAAAAAAAAAAAAAAGGGAATGCCCAAAGTATCATTAGAAGTGAAAACAAGAAGAAAACGGAAAAGAAGGCCAAGAGCCCAAAACTTTTCAAACTTTACTGTCCTGTGATCTCTATTATTAGATCTCACTTTAGGTCTCGAGAGAAAACTGGCTCAGAGAGGTTAAGTGATTCCCAAGGACACTTGGGATGGGCCAGCCTCTGTTTCCAAGGGTCCAAGGAGAGACTTGCTTGAACACATCACCATCATCGCATTTTTTTTTTTTTTTTGAGATGGAGTCTCACTCTGTTGCCCAGGCTGGAGTGCAATGGCATGTTCTTGGCTCACTGCAACCTCTGCCTGCCGGGTTCAAGTGATTCTCCTGCCTCAGCCTCCTGAGTAGCTGGGATTACAGACGCATGCCACCACACCCTGCTATTTTTTTTTTTTGAGACGGAGTCTGGCTCTGTCACCCAGGTTGGAGTGCAGTGGTACCATCTTGGCTCACTGCAAGATCCACCTCCTGGGTTCACGCCATTCTTCTGCCTCAGCCTCCTGAGTAGCTGGGACTACAGGTGCCCGCCACCACGCCTGGCTAATTTTTTGTATTTTTAGTAGAGACGGGGTTTCACCGTGTTAACCAGGATGGTCTCGATCTCCTGACCTCATGATCTGCCCACCTCAGCCTCCCAAAGTGCTGGGATTACAGGCATGAGCCACGGCGCCCAGCCACACCCAGCCAATTTTTATATGTTTAGTAGAGACGGGGTTTCACCATGTTGGTCAGGCTGGTCTCAAACTCCTGACCTCATGATCCTCCCGCCTTGGCCTCCCAAACTGCTGGGATTACAGGCATAAGCCACCACACCTGGCCAATCATTGCATATTTTGTTCACCTTGCATTGCTCAAGTGGGAGTTTCAGTTTCCACTGGGAAGCTTTAACAGGAAATGGGTAAATCAAAATGGTGGAGATATTGGAACAGTCATATATTGCTGGTGGGATTGTAAAAAAGTGCAGCCACTTTGGAAAACACTGTGGCAGTTCCTGAAAATATTAAACATAGAGGTCAGTTGGGCGTGGTGGCTCATGCCTGTAATCCCAGCACTTGGGGAGGCCGAGGTGGGTGGATCACTTGAGGTCAGGAGTTCAAGACTAGCCTGGCCAACATTGTGAAATGCTGTCGCTACTAAAAATAGAAAAATTAGCCAGGCTTGGTGGTGCAACCTTGGTGGTGCTACTCGAGAGGCTGAGGTGGGAGGATCACCTGAACGCCGGATGTGGAGGTTGCAGTGAGCTGCGATCCTGCTGCTTCACTCCAGCCTGGGCAACAGAGCGAGACTCTCTCTAGAAACAACAACAACAACAACAACAAAAACTTAACATAGAGTTACCTTATCACCTAGAAGTTCTTTTTTTTTTTTTTTTTGAGACGGAGTTTTGCTCTTGTTGCCCAGGCTGCAGTGCAATGGCCTGATCTCGGCTCACTGCAACTGCTGCCTCCTGAGTTCAAGCGATTCTCTTGCCTCAGCCTCCCGAGTAGCTGGGATTACAGGCGCCCGCCATCATGCCCAGCTAATTTTTTATATTTTTAGTGGAGATAAGGTTTCACTATGTTGGCCAGACTGGTCTCGAACTACTAATCTCGGGTGATCCACCCACCTTGGCCTCAAAAGGCTGGGATTACAGGTGTGAGCCACCGTGCCCTGCTGACTTCTTTTTTTGAGACAGAGTGGGCTCTGTCGCTCAGGCTGGAGTGCAGTGGTGCAATCTTGGTTCACTGCAACCTCCGCCTCCAAGGTTCACGCCATTCTCCTGCCTCAGCCTCCGGAGTAGTTGGGACTACAGGTGCCCGCCACCACGTCTGTTCATGCCTGGCTAATTTTTGTATTTTTAGTAGAGATGGGGTTTCCCCATATTGGCCAGGCTGGTCTCAAACTCCTGACCTTGTGATCCTCCCACCATGGCCTCCCAAAGTGGTGGGATTACAGGCGTGAGCCACCACACCCGGCAGTGCCTACCTAACTTTTTCTGAGTTTTTCATAGAGACGAGGTTTCTCCATGTTAGCCAGGCTGGTCTCAAACTCTTCGCCCTCCCAAAGTGCTGGGAGTACAGGTGTGAACCACCCGCACTTGGCCTTATCACCTAGAAATTCCTACTCCTAGGTAGAAGAATCTACCAAAGAGAGATGAAACCATATGCCCACAAAAACTTGTATATAAATGTATATGAATGAATGTTCACAGCAGTGTTCTTCATAATAGTGAAAACAAGTAAAACAATGTTCATGAACTGAAGAATGGATAAACAAAATGTGTCATATCCATACAATGGAGTATTATTTGACAATAAAAAAGAATGAAGTGGGCCGGGCGCAGTGGCTCATGCCTGTAATCCCAGCACTTTGGGAGGCCGAGGCGGGCGGATCACGAGGTCAGGAGATCAAGACCATCCTGGCTAACACAGTGAAACCCCGTCTCTACTAAAAACAAGAAAAAAAATTAGCCAGGCATGGTGGCGGGCGCCTGTAGTCCCAGCTACTCAGGAGGCTGAGGCAGGAGAATGGCGGGAACCCGGGAGGCGGAGCTTGCAGTGAGCGGAGATCGCACCACTGCACTCCAGCCTGGGCGACAGAGCAAGACTCTGTCTCAAAAAAAAAAAAAAAAAAAAAGAATGAAGTGATTATACATGGTAATACATACATGAACCTTGAAAACATCATAGTAAGGGGAAGAAGTCAGGCTGGGTGCGATGGCTCAGGCCTGTAATTCTAGCACTTTGGGAAGCTGAGGCGGGCAGATCACCTGAGGTCAGGAGTTCAAGACCACCCTGGCCAACATGGTGAAATCCATCTCTACCATAAATACAAAAATTAGCCAGGCGTGGTGGTGCGTGCCTGTAGTTCCAACTACTCGGGAGGCTGAGGTACGAGCAGTGCTTGAACTGGGGAGGCAGAGATTGCAGTGAGCTGAGATTGTACCACTGCACTCCAGCCTGGGCAACACAGTGAGACACTGCCTCAAAAAAAAAAAAAAAAAAAAGTGGAAGAAGTCAGCCGCAAAACGCCATGTATTGTATAATTCTATTTATTTATTTATTTATTTACTTATTTATTTTTGAGATGGAGGAGTCTCCCTCTGTTGCCCAGGCTGGAGTGCAATGGTGCAATCTCAGCTCACTGCAACCTCCACCTCCCGGGTCCAAGCCATTCTCCTGCTTCAGCCTCATGAGTAGCTGGGATTACAGGCACTCACCACCATGTACAGCTAATTTTTGTAATTTTAGTAGAGACAGGGTTGTTGGCCAGGCTAGTCTCAAACTCCTGACTTCAGGTGATCCATCTGCCTCAGCCTCCCAAAGCGCTGGGACTACAGGCGTGAGCCACCGTGCCCGGCCTGAGCACAGCCTCATCTCAGTGTGGCCCAGCACAGCACCCACAGCCAAGCTTGGCATGTTTGACTTGGTGTGGGAGTGTCTCTCAGACTCTTTTCTTCAAGGTGGCACTTTTAACATTTGGCCTCATATTACTTCTGTGTGGCAAAGGATTTTACGATCATAATATAGCCCTTGCTGGGAGGTCAGGCCATGTGGTGTTAAATTCATTCCAAGATAGGGAAGCCAACATCCAAAGCTGTTTCAGCAGCCCAGCCCAGCTGGGTGCTAATGGAATCAGGGTGACATCACAGGATTTCAGCAATTTAGAGCAAATGCAATTTGACCCCCCAGTACAAAGCAGTTGGTATAGAAGGGTATGCATCCTGGGTCTGGTACCCAAATACCTGGGTTTGAATCTTAGTTCCACTACCTACTAGCTGAGTGAAAATTAAAGATTACATCTTTTAAAACTTAGCACAGTGGCCGGGCACAGTGGCTCACGCCTGTAATCCCAGCACTTTGGGAGGCTGAGGTGCGTGGATCATAAGGTCAGGAGATCAAGAACATCTTGGCCAACATGATGAAACCTCATCTGTACTAAAAATACAAAAATTAGTCGGGTGTAGTGGCATGCACCTGTAGTCCCAGCTACTCGGGAGGTTGAGGCAGGAGAATGGCGTGAACCTGGGAGGCAGAGGTTGCAGTGAGCCAAGGTTGCACCACTGCACTCTAGCCTGGGCTACAAAGGCAAAACTCCATCTCAAAAAAACAAAACAAAACAAAACCCCTAGCACAAAATCAGGGCCATACATACAGATATTATTGGGGTGGGGTGGGGGGGCGTTGTTTGGTTGGTTTTTTTGGTTTTGCAACGGGGTCTCCCTCTGTCACCCAGGCTGGAGTGCAGTGGTGTGATCACAGCTCCCTGCAGCCTCAACCTCCTGGGCTCAAGCAATCTTCCCACCTCATCTTCTTGAGTAGCTGGGACAACAGGTGCATGTCACCACGCCCAGCTTACTTTATTTTATTGTTATAGTGACAGGGTCTCCCTGTGTTGCTCAGGCTGGGTCGTGTTTTATTGTTGGGTAGAAAAGAGGGCTGGACTGGGGTCACAGCTTTGCTGTTTCCTTGCTGTGTGATCTTAAACTAGTCATTTCTCATCTCTGGGCCTGTTTCCTTATCAGTCAAAAGACAATAATGTGATAGGCGCCATCTAACTAACAAGGTTGGTTTGATGAGGCTTATCTGGCAAAATGTGTGGGGAAAACACTAGAGAAACTCAAGAGGCCTACACGGTTATGTTGGGCAACGTGGAAAGAGAGTGACTTGCAAGATTCTGGAGATGAGAGAAGGCTCTGAGCAATGCTGAGGTTCCCGACAGAGGGGCGAAGACCCCAGAGGCAGAGTGATTGAGGAAGCACTGCTCTTGCCCAAGAGAAACCCCTCCACCTCGAAGTCATTCAACCAAAGGAAATGGAGACAAAACCGCAAAGCACCGTTGGGCAAGACAGGGAGGTGCCAGCAAGTGGGGCAAGAGGCTCACAGCTGAGTGCCTCCTGGTAAACAGGCTGCAAAGGGGTCATGCTGCTGGAGGTAAGATGCAGGGGATAGAGGTAACCCTACTGTCATTGATGATGCCCAGGTTTAAGGTGGCTCCCAGGGGGCTGGGGGTTCCTACTGTGCTTACAGTCCCTTCCTCCTTCAGTGGCTTCCCATGGTCTTCAAGGACAATAGCAGCTAACATTTATATAGCACCTAGGATGTCCCAGGCACTTTCTGAAAACAATTCCATCTATTCACTCCTGTAATCCTTGCAACAACCCTATGAGGTAGGACTTAGATTCTCCACGCTACAAATGAGGTCACTGACACACAGAGAGGCTGAGTGACTTGCACAAGATCACAGAGCTTGTAAGTGGTAGACCCAGGCTTCAAGCCAAGGCCATCTGGCTCCAGGATGCACTTTTTTATTTTTTGAGATAGAATCTCATTCTGTTGCCCAGGCTGCAGTGCATGATCTCAGCTCACTGCAACCTCCACCTCCTGGGCTCCAGCAATTCTCCCACCTCAGCCTCCCAAGTAGTTGAGATTACAAGCGCCCACTGCCACACCTGGCTAATTTTTGTTTTTTTGTTTTTTGTTTTTTTGAGACAGAGTCTTGCTCTATCGCCCAGGCTGGAGTGCAGTGGCGCGAACTCGGCTCACTGCAAGCGCCGCCTCCTGGGTTCAGGCCATTCTCCTGCCTCAGCCTCCCAAGTAGCTGGGACTACAGGCGCCTGCCACCACGCCCGGCTAATTTTTTTGTATTTTTAGTAGAGACGGGGTTTCACCGTGCTAACCAGGATGGTCTCGATCTCCTGACCTCACGATCCACCCGCCTCGGCCTCCCGAAGTGCTGGGATTACAGGCATGAGCCACCACGCCCGGCCAATTTTTGTTTTTTTAGTAGAGACAAGGTTTCACTATGTTGGCCAGGCTGGTTCTGAACTCCTGACCTGCGGTAATCTACCCACCTCGGCTTCCCAAAGTGCTGGAATTATAGGCCTGAGCCACTGCACCCAGTTCCCAGGGCCCACTTTCTTAGCAACTCCTCTGCTTTTTAGCCTTGAGATGGGGATGACTGGCCTGACAGCCAAGTAGCAAAGGGATTAGGGCTAGGTGTGGTTTTTAGGACCTTAATAATAATAATAATAGTCATAGACATAAGAACTACTAATCCAGCTGTCCTTGTTGATGGCATCAGTCCAGCATGGGCACTGGAGGTCTGAGGGCTCAGGGCCACCAGCTATTCCCTGTGTGCAGACTAATTAGTTACATTCCAATAGCAACCCTGAGGGCAAACCACTCATGCCAGACTCTGTAGTGGGTGCTTTACCCATAGCAGTGTCAAAAACAGCATTTTGGCTGGGCATGGTAGCTCATGCCTGTGATCCCAGCACTTTAGGAGGCTGAGGCTGGCAGATTACTTGAGGTCAGGAGTTCAAGACCAGCCTGGCAAATGTGGTAAAACCCATCTCTACCAAAAGTACAAAAATTAGCCGGGCGTGGTGGTGCACACCTGTAATCCCAACACTTTGAGAGGCTGAGGCAGTCAGATCACCTGAGGTCAGGAATTTGAGACCAGCCTGGCCAACATGGTGAAACCCTGTCTTTACTAAAAGTACAAAAATTAGCTGGGCATGGTAGTCTGTGCCTCTAATCCCAGCTACTCAGGAGGTTGAGGCACAAGAATCACTTGAACCTAGAGGAGGCAGAGGCTGCAGTGAGCCAAGATCATGCCACTGCACTCCAGCCTGGGTGACAGAGTGAGACTCTGCCTCAAATAATAATAATAATAATAATAATAATAATAATAATGGGCTGGGCATAGTGGCTCATGCCTATAATCCCAGCAGTTCGGGAGGCAGAGGCGGGCAGATCATCTGAGGTCAGGAGTTCGAGACGACCAGCCTGACAAACATGGTGAAACCCCATCTCTACTAAAAATACAAAAATTAGCCAGGCATGGTGGCGCATGCCTGTAATTGCAGTTACTTGGGAGGCTGAGGCAGGAAAATTGCTTGAACCTGAGAGGTGGAGGTTGCAGTGAGCTGGGATCGTGCCACTGTACTCTAGCCTGGGCAACAAGAGTGAAACTCTGTCTCAAAAAAGAAAGAAAAAGAGAGAGAGAGAAAGGGAGGGAAGGAAGGAAGGAAGGAAGGAAGGAAGGAAGGAGGGAAGAGAAAGAAAGGGTGGCTCTTAATATCATTGTCCCTACAACACACCAGCAAGCTGGGCTTTATAACCCTACTAAAAGGGTAGAAACTGAGATTCACAGAAATGAAGTGGTTCCTAAAGTCACAATGACAGGGACCAAAACTGGGATCAGAACCCACAGCCAGGTTCTCTTCCCTGCAATCCCCCGCTGCCTCCCTAGAGAACTCTAGCTCACTGGATGTGGCTTGTAAACCTTTTGCTAACTGGTTACAGTTCAGTCACCTGGGTAGAGGCCAGGCTGGCCACTCTAAGAGAATCTAAGACGTCTGGACCAGTGTCCATCTCCTCTCCCCTCCTCCACTGTCCAATTTAATTTCATGTCCATTTTCTGGACACTGAGTAGGCACATGGCTATTCCTTCTGCTCTCCCTCAAGCAGGAGCACAGTTGTCCCAGATACTACATGGCACCCTCCCTTATTTCACTGAGGACACTCTTAAAATGCCACCTCCGGCTGGGCGCGGTGGCTCAAGCCTGTAATCCCAGCACTTTGGGAGGCCGAGACAGGCGGATCACGAGGTCAGGAGATCAAGACCATCCTGGCTAACACGGTGAAACCCCGTCTCTATTAAAAAATACAAAAAACTAGCCTGGTGGCGGGCGCCTGTGGTCCCAGCTACTCAGGAGGCTGAGGCAGGAGAATGGCGTAAACCTGGGAGGCGGAGCTTGCAGTGAGCTGAGATCCGGCCACTGCACTCCAGCCCGGGCGACAGAGCGAGACTCCGTCTCAAAAAAAAAAAAGCCACCTCCACAAAGACGCCATCGCTAAAGCCCTATTCCAAACGAAAACCAATGTCACTCTCTAGAGCTGTCCCCTTCCACTGTTTTTCTTCTTCTTCTTCTTTTTTTTTTTTTTGGTTGTTGTTGTTTGTTTTGTTTTGTTTTTTTCAGTTGGAGTCTCACTCTTGTTGCCCAGGCTAGAGTGCAGTGGCGAGATCTTGGCTCACTACAACCTCTGCCTCCCGGGTCCAGGCAATTCTCCTGCCTCAACCTGAGTAGCTGGGATTACAGGCGCCTGCCACCAGGCCTGGCTAATTTTTGTATTTTTAGTAAAGACAAAGTTTCACCATGTTGGCCAGGCTGGTCTCAAATTCCTGACCTCAGGTGATCTGCCTCCTCAGTGTCCCAAAGTGCTGGGATTACATGTGTGAGCCAATGCACCCAGCCCCTTCCCCTGCTTTAGTTTTCTTCATGTCCTTGCCACGGCCTGACAAATTGCACACTGTGTTGCTTTATCCATTTACTCTTTGTCTTCACTAAAACATAAACTCCAGGAGGGCAGGAACTTTTAGGGTTAGTCCCCTGCCCTATCTCCAGTGCCTAGAACAGCCCTGCATTTAATAAATGTTTGTTAATGGGCTGGGCGTGGTGGCTCATGCCTGTAATCCCAGCACTTTGGGAGGCCGAGGCGGGTGGATCACGAAGTCAGGAGATCGAGACCATCTTGGCTAACATAGTGAAACCCCATCTCTACTAAAAATTAAAAAAAAAAAAAATTTTTTTTGAATTTAAAAATGTTTGTTGAATCAATAAATGACACTGAGCCAAGGCTATGAAGTTGTGCTGATGAACCATCTGGGACCATAGGGGACTGTGTTGGTGACATTCTAAGAAGTACTCTTACACAAGAACAAATTAATTGTCCTGTGGAAGTACAGGGAAGGCAGAGATCACTTCTGACCTCCAGGCAGGGATGAGGAGGCCTCTGAGTGATCCCTTTAGGCTGGGTGAAACTTCAAAGGTGGCACTGTAATGAGAGAGAGAATCTCATGTGGAAGGAATGCAGGGGCAGTCAAGGGCAAAGCTGTTTCCAGGGGCAGGAAACCGGGTTAGGGAGACAAATCCATGTGGCTTTGGGTTTAGGGTTGATGAGCAGGTGAGAAGGAGGCTAGGGCAGGTTGCAGAGGGCTTTGAATGCTAGGCTGTTGGGAGTTTACAAGTCTCTGATAGTGTCCTAAGAAGAGCAATCTGTATCTATATCATTAATATCTCTAGCTATCCATAGACACATATGAATATATGCACACGTGTGTTTATTTATCTATTTATTTGAGATAGGGTCTCACTCTATTGCCCAGGCTGGAGTGCAGTGGTGCAATCTCAGCTCAGTGCAACCTCTGCCTCCCAAGTTCAAGCGATTCTCTTGCCTCAGCCGCCCAAGCAGCTGGGATCAGAGGCGCGCGCCACCACACCTGGCTAATTTTTTTTAGTAGAGACGGGGGTTCGCCATGTTGGCCAGGCTGGTCTCGAACTCCTGGCCTCAAGTGATCCGCCAGCCTCGGCCTCCCAGAGTGCTGGGATTACAGGCGTGAGCCACCGCGCCCGGCCTTTTTTATTTATTTATTTATTTATTTATTTATTTATTTATTTATTTTGAGAGGGAATGTCGTGCTGTCGCCCAGGCTGGTGTGCAGTGGCCGGATTTCGGCTCACTGCAAGCTCCGCCTCCTGGGTTTACGCCATTCTCCTGCCTCAGCCTCCCAAGTAGCTGGGAGGCTACTCCCCGCTACTTCGCGCGGCAATTTTTTTTTTTGGATTTTTTAGTGGAGACGGGGTTTCACCGTGTTAGCCAGGATGGTCTCGATCTCCTGACCTCGTGATCCGCCCATCTCGGCCTCCCAAAGTGCTGGGATTACAGGCTTGAGCCACCGCGCCCAGCCTGCGCCCGGCCTTTTAATGTATAATACCCTTTTAATAGGCTCCCAAGACTCAGTTTGGGCATAAAAGGTTTTACAATGAAAATCTCCTTTTCACTTGTATTCCCACGGCCCCCGCCAGGGAAATTTGCCCACCCAGAGAAGTAACCAACGTCGTTATGTTTTGTGTCCTGCTCCAGCCGATTCATGTTTACAGCGAGTCCCTCACATCCGCCGTTTCAGGTTACACGGGCCGTGCGGCGGAGAGCGCAGCGGCGAAGTAGTTTCAGGACCCTGCCCAGCCCCACTCGCGGCAGCCAAGTAGCCCCTCCACCCTTCCTGCCCGGAAGTCCTGCTCGCTCCACCCAAGGACAGGTGGGTTCGCCAGGGCACGCCCACTTCCGTCTCATTAGCCTATCGAATACGTTATGCAAATTGACACACGTTCACGCAACTCACGACAACCAATGGTTGCGGAGGCGCCGCAGGTCGCCCAGGTTCCAGTTCTCAAGATGCTCGGGGTGGTCTGCTACGTTTCTAATGCGGCAGGAAGAACCGAAATTGCAGGAGCCCTAGAAACAAGCAGCCATCAAGACTGCTGAAGCGAGGCCTGAGGCCCTGTAGTCACACAGGCTTAGGCTTCACGGAAACTGGAGGCCATGTCGCCTGATCCCCGGCTGACCCCTTCCCTCCCTCCGCGTAATTCCTGCCAAGCGCCAGGTGCCCGGTGCCCACATAGTCTCCGTGAACACGGAAATCACTGCAGATGTAGCCACGCTACTCTGAGTTAAGGACGCGGCGTCCGCAGGAGAGCCAAGGCTTCGCTGCTGGGGGTCAGAGCCTCTCAGAGAACAACAGGCAAATTCAAGTTCTGTCTCCACCACTTGTTAGCTATGCGACTTTGGGCAATCCGCGTCACCTTTCTAAGCCTCATTTTCCTTATCTGGAAAATGGGAATAATAACACTGCCTCCCAGCTACTATATGGCTAGTCAAATGGAAAGCAAGACGGTCTTTGCCAGCCGTTGTGCTTGGTGGTTAAGAGTATCACTTGGGTTAGACAGATTTGAATTCAAATCCTGCTTTTCCCAGTTACATGTGTTCCAACCTTAGGCAAATCACTGACTTTATCCTCTGATTCTCACTTTCTTCAACTGTAAAGAATTCCATGGGCTGTTGTTAGGATTAAATGAGTTAAGGTTTATTGATTGAGATACGATCTCTGTCACCCAGGCTGGAGTGCAGTGGCACAAACACAGTTCACTGCAGCCCCAACCTCCCAAGCTCAAGCGATCCTCCTGCCTCAGCCTCCCAAGAAGCTGGAACTACAGGCATGCACCACCACACCTGGTTAATTTTTTTCTTATTTTTGTAGAAATGGGGTCTTACTGTGTTGCCCAGACTGGTCTTGAACTCCTGGGTTGAAGCAATCCTCCCACCTGAGCCCCACAAAGTACTGGGATTACAAGTGTGAGTCACTGTGCCCAGCCCGAGTTTCAAGGCACTTGGCACAGAGCCAGGCCACGGGTGGTGGCAGAACCGTGGCACCTCCTGGAACCTGGTTTAATCTCATCAGCTGTCTTCTGGATACGATAATGTTTGCCCTGCCTGCCACATAGGATTGTCATGAGTCGTAAATGACTTATGACACGTTTATAAACAGAAAAATATTATACCAATGTTAGTTAGTGGTATGGTGAGGCAGCCAGCACACTGGAAAAAGCATGAGCTTGGCCCTGGCTGGGCCTTTTATTTACTGTGTGACCTTGGACGGATGATTTCACCTGCTGAATTTTTATCATGAGAATATATTCTTTTTTACCTAGCCTGAGCAACAAAGCAAGACTTTGTCTCTACCAAAAAATTTTTTAAAAATTAGCTGGGCATGGTGACATGCACCTGTACTCCCAGGTACTCGGGAGGCTGAGGTGGGAGGATCACTTGAGCCCGGGAGTTGGAGGCTGCAGTGAGCTATAATCACACCCCTGCACACCAGTCTGAGTGAGAGTGAGACCTTGTCTCAAAATACATATATATGTATACACACACACATCACATATATACATACATATATATTCTTTTTAGAGATATTAAATTTATTTATTTATTTATTTTTTATTTTATTTTATTTTATTTTTTTGAGACGGAGTCTCGCTCTGCCGCCCAGGCTGGAGTGCAGTGGCCAGATCTCAGCTCACTGCAAGCTCCGCCTCCCGGGTTGACGCCATTCTCCTGCCTCAGCCTCCTGAGTAGCTGGGACTATAGGCGCCCGCCACGTCGCCTGGCTAGTTTTTTGTATTTTTTAGTAGAGACGGGGTTTCACGGTGTTAGCCAAGATGGTCTCGATCTCCTGACCTCGTGATCCGCCCGTCTCGGCCTCCCAAAGTGCTGGGATTACAGGCTTGAGCCACCGCACCCGGCGAGATATTAAATTTAAATTTAAATATAATACATTATTTACAACATAATAAGTAATAAAAGGCTGGGCACAGTTGCTCACAGCTGTAATCCCAGCACTTTGAGAGGCTGAGGTGGTCAGATCACACCTCAGTGTTGGCCAGGAGATCAAGACCATCCTGGCCAACAGGGTGAAACCCTGTCTCTACTAAAAATACAGAAATTAGCCAGGCATGGTGGTGCGCGCCTATAGTCCCAACTACTCGGGAGGCTGAGGCAGGGGGAATCGCTTGAACCCAGGAGGCGGAGGTTGCAGTGAGCTGAGATCTTGCCACCACACTCCAGCCTGGTGACAGTGGAAGACTCCATCTCAAAAAAAAAAAAGTAATAAAAATATATAATCTGAAATTATTTTTCAACTTCATAGGTCGAGGCCTCCTCCCCTGGGGTAAGGAGAAGTCTAAATGCAAAGTTTACCCTGTTGCCTACATGCTAGAATTTACCATGGAAAACCAGAGTCACGGTTTTTCCTAAGATCAATGGGGAAAATGTCCAAACCCTAACAACGGTCACCTCTGAATGGAGTGGCCACTCATTGCTGTCACCATTCTCAAAGCCGCTCTGAAGTCATGGTCTATGGAGGGAAATGACCTGGGTTTGGAAGCCCTCGGGCTGGAGTTCCCTCAGCATCAGAGGCATCTAGGGACTCTGGGTGAGTCACTCCTCCCCAATGGACTTGCCCTTCAACCTTGATGAGGATGAACACCTCATTAAGGAACAATAGCTCTCCCCTCACCTTAATGCCTTACATGGGGATGCAGTAGCGCTGGGTCATCCTGCCAATCCATTGTGAGACTTCTCCAGCTGTCCTAGGATGCCTCTGGCCTTGGACAGCCTTCCTGTTCTTCCTCCTCTGGGGCCCACAGTCTTGATGAGTGTGGCTTATTGGACCCCCAGCATTCTTCAGTGCAGACTCTCATCCAGCTGGAGAAAGGAGGGGTGGGAGAATGCCAAGGCCCAAGCCCACTTTCTCTGCTGTGCCCACTGTCACATCTTCGCTGTGTGTGGTAAGTGCTCCTGCAGTACAGGGCCTGCTGTACAAATCGTTCATCAAGGCAGGAGAGAGAGAGACTGACATCTGGGGTATAGGCTTTTAACTACCTCATTCTGGAAGTGACATATGTCACTTTCACTGCCATATCATTGGCCAGACCTAGCCACAGGCCCACCCAAAGGCAAGGATACAGGGGCCAGGCGCGGTGCCTCATGCCTATAATCCCAGCACTTTCGGAGGCAGAGGCTAGCGGATCACCTGAGGTCAGAAGTTCGAAACCAGCCTGGCCAACATGGCGAAAACCCATCTCTACTAAATATACAAAAGTCAACCAGGGTGGCAGCAGGCGCCTGTAATCCCAGCCACTTGGGAGGCTGAGGCAGGAGAATCACTTCAACCCAGCAGGTGGAGGTTGCAGTGAGTCGAGATTGCACCATTGCACTCCAGCCCAGGCAACAAAAGCGAGACTCCATCTCAAAAAAAGAAAAGAAAAAAAAAAGAGAGAAAAGGCCAGGCCCGGTGGTTTATGCCTATAATCCCAGCACTTTGGGAGTCCAAGGCAGGCAGATTACAAGGTCAAGAGATCGAGACCATCCTGGCCAACATCGTGAAACCCCACCTCTACTAAAAATACAAAAATTAGCTGGGCGTGGTGGCATGTGCCTGTAGTCCCAGCTACCTGGGAGGCTGAGGCAGGAGAATCACTTGAACCTGAGAAGGGGAGGTTGCAGTGAGCCGAGATCATGCCATTGCACTGTAGCCTGGTGACAGAGTGAGACTCTGTTTCAAAAAAAAAACACACAGCTAGGCGCAGTGGCTCATGCCTGTAATCCCAGCACTTTGGGAGGCTGAGGCAGATGGATCACGATGTCAGGAGATTGAGACCATCCTGGCTAACACAGTGAAACCCCGTCTCTACTAAAAATACAAATAATTAGCTGGGCGTGGTGGCGGGCGCCTGTAGTCCCAGCTACTACTCGGGAGGCTGAGGCAGGAGAATGGTGTGAACCCGGGAGGTGGAGCTTGCAGTGAGCCAAGATCACGCCACTGCACTCCAGCCTGGGCGACTGAGTGAGACTCCATCTCAAAAAAAAAAAAGAAAAAAAAGAAAAAAAAGCAAAGATATAGGGCAGGGGTGGGCATTTTGTGAGCACTGTTGTCTGGTTGTCTCAATTGAGATCTTTTTTCTTTTTTTTTTGAGATGAAGTCTCGCTTTGTTGCCCAGGCTGGAGTGCAGTGGCGCGATCTCAGCTCACTGCAAGCTCCACCTCCTTAGTTAAGTGATCCTCTTGTCTCAGCCTCCTAAGTAGCTGGGATTACAGGCATGTACCACCACACTCGGTGAATTTTTTTTATTTTTAGTAGAGACAGGGTTTTGCCATGATAGCCATGGTTGAACATCTCAAACTTCTGACCTCAAGTGATCCACCCACCTCGGCCTCCCAAAGTGTTGGGATTACAGGTGTGAGCCACTGCACCCGGCCAATAGTCAGGATCTTTCTGCTGAGCCTTTCAGCCAACATTAATTGACTCCAGAATTAGAGGCCATTAGAGTGGGAGGGACGTTGGGAACCATCTCAGCCAGTGAACTCCAAAATTAAAATCACATCAGGCTGGGCACGGTGGCTTATGCCTGTAATGCCAGCACTTTGGGAGGCCGAAGTGGGCAGATCACCCGAGGTCAGGAGTTTGAAACCAGCCTGGCCAACATGGTGAAACCCTGTCTCTACTAAAAATATAAAAAATTAGCTGGGCATGGTGGCAGGCGCCTGTAATCCCAGTTACTTGGGAGCTGAGGCAGGAGAATCGCTTGTGTCTGGGAAGCAGAGGTTGCAGTGAGCTGAGATCATGCCACTGCACTCCAGCTTGGGCGACAGAGTGATAATCTTAAAAAAAAAAGAAAAAAAAAACCACAACAACAACACATCAGAATCCTCTGGGGTTGTTGTCAAAAATACAGAGTCTTGGTCCTACCCCAGACCAGCTGAATGAAAATGTCTAGGATGGGACCAGGGAATTAACTTTTTTTTTTTTTTTTTTTTTTTTTTGAGGCAGAGTCTCGCTCTGTCGCCCAGACTGGAGTGCAGTGGCGCAATCTCGGCTCACTGCAAGCTCCGCCTCCCGGGTTCACGCCATTCTCCTGCCTCAGCCTCCCGAGTAGCTGGGACTACAGGCGCCCGCCACCTCGCCCGGCTAGTTTTTTTTTGTATTTTTAGTAGAGACGGGGTTTCACCGTGTTAGCCAGGATGGTCTCGATCTCCTGACCTCGTGATCCGCCCGTCTCGGCCTCCCAAAGTGCTGGGATTACAGGCTTGAGCCACCGCGCCCGGCCTTTTTTTTTTTTTCTTTTGGTAGAGGAGAGGTCTCACTATGTTGCCGAGGCTGGTCTTGAACTCCCAGGCTTGAGGGATCCTCCTGCATGGGCCTCCCAGAGTGCTAGGATTACAGATGTGAGCCACCACACCTGGCTGAATTTACATTTTTAAAAGCTCACCAGGTGATTTTAGCAACAGTTTGGTTTGGGATCCATTGACAGAGTCAAACCATCCTTTACAGATGAGAAAACCAAAGCTCAGAAAGGGTCAGTGACTTCCTCAAAGCCACGACGAGAGTAAATGATGGATCTTGGATCACAATTCCAGCTTCCTGGCCTGGGCTTATAACACCTGTAGCTGTCACCTGTTGCCTCTGCCCACCCAGTGTCATACCCGTCTCCTGACAACAGCATGTCCACTTTCCCTTTGGGAAGTCACCAGCCTCCCATTCTCAACCCTCATGAGTGAGTCAAGTTGGCGTGATCCTTTTTCTCGAGTCTGGAGTGGGCACATGACTTTGACCTAACCAATCAGGATCCCGGGAATATGTTCCAGGATGGTCTTGAGATTAAATCCAGAGATAGAAGTAGCCCCAGGCTGTTTACTGGAACAAGTTAAAGAAGCTCTCTTTCTTTCTTTTTTTTTTTTTTTTTTTTTTGAGACAGAGTTTCACTCTTGTTGCCCAGGCTGGAGTGCAATTGTGTGATCCCTGCTCACCACAACCTCTGCCTCCCGGGTTCAAGCGATTCTCTTGCCTCAGCTTCCCAAGTAGCCGGGATTACAGGCATGCACCACCACACCCGGCTAATTGTGTATTTTTAGTAGAGACGGGGTTTCTCCATGTTGGTCAGGCTGGTCTCAAACTCCCGACCTCAGGTGATCCACCCTCCTCGGCCTCCCAAAGTGCTAGGATTATAGGTGTGAGCCACCGTGCCTGGTCTTTTTTCTTTTTGTTCTTTTTCTTTTTCTTTTTTTTTTTGTTTTTGAGACGGAGTCTTGCACTGTTGCCTGGGCTGGAGTGCAGTGGCGTGATCTTGGCTCACTGCAAACTGCGCCTCCCAGGTTCAAGCGGTTCTCCTGCCTCAGCCTCCCGAGTAGCTGGGATTACAGGCACCGGTCAGCAAGCACAGCTAATTTTTTTGTATTTTTAGTAGAGATGGGGTTTTGCTGTGTTGACCAGGCTGATCTTGAACTCCTGACCTCGTGATTCGCTCACCTTGGCCTCCCAAAGTGCTACGATTACAGACGTGAGCCACCGTGCCTGGCCAAGATTTCTTCTTTTTCTTTTTGAGATGGAGCCTTGCTCTGTCACCTAGGCTGGAGTGCAATGGCGCGATCTCAGCCTCACTGCAACCTCTGCCTCCTGGGTTCAAGCAATTCTTTCATCTCAGGCTCCCGAGTAGCTGGGATTACAGGCACCCACCATCAAGCCCAGTTAATTTCTGTATTTTTGTAGAGATGGGGTTTCACTATGTTGGCCAGGCTGGTCTTGAACTCCTGACCTCAGGTGATCTGCCCACCTCGGCCTCCCAAAGTACTGGGATTACAGGAGTGAGCCACCTCACCTGGCCAGAAGCTCTCTTTCTCCTAAGGTTGCTAATTGGCCCAATGTGAGCCTGGTTGGAGCAGCTGGTGGTCTTTGCCGTCATGTTGAGAGAGTCTGCCTGAAAATAAACCCTGCACAGAGGAGAGCAGGGCTGAGGGACAGAGTCCTGACAGTATCATCTGGACTCCTGCACCCAGCTCCACCTGGACTTTATTTGTTATTATTTATTGCCAATCAATACATTCCCTTTCAGTTCCCCCATGTTGGGGTTTTGCCCTTGCAACATCAAACAGCTGGAGAGTGCTGGGGTTCAGAACAGCACCGGTCAGACACCAAGTGTCCATTGAGGGGCTGCGGGAAAAAATTGAGTGCAAAATGCTGATTCTGCCTTTCACAAGCCAGGGACACAGGCAGCAAGGGGTGCCTAGGACAATGTTCTAGAACAGCATCGTAGACATCCGGGCTCTCATTTGATCTCCTCCCCAAAAAATAAGCAGAGGAAGCATAATCATCTCGGAATGATGAGGAATCCATGGCTCAGAGAGATGAGGTCACTTGCCCAAGGCCGCACAGGAAGTGGCAGAGCTGAGATTTAGCCCAGGTGTTTTCAAGTCTCAGCCAGGATGCTTGGTGTTCCTTTGGTCACTCCCTGTGGGGCTGGGTTCTGCCCGGAATCACAGCCAATGTCTGCTGAGTGCCTGCCATGTGCCGGGAACTACTGTAAGCACTTTACATGTTTTTTGTTTGTTTGTTTTGTTTTTTTGAGACAGAGTCTCACTCTGTTGCCCAGGCTGGAGTACAATGGCACGATCTCGGCTCACTGCAACCTCTGTCTCCCTGATTCAAGCAGTTCTCCTGTCTCAGCCTCCCCAGTAGCTGGAATTATAGGCACCCACCACCATGCCCCACTAATTTTTGTATTTTTAGTAGAGGCGGAGTTTCACCATGCTGCCCAGGCTGAGGCAGGAGAATAGCTTGAACCCAGGAGGTGGAGGTTGCAGTGAGCCGAGATGATACCACTGCGCTTCAGCCTGGGCCACAGAGTGAGTCTCTGTCTCAAAAAAAAAAGAAAAAGGAAGAACAGAAGAAAAGGGCACCCCACATATATCCATTCCTCTCTTCCTCCATTAAACCGGAGCCAGGGGCTGGGGCTGGGTGTGTGTGCTCCTCCCTTCCCAGGCTCTTGCTGGTTTTCAAAGGACCAGAGAAATGTCTCGAAGACTGCCGCTTCAGTCCATGTGACCAGGATGAAAGTCATTAACAAAAGGCCAATGTTTGGGGAAGAGCCTTTGCCCTCCTTTCAGGGCCTCAGCTGGGGGTCAGGGAGATAAGGCAGGAGCAAAAATAAAACTGAAAATGTGTTTACTCTGAGATGAAAATGCATTGCTAAATGCTAACCGCAAGGACTTGTATACAAAAACCACATGTCTGGGGGTGTTCTGGAATGTCACAAACTGCAATGGCAAGAAAAGGCAGCAGGCAGGACCAGGACTCCGCTCCATGGGAGCCCCCCCTGGTGCCCTGGCTCTGTCACCTCCTAGAGTCTGTGATCTTTCAAACCAGACCTCAGCCTGAGCAGCCCACTCAGCCACGTGAGCCACCATGCCCAGCCTTATTTATTTATTTATTTATTTATTTTGAAACAGAGTCTCGCTCTGTCGCCCGGGCTGGAGTGCAGTGGCCGGATCTCAGCTCACTGCAAGCTCCACCTCCCGGGTTTACGCCATTCTCCTGCCTCAGCCTCCCGAGTAGCTGGGACTACAGGCGCCTGCCACCTCGCCTGGCTAGTTTTTTGTATTTTTTTAGTAGAGACGGGGTTTCACCGTGTTAGCCAGGATGGTCTCGATCTCCTGACCTCGTGATCTGCCCGTCTCGGCCTCCCAAAGTGCTGGGATTACAGGCTTGAGCCACCGCGCCCGGCCCTTCTTTCATTTTTAGAACAGAGGCCAGCAGGCCAGGTGCTGTGATTCACGCCTGTAATCCCAGCAGTTTGGGAGGTTGAGGCAGGTGGATCACCTGAGGTCAGGAGTTCCACACCAGCCTGGCCAAGATGGTGAAACCCCATCTCTACTAAAAATACAAAAAATGGCCGGGCGCGGTGGCTCAAGCCTGTAATCCCAGCACTTTGGGAGGCCGAGATGGGCGGATCACGAGGTCAGGAGATCGAGACCATCCTGGCTAACACAGTGAAACCCCGTCTCTACTAAAAAATACAAAAAACTAGCCGGGCGAGGTGGCGGGCGCCTGTAGTCCCAGCTACTCGGAGGCTGAGGCAGGAGAATGGCGTGAACCCGGGAGGCGGAGCTTGCAGTGAGCTGAGATCCGGCCACTGCACTCCAGCCTGGGCGACAGAGCGAGACTCCGTCTCAAAAAAAAAAAAAAAAAAAAAAAAAAAAATTAGCTGGGCGTGGTGGCAGGTACTTGTAATCCCAGCTACTCAGGAGGCTGAGGCAGGAGAATGGCTTGAACCCGGGAGGCAGAGATTGCAGTGAGCCGAGATCGTGCCACTGCACTCCAGCCTGGGCGACAGAGTGAGACTCCGCCTCAAAAAAAAAAAAATTAGCCAGGTGTGGTGGCGGGCGCCTGTAATCTCAGCTACTCCAGAGTCTGGGGGCGGAGAATTGCTTGAACCCGAGAGGCAGAGATTGCAGTGAGCCGAGATCGCGCCATTGCACTCCAGCCTGGGCAACAGAGCAATACTCCATCTCAAAAAAAAAAAAAAAAAAAAGATCGGGTGCGGTGGCTCAGGCCTGTAATCCCAGCACTTTGGGAGGCTGAGACAGGCGGATCATGAGGTCAGGAGATGGAGACCATCCTGGCTAACACGGTGAAACCCCGCCTCTACTAAAAATACAAAAAATTAGCCGGGCGCAGTGGCGGGTGCCTGTAGTCCCAGCTACACAGGAGGCTGAGGCAGGAGAATGGCGTGAACCCGGGAGGCGGAGCTTGCAGTGAGCCGAGATCGCACCACTGTACTCCAGCCTGGGCGACAGAGCGAGACTCCGTCTCAAGAAAAAAGAACAAAACAAAACATGAATGAGTTACTCTTGTGAGCAGCCCTCTCGAGCTAGAGTTTGACTCTTGGGAGATGAGATGTCACTGTGACTGAGCAAACAGGAATAGCTGTTCCACTAAAGTCTCACAAAGCCCCTGGCTGGAGGAATTTCTCTAGAAGCTCCCAGGAGCAGCTGAGGAAACATGAAGGGGTGGACATTTCCACAAGCCAAAGAAAAGTCCTTTGGTTTCAGAGACCGGTGTCTGTGTTCTTCTAGAAAACATGGGCTCTGCTGAAATCAGGGAAGACTCTGACAGGAGCCACCAGGCAGAATCCTCCAGACAGACTAGAATGAGTACAAAGGAGAACAGAACAGCTGTCGCTGGGTGGTTGGACTGAACAGACCTTTCTCACGTGTTGTTACTGTTTTTATTTTTATTTATTTATTTGGAGAGAGTCTTGCTCTGTTGCCCAGGCTATAGTGCAGTGGTGAGAACTTGGTTCACTGCAACCTCCACCTCCTGAGTTCAAGCTATTCTCCTGCCTCAGCTTCCTGCGTAGCTGGGATTACAGGAGTGAGTTACCATATCTGGCTAATTTTTGTATTTTCAGCAGAGACGGAGTTTCAGCATGTTGGCCAGGCAGGTCTCAAGCTTCTGGCCTCAAGGGATCCACCCGCCTCAGGCTCCCACAGTGCTGGAATTATAGGCATGAGCCACCACACCCAGCCTGTTATTATTATTATTATTTTTAATTTGAGATAAAACAGAAGCTATGTACCTTTGAATTATTCTAACCAAAAGTCTCCTGTTGGGGCTTATACAGAACCACTAACTGTCAAGGGTCTGAAAGGTGTTTTTCTGCTGCAAGCCTCAGTTTCCTCATGTGTAAAGTGGGGAAAATAATAGTGACTTCCTCCTAGGACTTAAAGTTATCTATGAGAAATGCTTAGTGCTGGGCATGGTGGCTCATGCCTCTAATCCCAGGGCTTTGGGAGGCCAAGGTGCGAGGATTGCTTGAGGCCAGGATTTTGAGACCAGCCTGAGAAACATAATGAGACCCTATCTCTACAAATTTTTTTTCCATGAGGCTTTTTATTTGTAAATATATGTATTACATCCCTAGAAAAAGAATCACAGAATTTTCCCTCCTGTGTGTTTTCTTTTTGTTTCTCTTTTTTGAGACGGAGTCTCCCTCTGTCGCCCAGGCTGGAGTGCAGTGGCCGGATCTCCACTCACTGCAAGCTCCGCCTCCCGGGTTTATGCCATTCTCCTGCCTCAGCTTCCTGTGTAGCTGGGACTACAGGCGCCCACCACCTCGCCCGGCTAGTTTTTTGTATTTTTTAGTAGAGACGGGGTTTCACCGTGTTTGCCAGGATGGTCTCGATCTCCTGACCTCGTGATCTGCCCGTCTCGGCCTCCCAAAGTGCTGGGATTACAGGCTTGAGCCACTGCGCCCGGCCTCCTGTGTGTTTTCTTTTCTTTTCTTTTCTTTTTTTTTTGTTTTGAGATGGAGTCTCACTTTGGCACCCAGACTGGAGTGCAGTGGTGTGACCTCAGCTCACTGTGGCCTCCGCCTGCTGGGTTCCAGCAATTCTCCTGCCTCAGCCTCCCGAGTAGCTGGGACTACAGGCGCCCGCCACTATGCCTGGCTAATTTTTTGTATTTTTAGTAGATATAGGGTTTCACCGTGCTGGCCAGGCTCATCTCGAACTCCTGACCTCATGATCTGCCCACCTCAGCCTCCCAAAGTGCTGGGGTTACAGGTGTGAGCCACCGCGCCCGGCTTCCTGTGTGTTTTCGTCTTGCTTCTTCATGGTCCATGATGGTAGCTGAGGTTGTGAGTACAATGAAACCAAACTGGCAGGATGGGAGCAGATTATGCTGCCATTTTTCTAGATCTTTGAGTTGTATATCAAATCTGGTGTTGATCACTCCACACTTGTTTAGCCTGCCTGTGAGGTTCACAACAATTTTCCCAGCTCTGTGATCATCAATGATTTCAAATTCGCCAATGTAACCATGCTTCATCATCACAGTGAGAAACCGGACGATGACTTTGGAGCACGGCCTAATAAGCACCTGGCGTTTGCCTCTCTTTTCGGCATTGTTGATGCTCTTGAGAGCATCAGCCAGGAGCCGGGTGCGGTGGCTCACGCCTGTAATCCCAGCACTTTGGGAGGCCGAGGCAGGTGGATCACTTGAGGTCAGGAGATCGAGACCATCCTGGCCAACGTGGTGAAACCATAGGACCCTCTTGTGATTTAGTTACCAACATGCCCTCATTCATTCAGTCAAAACACTTTTATAACAAGCTCTGAGGACACAGTGACAAACCAGACGAAGCCCCTGCCCACAAGCCCCTGAGGGATGCAGACACTGGGTAGAGTGATGAGGCTGTGATGGGGAAATTGTGAGCCACCCAGGGAGCAGAGGCGACCATCGGCCCCACACATCCTCCCTGCTGCCTCTCACCTATTGACTCTGCTTGGTCTGATTTCTTCTTCTGGAAAATGAAATCCTCAGGGTTATTTTCAGGTTCAAACGAAAAGCTGGACTGGTGGGAAAGAACTTTCTAGACCTCCATGTACACGTAGGCAGATGACCAGGACTACATTAGGAAAAAGCGGAAACTGACTGATGGAGGGACGCTAGTGGTTAGCGGCCTCTCTCCCAGGGCAGTTACAATCACTCCGTGGTAAGAAGCTTTAAAGTAAAGGGATGATGCTCTTAATGGCCCATCCTCTCTGGGCAGGAAAAAGGATAGGGGCATTTGGGAGATGAGGGAGGGAGCTGAAATTTGGTTGCTTACCCTATTGTCTAGAATATCAGGGCCTGGCTGAGCGATGGGAGGGTCAGGAGCAGAAGCTGATGGAGCCCAGTTACCACCTTGTTCTCACCCAGAGCACAGACCTAGAGGTCAAGGAGCTGAGGGGCTGGGGAGACCAAGCTCATAGCATCAGCAAAGGGACTGCATCAGTTAGAGGACAGGCTAGGCTGCTGTAACAAGTGTGGACAGTGTCCCTGCTTCCATTAGACAGAAATGTATTTCTTCCCCATGTAACAATCGTAGGTGCTCGAGGGCTGGCATGGCAGCTCAGCAGTACTGGGAACCCAGACTCCTTCTATTTTATTGCCATCCCTAGAGGGTTGCCCTTATTCACATGCTCTCAAGCCACAAAATGGCAATCCACCTGTCATGCCAGGGGAAGGGGAGAGGAGACAGAGAAGGGGCTGGCACGTTCCTTTGCTATTAAGGGTGTGTGATAGCCAGCCTACAGGATTATTCCCAGTAAGCCTCGAATCCTGGTATGTGCACCCTTGTGTAGACCCCTCCCATGTTGAATAGGGATGAGCTGGGTAATCAACAGGGTATTTCAGGAAAATAGAGTGTGACCTCTGAGGCTAGGTTGGAAGTTGCCTGGGATCACAATCCAAATCAACCACGTGTACTCAAATTTTTGTCTCTGATCTGCTTCTGCTTCAAACCAAGTTAGGATCCCAAATGCAAGAGGCTCTCTGTTGGGCCACCCACTCTGGGGGAAGCCAGCTGCCATATCATGAGGACACTCAAGCAGCCCTGTGGAGAGGTACAATGGCAGGGAACTGAGGCCTCCTGCCCACAGCCAGCATCAAGTTACCAGCCATGTAAGTGAGGATCTTGGAAGCAGATCCTCCAGCCTGAGTCAACCTGCAGATAACTGCAGACCCAGCTGACCTCTTTTTATTTTTATTTTTTTTTTGAGACAGGGAAGGTCTAGCTCTATTGCCCCGGCTGGAGTGCAATGGCATGATCACAGCTCACTGCAGCCTCGACCTCCCAGATCTCAAGGAGCTGGGATCACAGGCATGTACCACTACACCCACACCCAGCCAATTATTATTATTATTTTTATTTTTTTGAGATGGAGTCTTGCTCTGTCACCTTGGCTGGAGTGCAGTGGCACGATCTCAGCTCACTGCAAGCTCCGCCTCCCGGGTTCACGCCATTCTCCTGCCTCAGCCTCCCGAGTAGCTGGGACTATAGGCACCTGCCACCACACCCGGCTAATTTTTTTTTTTTTGTATTTTTAGCAGAGATGGAGTTTCACCGTATTAGCCAGGATGGTCTCGAACTCCCGACCTCAGGTGATCCACCCACCCTGGCCTCCCAAAGTGCTGGGATTACAGGTGTGTGCCACTGTACCCCGCATACTGCAACCTTTTAGTGGTGACCTGTATTAGTTATCTGTTACTGCCTAACAGATTTCCCCAAATATCTATGGTTGTTTCAAGCTGGTAAGATTTGAAATGCTTAGCAACTTGAAACAACCATAGATATTTACTATCTTGCACAGTTCCAGTGGGTCAAGTATTTAGGAGTGGTTTAGCTGGGTCGTTCTGACTCAGCATCTCTTATGAAGTTGCTGTCAAGATGTTAGCTGGAGGCTGGGCATGGTGGCTCACACATATCCAGCACTTTGGGAGGCTGAGGTGGGAGGATTGCTTGAGCCCAGGAGTTTGGGATCAGCCTGGGCAACACAGTGAGACCCCATCTTTAAAAAAAAAAGAAAACAGCGTGGAGAAACCCTGTCTCTACTAAAAATGCAAAAAATTAGCCAGGCATGGTGGTGCATGCCTGTAATCCCAGCTACTCGGAAGCCTGAGGCAGGAGAATGGCTTGAACCTTGGAGGTGGAGGTTGCAGTGAGCCAAGATTGTGCCACTGCACTCCAGCCTGGGCAACAAGAGTGAAACTCTGTCTCAATAAATAAATAAATAAATAAAAATAATAAATAATAAAAAAGTGCTGGACACCCAGACTGCAGATCTGGTTTCTGGCTTCTACTCTTAATTCTTTTCTTAACTTGCTGGCAAGACCGAGGCAAATCCCTTGTCACCTCTAGGATTCTATCAGCACATCTGCGAAATGGGGGTTGTTGCCTTATGACATAGGTTTTCAAATCTGTATGTTTCACAGTGAAACCCTTTGTGCAAAAAAAAATCTTACGCTAGAAGCCGGCACTGTTAGGACTCCAGTGTTGTGAACCCCGGTGGGACTTACATCTGCCATCACCTGTGACACTTTGCTGAGGGACTCGACCCGAGCTCAGAAGGCTGCAAGTGCTGAGAACTTAATACTCTTTGGAAGAAGCTCTCAACTTCGCCTGTGCTTCCTCAACGCTTGGGCAAATAACTGGGAGGTCCTGTTCACTTGCTAGATAACATCTGCTTCCCTTCTCTGTCTCTCTCCCACTGCCTTACCTAAGTTGCCTGGGATGACAATCCAAATCAACCACGTGTACTCAAATTTTTGTCTCCGATCTGCTTCTGCTTCAAACCAAGTTAGGATCCCCAAATGCAAAACAAGTACCAGCTGTGGTCCCAGGAGGCAGGTGGGTCTGTGAGGGCTGAGCTGTGCAGGGGCCTTCCCCAGGGCTGGGCCTGCACATGGGCCTGGAGCGATAGATTACTTTATTTTATTTATTTATTTATTTATTTTTGAGACGGAGTCTCGCTCTGTCGCCTAGGCTGGAGTGCAGTGGCCGGATCTCAGCTCACTGCAAGCTCCGCCTCCCGGGTTTACGCCATTCTCCTGCCTCAGCTCCCGAGTAGCGGGACTACAAGCGCCCGCCACCTCGCCCGGCTAGTTTTTTGTATTTTTAGTAGAGACGGGGTTTCACCGTGTTAGCCAGGATGGTCTCGATCTCCTGACCTCGTGATCCGCCCATCTCGGCCTCCCAAAGTGCTGGGATTATAGGCTTGAGCCACCGCGCCGGGCCTAGATTACTTTATTTACTTATTTATTTCTATTTATTTATTTATTTTTTGAGACAGAGTTTTGCTCTTGTTACCCAAGCTGAAGTGCAATGCTGCGATCTCGGCTCACTGCAACTTCCGCCTCCCGGAGTCAGGCAATTCTCCTGCCTCAGTCTCCCAAGTAGCTGGGATTACAGGCATGTGCCACCACACCCAGCTAATTTTGTGTTTTTAGTAGGGACAAGGTTTTACCACGTTGGTCATGGCTGGTCTCGAACTCCTGACCTCAGGTGATCCACCCGCCTCGGCCTCCCAAAGTGAACCGTGGCACCTGGCCTCAATAGGATACTTTAACAAGGACGGGATTGATCAAAACATGGTTAGGTTGGGCGAGTAGGGTGGGGAAGGAAGGTAGTAAATAGAAAAGCCCAGCTAGGGAGGGAAGCTCATGAACTGAGACACCAGGTGTTGGGACCCTGACGTGACAGTGCTCTGTCCCATCCTCCATGGTGACCAAATTGCTCAGTGGCAGTTCTCTCCGTATCTTCCCTTTTCACCCAAGACCATGTTCCTCTTTTGACCAAGAAAGTAACCCAAAAGGGATTGTGGTTGCTTTCTTATCATGCCTGTGGTGGAGGCAGAGGATACATGTCAGGCCCTTCTCAGGCCCATAGCCCCAAGCAACTCCTCCAAGGATGACATCCCAGCCACGCCAGGGCCACTGCAGGACACCTTCCAAACTGAGCCGGATGAGGGAAGGAGCTCCATGCAGTGTCCTGCGATTCAGGCCCGAAGCACGGTGGGCAGCGTGTTCCTAGGGAGTGAGCACTGGGAAGGGAGTCCAGCTGCTGACTTACGGCATGGTCTCACCCAAGAGTCTTTATCCTGAACTTCTTCAGAATTTCCTCCTGAATTTCTTCAACAACAGCCACACACCAAGATCATGGGACAGGATATATGAAAGGGCTTCACGAACCACAAACCACCAACAATCGTGCAGTTCAGCTGCAAGTTATTTTTCTAGTGGCTTCTGGGGAGCAAAGCCCTGTCCTTATTCCACATTGTGTCCCAGAGCCTGGCACAGGGCCTGATGAATAACAAGAGCTCAGTCGTCGCTTGTTGAATGAATGAATGAGGGAATGAATGAGAGAGTGGATATGTCATCCAGTTTGACAATTCAATTCAACCAACTATCGCTGAGGGCCTACTATGTGCAGGAGCTGGGCTGGGCACTGAGGAAAATCACAAAAAACAGATGGTTTTTGTTGTTGTTGTTGTTGTTGTTGTTTTTGAGATGGAGTTTCGCTCTTGTTGCCCAGGCTGGAGTGCAGTGGTGCAATCTCAGCTCACAGCAACCTCCACCTCCCGGGTTCAAGTGAGTCTCCTACCTCAGCCTTCCCAGTAGCTGGGATTACAGGCTCCCACCACCATGCCTGGCTAACTTTTGTATTTTTAGTAGAGACGAGGTTTTGACATGTTGGCCAGGCTGGTCTCGAACTCCTGACCTCAGGTGATCCACCCACCTCAGCCTCCCAAAGTGCTGGGATTACAGGCGTGAACCATCGTGCCCGGCTTAAATTCCAGTTTCTTTAAGCCAAATGAGTCAAGTCTCTGTCATTTGCAAAAGATAAAGTCCTGATTAATACACTTAAGTTTACAGATGTAATTCAATAACACCCCTTCTCAGGGATGCCTGCCCTGAACACCACGTGGCTCCTCCCTGCTCCAGCACGCTCTCCTCCGACCATTTGGTTTTATCCTCTCCTTGTTGTTTCTTAGCATCCTGCATGTGAATTGTGCCACTCCATTGAGATTTGAGGCACTGTTTAAAATTTTTTTTTTTGGCCATGTGCAATGGCTCATGCCGGTAAACTCAGCGCATTGGAAGCCAAAGCAGCAGGATCCCTTCAACCCAGGAGTTTGATACCAGCCTGGGCAACATGGCGAGACCCTGTCTCTACAAAAAAAAAATTAGCTGGCTGCGGTGGAGCACGCTTGTGGTCCCAGCTATTCAGGAAGTTAAGATGGGAGAACTGCTTCAGCCCAGAAGGTGGAGGCAAGGCTACAGTGAGCTATGATCACACCACTGCACTCCAGCCTGGGCAACACAGCAAGACTCTATCCAAAAAAAAAAGAAAAAAGGAAGAAAGGAGGGAGGGAGGGAAAGAGAGAGAGATTCACAAGGCAAAGAAAAGAAAAAGAAAGGAAGGAAGGAAGGAAGGAAGGAAGGAAGGAAGGAAGGAAGGAAGGAAGAAGGAAAGGGAGAGAGAGGGAAAAAGAGGAAGAAAGAGAAAGAAAGAGAGAAAGAAAGATTTCAGAAGACTCTATGGCCGGGCGTGGTGGCTCAAGCCTGTAATCCCAACACTTTAGGAGGCCAAGGCGGGTGGATTACAAGGTCAGGAGATCGAGACCATCCTGGCTAACACAGTGAAACCCTGTCTCTACTAAAGAATACAAAAAATTAACCGGGCGTAGTGGCGAGCACCTATAGTCCCAGCTACTTGGGAGGCTGAGGCAGGAGAATGGCGTGAACCCAGGAGGCGGAAGTTGCAGTGAGCCGAGATTGCACCACTGCACTCCAGCCTGGGCGACAGAGCAAGACACCATCTCAAAAAAAAAAAAAAAAAAAGAAGAAAAAAAAAGAAGACTCTAACATAACAAAAAAAAGAAGAAGAAGAAAGAAAAACAGAGAGAAAGAGACAAAAAGAGAAAGAAAGCGAGAGAAAGAAAAAGAAAGAGAAAAACAGAGAAAGAAAGGTGGTTAAAGAAAGCTCAGGTGTGGGGCCAGGTGTTGGAGCTCACGCCTGTAATCCCAGCACTTTGGGAGACAGAGGTGGGCAGACCACAAGATCAGGAGTTCAAGAGCAGTCCAGCCAATATAGTGAAACCCCGTCTTTACCAAAAATACAAAAAATTAGCTGGGCGTGGTGGCACGAGCCTGTAGTCCCAGCTACTTGGGAGGCTGAGGCAGGAGAATCGCTTAAACCCAGGGGGCAGAGGTTTCAGTGAGCCAAGATCATACCACTGTGCTCCAGCCTGGGTGACAGAACGAGACTCTGTCTCAACAAAACAAAACAAACAACAAAAAAAGAAAGCTCAGGTGTTTGTTTCAATTTCTTCTTCTTCTTTTTCCCCAGAGACAGCATCTCACACTGTTGCCCAGGCTGGTCTTGAACTCCTGGCCTTAAGCAATCCTCCTGCCTCAGCCTCTCAAAGTGCTGGGATTACAGGAGAGGTACCGCACCGGCCTCGGGTATTTTCTGGGCTTCTGTGCATTTCTGCTTCTCTCTGGGTTTCTGCCTATCTCTCACTCTCCCTGTCTGTGTCTCTCTCTTTCTCCCATACTCTTGCCATCTTTCTCTGTGTAGTAACTTACTTTCCCCCTCCGTTTCCTTTTCTCCTGCCTCTACCTCTATACCTCTGACCGCTCATTTTCTGTTACCTTCTGTCTCTGGTTCTCTCCTCTCTTTCATTGTATTTTTTTTTTTCTCTCTCCCAGGCTCTTCCAACTCCTTCTGCCCCTTTCCCTTCCTCCTCCTCCTCCCCCTGCCCCACTTCCTCCCTCCCCCTCCTCCTTTCTCCTCCCACCTCTTTCCCTGCCCTGTCTACCCCCTGGAGCTCCCACACACACAGGGACCCAGCTGGCCTCTCAGAGAGAAGAGGCTCCCTGGGGCCCAGCAGGAAGCGCAGTTTCCCCTTTGACCTGTCAGTTGGCCACTGGGGACGCAGCTTCCCTCCCACTCCTGTCCACCCAGGCAGCCTGTGCAGGCTCCCTGGAGCTCAGGATAGAGTTTTGAATCTCGCATTTGAGGGGCTCTGAAGACAGGCTTTAGCAGGAGTGGGAGAGAAGGGGACTGGGCTCCAGGGGAGGAGAACCCCATTTTCACGGGGCACGTCCTGGGTGCTGGCTCCCCACCAGGTCCTGGGGAGAGAGATTGTCAAAGGCCACAGTCCCTTTCTGGGAGACAGAAAGACACAAAAGGGAAAGAGCTGGGGGATGGGGGGCAAGAGAGGTCTCTGTGGAGGAGGGGCTTCCGGGCCAGCCTGGGTGAAAAGAACCACCCCCACACATTGCAGAGCTCCTAAGATATTTTTACAGGGACTGATGACCCTTAGGAGGGGCGGTGTGGTGTCAGAAAGCGTCCAGGAGACGGAGTTAAAGGTCCGGCTTCCGAGTGCATATCCACTGTGCTGTGTGCAACCTTGGCCATCTGGGGTAACCTCTCCCTGCCCGTTTGTGTCAGAGGCATTGGAAACACAGCAACTCCATCTTGAATAGGAGCTGGGTAACATGAGGCTGAGACCTACTGGGCTGCATTCCCAGGTGGTTAAAACATTCTAAGTCACAGGATGAGCTAGGAGGTCAGCACAAGACACAGGTCATTAAGACTTTGCTGATCAAACAGGTTGCAATAAAGAAGCTGGCCCAAGGCCGAGCATGGTGGCTCACTCCTGTAATCCCAGCACTTTGGGAGGTTGAGGCGGGCAAATCACCTGAGGTTGGGAGTTTGAGACCAGCCTGACCAATGTGGAGAAACCTCGTCTCTACTAAAAATACAAAATTAGCTGGGCACGGTGGCGCATGCCTGTAATCCCAGCTACTCAGGAGGCTGAGGCAGGAGAATCACTTGAACCTGGGAGGCGGAGGTTGCAGTGAGCAGAGATTGTGCCATTGCGCTCCAGCCTGAGCAACAAGAGCGAAACTCTGTCTCAAACAAACAAACAAAAAGAAACTGGCTGAAACCCACCAAAATGGCAAAGACAGTGACCTCTGGCCGTCCTCACTGCTACAATCCCATCAGCACTATGACAGTTTACAAATGCCAATGGCAACATCAGGAAGTCACCCTATATGTTCTAAAAAGGGGAGGTGTGAATAATCTACTCCTTGTTTAGCATATAATCAAGAAATAACCGTAAAAGTGGGCAACCACTGACCCTCGGGGCTGCTCTGTCTATGGAGTAGCCATTCTTATATTTCTTTACTTTCCTAATAAACTTGCCTTCACTTTACTCTATGGATTCGCCCTGAATTATTTCGTGCCTGAGATCCAAGAACCCTCTCTTGGGGTCTGGATCAGGACCCCTTTCCGGTAACATTTCTTCGTGTATAAAATAGGTGTAAGCGACCTGCTTATTATAAAGTGGCACAGAGTCAAGGGAGGGAGGCATTAAAGGAGCCAGAGGTAGCAGAGGGAACCCACACTGACTGACCTGCAGTGGCTATAAAAACTGCCGTAATGGGTGGATCACCTGAGGTCGGGAGTTTGAGACCAGCCTGGCCAACGTGGAGAAACTCCGTCTCTATGAAAAATACAAAATTAGCCGGGTGTGGTGGCGTGCACCTGTAATCCCAGCTACTTGGGAGGCTGAGGTAGGAGAATTGCTTGAGCCTGGGAGGCGGAGGTACAGTGAGCCCATATCACTCCACTGCACTCCAGCCTGGGTGACAAGAGTGAAACTCTGTCTCAAAACAAAAAACAAAAAACAACGCCATAAACTGGGTGGCATCAAACAATACAAATGCGTCCTCTTACGGTTCTGGAGGTGAAAAGTCCATCAAGAGCCTCCCAGGCCGGGCGCGGTGGCTCAAGCCTGTAATCCCAGCACTTTGGGAGGCCGAGACGGGCGAATCACGAGGTCAGGAGATCGAGACCATCCTGGCTAATACGGTGAAACCCCGTCTCTACTTAAAAAATACAAAAAACTAGCCGGGCGACGAGGCGGGCGCCTGTAGTCCCAGCTACTCGGGAGGCTGAGGCAGGAGAATGGCGTAAACCGGGAGGCGGAGCTTGCAGTGAGCTGAGATCCGGCCACTGCACTCCAGTCTGGGTGGCAGAGCAAGACTCCGTCTCAAAAAAAAAAAAAAAAAAGAGCCTCCCTAGACCCGAGTCAAGTCAGCAGGGCCTTGATCCTCCTGGAGGCTCTGGAGAGAATCCACTTCCTGGCCATTTCCGGCTTCTAGGGCCATTCACCTTCCTTGGCTCCGATCTCCTTCCTCCTGGCTTCAAAGCCAGATGCCACGCTCCCTCTCCCTCTTTTCTCCTCCCTCTTCCACATTTAAGGATGCTATGATGACACTGGGCCCACCCAGGTAATCTAGGAAAATTTTCCTATTTAATGTCAGCAACCTTAATTTCACCTACAGCCCTAATTTCCCTCTGCTATGCAACCTAATCACAGTTTCCAGGGACCAGAACCTGGACAATTTTCTGCCTACCATGCCTTTCAAAGGTGGAAGGTTTATAGGCCTGACTCAGTTTAATCTTCCCAACAAGCAGAGGTATGTGTGGGGGCGGGGGAATGCTGTGTTTAATGCTGTTAACCCATTTTACAGATGAGGAGATTAAGGTTAAGATCACACCGTCATTAAGTGTTGGAGCTGAAATTCAAATCCCGGTCTGACTTCACATCCCATGCTGTTCCCACCTGCAGGTTTTCTTTGAAACTTCAGGACTGTAGAAAAGCGAAACATTATTTAATTCACTCAATAAATTTGTGCGCCAGGTGCAGTGGCTTATGCCTGTAATCCCAGCACTTTGGGAGGCCAAGGTGGGCGGATCACTTGAGGTCAGGAGTTTGAGACCAGCCTGACCAACATGGAGAAACCCCATCTCCACTAAAAACACAAAAATTAGCCAGGCGTGGTGGCATATGCCCGTAATCGCAGCTACTTGGGAGACTGAGGCAGGAGAATTGCTTGAACCTGGGAGGCAGAGGTTGTGGTGAGTCGAGATGGCGCCATTGCACTCCAGCCTGGGCAAGAAGAGCAAAACTCCGTCTCAAAAAAATAAATAAATAAAAATAATAAAGAAATAAATTTGTGGAGCCCTCATACTCTTCATAAAGCAAAATGCTGAGTGTAGAGGGATACACAGAGACTGAAAATGTGGGCTCTTAGGTCGAGTGCAGTAGCTCACGCCTATAATCCCAGCCCTTTGGGAGGCTGAGGTGGGCAGATCATTTGAGGTCAGGAGTTCGAAACCAGCCTGGCCAACATGGTGAAACCCTGTCTTTACTAAACAACAAACAAAACAGCTCAGTGAAGGTAGCTATTGTCATTACTACTATTTTAATTCTTTTAAAAAATTTTTTCCCATTTTAAAAAATCCTCCATTCATGGCAAACTATTTGAATTATTATTATTATTATTATTATTTTTAAGATGGAGTCTTGGTCTGTTGCCCAGCCTGGAGTGCAGTGGTGCAATCTTGGTTCATTGCAACCTCCGTCTCCTGGTTCAAGCAATTCTCCTGCTTCAGCCTCCCAAGTAGCTGGGATCACAGGTGCGCACCACCACACCCAGCTAATTTTTGTATTTTTAGTAGAGATGGGGTTTTGCAGTGTTGGCCAGGCTGGTCTCAAACTCCTGACCTCAGGTGATCCACCCACCTCAGCCTCCCAAAGTGCTGGGATTATAGGTGTGAACTACCGCACCCGGCTGGCAAACTATTTGAATTCTGATCAGGATTCTGGGATCAGACAGCAAGATGAATGGTGTTGGATGCTTATAAATGTATTCTTTTGCAGGGGGGTGTAAAAAAAGTACTGAACAGGGAGTCTAAAAACCCAAATTGAAGGTCTTTGTTGTTCCCTAAAGATCAATGAATCTTGAGCAACCCACTCCTTTACTTGCCTTGACTTCTTCATCTTTAAAAAAATTATTTTTGGCCGGGCGCGGTGGCTCAAGCCTGTAATCCCAGCACTTTGGGAGGCCGAGACGGGCGGATCACGAGGTCAGGAGATCAAGACCATCCTGGCTAACATGGTGAAACTCCGTCTCTACTACAAAAATATAAAAAAAAAAACTAGCCGGGCGAGGTGGCAGGCGCCTGTAGTCCCAGCTACTTGGGAGGCTGAGGCAGGAGAATGGCGTGAACCCGGGAGGCGGAGCTTGCAGTGAGCTGAGATCTGGCCACTGCACTCCAGCCTGGGCGACTGAGCGAGACTCCGTCTCAGAAAAAAAAAAAAAAAAAAAAGCAGGGACTTCAGGCTGGGTGCATAGTCATATATCTAGTCCCAGCAACTCAGGAGGCTGAAGTTGGGGGACTGCTTTAGGCCAGGGGTTGGAAACCAGCCTGGGCAACCTAGTGAGACTCATCTCTACAAAACAAAAAAGCAGGAGCTCTGGAGTCCAAATACTGGTCCCTGCACTTATCTGTTGCGTGCCCTTGGACAAGTTACTTACCCTTTCTGAGCTCTGGCCCCTTCATCTGTGATAGGGGGGATATCGTGGTAGCACAATCACAGGGCTGTGTGAGGAATAAATGGGAGCCCTCACATCCGGCCTGCAGCAGCACCTGACCCCCAGCGCACACCCCACAGTCTCACTGTTTACTTCACACAGCATCGATGTGGGCCCTCCCAGAGGCCATTTCTGATACCCTACATCCTACTCCCTCACCCTGCGTCCATTCCACAAACACTCATGGAGTGCTCTCTGGTGCCAGGCTGGGCTGGGCATGACGGGGAGACTAGCAGGAACCAGGCAGGGCCTCTTCTGGGAGCTCTGAGACAGGAGCCCCGAACCCTGTGTGGGAAGCCCCAGGAACTTGCTCTTGAACATTCTCGGGCTCCCCAAGGCCTCCTTCCCTGGGAGCTGAATGAATTGGCCTCACCCGCCAGTCCCCTGGTGACCCCGGGAGGGAGCTGAGAGCCTGGGATGGGTGCTGGGTTCCTCCTTCATTTTGTTCCTCTGAGTCTGTCCCTGTGCTGAGAAGAATGGCCCCTGGCCCTCTTAACCCTGGAATGCTGAGCATTTCTTAACACCACTAAGGAGGAAGGGGTGGAGGCTTCCTCCCCCAAGCCCTAGAAGGATCCAAATTATTTGCTAAAACCACAGTCCAGGCGAGGTCTGGGCAGATGGGGGTCTCAGGAACCAGGCGGGGATTCTGGCTCTGTTACTCTGTGAGGAGCGGGAAGAGCAGCTGTCCCTAAAAAGGAAAATTAGCCATGCCTGGGGGTGGATGGTTGGAGGGGAGACAGGATAAGAACTCTTCCCCCGTGGGGCTGCAGGGCTGGGGGGCTGCCCTGGACATGCGTGGGCAGCCTGTCCTCCCAGCCCCAGCCCCTTCTCATCCGACTCCCTACTCCGAGTCTCCACCAGGTCATCCTTTTCTCTCTTCCCAGGCCTCATTTGTCAACCGCCTCTTTCTAGGGCCTCTGTTGGCTGGAGTCTAGTCTCAGATCATTCATTCCAGAGCTATTTACTACGTGCCAGGAGCTGCACTTACTGGGGGTCCAGGCAGCTCAGGGAGGGGGACAGTGTGCTCCATGTGGGCAGGGGCTATGTCGTGTCTTCCATGGTGTCCCCAGTGCCTGGTTCAGCCTGGCCACAGGCTAGACACTGGAGCAGGTTTCGGCAGGGCTGGCCCAGCTTTCCGAGCACCTCCAAGCCCACTCTTCGTCCTCACCTGCATCCCACGGCTCCTTTCTCTCCCTGTCCCTTCCCCAGCTCTGCTCCCCCAGCCCCCACTGCCCTGTTTGCTCAGCTGCCTGTGGGGGCCTGCACTCCACCTCCACAGGCCCACAGCCAAGGTCAACAGGGCCAGCCTCCTGGCCCTGGAGATGTGGGTGCAACACAGGCTCCAACGGAGGGGCACCAGACCTCCCGGACTATTCCTAGGCCGGCTCTCCCCTACCCACCTCGGCCACATTCTGAGTGGTCTCCCAAATTCAGATCCAAGAGGCCAATTTCCTGGGCTCCTGTATCAGTCAGGGCTTGACCAGAGAAACAGAACCTGGAGGAAATATAGAAGCAGAGATAAAGATGGACAGATGGATTGCAAGGAATTGGCACATGTGATTGTGAGGCTGACTGGGAAAGGCTGACAGGTGCAGGCAGGCCGGTGGGAGGGGCGGGCTGGGGCTCAGGCAGGGACGGAAGCCGCTGGCCGCAGGTGGAATTTCTTCCCATCTCCAGATTCCTAACTCCATCACCTCTGCAAAGTTGCTTTTGCCATGTAGGGTAACACATTTGCAGGTTTGGGGGATCAGGACGTGAACATCTTCGGGGTCACTATCTGGCTCACCACAACCCCCAAGGGCCTACTGCCCTTCCATTTATTCATTCACTCATGTCTTTGTTTTTTGAAATGGAGTCTTGCTCTGTCGCCCAGGCTGGAGTGCAGTGGCGCTGTCTTGGCTCACTGCAACCTCCGCCTCTCGGCTTCAAGCGGTTCTCCTCCCTCAACCTCCCGAGCAGCTGAAATTACAAACTTGAGCCACCATTCCTGGCTAGTTTTTGTATTTTTAGTAGAGACGGGATTTCACCATGTTGGCCAGGCTGGTCTCAAACTCCTGGCCTCAAGGGATCTGCCCACTTCGACCTCCCAAAGTGCTGGGATTACAAGTGTGAGCCACCACACCCGGCCTCATTCACTTATCTCTTTTCCCAGGGTCCACCTACCCAGGCTAGACCTGCTGTGCTGAGGACACTGAGGGAGGCAGACCATGGCCCTGCCCACCATAAGTAAGTATTGGAGGCCACTGTCTAGTGGCAGAGGCAGCCACAGAAACAGATAGAGATACAGAGAAACAGGTGACTCAGCGAGGTCAGGGCATAGGACCTTTATGACACGTGGGGAGGGTAAGGTCTGAGAATGGAGGAGGGAGAGACCGGCTGTTCGAGGGAAGGGGGTGCCTGGGGGGCCTCTCCCCTGGAGCCCTGGGACCCTGCTGTGCTCGGGGTACAGAGTCCACAGCGAGGGACAATGCACAGTTAGGCAGGCTCTGTGCCGTCAGTTTTACCCCAACCCTTTGTTGGCAAGAAGGGAGGGAATCAGTTATGTTAAAACAAACACAGATAGAGCAGGGAGTGGAAGGCCACATTCACATGGTTCCTTCAGTAAACAACAAAGACCTGGAGGAACTGTCGAGTGGGCCTGTAGTTCAGTTCCTTGACCTGCCTTTTCCCTCCCCGCTTTCTCCTGCTGTATCCCACTAGCTCCTCTTGCAATGAGGCACTGCTGTGGGTTTGAGCAGCGCTGAACGGCCCAGAGCTCAGCCTGGACTAGAAAGACTCAGGTGCACCGGGCGTAGTGGCTCACACCTGTAATCCCAGCACTTTGGGAGGCCGAGGCAGGCCTGAGGTCGGGAGTTCGACACCAGGCTTGACCAACATAGAGAAACCCTGTTTCGACTAAAAATACAAAATTAGCCAGGCGTGGTGGCACATGCCTGTAATCCCAGCTACTCAAGAGGCTGAGGTGGAGAATTGCTTGAACCCGGGAGGTGGAGGTTGCGGTGAGCTGGGATCGCACCACTGCACTCCAGCGTGGGTGACAACAGTATAACTCCATCTCAAAAAAAAAAAAGAAAGACTCAGGTCCTCCTTCATTCATCCATAGACAGTGCACAGAGATGCCCAGCCAGGTTCTTCCTGCCAACACACACATTTGAGGAAGGGACCTGGCCAAGGGCTGGCTGGTTAATAAAAGTCCCCTCCATTCACAGCCTTCCCTGTCCCCATCCCCCAACCTCTGGCTTTCACCAGCTTCCTCTAGCTTCTTTTCAATACAGCTTTCACTGCTGGCCGCCTCTGTGTCTTTGATATCCCACCAGGTGCCGGGCTCTCTGCTCAGCAGTGCGGATGCAAGAGGAAACCAGGGTGGCCTATCAAAGCAGCGCCTGGGTTTGAATTCTGGCCTCACCGCTTAAAGCCGAGTGGGGCAAGTTTCCTTTCCTCTTCTGTCAAATTAGGGTATTTCCCCACCCTCACACCTGGCTTAAGGCACTCATCTTCAGCTCAGGAGGAACCCTGCCCACAGTTACAAAGGCCCAGTTACTCAATCTCCTGCTGCAATAGACCACACCCTCCACTTCAAGAGCAGTCCCTAGAAAAGCAGCCGCTGTGACTACCGGGTTCACCACAGCGTCGCCAGTGTCTCTCACCGGCTCTGGCACGTGGCAGGGGCACAATAATGTCCCCCTTCCTTCAGCTAATGCATATGAATCAGCAGACAGGTGCTAAGCTAAGACTTAGGCGTATCTTTTCTCATTTTCCAGCTGAGTAAAGTGAGACTCAGAGAGGTCAAGTGGCTTGCCTATGGTCACAAAGCCCATAAGTGACTAAGCTGATATTTAGAACTAGTTCTTCCACCAGACTTTTTCCACTTCACCCAAAGTGTCAAAGTGTAGACGTGTGGATGCAAGGAAAAGTGTGGCCTTTTGGGGAGACGACCAGAACAACAGATGAGAAATGGGCTGGGGCAGGTTCCCTATGGGCATTGAAGGTCATGTGGGGGATAGGAAGGCTTAGGCTTTCATCCTATATGCTACAGGACTGGAGGTTTGTTTCTGCTTTGGGCCCTTGTAAAACTAACGTAGAGGCCGGGCACGGTGGCTCACGCCTATAATCCCAGCACTCTGGGAGACCGAGGTGGGCAGATCACCTGAGGTTGGGAGTTCGAGACCAGCCTGACCAAATGGAGAAACCCCATCTCTACTAAAAATACAAAATTAGCCGGGCGTGGTGACGCATGCCTGTAATCCCAGCCACTCGGGAGGCTGAGGCAGGAGAATTGCTTGAACCCGGGAGGCAGAGGTTGTGGTGAACCAAGATCATGCCATTGCACTCCAGCCTGGGCAACAAGAGCGAAACTCCGTCTCAAACAAACAAACAAACAAACAAAGTGGTCACAGGCACAGTACTCAGTTTTCTTACCTGAAAACATAGCACAGATAAACTGATAAGGGTTAATAACCCCAGTGGAGAGAGTTTGAGCCTTGGCGTCAAATATATTTTGGTTAAAATTCCAGCACTACCACTTCCTGGTTGGGGGATCTCGGCAAACAAAATTTTTACCCTTCTGCGTCTCAGTGTCCAGCTCAGGAGAATAGGTCTGATCTTTTTTTTTGAGACAGAGTATCGCTCTGTTGCCCAGGCTAGAGTGTAGTGGCACAATCTTGGCTCACCGCAACCTCTGCCTCCTGGGTTCAAACGATTCTTCTGCCTCAGCTTCACGAGTAGCTGGTACTATAGGTGTGCGCCACCATGCCCAGCTAATTTTTGTGTTTATTTATTTATTTATCTTTTTAGTAGAGATGAGGTTTCACCATGTTGGCCAGGCTGATCTCGAACTCCTGACCTTAAGTGATCCACCCACCTCAGCCTCCCAAAGTGCTGGGATTACAGGCATGAGCCACCGTGCCCTGCCTGATCTTTTTTTTTTTTTTTCCAAGACAGAATCCTGCTGTATCACCCAGGCTGGAGTGCAGTGGCTCGATCTCGGCTCACTGCAACCTCTACCTCCTGAGTTCAAGTGATTCTCCTGGCCCATCCTCCTGAGTAGCTAGGATTACAGGCACCTGCCACCACGCCCAGCTTTTTGTATTTTTAGTAGAGACAGGGTTTCACTGTGTTGGCCAGGTTGTCTCAAACTCCTGACCTCAGGTGATCCACCCACCTCGGCCTCCCAAAGTGCTGTGACTACAGGCATGAGCCATGGTGCCTGGTCATCTACGGGCCTTTCTTTTTTTTTTTTTTTTTTTTTTTTTTGAGACGGAGTCTTGCTCTGTCGCCCAGGCTGGAGTGCAGTGGCGGGACCTCAGCTCACTGCAAGCTCCGCCCCCCAGGTTCACGCCATTCTCCTGCCTCAGCCTCCCGAGCAGCTGGGACTACAGGCGTCCGCCACCATGCCCGGCTAATTTTTTTGCATTTTTAGTAGAGACGGGGTTTCACCGTGTTAGCCAGGATGGTCTCGATCTCCTGACCTCGTGATCCGCCCGTCTCGGCCTCCCAAAGTGCTGGGATTACAGGCTTGAGCCACCGCGCCCGGCCTCGGGCCTTTCATTTCTTTCTCTTTTTTTTTTTTTTGAGACAAGGTCTCTCTCTGTCACCCAGGGTAGACTGCAGTGATGCGATCACAACTCACTGTAGCCTCAACCTTCCAGGCTCGAGCCATCCTCCCATCTCAGCCTTCCAAGTAGCTGGGACCTGAGGCTCATGCCACCAAGCCTGGCTAGTTTTGATTTAATTTTTGTAGAGATGAGGTCTCACTTTGTTACCCAGGCTGATCTCGAGCTCCTGGACTCAAGCATCTTCCTGCCTCGGCCATCCAAAGTACTGGGATTACAGGTGTAAGCCATGGTGCCTGGCTTCTTTTTCTTTTTGTTTCTTTCTTTCTTTCTTTCTTTTTTTTTTAAGAGTCAGGGTCTCAGGCCGGGTATGGTGGCTTGTGCCTGTAATCCCAACACTTTGGGAGACTGGAGTGGGTGAATCACTTGAGGTCAGGAGTTTGAGACCAGCCTGGTCAACATGGCGAAACTCCATCTCTACTAAAAATATAAAAATTAGGCAGGCATGGTGGTGCGTGCCTGTAATCCCAGCTACAGGGAGGCTGAGGCAGGATAATTGCTTGAACCTGGGAGGCGGAGGTTGCAGTGAGCCGAGACTGAGCCACTGCACTCCAGCCTGGACGACAGGGCGAGGCTGTGTCTCAAGAAAAAAAAAAAAAAAAAAAGAGTCAGGGTCTCACTCTGTCACCCAGGCTAGAGTGCAATGGCACGATCATACCTCACTGCAACCTCCAATTTCTGGGTTCAAGTGATCCTCCCACCTCACCCTCCCAAATTGCTGAGATTACAAGTGTGAACCACCACACCTGGATAATTTTTAAAATTTTTTGTAGAGGTGGGAATCTCACTATATTGCCAGGTCTGGTCTCGAACTCCTGGCCTCAAGGGATCCTCCCACCTCCCAAAGTACAAAGATTACAAGCATGAGCCACCACACCCAGCTAATTTCTTATTTCAGTAAATGGGGCCTGGAGGTGGAAATTCAGCACTGGACGCAAACCCTGGAGCCTCTAGAGCCTAATTCAGAATACAGTCAGAGAGTGGACACCCACCAGGTCCAGGCACCTGGTTCCTGAAGTCCCCAAGGATTTAAAATAAGGAGTTCCCATATAAGGTAACAAGGGTGGCCAGATTTAACAAATACAAATACGAAACATCTGGCTTCGATTTCGGATAAATAAATAACTTTTTAGCATAAGTACATCCCAAATATTATATGAGACAAGCTTACACTAAAAAATTCTTTTTCTGTATTGGAAATGCAAATAATTCAAATTTAAGTAGGCATCTTGCAGTTTACCTGGCAACCCTAAACACAGTCAAAGAAAAAAATGAGACAGTTCTGTATGTGCTGATATGAAATGCTGTCTGTTTGGGCTGTGGTAATAAAATACCTTAGACATGGGTAATTTATAGATGATAGAAATTTATTAGCCAGGTGCTGTGTCTCACACCTGTAATTGTAGCCCTTTGGGAGGCTGAGGCAGGTGGATCGTCTGAGGTCAGGAGTTCGAGACCCACCTGGCCAACATGGTGAAACCCTGCTTCTACTAAAAATACAAATAAAAAAATTAGTCAGGCCTGGTGGCACGCGTCTGTAAGCCCAGTTACTCGGGAGACTGAGATGGGAGAATCGCTTGAACCCGGGAGGCGGAGGTTGCAGTGAGCAGAGATTGTGCCATTACACTCCAGCCTGGGCAACAAGAGTGAAACTCCATCTTAAAAAAAAAAAAGTCCTGGCGCGGTGGCTCACGCCTGTAATCCCAGCACTTTGGGAGACCGAGGCAGGCGGATCACAAGGTCAAGAGATTGAGACCATCCTGGCCAACATGGTGAAACTCTGTCTCTACTAAAAATACACAAATTAGCTGGGTGTGGTGGCGGGAGCCTGTAATCCCAGCTACTAGGGAGGCTGAGGCAAGACAGTCGCTTGAACCAGGGAGTCAGAGCTTGCAGTGAGCCGAGATCACGTCACTGCACTCCAGCCTGGGTGACAGAGGGAGACTGTCTCAAAAAAAGAAAGAAAGAAAGAAAGAAAAGAGTATAGGAAGTATGTTAAGTATAAGCAACTGGAAGAGCGGGCTGCTGCTTCTTGAAAGAGGACCTAGGTGGCAGGAACAAGACAGGGTAGAAGACTTTGCCCGTTTGTACCCTTTGAATTTGTACCATGTGACTATTTCATGCAGGCAAAAAAATAAATAACATGATTAGGCTGTTTTGCCCTGACCCCACTCCCTGAATACTTAACCTCCTGCATTCTAGAAATACTCCAGAACTTGTCTTATTCTTACCAAAATTCCTGTAGGCCTTTGACTCCTGACTCACCCTGTCTGCAGTGCCCCCAGCCTGCAGGGGTGGCTGAGTCACAGCCACCCTCAGCCACCAGCTGTTTTCCATCTGCCGGCCTTCCTGGGGAAGAGCCCCTTCCAGCTGTAGCCCCTGTTGATTGAAAAAGTCTCATGTCCTTTCCATCTCTCCCCGCTGCACACTGTCTCTAACCCTAGACTGTAGTTCAAGTGAATTTGACCTCCATTTATTGGACATGCCAGGTACTGTGCTAGGAACAATGAAAACCATTAGACAAATCTGAATGGGAGGGATCACTAGACTAAGAGGGAGGAATGTGTAGATGAGAGTAACTTTCTGCGTGTATTTGCAGGAGGTGGCATGTGGGAAGGCTTCTTGGAAGAGGTGGCACCTGAGCTGTGGAGGGAACAGCACTCCAAAGGGTACCCCAGAGGGACCAGCGTGAGCAAAAGCCTAGAATAAGAAAGAAAGATGAGGTTGGGGCCGGGTGTGATGGCTCATGCCTGTAATTCCAGCACTTTGGGAATCTGAGGCGGGTGGATCACTTGAGGTCAGGAGTTCGAGACCAGTCTGGCCGCAATGGTGAAACCTCATTATCTACTAAAAATACAAAAGTAGCCAGGTGTGGTTGTGCATGCCTGTGATCCCAGCTACTAGGAGAGTAGGGCTGAGGCAGGAGAATCTCCTGAACCCGGGAGGCGGAGTTTGCAGTGAGCCAAGATCACGTCACTGCACTCCAACCTGGGCAACACAGTGAAACTCCATCTCAAAAAAAAAAAAAAAAAGGAAACAAAGAAGAAAGATGCAGTTGGAAAGGTGACTGAGGCCAGATTCATAGGCTTGATGACTGACAGGGTGAATCTAGTGCTGGCTGAGGAGAAGGTTGGACAGAGGCATATTCTAGAAAGCTGGCTCTGTCCTCTCCTTGAAGTTTCTTTTCTAAAATTTATTTATTTATTTATTTATTTTTTGAGATGGAGTCTCGCTCTGTCCCAGGCTGGAGTGCAGTGGTGGGAACTTGGCTCACTGCAATCTCCGCCTCCCGGGTTCAAGCGATTCTCCTGCCTCAACCTCCCAAGTAGCTGGGATTACAGGCGCACACCACCATCCCCAGCTAATTTTTGTATTTTTAGTAGAGACGAGGTTTCACCATGTTGGCCAGGCTGTTCTCGAACTCCTGGCCTTGTGATCCACCCGCCACAACCTCCCAAAGTGCTGGGATTACAGGTATGAGCCACCACACCTGGCCTCTAAAAATGTTTTGGCCGGGCGCGGTGGCTCAAGCCTGTAATCCCAGCACTTTGGGAGGCCGAGGCGGGCGGATCACGAGGTCAGGAGATCGAGACCATCCTAACATGGTGAAACCCCGTCTCTACTAAAAATACAAAAAAAACTAGCCGGGCGAGGTGGCGGGCGCCTGTAGTCCCAGCTACTCCGGAGGCTGAGGCAGGAGAATGGCGTGAACCCGGGAAGCGGAGCTTGCAGTGAGCTGAGATCCGGCCACTGCACTCCAGTCCCGGCGACAGAGCGAGACTCCGCCTCAAAAAAAAAAAAAAAAAAATGTTTTATGCCAGTTAAGGTTAGCAGTGGAGGGTTGTGTACCAACTTTAGTGACACAAATGTGAGTAAGTTCTGATAACCCACTGCCATCAGGCCAGCCTTCCTTGAAGTTTCTCTTGCTGGGCCTATGGTGTTCACTCAGTGGAGACAGTGTTTGAGAGTTGTAAGAAAAACATTCCTCGGAGCAAAGCTAGGGTCTTCAGGAATTTATCAGCCAGTCTTTATTGAGCACCGTGATGTGTACAGCTCAGCACTAAGCACAGGGCAGACGGCAGGAAAAGCAGACACAGACACAGAGGCTTGCTCTCGAAGAACTTACAGTCATGGGGAGGAAAACAGCACACGTTTTTTTGTTTGTTTTTGAGGTGGAGTCTTTCTCTGTTGCCCAGGCTGGAGTGCAGTGGAGCGATCTCAGCTCACTGCAACTTCCACCTCTCGGGTTCAAGCGATTCTCCTGCCTCAGCCTCCCAAGTAGCTGGGATTACAGGCACCCGCCACCACGCCCAGCTAATTTTTATATTTTTAGTAGAGACAGGGTTTTGCCATGTTGGCCAGGCTGGTCTTGAACTCCTGACCTCAAGTGACCTGCCCGTCTCGGCCTCCCAAAGTCCTGGGATTACAGGCGTGAGCCACCGGGCCCTACCTAGTTTAGTGCTCTCTACACAGCGCCCACTGCCTCCCACGGGGCTGGGAGCTCAGGGCTGACATCACGAGGGCTTCTATAAGCAGGGCCTTGTCAGGCACTGGATCCCAGGCAGTCCCATGCGGGTGGCACACATGGTTGCTGCTCCAGGAAGGACACAGGCTTTCCCCTGGACCTCCCTACTCTGTAACCTGGGTGACTCTGTCCTGGTTAGGCTTGGCTCTCAGCAGCTAGCCAGGGTGATCTGGGAAGAAAACCATGATTTCCATATAATTATCGCCATGGAGGCTGGTCCGGTGGCTCACACCTGTAATCCCAGCACTTTGGGAGGCCAAGGTGGGCAGATCACCTGAGGCCAGGAGTTGGAGACCAGCTCAGCCAACATGGCAAAACCCTGTCTCTATTTAAAATAAATACAGAAATAAAAATTAGCTAGGCATGGTGGCATACACCTGTAGTTCCAGCTTCTCAGAAGGATGAGGTGTGAGACTTGCTTGAACCCAGGAGGCAGAGGTTGCAGTGAGCTGAGATTGTGCTGCTGCACTCCAGCCTGGGTGACAGAGCAAGACTGTCTCCAAAAAAAAAAAAAAAAAAAAAAGACCAGGCATGGTGGCTTACACCTGTAATCCCAGTACTTTGGGAGGCCAAGGTGGGCAGATCACCTGAGGTCAGGAGTTTGAGACCAGCCTGACCAACATGGAGAAACCCCATCTCTACTAAAAATACAAAAAATTAGCCAGGCATGGTGGCGCATGCCTGTAGTCCCAGCAACTTGGGAGGCTGAGGTAGGAGAATTGCTTGAACCTGGGAGGCGGAGGTTGCGGTGAGCAGAGATCGCGCCATTGTACTCCAGCCTGGGGGACAAGAGCGAGACTTCATCTCAAAAAAAAAAAAAAAGAAAGAAAAGAAAGAAATGTGGACAGCCTCTAGATTGTGTTGGAAAAGGCAGGGAAACGGATCCTTACCTGGAGCCTCTATAAAGAATATCACCCTGGCCTGGCGCAGTAGTTCATGCCTGTAATCCCAGCACTTTGGGAGGCCGAGGTGGGTGGATCACCTGAGGTCAGGAGTTCGAGACCAGCCTGACCAACATGGAGAAACCCTGTCTGTACTTAAAATGCAAAATTAGCTGGGCGTGGTGGCACATGCCTGTAATCCCAGCTACTCAGGAGGCTGAAGTAGGATAATCCCTTGAACCCAGGAGGCTGAGGTTGTGGTGAGCCAAGATCACACTACTACACTCCAGCCTGGGCAACAAGAGCGAAACTCTATCTCAAAAAAAAAAAAAAAAAAGAGAACATCACCCTGCTGACATCTTGATTTCAGTCCTGTAAGATTCATTTTGGGCCAGGCGCGGTGGCTTATGCCTATAATTTCAGCACTTTGGGAGGCTGAGGCACTAGAATCCCTTGAACCCGGGAGGTGGAGGTTGCAGTGAGCCAAGATCGAGCCACTACACTCCAGCCTGGGCGCCAGAGAGATACTCTGTCTCAGGTGGATCACCTGTGGTCAGGAGTTCAAGACCAGTGTGACCAACATGGTGAAACCCCGTCTCTACTAAAAATACAAAAATTAGCCGGGCGTGGTGGCACATGCCTGTAATCCCAGCTACTTGGGAGGCTGAGGCAGTAGAATTGCTTGAACCCGGGAGGTGGAGGTTGCAGTGAGCCAAGATCGTGCCACTGTACTGCAGCCTGGGTGACAGAGTGAGACTCCATCTCAAAAAAAAGGAAAATTAAAAAATAAAAGTAAGTTAAAATTTTTTGAAAGATTCACTTTGGACTTTTAATCTCTGGAATTGTAAGCTAATGGATTTGTTTTATTTTAAGCCACTAAGTTTGCAGTAATTTGTTACAGTGACTATAGAAAATTCATCCTAACCCCGAGACTCAGAAACGCAAATGTGGTCTTTCTGTCTGCAGAAATGGGACTCAGACTCAACCGCAAGTTGACTCAACAGCTGACCAGGGTCAGGGGTTGAAAGTACCAATAATGCCAAATTTCCTTTCCTGGGGATGAGTGTTGGGGAATTCTGCTGTTTTTAAATGTCAGAATTGTTATGGGAAGCAGGAATGGTTTTGGCCAGGCAGAGCAAAGTTTCCAAATTTTGGACCAACTCCAGTTGATAAGAACTGGCTGCTCAGAGCTCTGTGAAGTGGGAGCAAAGTCTTGAGGCTGAGCCCAGGCTCCTGGGGAAAGGGTGCAGGGATCGGCTGGCAGTGTCTGCTCTGGGTGTTCCATGGGAGAGGAGCTGTGTCTGCTGTTCTGGATTAGATGAGTTTCTCCTTCACTGGCACTGGGTCTGACTCTTCTTCCTCGGGCTTATTAGTACGCCCGAAACAGAGCAAACAATTAATTAGTGAGGGAGGGAGGAAAGAGAAAGGAAGGGAGGAGGAACACAGCGAAATCGAAGTTTGTATTCAGGGAAGCCAGGACCAGAACAGATGGGTGGCCTTCTGGGGTGGGGAGCTTCTGATTGGCCTTTCCAGCATCTCTCACTTCCCTTTTCTGGTCATAGCAACCCCTGTCTTTGAGGATCATCTTAATCTATTCAGGATGCTTCTAAACAACAGAAATTTACTTCTCACAGTTCACAGTTCTGGAGGCTGGAAATCCAAAGTCAAGATGCTGGCAGATTCAGGGTCTTATAGACAGTGCTTTCCTCACTGTGTCCTCATATAGCATAAGAGGCAAGAGAGCTCTCTTGGGTCTCTTTTATTTTTCTTATTTTATCTGTATTTATTTATTTATTCTTTTTTTTTTTAATTTAAATAGACATGGGGTCTCACCATGTTGCCCAGGCTGGTCTCAAATTCCTGAACTCAAGCGATTCCCCTACTTTGGCCTCCCAAAGTGCTGGGATTACAGGGGTGAGTCACCATGCCCAGTCAATTTCTTTTACATGCCTGTTTGTGCACTGTCTTTTATTTTTATTTATTTGTTTATTTATTTTTGAGACAGAGTCTCGCTCTGTCACCCAGGCTGGAGTGCAATGGCACAATTTCTGCTCACTACAACCTTGGCCTCCTGGGTTCAAGTGATTCTCCTGCCTCAGCCTCCTGAGTAGCTGGGACTACAGGCATGTGCCACCATGCCTGGCTAATTTTTGTATTTTTGTAAAGACATGGTCTCACTGTGTTGCCCAGGCTGGTCTCAGACTCGTAGGCTCAGGGGATCTGCCCACGTTGGCTTCCCACGGTGCTGGGATTACAGGCATGAGCCACGGCGCCCAGCCTGAGTCTTTTTTATAAGGGCATTAATCCGGCCAGGTGCCGTGGCTCATGCCTATAATCCCAGCACTTTGGGAGGCTGAGGCGGTTGGATTTGCTGAAGTCAGGAGTTTGAGACCAGCCTGGTCAACATGGTGAAACATCATCTCTACTAAAAATAGAAAAATTAGCTGGGCGTAGTGGCGGGCGCCTGTAATCCCAGCTACTTGGGAGGCTGAGGCAGGAGAATCACTTGAACCCGAGAGGCAGAGGTTGCAGTGAGCCAAGATTGTGCCATTGCACTCCAGCCTGGGTGACAAGAGCGAAACTCCATCTCATAAAGAAAGAAAGAAAGAAAGAAAGAAAGAAAGGCACTAATCCCATTCATGTGAGCTCCACCTTCATGACCTAAGCACAAGGCCCCACTTCCTAACACCATCACCTTGGGGGTTACGATTTCAGTCCATGAACTTGGGGGGCAGTGAGCACAAACTCCATTCACGGCAAGGATCTGTCCCTCCACCATCCATTTGGTGATGGTGAAACTGCCAAACACAGGACCCTGTCCCCTCTTCTCAGAGGCAGGCCTGTGACCCGAGCTGGGCAACCTGGCTCTCTTTCCCATAAATTGTCCCTTTTTTTTTTCTTTTTTTTTTTTTTTGGAGATAGGGTCTCACTCTCTCATCCGGGCTGCAATGCAGTGGTGCAATCACGGCTCACTGCAACCTCGCCTCCTGGACTTCAAGTGATCCTCCCACCTCAGCCTCCTGAGTAGCCGAGACTACAGGTACACACCACCACAACCAGCCAATCTCTAAAAATTTTTTTGTAGAGACGGGGATCTCAGCTGGGCATGGTGATTCACAACTGTAATCCCAGCACTTTGGGAGGCCGAGACTGGTGGATCACTTGAGGTCAGGAGTTTGAGACCAGCCTGGCCAACATGGTAAAACCCCGTCTCTACTAAAAATACAAAAATTAGCCAAGCATTGTGGTGAGCACCTATAATCCCAGCTACTCGGGAGGCTAAGGCAGGAGAATCACTGGAACCTGGGAGGCAGAGTTTACAGTGAGCCGAGATCATGCCACTACACTCCAGCCTGGGCACCAGAGAGAGACTCCATCTCAAATAAAAGAGAGATGGGGATCTCACTTTGTTGCCTAGGCTGGTCTTGAACTGCTGCACTCCAGTGATCCTCCTGCCTCAGCCTCCCGAAGTGCTGGGATCACAGGTAAGAAATACCACACCCAGCCAGAAATTGAACCTTGATGAGAAACACTCAGTGGGGAAGGGCGAGACTGGGAGTTAGGAGTTACAGCATCTGAAGGCCACATCCTAGAGAGATGGCCACAGACTCAGCCAGTGAAGAGGAAGTGGTGGGGCTGGGCCAGAACCCCGTCTGTGTGACCCCTGAGACTAAGCTCAGACACCCCTAACCCTGAAGGCATCTCTTTCAGGACCAACAGCCAAAGGCACAGAAGCCACTGGCCTGGGAGAGACTATCCCTGGGAATGTCCCTGCTCTCTGTGGGCCGGGCATCCGGCCTCCCTCCTCTCCAGCTCCTCTGTGGTTGAATTCCAATCAAAACCTCCACCTCCATTTCTATTCTAATTAGTCATTTTCCATGGCTGGAAACCATAAAACCCCATTGATATTAAATCATCTCAGTAGAAGGAAGAACAGGCCAACCATCAGAGATGTTCAATTTCAGAAAGTCTCTTTTTTTGGGGGGCGGGACAGAGTCTCACTATGTCGTCCAGGCTGGAGTGCAGTGGCGCAATCTCAGCTCACTGGAACCTCTGCCTCCCGGGTTCAAGCGATTCTCCTGCCTCAGCCTCCTGAGTAGCTGAGATTATAGGTATATGCCACCTCGCCTGGCTAATTTTTGTATTTTTAGTAGAGATGGGGTTTCACCATGTTGGCCAGACTGGTCTTGAACTCCTGACCTCATGATCCACCCACCTCAGCCTCTCAAAGTGCTTGGATTACAGGCGTGAGCCACCGTGCCTGGCCCAGAAAATCTCTTTAGTCGGGACTTGAGAAAGGGACTGGTGTCCATCTGGTGGGAATGGGAAGGGGGTTCAGGGCCTGCCGCCAGTGAGACCTGGGTTTGTTCCCTCCCACCAGGCTACGTGATCGAGGCAAGTCCCTTCATCCTTTAAGCTTCAGTGTCCTGTCTGTGAAACAGGCAACGAGTACATTTATCTCACAGGGTACCTGCGAGGCACATTGGGATAACACAGGTGAAGGCCTTAGCACAGTTCAGGGCAAAGCAATGTGACTTCTCTCCGCCCCAGGGGCACTTGTACCATGTTGAGAGAAACTAGGTTAATACATCCCTGCCACACATAACTACCGAGTGCCTGCTGTGTGCTGCCCACAACACTAAGAACCTTACATGGGGCCGGGCGCGGTGGCTCACGCCTATAATCCCAGCACTTTGGGAGGCCGAAGCGGGCGGATCACAAGGTCAGGAGATGGAGACCATCCTGGCTAACACGGTGAAACCCCGTCTCTACCAAAAAAGACAAAAAAATTAGCCAGGCGAGGTGGCGGGCGCCTGTAGTCCCAGCTACTCAGGAGAATGGCGTGAACCCGGGAGGCGGAGCTTGCAGTGAGCCGAGATGGCGCCACTGCACTCCAGCCTGGGCGACAGAGCGAGACTCCGTCTCAAAAAAAAAAAAAAAGAGCCTTACATGTAGTCCTTCATTTAATTTTCAAAGTGATGACAATGATTCTCGGTGCACAGATGGAGACTCTGAGCCCTAAATAAACTGCTAAATAACTGCTAAATAAACTGCTCTCAAGGACACAAGCACTTTCTGCAAAGAGCCTCAGATCCTAACTAGGACTTATGTTGCCTGTGCTGGGAAGAGACCCTAATGCCTCCTTGCTGCAGGAGTCCCGACTGCAGACGTAGGGTCTCAGTCCCCACCCCAAGAAGCTGTAGGTCCAGTTGGAGGAGAGACACCCACAAGGAAAATTGAACTGAGAAGGAATTGGACTGAGGAAATTGAACTGATCAGGCAAAGTGGGGCCTCTGCTATATCCAGGGTCTCCAGAGAAAGGACTAGAAGCCACTATCCCAATTCTGAGGCCTCAAGGAATCAGCAAGTTCCTGGGAGGAAACAGTATCCCACGGGTTTCATCCTCCTCCTGTCACTCTTCTAGGTAGGGAGGGAGGGCTCCCCCATGTCCCACACAAACACACAGAAAGGAGAGGCCATGGCAGCACAGGCTCAGAACCTGAAGGGCTTGGGGACATTGCCAGCCCCATACCCTCGTTTTATACACCAGGTAGGGCAGGAACTATGGTAGGTCCACAGAAAGGGGCCAGCAGAAGCACAGCCAGGACGCAGGCCTCCTGGGCTGCCCAGTTTCTCCTGGACAGAACATTTCCCTTCCCTAGCAGCCCCCAACGTGGAGCACTGGATTTGGAGTCAGGAGACCTGTGTCTTCTGCACTCACTCTGAGACCAGCTCCTGTGTAATCATGAGTGAGTGCCTTCCCATCTCTGGGCCTCGGCTTCCACCTCTCTAAAATGAAGGGGTTGGATTCCGTCCAATGTTATAAGAGCCAAAGGTTATGAGTTGGTGACCCCCCCACCACTCCAGGTTTCTCCAATCCTCCAGGGGTCTCAGAGACCCCAGACAGAAGAGAAACTTGGACAGAGGCTTGGGTGGGGGTGGAGGTGGGGATTCTGAGCCCTGGATCCACCCTCTGCTGAGTGCCAGGCCTACAGGCAGGCAGTCAGAGCAGGCAAGAGCCATCCTCTACACAGAGGGAATTGGCCCCTCGTGGATGGACAGAGGCCAGAACCCAACTGGGGTCTCAACCACCCTTCTTTCCTCCACAACCCCATCCCAGGAATGGTGGCCTCCGAAGCCAGCCTGGCAAGGGAACTGGCTGTCAAGTGGAGACTTCCCGGAGCTGGGGGTGATGGGAAGCAGGGTGACGGGAAAGGTCCTGAGGTTGCTTCCTCCCCTTTTGTTTGGATCTCAGACTGACCTGGGAACCAAATGGGCAGCCATGGGGTATTCTGATGGTGGGGAGTTGGAGGCGGAGAAAGGACCCATCTCATCCCCTTAGGCTGCTTTGCAAGTTAAAATAGCTGTGAAGATCTGTCTCCCAGAATTCTAAAAGCTAAAATACCTTATGAACCACGACCAGACCATTATGCCTGGAGTGGAAGAATCCTTTTTTTTTTTTTTTTTTTGAGATGGAGTCTTGCTCCATCACCCAGGCTGGAGTGCAGTGGCGCTATCTCGGCTCACAGCAACCTCCACTTCCCGGGTTCAAGCAATTGTCCTGCTTTAGCCTCTGGAGGAGCTGGGATTACAGGGGTGCACCACCACACCTGGCTAATTTTTCTATTTTTTAGAAAAGATGAGGTTTCAGGCTGGTCTCGAACTCCTGACCTCAAATGATGCACCCGCCTCGGCCTCCCAACATGCTGGGATTATAGGCATGAGCCACTGCGCCCATCTCGAATCCCTTTTTAAAACTGCAGGTATGGTTGAGTGCGGTGGCTCATGTCTGTAATCCCAGCACTATGCGAGGCTGAGTCATGAGGATCATTTGAGCCCCGGAGTTCAAGACCAGCCTGGGCAACATAGGAGACCTCGTCTCTATTAAAAAAAAAACACCGGCCGGGCGCGGTGGCTCAAGCCTGTAATCCCAGCACTTTGGGAAGCCGAGACGGGCGGATCACGAGGTCAGGAGATCGAGACCATCCTGGCTAATACGGTGAAACCCTGTCTCTACTTAAAAATACAAAAAACGGCCGGGCGCGGTGGCTCAAGCCTGTAATCCCAGCACTTTGGGAGGCCGAGACGGGCGGATCACGAGGTCAGGAGATCGAGACCATCCTGGCTAACACAGTGAAACCCCGTCTCTACTAAAAAATACAAAAAACTAGCCGGGCGCGGTGGTGGGCGCCTGTAGTCCCAGCTACTCGGGAGGCTGAGGCAGGAGAATGGCGTAAACCCAGGAGGCGGAGCTTGCAGTGAGCTGAGATCCGGCCACTGCACTCCAGCCTGGGTGACAGAGCGAGACTCCGTCTCAAAAAAAAAAAAAAAAAAAAAAATACAAAAAACTAGCCGGGCGACGAGGCGGGCGCCTGTAGTTCCAGCTACTCGGAGGCTGAGGCAGGAGAATGGCGTAAACCCGGGAGGCGGAGCTTGCAGTGAGCTGAGATCCGGCCACTGCACTCCAGCCTGGGTGGCAGAGCAAGACTCCGTCTCAAAAAAAAAAAAAAAAAAAAAAAAACACCAAAAACCAAAAAATTGTGTCATGACCCACTGGTGGATCTCAAAATTAATTAAGTCAGTACTCTGAGTAAATCAGATTTTTTTTTTTTGAGTTGGAGTGTTGCTCTGTCGCCCAGGATGGAGTACAGTGGTGTAATCTTGGCTCACTGCAACCTCTGCCTCCCGGGATCAAGCAATTCTCTTGCCTCAGCCTCCCAAGTAGCTGTGACTACAGGCGTACACCGCCATGCCTGGCTAAGTTTTTGTATTTTAGTACAGACAGGGTTTCACCGTGTTGCCCAGGCTGGTCTCAAACTCCTGAGCTCTGGCAATCTGCCCACCTTGGCCACCCAAAGTGCTGGGATTATAGGCGTGAGCCACCGTGCCCAGCCGTAAATCAGAATTTAATAATGATATAACATAAAAGAGAAAATACCAGAACACACCTGGGTAGTAATAGTAAACTGTCTTGGCTGTGCTCATGCCACTAATCCCAGCATTTTAGGAGGCCAAGGCAGGAGGACTGCTTGAGGGTAGGAGTTAAAATCAGCCTAGGCAACACAGTGAGACCCCATTCCTACAAAAAAAAAAAAGAGAGAGAAAGAAAAAATTAGCCGGGTATGGTGGTGTGTGCCTGTAGTCCTAACTACTCCAGAGGCTGAGGTGGGAGGATTGCTTTAGCCCAGGAGTTCAAGGCAGCAATGAGCCATGATCGTGCCATGGTACTGCAGCCTGGGCGACAGAGTGAGGCCCTAATTCTGAAAAACAAAATAAATACAATAAAATAAAATGGTCAAAATGCTCTGGTGCAGTGGCTGGAGCCTGCAATCATAGCTACTTGAGAGGCTGAGGCAGCAGAATCACTTGAGCCCACGAGGTCGAGGCACCACTGAATTCCAGCCTGGGTGACAGAGTGAGATCCTGTCTCTTTAAAAAAGGGGGGAAAAAGAAAAGCAAACTGTCTCATGTTGTGTGTTCTGCCAGGTTGTGATGTAATGTATTTCTTACTCTGGGTCACAGTCACAAAACCTTGAAATGTCACTCACTGGCTTGGCTCATGCCTTTAAGCCTTTGTTCACCAACAGGGGAAAGTGAACCAGCAGACAAGGCCCTTCCGGTCCTGCGGAGCTCACTGCCTTCCTCAGCTCCTGGCCCACACTTCCGACCACATACTCGGGCCACACCCTTGGGGGCCCCACCCGAGCAGCTGCCCATGTTCACACCTCTTCGGTTATTTCAAATTCCTCCTCTCGGCTTGATGCCCAACAGTTCCTTCACCCAAGGAGGTCCTGTTCAAACGTCACTTCCGGCCGGGTGTGGTGGCTCACATCTGTAATCCCAGCACTATGGGAGGCCCTGAGGCAGGCGGATCACCTGAGGTCAGGAGTTTGAGACCAGCCTGACCAACAGGTGAAACCCATTTCAACTAAAAATGCAAAAAATTAACCGGCTGTGGTGGCACGTGCCTGTAGTTCCAGCTACTTGGGAGGCTGAGGCAGGAGAATTGCTTGAATCCGGGAAGCGGAGGTTGCAGTGAGCCAAGATTGAGCCACCCCCTGCAGCGTGGGCGACAGAGGTAGACTGTGTCTCAAAAAAAAAAAAAAAAGGCGGGCGCAGTGGCTCATGCCTGTAATCCCAGCACTTTGGGAGGCCGAGGCGAGCAGATCACGAGGTCAGGAGATCGAGACCATCCCAGCAAACATGGTAAAACCCCGTCTCTACTAAAAATACAAAAAAAAAATTAGCCGGGCGTGGTGGCGGGCGCCTGTAGTCCCAGCTTCTCGGGAGGCTGAGGCAGGAGAATGGCGTGAACCCGGGAGGTGGCGGAGCTTGCAGTGAGCGGATCGCGCCACTGCACTCCTGCCTGGGCGACAGAGCAAGACTCCGTCTCAAAAAAAAAAAAGGCACTTCCTCTGCCAATCGTATCTTCTCCAACCCTGAGGGGCCAGGCACGATGACCCCTTTACCCTCTGAATCAATTGGTCTGTATCAGGGCCGGGCGGAGGAGGGGGTAGTTGGCCCCTCTGATTTAATGGATGAATCAAGAAAACGTGTGAATGAGCCATGGATTCATGCGGATGGGGCCTGCAGCAGAGGCTTGCTGTGCACCTGCTAGGTGCTGTGTACCTCACAAGCCACTGGGGACATCAGACCACGAGAATAAGGCCACTTTCCCCAAGGAAAGTGGTCAAATGTGGGAGCCAGGTGTGCAAATCCCCACCCCAGGGTGATAACAGCCCCAATAAAGGCACATGCAAGGAGGCCCTTCGGAGCTGGATAACACTGTTATAACAGTGTCACCAAGCAAAGGTCTAGAGCAGGGCTGAGTGAGGTGGGGGGGTTCTTCCAGGCAAAAGGCAAAAACTTTCTTGGTACTGTGTAGGTCTTCCATAGCACATGCCACATTAAAAGAAACATTTGCCTGGCGAGTGGCTTGAGTCTATAATCCCAGCACTTTGGGAGGCTGAGGTAGGTGGATCGCTTGAGTCAAAGAGTTCAAGACCAACCTGGACAACATGGCAAACCCCGTCTCCACAAAAAATACAAAAATTAGCCAGGTGTGGTAACCCACACCTGTGGTCCCAGCTACTCGGAAGGTTGAGGTGGGAGGGTTGCTTAAGCCTAGGAGGTCAAGGCTGCAGTGAGCCATGATTGTGCCACTACACTCCAGCCTCAGTGACAGAGTGAGACCCTGTCTTGAAAAAAAATAAAAGAGAGAAAGGAAAAATTTTATTTTATATTTATGTATTGAGGGCAGGGACCATGCCTGCTGGGCTGCTCACCACTGCTGAGCAGGATTCCTGGTGTGGCATCCCAACACAATAAATATTTACTGAATGGATACTCAGGAAACTGCAAAGGGTTCAGGCTGGCCTGAGAGTAAAGTGAAATAAGAAAGCCCAGAGAAAGAAAGAAGAGCCCAGAGGTCTGTGGCCCCAGAACCTGGAGGGCACCTGTGGGCTGGATCTTTCTTCTGCAGGCACTCGGGAAAAGTAGGAGGGTTTAATAATTATTAATTAATTAATTTTTTGAGATGGAGTCTCACTCTGTCACCCAAGTTGGAGTGCAGTGGTGCAATCTGAGCTCACTGCAACATCTGCTCACTGGGTTCAAGCGATTCTCCTGCCTCAGCCTCCCGAGTAGCTGGGATTACAGGCATTCGCTACCATGCCCAGCTAATTTTAATTTTTGTAGTTTTAGTAGAGACGGGGTTTCATCAGGTTGGCCAAGCTGGTCTTGAACTCCTGACCTCAAATGATCCACCTGCCTCGGCCTCCCAAAGTGCTGGGATTACAGGTGTGAGCCACTGCGCCAGGCCGGTAGGAGGGTTTAAACAGGAAAGAGACAAGCAGCCAGATTCATAGTTTAGAAAATCCTCAGGTTCTAGTGTTTGGGTGGATGCCTGGGGTGGGCATCTGGAAATCAGGGACAGGGGGCAGTAATAACCCAGGCGAGGAGACTTGAGTCTAGAGGCAGCCAAGTGGGGCGCTCTGGCGTGGAGGAATTCATGTGCTGCAGGTGTGTGCTGCGCAGGCAGAGCTAGGCCCTGGAGCTGCCAGAGGCTCAGAAGTCTCCCTCTCAGATCTTTCCCCTTCTGGCCACAGATGGGAAGGAGAGAGGCACTCACCCGATCCAGCGTGGCAGTACAGTAGGTGCCTAACCTGTCACTGTTGGGCGTGGTGGCGTATACCTGTAGTCCCAGCTAGTGGGGAGCCTGAGATGGGAGCAGCACTTGAGCCCAGGAGTTGGAGGCTGCAGTGAGCTGACAGCGCCACTGAACTCTAGCTTGGGCGACAGAGCGAGACCCTGTCTCTAAAAAAAGAAAAGAAAAATTACAGGCCAGGCATAGTGGCTCACACCTGTAATCCCAGCACTTTGGGAGGCCGAGGAGGGTGGATCACGAGGTCAGGAGTTCCAGACCAGCCTGGCCAATATGGTGAAACCCGTCTCTACTAAAAATACAAAAATTAGCCGGGCATGGTGGTGGGCGCCTGTAGTCCCAGCTACTTGGGAGGCTGAGGCAGGAGAACAGCTTGAACCCGGGAGGCGGAGGTTGCAGTGAGCCGAGCGCCAGCCTGGCAACAGAGCGAGACTCTGTTGCAAAATAATAATAATAATAATAAGGAAAGAAGAATTACATAACAGTAAGCAACCTAGCTAGATGTGAACCAGGCCATACAGCTCTAAAGCACTGACTTTTGCGGAGCTGCACTCCGCATCGTGGCATAGGTAGAGATTTCTTTTCTAAAGGTGAGTTCAACGCTGCGCACTTAGCAGGCGCCCAGTGGGCTGCGCCGTCCTGGAGGAAGGCTGATTCCTCCAACCCCGACTCCTGGCTTGTGGGTGGGTAATCCAGCACATTCTACCCACCCCGGCAACCAAACTTTGTGGCCGAACAAGCCCTCCGCTGCTTGTTCCGCTGGTCCCAGGCTCCTGCGCATCCGGACGCGATGAGGAGCAGGTGCGCGGGCCCGGGGTGTGTTCGAGGGGGGTCGTGTGCGCCGGGGCTGCCTCCCCGCGGACGGCGGACTGGGCCGGGGCGGCACTTCCTGGCAGAGAGGCGCGGAGGGGCGTGGCTCTGGAGAGGTGCCCTGGCGGGCTGGCTGCGGTGAAAGGCGGGCGGACGCAGGTGACGACAACCGCTCCATAAAGGGCGCAGCAGCGCGGCGCTCGCCTTATATGGGCAGGCTCGGCGCGGGAGGGGCGGGGCCAGGCGGGCCGAGGGCAGGGCGTCCCACCCAGCTGGCCCCACTCCTAGGCCCGGCCGAACACTCGCGGGGGAAACTTCTCTGCAAGGGTGGTGCCTCCCCAGCGGCGTCCCCAGGTCCCGAGAGTGGTCCCTACCCAGGCTAAGACCCACGACGGGCTCCACGCTGCAGGGGCTCAACTTGCAGAAACCCTGGGACCTGCCTTCTTCCCCTGGGGTCTGCCTTCCTCAGGCCCTCCTAGGGCACTGATTCGGCTGGTGCTGTGTGGCGTTTTTTCCTTCACCCCACGTGGGCCGCAGGTCCTCCCTGGGTAGCAGAGGGAGGGTCCTTTAAGTGAGCTCACCTTGGAGCCCACAGATAACCAAGCCTGCGCTTGCTCGCTACATGGCGAGGCTTCCCCAATCCGGTCAGTCCCAAGCAGGTGCCTTTCTCTAACTGGCACAAAGGAAGTCTCCTAGCCAGGCTGAGCCCAAGCCTCGCTAAACATGAGCCGTGGATCCATCGGAAGTGTTTGGCTAACTGGACCCTTCTTGGCCAGACAGGACTTTAACCCTGAGAGGAAGCTGCCAGCACGACGCAGCCCACCATATTCTCCCTCCAAGCTCTCTTCATAGCCCGGGTCCTTAAAAACCCAAATCTGTCCAATTGCTACTTGCCGTCCACTCGTTAACAGTACTCCACTTCACAGCTTCCCCATCACCTGAGTGTCCTCCCTGGGCTCAGCGCACAGGGCTCTGTGAGTTTACAGTTCCCTGGTTGCTGTTCTGTGCCTCCCAACCCTGCACCTGCTGCTCCCTTCTGGAAAGTCCTTTCCTTGCACGCTCCCAGACACGTGCTCATCCTTCAAAGAGATACTTCTTAGTGTCCTCTTCCTGACATTTGTAGTGATTACTTAACCTTTGCGAGCATCAGTTTCTTCATCTGCAAAATGGGGGTAAAATAATCCCCACCTCACTGTGTTATTGTGAGGATCGAATGAGTTAATGTTTGTGAAATGCCTGGCATATAGTAGCTGCTCATGAAAAACTCGTTGACCAAATTCCTCTTCCTGTGCTCTAATTGCTCATGCAGGTGTTGTGCGTGCCAGGAGGTCCGGCCTCTTCCTTTTCCAGCTATGCATACCCGGTTCCTGGCACATATATAGGTCTTGAACCAGTGTTTGTTGGCGACTGAATGAATTTCAGGCAATAGAGGTCAGAGAGAGAAAAGACCCCAACCGCGATGGTCATCAGCCCTCACATCTGCCGGGATGTAGGGCATTCTAACTCTCCCTCCTCAGTTGCCCAGAGCTTCATGACAACTAGGAGGACACAGGATGGATATGGACCCCATTTTCCAGATAAACCTATGAGTGATTAGAAGTGAGGTAACTTCCCCATGGTTACGCAATGAGTGGAAAAGTCGGCACCAGGGTGACCAACATGTACTTCTGTTTTTTTTTTTTTTTTTTTTGAGACGGAATTTTGCTCTTGTCGCCCAGGCTGGAGTGCAATGTCACGATCTTGGCTCACTGCAACCTCTGCCTCCCAGGTTTAAGCAATTCTTCTGCCTCAGCCTCCCAAGTAGCTGGGATTACATGTGTGAGCCACTGTGCCCGGCCCAATGTGTATTTTTTTTTTTTTTTTTTAGCACTGAGGGATCCACGTCTCAGGAATCTCTTTAGGCTCAGGCAGCCAGGATGGCTGGTCACTCCAGATCAAGTTCCAAAGGTTAGTCTCTGAGGACCATCACCTTCCAACCTCCCCTGCACCTGTCCCATTATTCCCAAGTATTTTACTGAGTTCCTGAATGGGACACAGTGCTCTCCAGCCCAGAAGGTCCAGCAGATTTTTAAAAGTCACACTCTTTCTGATTCCCCAAAAAGTTAGACTTACAGCATAGTAGGGATGGGGGATAAGGACATTAGAAGGGCACTGAGGTCAGGCGTGGTGGCTCACACCTGTAATCCCAGCACTTTGGGAGGCCGAGGCGGGTGGCTCACTTGAGGTCAGGAGTTCAAGACCCGCCTGGCCAACGTGGTGAAACCCCATCTCTACTAAAAATACAAAAATAAGCTGGATGTGGCAGCACGCACCTGTAGTCCCAGCTAGTTGGGAGGCTGAGGCAGGAGAATCACTTGAACCCAGGAGGCAGATGTTGCAGTGAGCTGAGATTGTGTCACTGCACTCTAGCCTGGGCGATAGAGCAAGACTCTTTCTCAAAAAAAGAAAAAAGGCCCAGGTAGGAGTTTGCTTCACTTTGACAGGGACTCATGGACCACTCCTGCACCAGGCCCTGGGCCTGGGACCAGGAACTGAGAGAAGGCTGGCCCCCACCTTTGGGACTCTAGCCAGGTTGGGGAGACAGATGTGTAGACACAATGCCAACAGTTTGGTTCCTCGATGGCTGGAGAAGGGAGTGATCAACCACAGTTTCTGAAGAACCCCCCTCCTGACATGGCCACTCACCAGCTGACCTCAGGCCTGTCCTCTCCTTTGGCTGGGCCTGGACCTTCTCTGTGAACTCAGGCAGTTGGAGCTGGTCCCTGAGGGAAGCTCGTGACTTGAGGGGAGCTGAGTTCTGGGAAATGCATCCTCTGGAGAGGAGGCACCAGAGGCCACGCATGCCTGAGTGAGTGTGGGGGCGCGCCCTGGCCTCACTAGTCAAACAGCAACTTCATCTTCCCAGGCTACCCTGGCCGAAGCAGCCCTGGCTCCTTCCCTGCCTGCCTCATCCTCCCAGGCCACTGTCCAGAAAGCTGGCCTCTCTGCCTGTTCCCCACAGCCCCTGGGGGTGGGGCCAGAGTAGGGCAAAAAGGGCCTGGGCCTGGTCCAGCAGAGCCCCTGCTGCTCCTTCAGAGGCTCCTGTTCTTGTGGGCTGAGAGCTGCAGTCCTGCAGCCGGCCTGGCTGTGGCTCAGTGGTCAGGGCCAAGTGCAGAGCAAACACTGTGCCCACTGGGCAGCCACTTCACAGTCATTCCCAGGTTGCATGGGGTCCCCAGCCGGGCAACTGAGTGCAGATGTGAAACAAAGAGCTTTCCGAGATCAGGGACTTGACCCTTGGAAAAGAGACTCACTAAGGGAACTGGTTCCTGTCACTCCTCAATCATCACTTTGAGAAATAATGTTCTCTCCCTCAACCTCACTGCCAGCCGCAGTCAAAAGCAACCTGCGGACCGGCAGTGGGAGCTCAGGGCCACCTTGAGATTCTCTGCTCTCGCTGCCGACTGAGCCCAGGCAAGACTCCTGCCCTCTCTGGGCTTCCATTTCCCTCTCGTGCTCCAAACTTGCTAGCTTCCTTCCCCATCTCAACGTCATAGGGACCCTCTGAGATGGGAACTACTAATAGGGGAAATTATATGGAAAACCAGGCCAGGCACGGTGGCTCACATTTGTAATCCCACTTTGGGAGGTGGAGGCGGGCGGATCACCTCAGGTGGGGAGTTCGAGACCAGCCTGACCAACATGGAGAAACCCTGTCTCTACTAAAAATACAAAATTAGCCAGGCGTAGTGGCGCATGCCTGTAATTCCAGCTACTCGGGAGGCTGAGGCAGGAGAATTACTTGAACCCAGCAGGCAGAGGTTGTGGTGAGCCAAGATCGTGCCATTGTACTCCAGCCTGGGCAACAAGAGTGAAACTCTGTCTCAAAAAAAAAGGAAAGCACTAATATGTCTGTTTCACAGGGGAGAGAGGACACAGTGGCTCAGACACAAAGAGGTGCCCACGGTCACACAGGAACTGGCGGAGGTGCTGGGGTCCATCCAGGCCTCCCTGGGGAGAAGAGAGGCATAGGGCCGGGTATAGAACGAGTCCTCTGTAAGGTTACACACGTCATTCATTTATCTTGCAGAATCTGGGGCTCTTCCTTTGTTTTTTTTTTTTATTTTTGAGACAGGGACTTGCTCTGTTGCCCAGGCTGGGGTACAGCAGTGCGATCGTGACTCACTGCAGCCTCGCCCTCCTGGGCTCAAGCAATCCTCCTGCCTTGGTCTCCAAAGTGCTGGGATTACAGGTATGAGCCTCCATCCCCAGCCTGGACCTGTGCTCCTCCTTTGTGGCTGGCCCCATGGGAAGGGTAAGGGCATGGAAGGGTGCTCAGGGAAGAGATGCACTAGGAATGGGCTTGGAGAGGGCTGTTGTCTTAGGATCCGAGCCGTCCTAAAGTGCAGCCCAGGATCCCTGGGGCTTTTAAAAGGCACATTCTCAGCTCCCACCCCAGACCCAGAACCATAACCAGATCCTTGGCCAGGCATGGTGGCTTATGCCTATAATCCCAACACTTTGGGAGGTCGAGGCAGGTGCATCACATGAGGTCAGGAGTTCAAAACCAGCCTGACCAACACGGTAAAACCCTGTCTCTACTAAAAATAAAAAAATTAGCTGGGCTTGGTGGCAGTTGCCTCTAATCCCAGCTACTCAGGAGGCTGAAAGGCAGGAGAATCACTTGAACCTGGGAGGTGGAGGTTGCAGTGAACTGAGATCATGCCACTGGACTCCAGCCTGGGCAACAGAGCGAGACTCCATCTCAAAAATAAAATAAAATAAAAAAATGACCATATCCTTATGGGAGCCATTATTTTGAACTCAGAATCTCAGAAAAACCAGGATTTGGGGCCTGGAACTTTCTTGGTTGTTTTTTTAATTTTGTTTTATTTGTTTTTTTTGGAGATGGAGTCTTGCTCTGTCGCCCAGGCTGGAGTGCAGTGGTGCCATCTTGGCTCACTACAAGCTCCGCCTCCCGGGTTCCCGCCATTCTCCTGCCTCAGCCTCCCAAGTAGCTGGGACTACAGGCGCCCGCCACCATGCCCAGCTAATTTTTTGTATTTTTAGTAGAGACGGGGTTTCACCGGGTTAGCCAGGATGGTCTTAATCTCCTGACCTCGTGATCCGCCTGCCTCGGCCTCCCAAAGTGTTGGGAATACAGGCGTAAGCCACCGCGCCCGGCTGGAATCTGGGACTTTCTAAGGCAGAGGCGGCAGAGACAAAGAGGTGGCTGGAGGTGGGGCAGCGCCAAGCCAAGTCTCAGGCTGCCCCTGCTGCCGAGCCTCCCCTCCCCCAAAGTAAACCCGCAGGTGGGCAGCGCAGGTGGGGCCCAGCTCGAGTTTCACTCCTTCCCCGCTCTTGGGGACAATAAAATGCTCCCTTTGCCCTGGAAATCCCACTTGTATCAAATCCAAAAGAAAAAATAAGCTCTTATGTCCAAACAGGTTTGTTCCAACCTCATTTATAATGGAAAAAAATTAACTGAAAAATTCCTTAGTATCCGACAATAGGAGAAAGGTTAACAGTGTGACTGGAGCTGAGTGACACACAAAAGGGTGTTTGTGGAGTGCAGGGGGCTCCTGCTGTGTGTGGGGAGGGTGGAGAGGGCGTGGGCAGAGGAGCAGGGACCCCAGAGTCAGACCGTCTAGGTTTAAATCCTGTCTGCCCCTTCCTAGCTGTGTGACCTGGGGTCATACCCCAAAGCCCTCCGTGCCTCCATGTCCCCCTCCATAAACTGGCACTGGGCTGGGCACGGCAGTTCACGCCTGTTTCCAGCACTTTGAGAGGCCAAGGCAGGTGGATCACCTGAGGTCAGGAGTTCGAGACCAGCCTGGCCAACATGGTGAAACCCCATCTCTACTAAAAATACAAAAATTAGCCAGGCATAGTGGCAGGTGCCTGTAGTCCCAGCTACTCAGAAGGCTGAGGCAGGAGAATCGCTTGAATCCAGGAGGCAGAGGTTGCAGTGGGCCAAGATTGTGCCACTGCGCTCCAGCCTGGGCGATAGGTGACAGAGTGACACTCTGTCTCAAAACAAAACAAAACAAAAGGAGAGAGAGAGACTTGGGGGATGTGTGTGCACAGAGGAAAAACCATGTGAAGACCCAGCAAGAAGGTGGCCACCCACAAGCCAAGCAGAGAGGCTTCAGGATAAACCAACCCTGCCAGCACCTTGATTTTGGACTTCCAGCCCAGAACTATGAAAAAATAAACATCTGTTGTTTAAACCACCCAGTCTGTGATGTTTTGTGATGGCTGGGCTAGCAAACTAATACACATTACTAACACACAATAAGAGAAGCTTTTAATAGGGTGCTTACCACATAATTGCATCGTGTTCTGACATTACATTTACGATCTCATAACCATGAGGAGGGTCCTGTCCTCCCATTTCAGAGATGAAGGAAACTGAGGCTTGGCTAGTGAGGGAGAGGGCTGTGATTAGAACCAGTTCTGTGTGACTCCAAGGCCCCACCAAAGCCTCCTCCTGGGACGGACTGTGAACTTCCCTGCCTCTGTGTCATGCACACGCTCTCCCCTCTGCCTGGAATACCCTTCCCGCCACTTGCCTCTCAGGCTGAGTCCCATTTGATTCTTCAAAACTCTGCTCTTGGCCGGGCGCGGTGGCTCACGCCTGTAATCCCAGCACTTTGGGAGGCCGAGGCCGGCAGATCACAAGGTCAGGAGATCGAGACCATCCTGGCAAATACGTGAAACCCCGTCACTACTAAAAATACAAAAAAGAATTAGCTGGGCATGGTGGTGGGCGCCTGTAGTCCCAGCTTTCGGGAGGCTGAGGCAGGAGAATGGTGTGAACCCAGGAGGCGGTGGAGCTTGCAGTGAGCGGAGATCGTGCCACTGCACTCCAGCCTGGGTGACAGAGCGAGACTCTGTCTCAAAAAAAAAAAAAAAAAAAAACTCTGCTTGCCCAGGCAAGGTGGCCCACACCTGTAATCGCAACACTTTGGGAGGCCAAGGCGGGTAGATCACTTAAGATTAGGAGTTTGAGACCACCTGGCCAACATGGTGAAACCCTGTCTCTACTAAAAATACAAAACTTAGCCGAGCGCTGTGGCAGGTGCCCGTAATCCCAGCTATTCAAGAGGCTGAGACAGGAGAATCACTTGAACCTGGGAGGTGGAGGTTGCAGTGAGCCGAGATCACACCACGGCACTCCGGCCTGGGCAACAGAGCTAGGCTCCATCTCAAAACACAAACACAAACAAAAACAAAAAAACAACCCTTCTCAAGTATCACCTCCTTCCCATGCTTTACCCGACAGCCTCCTTTTGCAGATGTGCTGCTTTTCAGGGCTTGCAGCCAGTCTGTACTCTATCACCATGGCGGTAAATGTCATCTCTCTTGTAGCATTTAGACTTCAGATTGTGTCCATGTGTTTGCTTCAGGATAAACCATCTGGGAGGACAGGACCCTCCTCATGTGTTTGCTGTGAACTCCTAGAAGGTAGGATTCCGGCAGGAGATTCCAGATTGTGTCCATGGGGTGGGGGTGGGGGGAGATGGATAAGAGAGGTCCGGCCTGGCGCGGTGACTCATGCCTGTAATCCCAGCACTTTGGAGGCCGAGGCCGGCAGATCACAAGGTCAGGAGATCGAGACCATCCTGGCAAATACGTGAAACCCCGTCACTACTAAAAATACAAAAAAGAATTAGCTGGGCATGGTGGTGGGCGCCTGTAGTCCCAGCTTTCGGGAGGCTGAGGCAGGAGAATGGTGTGAACCCAGGAGGCGGTGGAGCTTGCAGTGAGCGGAGATCGTGCCACTGCACTCCAGCCTGGGTGACAGAGCGAGACTCTGTCTCAAAAAAAAAAAAAAAAAAAACTCTGCTTGCCCAGGCAAGGTGGCCCACACCTGTAATCGCAACACTTTGGGAGGCCAAGGCGGGTAGATCACTTAAGATTAGGAGTTTGAGACTAGCCTGGCCAACATGGTGAAACCCTGTCTCTACTAAAAATACAAAACTTAGCCGAGCGCTGTGGCAGGTGCCCGTAATCCCAGCTATTCAAGAGGCTGAGACAGGAGAATCACTTGAACCTGGGAGGTGGAGGTTGCAGTGAGCCGAGATCACACCACGGCACTCCGGCCTGGGCAACAGAGCTAGGCTCCATCTCAAAACACAAACACAAACAAAAACAAAAAAACAACCCTTCTCAAGTATCACCTCCTTCCCATGCTTTACCCGACAGCCTCCTTTTGCAGATGTGCTGCTTTTCAGGGCTTGCAGCCAGTCTGTACTCTATCACCATGGCGGTAAATGTCATCTCTCTTGTAGCATTTAGACTTCAGATTGTGTCCATGTGTTTGCTTCAGGATAAACCATCTGGGAGGACAGGACCCTCCTCATGTGTTTGCTGTGAACTCCTAGAAGGTAGGATTCCGGCAGGAGATTCCAGATTGTGTCCATGGGGTGGGGGTGGGGGGAGATGGATAAGAGAGGTCCGGCCTGGCGCGGTGACTCATGCCTGTAATCCCAGCACTTTGGGAGGCTGAGGTGGCTGGATCACCTGAGGTCATGAGTTTGAGACCAACCTGGCCAACATGGTGAAAGCTTATCTCTACTAAAAATACAAAAATTAGCCAGGTATGGTGGCAGGCGCCTGTAATCCCAGCTACTTGGGAGGCTGAGGCTGAAGAATCGAGTGAATCCAGGAGGTGGAGCTTGCAGTGAGCCAAGATCGTGCCACTGCACTCCAGCCTGGGGGAAAAGAGCAAAATTCCATCTCAAATAAATAAATAAATAAATAAATAATAAAGGCTCAAAGTCCCTACTCTGGGCATGAGAGGAGGGATCCTTTGACCCTCCTGGGGCAGCAGTGTGGCAGAGGGGGAGGAGCAGGGCATGGGGTCAGGCCACCCTCAGTCCATTTCCCAGGGTGTGGCCTTAGGCACCGTCACCACCTCTCTGGGCCTCTGGTGTCCACATGTATGAAATGGAATCAGTCCCTCCTTCCGCGGGTGTTAGGTCGAACAAGGCATGGAAGGAGCTTCTGGTGGTGTGGGTGCAAAGGCTGGACACTGGATGGCTTCCTTGCTGGGACGCTGAGCTAGGGGGCAGACCAGAGACAGACAGCTACTTGCCTAAGCTCCCCCAGCAAGCTGGCTGAAGGTGGGGAACTGGCTTGTCCCCCAGTTGGTAATTAACAGCTCTGTATAGCAGGGGTGTTCTTGCTCCCAGGAGACGCTCCGCTGGCCGCCACAGAGGTATGCGTGAGAGTGCCGCTCAGAAGTGGCTGGGAGGCACGGAGAATGGAGGAGCAGGTTCAGGGTGAATTCCAGCAGGCATTCTCCAAGGGTGAGGTCACTGCCTCCAACTCCCTAGGGCTGCCTGAGACACAGGCACCACCAAGCCAGCTCCAGAGCAGGAGGAGGTGGTGGCAGGGACCAGGGCCAGGGCACAGGGCTAAATGTAAGGCCCTCAGCCTGGTACAGCGACGGGCCCCTCCCATGGTGCTGGGGTCCTTATCTTGGGAAGCCTGGTGTTTCCTGTTTAAGATGTGACTGGGGGCAGGGGGAAGGAGAAAGCCACGCAGCTCAACACTTCTGGAGCTTCCAGTGGGTGCCAGCGTGCTTCCACCTGCTGAGCTGTGACCTCATTTGCAGAGACTGTCATGAGCCCCAGCTTGGAGATGGTGCAACGGGGGCTCAAAATGGTGAAACACCTTGTCCCAAAAGGAAAGCAGTATAATGAGCAAGAACAAAGAGAATTAGAAATTAAAGACATTGGGGTTCATTCTTTTCCCCCTTTTTAAAATTTATTTTGGAGCTGGGCACGGTGGCTCACGCCTGTAATCCCAGCACTTTGGGACGCCAAGGTGGGTGGATCATTTAAGGTCAGGCGTTTGAGACCAGCCTGGCCAACATGGTGAAACCCCGTTTCTACTAAAAATACAAAAATTAGCCAGGCATGGTGGCAAATGCCTGTAATCCCAGCTACTCGGGAGGCTGAGGCAGGAGAGTTGCCTGAGCCCAGGAGGCAAAGGAGGTTGCAGTGAGCAGAGATTATGCCATTCCACTCCAGCCTGGGCAACAGAGCGAGATTCCATCTCAAAAACAATAAAATAAATAAATAATTTTTATTTTTTATTTTTTAGAACAAGGTCTCACTCTGTCACCCAGGCTGGAGTGCAGTGATGAGATCACAGCTCACTACAGCCTCAAACTTCTGGGCTCAAGTGATCCTCCCATCTCACCCTCCCAAGTAGCTGGGACTACTGGTGCACATCACCATGCCAGGCTAATTTTTTTTATTTTTATTTTTTTGTAAAGACAGGGTCTTACTGTGTTGCCCAGGTTGATCCCGAACTCCTAGGCTCAAGTGATCCTCCCGCCTTGGCCTCCCAAAGTGCTGGTATTACAGGCGTGAGCCATCGTGTCCGGCCACATCGGAGTTCAAATCTGAGCTCTGAACTCCATTCATGCCAAGTTACTTAAGCCCTCCAAGCCTCAGTTTCCTCATCTGTAAAATGGCGGTAACAACGGTCCCTGCCTTTGGGGTTGCAGTGGAGACTCAGTGGGAGGATTCATGTAGCATGCACTCAGTAAATGCCAGCCGTCACTGCCAGCCTATTTCACTATCGTGAACAGAGCCTCAGAATGGAGAAGCAGCCTGCCCAAGGTCACACAACTTGCAGGTGGCACAGGCAGGATCTGAATCCAGATCAGATTCTTCCCGCCCTACTTCCATCACCGTGGAAGGGCCGGAGGGGCCCTGCTGCCAGGAGGTGGCTGGAAAGGGAGGTTCCTTGGAACAACCAGTGGCCCAGGTTTCCTGCAGAGCCAGGGACCCCAGACCTGGCCAGGGTAAGGGTCACGCCTGCAGCTGGTGTTCCAGGCAGCGCAGAGGAACTGCGGCTGCAGGCCTGGCAGCCTTACTGTCGCCAGCATCCTGCCCTCCATGGACACGGCCCCAACATTGTTCTCTGGGCCCTTCCCTGCCCAGAGCCCACACATTTGGGATTTCCGCAGCTTGGCCAGAACTACCTTCACTTCCTGGAACAGCTTTCCCCAGGCGGCCGGGGTGGGGGCTGAGCTGGCCCTGGCCCCTGGCAGGGGCAGGCCCTGCTGGGAAGGCAGTGGCAGCAGCAGCATCAACATCCCCTTGACCTGACAGGTCCTTACCTGAGTCCTCCCTCCTCAGAGACACAGCTGCCCTCCTCATGCCCCTCTCCCGAGGCCAGGGTAGAAAAGGCTCTGCCTCATTTCCACTTTAGGGCAGGCTGGAGTCAGGGCATGGGTTAAAATCCTAGACCTGCTACAAAGACCTGGGCAAGCCTCCCCTTCCCTCTGCCTCACAAGGGATGCTGGGTAGCCGGAGGTCCCTTACGCTACCCTGACGTCGGCTCAGGGATGATCGGAGCCCCGTGCTCTGAGGTCTCTGGACGTAAGTTCCTCGAGGACAGGGTCAGTTTCCCTCTCATGTTCGGGAGGTTTATTTATTTTTATGTTTTATTATTATTATTATTTTTGAGATGGAGTCTCGCTCTGTTGCCTAGAGTGCAGTGGTGTGATCTCGACTCACTGCAACCTCTGCCTCCCGGGTTCAAGCCATTCTCCTGCCTCGGCCTCCCGAGTAGCTGCGATTACAGGTGTGCACTGCCATGCCCGGCTATTTTTGTATTTTTAGTAGAAATAGGGTTTCGCCATGTTGGCCAGGCTGGTCTCGAACTCCTGACCTCAGGTGGTCCACCCGCCTCGGCCTCCTAAAGTGTTGGGATTACAGGCGTGAGCCACCGCGCCAGGCTCTGTGTTCTGTATTTAGAAGGAACCTGTGTTTGTGGCCACCAAATGTTCACTCTGAGCCATGCTGGTGCTGCCTGCAGGTGAGCGTGCCTGCCTGGACTGGTGTCTCAGTCGTCTCAATGCCCACCCTGGCACTGTCTCCTCTGTGGGCTGGCACCTGCTCCCTGATAGGGTGGAGCTGCAGGGCGCAAGGGAGCACAGAAGTCAAGCAGCCAGCCCAGCAAACTCGAGCTTCTATCCCTGCCGCCTCTCTGCAGGCAACCACAAGCACTTGGTGTCAAGAATAAATATACAGGGGCCATATCCCGGGTTGTCTTCAGGCTCAGCAAGCCTGCGACTTTGTCCCCTTTCCCCGGCTTCCCAACCTGGTGGCTAAAGCCTTTCAGCAGGTGTCTGCCAACCCTGTCCACAGTCCTGGGGCCCAACATGGGCACCCAGAGGACGACCGTGGGCTGACAGCCCAGAGCCAGCGGCATCCCCGGTGAGATCAGTGTCCTGGAATTGGTCAAACAGGATCACCCGGAGGATTCTGTGAGCACAGCCAGCGTGACTCATGGCCATGATCAGCTTCATGGGCACAGGCTGCCAACCTGGGATGGCCACAGCCACCGGCTCACCTTGCAGGGCAACGCACCTTTTAAGGAGAGGGAGCTGGAGCAGCGCCTGGGTCCTGCCTCTGGTCAAGGCCTCTGCCACAGTTCTCCACGCCCACCCGGGCAGAGAGGCCATACCCCCACTGGGTTCAAATTTGGCATCATCACTTTTCAGACATGACCTTGGGCAAGTCAATTTCTCTGAACTGTTTTCACTTATGATATGGAAATAATACTTGCCTCACAAGAGTGGAATTCGATGAGGTAATGTGTGTAGAAGGTGCGTGGCAAACGGTGCCTTTTAAGGAGTGGCAGTGGGGTCGGGTGGAAAGGGCCCAGACTCAGGAGTCAAGGCGCCCCAGCATTGTGCTCTGGCCCCACCCTGGGCTCACTGGGTGTCATTGAAAGAGTTACTCAACCTCTGATCTGCTCCGCTCCCATTGTGTCAAATGAGCTGACACCACCTGCCTTGTTGCCTGTTGTGAGACGAAAACCACACACACGCCACCTTCTATCAGATGAAGGGAGGCAGAGAGGTTGGTGCCTGGGGGTGGGTGTGGAAGGCTGCCTGGCCTTGAATCCCAGTTCAGCTTCTCAGGGGCTTTGTGCACTGGGGAAAGCTCCTCAACCTCTTGGGGCAGGTCTCAGGTGGAACCTGAAGGGCGATGCCTCCCTGCGGGGCTGAGGTAAGCTGAAACCCTCAGAACAGTGCCAGGTGCCTCCTGAGCCTGGACAGGTCCTGCTCATCTTATCCAGGGCTTTTGGCCTTTGGAGGATGTTCACTCCACGAACTTCTGTCTCCACTGACACCAGCTGCTGGTTTTGTCGCCTCCATGTGACTGTGACAGGCCCTGGAGCCTGGGGTCCTTCAGAGGCCACGGGCCCCTCTCCTCCCTCAGTCTAGGCAGCCTTCCCAAGGCAGTCCTTGGGTGGGCCCCTGGAGAACGCAGGCAGTTCTAACAGGAACAGGGTGAGCCTCTGAGAGCAACCAATACCAGCCCCATGGCATCCCTGAGGCCATGGGGGAGGCTGTCAGGATCCCCCTGCCGCCAAGTACCGGACTCACAGGAAGCTGGGGCCTCATCCGGGCAACTGAGCCCTAATGACAGCTTGGCCCCAGCACTGAGGCAGACGGAAGGCTTTCCTGACTGGCAAGCCTGGCTCCCCTGGCACACTCCTCTATGGCCAAGGGGAGCTGGGGGCCAAGAGAGGTTGTCTGGTCCCAAGGCCCAGAAGTTCCTGCAGGCACCCATGGGAAGGACAGCCTGATCCCCACAGGGTCAGGCACCTGCTGGGGCAGCCAGGAGCCCGTCAGATGGGTCAAAGGGATCAGCTATGGGAGCCCAGGTTTCAGAGGCAATCACGTCTGGATAGGAACCCCAGTTCTGCATCCCATGAGCCTCAGTGTCTTCATCAGGGTAATGGGGACAACAGCCTCTTGCCTTAGGAGGGCATGAGGACTGGCATGTGGCATCCTCAGAATAGCAGCCACAGCTGACAAGCATGATAGTGAACAGGAGGGGCTGGTTGGAGAGAGTGTTGTGGAGTTAGGGGAGGATGCGGGGACAGTGGACAAGCCCCCTGGGAAAGGGTCACAGGTGCTCTGAGCCCACACAGATGCAACATTGCAGACGGTGCAGACCCTTGCTTTATTGGTCTGACTTGTTCACAGTTCAGCCCCCCGCTCAGAAAACCAATGGGCCAGCTAAGGAGCGAAGGAGGTACCTCGAGACTTCCAGAGTCAAGGTTCTCCAGGGCTCCCCAGCCCATCAATCATTTTCTGCCCCACTGCCTGGGAGGTGAGGTGGGAGAAGGCTCCCGGGGGGTGAGGATGGGTGACTAGAGGGGATTTCAGTGTGGGACCCAGGGTCTGTTCTTCACAGTAGGAGGTGGAAGGGATGACTAAGTTCTTTATCACAGACCTGCAAAAAATGAGAATTAGACATTATTCTCACTAGTTTGGGCTTCGTTTTTCTTTTTCCAAAACAGCAGCAGGAAAGAGAAATGCAGGTGGAGATGTGGAGATGAGCCAGGCACGAGGTTTCAGATTGGAAGGGACCAGAGATGAGGACCAAGGTGTGGCTGCCTGACCAGGAACACTGTGGGCTGGCCCGGGCTCTCTCCACGCATCCTGGGAGAACTGCCACAGGCCCTAGAGGGAGGGACGAAATGCGTGTGGGAGGGAAGACGGCAGTCCCCGGATCAGCAGCAGCACCATCCTCTGATGGCCCCTGGGCAGTCCGCCAGCTCAGAAGCACTCAGGGCTGGAGCCTGGGCTCTAAGCACAGGCCCCAGAGGCCAGACAGGAGGGAGGCAGCAGGAAGGGCTGGCGTGGAAGGGCTGAGTTCTACTGGGGTCCCACGCAGGCAAGGAACCAGGACTCGTCCCTGCTTGTCAGCCAATCAGCTTCTTCAGGAAGGCCTCCAACTGATCCTCATCCTTGATGCCCACAAACTTGTCCACCACGTCCCCATTCTTCATGGCCAGTACAGTGGGCACCGCTGACACCTGGGTGGTGAGGACAAGGGGGTCCAAGTGAATTGGGAGTGAACGCTTCTTAACTGCCACTCCCAAGCCTTTGTGGGGAAAGCTGGTGGCTTATCCAGGGCACTGATTTCCCAAAGCCATGGGCAGGCCTAGAGGAACGTGGCTCTTCCCTTAGTGCAGGGGTACTGCAGGGCCCGGTGGCCACCCGTTGAAGAAACTTCTTCCATTGCAGGCTCCCAGCAGTACCCTTCCTCCCTTAACCACAAGACTGACTCACTGGCCCAGTGGTTTTGCTGGAATGACAGGAGAGATGAAAATAGCCCATGCAGCTGCAGGCCAGGGCTGGGGGCAGGGAGGAGCTCAGGGGAAGCCTGGCCCGGGGGGAGACAGAAGCTGGGGGACAGTTCGAGTCCTGGCTTTGCACTCACTAGCAAGGGAGCCTTGGCCAGGTCACAGAACCTTTCTGAGCCTCAGTGTCCTTTTCCATAAAATCGGGGTAATGTCTACCTTTAGGGTTTGGGATGAACATTAAAGATTCAAGTATAGGCTGGGCACAGTGGCTTACATCTATAACCCAGCCCTCTGGGAGACTGAGGCTGGAGGATCGCTTGAGTTCAAGAGTTCCAGACCAGCTTGGGCAATATAGTGAGACCTTGTGTTTACTAAACTCCCCACCAAAAATTAGCCAGGCATGGTGGTGCATGCCTGTCCTCCTGTACTTGGGAGGCTGAGGCAGGAGGATCGCTTGAGCCTGGGAGACTGAGGCTGCAGTGAACTGTGATGGTGCCATTGCACTCCAGCCTGGGTGACAGAGTGAGATCCTGCCTCAAAAAAAAAAGAAAGAAGAAAGATCTGAGTATAAAGCACAGCTCAGGGCAGGCGCGGTGCCTCACACCTATAATCCCAGCATTTTGGGAGGCTGAGGCGGGCAGATCATTTGAGGTCAGGAGTTTGAGACCAGCCTGGCCAACATGGTGAAATCCCGTATCTACTAAAAATACAAAAATTAGTTGGACATGGTGGCGGGCGCCTATATTCCCACCTACTTGGGAGGCTGAGGTGCATTGCTTGAACCTGGGAGGTGGAGGCTGCAGTCAGTGGAGATTGCACCACTGCACCCCAGTCTGCGTGACAGAGTGAGACTCCATCTCATAAATAAATAAATAAAGCAGAGCTCAGGCTCTGGCTGACCCAATCGGACTCCTACCAGCCAGGTGAGCTGGGGCATGACCCTCAGTAACTAAGCTTTTGTGTTGTCAGATGCTAGATGGAGATACTAACGACACTTCCATTAGAGGGCATGAAAGCTGAATGAAATAATGCGAGTAAAGTCTCAGCACAGCACCCGGCAAATAAGCGTAGGAACCTGGCATTGTGCCTGGCATACAGTGGGCATTCAAAAAAAAAGTGGCTGCAGAGGGCACAAGGAAAAGTCCAACAGAGGCCCCACGAGAGCATGTTAGCTTGCTGCCGTGATGAGTGACAGGGTCCAGAAAGTCAGGGACTTCTACTGGACAGCGTGGGAGGAGAGGCTTGGCCATACATGACCTCACGCTTATTGGCGGGTTGCAGGCAGATGGCAACGGCAACATTCTTGGTCTGTGAAGCATTTACTCAGTTCCCTCAGGGACCTGCATAGGTTACGTGGAATGCGGATGAGGCTGTGGCCCACCAGACTGGCATCGTGAGGTCTCTGCTGCCTGGGATCCCTGCCTGGCATTCGTGGGCATTTGAGAAAACCATTTAAACAGAACAAGATAGGCCGGGCGCTGTGGCTCACACCTGTAATCCTAGTACTCTGGGAAGCCGAAGCGGGCAGATCACTTGAGGTCAGGAGTTCGAGACGAGCCTGACCAACACGGTGAAACTCCATCTCTACCAAAAACACAAAAATTAGCCAGGCCTGGTGGTGCATGCCTATAGTCCCAGCTACTCGGGAGGCTGAGGCAGGAGAATCGCTTGAACCCGGGAGGCGGGGGTTGTACTGAGCTGAGATTGTGCCATTGCACTCCAGCCTGGGCGACAGAGCAAGACTCTGTCCCTGCCCCCAAAACAAAATAAATAAATAAAAATAAACAGAACAAGATAAACACAGACTTTTCTTACACACAAGTTAACTACAAAGTAAGAGCAGAGATTCACACAAACGTACCAGGCCTTTACATATCCCATTGCTGCCCTGCCACAGACCATCTTGGAAGTCAGTAAGATTTAGAATGTTCAAAAACCGTGCACATGGTAGTTAGGAAAGGCATGCAGGCCAGACCATCCCACCTTCACCCACTAACTTTACGTGGCAGGCCCCGCACCCCACTCCTCATGGGCACTTTGGGGACAAACACAGCAGGTCAGAGGACACAGTCCTTGTCCTTCTTAGTGCCTCAGGCCCCTTCAAAGTCTGTCCCTAGGCTGATGTGGGTGGCAAACCCTGTCTCCAGGCAGAGCAGGGCTGGAAAAAGTTTGCTCCAGGAGGCTCCAGGGAGCGCCTGAAGCCACCAGGGCCTTCCCAGGCATTCTCTGGTGCCCTCTAGTGGTCTGCAAAGGTAGCTGGAGCACCTCAAAGCCGGAGCCTCTTGGCAGAAGCACAGAGCTCAAGCCGCCGGCTCCCACCTGCACACTGTCCTATTCCTTTAATTAAAATAAACGCTTTATGCCACTGTATAAGAAATGGCCTAACCTTTTTCATGGTAGGACTCTAAGTTCACTGAAGAGGCTCAGAGAGTGGACTTAGTGTTCCTTAAGAACTCCAGATAGGGACAAGCACAGTGGTTCACACCTATAATCCCAAACACTTTGGGAGGCCAAGGCAGGAGGACTGCTTGAGGTCAGGAATTCATAGTAAGACCTCGTCTCCATAAAAAAATTAAAAAAAACAAAAAAAGGAACTCCAGATGAAGGCCATAATGATGTCATTCATGTAAACCTCCACACATGCTTCAACACGCACAGACCCTGCTGGTGTCAGGTAGACAGCAGATGTGCTGTGAATGGAGGTCTGGTCATTACTGATCAAGAGGATTTTTTTGAAGTTGAGCTGAAACACACACACGCACACACACACACGCACACGCGCGCGCACACACGCACACACACACACAAACCCCCCAACTAGGGCTCACAGGAAACCTGAGCTGGAATGGGACTTCCCTCGACCCCGAGGAGGCGGCTGAGGCTCCGCTGCTCCTGTGTTTGGCTCACACAACAGGAGGGGCCAGTGCCTGTAAACACTGCCTTCCGTGGAAGTGCACAGGGCCTTGGCACATTCTTCTGGAATGTTTTGAGTGTGAAAAAGGCAGTGACTGGGCCAACTGAGGGGCTGAGGAAAAGATACGCTAAGATGTGCTGCCTGTCCTGTTCCATGAAGCCATTTGGAACCTCCTATCCTTGGATAAAGACCCTCTGAACTCAGGGCAGAAGTCGGGGACTGTGCACATGTGTGCAGTCTCTTCCGGCTAGCCCACAGCCTGCCTGCACCACCACCAAGCTCCATGTCCTGGCATGTCTTCTCCTGTCTCACCCCGATGGCATCCCTCTGTTAACTCAGCTAAGGGCCTACCAAGGGAAAGGCACAGTGCTAGGTGCTGCGGAACGCTGCAACCTCCTCCTCGGCTCATTGCAGAGTTAAAAGGAAAAGATCACTGTCACATGCTGGGTGCTTTTTCGTGTCAGGAATGATATAAACACCTGTGTACGCTATCTCACACTCTCCTGGCTGTGGGTAGGGTCATTTTAATGATGAGAATACTGAGGCCCAAAGGGTGAGCAACTGTTCAAAATGACGCGGTGTAGGCCGGGCACGGCGGCTCCTGCCTGTAATCCCAGCACTTTGGGAGGCCAAGGAAGGTGGATTATCTGAGGTCAGGAGTTCAAGACAAGCCTGGCCAACATGGTGAAACCCCATCTCTACCAAAAACACAAAAATTAGTGGGGCTTGGTGACAGGCACCTGTTGTCCCAGCTATTCAGGAGGCTGAGGCAGGAGAATGGCTTGAACCCAGGAGGCAGAGGCTGCAGTGAGCTGAGATCACGCCATTGCACTCATTGCAGTGAGACTCTGTCTCAAAACAAACAAGGCCGGGCGTGATGGCTCATGCCTGTAATCCTAGCACTTTGGGAGGACGAGGCGGATGGATCACCTGAGGTTAGGAGTCTGGGACCAGCCTGGCCAACACGGTGAAACCCCGTTTCTACTAAAAATATAAAAATTAGCCGGGTGTGGTGCCACACGCCTGTAATCCTAGCACTTTGGGAGGCTGAGGCAGGAGAATGGCTTGAACACGGGAGGCAGAGGTTGCAGTGAGCCGAAATTGCGTCACTTCACTCCAGCCTGGTGAAAGAGCGAGACTCCCTCTACTAAAAAAAAAAAAAAAAAAAAACAAAGCTGGGATCTGAAACAAGATCTGTTTGACTTTCAGGCATCAAACTCCGTTGTGCTTCTGCCCAGCAGCAAAGAGACAGCACGGGGAAGAACATGTGGGGACGCATTAAAGCATTTCATGCTTCAAATGCAAAATGCCAAGTGTTTTGTAAAAGCTTTTAGATATGAGAGGGTTCTTGGAAAAACAACTATTGAAAAATTCAAATCCAACTACATGACATTCTGGCAAAATTAGGGAGACAGTGAAAAAATCAAGGGTTGCCAGGGCTGGAGGGAGGAGGAAAGAGAGATGAACAGGCAGAGCAGAGGACACGGAGGCAGTGAAATGACTCTGGATGATGCTAGAATGGTGAACACCGGCTTTGACACATTTGTCCAAACCCACAGAAGGCACAACACCAAGAGTGACCCCCGATGTAAACTTTTGGCTTTGGGGGATAATGATGTCTGTGTAGTTCATCAGTTGTGACAAATGGATCACCCTGGTACAGGCTGTGGATAGTGGTGAGGCTGGGCATGCGGGAGGACAGGGGGCTTATGGGAAGTCTCTGTACCCTCCCCTTCCTCTCAATTTTGCTATGAACCTAAAACTGCCCTAAAGACATAAAATCTTCAGAAAGAACGACGACAAAAAATGAGATCAGTGACTGCCGGGGGGTGAAGGTGGGGAGGGGCGGGAAGGAGAGGTGAACTGCTGGAAAACAGGGGAACTGAGGGCAGTGGAACGGTTCTGTATGGCGCTGGAATGGCGGACACATGCTATTATACATTTGTCCATGAACTTTCCTTTTGGCAAGCAGTCTGTGCTGAGAGCGGCAGCTGAGACACAGGCTTTCAAAGAGCAGTTCCTCCCCACAGAGTCAGTCCAGGGCCTCCAGAAGCAGAAAGTCAGTCTGGGGCCTTCAGAACACTGGCTTCTCTCCATGTTGGCTCAGGACGCCCAGCCTTGGCATCACCTGGGAGCTTGTTAGAAATGCAGTCTTGGTGGCCAGGTGTGGTGGCTCATGCCTGTAATCCCAGCACTTTGGGAGGCTGAGGTGGGCGGATCACGAGGTCCGGGATTCGAGACCAGTCTGGCCAACATGGGGAAACCTCGTCTCTACTAAAACAAAAAAATTAGCTGGGCGTGGTGGTGGGTACCTATAGTCCCAGCTACTTGGGAGGCTGAGGCAAGAGAATAGCTTGAACCCGGAAGGCAGAGGTTGCAGTGAGCCGAGACTGCGTCACTGCACTCCAGCCTGGGCAACAGAGCGAGGCTTCATCTCAAAAACAAACACATGGCCGGGCACGGTGGCTCAAGCCTGTAATCCCAGCACTTTGGGAGGCCGAGACGGGTGGATCACGAGGTCAGGAGATCGAGACTATCCTGGCTAACACGGTGAAACCCCGTCTCTACTAAAAAATACAAAAAACTAGCCGGGCGTGGTGGTGGGCGCCTGTAGTCCCAGCTACTCGGGAGGCTGAGGCAGGAGAATGGCGTGAACCCAGGAGGCGGAGCTTGCAGTGAGCTGAAGTGAGCTGAGATCCGGCCACTGCACTCCAGCCCGGACGGCAGAGCGAGACTCTATCTCAAAAAAAAAAACAAACAAAAAAAACACACACACACACACACACACACACAAATGCAGTCTTGGTGGCCGGCACAGTGGCTCACATGTGTAATACCAGCACTTTGGGAGGCTAAGGTGGGAAAATTGCTTGAGCCCAGTTCAAGACCAGACTCGACAACATAGGGAGACCCCATCTTTTCTAATTTTTTTTTTTTTTTTGAGACGGAGTCTCGCTCTGTCACCCAGGCTAGAGTGCAGTGGCCAGATCTCAGCTCACTGCAAGCTCCGCCTCCCGGGTTCACGCCATTCTCCTGCCTCAGCCTCCCGAGTAGCTGGGACTACAGGCGCCGCCACCTTGCCCGGCTAGTTTTTTGTATTTTTAGTAGAGACGGGGTTTCACCGTGTTAGCCAGGATGGTCTCGATCTCCTGACCTCGTGATCCGCCTGTCTCAGCCTCCCAAAGTGCTGGGATTACAGGCTTGAGCCACCGAGCCCGGCCAATTTTTTTTTTTTTTTAATGAAACAAACAAAAAAGAAATGCAGGGCTGGGCGCAGAGCTCACATGCCTGTAATCCCAGGACTTTGAAAGGCGGAGGTGGGTAGATCAACTGAGGTCAGGAGTTCGAGACCAGTCTGACCAACATGGAGAAACCCCATGTCTACCAAAAAATACAAAATTAGCCAGGCGTGGTGGTGGGCGCCTGTAATCCCAGCTACTCGGGAGGCTGAGGCAGGAGAATCGCTTGAACCTGGGAGGCGGAGGTTGTGGTGAGCCAAGATGGCGCCACTACACTCCAGCCTGGGCAACAAAAGCAAAACTCTATCTCAAAAAAAAAAAAAAAAAAAAAAAAAAAGGCACTCATATCTTCTAAAAGATGAGAAAATAAAAGGATAACACCTCTAAGTGTGAGGTGAGGAGAAGAAGCCCAAGAGGAAAGCACAAAGGCCGAGGGTCCACTCCTGGCCCATTCTCTCCCTGCCTTCCCCACGAGCTGGCAAGGTTGGGATGGTCGGGAGAGTGGCAGGTAGAGGCAGAAGAGTGGAGAGTCTTGCATCTTGCTAAGCCAGGGCAGTGCCAAGTGTGAAGAGGGGCTGGAGCATTGAACCCCAAGGCCCTGAGGGACTTTCCCTTCGCCCTCCCTTGGCAGCCAGTGAAGTCCTAGGGTGGGCAGTTAAAGCATAAAGTGGTTCAAGGGGAGAAATTTGTGTGAGGAAGGAGACTTACCTGAGGGTGTGTGCGGGGGGCGGGGAGGGTGTCATGAGAGCTCCGGGAGAAGCGCATAATTCCCTGAATATAATTTATTTAAAGCAGTTTTTCTTTTTTTTTCAAGGAGTCTCACTCTGTCACCCAGAATGGAGTGCAGTGACGTGATCTCAGCTCACCGCCACCTCCACCTGCTGGGTTTAAGTGATTCTCCTGCCTCAGCCTCCTGAGTAGCTGGCACTACAGGTGCCCACCACTACACAGCACTAATTTTTGTATTTTTAATAGAGACAGGGTTTCACTATGTCGGCCAGGCTAGTCTTGAACTCCTGACCTCAGGTGATTCATCCACCTTAGTCTCCTGAATTGCTGGGATTACAGGTGTGAGCCACTGCACTTGGCCTAAAGCCGTTTTTCCAACAAGGTCAACCAACATTTGAAAAAGGACTTGAAGGTCGGGAGTGGTGGCTCATGCTTGTAATCCCAGCACTCTGGGAGGCTGAGGTGGGTGAATCACTTGGGGTCAGGAGTTTGAAACCAGCCTGGTCAACATGGTGAAACCCCATCTCTACTAAAAATACAAAAATTAGGCCAGGCGTGGTGGTGCACGCCCGTAATCCTAGCATTTCGGGATGCTGAGGTGGGCTGATCACCCGATGTCAAGAGTCCGAGACCAGCCTGACCAACATGGTGAAACCCTCTCTATTAAAACTACAAAAATTAGCTGGGCGTGGTGGCTGGGGCCTGTAATCCCAGCTAGTTGGGAGGCTGAGATAGGAGAATCGCTTGAACTCGAAAAGTGGAGGTTGCAGTGAACCGGGATCATGCCACTGTACTCCAGTCTGGGCGACAGAGTGAGACTCCATCTCAAAACAGAAAAAGGACTTTAGGCCTTAAAGAAAGCTGTCATGGGGGCACTGTAGTTCTCTCAGAGGCAACTTGTTCCTCAGGCTCTCTTCAGAAAGAAAAGAGGAAGGAAGGAAGGAAGAAAGGAAGGAAGGAAGGGAGGGAGGGAGGGAGGGAGGGAAGGAGGGAGGGAGGGAGTGGGTCAGGAAGAACCCTGGCTGGAGCTTCCTAAACCCTGCAATGATGTCAGACCAGGGTTTGGCAAAACAACACGGCTGAGACCAAGCGATGTGGGCCCAGCAGCCTTGAGGACTTTCTGTGTGCTAGCGCAGTCCCCAGGCAGTGGAGGGGTGGCAGCGGCGGGGAGAGATTGAGAGGATTCCACGAGAGGCATCTCCCTCTCACTTACGAGGCTTTACCACAGGCCTTCGGTGCCCACTCCCACAACAGCCTCCTGGGGACAGTCCTCAGCATTCTTGCCACCCCACGAGACACTGGGGCAGGGCCTATGCGCTTCTTAGCATCTGCAGTAGTTACCATAATCCCTGCACATGGCTGGCCCTCAGGTGGTGTCTGCTGAATAGTTATGATGTGGTGTCTGGCAGAGCCAGGAGGCCTGAGACATCTGAAGCCCACGCGTGACCTGTGGGAGGCTCTAGGAGCCCCAGTCCGGGCTCTTACCCGAGGCATGGCCAGGCAGGGGAAAGCGAGGGGCGTCCAAATGGGCAGACAGACGCCTCCCTCACTGAGCAGTCAGTGGCCAAACTTTTTGAAAAAGTGACTCACCCCTCCTGCAGCCCCTGTAAGCAGCCCTCAGTTACTAACTCCCAAGGCAGGCCTGCTCCAGCAGCCACCTGCAGTGGCCATCGCGTTTGTCTGCCTGGTCTCCATCTCTCCTGCTTCTGGTCATCGCAGACTGATATTCCTTTGGGTAGTCACTCCCCACTCCCTGCCTAGCTCAAGGGGTGGCCAGTCTGTTCTCACCCCGCCCTCACCACCCATTTCCTGCCACAGAGCACTGGTTCAGGGATGGGTGCCTCTATTTGAGCTGGTCTAGTTTTTTCTTTTCTTTTTTTTTTTTTTGAGACGGAGTCTCGCTCTGTCACCCGGGCTGGAGTGCAGTGGCCAGATCTCAGCTCACTGCAAGCTCCACCTCCTGGGTTTACGCCATTCTCCTGCCTCAGCCTCCCGAGTAGCTGGGACTACAGGCGCCCGCCACCTCGCCCGGCTCGCTGTTTGTATTTTTTAGTAGAGACGGGGTTTCACCGTGTTAGCCAGGATGGTCTCGAACTCCTGACCTCGTGATCCGCCCGTCTCGGCCTCCCAAAGTGCTGGGATTACAGGCTTGAGCCACCGCGCCCGGCCTGAGCTGGTCTAGTGAGAATGAAACCTGGACTTGTAAACTCTGAGGAAGACAGAGGCCTCTTTCATTCACTTGTTACATGGAGGAGGAAGGAGGGAGGGGTGAAGGCTCACTCTGGCCAGGTTAAGGTATTTCAAGAAAATCAGAAATCCAGATTTCCACATGACATCGGAGTTTCATATATCAGCATCTGGTTCCTATTACTTTAAAATACTTTGAGTGCCAGACTAAAAGTGTCTGTGAGCCAGACTGGGCCCAGAGGCTGCCAGGAGTGCCCTCGGCTCTGCAACAGCGCTACCTTCAGCACGGCTATCCAGAGACCCACCCAATCCAGCTGCAGTCTGCTTTCCCCAGCTCCATGCTTGGCCCTTCACTCTGGCCACCCAGGCAAAGTGGGCCTCTCCCCTTTCTCCAGGCAGTGGTCTCCAAGCCCCAGAGGATGCCCCCACCCCAGACACCTCCAGGCACCTGGCCCCTGCTGGCCTGTAAGCAACCCAGGCTCATCAGACCTCAGGGCTTTTGCTTTGCCTCAATAGTTCTTCCAAAGACCCACATGCTTCACTCCCTTCCTGTTTTTGCTCAAAGGTCACCTTCTCAGGGAGATCTACCCTAGCATACCCTTTAAAAAAGAAACTCGCAGGCCGGGCGCGGTGGCTCAAGCCTGTAATCCCAGCACTTTGGGAGGCCGAGACGGGCGGATCACGAGGTCAGGAGATCGAGACCATCCTGGCTAACACGGTGAAACCCCGTCTCTACTAAAAATACAAAAACTAGCTGGGCGAGGTGGCGGGCGCCTGTAGTCCCAGCTACTCGGGAGGCTGAGGCAGGAGAATGGCGTAAACCCGGGAGGCGGAGCTTGCAGTGAGCTGAGATCCGGCCACTGCACTCCAGTCCGGGAGACAGAGCGAGACTCCGCCTCAAAAAAAAAAAAAAAAAAAAAAAAAAAAAAAAAAAAAAAAAAAAAGAAACTCGCTGGGCGCGGTGGCTCACGCCTGTAATCCCAGCACTTTGGGAGGCCAAGGCAGGCGGATAACCTGAAGTCAGGAGATTGAGATCAGCCTGGCTAACATGGTGAAACCTCGTTTCTACTAAAAATACAGAAAATTAGCTGGGCGTGGTGGCATGTGCCTGTAATCCCAGTTACTCGGGAGGCTGGGGCAGGAGAATTGCTTGAACCCGGGAGGCAGAGGTTGCAGTGAGCTGAGATTGCACCACTGCACTCCAGCCTGGGCGACAAGAGCAAAACTCTGTCTCAAAAAAAGAAACCCTGGCCGGGCACGATGGTTCAAGCCTGTAATCCCAGCACTTTGGGAGGCTGAGACGGGCGGATCACCAGGTCAGGAGATCAAGACCATCCTGGCTAACACGGTGAAACCCCATCTCTACTAAAAATTACAAAAAAACCAGCTGGGCGAGGTGGCGGGCGCCTGTAGTCCCAGCTACTCGGGAGGCTGAGGCAGGAGAATGGCGTGAACCCGGGAGGTGGAGCTTGCAGTGAGCCAAGATTGCGCCACCGCACTCCAGCCTGGGCGATAGAGCGAGACTGTCTCAAAAAAAAACAAAAACCCTGCCCCATACTCAGTACTCCCGTCCCCTTTTCCTGATGTATTTTTCTCCATTGAACTTATTATCTAAAACAGGGGTCAGCAAACTATAGTTTACAGGCCCAATACAGCCTACTGCTTGCTTTTGTAAATAAAGTTTTATTGGAACACAGTCATGCCCATTTGTTTGTGTAGTATCTATGGCTGCTTTCGGCTATGAGCAACGGCTGAATGGTTGTAGCAGAGACCACTGCCCTGTAAGGCCTCAAATACCAACTGGTCCTTTAGAGATAAAGTTTGCCGACCCCTGATTTAAAATACTAGAATGGAGACTCCATGAAGGCAGAGACTTTTTGTCAGTTTTGTTCACTGCCTTATCCTCAACACCAAGTAACAGTACCTGGCACTCGAGGGACTCTCAAATATCTGCTGAATAAATGGACAAACCAACCAACCAACCAAGTGAGATGACTCCATGTCTTTGTGCACGCTGTTTTCTCAACCCTTCCTCCTTCTCCGAGCATCCTTCATGGCTCGACTCAGAGGTTCTCTCTAACGTGAAGCATTCCTTTCCCCTCCAGCTCCCCCACAAGCAAACAGTCCCTTCTTCCTTTATGCGTCTCTTCTTCTAGCACTCCTCACCCTACACTGAGATGATCTTTCTACCTGCTGTTCTCTAGGAGTTGCTTGGAGACAAGATCTCATCTTATTTGTGTCAGAATCACAAATACTTGCACATCGAGCTCCCAAATGACTGCTCATTGAACATGTGGGTAGATGAATAAAGGAATGTACCAATGTCTGAGACTAAGAGAATGACCTGGTGTTTTCGGGTCATACTATCTACTTCCTAAAGGTGGCGAAGAGAGACAGGTGGCTCAGAGGATCAACAGCCACCTCTACAAAGTGCTCTGAGCTCCTAAAAGCTCTGGAAAAACAGGCCGGGCGTGGTGGCTCATGCCTATAATCCCAGCACTTTGGGAGGCCGAGGTGGGCGGATCATGAGGTCAGGAGTTCGAGACCAGTCTGGCCACCATGGTGATACCCTGTCTCTACTAAAAATACACAAAATTAGCCGGGTGTGGTAGTGGGCGCCTGTAGTCCCTGCTACTCGGGAGGCTGAGGCAAGAGAATCGCGTGAACCTGGGAGCCAGAGGCTGCAATAAGCCAAGATCACACCATTGCATTCTAGCCCGGGTGACAGTGAGACTCCGTCTCAAAAAAAAAAAGCTCTGGAAAAACCAAGAGACCTTGCTTACTGGCTACCTGGTGCTCCCCAAGATATCTCCTACACCAGCTACCCCTGGGCCCGACACCCCCTACACTGGCTGCCCTGTGGCAACTCCCTGTCAATCCATACCTCATACTCAATGGCGAGGTCTGTGTGGTCATCAATATCCACCTTGGCCATCACCACCTTCCCGTGCTGCTTGGCCACCATCTTCTCTAACCTCGGCCCCAGGATCTTGCAGGGCCCACACCACCTCAAAAGGTGAGAAAGGAAGCGTCCAGTCAGTCAAAAGACCGCTCAGCATCCCCTACCGGCTTCCCAGACCTGCATCTTTCCAAGGAATATTTTACCCTTATTATCTCTGTCTACCATGTTTAAAAATTAACACAGGCCGGACACGGTGGCTCATGCCTGTAATCCTAGCACTTTGGGAGGTCCAGGCGGGCGGACCACAAGGTCAGGAGATTGAGACCATCCTGGCTAATACAGTGAAACCCCGTCTCTACTAAAAATACAAAAAATCAGCCAGGCATGGTGGCAGGCACCTGTAGTCCCAGCTACTCGGGAGGCTGAGGCAGGAAAATGGCGTGAACCCGGGAGGTGGAGCTTGCAGCGAGCCGAGATTGTGCCACTGCACTCCAGCCTGGGCAACAGAGTGAGACTCCGTCTCACACACACACAAAAAATAATAATAATAATAAAATAAAAATTAACACACCAAATGGTAATGCCAGGAGATGCTGCACATGGGAAATCTTCACAGATCCCAGACTTCTAAAACACAGGCCTCATCAGAAGACTCTTAGAACAAAAGGGACTTATTTCAGTATATTTCAGATGAATATACTGTCATATAAAAGAATATGGGATTGGAAGTTAAAAGGTTCAAACAGGCCGGGCGCGGTGGCTCAAGCCTGTAATCCCAGCACTTTGGGGGGCCGAGACGGGCGGATCACGAGGTCAGGAGATCGAGACCATCCTGGCTAACACGGTGAAACCCTGTCTCTACTAAAAAATACAAAAAACTAGCCGGGCGAGGTGGCGGCGCCTGTAGTCCCAGCTACTCGGGAGGCTGAGGCAGGAGAATGGCGGGAACCCGGGAGGCGGAGCTTGCAGTGAGCTGAGATCCGGCCATTGCACTCCAGCCCGGGTGACAGAGCGAGACTCCGTCTCAAAAAAAAAAAAAAAAAAAAAAAAGGTTCAAACAGAGGCTCCTCACCAACCAGCTGATTATTCTGGGGCCCTATTTTCTTCACCTGAAAAAGAGAGATTATGGCTCTCAAAGCTATTAGGAGAGATCAACTAAGACAATGTGGGTAAGCATGCGTTGGAAGCTGCGGGGTTATTTCAAACACCATGTGGACTCAGAACTAAAAGGAGGGGAACCAATGGCCAGGAGTGTCTATAACGCGCCAGTCCCTGGACAAGCACTTTTTCTGCTCTTACCAAACACACCCCTCAACTCTGCAAAGAGAATGCACCTTCCAAAGAAACTGAAGCCCATATGAGTTAAGAAACCTGTGCAAGATTAGAGAAGCACAGCCGGGATCGATCATAACCCAAAGCTGTGTTGAAAATGTTTTCTTTGCCTAGGTGCGGTGACCCACGCTTATAATTCCAGTACTTCGGGAGGCCGAGGCAGGCGGATCACCTGAGGTCAGGAGTTCGAGACCAGCCTGGCCAACAACATGGTAAAACCTCGTCTCTACCAAAAATACAAAAATTAGTCAGGAGTGGTGGTGTGCGCCTGTAATCCCAGCTACTAGGAAGGCTGAGGCAGGAGAATCGCTTGAACCTGGGAGGTGGAGGTTGAAGTGAGCTGAGATCGTGCCACTGCACTCCAGCCTGGGCGACAGAGATTCTGTCTCAAAAAAAAAAAAAAAAAAAAAAAAAGAGGCCGGGCGCGGTGGCTCAAGCCTGTAATCCCAGCACTTTGGGAGGCCGAGACGGGCGGATCACGAGGTCAGGAGATCGAGACCATCCTGGCTAACACAGTGAAACCCCGTCTCTACTAAAAAATACAAAAAACTAGCCGGGCGTGGTGGTGGGCGCCTGTAGTCCCAGCTACTCGGGAGGCTGAGGCAGGAGAATGGCGTGAACCCGGGAGGCGGAGCTTGCAGTGAGCTGAGATCCGGCCACTGCACTCCAGCCTGGGCGACAGAGCAAGACTCCGTCTCAAAAAAAAAAAAAAAAAAAAAAGTGTTTTCTTTCACCCACAGGCTACCCTGTGATCCCACGGCGCCTGAATTGAACACTATCACTGCCCTGATCACAGGTTCCCCTCTTGCTGGGGAAGCTCATCCAGGACAGGCCTGGTGCTGTCATCTCTATGTATGTGGCACCAAGGACAGTGCCTGGCAATGAATGAACAACTCACACCCCACTTCTTTACCAAACAAAATGAGGCATCGTGCATTTCGGAAGCCCTCTCTGGAACGCTCACTACACCAGCAGGCCAAAACAGTTCCACCTTTCACAAACCCCTGGCTGACAACTGCTATTTTATTCTCAGCACTTACTTGTCTATTTTTGAGATGGAGTCTCACTCTGTTGCCCAGGCTGGAGTGCAATGGCACGATCTTGGCTCACTGCAAGCTCCGCCTCCTGGATTCAAGTAATTCTCCTGCCTCAGCCTCCTGAGCAGTAGGTGTGGTTGTGCACACCACACCCAGTCAGGCCTGAGGGTTTTAAATGCTGAAAATAGGCTGGGAGTAATGGTTCACACCTGTAATCCCAGCACTTTGGGTGGCCGAGGTCGTGGGGGTGGGGGTCACCTGCAGTCAGGAGTTCAAGAGACCAGCCTGGCCGATAAGGCGAAACCCCATCTCTACCAAAAATACAAAAAAAATTATCTGGGTGTGATGGCAGGCACCAGTAGTCCCAATTACTTGGGAGGCTGAGGCAGGAGAATCATCTTAACTCGGGAGGCGGAGATTGCAGTGAGCTGATCGAGCCACTGCAGTCCAGCCTGGGTGAATGAGACTCTGTCTCAAAAACAAAAAAAGAAAAAAACCCTCAGGCGTGGCGCAGTGGTTCACGCCTGTAATCCCAGCACTTTGGGAGGCCAAGGTGGGAAGACTGCTTGAGATCAGGAGGTAGAGACTGCAGTGAGTCGTGATCACACTACTGCAGTCTACATTCTAGCCTGGGTGACAGAGTGAGACCTTGTCTCTAAAAGAAGCAAAACAAAAACAACTCATAACACCTGAAAACCCAGTGTACAAGACCTTATCTCCTATCACAAGTGAAGAAGGGAGCACAAAGATATCAAGCGGCCTGCCCAAGGCCACAGGGCGAGTCAGAGAAACAACTGGAAAGATGGCAGAACAATCTGTCAGAGACCTGACCAGAAGGCCCTTCAATTTCTTTTTCTTCCTTCCTTTCTTTCTTTTTTTTTTTTTTAAGATGGAATTTCCCTCTGTCACCCAGGCTGGAGTGCAATGGTGCGATCTCAGCTCACTGCAACCTCCACCTCCCAGGTTCAAGTGATTCTCCTGCCTCAGCCTCTTGAGTAGCTGCGATTACAGGTGCCCGCCACCGGGCCCAGCTAATTTTTGTATTTTTAGTAGAGACGGGGTTTCGCCATGTTAGCCAGGCAGGTCTCGAACTCCTGACCTCAGGTAATCCACCCGCCTTGGCCCCTGAGAGTGCTGGGATCATAGGTGTGAGCCACTGTGCCCGACCTGAAGGCCCCTGAATTTTTAACTTATGCTACACTGGTTTCTCCCAGGATGCCTCATTCAGAGGGCTTTGTCCAGTTTTTGTGTAGTTGGGTGTCTAGCCAGGCCCCAAAGGTCTAGAAATGAAAAAGGCCAGGCTAAAAATCAGAAGGCCAGAGGGACTTAAATATCACTAAAGCAAACTCAGACAGCACTGAAAGGAAACTCCTTCCTATGCCCTATGTGCTTGGGCACCACGATAATGACACTAACCTTTTTTTTTTTTTTTTTTTGAGACGGAGTTTCGCTCTTTTTGCCCAGGCTGGAGTGCAATGCCCAGGCTGGAGTGCAATGGCATGATCTCGGCACACTGCAACCTCCGCCTCCTAGGTTCAAGTGATTTTCCTGCCTCAGCCTCCCAAGTAGCTGGGATTACAGGTGTGCACCACCATGCCTGGCTAATTTTGTATTTTTAGTAGAGATGGGGTTTCACCATGTTGGCCAGGCTGGTCTCGAACTCCTGACCTCAGGTGATCTGCCTGCCTCAGCCTCCCAAAGTGCTGGGACTACAGGTGTGAGCCACCGCGCCTGGCCGACACTGATAACTTTTTGCCAGCCCTTCTTGCAGTTTTCATGGCAAGGTGTTAAACTTATCTGCAGGGCCAGGAACTGATATACACCAAAAGCAAGGTGACAGTCATATTTTTCCAACTCTGGTCCACGCTGAAGATGATGCTGAGCTTTCTGGGCATTAAGAAACAGAACATATGTTTCTCAGCACTAACTGCAGTCAGCTTTGCAGACTGTTCACTCATCTGTCTTCTACTAGACTGTACTCCCCTTGAGGGCAGGGACTGGGCCTGACCAGTCTGTATATTGAGTGTACATATGAGCAGCATAGAACATAGCAGGCATTCAATAAATACTTGAACAAGCAGGACCCTAGTCTTCTGTGGACCCCCAATACTCACTGTGCGTGGAAATCCACAACCACTGGTGTCTCACTGTTGACCACTCGGTCTTGAAAGTCAGGTCCATCCTGGATATTAAAGGTGGTCAAGGAGATCCTGGTGGTGTATATTGTTCGGCCCGGGTTGGGTGTTATAGTCAGGCCACCAGGACTGCATTGTGGGGTCTGCAGGGTTCTGGAAATGAAGGGTGGCCACCGACCCTGAGAGGGCTTCCCGGAGATGACGGAGGCCAGGAACCTCCTTAGGAGAAGTCGCTGAGCCATCTGTGAGGGAAGAGGCAGAAGAATTGGGGCACACAAAAGGAAGTTGACACACTAGAAAAATAAAGAGATTTGGGGAGTACTCGGGGCTCAAGAAGAGGCAGAGTGGGAAGCAAAATGCAAGGAAATAATATGTAAGATTTGTAGTGTAGAAGTGAGGACGCTGAGAATCAAGGGAAAGGAATAGCTAGGCAAACCAGAAGGACAGGAAAATTGGCTTCACAACCAAAAAGAAATCGGGATTTAGATTATAACAGAAGAACGGGAGGGAGAAACCAACATTTAATAATTTATGTAAGGACCAAGTACCTTACATATATTATTGATCTTCCTACAGCAACTCTGAGGAAGTTGCTATTGTACTGCCCACATTGCAAGTAAGGAAAGGCATCCGAGGCTCAAGTAAGTTAAGTGACATGCCCAAAGTAACCCCACTATTAAATGACACCAACACTGGAACCCAGGGTCGTCTGAAAAGATGAAACGCAACAATTGAAGGAGGAACTAAGAGTATGATAGGAACCAAAAACGAAGAGACATGTACTGGAGGGAACTAATAAAGAAGGGACATGAATGGAGGGAACTGGGAAAAATCGGACGCCACCAGGGACCCCGGCTCTCCGGCGAGCCAGGTTCCCCCCGCCCGCCCGGCCGCCAGCCTGCGCAGGAACGCGGTCGCGTCATGCCTCAGTCACGACACCACTTCGAGCCAGCCCCACAGGGCTCCTACCTCCCTGCAACGCGAGCGGAGGGATGCACAGCTTAGCCCTCCCTGCCTGTCAAGGGCACTCCTGTCGTCACTTCCTCAGGGAGGCGGACATAACGTCACTTCCGGGGACAGGCAGGCGGAACACCGTCCCGCTCGAATTTTTTTTTTTTTGAGACGGAGTCTCGCTCTGTCCCCAGGCTGGGGTGCGGTGGCGCGATCTCGGCTCACTGCAACCTCCGCCTCCCGGGTTCAAGCGATTCTCCTGCCTCGGCCTCCCGAGTAGCCGGGACTAGAGGCGCACGCCACCACGCCCAGCTAATTTTTGTATTTTTAGTAAAGACGGGGTTTCACCATATTGACCAGAATGGTCTCCATCTCTTGACTTCGTGATCCGCCCGCCTCGGCGTCCCAAAGTGTTGGGATTACCGGCCTGAGCCACAGCGCCAGACCGGTCCCTCTCTAATTTGAGGAGCGTCTGGGATTTTCCGCCAATGGGAATGGCGGGAGGAGGCACAGCTGAAAGGGCGGGGCCTCAGCTAGGGACCGGAAGCAATGGGCAGGTCGTCGGGCGGGGGGGTGGGGATTGAAAGGCGGGCAGGCCCTGGTCGGAAAGAAGGCTGGCGCGGGGCGGAACCGGAAGGGGTGGGCGGGCCCTAGAGGAGGGACCGGAAGAGGAGGTGATGGCGCAGGGGTAGCAGTGGAGGGTACTTAAGGGAGAAAAGGCAGTTGAGAGGTCCCCGTGGTTTTTGATTTTGTTAACTCCTGTTGCTTGATGACAGATTCTCGCTCTCCCAGGCTGGAGTTGCAGTGACGCGATCTCCGCTCACTGCAACATCCAACTCCCGGGTTCAAATGTTTCCTCTGCCTCAGCCTGCCAGGTAGCTGAGATTACAGGCGCGCGCCATCACGCCGGGCTAATTTTTGTATTTTTAATAAAGATGGAGTTTCGCCATGTTGGCCAGGCTAGTCTGGAACTCCTGAGCTCAAGTGATCCGCCCGCTTCAGCTTCCCAAAGTGCTGGGATTACAGGCGTGAGTCACTTTGCCTAGCCTCCTGTTTATAACTGGCGCCGTCCACTTCCTACAGATGTTGACAGGTTCTGTTTCTTCATTTAATAAGTAAAGCTAAGCTCCTCAAAGGCATGGTGCCCTTTATATGTAAAAGAACTCACCCCGGAGTTGAGGGGTCATCCTTAAATGGCCCTCGTCTGTGTCCACCTAAAGGAAAACAAATAAAAACTGAGGCGAGCTTAATTTAAGCAGGGAGTTTATTTGGGTCAAGTTCGAAGACTGCAACTTGGAGCAGAGATTCAAGTTGTCCTGAATATACACTTGGATTAGCAGCAACTGAAAGAGCGTTTTTAAAGGAGAAGAACAGGCAGTTTCTCAATTGTTGATCAATAATTTTTTCTTTTTTTGAGACCGAGTGTCACTCTTGTTGCCCAGGCTGGAGTGCAGTGGCGCGATCTTGGCTCACTGCAACCTCTGCCTCCTGGATTCAAGGGATTCTTCTCCCTAAGCCTCCCTAGTAGTTGGGACTACAGGCATGCCTCACCATGCCCAGCTAATTTTTGTATTTTTAGTAGAGAGGGAGTTTCACCATGTTGGCCAGGATAGTCTCCATCTATTGACCTCGTGATCCGCCCACGTCGGCCTCCCAAAGTGCTGGGATTACAGGCCTGAGCTACCTCGGCTGGCCTCTTTTTTTTTTTTTTTTTTTTTTTTTTGAGAGATGGAGTCTTGCTCTGTAGCCAGGCTTCAGTGCGGTGGCATGATCTTGGCTCACTGCAACCTCTACCTCCTGGGTTCAAGCGATTCTCCTGCCTCAGCCCCCCAAGTAGTTGGGACTACAGGCGAGCACCACCGCACCTGGCTAATTTTTTATATTTTTGGTACAGACCGGGTTTCACCATGTTGGCCAGGCTGGTCTCGAACTCCTGACCTTAAGTGATCGCTCGCCTCGGCTTCCCAAAGTGCTGGGATAACAGGCATAAGCCACCGCGCCCAGCTGCCCTGCCCATTTTTGTATCTGCTTTTCTGTGTCTCTAGCACTTTCTCTTCCACAGTTACCTATCAGTCCTATTCAGCACTTCCACAGTATTTTGTAGAGAGCCAATTTTCCTGCCTAATTCACATTCTGAATTTCAAAGGAGGACCAGTCCTGTTTGTCCTTTTCCCACAGTCACTTCACCCTGATCAGCCTCAGTTTTCTCATCTGAGCAATGGGAAGAATAATGCCTTTCTCATAGTTGGGCTGTGGGTTGCAGTAGAGACAGAATCCATGTCATTGCTGCCTGATGACTCATGCAGGGAAAGCCTGTGAGACACATAGGGAAGGCTGAGCTCTCGGCGCCCTACAAAGGGGCTCTCAGCTACATGATGGCTCCTCTGTCCAGCTAGAGCTGAACAGGCCTGGGTCTGGCTTAGTCACAAGCAGGCTCAGGGCACAGCTGTGAGGCAAAGGGAAGGAAGCCAGGACTGGCAGCCTGGGCTAAGGGTAAAACTTCTACCTGTTACCAATATTTATTGCAGTGGTTTTCAAACTGCAGGATGTGGACATCAGTGGGTTTGCAAAATTAATTTAGTGGGTGGTAATCAACTTTTTAAAAAAACAAACATGGGGCCAGGCGTGGCTGCTCACACCTGTAATCCCAGCACTTTGGGAGACCAAGGCAGGCAGTTCACTTGAGGTCAGGAGTTCGAGACCAGCCTGACCAACATGGTGAAACCCCATCTCTACTAAAAATACAAAGATTAGCCGAGTGTGGTGGTACACGCCTGTAGTCCCAGCTACTCGGGAGGCTGAGGCGGGAGAATTACTTGAACCCAGGAGGCAGAGACTGCAGTGAGCTGAGATCATGCCACTGCACTCCAGCCTGGGCTGCAGAGTGAGACTCCACCTAAAAAAAAAAAAAAAATTACAGAGAAAGCAGCAGATGTCACATATTTAGGCATCAGTAAATTATTTGCTGCAGCATCTCATATCCTTATTGGAACAAATGGCTCAGTCACCCTTCAGGAACTGGGTAGGCAAGATGTGTGTAACAGGATTTGATATTATGAGTTTGATCCTATCAGAGATTTTTTTTAAAAAAGTTTTGAAAAAGGCAGGGTGGGATGACAGGATTCAAATTCTGGTTTACCTGTAATCTGTATGCAATACAACATCCTGGTTAGGGAGAAACCTTTAATTTAGAAGTTTCAGCCTCATTCAAGTTATCCCAAGTATTATTGTTAGAAATACATTTTTGGTGCTGCAAAAGAAATAGCACTCGAACATAAATTTTCTCAGCAAGGCAATTTTACTTCTATAGAAGGGCGCATCTCGTGGATGGAGCAATGGCAAGAGCACACCTGAACAAGGGAGGGGAAGGGGTTCTTATCCCTGATGCAGGTAGCCCCTACTGCTATGTTGGTCCCTTATTGGCTAGGGTTGGACCACACAGTCTAAGCTAATTCTGATTGGCTATTTTAAAGAGGGCAGGGGTATAAGCCAGACTGGTGGGGTGAGCAGTTTCGACAGGAAAGATGGTTCCGGACCAGGTGACTAAAGGTCACTCAGGTCAGAGCAGGTGATAGAAGCTAGAAGGGGATTGTTTACTGAAACTAGGGGCAAGAAGACATAAAGAATGAGGAAGTTACTTTAAAATGAAGAACAAAGAACAGGGGAGCTGAACACACTGATACATTGGTTCTTTGGAGAGGATCTCAGAACTCATTGTACTTAACAATTTACAGGCTAAAACCTTTGAAGAGGAATTTATTATATCCTACATTTTCCCCCCTTTCAATTTTCATAGTACTTCCTCTTCAAACCTTTTTTAACATGTCTTGGCTTTGCTGCTCAACTTAATCCTCTAAAAGAAAAAACTGATGTGAAGAAGGTGGAGGAGAGAGGTAAGGGAGGTTTTAGTAAATGCTACTTCTATAAGTCTTTGCACTAGCCCATGGATGCATAGTATGACACAACACCCAACAAGAATGAGTACACCTATTATGGCTGCAAGAGAAGTACGAATTGAGGCTATGATTTCTTTTTTTTTTTTTTTGTTGTTGTTGTTGTTGTTTTTTTTTTTTTTTTTGAGACGGAGTCTCGCTCTGTCGCCCAGGCTGGAGTGCAGTGGCCGGATCTCAGCTCACTGCAAGCTCCGCCTCCCGGATTCACGCCATTCTCCTGCCTCAGCCTCCCGAGTAGCTGGGACTACAGACGCCTGCCACCTCGCCCGGCTAGTTTTTTGTATTTTTTAGTAGAGAGGGGGTTTCACCGTGTTAGCCAGGATGGTCTTGATCTCCTGACCTCGTGATCCGCCCGTCTCGGCCTCCCAAAGTGCTGGGATTACAGGCTTGAGCCACCGTGCCCGGCCCGAGGTAAGATTTTTATAGACTCTTTTAAACCCTTTATCATTTTTGTTAAAGAGCAGGTTAGTACTTTAAGAAAAACCCGTTTTGCTTTTATTTTGATGTCCAGTTTACAGAAAAACTGGATGGTACCAGAAAAACTGGAGTACCAGTACCCCAGTAAAGTGGAACTGGAGAGTACCCCTTTAACTTTAGCCATTATGTCTACACATGGAATTTCTTTTACAATTAACATTTCAAAACTTGCTTAAACCTTCAAAACATTTTTTTAACCTTTTAATGTATGTAAAAATCCACATTCTTATGCCTCCTTATAATTCTTTTACCAAAAGTATATTTTGCTTTTCTTACACACTTTGCACATAAACTGTTTCTTCAGTAGTTTTACATTCAGGAGTCCTAATTACTTTTAAATTATACATTTTTTGCATAAATTTCCTTTTATAACATTTTTCACGACTTTTACAGACAATCTTTGACATGCCTTAACTTTCTGACTTGTAAACATCCCTTTCTTTAAACAACCAGTTCATTTACTTTAGGACAAGAATTTACCATATGAAATTCTTTTTACTTTAGGACAAAAATTTACCATATGAGATTCTTTTTTACTTTAGGACAAGAATTTACCATGAGATTCTTTTCACATAATTCTCCTTTTTTTAATGTCAAAAATGATAACTGTTATTTTCCAAAGTGAACTTCCTTTGCGTCCGGGGACTAGACTGCCTAAGGCCACAAGATTAGAAGTTAGGAGAATACATGTTACACTGTTAACTTTTAGCAAACTTTGCTTTTGTTGAAAACCTTATAAGTTTGGGATTTTAATTATGTGCCAGGTGTAGAGCCTAGGACCTAGACAGAAGTGCAGATAAGGTCTGGCTTATTCCAGCATTTAACTCCATGTGTCCTAGGTTTTCCCTAGCTGCAAACTGGGCTAGTGGTACAGCTAAGAAATGGTAGCCTGTTTGGATATCTGATTAATAGCTCTAAGGTCTTGCACTAACCAGTATGACCTGTCTGGCTTCTTTACAGGCAGTATTGGAGTGTTATAGGGAGACATACAGGGTTTAACATGTTCATCATGGAGAAGACCTTCAATTATCAACTATAGGTTTTAAATACTCTGGCCTTGAAAGGAATAGGATACATTGCCTTCTTTACTACTTCCCCAGGGGTTTTTAATTTAACATGAAACCGAGGAATCTGTAACTTTCCTCGGTTCTCCTCTTTTGACCATACCTTGGGATGAATGAGTTGTCTGTGGTGGTGAGCAAGTTTAAGGAGGGGAGGAATTTTCCCTGATTAATATAGAGGCCTATGCCAAATTTTAGCATTAAATCTCTCTAATAGGTTTGTTCCTGCCTCTGGGATAAACAGAAATTTAATATTAGCTGATTTGCTTTTATGTATGACTTTTGTTCTTTTTCCCATTTGGGACATTCTCTTTTGAAGTGACTTACTTTTAATTTGAAATATTTGTTTTGTCCTCTTTCTCTCCCTTTGCCTCTCCCTCTCTGCCTCTTTCTCTCTCTCTGACTCCCTCTTTGCCTCTTTCTCTCTGTCTCCCTCTCTGCCTCTTTCTCTCTCTCTGACTCCCTCTTTGCCTCTTTCTCTCTGCCTCTTTCTCTTTGATGCTGACTCCCTCTTTGCCTTTCTCTCTGCCTCTGACTCTTTCTCTGAGTCCTTTACCTCGCTCTTTTTGCCTCTGTTCTGTCAGTCTTTTTCTCTCCTCTAAGTTTTTTTTCTCTACCTTTGAGTCTCCTGGCTTTACTCTTTCATACCCTTTATATTGCCTGGAGAGTAGGGGTCTAGGTTTTTATAGGTTCTGGCCCCCTGGGTACTTTGTTGTATGGTGGACAGCAGAATTTTTGCCTTCTGCTTTTGTTTTTCTTCATTTTTTCTTATATATAGTTTTTGGGCTTCTCTTAGAAGCTTGTCTATAGGTTTATCTTTCTAGTTCTCCATCTTTTGTAATTTCTTGTTAATATCTGGCCAACTGTTAGTGACAAAATGAAGTTTTAACATTCACTGCCCAAGAGGATTCTCAAGACCTAGACTAGTGTATTTTCTCATTTGTTCCTTTAATCTGTCTAAAAATCCTATAGGCCCTTCATCTTTCCCGTGTATTTTTTTTTTTTTTTTTTTTTGAGACGGAGTCTCGCTCTGTCGCCCAGGCTGGAGTGCAGTGGCCGGATCTCAGCTCACTGCAAGCTCCGCCTCCCGGGTTCCCGCCATTCTCCTGCCTCAGCCTCCCGAGTAGCTGGGACTACAGGCGCCCGCCACCTTGCCCGGCTAATTTTTTGTATTTTTTAGTAGAGACGGGGTTTCACCAGGTTAGCCAGGATGGTCTCGATCTCCTGACCTCGTGATCCGCCCGTCTCGGCCTCCCAAAGTGCTGGGATTACAGGCTTGAGCCACCGCGCCCGGCCCCATCTTTCCCTTGTTGTATATCAAATGTTCGGGTAAGATTCTGAGTTCGGGGTACTGATTCTTCAGTCCCCTTTATCATCAATTCCCTAAAGTCCTGCATATTTTCTCGGTGGACTGTGTTGTTATTGGCCCACTGGGGGTCTTGGGTGGGAATTTTTTGATCTGTTGTAGGAATGTTTTGGCCAGGAGGGTGTTCATGTTCCTAGGCTCCCATAGCAGCTCTATGGATCATGCCTCTTTCTTCCCCTGAGAAGAGGGGGAAAGCGAAGTTCTGAGTCTCTTTTTTACATTGCTCTATCTTGCGTTGAAGTCCTTTTAGGGAAAGGTGCTTAGGCTGCTAGTGAGTGGGCTCTTGGGATGATTCTCAAGAGACAGGATTATAAGAAAGGGGACAACAGGGATAGGAGAAGGGTCTGGGACAGCAGCTGCTTTTTTTTTTTTTTTTTTTGGTCCTTTCATTATCCTTCTAATATTTTAACATTAGGCCTAGGGGATTATTAGGGGGAATATTATTGTTGCTAGCTTTCTCCTTTTTATCTCTTACCTTACTTGGGGCATTTCCCATCTTGGGTCCTGGTTAGGCTCCATCGCTCCTATTGGAGATGTCTCGCCTATCCTTTAGCTCCACCTGCTGGAGGCTCCTTGCATTCATGCACACTTTCAACCCCCAGAATATCCTGACCACCAAGGAAATACTTTGTCGCCCCTGCGATGTTTCTTACCTTGGTCTGTGCAGAGAGTTATTTGGTCACTGTGGTATGTGAGGATCCTTTCCCCCAGGAAAGAACCAGCCGGTTTCCTTCCACATTGCTGAGAGTATAGGTTTACTTGTCACACTGGTGGGTCTCGATTCCTTACCCCTGTGACCACCGCAACAAGGCAGCGGGGCATGCCTCCTCATGGGAGAGGTCTCGACCCTCCTCAGAGGAGAATGGGAATCCCAAACAAGACCCCAAAATTGTTAGAAATAAATTTTCGTTGCCACAAAAGAAACAGCACTCAAATTTTCTCAGCAAGGCAATTTTACTTCTATAGAAGGGTGCATCTCGTGGATGGTACAATGGCGAGAGCACACCTGGACAAGGGAGGGGAAGGGGTTCTTATCCGTGATGCAGGTAGCCCCTACTGCTGTGTTGTTCCCCTATTGGCTAGGATTGGACCACACAATCTAAGCTAATTCCTATTGGCTATTTCAAAGAGAGCAGGGGTATGAGCCGGGGTGGTGGGCTGAGCAGTTTTGATGGGAAAGACAGTTCCGGACCAGGTGACTAAAGGTGACTCAGGTCAGAGCAGGTGACAGAGGCTAGGAGGGGGTTGTTTACGGAAACTAGGGGCAAGGAGACATAAAGAATGAGGAAATTAAAATGAAGAACAAAGAACAGGGGAGCTGAACACACTGATACATTGGTTCGTTGGAGAGGATCTCAGAACTCATTGTATTTAACAATTTACAGGCTAAAACCTTTGAAGAGGAATTTATTATATCCTACATTATCATGGGGTAAATAATTTGTCCCTGACAGAATAAGGCTACTGGAGTCCTCTTCCTGTAATTTGAGAACTGGAGGGAACTGTGTCTGCAGACAGTGGGGCCAGATGGTTAAGTCTGAACTGGGCCAGGCATGGTGGCTCACACCTGTAATCCCAACACTTTGGGAGGCTGAGACAGGTGGATCACCTGAGGTCAGGAGTTTGAGACCAGCCTAGCCAACATGGTGAAACTGTGTCTCTACTAAAAATACAAAAATAAGCTGGGTGTGGTGGCAGGTGCTTGTAATCCCAACTACTCAGGAGGTTGAGGCAGGAGAATCGTTGGGACTCGGGAGGCAGAAGCTGCAGTGAGCCAAGATCATGCCATTGCACTCCAGCCTGGGTGACAAGAGCAAAACTCCATTGCAAAAAAAGAAAAAGAAAAAAGAAAAAAGTCTGCACCTAGCCAAGAGGGGAAGAGGACATCCCCATGAAAGAGCTTTGGATCCAGAAAGCCTGGGTTCTTGGAACTTTTTTTCACTTTTGTTGTAGCATACTTTATTTTCATTTTCTTGAGATGGGGTATGGGGGCTTCACTGCAGGCCTTGCTTTGTCACCTCGGCTGGAGTGCTGTGGCTCAGTCTCTGCTCACTGCAACCTCCGCCTCCCAGGTTCAAGCGATTCTCCTGCCTCAGCTTCCCAAGTAGCTGGGATTATAGGCATGCACCACCATGCCCAGCTAATTTTTTTTATCTTTAGTAGAGACCAGGTTTTGCTATGTTGGCAAGGTTGGTCTTGAATTCCTGAGCTCAGATGATTAGCCCGCTTCAGCCTCCCAAAGTGCTGGGATTACAGGTGTGAGCAACTGCACCCAGTGCATGCTTTATTTTAATTTAATTATTTTTTGAGACGGAGTTTCCCTCTTGTTACCCAGGCTGGAGTGCAATGGCGCTATCTCGGCTCACCGCAACCTCTGCCTCCCGGGTTTAAGTGATTCTCCTGCCTCAGCCTCTCAAGTAGCTGGGATTATAGACATGTGCTACCACGCCTGGCTAATTTTGTATTTTTAGTAGAGATGGGGTTTCTCCATGTTGGTCAGGCTGGTCTCAAACTCCTGACCTTAGGTGATCTGCCTGCCTGGGCCTCCCAACGTGCTGGGATTGTCCTTGGAATTCTGAGTGGATACATGAAGAGCTAGTAAGAACTAGTGAAAAAGCAATCACCTATGATCCTGGGCTTTGAAAAATCATTGTGATTATGGTATGCCCTTATAAATGAGACTAAGATGCCCGACGGGAGAGTGCAGACTGCTGGTGAGGAAGGACAATGAAGCAGAGACCAGGAACCAAATTCATCATCATTATCACATAAAGGCATTAGGAAATGTCACCTTACACATGGTGAGCACATATGGGTGCCCACCACAGAGACAGCAGGATACATTTTACAAAACTTGACCAGGCAAGTTAGAAGCAAGGCATGGTTCAGGATGGCAGAGGGCAGGGAGTAGGGTGGGGAGAAGAGCCAGTTGGAAGATGGGTCAGGGGGTGCAATTGGGGAGAGCAGCTCTGAATCCTGCTGCTCAAGGAGAAAGTTGCTGAGATAAGATGGCTTTCAGGGAGCTGTCCTATTGCTGCTGGAGAGCAGCCTGCTGGGCCTACGATGATAAGCAAGGCTGACCCTCTTGGGCTCCGTAGCTAAGTTCAAATACTGCTGAAAACGGGGCGGAGTTGAGGCAGTGTGTGGCAAGTGACACAGACGGGGACTCGCAGCAGGGGGTCCCTGGGAATTACTTGACATCTCTCAGCTGGCGTCTTCAGCAGTCATCTGGGGCAACAATCGTAACTGCCCGTTATGGTTGTTGAGGATATGAGAGTTTTTGTTTTAAAGCGCTTGCCACAAACCCTTAAGATGCAGATGGGTTTCCCCTGTGAAGCGCTCCACAGGCGGGACGCAGGCCCATCTGAGGAGGGGCCTGGAAGGAAGAGGAGCACTTGAGAGGGGGCAGAACCAGGCTGGCCTGGGGCTCAGCGATCGCTCCACTGCAGAGAAGCTGGGCTGAGGAAGGCAGCTCACACCTGGCGGAGGATGCCCTTCTTCTGCCCCCAGACAGGAGGGAGGAGACCACCATATCCCCGACTTGCAGCCCTCACGTGCCGTCTGGTGGCTTTGGTGCAGTCACTGCCATGATCTGAGTGGTCTTTGGCAATCGCGCACCGGTGGGAGCGTGAGGTTGCGGGGAAAGAGGAACTAACCATGGGCCTGGGTGGGGAGACCTGGCCACTGTGCCCACAGCCTAGGAAGGGACAGTCAGAGCTCCTCCTTGTTGCTATCGAGGGACTGAGCCAGGGGCCCTGGAGCCAGGGGGGCACCTAGTAGCTCTTGGTCTCCAGGCTGCTGGCTGCTGTCCTCCAGGTCCCTGCCCGTGGGGGCATCGTCCCGTAGAAGCCTGCTCTCCACTCTGTGATGCCAAAGGCTCTCAGTACTCATGAGTCCCTGCATCCTCAGGTACCCCTGCTGGCAAAAGGGTGGCAGCTTCTGGCGCGTGAGGGCGAACAGGAAGCAGGACTCTACATAAAAGCAAAATGAAGAGAATGAGCCAGGCTGGGACGTGTGGGGAGGGGTGCAGGAAGGGGAGCTGCCAATGCCAGGTATGGGGGCTTCACTGCAGGCCTCGCCTGGTATCTTCCATCCCTTGAAACTGGGAGCTGACCTTTCTGGGCATCTCACATCCAACTTGAGTAGGTCATGAATCATGACCCTCCATGAGGCTCCAGGGCAGGGGGCTGCCTTGACACTCTGGAAGAACAAGGCTCCAAAATGAAAGTAAACCACAGCAATGCCTCAGCTCCCAGAGATCAGGGCTGAGCCTGGTACTCTGCAGGCAGCCACACTGGGGTTGGGGCTCCGGCCCTCATGAACAGACCCTGGACCTGGTGCAGCTGGGAACTCAGTGGTCAGTCCCGCTGTGAAATCAGATCTGCCTGCAAAGACACATTCCCTCCACATCTGAGTTGCAAATACCACGTGCAAAGTTCTGAGCTAAACAGTGTGGGGGATAGAAAGATAAATGGGTATATCCTCACCTGTCCCACAACAGAAAGCTGGTGCATGCATCAAATTTGGCCAATCATAAGATAGCTGTGGATACTTATCACGTAGAAATATGAAGAAACGGCCAGGCGTGGTGGTTCACGCCTTAATCCCAGAACTTTGGGAGGCCGAGGTGGGTGGATCGCCTGAGGTTAGGACTTCGAGACCAGCCTGGCCAACACAATGAGAAAGAAACCCCGTCTCCAGTAAAAATACAAAAATTAGCCAGGCGTGGTGATGAACGCCTGTCGTCCCAGCTACTCGGGAGGCTGAGGCAAGAGAATCGCTTGAAGCCAGGAGGCAGAGGTTGCAGTGAGCCAAGATCATGCCACTGCATTCCAGCCTGGGTGACAGAGACTCTGTCTCAAAAAAAAAAAAAAAAAAAAAAGAAATATGAAGAAATAACCAAAAGAAGCCGCGCGGAGGGAGAAGCTACTAAAAAAAAACAACCACTAGAGCTGGGAGTTCCTTGTGGGAATGAGAATGAAGGTAGGGAATAGGGAAGGTGGGTGATACAGTTTGGGTCTGTGTCCCCACCCAAATCTCATGTTGAAATAGAATCTCTAATGTTGGAGGTGGGGCTGTTGGGAGGTGACTGCATCATGGGAACGGTTTCTTTCTTTTTTTTTTTCTTAAGGCAGAGTCTCCCTCAGTGACACGATCCCAGCTCACTGCAACCTCTGCCTTCTGGGTTCAAGTGACTCTCCTGCCTCAGTCTCCCCAGTAGCTGGGACTACAGGCGCCCGCCACCACACCCAGCTAATTTTTTTTTTTTTTTTTTTTTTTTTTTTTTTTTTTGAGACGGTGTCTGGCTCTGTCGCCCAGGCTGGAGTGCAGTGGCCGGATCTCAGCTCACTGCAAGCTCCGCCTCCCGGGTTTACGCCATTCTCCTGCCTCAGCCCCCGGAGTAGCTGGGACTACAGGCGCCCGCCACCTCGCCCGGCTAGTTTTTTGTATTTTTTAAGTAGAGATGGGGTTTCACCGTGTTAGCCAGGATGGTCTCGATCTCCTGACCTCGTCATCCACCCGTCTCGGCCTCCCAAAGTGCTGGGATTACAGGCTTGAGCCACCGCGCCCGGCCGACAATTTTTTTGTTTTTTAAATAGAGACTGGGTTTCACCATGTTGGCCTGGCTCGTCTCGAACTCCTGACCTCAAGTGATCTGCCTGTCTCGGCCTCCCAAAGCGCTGGGATTACAGGCGTGATCCAGCATCCAGAAATAGATGCTGCCATGTGTCCTATACAGCCTGCAGAACTATGAGCCAATTAAACCTGTTTCTTTGTAAGTTACACAGTCTCAGGTATTTCTTTACAGCAATGTGAGAACAGACTAATACAGTGAGAAAAAGTCTTTTAGCCAAGTACTTATAAGACTTTAAACAAACAGAAAAGCTGATGCAGATAGGGGCTCAGACTTCTGAGGGCGTCAGAGACAAGGAGGGCAGACGGAGAGTCAGGAATGGGCTGGAGTCCTTCTGTAACTCTGAGTGAGCCTTCTCGCCTGAGCCCCTCTATCTCAAGTGGAAAATGGACACAGTACAAAGGATGTCGTGAGGCTTCCATGGGTGACCAGGCTGAAAGGTGCTCCAGAAATACGACTTCCTGTTTCTTTCTGACTCTTAGCATGGAGGCCCCTGGCTGGCCAGGCCATGGCAATCCTCTCCAAGCAGGGAAGACAGCAGATGCACGAGAGGACAGCGGGAAGACTGGGAGGGCAGCAAGGTGGCCATTTGGCAGGCACCACCTTCTGACTACATCATCCCCTCTGCAGGGGCTCAGCAGAATCTGGGGCCAGCACTAGCAGCTGCACATCAGCTACAGAACGGAGGGACAGCGGCCACCATGCCAGCCGGCCTTCTGCTGCGGGTATTCTCTCCAGTCCAAGGCAGCAGCACACAGTGGCCTGAACAGTTAAACAGTGTCTAGAAAGTGGGAGACAGGAGGCTAAAGGGCCTGGGATGATGCACCGGTGGAACCCACAACTCAGGATTGGAATTCACTCCCTCACACACCCTGGCTTTTTGTTGTTTGTTGTTGTTTTTGAGAGGGAGTCTCGCTCTGTTGCCCAGGCTGGAGTGCAGTGGCATGATCTCGGCTCACTGCAACATCCGCCTTCCGGGTTCAAGCGGTTCTCCCGCCTCAGCCGCCCAAGTAGCTGGGATTACAGGCGCCTGCCACCACCCCCAGCTAATTTTTATACTTTTAGTAGAAATGGGGTTTCACCATGTTGGCCAGGGCTGGTCTCGAACTCCTGACCTCAGGTGATTCACCCACCTCGGTCTCCCAAAGTGTTGAGATTACAGGCATGAGCCACTGCACCTGGCCTAAAAGTGTATTTTTTGAGAAGGTGTGCATTTGCTTCTGTGATTTCTACAGCTCAATGATCTCATGAAGTTTGGTCCCAAATTTACACAAGTGGGGCCTACTGGTTGGATATTTTCAGAGATTTTCTCTCCCACTCTATCTAGGGCCAAAACCATGCGTCTCATCTATCTCCTCCCTCGGAGGGTTTTGGCTCCCAGCTTCCCTACCGAGATCCAAGCTTTATTTGCGTATCTCTAAACAGGCCTCCCATCCTGCTCCAGCTCTGTCTTCCACCCCAAGGGGTGGTCCATTAAAACCCAGACTCTGGGCTCTTGACGATTGGCAGGGGTCCAGCTCAGCAGGTTTAGTGCTTTTTACAGGTCCGACCTCTGGGAAGTGCCCTTATTTCCCTGCCAGTTCTTTATGTGTACATAGCTATCTCTTTTTTTTTTTTTTTTTTTTTTAAACAGAAATCACTACTAGCCCCTGCTAACCTTTTTCTTTTTTTTTTGAGACAGGGTCTCGCTGTATTGCCCAGGCTGGAGTGCAGTGGTGTGATCTCGGCTCACTATAAGCTCTGCCTCCTGGGTTCACGCCATTCTCCTGCCTCAGCCTCCTGAGCAGCTGGGACTACAGGCGCCAGCCATAATGCCCGGCCAGTTTTTTTGCATTTTTAGTAGAGACGGGGTTTCACCGTGTCAGCCAGGATGGTCTCAATCTCCTGACCTCGTGATCTGCCCGCCTCAGCCTCCCAAAGTGCTGGGATTACTGGTGTGAGCCACTGTGCCCAGCCCCCTTTTTATTTTTTTTGAGACGGAGTTTTGCCTTTGTCACCCAGGCTGGAATACTGGTGGATCGTGGCTCACTGCAACCTCCGCCTCCCGGGTTCAAGCAATTCTCCTGCCTCAGCCTCCCGAGTAGGTGGGGCTACAGGCGCGCTACCATGCCTGGCTAATTTTTGTACTTTTAGTAGAGATGCGGTTTCACCATGTTGGTCAGGCTGGTCTCGAACTCCTGACCTTGTGATCCACCTGCCTCGGCTTCCCAAAGTGCTAGGATTACAGGTGCGAGCCATGGTGCCTTGCCCTGTTAATTCTTTTGAAAAGACATATTATCGGCTGGGAGTGGTGGCTCACGCTTGTAATCCTAACACTTTGGGAGGCTGAAGCAGGCTGATCACGAGGTCAGGAGTTCGAGATCAGCCTGGTCAATATGGTGAAACCCTGTCTTTACTAAAAAATACAAAACTTAGTCGGGCATGGTGGCATGCACCTGTAGTCCCAGCTTCTCAGGAGGCTGAGGCAGGAGAATTGCTTGAACCCGGGAGGCGGAGGTTGCAGTGAGCTGAGATTGCGCCACTACACTCCAGCCTAGGCAACAGAGTGACACTCCGTCTCAAAAAAAAAAAAAAAAGAAGATATATTATCCAGTATTTTTAGGTGTATTGTAATTTAGCCCACGGCATTGTCAGGTATGGTAGTCTGGGGTTTGGATTTCCAGATATGGGTCCTGAAACTCCACGGGGCTTGGGTCTCTGCGACCTTTCTTCAACCTCGAGCTTAGACCCTTTGTCCTCCTGGGAGCTTAAATTACCTGCATAGAAGCTTCGCAAATCGGTGTCCAAACAGTTCTCCAGGAAGCGCCTCAGAGGTAGGATGTGCCCGATCGGGGCGGTCCAGTCTGTTAAGAAGTCTTCCACGATGTGGTGGATGGCCGTGGGTCGAGGCAGGGGCCAGTGTGCAGGGCGGAACCTCACCTCCTGTTCTGTGGGGAGGAGAGAGGGGCCATGTCAGAGCTGCCAGGCTGGGCTTCCCCTCCTCGGGCCGACACAGCACGGATCCCACACAGCCAAAACACTTCCCTCACTTGCTTGTGCTCGGCTTTCCCGACAGCCTCCCAGGCTGGGCTGTGGTCAGCCTGTTCAAGAGCCACCTGCAGATATTGGAAAAGCTGCCATGAGGAAGAGGAACTAGGCTTTTCCCTTGTGGTTTCAGAAGGCAGTGCTGAAACTAGTAACTTCAGGCTGGCGTTTCTCTAACACTCACATGGACTGAGATCTATTGTGTTGCTTTATTTTTATTTTTTATTATTATTTGAGACAGAATCTCACTCTATTGCCCAGGCTGTAATGCAGTGGCACAATTTAGGCTCACTGCAACCTCCACCTCCTGGGTTCAAGCGATTCTTGTTCCTCAATCTCCAGAGAAGCTGGGATTACAGGCACCCGCCACCACACCCAGCTAATATTTTACATTTTTGGTAGAGACGGGGTTCTAGTCTCTACCATGTTGGCCAGGCTGGTCTCAAACTCCTGACCTCAGGTGACCCAGCTGCCTCAGCCTCCCAGAGTGCGGGGATTACAGGCGTGAGCCACTGCGCCTGGCTGTGGCTGCTTTCAAACTGGCCTTTCTGTGAGAAGACTCAGAGGCGAGGGGTCTCAGCACCCATCTAGTTCAGCTTCCTGCTGGTGTGGACTCCCTTCTGTGGTATCCCAGTCAGATGGCCATCGAGTCATGACTTGGCCATCGCTATTCTGGGAAACCTGAATTTGGAGGTGACCAATTTCCCCACTGAACAGCTTTAACTTTTTTTTTTGAGACAGAGTCTTGCTCTGTCGCCCAGGCTGGAGTGCAATGGCACAATCTTGGCTCACTGCAGCCTCTGCCTCCTGGATTCAAGCGATTCTCCTGCCTCAGCCTCCCTAGTAGCTGGGAGTACAGATGCCCGCCATCACGCCCGACTAATTTTTGTATTTTTATTAGAGACGGGGTTTCACCATGTTGGCCAGGATGGTCTCAACTTCCTGACCTCGTGATCTGCCCACCTCAGCTTCCCAAAGTGCTGGAATTACAGGTGTGAGCGACTGTGACCAGCATTTTTTTTTTTTTTTTTTTTGGGAAAGAGTCTTGCTCTGTAGCCCAGGCTGGAGTGCAGTGGTGTAATCTTGGCTCACTGCAACCTCCGCCTCCTGGATCCTGGTTCAAGCCATTCTCCTTCCTCAGCCTCCTGAATAGCTGGGATTACAGGCATGGGCCACCATGCCCAGCTAATTTTTGTATTTTTTTCACGTTTTTAGAGATGGGGTTTCACCATTTTGGCCAGGCTGGTCTTGAACTCCTGACCTTGTAATCCGCTTGCTTTGCCCTCTCCAAGTGCTGAGATTACAGGCGTGAGCCACTGTGCCCAGCCTCTTAGTGCTTCCTTATACTGACCACAGACCTGCACCCTGTCGTTGCTACCTGCTGACACGACTTCTGCCTTTGGGAACAACCCATTTAAACCACCCTCTTCCACCTGACTGCCCTTTAAGCTCAGCGTTCCCGAGGTTGTTCATTTATCAGTAGCTACTCTGTGCCTGCACCGGGCTGGCATTCTGTGTACGCTGTTAGAGTTAACCTCATGGAACCCTACAAGAAAGGTACTGTTGTAATCCCCATTTTACAGAGGAGAGGTTGAGGCTCAGAGAGGTTAAGTAATGGTCCAAGGTCACACAGTAACAAAAGGACAGGCCCAGGGATTTTGCCCAGTTTCTCTGTACCATGTTAACCAGCTCCGGTTCCCTCACTCTTCAGACCCCTCCTACCCCACCATGGTCAGCCTCCTCTGGAGACCTGCAGCAGGGCCGTGTCCCTCTTACTACACAGTGGCTGGCAGACAGCACGACACTCCTTGCGTGTTCTGTGCCGGTCACAGTATGTGTCAGAATCTGGAAGCACTGTTTATCGTTCTTGGACCTTCTGCTCAAGTGGTCTCTAGGCGGAGTCCCACAGCCATCCCCCGGTCAGCTAAGCGTGTGTGTGAAGGTTTCAGGGTGGGAGGCAACCCTGCAGAGGGTGAGGTCTGAGGAGCCCACAGGTTGGGGGAGGGCAGAGACCTGCTCACCGGTGGGGAGGTATCTGTAGTAGTAGATGACAGGATGGAGGAAGTTAGACTGCCAGGCATCTTCCGTGTGCCCCACAGACCGGTCATCAAAGAAGACGTCCTTGTCGGGGCCAGAGAAATTTCTGCCATATTCCATGTTAATGACGAAGAGCCCGTGCCTCGCCTTCCTCCCTGTGAGTGTCTCCAGTTGGGCCAGCATCTGTATGGGGAACTCCTCCAGGTACTCAAAGGCCATGGCATTCCTGGGAGAACGGCAACACGGGGGAGGCCCTCAGTGCTGTGGCAGAGGTGAGGGGTGAGGCACAGGGGTGAGCATGCATGTGTGCACGTGTATCTCCCCTCTAAGGAGCGTCAATCAAGCAGTGCACCCCTCACTTAACATTACTGTTTCAGCTGAGCTCTCACACACATGTGGGGTAGAGTCCAGAAAATTCCATGTAACCTGAATGGGATATCTGGGGAAAGAGTGTCCCAGGCAGAGAGAACAGTCAGGAAAAAGCCCTGAGGAGTATGTGAGCACTTTGTGTTCAAGGAACAGAAGAGGCCGACATGGCTGAGAGGAGTGAACAAGGGGCAGGGGCAGGAGAGGGGATCAGAGTCCTGAGAGGTCAGGTCAAGGAGGGCTGTGCCTCCCATGACGAGACATGAGGGGTCGTCTGGCCTGAGAAGTGATGCTGTTGGTCACTGGGGAGGACTAAGCAGAGCTAGGATCAGCATTCCTCAGGTTTCTAAGGACCACTCTGGTTACTGTGCTGGGAACAGACCCCAGGCCAAGTGGGGCGGCTGTCATATAGGTGCAGGCGGTAGAGCCTGGTGATCGGGACCGAGGTGGTGGTGGTAGAGCAGGTGAGAGCTGGCTGGGTTCCAGACATCATCTGAAGGGAGAGGTAACAAGACTTGCCAATTGTTTGCATGTCGGGTGTCATTCGAGACAGGGGTGCTGGGCACGCTGACTCATGCCTGTAATCCCAGCACTTTCGGAGGCCAAGGTGGGTAGATCACCCGAGGTCAGGAGTTTCAGACCAGCCTAGCCAACATGGTGAAACCCAGTCTCTACTAAAAATACAAAATTAGCTGGGTGTGGTGGCATGCGCCTGTAATCCCAGTTACTCAGGAGGCTGAGAGACATGAGAATCGCTTGAACCTGGGAGGTGGAGGCTGCAGTGAACCAAGATCACACCACTGCATTCCAGCCTGGGCAAGACACAGAGAGACTCTGAGTCAAAAAAAAAAAAAAAATTAGCCGGGCATGGTGGCGGGTGCCTGTAATCCCAGCTACTTGGGAGGCTGAGGTAGGAGAATTGCTTGAACCCAGGAGGTGGAGATTGCAGTGAGCCGAGATCATGTCACTGCACTCCAGCCTGGGTGACAGAGCAAGACTCTGCCTCAAGAAAAAAGACAGGGGCAGGGGCATGGAGGGTGACGCGAGGGTTTTGTGCAGAGTACAGCTGTGCTACCTGCATGTCCCTGAACCTGGTATGCTATAGCATATCCTTCCTTTGGATCGGGCTGTTCCCTCTGACTGAAGGTTGTTCCCTTGCTTCTCCCTGCCACCTGTCTCCCCTTGCCCCTCACCCCTCTGTGCCCTGCACTGTTTCCTTCTCAGGGACTGTCCATCCTCTGTGATCTGCTGCTTATTTCTAAATTGACTCTGATGACGGTGGCTGGCAAGGCCCTGGCCTGAGGGAGCTCTGAGATCCACGCAGCTGCCTCTGACTACTGCTCATCCACGTGATGCCAAACACTTTCCACAAGTGACCTTTACTCTTTCCTTTCTTGCTGCAAGGTAGGCACAATTTCCCCATTTTGCAGATGAGGAAGAAGAGCTCAGAGAGGCTCACTAATGTGCCCATGGCCACTCATAGGACTGTCTGTAGAGTTGATAGCACTGTTTTTCCCCAGAACAGACATGTTCCCCCCAGCAGCCTTCATCTTAGGAAAGAACTGGGTACCCCGCACCTGGAATAGGAAGAGAAGCGCTATGCAGTGTGTGGGGAAAGCTGGGCCAAGGGGAATAGGGTGGGGCGGGCTACTCACTCCTTCAACAGGATGACGTCGGCCAGCACACCGAACATCTGGTAGAGCCCAGAAGCCTCATTCACACGCCGCACGATGGAGCTGGTCAGCTGTGTGATGGGGAGCTCAGTGGCAGGCCAGGCGACACTGTGGTGGCGGTGCTCCAGGAGCCGGTGAACAGCACGCACTGGAACAGCCAGAGGAAGGAAGGGCATGCTGCACTTACAATTTTATCTCTGGTCACTGGGAGGGATGCCCAGGCCTCATCAACCCCTGAGAATGCCATACACACTGGTCCGCATGGCCCAGAGCAAATGTGTAGGTGGTGAACACACGAGGGGAGGAGATGGCAGCTGCCTTTAAAGCTGGGTCAGCAGGTATGTTCTGGAAAGGACCAGACAATCCATATTCTCTGCTTTGTGGGTCATATACTACTCAGTGATGCTGCTCAATTCTACCCCTAGTATAAAAGCAGCCAAGACAACAGGCAAAGGAGTGAGCACAGCTGGATTTGGTCTCCAGGCCAGAGTCTATCTGCCCTTGCTTCAGGCCATCTGTACGTGGGAGTCCCACCCACCCCACCTCACATAAGGAACATCAAGTCTGACACAGAGCCTTCCCCAGAAACCTTCCCCCCGTCACAGCTCTGTTTCCATCAGAGATGCGCCTATGGAAATCTTTGATTTCACCCTCTCTTTCATAGCCTAAATCCATCTGTTTCTAAGTTCTTTTTTAAAATATTTTTTATTTTATTTTATTTTTTTATTTTTTATGTTTTTGAGCCAGAGTCTCGCTCTGTCGCCCAGGCTGGAGTGCAGTGGCGCGATCTGATCAGCTCACTGCAAGCTCTGCCTCCCAGGTTTATGCCATTCTCCTGCCTCAGCCTCCTGAGTAGCTGGCACTACAGGCGCCCACCACCTTGCCCGGCTCTTTTTGTTTTTTTTTTTTTTAGTAGAGACAGGGTTTCACCGTGTTAGCCAGGATGGTCTCGATCTCCTGACCTCGTGATCCGCTCGTCTCGGCCTCCCAAACTGCTGGGATTACAGGCTTGAGCCACCGCGCCCAGCCATATATATATATATATATATATATTTTTTTTTTTTTTTAAGACAGGGTCTTGCTCTGTTGCCCAGGCTGGAGTGCAGTGGCACGATCTCGGCTCACTGCAACCTCTGCCTCCTGGATTCCAGGAGGAACCGACTCCCAGAGTTGAGTCCAATCCTTTGCCCCCGTACTGTAAGACCCCTCTGCAGTGGTCCCTACACCTATTATTGTAGTCTTCTAACCTGGAATAAAGTCCACCTTACTGTCTTCATTTTTATTATTATTTTTGAGACAGAGTCTCAATCTGTCGCCCAGGCTGGAGCACAGTGGCGCGATCTTGGCTCACTGCAACCTCCGCTTCCTGGATTGAAGTGATTCTCCTGCCTCAGCCTCCCAAGTAGTAGGGATTACAGGTGTATGCCACCAAGCCTGGCTAATTTTTGTATTTTTAGTAGAGATGGTGTTTCACCATGTTGGTCAGGCTGGTCTCGAACTCCTGACCTAAGCTGATCTGCTGGCCTCAGCCCCCCAAAATGCTGGGATTATAGGCATGAGCCACCACATCCGGCCTGCCTTACTGTCTTTAAAAAGAAAAAAGAAATATAAACGTTGAATGTCTTTGAGTGGCAGAATATAAAGATTACTCCCCCTAGTTCCCTATATTTTCACATTTTTGATGCTCAGGCTAGGTATGGTGGCTCATGCCTGTAATCCCAACACTCTGGGAGGCTGAGGTAGGTGGATTGCTTGAGCTTGGGAGTTTGAGACCAGCCTGGGCAACATGGCAAAACCTTGTCTTTACCATACAAAAATAAAAACAACAAAATTAGCTGGGTGTGGTGGTGCATGCCTGAAGTCCCAGCCACTCAGAAGGCTGAGGTGGGAGGATGGCCTGAGTCTGGGAAGTTGAGGCTGCAGTGAGTTGAGACGGCGCCATTGTACGTCAGCCTGGGAAAAAGGACAAGACACTGTCTCAAAAAATAATACTACTACTAATTTTTTAAAGCTCAGCTGTAAGATTTTGACTCCATTCTTTCAAATGGACTCACCTAACTGAATATTGTATGCCTCACTGAGTGAATTTCAACCAATACCCTGTCCTTCTCAGAAGGTTAACCACAGGAAAGGGAATATCTAATTTGTATTTATTTATTTATTTTTGAGACGGAGTTGCACTTCTTGCCCAGGCCGGAGTGCAATGGTGTGGGCTTGGCTCACTGCAACCTCCACCTCCAAGGTTCAAGTGATTCTCCTGCCTCAGCCTCCCGAGCAGTTGGGATTATAGGTGCCCGCCACCACGCCCGGCTAATTTTCTATTTTATTTTATTTTATTTTATTTTTTTATTTTTTTATTTTTTATTTTTTGAGACGGAGTCTCGCTCTGTCACCCGGGCTGGAGTGCAGTGGCCGGATCTCAGCCCACTGCAAGCTCCGCCTCCCGGGTTCAAGTAATTCTCCTGCCTCAGCCTCCCAAGTAGCTGGGACTACAGGCGCCTGCCAATGCGCCCGGCTAGTTTTTTTTTTTTTTGTATTTTTTAGTAGAGACGAGGTTTCACCATGTTAGCCAGGATGGTCTCGATCTCCTGACCTCGTGATCCGCCCGCCTCGGCCTCCCAAAGTGCTGGGATTACAGGCTTGAGCCACCGCGCCCGGCCTAATTTTCTATTTTAATGAGAGATGGGATTTCACCATATTGGCCAGGTTGGTCGCAAACTCCTGCCCTCAGGTGATCCGCCCACCGCAGTCTACCAAAGTGCTGGGATGACAGACGTGACCCACCGCGCCTGGCCACATCTAACATTTGAGACTCCTCTCCACAGAGAGGGCACCGGTTTGCTTTCTATGAAAGAAGAGAAGACCTTTGTAGAAAGTGTCTTTCAAGAAAGCGCCTGGCCTTGGGAGTTTAATTCCCATGATGGTGAGAAAATCACGAAAACTCTTGAGCCTCAGAGTTTCACACTCTGAGGAAAATGGAGATTTCACACCGACCTTTTGGGGTGTTGGCGGCCCTGCCAGGGTCGTGTGTTCAGTGCTCAACCCACTGAAGTCACCCAACATGTGTGAATTCATTTCTCTCACTTCCTTTTATTTCCCATTTATTCCTAAAATCACAAATATCAATTTTTGGTTGGGGATTATTTTAGTGCAATAAATAGAATTATGTTTTTAAAATATATTTTAGTATTTTCTTTGTAAACATTCTCAAGTTAGCAGAAAATTTATACCCTTGGTACTGAGAGTTTTGAAAAAGAACTGATATAATCCAATTGCAATTTTTTTTTTTTTTCTGAGACGGAGTTTTGCTCTTGTTGCACAGGCTGGAGTGCAATGGTGTGATCTCAGCTCACTATAACCTCCGCCTCCCAGGTTCAAGCAATTCTCCTGCCTCAGCCTCCCGAGTAGCTGGGATTACAGGCATGCGCCACCACACTCGGCTAATTTTGTATTTTTAGTATAGACGGAGTTTCTCCATGTTGGTCAGGTTGGTCTCAAACGCCCAACCTCAGGTGATCTTTCTGCCTTGGCTTCCCAAAGTGCTGGGATTACAGGTGTTAGCCACTGCGTCTGGCCCCGATTGCAATTTTTATTGAAATGTGTCACTACCCAAATTGTCTATATGGGCATGGAGCTTCATAGCTGCTTGGTGGCCAGGTATTGCCTTATTTAGCCCTCACGATGGACCCACGATGGTGGAGAGGTCACCTCATTTCCATCTGTAACGTTAGGATGTCCATCAGGGGCTTGGACGCTTCGCCTCTAGGACCACCCAGCTGGGGAGGAACCAGGTTCACATTCTTCAAGCTCAGCGTTCCTGCCAACACATGATACTTAACCTGTCTGGGGCTTATGCACATAACATAGCACTTCCAGATGTATCTACTTTTATGCTTGATTTTAATTTTTTTTGAGACAGGGTCTGACTCTGTCACCCAGGCTGGTGTGCAGTGGTGTGATCTTGGCTCACTGCAACCTCGACCTCCCGGGTTCAAGCAATTCTCATATCCCAGCCTCCTGAGTAGCTGGGACTATAGGCATACATCACCACTCCTGGCTAATTTTTGTATTTTTAGTAGAGACAGGGTTTTGCCATGTTGCCCAGGCTGGTCTTGAACTCCTGGCCTGAAACAATCCACCTGCCTCGGCCTCCCAAAGTGCTACGATTACAGGTGTGAGCCACCACACCTGGCCTACGCTTGGTTTTATTTTATTTTTGAGACCGGATCTTGCTCTGTCGCCCAGGCTGGAGTGCAGTGGCATCATCACGGCTCACTGCAACCTTGACTTCCTGGACTCAAGGGATCCTCCTGCCTCAGCCTCCCAAATAGCTGGGACTACAGGCGTGGACTTTTACACTTTATTTGTTACTTCCCTAGATGTGTCTTCAGAACACAAAAATCTGCTGTCACTTCCCCAAGATGATTTATGACAATGAGCTACTGACAAGCAATCCCCTAATGCTTCTGGACATAGGAGTAGATTTAGAAGCCCTGGGATGCTGAGAGTGGTTCTGTCTGGGGACAGTTCTGCCTTCTCAGCTGGGCTCACCTGTGTATCGGAAGCCGTGGATGAAGCCCCCAGCAGATTTCCGGTAGTCCACCGAGTGGCTGGCGGTACCCAGGATAAACAGACCCCGGCTTCCTTTGGATTCGTAGCTAGCTCGAATTAGAGGGTACTTCTTGCCGAATGCATTTCCCGAGTTAAGTCGGAGAGACCTGCCAGTGGAAAGGGCTGCTGATGAAAATAGCTGCTATGTGGGAGGCACTTATTTACTTATTTAGTTTTGAGATGGAGTTTCGCTCTTGTCGCCCAGGCTGGAGTACAATGGCATGATCTTGGCTCACTGTAACCTCTGCCTCCTGGTTCAAACTATTCTCCTGCCTCAGCCGCCCGAATAGCTGGGATTGTAGGTTCCTGCCACTGTACCCAGCTCATTTTTGTAGTTTTAGTAGAGACAAGGTTTCACCACGTTAGCCAGGCTGGTCTCGATGTCCTGACCTTAGGTGATCCGTCTGCCTCGGCCTCCCAAAGTGCTGGGATGATAGGTGTGAGCCACCGCACCCAGCCAGGAGGCACTTATTACAGTGGCACTTATTTTTTTTTTTTTTTTTAGGGGAAAGCGCGAACGCAGTCCCCCACTACCACAAATTATGCAGTCGAGTTTCCCACATTTGGGGAAATCGCAGGGGTCAGCACATCTGGAGTGCAATGGATAAGCCTCGCCCTGGGAAAACCACCTTCGTGATCATGGTATCTCTCCTGCCAGGTAAGTATACAGTGGCACTTATTACTGGCACTGAGTGCCTTACTTTTCTCGTCTCATTTAAACCTAGCAGATGGGTATTATCATCTCCACTTAAGGAGATGAAGTCGGCCGGGCGCGGTGGCTCACTCCTGTAATCCCAGCACTTTGGGAGGCCGAGGCGGGTGGATCACAAGGTCAGGAGTTCGAGACCAGCCTGGCCAACATGGTGAAACCCCACCTTTATGGAAAAAATACACAAAGAGTTAGCTGGGGGTGGTGGTGCATGGCTGTAATCCCAGCTACTTGGGAGGCTGAGGAGGGAGAATCACTTGAACCTGGGAGGCAGAGGTTGCAGTGAGCCAAGATTATGCCATTGCACTCCAGCCTGGGCAACAGAGTGAGACTATCTCAAAAAACAAAAACAAAAAAACAAAAAAACAAACAAAAAAAAACAACAAAGTCAGGCCAGGTGCAGTGGCTCACGTCTGTAATCCTAGCATTTTGGGAGGCCGATGGAAAGGAGGGTCTGGACAGGCACAACAGCTTCTCCTTTGTCTTTCTGCACCCTGGTCAGAAGGCAAATGAAAGACTGGATATTGCTTTGATACCAAACCTCCCGAGGTGGTTGGCAGCAATGTTTAAAGTCTAGGCTTCATAAAACAGCCCTTGAAGATACAATGATAAATAACTTTAGCAACTAACATTTTATTGAGCACATGATACATGCCAAGTACTTTCTCTGATTTATTTTAAGAGATCCCTATCTCTTATGTCTTATTATGTTGCCCAGGTTGGAGTGCAGCTGCTATTCACAGGCACGATCATAGCACACTGCAACCTTGACCTTCTGGGCTCCAGTGATCCTCCTGCCTCAGCCTCCTGAGTAGCTAGGTACTCATCATTGCACCTAGCTCCCAGCACTTTCTTCCCTTTCTTTCTCTCTCCCCCATCTCTCCTTCTTTCTCTCCTCTTTTTTTTTTTTTTTTTTGAGACAGAGCTCTCACACTGTGGCCTGGGCTGGAGCGCACAATGGCACAATCTTGGCTCACTGCAACCTCCGCCTCCAAGGTTCAGGCGATTCTCCTGCCTCAGCCTCCTGAGTAGCTGGGATTATAGGCACGTGCCACCATGCCCGGCTAATTTTTTGTATTTTTGGCAGAGACGGGGTTTCACTATGTTGGTCAGGCTGGTCTTGGACTCCTGACCTCATGATCTCCCCACCTCGGCCTCCCAAAGTGCTGGGATTACAGGCGTGAGCCACTGTGCCCGGCCATCTCTTTTTTTGTTTGAGACAGGGTCTCACTCTGTTGCCCAGGCTGGAATGCAGAGGCATGATCTTAGCTCACCACAGCCTCGACCTCCTGGGCTCAAGCAGTCCTCCCACCTCAGCCTCCTGAGTAGCTGGGACCACAGGCATGTGTCAACACACCTAGCTAATTTTTGTATTTTTTGTAGAGATGGGGTTTCACCATGTTGCCCAGGCGAGTTTTGAACTCCTGAACTGAAGTAATACGCCCGCCTTGGCCTCCCAAACTGCTGGGATTACAGGTGTGAGACCATGAGCCACCGTGCCTGGCATCTGTGCACATTCTTCTTATTTTGAGACGGAGTCTCGCTCTGTCGCCCAGGCTGGAGTGCAGTGGCGTGATCTCGGCTCACTGCAACTTCCGCTTCCCAGGTTCCAGCGATTCTCCCACCTCAGCCTCCCAAGTAGCTGGGATTACAGGCACCCACCACCAGGCTTGGTTAATTTTTTTATATTTTTAGTACAGACGGGGGTTTCACCATGTTGGCCAGGCTGGTCTCGAACTCCTAACCTCAAGTGATCTGCCTGTCTCAGCCTCCCTAAGTGCTGGGATTATAGGTGTGAGCCACTGCACCCAGTCTCCAAGCATATTCTTTTTTTTTTTTTTTTTTTTTTTTTTGAAGCGGAGTCTCGCTCTGTCGCCCGGACTGGAGTGCAGTGGCCGGATCTCAGCTCACTGCAAGCTCCGCCTCCCGGGTTTATGCCATTCTCCTGCCTCAGCCTCCCGAGTAGCTGGGACTACAGGCGCCCGTCACCTCGCCCGGCTAGTTTTTGTATTTTTAGTAGAGACGGGGTTTCACTGTGTTAGCCAGGATGGTCTCGATCTCCTGACCTCGTGATCCGCCCGTCTCGGCCTCCCAAAGTGCTGGGATTACAGGCTTGAGCCACCGCGCCCGGCCTCCAAGCATATTCTTATGTTAATCCTCGCAATAACCATATGAGAAAGAAACTTTGAATCCCATTTTAGAGATGAGGATACGGGGCCACAGCCTGGTTAAAGAACTTTCAACGAGGTCACAGATTTGGCAAACTGAGAATCTTAAGACAATTCCCGCACCTGTGCTCTCAGCCACTACACTACACTGCCTTCCAGCAAATTCCCCTCTGTATTCTCTCTGAGCCCGCCTTTCCATCTCACAGGTGGAGGCTCCCAATGTCGATGAAGATCTGCTGGTACTGCTCCAGGACCAAGGGCCTCAGGGCCACCTGGGACCCTCAACGGTCAGAGAGCTCATGTCATGGAGGGAAACTAGGCAGCACTCACATCCATTCTTAGGGTGCTGTCCTGAGAGCTCTGTCGCCAGCCTACTGAACAGCCACTGTGTTCCCCTAGGGAGGTCAGGAGGGTTTGCTAGGAGAGCCCACCTCCTCCCGCATGGAACTCACTTATTGAAAATGGAGAAGTCAAAGTTCCAGCCCAGGCAGCGGATGACCCGGTCATAGGGCACGCGCATGGCAAAGTTGTCATTGTCGTCCTGGGGGAGGGTGATGGCGTCGGCACTCTGGTTGGTGCTGGCTTCTTCCAGGAAGAATTTCAGGGTGACATGGAACTTGCCTTTGCTATCCTTCAGGATGGCCAGATCCCTCAGGTCAGACTCGAGCAGCCCATCCAGGGACTTCAGCTGGTAGGTATCCAGCAGGCCATTGTTGATGGCTCTGGGCCCACAGAGAATGCAGGGAGAGAGACTCAGAGGAAAGCTGGGCAGTGCAGCTGGGGTCAGGAAGGGCAGGGGAGGGTTGGGGAGGCTCTTTCCACACTCTGGGCTCCCAGCACAGAACACACACGCAGGGATGTGGCCTACCTGAGGTCTCCAACGTAGTGGGTGGCCCAGGACAGACGGACCCGGGAGCGGCTGAGCATGTGGATAAAGTTTGTGACACCCAAGATGTTCTCTGCCGTCTCAAAGGCTGAGTTCCCACGGCCCAGGATCAGCACATTCTGGCCTATAAAGTCCTCAGGGTCTATGGACACAGACTCGTAACCCTCCACATTTTCGGAGCCAGGGAAGTCAACCTGGTTGGGGACTGATAAACCAGTGGCTACAAGGAGGACGCTGCAGGCAGGGACAAAGGAAAGATGGCTTAGTCTCTTAGCTATAAGATCACTAAGTGAAAACCACTCCCTGGACCCACCCACCCACCTGCCTCACTCCAACCACTGACCGCTAAAAGAAAATAGGACATTCATTCATTCATTTGTTAATTCATTCATTTGTTTACACCCTCACCCCAGTGCACTTGAGAGGCTCTGCCCTTGCCTCTCCCTGAGCTCACAATATTTTCCGTAGCACTGTACTGGGGGTTAATTTTGCCCTGTGAGAGAGGAGAAGATGACATTATGAGAAACGGAGAATTCACCTAACGGTGAACACAACAGTCAGACCAGGTATCACCCTTGGTGATGAAAGGAAACCTGATGTTCTACTTTCCCCTTTCGGAGTCCTCTGATGGATGCATCTATCTACTGAGAAGTAATTCTGTACCAGGCCCTGTACTAAGTGTGCCTGTGCACCATCTTACTGACTCCTCCAAGCAACCTGGAGGTGGTACATGGTCTGCTTTACAGGTGAGGAGGCACAGGCTCTTCAGGTCTGTGGCCTAAAAGCTCCTAAAGGCAGCAGAGCCAGAGTCTAAACACATATAGGCCTGATTTCAAAGTCCTGCTCCTTCCATTGGTAAGGATCGCCATCCAGGGGAGGGCAGCTGGGGACTTAGATCCTGCCGGCCTGCAGAAGAATGCTTTGATCACAGGGTGATTTCAAAAATAGAATCGAAGGCTGGGTGCAGTGGCTCATACCTGTAATACCAGCATTTGGGGAGGCTGAGGTGGGTGGATCTCCTGAGGTCAGGAGTTCAAGACCAGCCTGGACAACATTGTGAAACCTCATCTCCACCAAAAATATAAAAAATTAGCCAGTTGTGGTGGTGCGTGCCTGTAGTCCCAGCTATTGGGGAGACTGAGGCAGGAGAATCGTTTGAACCAGGGAGGCGGAGATTGCAGTGAGCCGAGCTCGTGCCGCTCTGCACTCCAGCCTGGGCGACAGAGTGAGACTCCGTTTCAAAAAAAAAAAAAAAGCGAAATACCCATCTTCTTCCATTCCTCCCACACTTACTGGCCAATCAAGGTGTGTGGTTCGTGTGGGGAAGGTCCTAGCTTCTGCAGGTGAGCTCAGGCACAGGCCTTACCTGCACTGGTGCACCTGGCCCTTCTGGTCGGTTAGGATGAAGTAGTGGCCATTCCAGGCCCGTCGGTCCTTGTCCAGAGTGACGTGGGCGATGGTGGTGTTGTACTGGATACGGAGCCCCAGTGTGTCCGCGAAGTCACCCAGGTAGCGCACCATGTCGCGGGCGTCGGGGAAGTAGGCACGTGAGTAGTGTCTGAAGAGCAGCCGGGGGTCGTGGCTGAGCAGAGAGTTCCAGTCGTGGCGGAGGTTGAACTCGGCGTTAGCCTTGCCAGTGTACCGCTTGTTGATGCTGATGAGCTTGCGGTGCCGCGGGAAGCGCGTGAAGAAGCTGCCGGGCCGCGGGGCGCGCTCGAACACTTCATAGTCGCGTCCAGCGCGCTGCAGGAAGTAGGCCATCTGCAGGCCCGCGGGCCCAGCGCCCAGCACGCAGTAGTCCCGGCGCAGGGGTACCGACAGCGCTGGGTGCAGGGCGATGGCCAGGAGCAGCCCCGGGGGGCCCCACAGCGGGGCCACAGCGGAGAGGCCCATCCTGCAGCAGACCAGAGGGGTAAGGCCTCGCACCCGGCCGGGCGGCCGGGACACACGAGGCCCAGAAAGAGGCGGGGCTTGCGGGAACTCTCACTGCAATCTGGGTCAGGGCCAGGCCCAGAAGCCACGGTCCTCACAGGAGCTCATTTGCCCAGACTCCACCGTTTCAAGCTGAGACCTGGGGCTCCCCGGAATCCCAAGCCCCTCCATCTTAATCTCATTCAGGATCTCCTTCCTCAGGGGCACCGGCTCCCCGCTTATAATTGTAGAAACCTCCACCCTGGGGAAGGAGAGGGTGCTCCCCAGTTTTCCCCTAATTTGAGGGTGCCTAATACTCCTTTGAACCACCCTTCACGTTGGACCTTCCAGAGGTGCACTTCGCCTTGGCCCCTCTCCAATGCCCGGGCTGGAGTCTGAAGGGGGTGTGGCCTGCGTGCGCCCCGCCCCCTGCCAGGCTCCGCGCGCCCCAGGCTGTTCGGCCACGTGACACAGATGCCCCGCACACCTGCTGCCCGCCAGCTTGCGCTTCAGGAGCTGCCAGGTCCCCACGCCCGCAGCTCCGGCCTCCCCGCCTCCGACCGACCCCCTACAAGTGCGCGAACCTCCCGGCCGCTCCGACTGCAGCCCGCGGTCTAATGAGGTCGCGCTTGGCTCGCTCACTCCGCGGCGGCCCCGCCCCTCGCGCCCGGACCAATGGCAGGGGGCGGGGTCACGTGCGCGGCGCGCTGCAAGCCGGGACAAGTTGGCGGGCTGCCGGCACCCGGCCCGGTGCGCGGGAGAGGCGGGCCCGTCTTGCGTGCGCTGCTCCGGGGGCTGGCAGAGGGTCCTGGGGCTGGCGCGCACCGGCTAAGGTGGAAGGTCTAGAGATCCGGGGATGGGGAACTGGGTCCTTCTTTTTAAAATGTGCCTGTCTACACGGAGGGAGGGGAGCACGTGATTTTTGGAGCTAATCCTACCTCTCATATTCCATGAATGTAGCCAAACACTAAAACTAGTTGGCCTACCCAGTTTTGTGGGACTGGAAACCAGCGTGGTGGAGCCAGGACGGATAAGCCAATTAACAAGCGTTTGCTGCAGTGACTCAGTGTACTGCTTATCAAGTAACATACACGACTGTCTTGATCTTCCACCAAACAGGAGAGGCGGGCAAGGCATTGTTTCCGACGTTTGGTAGCTGACTGGTCAAATGGAGACATAGGGATGAAGGGATATGTTTGCAATCACAGGAAGTGGAGCCTGGAATTAAAACTCAGTGGAGGCAAGATAAATGGCAGGAGGGAGATAACGTGAACTGGATGATCAAGGTTGGCTTCCCAGGTGTGGCATGTGGCCCCTGCATGAGATTTACATGGGAAGAAATACGAGGTCAGCGTAGGAACCTTCAAAGTCCATTGAAATGGGGCTGAGTGTTCTTGTGGTAAGGGCAGGTGGAAAGAACTGCAAGCTTGCAGCTTTGCATGGCTGGAGATTCTTTTTTTTTTTTTCCTCTTTTTGAGACGGAGTCTCGCTCAGTCCAGTCGCCCAGGCTAGAGTGCAGTGGCACGATCTCGGCTCACTGCAAGCTCCGCCTCCCAGGTTCACGCCATTCTCCTGCCTCAGCCTCCTGAGTACCTGGGACTTACAGGCGCCCACCACTACGCCCAGCTAGTTTTTTTTTTTTTTTTTTGAGACAGAGTCTCGCTCTGTCGCCCAGGCTGGAGTGTAGTGGCCGGATCTCAGCTCACTGCAAGCTCCGCCTCCCGGGTTTACGCCATTCTCCTGCCTCAGCCTCCCGAGTAGCTGGGACTACAGGCACCAGCCACCTCGCCCGGCTAGCTTTTTGTATTTTTTTAGTAGAGACGGGGTTTCACCCTGTTAGCCAGGATGGTCTCGAACTCCTGACCTCGTGATCCGCCCGTCTCGGCCTCCCAAAGTGCTGGGATTACAGGCGTGAGCCACCGCGCTCAGCCAAGATTCTTTTAATTAAACATCATAGCTGGGGACTCCTTAGAAAAACTTCCCTGACCTCTCAGGCCTACAAGTACCTACCAAAGAATGTCATTTACTTTTTTTTTTCTTTGAGACAGAGTCTCACTCTGTTGCCCAGGCTGGAGTGCAGTGGCGCAATCTTGGCTCACTGCAAGCTCCGCCTCCCGGGTTCACGCCTTTCTCCTGCCTCAGCCTCCCGAGTAGCCGGGACTACAGGCGACCGCCACCACGCCTGGCTAATTTTTTATATTAAATAGAGACGGGGTTTCACCGTGTTAGCCAGGATGGTCTCGATCTCCTGACCTCGTGATCCGCCCGCCTCGGCCTCCCAAAGTGCTGGGATTACAGGCGTGAGCCACCGCGTCCGGCAGAATGTCATTTACTCTTCAGTCTGTGTCAACATCAGAGAAAAGCTCCCTCAGAGCAGAAATTGTCCAGTATCTGACATACGGAAGTTCAGGCATTTGTTGAATAAGCACTGCAGCCAGAGAGGTTAGGCAAAATACTTTGCCAAAAATAAAGTAGGGACGTCTTATTTCTTTTTGAGACAGAGTCTTACTGTAATCCAGGCTGGAGTGCAGTGACACAATCATGGCTCACTGCAGCCCTAACCTCCCAGGCTCACACGATCCTGCTTCAGCCTCCCAAAGTGCTAGGATTACAAGTGCCACCATGCCTAGCTGATTTTGGTATTTTTAGTAATTTTGGTGTTTTTAGTAGGGGTTTTGCTATGTTGCTCAGGCTGGTCGCGAACCCGACCTCAAGTGATCCACCCACCTCAGCCTCCCAAAGTGCTGGGATCACAGGCATGAGTCACTGCACCTGGTTTTTTTTTTTTTTTTTTTTTGATAAAGGGTCTCCTGTCACTTACGCTGGAGTGCAGTGGTGTGATCATAGCTCACTGCAGCCTTGAACTCCTGGGCTCAAGCACTCCTCCCACCTCAGCCTCCTGAGTAGCTGGGACCACAGGTGGAAGCACCATGACTGGCTAATAGTTTATTTTTTTTGTGTGGAGACAGGCCCCGGTCTCCGTGTTACCCAGGCGGGTCTCAAACTCCTAGGTTAAAGTGATCCTTCTGCCTTGGCCTCCCAAAGTGTTGGGATTAGAGGTTTGAGCCACCATGCCTGTTTCCTCACCTTTACAATGGTACTACTCCTGCCAGCATCACACTTCTGTATGAGGCTTAGATACTACAGAAAGCTCAGCATTAACACCTGGCAGGGTAATTACTCCATAAAGTGTCCAGAACAGAACAACGTCCACTTATACAGAAGTTTACATACCCTTGGCTGGGTGCGGTGGCTCACGCCTGTAATCCTAGCACTTTGGGAGGCTGAGGCGGGTGGATCACCTGAGGTCAGGAGATCAAGACCAGCCTGGCCAGTATGGCAAAACCCCATCTCTACTAAAAATACAAAAACTAACCAGGCATCGTGGTGCATGCCTGTAATCCCAGCTACTAGGGGGGCTGAGGCAGGACGATCGTTTCAACCTGGGAGGCACAGGTTGCAGTGAGCCGAGATTGTGCTACTGCACTCCAGCCTGGGTGACAAAGTGAGACTCCGTCTCAAAAAAAACAAAAAAGTTTACATATCTTAAGCATCTAGAGCTCTTATGACATATTGCTTTGTAGGGACAGGCCTGAGACTGTCACCAGCCCAAGCCAAGCTTAAAAACAATTCACAAACCATTACACAGTCAGCCAGTGGGACACCCATCAAGCTGTCCGTGGCAGCCTCCCTCATGCGCAGCAGCGCCACCTCACCCACGCCCTGCTCTGCGCTGTACTAGCGCTCTGCACTCCAGCTCCTCAAACTGAATTCTCCAAAAGCAACAGTTGGCTCTTCACACAGCCAGCAGGCACTCATGCTTGTGGAAATGAGCTTCTTACCACAAATGATGACACCCAGATTCTGAATTCCACATAGAAATTGCTGAATCTCATCCCCTCTGCCAGCAATCTTTCAAGAAAGGACTGTAAATTGTTTTTTTTTTTTTTTTTTTTTGAGACAGAGTCTCGCTCTGTCGCCCAGGCTGGAGTGCAGTGGCCGGATCTCAGCTCACTGCAAGCTCCGCCTCCTGGGTTTACGCCATTCTCCTGCCTCAGCCTCCCAAGTAGCTGGGACTACAGGCACCCGCCACCTCGCCCGGCTAGTTTTTTGAATTTTTTTTAGTACAGACAGGGTTTCACCGTGTTAGCCAGGATGGTCTCGATCTCCTGACCTCATGATCCGCCCGTCTCGGCCTCCCAAAGTGCTGGGATTACAGGCTTGAGCCACCGCGCCTGGCTAGGGCTGTAAATTGTTAATGCAGATAGACGATGAAGGAGAGACTAAACAGACTTATATTTTATTTCATCTGCTAAACGTCAGAGAGCAAGTTAGATACACATTCTACAAAGCGTCAAAGGCCCTCGTAGTCTCGGTGGAAGGATAAACTCCCAGCTCCACATCACTGGTTTAAGTTTCTTCCTCTGAAAGACACAAAAAATGTAAGAGAAATAAGCCAGGTTGTGTGATATGGCGTTCACTTTCCTTTCTGAACCTCTGCTGGACTGCGTGTGAGTTTTCAACACTTCCACTGAGAAGTGAAGTCTTTTAGATCCTCACAGGGCCGGGCAGGTATTTCCTTCAGTCACCAGCTGGTGGAGCTGGAGAGACAACTTTCAAGCTATTTAACCCAGAGTGAAGCTTTTCCCTCTAGACCATGGGCTTCCATCTGGGACTTCCCTCATCTTTCTCTACCTCTGCCACAGTCCAGCCACTTCTCTAAAACACTGCTATCCTCCCCAACCACTTGATGTGATCTAAAGGCTCTGGAAGAAGCTCTTGGAGGCAAAGTGAATGCTGCTTCATACTTAAGTCTCGGAATTCTCGAAGTTTTATCAAGGTTAAAGATCACAATGGCTATAGAACTTGCTCTGTGCTAGCCCACAGATCACTCTAGACCTCAGAAAGTGGGTTGCTACACACCTTCTTCTTCCTCTTCTTCCTCCTCCTCTTCCTCCTCGTCTTCATCAGAGCTGAAGGTGCCATCAGGGAGGCTGTAGACACGGATGACCTGCTTGTTGGGGTCCTTGAGGATGAGGTATTTGCCCTCCTCCAGCTTCATGCAGATGTCGATGACGCAGCGTAGAATGCCCCAGGCATTCTCCACACTCAGGTTGATCTGGCTGGCAAACTCATTAGGCTTGAACTGCTGGGTGCCCAGGATGACATGGCGTGAGGAGTCTTTCACGTGGTACCGAGACACATAACTGAGGAAGGGATATCAGTGGTCAGAGCAGGCGGCACAGAGACAGCAACACTTGGCATCAAATGTCAATTAAATGGTGATACCTGGTCCACTGCTATTTTCAAGGGAAAGGGAAAACTCCGTCTTCTGAGTGTTCAGTTCTGGATTTCACTGACATCATCGCTCTAGTTCAGGACTCCATTCAGCATGCCTGCTGTTTGGCATCTGTCTCCTAACTGATCCCTCCATCTCTACCCCATCCCTGGATTTATCTCTGCCAGTCAATTGTCCAGTACATGGGGAGAGGGCCAACCTCCCTACCCAGACCCTTCCTTTCACAAGATCAGCTGCCAGCTCCTCCACAGGACTCTCACCCAAGCTTGAGGTATTCAGATCCAGCCAGCAAAGCACAGCAGGTCCACCGGGCCAACTTGTAGCTGTTGTTCTTCAGCTCCGTGGCAATGACGGCCCCTCGCTGAGAGTCCAGCTTCTGACGCCAGTCAACGCCGTTACAGTGCTGCAGGAGAGCCCCGTTAGAGAAGCAGAAGCAAGCTCTAAATGCCCAAGGTGCTGGGAGCTCCTCTGGCAGAGAAGGAACTCCCCAGTCTGCTTGCTTAGAAAGTGGGTAGGTATGCACTAAATCTTATCATTTAAGAGACAAAGACATGGTCCCTTCCCTTGCACAGCCTGCCACACAGCAGGCACTCAACGACTTACAGTTCCTCTCTTCTAAAAGCTCACCTAGACAGAGAATGATGGACACACACACACACAACCACACACACACTTTAAACAGCAGAGGCAAGTGTCTACTGTGTGTTGCATGGTAAGGGAGGGCTTCACAGAGGATGTGTAACAGTGAGCTAAGTGGAGAATATTGGCACAAGTGCAGGTACAGACAGGAGCTCTTGATCTGAGAGGCGCGGTGGGCTAGGAAAGACAGGCGGAGCTGGCCTTAGATGGGGGTGGAAGCCTGCAGTGGGTGCAAAGCTGAGTCTGTCATTTTACATAAATGCACAAACAGCAGAAAAGGACCCCAAAGAGATCCTCTTTTCTACCCATATCATTTATAGACGTGGGAAGTTGGACCCAGAATGAAATGACTGGTCAAAGGTCACATGACAAGAGGTTCCCAAACTTTCTTGGTTCATGGCAACCACAGGGCAAAAGAAATACTCAAGAATTCCTTTTAAATTTTTTTTTTTTTTTTGAGAAGTTTTGCTCGTCGCCCAGGCTGGAGTGCAGTGGCGCGATCTCAGATCACCGCAACCTCCGCCTCCCGGGTTCAAGCGATTCTCCTACCTCAGCCTCCCTAGTAGCTGGGATTATAGGCGTCCGCCACCATGTCCAGCTAATTTTTGTATTTTTGGTAGAGACGGGGTTTCACCATGTTGGCCAGGCTGCTCTTCAACTCCTGACCTCAGGTGATCCGTCCGCCTCGGCCTCCCAGAGTGCTAGGATTAGAGGCGTGAGCCACAGTGTCTGGCCAATAATTCCTTTTATTTAGTTAGGTTCAAACCATGTAGTAGTATTCTGACAAGATGTCGCTGGTGTTTCCCTAAAAAATTTATAATATCCTGCAGCACTGCTGTGAGTATGCTTTTTTTGAGATGGGGGTCTCACTATGTTGCCCAAGCTGGTTGAGTTCAGGATTTGAACTCCTGAACCCATGCGATCCTCCCATCTCAGCCTCCTGAGCAGCTGGGATTCCAGGTGCGCACTACTGTGTGCAGCTTGCTGGGGCACGTTAGAGTCCTTCTCCCAATCTGCACTGCTGATGAAGCTGTGTATTGGCTTGCTATCAGTGAAATCCAGGACTGAGTCAGAAGACAGCAAAGCCTTCTATTTTGCTAACAGCAATGTAAAAAAGGAGTTGGAGATGTTAGAGGCTCAGAGCTTAGGTGGGAGAAAGACAATGCTGAGGGACAGCTGGCCCAGAGGCAATGACAGGACTGGGGGCACATGGAAGGGGAAGGTGTTTTAGCAGAAAAACAATGGGAAGTATAATAAATCAGAGTGGATTTGAGAAATCATTTTCAAAGAGTTCATGGTTGAGGCCTGGGGTGGGCAGAATTCTAAGATGATCCCCAGTGACCCTTGCCCTTGCAGAGTCTCCTTCCCTTGACTGCAGGCAGAACCTATGGCTAGGATCAAATATCACCCCCATGATTATGCTACCTTGTATGTCAAAAGGGATTTTGCAGATGTAAGGCCCCCAATCAGTTAACCTTAATATACACTACCTGGCTGGGCCTCACCCAACCATATGAGTCTCTCAAATCTAGGTGTAGAGATCAGAGACAGAGGAAGTCAGAGATTTGAAGCATGAGAAGGATCTGCTGTGCTGTTGCTAGCTTGGAGATGGAGGGGGCCACGTGACAAGGAATGCAGGTGGCCTCTAGGAGCTGAGAGAGGCTCCCAGCTGACAGCTGGCAGGGGGATGGGGGCCTCTGTCATCTAACTGCAGGGAAATGAACTCTACCTACAATGAAAATGGGCTTGGAAATGGGTTTTCTTTCAGAACCTCCAGATGAGAACTCAGTCCTGTTTCTATTGACACTGTGATATCTGCCTTGTTTGGATCTGTGTCCCCACCCAAATAGCATGTCAAATGGTAAACCCCAATGCTGGAGGAGGAGCATGGTGGGAGGTGACTGGATCATGGGGGTGGATTTTCCCCTTTGGCACTATTCTTGTGATATAGATTTCTCAAGAGATCTGGTTGTTTAAAAGTGTGTATCAACTTCCCCCTCTTTCTCCTACTCTGGCCATGTCAGATGTGCCTGCTTCTCCTTTGCTTTCTGCCACCATTGCAAGTTTCCTGAGGCCTCCTCAGTCATGCTTCCTGTAGAGCCTGCAGAACTGTGAGCCCATTAAACCTCCCTTCTTTATAAATTACCCACTCTCAGGCATTTCTTTACAGCAGTGCGAGAATGGACTAATACAAGGACCAAACACACAGCACTGGACTTCTAACCTACAAAAATGTGAGCTAATAAATCAGTATTGTTAGGCTGGGTGCCATTGGCTCATGCCTGTAATCCCAGCACTTTGGGAGGCCGAGACAGGCGTATCGCCTGAGGCCAGGAGTTCAAGACCAGTCTGACCAACATGGAGAAACCCTGTCTCTACTAAAAATACAAAATTAGCTGGGCGTGGTGGCGCATGCCTGTAATCCCAGCTACTCGGGAGGCTGAGGCAGGAGAATCGCTTGAACCCTGGAGGCGGAGGTTGCGGTAAGCCGAGATAGTCCCATTGCACTCCAGCCTGGGCAACAAGAGCGAAACTCTGTCTCAAAGAATGAAAAATAAAAAATAAAAATAAAATATATAAATCGGTATTGTTAAGTCACTAAGTTTCTGTTGTTACGGAGCAAAAGATAACTAACACAAAGTTGTGTAATAAAGAAGTACGTGTGGCGAAGAGAGCTGTCTAGGTGACTCCACGGGTCAAAAAGGAGGGGAGCCAGCAAAGACAACATGCGAAGGGAACAGGGAAACGGGTGAGACTAGAGTAACACGGTAACACAGAGGGCAAAGCAACACAGGCGCAATGACCCTGAATGCTTTGGGGAGCTCACCGGGAAAAGTCCAAGAACAGGCCACTGGCCCCAGAGGGAGGTCACAGCAAACCTCCCAGTGTGCTCCTCCAACAGGCGATGTGGGCGGGGGTGGGGTGGAAATGGAAAGAGGAGGAAAAGTGAAGGAAGCATGTTTCTTTCCAGGTGCCTCTGAAGCGTCAATTCCAAGCCAGATCGTAGAATCCATGAGTTCAGGAAATGAGGCATTGGAAAAAAGGTATGAAAAGACTGAAGGCAGTGGCTCAGTCAGTGAAAGAAGAGGTCAAAAAGAAGAGAGGCCAGACTTACAGGAAACTGCCAACCCAGATAATAAGGAGAGGAAAAAATCAGATGCTCAGAGAGCAGAAGCCAACAGGAGGCCACAATGGAATAGAGATGAAGAAAGTACTGGAAGAAGAGAGTTAAATGGTTCCCGTGTAAATAATAAACAGAAAAGTTCTCAACACTTAACATAGTTCTACACACACAGTCATGCTCTTTCTCGGCAAGGAACTAAGCAGAGGAAAAAACTCACAAGACAAAAAAAATCCAGGTAGCTCTCTAAGTAATGAAAAGGGATAAGAAACAGTTTACACAACCCAGCCTGCGTAAACAGACACTGTAGGGAACAGAGACATGGTGTCACCAGGAGGGTGATGGAGATGGCGGCTCACCCTGGAATCCCACTCATTCAGTGTCTTGATGTTGATGAAGGACACTTCCCCGTTGGCTCCAGTCATGACGCCATCATGCTCACAACGGACAATAAGGTCAATATCGTCTCCAAGCTTCCACCTGCGGTAACTGCAGCGAAGGAGAAACTCACGTGGTCACTGGGGATTCGACAGAGTGGGGCCCATGCTCCAATCTGGTCACAATACCCACCAGAGAGGTGACCTACCGGTACGCAACAGAGGCGATTTCATTCTTATCCATGTCGTCCTCTACAAACGGGTTTGGGTTGGGGAAGTTGTATCTCTCCTTCCCCTGCAAAAACAAAGGTGTCACAAGACAGAGCTAACTTTGTTGACAAGGCCGAGGCCAATCAGTCAGAACCAGCACCTCTGCTTAGTTGCAGCTCTGGCCAGGTTCCTGGGGCCCTTGATGGGGCTCTGAGCTCGCTGCCTGTTTTATGCCTACTTGACCCCTCCCAACTGTTAGCACCTGATGAATGAAAACGAGTTAGTAACCATGCCCATCTCTACTTCATTTTTTGCCATGGCACACATCACCATTTGATGTAAATCAATTTATTATTTATGGTTCACGGTGTTTTCTCCTCCACTATAAAGAAATTCTGTAAGGACAGGAACTTTGTTCAAAGTCAGACAGCCTGACCCCCCAAGCCCAGGCATGTAACTCCCCTGCTAAATAAAGGTGAGGACTGGGTCTGTCCTGCTCAATCCCACAACCCAAGAGTCTCGCAAAAAGCAGATGCTCCACAAATAGCAGCTGGTTAAATAAGAATGTATCAACGCCCAGAGACTTGTTTCCTCACCATTCTTAAGCACTGCTGGGAGAAATTGTGGTTGATGTAGGTTGCCTCCATGGCCAGGTTGCGGGGTGAATTGAAGGAATTACCTTCATCTTGAGGGGGCTCGTTGGCAGTCTCACTCACTGTCAGGAGGTCTGCAAAAGCGTGGCATGGTCACTCACCATGCAACAAAGAGTCACTGACAATGTGCGCCGCGCTGTGGGGAGACGTGGAGAGGCAAACAACACAGGTCCTTCCTTCAAAGAACCGCCCTCTCCTAAAGTGGGTCTCCCTGGTGTGGAACACATAAGCAGGGGAGTGGGGCAGCTGCTCCAGGATAACTTAAGATAGTACCCGACATTCAGTTCAATCACACAGTAAGGAAACTGTCCCTTTTCAATCGTTCTGGATTCCTCAACAGAATTATTTTGTAAGCTTTTGAGTCAAGACCGCAGGCTTCAAGCTCAGAATATAAACTTTTTTTCTTTTTTTTTGAGATGGAGTTTTGCTCTGTCCCCCAGGTTGGAGGGCAGTGGTGTGATCTCAGCTCACTGCAACCTCTGCCTCCTGGGTTCAAGTGATTCTCCTGCCTCAGCCTCCTGAGTAGCTGGGATTACAGGCACGCGCCACCATGCCCGGCTAATTTTTGTATTTTTAGTAGAGACGGGGTTTCACCATGTTGACCAGTATGGTCTTGAACTCCTGACCTCAAGTGATTCTCTGCCTCGGCCTCCCAAAGTGCCAGGATTATAGGTGTGAGTCACCATGTCCGGCCTGTTTTGTTAATTTTTGAGTGACATGGTTTTCTTTTATGACGTATAAATACATATACGTATGGCATAAAATATGTAAGTGTATGTACTGCAAGCAAACACTGAAGAAGGTATGCAAGATGGCAAAACTCAAAAAAGTGGTAAACAAGTAAAATTTGGGCCAGGCACGGTGGTCCACACCTGTAATCATAGCACTTTGGGAGGCCAAGGCTGATGGATCACTTGAGGCCAGGAGTTTGAGACCAGCCTGGCCAACATGGTGAAACCGTCTCTACTAAAAATACAGCAAGTAGCCAGCCGTAGTGGCGCAAGTCTGTAATTCCAGTTATTTGGGAGGCTGAGGCAGGAGAATGACTTGAATGTGGGAGGCGGAGGCTGCAGTGAGCCAAGATTGTGGCACTGCACTCCAGCCTGGGTGACAGAGTGAGACTAGGTCTCGGGAAAAGAAAAAAAAAAAAAAAAGCAACATTTGGAAGCCTGCTATCAAGGTGCAGTGAGGACTCCAAAAGCTGGGGCCTCAAGCAGGCACTGCAGTGACAGTCTCTTCTAATCTCTGAAGAGCCTGGGAGAGATTCAGATGCTGCTGCTGTCAATGCCCTTGGGAAGATGGACCACTTTCTATCCATTCTCTAGCACCAGAGACTTGTTCTGTACCAACAAAAATACTCAATGCCTTTGAGTTGTTCCCCAGGCATGCTTCTTACCAAAGTCAGAGTTGTCTCTCTTGTCAAAGAAGAGTTTGGATCCAACTCTCTGGACGACAATGTCCCAGGAATACACTGAGCGGGTACAGCTCATCAGCGTGGCCAGGATGGCATCAGTGGCAAACACATTCCCCTGAGTTTTTGCCAGCTGAAAAGAGGATCAAAGAGAGAAGATGGAAAGACGCTCCCAGGTCTCACTGCCCACTCACAAGGACGGGAAAGAACTCCTTTGCTGACCACATAAATCCTTAAGAATGAGGCCCCACCTCATTGACCAAAAACACTGCAGCCAGTCAGCCAGCAAGTTTCGGGTGGCAGTGGCACTGCAGTCCCCTAAGCACCTGCTCGATTCCAGCCAAGTGCTTCAGATGCTTTCACCTTTGCCCCAGGGGTACACGCTATGTACATCTACCCTTGGCTGCAGATGAGAGAACTATGGCTCCACAGACTGAGCCAGGAAGCATGGCGGAACTGGGCTTCAAGTCCAGCTGTGTTTAACATCCACGTTTCCGGTCTACCTGGCAAAGTGCTTTTACATATAATACATACATTATTCCCATGTCTTCTGCTCTTTCTGCAGCTTCAGCTGTAGAAGCCGACAGCATTCCTACCTAGTGGGAGAGGGGCAGAAGGAGGCGCACACCTTGCGGATGACAGGGTCGTCTGTGGTGGTGACAGTGTGGAAGATGCGCTTGATGCTCCGCAGCGGCTTCTCGCTCCTTGTGGTGATGCGGTCAAAGGCTTTGTCGTAGTATTCCAGGGCCCCGCAACACTCGCTGCGGGAAGAGCAGGCAGAGACATACCAGGTAAGGGAGATAAACCCCAGGTTTTTCTTTCTAAGCCATAGATCCAGAAGTCTTATCCAAAAATCTAAAAGAGGTGGAAAGCAATTTCTGGCCAGAACAGGAGAGACGAATCCCCAGTGCCTGCTGAGTTCCTGTCCACTTAGGTCCTGGTATAGAACAGAGCAAGCACAACTCATTCAGCCCAACGCCCCCATTTTAAAGGTAGGGCGACTGAGGCTAAGACAGGAGATGACTAGTTTCAGAGGCACCTGGGTAGGCTGACGTCTGGTCTGGTGCTCTGGTTTCCCACTACCTAAGTTCCGCCTGCTTGTCCTTTGAGGTAAGGAGCTATTTGAAATGTCAGGAGAAGCAAAGATTCTCCCAAAGAATTGCGATGTTTCTTCTCCTGCCAAGAGTTTTGTAACTTAATCTCATGCTGTATTGCTCAGGATGCCAGGAAACAGAAATAGACAGTTTAATAATCAGCAAATTCCATTCTTTCTTTCTTTCTCTTTCTGCCAAAAGAGTTGTATAACTAATTTCTTCTTTGCTCACGATGCCAGGAAGTTAAAAAGAAGTTTGCAGGCAGTGAACTTCTGCTTTTCCCCTTGGTCTTGATTTTTTTTTTTTTTTTGAGATGGAGTTTCGCTCTTGTTGCCCAGGCTGGAGCTCAATGTCAAGATCTCAGCTCACTGCAACCTCCATCTCCAGGGTTTAAGCGATTTTCGCGCCTCAGCCTCCTGAGTATCTGGGATTACAGGGGTGCGCCACCACGCCCGGCTAATTTTTGTATTTTTAGTAGAGACTGGGTTTCACCATGTTGGCCAGGCTGGTCTTGAACTCCTGACCTCAGGTGATCTACTGCGCCTGGCTGGTCTTGATTTTTTTCAAACACCTCTGTTAACCTTACACAATGTGTTTTGAGTAAGTGGCTTCAAAGCCTTTTTGGAAATACTAGGGTTTAAGAAAACACCCATCACCAGATGGTCCACACACATAAGAGCAGGGTAGAAAGTAGCAGAAGATGCCGCTTACATGTCCTGTGGCTCTGATACTTCCAAGTAGCGCATCTTCATCAACTGAGGAAAATCCATTTCCTCTTTCACCTCCCAGTCACTACGAACTTCAACTGAAGAGTCTCGGGGTTTCTGCAGTTGAAAAACATTAGAGAAAAAAAAAAGTTACAGTACATACAAAACATAAATAAAAGGCTAAAAATACGAAGAGCGCTCCAGCCTGAGTGACACGAGATCCTGTCTCAAACAACAATCACACAAAATGGAGGGGCTCAGTGGCTCATGCCTGTGATCCCAGGACTTTGGGAGGCCAAGGTGGGCAGATCACCTGAGGTCAGGAGTTCGAGACCAGCCTGTCCAACCTGGTGAAACCCCATCTCTACTAAAAATACACAAATTAGCCAGGTGTGGTGATGCATGCCTGTAATCACAGCCACTCGGGAGGCTGAGGCAGGAGAATAGCTTGAATCTGGGAGGTGGAGGCTGCAGTGAGCTGAGATAGCACCACTGCACTCTAGCCTGGGTGACAGAGCAAGACTCTGTCTCAATAAAAGAGAGAAGAAAAAAAGAGCTTTTATTCAATAAATTGAGTGATGGAGTGCTCACTGTTTTATAAGATAGAATCCCTGACTCCCAGGAATTTATGGTCTGGAAGAGGACCAAAGGGATCAAAAGTTCGGAAACAAATGGGATTCCACTCCTAGGTAATGATGTCACCTGATAAACATGTAGCAGGTCCTTTATATTTCTCTCGAGGTATTAACTATCCTTGATACAGCATCATATCCAACAAAACGTTGCTTCACTTTTGCTTACATGTGTTCTGTTCTCAGAATGCCCACCCAAGCATACGCAGGTGAACGTTCACGGCAGCATCAATAATATGCAAAAAGTGAAAAACCACCCAAAAGTTCATCAGCGTGTGAAAGGCTCAAAAAAACATGATGTATCAATTCAAAGGACTCTTATTTGGCAATAAACAAGAAATGAAGCTCATTTGGGCTGGGTGTGGTGCCTCACGCCTGTAATCCCAGCACTTTGGGAGGCTGAGGTGGGTGGATTATCTGAGATCAGGAGCAGGCGGATTATCTGAGGTCAGGAGTTTGAGACCAGCTGGGCCAACATGGTGAAACCCTGCCTCTACAAAACATACAAAAAAAAAAAAAAAAAAAAAAAAAAGCCAGACGTGTTGGCGCGCGCCTGTAATCCTAGCTACCTGGGAGGCTGAGGTTGCAGTGAGCCAAGATTATGCCACTGGCACTGCAGCTTGGGTGACAAGAGTGAGATTCAGTCTAAAAACAAAACTCACAACCAACAGCAAACGAAGCACAGCTACTCTGGAGCCACATGGGTTTGAAGTACATGGGTCTACTCATATGCAGATTTTCTCCAAGCAAACATGGACTGGAAATACAAGCTGGGCGCAGTGCCTCACGTCTGTAACCCCAGCACTTTGGGAGGCTGAGGTGGGCGGACTGCTTGAGCTCAGGAGTTTGAGACCAGCCTGGGGAACACGGCAAAACCCCATCTCTACAAAAAATACAAAAATTAGCCAGGCGTGGTGGTGCATGCCTGTAGTCTCTGCTACTCAGAAGGCTGAGGTGGGAGGACTGCTTGAACCCAGCAGACAGAGATTGCAGTTGGCTAAGATCATGCCACTGCACTCCAGCCTGGGTGACAGAGCAAGACCCTGTCTCAAGAAAGAAAAAGAAAAAAAAAAAAAATACAGTATTCTTGGGATGTAAACCCCGAGTATATGGAGGGCCAACTTTTCATATATGTGGGTACCACAGGCCGACTGTGGGACCTGAGAATGTGTAGACTTCCACATACTGAAGGACAACTGTACCGGCACATGCTGCCACATGGATGACTCTTGAAAACATGCAAAATAAAAGCCACCAGTTACAAAAGACCATATATTGTATGATTCCATGTATGTAAAATGTCTAGAACAAAAAATCCAGACAGAAAACAGATTTGTAGCTGCCTAGGGCTGGGGTATTGGGCGTGTTAGCGTTTGGCCTCCTGGAACTCATGTGGCAAGCTGGTTGCTACTGTGGCAGTGTCGGGAGGTAGGGCCTTTAAGAGATTAGGTCGTTAAAAGGAATAAATGCCTCATGCCCTTCTCTCAGCAATGGGCTAACTACCCAAAGAGTTTAGCCCTTTTCTCTGTTGCACGCTCCTCCCCCTTCTGCCTTTTCTGCCATGCTATCAAGCAGCATGAGGCCCTCACCAGATGCGGCCTCTGATCCAGGACTTCCCAGTCTCCAGAACCATGAGCTAAAAAAACCACTTTATAACTTACCCACTCTCAGGTATTCTGTTCTGGCAACAGAAAACAGATCAAGACAGGGTGACTGCTAAAGGGTAAGGGATTCTTTTGAGAGTGATGAAAATGGTCTGAAATTGACCAGTTACAGAACTCTGCAAATATGTTAAAAATGACTAAATTGGCCGGGCACGGTGGCTCAAGCCTGTAATCCCAGCACTTTGGGAGGCCGAGACGGGCGGATCACGAGGTCAGGAGATCGAGACCATCCTGACTAACATGGTGAAACCCCGTCTCTACTAAAAATACAAAAAATTAGCCGGGCGAGGTGGCGGGCGCCTGTAGTCCCAGCTACTCGGGAGGCTGAGGCAGGAGAATGGCGTACACCTGGGAGGCGGAGCTTGCAGTGAGCTGAGATCCGGCCACTGCACTCCAGTCCGGGCGACAGAGTGAGACTCTGCCTCAAAAAAAAAAAAAAAAAAAAGACTAAATTGTACGGTATGTGAAGTATACCTCATCTAAGCTATTATAAAGACAACCAAATAAACAGAACCAAATTCCAAGGCAGAATTCTGGCATAAATGCATTACCTGTGATTTCTGATCCCATTTCTGCCTAACCCCAAATTGCTTCTGGAACTTTTTCTGCAGTCGAATGCGTTCTCTGGAAAGACAGAAATATGATCTCAGTGCAGACCTTAAAATCAGTGGCTTCCTCAAAAGGCACAGGCTGCCATTCTCTTCAGCTAATACTTGCCATCATCACTAACTCCTTTGAACTATGAAAAATGGGCTTAGAGAAAGGAAGAGACCCAGAGGGTGCACACTGGAGGTGCTAGAAAAGGCACACTGCCTCCAAACACTGACCAGGCATATTTTACTTCATCTATAGTGACTGGTCACTGATAGCTCCAATCTGGGGTGTAGTGGCTGCTGGACCACACACCACCAGGAGGCTCCCAGGACCAGCATACATGGGGCTTCCTGGCGTTGTCCCAGAGCAGAACTGAGCGAAGGTAAGCTTCAGAGCCTCTTCTTGCCTGCCTGGGTTTCCCTTCAGTGCATACAGCCAGCTTAAGGAGTTAAGTTTGCTGCCCATGCTATCTGCCATGAACCACCCTGAGAACGACAAGCCAAAAGGTGGCTTAACTGGTTGTAGAAAGTATTTTCCTCTTTTTTTTTTTTTTGCAATGATGGGGAAGACAACCACCCTCTTGCTTTTGTCCTACTGTTTCCAACTACGGCCAGTCTGGGAAGGGTGTCTTGTTCCAGCAGGAGGAAAATTTCACCTCTCTTTCTGTTTGGCACTCTTAGGCAGGATCTGCAGGTTGAACTGCAACATGTTCCGACGATCTTTGTCTCTGCGGAGGTTCCTCTAGGTATCAGCAAGAAATATCCGTGTTAGCATCTTAGAGATTTGGCTCACGATAGGCAGAAGGTGCGGGAGGTCTTTAGAGTACATTTAGGATATGCCAAATCCCAAGTTTCACATCTTGCTCTGTGCTTTCACTCTACGGCATCAATAGCTTGGGGGTGTTAGGGGGTAAGTACTTGGGCTTCGCTTAGACTTATATTCCCATGACATATTTTTCATTGAAGTATGTTTACTGGGTCTTATTAGAGTTGCTGAGTTTGCCTCTTTAAGTAATAATACGCAACCTGACTGGACTGTCTACTTAATAAAGTCTGCACACACCAATTACGTGTGGCAACAGGCACGGGTGCACCTTCTTATCCAGCACAAATGCTTTTAGCATACAAGTCTGATGTCCTACCTACTGGTAAACAGAAACACAAACTATTTAAATGCATCCCTGAACCTAGTTCAAGTCTACCTTGGTACCTCTTGTTATGGAACAGTGACCTGAGATTCACCTGAGAAGACCTCTAATATGCTTCCCTCTCTCATGAGGAGTCACAAGGCAGCACTTTTAGGCAGGTGATCGCCAACAGTAACAGCCCCTAGATGGTGGTTGCTGGTTCTTGGCCTACCTGGGCAAATCTCATCCGATTCCGCTGGTAGGCCGTCTTCTGTGTGCGCGCTGTATCCACCAGCTGGAAGCTACTTTCATCCTCCTCGTGGAAATAAGCATATTGACTTCCACCACCAAACTGAGAGGAGTACTTATCTGGAGGCAAAGGTGACGGCAAGTAGTAACTGCACTCACAGACTTCACCAGATACGCATCAGTCTAAAGCCTTGCTATTTCAAGGGTGCTCTTACGACCTGTAGCATTGGCTGGAAGCTTGTTAGACACACAGACTCACAGTCCCACCCCATACCCACTGAATCAGAACCAGCATTTTAACAAGATCCCCAGTGATTCACATGCACACTCAATTTTGAAAAACTCTGGTCTGAAGAACTTTCTAAGCCAAGACTCTGAAGGACTCAAGCTAACCCACTTCACTCTCTGCTTTATTGTGTGAGAATCTGAGGTATTTATTGCTAACCACCATCTCCATTCTCAGGGACCCACGGCAGGTATGTCTAATAGATCACGATATACTTTCTTGCCAATCTCAGCCTCAGCTATCCTAACTTAGTTCTCCAGGCAGCCACCTCCAACTATCTGAAATGGCACAGAGAAAAAAGCCTTTTTATAGTACCAGGATCTTAAAACCAGGGGTTTTAATTTTTTTTTTTTTGAGACAGGGTCTGGCTCTGTCACCAGGCTGGAGTGCAGTGGCATGATCTTGGCTCACTGCAACCTCTGCCTTCTGGGTTCAAGTGATTCTCCTGCCTCAATCTCCCGAGTAGCTGAGATTACAGGCGCATGCTACCATGCCCGGCTAATGTTTTCAACAGGTTTTTAAAAGGGCCCCAAACCCCATTTTAATAGGCTAGACCTCTTTAATGAACAGACTAAGTTTTGGGGGCGAGTTCCAAAAATGTGGTTACTGTTAAAGTCCAGACTACATCCTTAAAAGCTATGAATTATTGTTGCCAGTTCCTTCCCATTCCCAAAAAGCTTTCAGATGAAGGTCATTAGAATAAAGAACAACTTTCCCAAGGCCCTGATTGGGGCATTCAGCCGCAGAAACACTTACTTGTGTACCTCTTATCTTGGTACGTGGCTCCTGTCCAGTCTGCAACCTATGCACAACAAGACAAGACAGAGAATGCACAGGTCAACCAGGCAAGCTTCTGCAGACCCGGAAACCCCTGAAAGCGAGAGGACAGCGTGGGAGAGTCTCAGATTTCGTCCACAACACCTCTCTAAGTGCCCAGCTCTCCTATCACTACACCCAGAGATGATAACCTTTCTCAGCTGCCATCCCTATAAAAAATTCACGAGTTAGGATTTTGAGACAATAAAATGTAAACAGGGACTCGAGAGTAGCAGCCACAGCTACAAAGATTCAGACTCCTGCTGACAGGCAAGTACCTTTCCTAGCCGATCTCCTTTGCTGAACGGCTGGTAGGGCATATCCCGAAACTGCTCGGGAACCGCACAGGGACCCCAGCCGGAGGGGTTGTCCTGGATCACGGGTGTCATGAACTTTGCCATCTTCCAAAACCAAAATCTGAAAAATATAAATCACGTGAGTAGCGGCATGAACGAAGGCCTCAGAGTACAAAAAGCCCTCCATATGAAGCAAAGACATAAATGACAGAATTCAAAAAGCAACACGCAAACTGGAACCCTCAACTGTTGAGCGACTACTACTGTTTGTTAATTATACTGTGAATATGTACTTAAAACTGAGAAGAATGCAAACAAAACTGATCGACCCTATGTCATTAATTTCATGAAACTCTTTCACTGTAACATCTTTAAAAGGAGGCTGTACCTTGTGCTTGACAGCGTGTCATATTGATTGGTAGTTTTTCTTTTTTTGTGTTACACAATGCAAGTGTTTGAAAAAATTCAATGGTGTCACAGATTTGATAAAATGTACTGTTTTTTCAAATATAGTAACCTTGTTTTGGTTCTGAGATGTATCTTCACCAATTCATACAAACTCAACTTCCCTAAGACTTAGTAGTCTTTTTCTTTGTTTTTGGAGACAGAGTCTCACTTTGTCACCTATGCTGGAGTGCAGTGGCATGCAACCTCCGCTTCCTGGGTTCAAGTGATTCTCCTGCCTCAGCCTCCTGAGTAGCTGGGATTACAGGCAAGCGCTGCCTGGCTATTTTTTGTGCTTTTAGTAGAGATGGGGTTTCACCATGTTGTCCAGGTTAGTCTTGAACTCCTGACCTCAAATGATCCTCCCACCTCCGCCTCCCAAAGTGCTGGGATTACAGGCGTGAGCCACCACGTCCAGCCGTCTTAGTCTTTTTCATCTGCAAAACAAACAAGATCCTTGTTTTAAGCACTTTGTAAAATGCCACACAAGTATTCGGACTTGCAAAAGTACATTTATGCATACAGAGTGCTGAGAAAAAAGTATCTTTAAGTATATCCTGAAATTCAATTTTCCTTTCTTATTGTTTCAATTTTCTGCCATCAACGCAAATCCTGTGTGCAGAGCAAGCAGACATAAAGCCAGGCAAAAGAACTGCCAGAAGGCCAAGGAGGTCCCCATAGACCTCAGGCCCAAAGTGGCCATGTCAGATGTTCATGAATACTGCCAGGCACTGTTCTTAGTGGTTACCACTCATTCATTCATTCAATCCTGCCAACAATCCTGTGAGGTAGGAGCCAATGTTATCCGCACTTTCCAGATAAGAAAACCAAAGCATAGAGAAATGAAGAAATTGCCCAAAGTTGAAATGCTAGTTGATGAAAAACGTGAACCAAAGCAGTCTGACTACAGTGTCTGCACTCCACATAACGCTATAGCTCTCTCAGGGGAATTAAAAAACCAGGGCTCTACAGCAGATGGTTGCCTGACACTTCCTATAAAAAAACCTATGCATTTATCTTCCGTTGTAACCTTCTGAAAATGCTTAGAAGGCCTTCACTACACAAATATTTCTCGGAGGCTGGGTGCAGTGGCTCATGCCTGTAATCTTAGCACTTTGAGAGGCCGAAGTGGGCGGATCACGAAGTCAGGAGTTCGAGACCAGCCTGGTCAACATGGTGAAACCTAGTCTCTACTAAAAATACAAAAATTAGCTGGGCATGGTGGTGGATACCTGTAATCCCAGCTACTCAGGAGGCTGAGGCAGGAGAGTCGCTTGAACCTGGGAGGGAGAGGTTGCAGTGAGCCAATATCGTGCCATTGCACTCCAGCCTGGGCAATATAGCAAGACTCCATCTCAAAAAGAAAAAATCCAGTATTTCTTGGAGGCTGGAGAACAATCAAAATAACAGGTATGCTGAACTTAGTCAACTCTCCCCAAAGCCCCATGCTGGGGAGATTGAGGCTTCCTTCAGAGATGACATTTGGGTTACAGCAACACAGAATAAACCTAGAAGCTTCATCTTCCTAATAGGAACTATAGGAAGAGGACAGAAGAAAAAGGGTGGTGGTCTCAGAACAATTCGTATTAAATAAATATTGCTGAGCTCCTACGTGTCAAGAACTATGCCAGATACTTTAACACCATTAACACCCCCTCACTCCCACTTTAGAGGCAAAAATTTGAAGCCCAGCCTAGCCAAGCAGCTGACGTCATCATTTCGAAACAGATTTGATTTCCAGGGGTGCCTGCTGTCAGTCTAGCTTTCTTTCCATTATATTATAGCTGGGCAGCAGCCCGCAAAGATCGGGGATTTGAGACCGTACCTAATAATACCAAAAGTGAGTCTCAAGACACACTTTTAAAAATCGGGTTCTGTCAGAAGCTCAAGAAGGGAAGAGGCCCGAGGCTTGACCTGCATCACCTCTCTGGAAAGCCAGGAGTTTGATACCTTGGCTTTAATACATGGCTTTTTTTTTTTTTTTTAAAGGAGAGCAGAGAGTAACCAGGAGGAGAAACTGAGCTGCTCCGTAAAAACGAAGTAACAGCTGTATTGGTTAGAGGGGCAGGATAGGGAGGCTCCAAGGCACTCAGAAGGGGCTCTGTGGCTGGCAGGCCACTACAGATCATACGCCGTCCATCGCTGAACAGGGGGTGGCGTACCTATCCTAGCCTCCAGTTTCACGAAAAAGGGAAAGTAACCAATGCACTGGGAATTCCTAAGAACAGGGGCCAAACACCGCTCAACCTGGCACCCCTAAGATCCCACTCAAAAAGTCAGGGAGTCTTCGGCCACTTCAGAAAGACCTTGTTGTTACCCCTCCGCCTTAACCCAGATGGGTTAACTGGCAATCAAATTCACCCAGCCCATAGGCAATGAGCAGGGCCTAGGGCCAGGAACCTCACCCACAAGGTCTTGTCCCGCGTCCAGTAGTGTGCAGAACGTGGGGCCCCCGAAAGTGGATTCCTGCCCCGCCCAGCGGAGGAACGGCAACAGCAGGAAGGGACTAAGAGAGGTCTCTTCCGTGAGGCCCCCGAAGGCTGGACCTAGTCCGAGCCGGCTCCAGAGGTCCGCAGGAACCTATGAAACATGCCGCTCACCTGTAACGGCCTCGGCCGGCCGGGATGGCAACAGATGGTGCTATCCGGGCACCGCGTTAGCAGGAGCACTCCAAGAAACCAGAAAAAAAGAAAACATGCGCGCGCAGCGGACGCCGCCGTAAACACGAACGGCGCTGTCGTAAACTGCGCTCCCGCTTCCGCTGGGTTGGGCGGAAGAACTTACGAGCCGTAAAGCGAAGGTCCACCCGGAAATCCGTTACTGCGTTTCGCCAGGCGTCCTTATTAGCCTCTGAGGCGTCGAGGCGCGAGAGATGTGATTGGTACTACGTCAGGCGGTATCCGGGAACACCCAAAGAGGGCGTTCGTCACTGAAACGTGGCGGCCGCGCAATCGAAGCTAGAGGCGGGGAGCGGCTGGCGCCCCTCTGTGTCCCACAATGCTTCGCGGCACGCCTTAACCCCCATGTATCCCACAGTCACCCGCGACTCCCCGCCTGCTCTATCAGCCCGCTTAGTGTGAAGCTCACCGCCGGGAAGGTGGGTCGGGGTCTTCGGCGGACTTTATTGTTACCCCTCCACCTTTATAGTTGTGGAAACTGAGGCTCAGAGGTGCCAAGTGACCTGCCTAGATCAGACTGCTAATTTAGGGTCTAACCGCCAGAGTTCAAACCATACTTACACGATTCTCAAACTTAATTGTAGGACAGGGATTTCTGGAACACTGTTTTTATTTGTTTTTATTTATTGTTTGAGACAGGGTCTCTCTCTGTCGCCCAGGCTAGAATGTGGTGGCAGGATCACGGCTCATTGCACCGTCGACTTCCCAGGTACAAGCGATCCTCCCAGCTCAGCCTCCCGAGTAGCTGGGTTTATACAGGCACACACCACCACGCCTGCCTAAATTTTTGTATTTTTGGTAGAGATGGGGTTTTGTAATGTTGCTCAGGCCGGTTTCAAACTCCTGAGCTCAAGCAGTCCACCCACTGGGACTCCCAAAGGGCTAGGATTACAGGCATGAGCCGCCGTACCCGGCCAGCTAATTATTTTAAAAAATTTTGTAGAGACAGGGTCTCACTATGTTGCCTGGGCTAGTCTTTAACTCCTGGTCTAAAGTGATCCTCTCGCCTTAGAGTACGGATTAGCTGAGGCTACAGGTGCATATCACCATGCCTGGCTAATTTTTTTATTTTTAAATATTTATTTATTTATTTTGAGATGGAGTCTCTGTCATCCAGGCTGGAGTGCAGTGGCGGGATCTCAGCTCACTGCAACCTCTGCCTTCCAGGTTCAAGTGATTCTCTTGCCTCAGCCTCCCAAGTAGCTGGGATTGCAGGCGTGTACCACCATGCCGGACTAATTTTTGTATTTTTAGTAGAGACGGGGTTTCACCATGCTGACCAGGTTCGTCTCGAGCTCCTGACCTCAGGTAATCTACCCACCTCAGCCTCCCAAAGTGCTAGGATTACAGGCGTGAGCCACTGCACCCAGCCACCTGGCTAATTTAAAAAAAAATTTTTGTCCACACGAAGACTCATCATATTGCCAAGGCTGGTCTTGAATTCCTGGGCTTAAGCAGTCCTCCTGCCTCGGCCTCCCAAAGTGCTGGACTTACGGGTGTGAGCCACCACACCTGACCAGGATGGTATTAAAAAAAATTCAGATTGTGGGTCTCACTTGGATAGATTGTACGGATATGTTTATGCTGGAGCCCAGGAGCTCCGCATTAACTGTGATTCCAAAGTGACGACTCACGAACTGCTTTACTGCAGTAGATGACAGTGCTGTCCTCTCAGCAACTCCCAGGCTATGGAGTTCCTCCTGGTGTCTTTCCTTTAGAATTTTAAAAAAATGAAAGATAATCTGAGGGCATGACTTTATTCAAACCTCAGATCCTTTCTACCTGACATAGGTTTTCTTAGCCTCCTAGCATGCCTCCTTTATTAGAAATTATTAGACATATCTGATGTCTAGGCTCTGCCAGTTTTTTTTTTTTTTTTTTTTGGAGACAGGGTCTTGCTCTTTTGCCAGGCTGGAGTGCAATGGCGCCATCTCAGCTCACTGCGACCTCCACCTTCCGGGTTCAAGTGATTCTCCTGCCTCAGCCTCCCGAGTAACTGGGAACACAGGCACATACTACCATGCCTAGCTCATTTTTGTACTTTTAGTAGAGACAGGGTTTCACCAGGTTGGCCAGGATGGTCTCAATGTCTTGACCTTGTGATGTGCCCGCCTTGGCCTCCCAAAGTGCTGGGATTACAGGTGTGAGGCACCGTGCCCACCCAGCTGTGCCACTTTCTAGCTATGTGTGGCCTTCACATTCCTGGCCCTGTTTCCTTATTTGGAAATTGGAGATGATAATTAGAGGGTGCTGTGAGAGTGAAAATAAATGTATGTGAAAGGACCTAGTAATTCCACTTATCATTTGGGTGAACTTGGACAGATTATTCAACCTCTCTCTCTCTTTTTGTTTTGAGACAGAGTCTCGCCGTGTTGCTCAGGTTGGAGTGCAGTGGCATGATCTCAGCTCACTGCAACCTCCACCTCCTGGGTTCAAGCAATTCTCCTGCCTCATTCTCCTGAGTAGCTGGGATTATAGGCGTGTGCCACCACGCCCGCCTGATTTTTTTGTATCTTTAGTAGAGATGGGGTTTCACCATATTGGTCAGGCTGGTCTCAAACTCTTGACCTCGTGATCCACCCACCTCGGCCTCCCAAAGTGCTGGGATTACAGGTGTGAGCCACCGTGCCCCGCAGAATGCTCTCACTTTTTATCCCCATTTCACATCATGCTTGGATACACTCCTGCTGCTCTAGGGTTTCTTCTCTATATGGTAGTCAAAGGAATCTGTCCACAACCTTCTGGTAGCTTCCTATTATATGCTTAGAGGGAAATATGAATATTTTTTTGTGCCCGGTGTGGTCCCTATTTCCCTTTGTTATTTTTTTAATTTTTATTTTTTTGAGATAGGGTCTTGTTCTATTGCTCAGGCTGGAGTGCAGTGATGCGATCATGGCTCACTGCAGTCTTGACCTTCCAGGCTCAAGCAATCCTCCCACCTCAACCTCTTTGAGTAGGTAGGACTAGAGGCTCATGCCACCACTTCTGACTAATTTTTAATTTTTTATAGAAATGGGGTCTCACCATGTTGCCCTGGCTGGTCTTGAACTGCTGGGCTTAAGCCATCCTCTAGCCTTGGCCTCGCAATGTGCTGGGGTTACAGGTATGAGCTACCTCGCCTGGTCACCTGTCTACCTCTAGCCACCATATTCTTCTTGTGCCTTAAATACACCAAGCTTCTTTCTTTTTCTTTTTTCTTTTCTTTTTTGAGACAGAGTCTAGCTTTGTCGCCCAGGCTGGAGTGCAGTGGTGTGATCTTGGCTCACTGCAACCTCTGCCTCTGGGGTTCAAGTGGTTCTCCTGCCTCAGCCTCCCAAGTAGCTGGAACTACAGGTGTGTGCCACCACACCTGGCTAATTTTTGTATTTTTAGTAGAGGTGGAGATTCACCATGTTGGCCAGGCTGGTCTCAAACTCCTGACCTCCAGTGATCCATCCACTTTGACCTCCCAAAGTGCTGGGATTACAGGCGTGAGCCCACCGTGCCTGGCCCACACCAGGCTTCTTTCCATCTCAGCAGGGCCTCTGCACTTGACGTTCTTTCTGCATGGCACACTCTTCCCCCAAATTTTCTGGTGCCTGAATTGGTCTCATCAGCTATGCCTCTGCTCGAGAGTTAACTCCTTATGCAGGTCTTTTCTGACCATCATTTCTGAAATAGGTGATTGTATTAGTCCGTTTTCATGCTGCTAATAAAGGCATACCCCAGACTGGGAAATTTACAAAAGAAAGAGGTTTAATGGACTCACAGTTCCACATGTATGGGGAGGCCTCACAATCATGGCAAAAGGCAAGGAGGAGCAAGTCACGTTTTACATGAATGGTAGCAGGCAAAGAGAGAGAGCTTGTGTAGGGGAACTCCCGCTTTTAAAACCGTCAGATCTTGTAAGACTTATTCACTATCACAAGAACAGTGTGGGAAAGACCTGCCCCATGATCCAATTGCCTCCCACTGGGTCCATCCCACAGCATGTGGGAATTCAAGATGAGATTTGGGTGAGGATACAGTCAAAGCCTATCACTGGCATAGAGTAGGTGCTTAAGTAGGTGTTCATTGACTGAGTTAATGAATAAAATAATCTGGCCAGTGTTTTTTTCTAAAAGTTCCTTGAAATTGCTGTGGACCCTGCCATTCATGCAGGTGGGGAGAAAGAGGCTCAGAGCAGTTGAGTACTTAGCCCAGTGAGTAAATGGTGGAGCCAGGATTTGAAAGCAGTTTTGTGGACTCAGAAGCTTTTACCCCTTACAGGGGTGGTGAGGAAGGCCTTTCCGAGAGGCCAGGGAGGCCCCAGGGCAGAACCATCCAGCCAAGCCCACCCCAAATTCCTGTCCCACAGAAACTAAGAGCGATAATAAAAAGAGAGTTGCAGGGTTGTGTCGCTCCTCCTCTGTCTCTTGCCTGCTCTCTCTAAGGAATTCAGAGTCTTCCCATCTTGAATACCAGCAGCAGCTCCAGAATTTCCCCATGGGACGGGCTTACTGAGAGCCCTCTGGTGAAAGGGGCAGCCCTGGGCTTGCCTGGGAGCTGTGTCTGTGTAACAGGTACCCTGTTTTCGAGAGGATGCAGGTTTGTTGGGGGAGAGCATTCTCGAGACTGTGAGGGGACTGAGCCTGCTCCTAAAGCCATCTCTTTTTTAGTCTCACTCTGCAGTGACAAGATCTCCGCTCACTGTAACCTCTGTCACCCAATTCAAGGGATTCTCCTGCTTCAGACTCCCGAGTAGCTGGGATTACAGGTGCCCGCCACCATGCCCGGCAAATCTTATTTTTGTTTATTTGAGACGGAGTCTTGCCATGTCAGCCAGGCTGGAGTGCAGTGGCGCTATCTCAGCTCACCGCAACTTCCACCTCCTGGGTTTACGCCATTCTGCCTCAGCCTCCCGAGTAGCTGGGACCACAGGTGCCCGCCACCTCGCCTGGCTAGTTTTTTGTATTTTTAGTAGAGATAGGGTTTCACCGTGTCAGCCAGGACGGTCTCAATCTCCTGACCTTGTGATCCGCCCACCTTGGCCTCCCAAAGTGCTGGGATTACAGGCGTGAGCCACCGTGCCTGGTCAAATTTTTGTATTTTTAGTAGAAATGAAGTTTCACAATGTTGATCAGACGGTCTTGAACTCCTGACCTCAGGTGATCCACATGGCTTGGCCTCCGAAAGTGCTGGGATTACAGGCATGAGCCACCGCACCGAAGCCATCTCTTGGCAAAATACTGCTGAGCATTCAGACAGAACAGAATTAGGAGAAAGAGGAGGAACGAGCATCGATTTCTTGAACACTCTGTGCTAGGCACCTCATGCATTTCAATTATTCTAGGCGGTGAGTGAAGAGTTGTTGCCAGAATCTGAAGTGTGTGCTGAGAACTTGGCTAAATGTAGGGTGACCATATAATTTACCATTTAAATTGGGGCACTTTGGGGGTGAGAAAGGGATTACTATCATTAATTATGTCAGATAAAAGGTGTAAACTGGGATCGTCTCACTTAAACTGGGAGGTATGGTCACCCTAGGCAGAAGGGAAATAAAACAGTCATTAACAAATCACACCAAAATTTAGTGGCTTAAAACGACAAGTCTTTTTATTGTATCTCTTAGTTTCTGTGGGTCAGGAATGAGGGGAGTGCTTGGCTGGGTGGTTCTGACCTGGGGTCTCTCATGCATTATAGTTTGGTGTGGGTGAAGCTTCTCTTTCTCTCTCTCTCCATTTAGTCTCAGGGTCACTCTGTGTAGTGAGTCTGTGTGAGGAGTTCAGAGCAAGCACTCTGGCGAGCAAGCTGGAAGCCACATTGCCTTCTGTGATCTAGCCTCAGAAGTTATGTGATATCACTCCCATCCCTGTAACTTGTTGGTTCCAAGTGAGTCACAAGCCTGCCCAGAGTCAAGGGGGAGAGAGGACAGAGACTGAATTTTTTGCTGGGTAAGGCACAAAGTTATGGAAAAAGTATGTGGAGTGGGAGATACTGTCGTGGCCATCTTAGGGGTATGAACTCTGCCATGGATGCAGACTAGCCTTTTCTTTTTCTTTCTTTCTTTTTTTTTTTTTTTTTTTTTGAGACGGAGTCTCGCTCTGTCACCCAGGCTGGAGTACAGTGGCCGAATCTCAGCTCACTGCAAGCTCCGCCTCCTGGGTTTACGCCATTCTCCTGCCTCAGCCTCCCGAATAGCTGGGACTACAGGTGCCCGCCACCATGCCTGGCTAGTTTTTTGTATTTTCTTTTTTTTTTTAGTAGAGACGGGGTTTCACCGTGTTAGCCAGGATGGTCTTGATCTCCTGGCCTCGTGATCCGCCGGTCTCGGCCTCCCAAAGTGCTGGGATTACAGGCTTGAGCCACCGCGCCCGCAGACTGGCCTTTTCTGAGAGTCATCAGTTTGGTTATCTGCAAACATGACTGAAGAGCGTGGGGTACATCAATGCCAGGCAAAGTTTCTGAGGGAGTCTGTCACAGAGGGACAGGCCTGGACTACGATCCTGGTTTATCAAGGGGAACCTGGTCAGTTACCTTGCACCCTCTTTGGAGGAAGAGTGAATGGAAGAGTCCCTCAGTAGAGGACAAATAGGAAGGAGATGGTCACAGAGCCAGGGCTGGCATTGTTCAGGGCACAGGTTCTTGGTTGCTCTGACCCAAGCATCGTCTCCATTTCCTGGGCAACACTGTCCTCCCAAAAGAGAGGGGGCTTCAAGCTGCTCTGTGATAAAGGCTTTTTTTTTTTTTGAGATGGAGTCTGTCGCCCAGGGTGGAGTGCAGTGGTGCAATTTTATCTCATTGCAACCTCTGCCTGCTGGGTTCAAGTGATTCTTGTGGCTCAGCCTCCTGATAACAGGTGCCTACCACCACGCCTGGCTAATTTTTGTGTTTTTAGTAGAGATGGGGTTGCACCGTGTTGGTCAGGCTGATCTCGAATTCCTGAGCTCAAATGGTCTGCCCGCCTCGGCCTCCCAAAAATCTGGGATTACAGGCGTGAGCCACCATGCCCAGCCGATAAATGCTTCTTTTTTTTTTTTTTTTTTTTTTTTTTTTAATTATACTTTAAGTTCTAGGGTACATGTGCATGACGTTTATATCATGTATAACTCCCCAATGCAATCCCTCCCTCCTCCCCCCTCCCCATGATAGGCCCCAGTGTGTGATGTTCCCCTTCCCGAGTCCAAGTGATCTCATTGTTCAGTTCCCACCTATGAGTGAGAACATGCGGTGTTTGGTTTTCTCTTCTTGTGATAGTTTGCTAAGAATGATGGTTTCCAGCTGCATCCATGTCCCTACAAAGGATGCAAATTCATCCTTTTTTATGGCTGCATAGTATTCCGTGGTGTATATGTGCCACATTTTCTTAATCCAGTCTGTCACAGATGGACATTTGGGTTGATTCCAAGTCTTTGCTATTGTGAATAGTGCCGCAATAAACATACGTGTGCATGTGTCTTTGTAGTAGAGTAATTTATAATCCTTTGGGTATATACCCAGTAGTGGGATGGCTGGGTCATATGGTACATCTAGTTCCAGATCCTTGAGGAATCGCCATACTGTTTTCCATAATGGTTGAACTAGTTTACAATCCCACCAACAGTGTAAAAGTGTTCCTATTTCTCCACATCCTCTCCAACACCTGTTGTTTCCTGACTTCTTAATGATTGCCATTCTAACTGGTGTGAGATGGTATCTCATTGTAGTTTTGATTTGCATTTCTCTGATGGCGAGTGATGATGAGCATTTTTTCATGTGTCTGTTGGCTGTATGGATGTCTTCTTTTGAGAAATGTCTGTTCATATCCTTTCCCCACTTTTTGATGGGGTTGTTTGTTTTTTCTTGTATATTTGTTTGAGTTCTTTGTAGATTCTGGATATTAGCCCTTTGTTATATGAGTAGGTTGCAAAAATTTTTTTCCCATTCTGTAGGTTGCCTGTTCACTCTGATGGTAGTTTCTTTAGCTGTGCAAAAGCTCTTTAGTTTAATTAGATCTCATGTGTCAATTTTTGCTTTTGCTGCCGTTGCTTTTGGTGTTTTAGACATGAAGTCCTTGCCCATGCCTATGTCCTGAATGGTACTACCTAGATTTTCTTCTAGGGTTTTTATGGTCTTAGGTCTAACATTTAAGTCTCTAATCCATCTTGAATTAATTTTCGTATAAGGGGTAAGGAAAGGATCCAGTTTCAGCTTTCTACTTATGGCTAGCCAATTTTCCCAGCACCATTTATTAAATAGGGAATCCTTTCCCCATTTCTTGTTTCTCTCAGGTTTGTCAAAGATCAGATGGCTGTAGATGTGTGGTATTATTTCTGAGGACTCTGTTCTGTTCCATTGGTCTATATCTCTGTTGTGGTACCAGTACCATGCTGTTTTGGTTACTGTAGCCTTGTAGTATAGTTTGAAGTCAGGTAGCGTGACGCCTCCAGCTTTGTCCTTTTGACTTAGGATTGTCTTGGCAATGCGGGCTCTTTTTTGGTTCCATATGAACTTTAAAGCAGTTTTTTCCAATTCTGTGAAGAAAGTCATTGGTAGCTTGATGGGGATGGCATTGAATCTATAAATCACCTTGGGCAGTATGGCCATTTTCACGATATTGATTCTTCCTATCCATGAGCATGGTATGTTCTTCCATTTGTTTGTGTCCTCTTTGATTTCACTGAGCAGTGGTTTGTAGTTCTCCTTGAAGAGGTCCTTTACATCCCTTGTAAGCTGGATTCCTAGGTATTTTATTCTCTTTGAAGCAATTGTGAATGGAAGTTCATTCCTGATTTGGCTCTCTGCTTGTCTGTTACTGGTGTATAAGAATGCTTGTGATTTTTGCACATTAATTTTGTATCCTGAGACTTTGCTGAAGTTGCTTATCAGCTTAAGGAGATTTTGGGCTGAGACGATGGGGTTTTCTAAATATACAATCATGTCATCTGCAAACAGGGACAATTTGACTTCTTCTTTTCCTAACTGGATACCCTTGATTGATAAATGCTTCTTAATGCAGTTGTTTATTCTGACTCCCTCCCACCAAGCAGTGCTGTGACACCGTGGATCCTCACGGAACTTGTGCTGTAGGGAAGCCTGTGCTGGTTGGGCTGTAGGAAGTGCTCCATTCTGTTGGTGGGGTATTTACTGTGCTGTCCAATAATAAGTGGATCTTCCGTTATGCGTCAGCCTTGTAAGTTTGGTCAAAGGGAGTCTGCCCCTGCCTTGCGTGCAGATATATCCCGGATATCCTGTGGTGGATTCACCTCGTTGGGACCTGTCAGTGTGGCCAGCCTTTCTTCCAGAGTGGCAACCTGCATTTCCTTGCTTATCTTTTAAGAAGCACCATAGGAATTATCATCCCATTTTACAGATGAGAACACTGAGGCTCAGAAAGGAGGAATTTCTTGCCCCAGGTGGGCCAGCTGGTCGGGATGCAATTGGAATGGAAACGCAGGTGTGGCTGAAACCAAAGCTGGCACTCTCCATGCACAATTCCCAAACCCCCAATGCTCTGAAAAGCTAAAGCTTTTTCATGAGATTGGGGCAAGCATCTGATGGCAAACCTGATATGAATTGGATGTGAGGTTATTTATAGTCTTTATTTAGTCCCACTTAGCGTGAATATCTATACATTTTGCTGCAGAAAAATGAAAGGGTTTATGGAATATTGCTCCAGAGCTCACTGGCATGTCACCCGATATACAGTAGATCCACTTGAAAACCTTTCAGGAAGACAAAGAATTCCAAATTAGAAAGCACATTGAGGCCGGATGTGGTGGCTTCAGCCCTGTAATCCCAGCACTTTGGGAGCCTGAGGCGGGCGGATCACCAGAGGTCAGGAGTTCGAGACCAGCCTGGTCAACATGGTGAAACCCTGTCTCTACTAAAATAGAAAAATTAGCCATGCGTGGTGGTGGGTGCCTGTAATCCCAGCTACTGGGGGAGGCTGAGGCGTGAGACTCGCTTGAACCTGGGAGGCAGGGTTACCTTGAGCCACTGCACTCTGGCCTGGGTGACAGAGTAAAACCATGTCTCAAAATAAATAAAATAAAGTAAATAAATTGATAAAAGCACATTGAGCCGTGAGGATTTCAGATAAGAAATTGTGGGGCTGTTCCTCCTGTACCAAACTTTTCTGTCTCAGTTAGGCAGAGATCACTACCCCCATTTGGCAGATGAGGAAGACTGAGGGCAAGGAACATGGTGTCCCAGGTAGAACGGCAGCCATTTTATCATCCTGTTGGAGGGTGTGCCAGCAGGAAAGGAAGCTTTTGAGTCACCAGCCCACTGTAGCCTCCCAAGAACCTTGCTGTCTCAGCAAAATTTCAGAACTAGAAAACCTGGAAAGATTAAAGCCCCAAAGAATGCCGCAAGTCCCCCGGAAGAAAGGGAGGCTTGCTGTACGTTCCAGTGGTCGGTATTCAAACTCATTTTTTATTTCAGCTGCATATACACTCACCCATCACAGGACCGGTTCTCAGAATAGAGAGGTACCTGTTGAATCATCCACCCTACTTCCTGCCTCGTGTGGGCATGTCTCCAAGTGCTGAGCCATCCGCTTCGCTACCGTGGCCTGAGATATATCAGGATTTGCAGGCCTGGCGACAGGAGACAAAATAGATTCCCATTTCCTTCGGAACCATTTAGCTAGTTTAGAGAGTGTTTGACTGTTTCAATGGGATGAGCAATAACCAGGCCTCTCCTTGGCACCTTCTCTCTGCCCCATATATTTTCTTCTGTTGGAAGCTGGGACTTGGTGTCTTAGGGCCCTTTAAGATAAACACTGATTTTGGCTCAATCTGGCTGCACAGCTGTGGGCTAGTAGGTGCCCCTCTCTGAACCTCAGGTCCCTGCTTTCTGCAGCACAGTGTTGTTCTCAGCTCTGTTTTTTTTTTTTTTTTGAGACAGTCTCACTCTGTTGCCCAGGCTAGAGTGCAGTGGTGCGATTTCAGCTCACTGCAACCTCCATCTCCTGGGTTCAAGCAATTCTCCCTGCCTCAGCCTTCTGAGTAGCTGGGATTACAGGTGCCTGCCACCAGGCCCAGCTGATTTTTGTACGTTTTAGTACAGACAGGGTTTCACCATGTTGGCCAGGCTGGTCTCGAACTCCCGACCTCAGGTGATCCACCCGCCTCAGCCTCCCAAAGTGCGGAGATGACAGCCATGAGCCACTGCGTCAGGTGTCTCATGTCTTCATACCACATGCCTTGGTTCCCACTGCCCTGGCGGGTGCCTGGAGAGACTTGTGGTTGGGGCCGAGTGACTGCAAGGTGATATTTAAGGTGGTCTCCTGAAGCAGTCTGACATCACTGTAATGCAAGCAGACATCTGGGGAGTCAGACTGCCTGAATTTGAATTCCAGTGATTTAAATTTTTACCACTGTTGTGTGACCTTGGGCAAGTCGTGTGACCGTTTGAGCCATAGCTGCTTCATCTGTAAAATAGATGGAATCATAGTATGTACCACTTTAGGAGGGAGGGATAATAGAATTAGGTCAGACTATGTATGTGACATGCTTAAGGTAGTGCCTGGCATGCAAATAAGCCCTTGATATGTGCCAGTGGGGTTCATCTGGTTACCAGAAACTTGGAGGTAGGGGGCGTTGGCTGGGGCAAGATCTTGCAACATTTAAAAAGCAATCACTGGTCACTTGTGAGGTTCCAGGCCCTGGGTTGGCCACTCAGCATTCAGGACGAGACCTTGCCATGCTATCAAGTAACCTAGAGTCTATTTTTTTTTTTCTTAAGATGGAGTTTCACTCTGTCGCCCAGGCTAGAGTGCAATGGCACGATCTCGGCTCACTGCAACCTCCGCCTCTGCATTCAAGCGATTCTCCTGCCTCAGCCTCCCAAGTAGCTGGGATTACAGGTGCCTGCCGCCACACCCGGGTAATTTTTGTATTTTAGTAGAGACGAGGTTTCAACATGTTTGCCAGGCTGGTCTCAAATTCCTGAGCTCAAGTGATCCACACGCCTTGGCCTCCCAAAGTGCTAGGATTAGAGGTGTGAGCCACTGTGCCCGGCCAAATAACTCAGAGTCTGATGGGGCAAGTAGATGTGGCTAATCCAGGGGCTGAATACCTATAAAGTCCTTAAATATATTTTGAGTCTATGTTTAAAAAGCAGATTTCACCTAAAAATCCAGTTTTCTGGCTTCTCTTAAGATCTGGCAACACCAGGCTGGCCTTCCTGTAATATGAGAAGAAGCTGGAGCTGAATAGGAGCTGCCCCCTTGGCCAGGGGCTCTCTACTTTGCCTCAGTCCCCACTACTCCCTATTGCACCAGATTCGACCTTCTTCATAGTCATGCACGTTTGCCACCTGGGCCTGTGGGAGTTTGCTGATAAGTTGCAATGCAACGCTTTGGGTGCTGGGAGAGCATGATGAGCAATAATAACTCAGCCTTGGGCAGTCAGGAAAAGCTTCCCGAGGGAGGCGAAGTCACAGCTGCTTGTCTATAAAACCTGCAGATGCTGCTGAACACCCTCATCTTTGTGGCTCAAGGACATGAATAAAGGACGCAAAGTCAGAGCTCACGAGGAATCTCTGGCAAAAAGCGACTGAGGCCCAGTGACTTGTGTGGGGTCATACAGCCTGCTGATGGCAGAAGTGGGGCTAGAACTAGGATTACCAACCAGCAACATTTCTGGACTACTTTCCCTAGAACCAGGGCTGTCAACCAGAAACAGTTCCGGGCCACTCTACCTCCCCTGTCTCTGGATTCCTCGGGAGTTAGGAGGATACGTACTCTGGAATCTTAGACTTGAGTCCTGCCTCTGCCACTTACTTGCAGTATGACCTCAGTTAAGTCATTTCTTTTCCTTGAACCTCAGTTTCCTCATCTGTAAGGTAGGGCTAAGGATTCTGACCTCAAAGGAGTGTTCTGAGGGCCAAACATTGAGAAAGTGGACAGGGGGCAATCTCAGACATCTCATTAGCTCAAGAGGACTCTAGATACATGAGGGTCATTATGATTGTTGACAAATAGCCACTTCTCCCAACAAATTTTGGCATCATCTGTTTAACAGTGACCTTGAAGGGGAACCATCCCCCACTTTGCCCTTGCCAGTCCCTTAAAGGAGCACACATGGCCTTTGGTCAGGCTAGGACCCTGGAAGGGAGAGCTTTGGGATTCTCTGACTTTGGGTGTGAGCAGGGCCCTGGATGCAGAGCCCAAGGGTTCCCCTCTCCTGGGAGGCTCCAAGGTCACAGCAGGTACTGGGGTAGAGATGGGAAGGAAGCAGAATTTCCTGGGCAAAAGAGGAGAAATGTCAATAATTCTTTTGTTTTCTTCAAGGCACCTACCTGCCTATCAGGGGCTCCCCTTAAATCCCATGTCTGTGGCTGGAACTATTGAGACTCCTCTACTTTGGGGAGGTCCCACTGTCCTGAGTTCAAATCCTGACTTTTCTCCTTATTAGCTGAGTGTGACTTTGGACAAGATTTCAAATTCCTCTAAACTCCAATGTCCTCATCTACAAAATGGGCCTCTTAGAGTACTTATTTGGTAAGGTTTAGTGGGAATTAAGTGAGATTATGTGTGAAAGCGTTTAGCACAGTGCAGAGCTCAGTCAATGCCCGTTATTACTGTGATTGGAAATTAGAATGATTACCACCCATCGTGTTTGTATAACACTTGACCATTTCTAAACTTATGCTTCTCTTAGGCCATTTGATCTATGCAATGACTCTTTGAGGTGGCCAGTGCAGGGATCATGACCTCATTGCATAGATGAGACAACTGGTGCTCAGAGAAGGCAACAGTCTACTCAAGGTCACACAGCTTGAGCATGGCAGAGTGGCAGAGCCAAGTTCAAGTCTTGTTCTTTTGTTTTTTTTGAGACGGAGTCCGGCTCTATTGCCCAGGCTATAGTGTAGTGGCACGATCTTGGCTCACTACAACCTCTGCCTCCCGGGTTCAAGCGATTTCCTGCTAATTTTCGTGTTTTTAGTAGAGACGGGGTTTCACTATGTTGGCCAGGCTGGTCTTGAACTCCTCACCTCAAGTGATCCACCCGCCTCAGCCTCTCAAAGTGCTAGGATTACAGGTGTGAGCCACCACACCTGGCCTCGAGTCTTCTGAGATGAAGAATGAACAGCACTTTCCACAGGGCCAGACCAGACCAGACCAGACCAGGCTTCGACCACGTGGTTGGATTGTTCACCCGGGGCGCTTCATATCTCCCAAAAACTCCTTGATAGAGAAATAATCCAGAATGCTGTTTCAAACCCTTGTTGCCTCTGTTTGTACTCTGAGCCTGTACCACCTCTAGGGACACAGAAACTTCTCCTTGCCCCGTGGTGTCAAACGGACGTTTCCTTGCATTTGTCCTAAACGGATCTCAGCAACCCCCACTGGGTCCATCAAAGCACTCTGCCAGAAGGTCTGTGTGCTCTGCACTGTGGCCATGGGATGGCGCTGTTCCACAACTCATGAAAAATCAGGCCCGGTCCCCGGACTGCATTTCAACGCATCAAGATCATTTAAACACCTACTATGTGCAAGTCACTGTGCCTGCTGCGGGGAGGGCTTCAGTTATTCAATACTGTTATGTTAAGCTATATTAATAATTGCCGTAACAACATCGGTCCAGGTCTTCATAGTTTATTGAGCAATTTACGTGCATTATCTGGTTCTATCTGCAAGTAGTCCTGATGCATTAGATTAGGTGGGTCTTTCCGTCCCACTTGAGGAGGAAACTGAGGCACAGAGGGTGATAGAACTTATGTAAAGGCACGGAGGAGAAAGGCACATGATAGACATTTGATGAATTATAGGTGGTGGATAGAATGAGGCAGACCTAGGCATCTGTCTCCTCCAGGCTGTTACTCATCCATGGGGGCAGGGATTGTATCTTATTTGTCTTTCTGTCCCCCCTCCTAGCACGGCTTCTGATTGAGGGCTTCCGCAGACCTCTGTGGCAGACAGAGGAGAGGCAGGGGGATGCCCTGCAGGCTGCAATGCTGAACAGCTCCTGGAAGGCTCTCTGAGGGTGTGCAGGCTGAGAGAGGCGGCTTCTGGGCTGGAGATTGCAAAGAGAGGAGGTCACTACCTCCACTGTGTAGCATTTGCAGGCCATGAATGGCTCACCATAATTCAGCCCCTGAAGGCGCCAAGTAGCTGAGTGGTCAGGAATGATTCATTCATTCCACAAACGTTTTCTGAGTTCCTGTTACACGCTAAGCATTAGGAATACAGATATGCAAACACAGCCTCTGTCCCCCTGGAGCTTCCAGAGCAGTGGGGGAGATGGAGGGCAAAGAGCTAGCAATGCGGTTTGGTTTGAATTGCCTAGAGGTCTGTACTGAGTGCCACGGGGTAACCAAGTCTAGCAGGCGCAGGGTGAGGGCTACAAGAGGAGGAGACCTTTTGCAGCATTTGAAGGATGAAATGAGTTTGCAGATTACCAGACAAAGAAAGGCGCATGAGGACTGGGGGAAGGAAAGCATCAGGGACAGTGGGGTGTGTATGGGCAGGAGCTGTCAAAGGGCGTCCGTCAGTCATGCGTTTGAGGATGGGTAACAGATGTAGTAGGAAAGACAGTGGGACCAGCAGGGAGGGCCTTGAAAGCTGTATCCTGAGGACTATGAATTGCATCTTGTATTTGTCAGGGAATCACCATGGTGGGAGCTGTGCTAGGAGCTCACAGTTCCATGGAGAAGGTGGGCAAAGAGAGGCCCATCACTCATGTTTACTGAGCCCTGACTATTTCGTGGTGCTAAACACTTCTTGGGGCTGGGTTTACTGTCTGTCTTACAAGGCAGGTACTGTGATCATCCCATTTTATAGACGAGTAAACTGATACTAGGGATGCTGACGTAAGTTTTTCCCAAGGTCATAAAACTGGTACTAGTGGAGTTGGGACTTGTCTTTTTTTTTTTTTTGAGACGAATTCTCACTCTGTTGCCCAGATTGGAGTGCAGTGGCATGATCTTGGCTCACTGCAACCTCTGCCTCCCAGGTTCAAGTGATTTTCCTGTCTCAGCCTCCTGAGTAGCTGGGATTACGAGCACACGCCACCATGTGTGGCTAATTTTAAAATATTTTTTAATAGAGACAGAGTTTCACCATGTTGGTCAGGTTAGTCTTGAACTCCTGACCTCGTGATCCACCCGCCTTGGCCTCCCTCCCTCCCCAGAGGCGACCACTCTTACAATCTCTTGTGTTTTTTATTTTCTAGAGACTTTACCTATTTGTTTTGTAAGAGGTGTTTTATATAGACCCAAGCACAAAAGGCAAGACAAGTGCCTGTTAACTACAGACGTGGGCTTTGGGAAGAGCCAGTGTGGGTTTAGATCTTGACTTTTTTTGAGAGCTTAACAAGTGTCACCATTAAATGATGGTTTGGGCAAAGAGTGGGCAGGCTTGGAGGGTGGGATGAGGATGGCAGGGGCAGGGATGTGGACATCAAGAGGTCTGTGTGCACAAGTGTGACAGTGTGGGCCTGGACTGGGGATGAGGTGATCAGATGGGGACAGGAAATGGGGACCGCCGGGGCCTGGTGAGAGACCAAGCAGGGACGAGGCAGGGCAGAGCGGCTGCTGTGGGGCTGTCATAGCTGGCAGGTGTTTGGCAGGGCAGAAAGCACAGTAAGAGGAAGACAGGTAGCCTGCGGGCTTGGCTTAGGACAGTACCTCTCTAAGGCTCATGCTGACTCTGGAGCAGTTCCAGCCCACCGTGCCATGCACACGAGCCGGGAAGCTAGGTGGACTGGGCCCGGAAGGAGGCCATGGGCTCAGGAGCCCGGGAGGTCTGGCCCCAGTGCCTGGTGGGGATTCTGGACAAACCAGTCCCTCTCCAGGCATCCGTGCAGGTCAGCACCACACGGAAGCCCCCTGTCCCTGTTGGTCTTCACTACGGAACGAGAGGCAGGGAAAGGCTTTGGAGATGCTGAGCTGGGATGCGCCGGGGGCTTGGAATTCCTCCCCAGAGGTTTTCAGGGTGGCATCTGAGCAAGTGTCCACAATGTGCAGAGCTCTCCCAGGCAGGATAGGCACCTGTACATGCTTGCATATGTGTACTTTACATGTTATATGTAATGCAATGTAATACACGTTATTTTGCTTGGTTCTTACTTCCCCTTTTAGAAGCCAGTTGATATATGATGAGTTGTTGTCCTCTCATTCTTTTTGATGCACAAACGGCTCGTTGAGGATCCTTGCGTTGAGTCTATGCCCCAGTTCCTGTAGTCTGTTCGCTTCCTGGCTTCCTGGAAGAACAAGATGCCCCCATCTCCTCTTGTTCTGTCCCTGCCCCACTCCCAGAATCAGCTGTTTTTCGAAGGAGCCCGAGTTTTCTTCCCTGAGAAATGCTATTTGGGTCGGGGACAGGGCGAGAAGTGACAAGCTGTGGGGGAAGCGCCCCGATCTGGGCAATCCCTTTGCTCTTGTGACCTTGAGCAAGTCCCTTGGGGAATTAGGGGACCAGTTGCGTCCTTTCTAGACTCATCTGAGGCCAAGAAGATGTGGGAAGCACTCATCCTGTGTGCCCGGGAGCTGGAATGGCACAGCCCCAGCTCTGCCCCTGTGTGGCTGTGTGATTCTGGGTTCCTTAACCTCTCCGAGCCTCAGTCCTCATCTGTGAGATAGGAATGATACGAGGCCACTCCCTCTTTTTTTTTTTTTTTAGAGACAGGGTCTTACTCTGTTGCCCAGGCTGAAGTGCAATGGCATGATCATAGCTCATTGCAACCTTGAACTCCTGGGTTCAAACGATCCTCCCGACTCAGCCTCTCAAAGTGCTGGGATTACAGGCGTGAGCCACTGCATCTGGCACGTGGACACTTCTGACATATCTCAACTAGGGAAGGTACTCAATAAATGCTAATTCCCTTCTTCCTCCGCTTCATCATTTGACTTCAGTACCCCAGGAAATGAGGACTGGGATATTGAATCGTTTGGGAGAGGAGGAAAGGGGTGTCCAGGGAAAAGGAAGAAATTGGAAAATAGAAGACCATGGAAAAATAAAAAAGGAGGGGTTAATTCAGAATAGGGAAGACGGGCCGGGTGCGGAGGCTCACGCCTGTAATCCCAGCACTTTGGGAAGCTGAGGTGGGCGGACCACGAGGTCAGGAGTTCGAGACCAGCCTGGCCAATATGGTGAAAAATACAAAAATTAGCTGGGCATGGTGGCACTCACCTGTAGTCCCAGCTACTCAGAAGGCGGAGGCAGAAGAATCGCTTGACCCTGGGAGGCAGAGGTTGCAGTGAGCTGAGATGTGCCACTGTACTCCAGCCTGGGTGACAGAGTGAGACTCCATCTCAAAAAAAAAAAAAAAAAAAAAAAGAGTAGAGAAGACTATTTTAATCATCAATAAAGGAAGGCTCTGGCTGCTTGGGGGAGGTTGAGAGCCTCTTGCCATTAGAGGTATGCAAGTAGAGGCGAGGGATTGTGAGCCATACAGATGTATTTGTGAGGACTCTCATTGGTCAGGAGGTAGATTCCTTCACTCAGCAAACTTTGGGAGAGGGCTATCCTTGCCTGGTCCTGTAATGGGGCAGGGGAAGCCAAGGTGAATAGGACACCATCCCTGGCCCCAGAGAGTGCCCAGCCCAGGAAATAAGCTGGTCACTGAGATCCTTATACTCTGCAGTTCTGTGCTTTGAAGCCTCCAAGCCTTGGAGGGAGTTGGCTGGGGATTTTCAGTGTACGCCTTTTGGTATTGATCCACTGGAGTTGGAGCTGGCTGGGAAACGGCAGGAGGAGGACGCCGCAGTGTTATTAGTGCGGAGGACACGCTGTAATCTGTCAGTGTCACCCTGGTTGCAGCTGGCCAGGAACCATCCTGCTGTTAACGCCTCCCTTCCCAGCAGCCATGGAGCACACAACTTGTACAGCACCCCCGAGTGCCTCCACCTCTCCCTGTAGGAGGGAGAGTGTGGGTATTCTTTTCTGCATCTCACTGGCATGAGTCCTCTTCTCCAGTCACACTAATTTATTCAGTGTTTTCCAACACACCTACCTCTGTACCTTCAGTTACCAGAATTCCCTACCAGCGATGGTCACTCCCGTCCATTCAGCCATCCACGTGTGCACCCATCCAATCATCCATCCATCCACCCACCCATCCATTCAATCATCCATCCATTCATCCATCATCCATCCATCCACCCATTCATCCATTCAATCATCCATCCATCCATCCACCCACCCACCCACCTTCCATCCATTCAACTTTGCAATCCGCTTCAGTTCAATTCGATTCAATTCACCTTCATTCAACTCATGAGGTTACTGGGCTTCACCACGTGCCACACACATGTGATAAGTGAGGCATACCTCTGCCTTTAAGGAGCCCATGGGAAGAATCCTCCCTGTTCTCCATGATCAGCTTTCCATCTCACCTCTGTTAATCCTTTGCCAATCCCTTCAACAGAAGCAATGGACTCTGAAGGGCTGTCCTGTGAGGAGAGGTCAGTTCTGGCTTTCATGAATTGCAGAGGACAGAGCTCAGACAAGGAGAGAGGCAAAGGGTGGGGAGGAGGTGAGAGTGAGATGAGCTAGTGGGACGGCGATTTTGGCTCTGTGGAGGGAATTGCTTCCATTTAGCTGTGAGCACTCAGCAGTGTATTGGGGGATGAAGGGAAAGAGAAGGAGGCAAGGAAACCACTATTGGAGAAGTAGGTTAGTGTGGCGGTGAGGAGGTGAGCTCTGCAGCCAATGGACTGCCTGGCTTATTGTCTCAGCTCCACCATATTCCTGCTGTGTGAACATGGGCACATATCTTAACATCTCTGAGCCTCCATGTCTTCATTTGTAAAATGAGGATAATAAGACCTATCTCACAATGTTGCCTTTAGCATTAACACATGAGGTGCTTAAATTAATACGTGGCACAAAGGGAGAGCTTAATAGATTCCAGCTGTGGTTATGACTGCTCCTATTACGTACCAGCTACTATGCCAGGAGCTTTCATTCCGGTGTGTACTCTGGGCTAACCCTGTGCGGGGATTATTGAACCCATTTTGCAGATAAGGAAATGAAGACCCAGGGAAGCTATTTCTTGAGCGCGTCACGCAGCTGGCGAAGGGTGGAGCAGGGCTTCCAATGCAGACCTTTCCAACTCCACTGTCCCTGCTCTCCTGCGTGCCCTTTCCTGCCTTTTCTCAAGGGGTGAGTGTTTTGAGATGCAAAGATTGTAAGACTTCCATCCCAGCTTCTGCTTAAGGCACCCTTTTGGCCTTCTCCAGTTGTAGCCCTGAATTGCTAATTACTGTTTTATGTGTGTTTTCTCTGTTCCCCAGAGACCATGAGATCAAGAAAAAAGATTTTCTTCTCCACGGCAATTGAAGTGTTGACTTTGACAATGAAAGCTACTGAATGTATGACGTTTCCCTTTTGGCCTTGCTTGCCAAGAAGCTTGTGCTTTTTGTCAAACTGTTTCCTTCCCCTTTCCATGGTTTTGGTCTTCTACCTTTGACAGCCTTTTATTCACGTGTCTTTTACTGTAAGCTCTTCTACTCATAGAATAAGCTGAATATTTAAATAGAGATTGAATTGAATGGAAAAGGGTGGGTTACAAATTATAAGTAAATAATTCATTTTATATTTAATTTAATTCATTTATTTACTTTTGAGACAGGATCTCACTCTGTCACCCAGGCTGGAGTGCAATGTTGCCATCTCACTGTAACCTCCGCCTCCTGAGTTTAAGCGATTCTCCCGCCTCAGATTCCCAAGTAGCTGGGATTACAGGCGGCCATGGCTGGCTAATTTTTGTATTTTTAGTAGAGATGGGGTTTCACCATGTTGGCCAGGCTCGTCTCGAACTCCTGACCTCAGGTGATCTGTCCGCCTTGGCCTCCCAAGTACTGGGATTACTGGTGTGAGCCACTGTGCCCAGCCTACAAGTAAATAATTCAAATAAAATCACGAACTTCAGGAAAGAAAAATGCCTTTCTTATATCAGTCTATTGCCACAGTGTTTAGCCCTGAGCCCTGGCTCTGGCTGGGTGAAGTCTGCATGGAAAGCCCAGTGATGATTTTCCCTGTTGTGTCTGGATCGGTGGCTCTCCTTGCACTTACAATATAACCCAAAGGCCTCCCCTTTGGATTAGAGCAGCAGTCCCCAACCTTTTTGGTACCAGGGACCAGTTTCATGGAAGACAATTTTTCCACGTACTGTGGAAAAATTCCCACGTACTGGGTGGGAAACTGTTTCTCCTCAGATCATCAGGCATTAGTTAGAGTCTCATAAGGAACATGCAGCCTAGATCTCGCTCATGCACAGTTCACAGTAGGGCTTACGCTCTTGTGAGAATCTAATGCTGCCGCTGATGTGACAGGAGGTGGAGCTCAGGCGGTAATGCTCCATCACCTGCTGCTCACCTCCTGCTGTGTGGCCCTGGTCCGTGGCCCAGGGACTGGGGACGCCAGGATTAGAGGACTGACCCCTGCCCACCTCTTCCACCTTATCCTGTGTAACTTGTCCCCTTGCTCACCCAGGATAACTACTTGAGTCATCTTTGAGATGTTCTCACAAGCCAGGTGCTTTTCCTACCTCAGAAAAAGAGGCTTTGTGGCTAGGCGTGGTGCCTCACACCTGGAATCCCAGCACTTTGGGAGGCCGAGGCAGGCGGACCACCTGAGGTCAGGAGTTCAAGACCAGCCTGACCAACATGGAGCAACCCGGTCTTTACTAAAAATACAGAATTAGCTGGGAGTCATGGCACGTGCCTGTAATGCCAGCTACTTGGGGAGGCTGAGGCAGAAGAATCGCTTGAACCTGGGAGGCAGAGGTTGTGGTGAACTGAGATTATGTTATTGCACTACAGCCTGGGCAACAAGAGCAAAAACTCTGTCTCAAAAAAAAAAAAAAAGATGAAAAAGGAAAAGAGGCTTTGCGTGTGCTGTTCCCTCTGCCTGGAACCCTCTGCTCTCTCCCATCCCCTGCTTCTGTCTGGCTCATCCTTCTTGTCCTTCAAATTTCTGCTGAAAGTTAGCATCTTACGGAGGCCTCCCCTGACTGCTCTGTCTAAAGGGGTTGTGGTAGCTGGTCTGCAAAGACAGCTCCCAGTGCTTCCTGGCCTCTCCTGTGTATGCTGCTGATCCCATCGAGAAATAGACTCTATTTCTCCTCCTCTTGGAACTGGGCTGGACCCTGGGCCTGCCTTTGGCCAGTGGAATGTGGCAGAGGTAATTTACTGACGTTTCCGAGGCGAAGCCTTCAGATGACTGGCAGCTTCTCCTTCCTGCCACCTGGAACCCAGCTGGTATGCTCTGGGAGGCACATATCACATAGAGAAACACAGCGGGAGAAATGGGGTGTTCAGCTCAACAGCCCAGTTGAACCCCCAGTCAACAGTCAGCATGGACTCCAGCCATGTGCATGAGCCAACTTGACTGCTCCAGCCCAGTTGAGCCCCTGAATGACTGCAGGTCCAGCTAACATCATACAGAACAGAAGAATCACCCAACTGAGCCCGTAGAACTGTGGGAGACAATAAAATGGTATTGTTGTTTTAAGCCACTAAATGTCCAATAATCTAAAGAGAGGTTAATCCCTGATACATTTCTCTCTTTCTCTCTCTCTTTTTTTTTTTTTTTTTTTTTTTTTTTGAGACGGAGTCTCGCTCTGTCGCCCAGGCTGGAGTGCAGTGGCCGGATCTCAGCTCACTGCAAGCTCCGCCTCCCGGGTTTACGCCATTCTCCTGCCTCAGCCTCCCGAGTAGCTGGGACTACAGGCGCCTGCCACCTCGCCCAGCTAGTTTTTTGTATTTTTTTTGGTAGAGACGGAGTTTCACCATGTTAGCCAGGATGGTCTCGATCTCCTGACCTCGTGATCCGCCCACCTCGGCCTCCCAAAGTGCTGGGATTACAGGCTTGAGCCACCGCGCCCGGCCTTTTTTTTTTTTTTTTTTTTTAAAAGAGACAGGTTCTCACTATGTTGCCCAGGCTGGAGTGCAGTAGCTATTCTCAGGTGCAATCATAGCGCACTGCAGCCTCGAACTCCTAGTCTCAAGCGTTCCTCCTGCCTCAGCCTCCTGGATAACTGATATTCTAAAAATCATTGCCCCAATGCACTTACTTCATAGCATTCACAATAATCCATAATTATATAATTATTTGATTCTTAACTTGCTAATTTTCCCTTTTTTCTTTTCTTTTCTTTTCTTTTTTTTTTTTTTGAGACAGAGTCTCGCTCTGTTGCCCAGGCTGGAGTGCAGTGGCGCGGTCTCAGCTCACTGCAACCTCCACCTCCCGGGTTCAAGCGATTCTCCTGTCTCAGCCTCCCAAGTAGCTGGGATTACAGGCATGCACCATCACGCTTGGCTAATTTTTTGTATTTTTAGTAGAGACAGAGTTTCACCATGTTGGCCAGGCTGGTCTCAAACTCCTGACCTCATGATCCATCTGCCTCAGCCTCCCAAAGCACCGGGATTACAGACGTGAGCCACCGTGCCTGGCCAATTTCCCCCTTTCTCCTGTAGCACATGGGTTACAGAAGGCTGGGACCATGTTTGTCTTGATTGCGGTGATCCTCAGCATTGAGCACAGTGAATGGCATGTCGTGGGAGCTGAATGAATGAATGAATGAATGAATACAAGGCATCACAGTGGTCTTGAAGTGTTCCCAGGAGCCAGTGTAACTCTCTGTGGCTGGAGCCCAGGCTGAGATAGCACCAGAAGGGAGATGGGTATGGCCTAAGTCTCAGCTCTCTAGGGCTTTCATGACTCAGAACTGTACGACATTCCCTGACACCACCTGTATAACCCGGACCTCCACACCCCTGCCAGGAAGAATCACCCTTTTCCTTTGCCTTACACACTTCTGCATCCTGCACAGCTCTCCATTAGGGGACCTGGGAGGTCTCTGCGCATGCTCATGTGTATAGATGATGGAGGCAGGACAGAATAATGGATATGAATGAGGGCTCTGGGTGCAGAGACTCCCACCTTTGAACCCCAGTCCACCACATTCTAAGGATATCTTGGTATCATGGCTACAGATATTGAGTGTTCACTCATGTAGGAAGTGCTGTGTAGGTGTGAGCTTACATTACTGTTGCCATGTGCCAGGCACTACACTAACGTCTTGAATTCATTTACTTCATACAACCTTATAAGGTGGTTACTGTTATCATTCCCCTCTTACAAATGAGGCAACTGATGTGTGGATAGCTTGCCCAAAGTTGTGGATCTGAACCCTGCCAATGTGGCTACAGAGCCCACCTTCTTTTTTTTTTGAGACAGGGTCTCTCTCTGTCACCCAGGTTGGAGCGCAGGGATGCAATCATGGCCCACTGTAGCCTTGAACTCCTGGGCTCAAATGACTCTTGCACCTCATCCTCCCAAGTAGCTGGGACTACAGGCATTCACCACCATGCCCAACTAATTTTTGTATTTTTTGTAGAGACAGGGTTTCACCATGTTGCCCAGCCTGGTCTCAAACTCCTGAGCTGGAGCGATCCACCCAGCTTAGCCTCCCAAAGTTCTGAGACTACAGACTTGAGCCACCACACCTGATCCAGAGCCCACCTTCTTAACCCTCACACTACCTCTCTCGTTCTCAAGGTAGAACCCTCGTTCTGCCTCTCTGAGCCTCAGTTTTCATACCTGTAAATGGGATAATAATGCCTGTTTAATAGGGCTATGATACCATGATCTGCCAGTGCCTGACACATTGTAGAATCTCAATAAATCCCAATTTGCTGTGGCAAGATAGATAAACAGACTTCCAACCAGGGAGGGCTTTGCAGGCCTTACTGTGAGGGTGCTAGGGAGCCATGGAAAGTTTTTGAGTAAGACAGTGACATAACAAAGCTGTGGCTTAGCTCCGATCCTACCTTTTCCTGCCTCTTCCTCCTGACCCAACCAACTAGATCTATGCTGCCTGAGGTTGGTATCTGTGTTTCACATCCCTGTCTTACCTCCCCGTGAGGTTCTGAGATTTGAGCTGTTTCAGGGCCGTGACAGGTCATCCCAGGCCTGGAATCAATGGGGTGGGAGGGATATTCTTGGTCTCAGGGGTCTCATCTCAAAGGGCTGCCTCAGAGATCCCGTCTAGGGCCCCATTTCTGTCTCCACCTTCAGCCCTACTGACTGACAGAGGTGCCTGGGTTTCGCATGACTGACTTCATATTCCCCTTGGAATCCCTTCTGCAGCAGGGTGGATGAGGTGAGACAGGCTGGTAACTCGGTGGAAGAGGGAGGAGGGAGAAAAAACAAGGGAGCCAGAGCAGAAGAGAGTGGGAGACAGGGGGACAGAGAGAGAGAGTGTTGGAGAGAGGGAGAGCCAGAGTGAGGGAAAGATGGGCTCACTGCTTCAGGGCGGGGCGCACCTCGTGGCAAAAATGGGCCACCTGACCTTGTGCTGTGTTCCCTTGTTCTGAAAGATATGGTGAGGTCATCTGACCTCGTGCTGTGTTCCCTTGTTCTGATGGATGTTGTGAGTCTGTGTGAGTGCACACACATGCACATGTGGTTGGTGTGTCCACATAGACGTGAGTGTCTGTGACAGCATGTACCCCGTCTGCTGGCCCATGCATGGAAGTGCACAGATGGGTCTCCAAGGACCTAGGGACTAAGCATGTGGAGAACCATGTGGAGTGGCCAACGTACATCCTCAGCCCCAGTATAACCTCCTCCATGTGCCTTGCCCCCCATTCGTTCACCCTCCTCCCTCTGTGGTGGTATTATCACCTTTCTTGGCCAGTCTCTGTTTACCTGTCCCTGTCTCTGCCTCTATTGAGAGCTTCCTGCAGAGAAGTCCAAATCCTTGTCATCCCTGTACTCTTGGGAGCAAGATCAAGGCTTGGTGGGGCAGGTGATCAATAAATGCTGATGACTGATTGAATATATTTGTGTGAATGGATCTACTTCCAGAAGTGTGTGTGGGTGTATGTATGTGCATGCACATGTGCACACATGGGAACATGTATGTGGCCATACACACATGCACATACACTGTGGGGTGTGGATGTGTCTCTAAGATGTCCATGAGTGAGCCTCTGGGCACACACCATGCCCACAGAGGATGTGATGCAGTGATATGCTGGCAAATGTTTAACAACTGGCTCTTCATTGAAAAAATAATAATAATAAGCCCTGGGGCCAGGCAAGGTGGCTCACCCTGTAATCCCAGCACTTTGGGAGTCCAAGGCAGGCGGATCATGAGGTCAAGAGATCGAGACCATCCTGGCCAACACAGTGAAACCCTGTCTCTACTAAAAATACAAAAATTAGCTGAGTGTGGTGGCGCACACCTGTGGTCCCAGCTACTAGGGAGGCTGAGGCAGGAGAATCACTTGAACCTGGGAGGCGAAGGTTGCAGTGAGCCGAGATCGCACCACAGCACTCCAGCTTGGCAACAGAGTGAGACTCCACCTCAAAAAAAAAAAAAAAAAAAAAAAAAGGAAAGGAAAAATAAGCCTTGATTAGCAGCATTTGCCCATTGCTGCAGTGTAAATGTTCCCACCATGGCCGACTTCAAGCTGCTGATGTGGCGTCACGGTATATGGAGTTAGCTGGGAAGGGATACACATAACTAGCTCACATGAGCCCATAGGAGTTAGGAGTTGGCTTCAGTACACGAAGGATTCATGTCTATGGCTGCCCAGCCTGTGGTGGGTGGGGGAGGCAGGGCAAACTTCCTCCGGTGATGGTAATGCTTCTTTCCAGAGCTGTGCCCTGGGGGAGCAGGCAGTTGGTGGCTGCCAGCCAGCTTTCACCGAGTGGCCTCAGAAGTCAGTCTAAACCAATACTCCTTGTTAGGCAGGTCTAGATACTCACCAAGACAGAAGGGCCTTCCCTCACTCCCTGAAGATGCTTTGAAGTTTTTGGATTTGGTGAGGTCAGCATGACTGCAAAGAGGAATTGCTAAGCCTGAAGCATGAATGGAAGAGGGGGAAGGAGGAATGCTTCAAACCTCCATCTGAGGCAGGTGACCAGGGATGCTGGAAGGTCTGGAGGCTTGGGCCTAGTGCCTGCTTGAAGCCGATTCACTGTGCAAGCCTGGACACATCGCTTGCCCTTGCTGGCCTCCAACTTCGACTTTCTTCCATGAAGGGAGAGGTCTTCCGAGCTCCATAGCCTGTAACTGACTCTCCGGGAGTTGGTCCTTAAACTGGGCTCTGAGTGTTAAAATCTACATTCAAAAGCCAGAGAGAGGCTGTGTTGGCCTTAGACAAGAGCAAGAGGGGATCCTACCCTGGCCCTTCTCAGACCAAGCCCTTTCCCACGTGGGGAGGAATTCACAGGCCAAGGCGATGTGCTCACCCCAAGCCCTACCCTCTTCTAGACACTTGTCTGATGCTTGTTAGTTTAGAATTTCTGCTCCAAGAGTCCTGCCAAGCTGGCTTCCAGGGCTAGCTGCCATCTGTCCTCCTGAGGATCTATGTCCTCCTGCCTTAAGCAGTGGTTTTGGGGAAGCTGGGTGTGCAGCCTGGGATGGGTGCCCACTTTGTGGGAGATGCCCTGAACGTGCTGAGTGGAGCTGGAAGTGGGAAAGGAAGAGGGGTGGGTCATGGGCAGGGAGTTGCGGTCGAGGCTTCCAGGGTGGGCTTGCCCCATGCTGCTACTTTAAGGAGCAGAATGCAGAGGAGGTTGAGAATTTTAAATTCAAACCTAACACTTTAGGTTGTCACAAGGACATATTTGCCAGGACAGAGGATAGGCCATATTTTTAAATTTTATTTTATTATCATTTTTTTGAGACAGAGTCTTGGTCTGTCACCCAGGCTGGAGTGCAGTGGTGCCATCTCAGCTCACTGTAACCTCCACCTACTGGGTTCAAGCAATTCTTTGCCTTAGTCTCCTGAGTAGCTTGGATCACAGGCGCCCACCACCACGCTTGGCTAGTTTTTGTATTTTCAGTAGAGATGGGGTTTCACCATCTTGGCCAGGCTGGTCTTGAACTCCTGACCTTGTGATCTACCCTCCTCGGCCTCCCAATGCTGGGATTACAGGCATAAGCCACTGCGCCCGGCTGATAGACCATGTTTTCAAGGTGGTTAGTTTGATGTGCAGCTGTTAAATCTTCAGACTTAAGTTATGGAGCGTGAGCCTCCCTTTCTACTCTTGCCCTGGACCCCACAAGTGTTAGGGGGTGAGGCTAGAGAGGGAGAGATAATTGAGATTGATGGGGGCTTGGTGGTGTGGCCCCAGCCGACTGAGGCTGAGTTGAACAGGAAGTTTTGAACATTGGACCCTTTTAGAGTAGACTTTTCCGGGCCGCGTGGTACAGGGCTTACCTTCTCTTAGGTCTGTGCAGTGTGCAGGTGTCATCTGCTTGCCATCTCCTTTCTCTTGAGCCCCAGGAGAGCTGTACAGTGAGTATGCTTCCCCCCACCACCGCCCGCATCTTAGATAGCGCTGTTATCTTAGACAGCTGTTTCTGGGCATGACAGGTCATCCTTCCAATGGGGCCTTTCTCTGATGTCAAAGGTCACATCCTCCTGTTAGCATCCCATCTTGTCTTTCTCATCTCTTCAAGTTAAGAGAGTCCCAGGGGCCCTCCCTATTCTTCTGCCACTCCATGGCTCCCCTTCTCCCTGAGGAGCACCCCTCTGCAAGGAGCCCCCCTGAGTAAACTGGCAGGGTCATGTCCATTCCAAACTGCACACTTTCAGGGGGAAAATGGAAATGCTGGAGTGTGATTGGGATGTTGAGTAGGGCTGGTTTATTCTAAAAGAGAAAACTCAGGGACGTCATGCTCTCTGTCTTCAAATATCTGAGGGGCTGTCATGCTGAAAAGGGAAGGGATTTATTCAGTGTTGTTGGAGTGTGAAGGAAGAGGTGGATTAAAATTCAGTGTGCAGAGAAGACTTTTGCCAAAGAGTGCTGCTCAGTGCTGGCTGGTGCTATCTTTGGAGGGGGTGAGCCCTCTGTCACTGGAGGCGTGCAAGTATCCCTAAAGGATATTTAATAGGGAACTCATGATCTAGAGGCTGGGGGGACGCCCTACTGCCCAGCATCCAAAGCTCCCATCCCCAAGAATCTGCAGCTTTAGGATTGTTTTAAATAGGATGCCAGGAGTTGGGGAAGGAATTAAAGAAATTCACTGAAGTGAGGACCAAAAGCTATAAAAAAAAATCTTTATTTCATGTACCAGGATTTTTTTTTTTCAGTTTTCTGCTTTTTAAAATTTTTTTTCTGTTAACAGTCTGAAAAAAAAAAAAAAAAGACCCACCAAGAAAATAAATGGAGGTTAGTTTCTTGAACTGGTCTGAGCTGGACATGAGCAATCATCCACACCCTGGGAAGCAACACCCTTGCAGTTCTGGTCCTGGCTCCTTCCCTCTGGACCCCCTAGCCCCCTTCTCAGCCACGATGATGTCACGCCACACCCCAGTGGCTTTCTTCAAGCAGACCCAGAACCCAGGCCTTGCACCACGGAAAGAAGCACTGATTGCCTTCCCAAACGCAATGTTGGAATTCAGAGAATCGGAGCTAGTTTTTCTCTTCAGACAGTACCCACTTGGGTGCTGTTTCCTTGGGGCCTCTCCATTCTCCCTTGGCTCTTGTCCTTGATCCCTTTAGATCTGGAATCTGGCGCGGTGGCGGGCAAGATTGGGGTGGGAGGGGGTAGAGTTGAGTTTCTGCCTAGACTGAGGACAACTTGGTGGTTGTTACCACACCTTGAATTGTCTCCCATCGTTCTGCCCCAGGGCCCATGACCTCCCCATGCACTTCTGGGCTGGGCTGGCCGATGTTCTGCCCTGTGCTGACCTGGAAAAAATAACTTTCCTTTCCCAGGCAAAAGACAGGAAAGGCAGGTGAGATGTGCAAGCTCAAAAAGCCTTGCGAGCCATTCTCTAGAACTCCCCAGAGAGCTCAACCTCAGGAAATGCCAGTGTTAAGAAAGATGCAAACCGAGGGAGACTCGCAGGCAGAGGCAGGGGCCTCACCTTGACCTTCAGTCACCTGGGAGTGACTTGCAGCCTGTTCTGAAATTTCCAGTTCAGGAAAGTTGTTGGATTTCTGACAGTCTGAACTGGCCCTTGTCACTCTGGGGAAGAAAGGGGAGAAACACAGGATGCCCCTGGCCTTTAGTCTGTGGTGCAAGTTTAACTTTTGGGGTTGGTCCTTACACTGGGACAGAACTGCTAAAATTTTCCTCTCCATCCCCTCAGCCTTAAGCCCTCCCAGCAAACCTCAGAGGATCCTCTTTTTCACAGATCCCCAAAGATACTGGGAAAGCTCTGGTGGCAGATCTCTTCTTCCAAGGAAGCCTCCTTAACTCTCCATGATCGCAGCAAGCGGACACAAAGTGAAGAAGGCCTTTGGGGACCTCCATGTCTTTCCCTTCTTTGCCTGAACAGCGTTATGTTTGCTCACATGTGTGTATTTTTGCTTTGACATTGGATGTGGGGCAGGGGTTTGGGGAGCACAGTGAGGAGGTATATGGTGTGTGTGTGTGTGTGTGTCTGAGAGGCTGACTGATGATGAGCCTGGGGGCCTGGTGGCAGCTGTCCTGGTCATCCCTGGCATATCCTTGGGGCAGGTGGCAGATCTGAAGTCACAGATACATAGAGCAAGAATGGGCCTTTAGTTCTTAACTGGGTCAATCCACATGCTTACATTGGGGGAAAATTAAGGCCCAGAGAGGCCATGCAGCAAGGAATTCCGGAATCCAGTCCTGGATTCTAGACGGGTGCCCTTCCCATGCATGCGAGTGGTGTGTGTGTGGGCAGGTGTGTGTGTATGCGTGCATGTGTGTGTTCATGTGTGTGCTGTGTTGGAAGGGCGTGAATGAACGCAAAGGCCAGTGTGGAGTTGTTGTGGTCCATGGCTGTGGAGGGCATGAGTCAATTTCCTTTGAGCCACGCCCCTGGCTATGTATGGGATGGAAGGGTGAAGACTGAGTGTATCCCTGTGAGTGACTGCGGTGCTGGGCTAAGTGGACTGTGTATGTGTGTGTGGACGTGCATGCATGCGTGCGCGTGGGGCGTGTGGTCTCTTTCTTTGTTGGATTCTGTCTTCCCCCATTCACAGCACCTTCCTGGTCTCAGGAAGCCACCTTTCCATCAGAGAGACCTCCTGCAGCTCACTAGGACCTTCCCCTACTCCCTCCAACCTTCAAGCCCAGCTCTCACCTCTCACCACGGTTTTGCTTTGTTTTTGTAAATGGATTTGTATATTCGTTTTCTGTTTTTTTTTTCTTTACAAGTTCCCTGCTAAATTTTAAGTCCCCCACCCCACCCCATTTTTTGTTTTCACAGTTTAAAGCTGGAAAAGAATTAAAAGAAAAATACTATCTGATTTTCTTGCAAGTAAATCCACTTATTTTATATTTACATTTATTTATAGTCTGTGGTTTTTTTATTAAAAAAAAACACCACTTGTTTTTCTTTTTTCTTTTGTAAAAAGAAACCTTTTTGCAGTGTCGTTGTTGAACCCGCTGGGCCCCAAGAGGGCATCAGTGAGTCCAAGGACCCCCAAAGGGTCAATGAACCCCCTTCCCAGGGAACTGGGGGGCTTATGAGTCTGGGGGTCCACCATCACCCCAAGGTCATCAGGTGGCCCTGAGGTGAGGGGTGAGGAGGGAGAGCTGTTTCGTGTCCCCCGGGGGTTGGGCGTCTCCTGACCCCAAGGACAGGAGCTTGGGGACATGACCCCAAGAGGCTCACCCTGAGGACTCCGGGGTTTCCGGCATCTTGGTAAGCCACCGGCAGCCTCCCCTCTCCTTCCCTTTCCTAAAGGCCTAGGAAGTCATCACAGTGGGTTAAGGACCATTAAGGACTGGGAACCTGGGGCCAGGCAAGCCCCAAGTGTACCCCCCTCCAGGCACCCTAACGGAGAGGAGGGACAAGGGCTCGGTCACCTGGAGGCCTACAATTGCCCCATCAATGCTGGGCGGAGCCGGCTCGAGCCCTGAACCTTCCCGGCATTCCTGGGGCACCCACCCAGGGGCTCCAGGGACCTGGCAGTGACTGCAGGCTCACCTGGCCCCGGGGCCCCTGAGTCTCACCCCCCACTCTCCCAGGGAGGCAGGGCCCGCTGGGGGTTAAAGGGAACAGAAAAGTAACTCTCCCGGCGTTAAAAAAAAAAAAAAAAAAAAAAAAAAAAAACCCTGAAAAATACAAAAGACATCCCCTTTCCTTTCTGTTCACATTTTTTTTTTGCTTTAATGTTATCTTGGTTCCCTTTTATTTTTTCATTTAAATTGATTTTTATTAAATGTTAAAATAATGGTACATGGGAAATCATGCATTTTCTTTTAGATTTATTTTCTATTTTTAATTTTTTATCCCTCTCGCTTTTTTTTAGTTTATTTTTCTTCCTTCGTTTATGTTTTCCCACATTTCCTGTTGTTTTGCTTCTTTGTTCCTCTTATATTTTGTTCTTTTTTTTAAAATTTACTTGTTATGTTTTTCTCTTTTTTTGTGGTGTGTGTGTGTGTGTGTGTGTGTTTTGTTTGTTTTTTTGTTTTTTTTCTTTCGCTTTTGGGAGGTCTCCCCGCGGATGGTCTGGGTCCCCCTGCCCCGCCCCGCCCCCGGGGACCGCGCCCTCCTCCCAGCTCGGCCCCGGCGCTGGCGAGGCCCCGCGGTTTTCATACGGGGGTGGTCCGGCGGTTGGCTGTGTTGGAGTGGAGAGAGTCCTTGTTCTCCTTCTGGATACAGTTGTGAACCTGGAGGAAGCTGTTATCCCTGTCGGAGTTGTAGGTGGCGGTGGGCGTGGTGGCGGCCTTCAGGGGATCCCTGCTGAGCGTGTACATGGAGATCTCCGTGGACGGCAGGGTGTTGAAGCCCTTGATACCCACGGGGGAGGCGTCCCTAGAGTGTGAGGGCTCCGTGGAGCGCGAGCTGGAGCGGCTGCGGCGCTGGTAGCGGTAGCGGTAGCTGGGGATGCGGGTGATGGCAGAGGCCTGGAGGTAGTCCGTGGCGCGGGCCGTGGCCCGCAGCTGTTTGTGCCGGTCGATAAACATGTGCACCGCCAGCACCCCGACCATCTCGGCGATGATGAAGGACAGGGCCCCGAAGTAGAAGGACCAGCCGTATGAGTAACTATTCTTTTTGGAGTCGCTCTTGGAGGGGTCTCCGGCATTGGCAGATATGTACACTATGATGCCAATGATGTTACTGAGACCTGCGGGGTGGGGGATCAGAGAGAAGGAGGTTAGTTTCTCAGGAAGTCGGCCACTGGGCAGCCCTAAAGGTCGGGGACAGCTCTGTGGGCCTTCCCGGGTCCGGTGTTTTCATGAACAGGTGGGGCAGTGTAGAGGGACATCTGCCAGCTTCCCGTTAACATTTTCTTTCCATTCAGAGACAGCCACAAGGGAAGCATTGATGGAAACAGACATGGGCAGGGTGGGAGAAGGGAGGCATTTCACAAGGTGCTGAGTAACTAATACTAGATATTGTTCATTGAGTCTTCACTACCTGCTTTCACTGCTTGGTGCTTCTCAAGCAGGAGCAGGGTACAGATGAGGAGACAAACACAGAGAGGTTAAGGAACTTGCTTAAGGCTGCACAGGGCTTTGAAGCTGGTGCAGCAGCGGGTGAAGGCGGGCTCCTGGAGCCAGGCTGCCAGCGTTCAAAGCCTTGGCAAGTTAACCCTGGTTTGAGTTTCCAGATCTGTAGAATGGGAGTCAGGTTAAGCCTTACTCTTTAGGGTCATGGAGAAGGTTAAAAGGGTGAATACATGTGAGTACTCTTAGATGTTGGTGGTTCTTTTTTTTTTTTTTATAGATAGAGTCTTGCTCTGTCACCCAGGCTGGAGTGCAACGGTGTGATCATAGCTCGCTGCAAGTCTCAAACTCCTGGGATCAAGTGATCCTCCCACCTCAGCCTCTCTAGTAGCTGGGATTATGGATGTGCCACCACATCCAGCTGATTAAAAGAAAAAAATTTTTGTAGAGACACGGTCTTGAGGCCTCACTATGTTGCCCAGGCTGGTCTTGAACTCCTGAGCTCAAGCAATCCTCCTGTCTCAGCCTCCCAAAGTGCTGGGATTGCAAGCCTGAGCCACTGCACCCGGCCTGATGTTGGTCATTCCTATTAAATGGCTCAGGCTACACCCAGGTTCTTTTTCTGGCATCTGAAGTGAGTGTGACTCATCTGTCATGTAACTGGGCTCAGACATCTGGATGTGGGTGCCTGCCTGCTCCCACCTGGCTGCAACAGTGAGGGGAGAGTCCACCCTCGGTTTCCAAGGTGAAGCTGAGTATCCCATAGGGGTTGGAACAGTGAGGTACTGGGGTGCCCTCTCTCTAGCCTCCTCATGGGTTTACTTGCACCAGGAGGGAAAAGGGCAAGTGGCAATTGGCCAAGTACCCTGAGAGGAAGCGGGGATTTGGGCCTTTTTCCAAGTGGTGGGAAGAAGATGGGCCACTGGGCCAAGGGATGGGGTATGGGGATGCTCCTGGAGGATTTGGTGGAGGCTCAGGCATTGCTACAGGACCGAAGCCCCCACCACAACCTTTCTCCCCTGCAACACGACCTAGTGCAAGTCCTGGCGATTCCTCTCCTCTCTCCCCATCTCTCTCTGCCAGGCCCTCGTGGCCCCTAAGCACCCAGACCCCAGCCTTCTTCCCAGTGGTAGGCCTGGAGTCCAGCCCACTCAGATCCGTGGCTGTTACCTGCAGACACGAAGAAGATGCCGGCACTCAGGATGATGTTGTGTCGAGTTTTGTAGAACTCGCTGGCTGCAATGCAGAGGCCACCCATGAAAAGCAGAATCACACTCAGGATTGGGAAAATGCTTGAGGCCCTCACGGCACCTGTGGAATACAGAGAGTCAGGGAGAAAGAGAACGGCATGGCTGTGAGACTGAGGCACACAGAGGCAGGTGGGGAGAGCAGCCCCGAGGCGCTGGGGGTTTATGGACACAGCCTTAGAGGAGAGGCTGCTTTGCAATCCCAGGGAGAGACAGACAGCGGGCAAGCCACTGCCCAGCTCACAGCCCTGTAGGAGCTCCCCAGTGCCTCCAGGGCCAAACTCCAGCATGCCATCAGGCACACAGGGCCCTGTGTGACTTGGCTTCTGCCCTCTTCCAGCTCCCACGGCTCCCAGTCCTCATGTTCTCTTTTGTCCCATCACAGCAAACTTCCCATGACATGTCATTTCATGCTGCTGACTTTTGAAATACAGAGCTTCCTACTGGAATGTCTGCCCTGTTCTTCAGTCAGCAAACTCTTCTTCATCCTTCAAAACCCAGCTCGAAGTCCCTTCTTCTGTAAAGCCTTCCCTGACTTCCTTAGGCAAAATGACGAGCTCCCTCGTCTGCGCTTTGGGGCCCTTGGGCACGTTGAGAGGCGGTGTGGTACAGTGGTTAGGTGGAACCACATGGCTTGGATTTGTGTCTGGCTGCAGCATTTATTAGCTGTGCAATAAAAAATGTATCTCACCTCTGTGTGACTCAGTTTCCTCATCTATAAAGCAAGGATGGTAATAATGCCAAGCTCCTATGATTGTTGTGAGGATTAAATGAGTTGGTTTAGATAGGTTTAGATAGGTAGGTTTCTGGCGTCTATAATAAACATTCAACGCATGATATTATAATAAATATTTGTGTATACATATGCTTCCACCAGGAACCATGGGTCATGAGGCAAGGACTGGGACTTTACAAAGAAAACATTTCTTCTCTTTATCCTCTCTGTCCAGCGACACAGTAGGCTGCCGATAGAAGCTCATTAAGTGAATAAATGTGGGGTTGTGGTCCAGAAGGAAGGAACAGGCACATTGCAAAGAAAACAAAGTAAGAAGAGAAACCCTTCCGGATAAGGACTGACAAACAGGACCGGAGAAGAAAAGAATATGGTAATGAAAAGGGAGAAACAGAAGGCGAGGGCCAGGGCTCCTATAGTTGGGGGTGGATGGGGGAAAAGTGGGGCAGGCAGCTAAGGGCAGAGGCCAGGGTTACATGTGTTTGTGGGGGGAGCAGCACCTGAACGAGGACCCAGAGGTGTTGGGGAGCCCTTCACAAAGTGTCTTTACGAAGTAAAACATTTTTTTTTTCTATTCAAATTCAAATAGGCAGCTAGTGACCTCAGGACCCAGCTCTGTGTCCTGGGAGCCATGGGCCAGGCAAGTGGCAGAGCCGGCTTGAGGCAGGGGTGAGGGAAAATATGTCTTTTTTATTATTATTACTTTTTGAGACAGAGTCTCCCCGTCACCCAGGCTGGAGTGCAGTGGGGCCATCTTGGCTCACTGCAACCTCTGCCTCCTGGGTTCAAGTGATTCTCCTGCCTCAGCCTCCCAAGTAGCTGGGATTACAGGCGTGCACCACCATGCCTGGCTAATTTTTGTACTTTTAGTAGAGAAGGGGTTTCACTATGTTGGCCAGGCTGATCTTGAACTCCTGACCTCGTGATCTGCCCACCTTGGCCTACCAAAGTGCTGGGATTACAGGTGTGAGCCACTGTGCCCGGCCAAAGATGTCTTCTTTAAATGTTGCTTAAGTGGCTTCTAAGGAAGTCGAGTCCTGATAAATTACAGGGCGCTTTGGCCAAGCCCAAGGATTGGTCAGGGAGGTTGGTTTTGGAGGGGAAGGTGCCAGGAGTGGAGCTTCCTCTTATCCCCATCCCCGTCCCCACCCCTTTGGGTGGCAGTGTGTTCAAGAAGGATCCGTGAGAAGAGAATTTCTCTATATATAACTGTAGGGATTTTTCTTTTTCTTTTTTAAAATTTATTTTTATTTTTATTTTTTGAGATGGAGTCTTGCTCTGTTGCCCAGGCTGGAGTGTAGTGGTGTGATCTTGGTTCACTGCATTCTCCACCTCCCGGGTTCAAGCGATTCTCCTGCCTCAGTCTCCCAAGTAGCTGGGACTACAGGTGTGCACCATCACACCCAGCTAGTTTTTGTATTTTTAGTAGAGACAGGGTTTTGCCATGTTGACCAGGCTGGTCTTGAACTCCTGAACTCAAGTGGTCTGCCTGCCTCGGCCTCCCAAAGTGCTGGGATTACAGGCATTGAAAGGGGATTTTAGGCAGTTTGCTGAGATGTGTGTGATGTAAAAACCCTTCTTCTGTCCCAGTCATGGATCTGCAGCATAGTCTACGCTGCTCACAAATGCGTGAGTGGGTTGTCTGGGGGGACTTGAAGAAGGGCAGAGCTCTTGGGGCAAAAGAGCTGCGTATAGGGAAGCAGGGGTGGGAGGATGGGGGCCTGAGACGGCTGGGCTACAATGTAGCCTCAGCACCCTCCTTCTCTTGGGCGGGATGGGGTTTCTCCCTCCCCAGACCCAGGGAGGTGTTCTCTCCTTGCAAATCATTGCTAAGACAACACACTGTGTCCTCAACCTGATCCCCCAGCCCAAACACACCCACATCCACACCCATGCATGCACAGACATGCATGACTAAAAAGTCACCTCAACTTGCATCATTATAAGCAAGTGAGGATGGTGAGAGCTTACTGAAAACCCAGGAGAAGAGAGAGAATATTTGTTAAGCATCCACTCTGGGTTGGGTCTTGAGCGGGTACCTAACATATATGATATAATTTCATCCTCATAACAGCCTGGCAGGGTGTGTTTTTTTTTTGCCCCAATTTACAAACAAGAAAACTGAGTTTCAGAGAGAGAAACTCCCCTGCCACCAGCTAGTGAACCAGGATTCATATCCAGACCAGCCCAACTTTGGGAGCACCCTGTAGTCTCCCTAGGTGACTTCCAAGGAGCCCAGAAAGGGTGGGTGCCACAGAGCCTGGAGAACTGGGTTTGGGTCCTAGCTGTGCCACTCACTTGCTGTGTGGCTAAGGCACGTGACTCACCTCCTCTGTTTTTCCCCTGTGTAACATGGGGTATGGACCGTTAGATGGTTTCTTTTTGTTTGTTTGTTTTAGAGAGAGATTCTTGCTCTATACCCCAGGTGGAGTGCAGAGGCATGATCTCGGCTCAGTGCAACCTCCGTCTTCTGGGTTCAAGCAATTCTCCTGCCTGAGCCTCCCAAGCAGCTGGGATTATAGGCACCCGCCACCATGCCTGGCTAATTTTTGTATTTTTAGTAGAGTACAGGTGGGTTTTCGCCATGTTGGCCAGGCTGGTCTCGAACTCCTGACCTCAGGTGATCCACCCGGCCTCCCAAAGTGCCGGGATTACAGGCCTGAGCCACCACGCCCGGCCGTTAGATAGTTTCTAATAGCTCTGCCCTTTCCATGTGGACATGGTCCTGGCCAGCCGCAAAGGGGAATGACAGAAGAAAGAAGGAAAGAAAGAAAGAGGCCGGTATGGTTTCCGAGGGGCAGCAGCAGCAGCAGCTCAGAGGAACAGGCAGAAGAAAGGCTCTGGCCTTCCCCCTCCAAGAAAGTGGGCTCTTCCTACCCACGGGATGCCTGCAGCTGGCCGACCCAATTGTGTCCTCAGAGCAAATGGACTCACAGCAGCCCAGGGCTTGATTTTTCCAGTTGAGCCCCATCCACTGTGGGAACCCGGATGCCCCAGCTGAGCCTTCCTGCCAGCAGGGGGAGGGAGGGTCGGCTGCGGAGGGAGCTGGGATGCATGCGTGTGTGCAGCCAGCGGCCAGGCATGTGTGGACAAGATGGAGGGCGGCAGGAGAGGAGGGAGGGGTCTGCTGTGTTGCAGCCAGCAAAGAGCAATGTGGAGGAATCAGAACGGCTTCAGAAGCCACTAAGGCAGAGTATGACATGCTCTAAATAATGGCCACCAGCGAGGAATACAAACAGAAGCTTCTTCGGCACAGCAGAGCCAGCCCCAAGCTCTGGCCTCTCTTGGAAGAGGCCCCTTTGCCCAGAAAGAAGGCAACAGGCCGGGTGCAGTGGCTCACACCTGTAATCCCAGCACTTTGGGAGGCCGAGGTGGGTGGATCACCTGAATTCAGGAGTTCGAGACCAGCCTGGCTAACATGGTGAAACCCCGTCTCTACTGAAAAAATACAAAAATTAGCTGCGCATGGTGGCGCGTGCCTGTAGTCCCAGCTACTAGGGGGGCTGAGGCAGGAGGATCGCTTGAACTTGGGAGGCGGAGGTTGCAGTGAGCTGAGATTGTGCCACTGCACCCCAGCCTGGGCGACAGAGCAAAACCCCATCTCAAAAAAAAAAAAAAAAAAAAAAGGCAACAGTGGGCAACTAACAAATAGCACCATGCTTAGGCCAACAGACTTGGCAGGGCCCAGATCCAGCTGGGAAGGAAGCTGATTTAGGAGCAAGCAGGGACTCCTACATTGGAGAAGTTTCTTGAAGGAGGTATTTCTGACTGGGTAGTGTCACAAATGGAATGGGGATTTTGGAGTTAGTCACACTTGACTTTGAATCCTGGCTTTGTCACTTATCTACCGTGTGACCCTTGGGCAGGAGTCATTACTGCTCTGAGCCTCAGTTTCCCCATCCTGTGAAATGGGAATAGTAAAAATAATCTCTAGCTTATAGAAATGTTTTAAGGCTTTGCTGCTGCAAGTGCGGCCTGAGGCCCAGCAGCACTGGCATCTAGTTAGAAAGGCAGTCCTGCCAGGCGTGGTGGCTCATGCCTGTAATCCCAGTACTTTGGGAGGCTGAGGCGAGCGGATCACCTGAGGTCAGGAGTTTGAGACCAACCTGGCCACCATGGCGAAACCTTGCTTCTACTAAAAATACAAAATTTAGGCAGGCATGATGGCGGGTGCTTGTAATCCCAGCTACTTGGGAGGCTGAGGCAGGAGAATTGCTTGAACCCGGGAGGCGGAGGTTGCAGTTAACTAAGATTGCGCCACTGCACCCTAACCTGGGTGACAGAGCGAGGCTCCATCTCAGAAAAAAAGAAAAAAAGAAATGCCGCCCCTCAGCTCTTTCCCCCAATTGAGTCATAATCTGCATTTTAATGAGATCACCAGAGCAAGATTTGCATGCATATGAAAGTTTGAGAAGTGCTATTATAAGAATTAAATTGGGGCTGGGCTCGGTGGCTCACCGCTGTAATCCCAGCACTTTGGGAGGGTGAGGCGGGTAGATCACTTGAGGTCAGGAGTTCAAGACCGGCCTGGCTAGTATGGTGAAACCCCTTCTCTACAAAAAATGAAAAAATTAGCTGGGCATGGTGGTACACGCCTGTAGCCCCAGCTACTCGGGGGTGCTGAGGCAGAATAATCAATCACTTGAACGCGGGAGGCGGAGGTTGCAGTGAGCCGAGATCTCACCATTTCACTCCAGCCTGGGCGTCACAGCGAGATTCCATCTCAAGAAGAAAAAAAAAAAGAATTAAACTGGGTCCTACCTTTTACTGGGTCTCACACTAGAAGGTACATAGTAAAAGGTAGCAATTTTTATTTCTGAGGTCCCTCTCCCCGAAATGTCAGTTCAGACATAACTTCCCTATAAATCGTCCTGATTTTCCACAAAGGCAGGCCTGGTCTTGGTGCCAAAATCTATCACAAGGGGCAGAAAATATCTGATTTACTTAATGAACAAATATTTACTGGTCTCCTATGAGTAAGCATATGGCTCTTCACATTACCTGCCAGCATTATGGAGCCCTTCCCCTGTACCAGGCCTTGTTCTAAGAGTGGTATAAGCCTCATACCAACCCCGTGAAGCCATGGGCTTTGGCTTCAAGGAGATAACACATGCCTAAAGCTGACACTGGCAAACTTGTTCTGTAAAGGGAAAGATAGCAAATGTTTTTGTCTTTGCTGGCCATATGGTCTCAGTTACAATTTCTTAACTTTGCAGTTGTAGCACATAAACAGCCATAAACAATATGTAAACAAATGAACGTGGTTGTCTTCCATTAAAACTTTATTTACAAAATCACTTTGGGAGGCCGAGGTGGGTGGATCCCCTGAGGTCAGGTATTCGAGACTAGCCTGGCCAACATGGCGAAACCCCATCTCTACTAAAAATACAAAAATTAGCCGGGGGTGGTAGCGCATGCCTGTAGTCCCAGCTACTCGGGAAGCTGAGGCAGGAGAATCGCTTGAACCCAGGAGGCAGAAGTTGCAGTGAGCTGAGATGGAGCCACTGCACTCCAGCCTGGGCAGTGGGTGACAGAGTGAGTGAGACTCCATCTCAAAAAAAAAAAAAAAAAAAAAATCCGGTGGTGGGCTGGATGGGCTGGATTTGGCCTGCTAGTCATACTTGGCCAGCTATGGCTAAGAGTATACTCTGTATTGGGGAAAAGACCACGTGGTCTGGAGCAGGGAGATGCTTTGCTCTAGGCTAGCTGTGAGTCCAGTGAGCAAATATGGACTAAGTGCCCACGACTGTGCCAGGCCTGGGCTTGGCATGAGAGACATGAAGGGTGCAAAATAGGCCTGGTTCATGTCCTTATAGAGCTTACACTCTCATGAAGGACATGTATGTCATCAGATAATCATACAACCTGGATAACATACTATGAAAGAAAAGTACCTATATGGCACCATGATGGTGTGTGACAGGCTAACGTCACATGTAGACAACTATGTCCATAGAGAGCTTAGAGTATGCCGAGGACCGTTATGAGCACTGCACATACACGAGCTCGTTAGTTCTGATTACAACTCTATGAAGTAAGTACTTTATATTATTTTTATTTTTAAAATTTATTTTAGTTCTACTTGTTGCATTATCTTAAGCAGCGTAATGTTAAGCCTCTGAAATGTGATAGACCTGGATTCAAATCCAACGCTTTTATTTTTTAATTTTTAATTATTATTATTGTTTTTTTGAGACAGAGTCTCGCTCTGCTGCCCAGGCTGGAGAGCAGTGGCGTGATCTCGGCTCACTGTAACCTCCGCCTCCTGGGTTTGAGTGATTCTTGTGTCTCAGCCTCCCAAGTAGCTGAGATTACAGGCCATGTGCCGTCATGCCTGGCTAATTTTTCTATTTTTAGTACAGACGGGATTTCACCATGTTGGCCAGCCTGGTCTCAAACTTCTGGCCTTAAGTGCTCTGCCTGCCAAAGTGCCGGCAGTACGGGCGTGAACCACCACACGTGGCCTGAATAAATACTTTAATTATGCCCATTATACAGAGACCAAACTGAAGCAAGGAGAGTTTAAGCCATTTATCCAAGGTTTGTGAATCCAGGCAGTCTGACTTTAGGGTCTGTGCATCTAACCACTGCATTCCCTTCCCTTCTTTTCAGGCTCTACACTTTACTGCCCTTCAAAGCATCCTCTGAGCTTATGTGGAGATCAGGATGGGCCTCCCTGAGGAAGTGGTGGTGGATCTGACCTCTAGTGAATAAGGAGCAGCTAACCAGGCACAATGAAGGCAGGGCTGTGGGAGGGAAAGCAGCAGGAGCTGGGGTGGAGGAGGCATGACTTGTTCAGACCTAGAAGGAGGCTGGATCACGAGGAGCCAGTGGAGGAGTGTGGGGAGCACTAAAGGAGAGGAGGCAGGCGAGTCCGGGCCACGTGGGACCTCATGGGTTGAGCTAAAGAGCTTAGCTTTATCCCGAGAGCAATGGGAAACTTTAAAGGGCTTAGAACAGGCAGGTTGTCATGATCTGATTTGCATCTTAAGAAGCAAACGGATTATGAAGGGGTCAAGGCTGGCTGCAGGGAAGCATCGAGAAGGCTGCTGCAGCTGACCAGAGAGGAGTGATGCCAGTGCTCGGGCCAGGGTAGGTACAAAGGGCATGGGCAGAGGCAGATGTGTTTGAGAGATGTTTAGGAGGTGAACTGAAGCTTGATGGATGGATATGGGTAGTGAAGAGGGTGGCATTGAGGATAACTTCTGGGTTTCAGACTTGCCAGCTGGGTGGAAAAAACCACTTGGAGGACTGGGAGAAGACCCAGCCTAGCAGTGAGCAGAGAGAAGGGGAGGAGGCTGGGCGTGGTGGCTCATGCCTGTAATCCCAGCACTTTGGAAGACCGAGGCCGGTGGATCACCTGAGGTCAGGAGTTCGAAACCAGTCTGGCCAACATGGTGAAACCCCATCACTACTAAAAAAAAAAAAACAAAAATAGCCGGGGGTGGTGGCGCATCCCTGTAAACCCAGCTACTTGGGAGGCTGAGGCAGGAGAATCGCTTGAACCTGGGAGGTGGAAGTTGCAGTGAGCTGAAATTGCGCCTTTGCACTCCAGCCTGGGCGACAAGAGCGAAGCTCTGTCTCAACAAAACAAAACCAACCAAACAAACAAAAAAAGAGAGTAGAGGAGGAAGATCAAGGTTTGGTTTTGGACATGCTGAGTTTGAGATGCCTTGGGGATGTGCGCATGGAGTGTGGGTGGGGCAGTTGCATGTGCAGACGTGGAGCACAGGGGTGCCATCTGGGTTGAAGCTGTGTCACAGACACTCAGAAGAGCCTGCCCATGGATGAGGAGAGGCTTAGGCCTGAGGCTTGGGGAGCCCCAGTGGTTAAGTGTTCCTGGCCCCCATTTCCTTTTCTGTAGAATGGAGATGAAAATCCTAACTCTATCTACCTTACAGGGTTGCAGGGATTAAGCAGGAGGAGGAATGTGGACGCTTTAGAATATGCAGGATGTCAGTGAACTGTGAGCAATTTATTATTTTCTGTGCTGGTGACAGAAATAAAGAGTATCCTAAGTGCCCAGGAGGCAAGTGACATCTTGCCTCCTGGAAGGGGTGGCCTGAGCTATCCGTTCTTTGCAAATCCGCTTTTTGGCCATACTCCCTAGACAAATCATTTGGTGATCTTGTGCCTTGGTGGGCCCCAGCCTCTGTGGCCATCACGCTGTGACGTGGTGCTTCACGGTGGGCATAGCCGGAGGCCGGGCCAGACAGGGCACGCAGGGCCCCGAGGTTTTCTAACTGTGTCTGGCAGCGGAGGAGGGTGGGCTGGTGGTCAGTGCGGGTGGGGATGTGACGACTAGGGTAGGTCAGGAGACCTGGGCCTGCTGTGCACTCTTTGCCTGGCTCTCCACGGGACCCGAGCGTGTGTTATCCCTCCTCTGCCCTCAGATCTGCACTCTGATGGGGTTGGAGTACATGATCTCTAAGGCCCTGTCCCTCACTGATGGTCCTGTGCTCACTGAGACCTCTCTCCAGGGTCCACACAGCCAGGCCATGCTGCTGCCTTACCTGTTCCCTGTGCGAGTAATGACCTTGAATCAAAATAGTCACCATAATCAGGTATGTAGCGGGGGCAGGTTCCTTATTTTCTGTGCCTAGTGTTAAGCTCTTATCCCATCTGGGCTTTGATTCATCATTAGGATGAATTAGGATCATGAGGATCAATCCCCATTAGAGGATACAGTCTACACTCACAGACCTGCACAGACCTGCTGGGTTGCAAGCAGCTTTCTAGTCTCTTGGGCATCTCTTCTCATCTTCTCCTTCCACGCTGTGCTGGCTGGTGTAGCCAATGGCCGTGAGAAGGGATGCGTTTCAAAAAATACCTGTGTGATGCATGTTTATAGCAGCACAGTTTGCAGTTGCAAAAATGTGGAACCAACCCAAATGCCTATCCATCAATGAGTGGATAAAGACTGTGGTATATATACGGTGGAATACTACTCAGCAATAAAAAGGAATGAACTAATGGTATTTGCAGCAACCTGGGTGAGGTTGGAGACTGTTATTCTAAGTGAAGTAACTCAGGAATGGAAAACCAAACATTGTACGTTCTCGCTCATAAGCGGGAGCTAACCTGTGTGGATGCAAAGGCATAAGAATGATACAATGGACTGGGGATTTAGGGGGAAAGGGTGGGGAGGGGGTGAGGGATAAAAGGCTACAAATTGGGTTCAGTGTATGCTGCTCGGGTGATGGGTGCACCAAAATCTCACAAATCACCACTAAAGAGCTAACTCATGTAACCAACCACCACCTCTTCCCCAACAACCTATGGAAATAGAAAATTAAAAATAAACAAACATAACGCCCAAAATGCCTCTGTGTGTGGGTGTGTGTGAGTATGTGTTTGTGTGTGTGTGTGAGAGAGAGAGACAGACCTCAGAGAAGGAGGAGAACAAAGATGGTGGGTGAGATGGAGAAAGAGAAGTCAAATGCTATGGTTTGGAGCATGGGTTCCAGAGGGAGCCCACTTGGGGTCTCCTCCTGGACCCCCACTGGCTGTGTAACCTCTGTGCCTTGCTTTTCCCATCTGTGTGATAGGGACACTGGTCATCTCACCTTCACAGGGTGGTTGTGAAGATGAATTAAGATAATGTTTCAAGTGTCAGGGCTGGCACATCGTCAAGTGTTCAATGAATGTGTGCTATATATAATAGCACATGAAAAGCATTTTGGGAGCCCAGGGAGCTAACTTGGGGAGTACCATCTGTGCAGGATGCCAGATACGTCCCTGCTTCCTGCTGTCAGTAGAGATTGGTGACCAGTCACACAGGCTCAGGAGAAAGGCTGCCTGAGTCCATCTTCCTAGCTGTGACCTGGTCCCCCGGGGGCCTCGGCTGCCCCCTCTGCCATATGGAGATCACAAGCACACCTAGCTCACAGGATGCTATGAGGAGTAACTGAGTACACACACTTGAAGCGATGAGAATAACGACTGGTACACGAGGAGCACCAGCAAATCGTAGTCATCATTCCAGCGGAGTAAATTGTTGCTGTCTCTGTCATGGGGCTTTGGGTTATCGAGGCCGCTGTTTATTAAAGTGCAGGTTGTGACTCATTACTAGTCACATCAGTGTAGTGGTAGCAACTAGCCCTTAAAGAAATGAACAGGGCCAGGCACGGTGGCGCAAGCCCATAATCCCAGCGCTTTGGGAGGCCAAGACGGGCGGATCACGAGGTCAGGAGATCGAGACCATCCTGGCTAACACGGTGAAACCCCATCTCTACTAAAAAATACAGAAAACTAGCCGGGCGAGGTGGTGGGTCCCTGTAGTCCCAGCTACTCGGGAGGCTGAGGCAGGAGAATGGCATAAACCCGGGAGGCGGAGCTTGCAGTGAGCTGAGATCCGGCCACTGCACTCCAGCCTGGGCGACAGAGCGAGACTCTGTCTCAAAAAAAAAAAAAAAAAAAAAAAAAAAAAAAAGTCGGCCGGGCGCGGTGGCTCAAGCCTGTAATCCCAGCACTTTGGGAGGCCGAGGTGGGAGGATCACGAGGTCAAGGGATTGAGACCATCATGGCCAACATGGTGAAACCCCATCTCTACTAAGAATACAAAAATTCACTGGGCGTGGTGGCATGCACCTGTAGTCCCAGCTACTCAGGAGGCTGAGGCAGGAGACTTGCTTGAACCAGGGAGGTGGAGGTTGCAGTGAGCCGAGATCACGCCACTGCACTCCAACCTGGCGACAGAGTGAGACTCCGTCTCGGAAAAAAAAAAAAAGGAAATGAACTAGGATAGAATAGAAACTGCCGACCAGTGTGCATTCAGGAAGGTGGCTTTTGGTGATCATTTTGCTCTGGTTCTGCAGAGGTGATTGAGTACAAGTGGCAGCTTAGATGTTTCCTCACCATGGGATGGGGTCACAATGGTTTTAGTCACATTGGTTGCGATGACTTCTGGAGATGTCTCTCAGAAGCCCCCTTACGGCAATGCTTTCCAGAAGGGGCCGACAGCACTGGGCAGTGGACAGGTAGCAGGATAATGGACCTGGATAACACTCCCAGGGTGCAGTCCCAGAAAGTGTGCTGGGCTGGGGCAGGTCATTTTCCCTCTTGGGCCTCCATTTTTCCCTCATCTGTAAAATGGGCGGGTGGGGCTGGGTGATCCTAAGGGAGTGTCTCACTCCAGCATTTCAGAAGCTAGGATGATGGGCTGGGTGTGGTAGTTTATGCCTGTAATCCCAGCACTTTGGGAGGCCAAAGCTGGCAGATCACTTGAGGTGAGGAGTTCGAGACCAACCTGGCCAACATGGTGAAACCACGTCTCTACTAAAAAATACAAAAAATTAGCTGGGTGTGGTGGCGTGCGCTTGTAATCCCAGCTACGGAGACAGGAGTATTGCTTGAACCCAGGAGGCGGAGGTTGCAGTGAGCCGAGATGGTACCACTGCACTCCAGCCTGGGTGACAGAGTGAGACTCCATCTCAAAAAAAAAAAAAAAAAGCCGGAATGATGCATCACTACACTTCTAAAACTCTGGGGGGGGTGAGGCCTGGTGGACACCCCTCATGCCGTTCCCCTGGAGCTCTGGGGAGACCTAAAAAAGCACTCTTCACGGGAGGCTCAGAGAAGTTGTGTAACTTGCCAAAGGTCACAGAGTGGAGCACCCCTTGAATTCAGGCCCTTTTATTCTAAGTAACAAACTTGGGACTTGACACCTGGTCTCCCCACACCTCCTTGGCTCATGCTCCCTGGTGGGACTGCAGGAGCTGGGGAGAGAGGGGCAGTGGGGACGAGGGACACTGTCTGAGGCAGGGAAGGGTGACTGTGGCCCAGCTTGATACCCAATATCCTCCTCTGACCTCATTCTGGGAAGAGGGTGAGCATGCCAGCTGCTCTAGGGCGGGCGGTACCTTGTTTATTCACTCAGCAAACCTCTCCTGGGTCTGATCCTGGGAAAGGCCCTGTGCTGAAGGGGGTGGGTGGGTGGGAGGAGGACACTCTATTTGCAGCCACTCCTTGTGGTGTCCTCAAGCTGTTCACAGTCCGTGGGGAGAAGATTCCGTAACAGAAACCAAGATGAAACAGACTGGCATAGAGTGGTCACCTCCCCGCACAGCAGCCTCGTCCTACATTCCCAGCCTCAGAGAAGGGCAGTAATGTTCGCCCCATCTGCCAGCCGGAACTCCTCGCCGTCCACAAGACCTGTCTCTTACTTCCCCAATCCAGGCTGTCAGTAAAAGCTGCCAGCTCGGCTGGGCATGATAGCTCACACCTGTAATCCCAGCACGTTGGGAGGCCGAGGCGGGTGGATCACCTGAGGTTAGGTGACCAACAAGACCGGCCTGACCAACATGGTAAAAACCCGTCTCTACTAAATACAAAAAAATGAGCTGGGCGTGGTGGCAGACACCTGTAATCCCAGCTACTTGGGAGGATGAGGCAGAAGAATCACTTGAACCCAGGAGGTGGAGGTTACAGTGAGCTGAGATCATGCCACTGCACTCCAGCCTGGGCAACAAGAGCAAAACTCTGTCTTTAAAACAAAACAAAACAAAAATAAACAAACAAAAAAACTGCTGGCTGTCATGTCAAATACATCTAGAATCAAACCCCTTCTCAGCCACCTCTCCAGTACCGGGCCTGAGCACCTGCCTTTTGAGCCTGGAGGATAGCCGTGGTCTCCTAGGTGGTCTCCCTCTCCTGCAGAAGCTGGAGTGATACTGGTAGCCTGAACATCAGACCATGCCTGTCCCCTGCTCAGAACCCTCCCATGGTGGTCTCATCTCAGGGGAAAGCAGAGGCTCCTGAATCCTGGTCCCCACCCCTTCTCCCACCTGCCTGCCCCTCGTCTGCTTATCACAGGGTGTCCTGGCTGTTTTGAACCCGCCAGTCTCAGATACTTTGCACTGGCGGTTCCCTCTGCCTGAATGCTCTTCCAGGATATCTGCACCTCCCAAGCACGCCTTCACCTCCTTCAGGCCTTTGCTCCAATGTCACCTTTGCTGCAAGGACTTTCTGACCACCCTGTTGCAAACTGAAACCCTCCCTGGGCGCCCAGCACTCCTCCCTGTTTCCTCTTTGTTCTTTGCACTCATCGCTATGCAATGGGACACAACAGTGAGCACAGATTGTGGTGAATGCCTGCTGCATGCTCACTGGCTCCGGGCAGGTGTGAAGAGCTGTCCAACTCTAACTCCCTTAATCCTCATGGCAATGCTAGGAAGATGACAATGAGCATCGTCCCCACTGCGAGGAAACCGAGGCCCAGGGAGGTTCACCGGGAAGTGGCAGAGCTGGATTTGAAGCCCCGAGTGTGCCAAAGCCTGCCTCCCACTGGTGTCCAAGTTCTGTAAATTCACCCCCCAGATGCCCCTCGCATGGGTCCTCCCTGCCTCGGCTGCCTTCTGCCTCCCTCCTCCGTTCCACTCCTGCTATTGGCTTCCCCCAGGCTGCCTGTCATCATCCTCAGGTGGTCAGTGAATCCCTGGGGAGGTATCAAGTTTAAAGGCAACTGGGCGTACATCTCTTGTGTGTGTTGGGGGGAGCTGAGTGGGGCATTGGCTTTGCAGAGGGCTCACCTCCCTTCCCCCTTCTGTCCACTTCTGGCTCTGGAGTGTGGCCTGGTGATCCACCAGTGGAGGCCTGTCTGTGTCTGTGGCCTATGACATACTCCTTGGAGGGAGTGCGTCAGAGACAGCAGCCAGCCCTGGGCCCCTCACCCCCACCTCCAGCCCCAGGCTCTGAATATGGAGTGGGGAGACCTGACCATACCCCGCAGTCCTGGACTATGAGTGGTCACAATAGAGTGGATTTTGGGGTCTTGCACACAGTAGGTGCTTAATACATGACTGTTGGAGGAAGCCAAATTCCTCTGATTCTTCTTCCCTTACTCCAAATCACAATAGGACAGCTAGGAAATGTCAACTCCTATCTCCTGGACACAACACGCACACATACACACATACACACAACACACACGGACCCACATACACACAGACACGTGCAAACACACAAGTGCTTACACATTCAGACACAGACACTCAGACGCACAGACATGCAGGTACCGGAAGACACGGAACACAGCATAGACTCATGCCCTCATGCACAAAGACAGATGCACGGATGCACGCTTGACATTCAAGAGAAGTCACACCCTGGTCACCACCGCCTCATTCCTCACCACGCTCCTCAATCTTTGGTTAATGAGGGAGGAGGATATGGAGGCCACCACAGCAGACACATTCGATGGGCCCACAGCACTGGTTGGGAGAAACAGTCCAGTCACCATTCATTACTGGATAAGCCAGTGATAGGTGGGGCTAAGTCCATGTTGGTCATGGCTTTATGGAGCCCGGGATGTTGACCAGGGGCTCCTATAGCTGTTTCTCTATCAGTGTGTTTCAGGAGAGGCTGGGGGACTCCTCAGATACTCATAGGCACTGGGGAGTAAGAGTGTCCATTCATTCATTCATTGGTCCATCAGATATTAATTGAGTGCCTTTCTTCTGCCAGGCCCTCCAAGAGGCTGGGAAACCTCTTAAGCTTGGTCTGCTGGCTTGAGCGCAGTGAGCCCCACCGTCCTTTTCACCCCAGGAGATGAGCTCTGAATTGCTGTCCAGCCATGCCCTTCTGGCATTCTCTGTCCTCCCTCTCTGCTCTACATCCCCAGTTCAGCTGGTGTAGCAAGGATGGTGGGAGTTACCCCAGACACGTCACTGGCCACTCTTGCTCAGCCCCCTTTCCTGGAGTGTCCTCATCTCCCTGGCCCCTAAGCCTTCATGGTGTCCTGGAGCTTAGTGTCTGGGCCTCTCCCCTTCTCTCTCTGTGCCACTCCCTTGGTGAGTTCATTGAGTCTCATGGCTTTAAATATCACTTACATGCCAACAACGTGAAAACTCACTATCTCTGGCCAGGACCTCTCCTGTGAACACTGGCCTCAGGTTCATACCGAGCCCATGACATTGCCCCAGGAAGTCCCACAGGCATCTCTAACTGAATATGGCTAATATTGAGCCCTAGTCTCAACCTGTTGCTCCCCCATGGGCACGAGCCTTGGCACCATCCTTGCCTCCTTCCTTTCTCTCAAAAATCCACATTCAGCCTTTCAGAAAATCCTGTGTGCAGCGCCCTGGAAATATTTTCAACATTGATCCTATTTTACCCCCTTCACTGCTACCACTCTGGTTCAAGCTGCCATCACCTCCTGCCTAAATTATAGCAACAGAGTTGTAACTCTTCTGTCAGCTTCTGCCCTCATCCCATTTCAGTCACTTACGAACACAGCAGCCAGAGCCTGTTCAAAAATGAGATGGTGTCGGTCAACCAGAGCAAACCCCCAAATTCTTGCTGCAACCCACAGGGTCCTTGGGACTCTCCACACGTGCTCTTCCTTCGCCCTTCCTTGCTCACTCCATTCTTGTCTTACGGGGCTCAGTCCTGTTCCTCAGATGTTCCAGGCATGCTCCCAAGCTAGGACCTTTGCACTTGCTGTTTGATCTTCTTTTTATTTTTATTTTTTGAAGCAGAGTTTCGCTCTTGTTGTCCAGGCTGGAGTGCAATGGCACAATCTCGGCTCACCGCAACCTCTACCTCCCAGGTTCAAGAGATTTTCCTGCCTCAGCCTCCCAAGTAGCTGGGAATACAGGCATGCACCACCACGCCTGGTTAAAGTTTTTTGATATTTTTAGTAGAGACGGGGTTTCTCTGTATTGGTCAGGCTGGTCTCGAACTCCCGACTGATTTGCTCCAGATGACCACCACAGTAAGTGCCAGAGAACAGGCAAGTAGGCAGGGTAAAAGAAAACTTTATTAACTAGCCAATGTGAAGGAGGGGTGAGGTTCACCAGTCTCCGGCGGTGGAGGCCGAGGAAGTCGCTCTGGCACGTTCTCGGGCGAGGTTCCTAGGTCCGCATAGGAGCAGGGGCGGAGGAAGTTCGTGCCGCGCGCCCACCGGGAGCGGCTTTTATGTCCTGGGCTGGGAGTGGGAGGGCAGTGGGCGAGACATAGGCGGGTCGGGGGCGGGGCGGTAGGCGCGGCTAAGTAGGTTTTGATTTTCTCGGTCCAGTCAGACGTCAGACTGCGCCTGCGCAGTCGACCTGTGTCTTTCCCGGGCGTGGGAAAGTTGACAATGAAGAACCTGGAAATGCGCCGTTTTAGTCCCTTTGTTCTTTTGTTCCCTCCCTCCCTCTGTCCAGACACCAACCTCAGGTGATCCGCCCGCCTTGGCCTCCCAAAGTACTGAGATTACAGGCGCCTGCCACTATGCCCAGCCGCTGTTCATTCTTGATCCCATCCCTACTCTAGAATTCCCCATCCCCTGTCCCTGCTTGATTTTTTTTCCATAAGGCTTATCTCAGTCTAACATATTACATCATTCACTTGTTAGTTTCATTTTTTTGTAGATTGCAAGTACCCTGAGGACCATAACCTCAGTACCTTGAAAAGGACCTGGCATACAGGGGGTCCACTCCAGAAAGATCTGTGGAGTGTATGAATTGCTCACACTTACAAGTGAAGGAAGATGCTACATCTGTTTCATGGACCATGTGACTTCACAGGAAATTTAAGGGGCCCCAGCGATGTGTGTTCCTGGTGTGGCTCAGCTTTGTCCAGTTCTTCATTCTGCAGAGGTCTTGGGTTTAGGAACATTCTGGTGGCTGGATTGTGCCCCATCCAGCTCACACCTCTGCTTTTCCAGGAAGAATTAATTTAGGGTTGGGTGTGGTGCCTCATGCCTGTAAGCCCAGCACTTCGGGAGGCTGAGGTGGGTGGATCACCTGAGGTCGGGAGTTTGAGACCAACCTGGCCAACATGGCGAAATCCCATCTCTACTAAAAATACAAAAATTAGCCAGATGTGGTGGCGGGCGCCTGTAATTCTAGCTACTCAGGAAGCTGAAGCAGGAGAATCGCTTGAACCCAAGAGGCAGAGGTTTCAGTGAGCCAAGATTGCGCCACTGTACTCCAGCCTGGGTGACAGAGCAAGGCTCCGTTTTAAAACAAAACAAAAAAAGAATTAATTGAGCTGTTTGGGAACATCGAAAACAAGCCCCAGGTCCCTTAGGAGATGCTTTACATGGGTTGAAATCTGCTCTTCGGGGAGAAAGAAGAGTTGCTTGACTGCTTCTTCCCTCTCCTTTCACCTCCGTCCCTATCCTGAAATCTGTCCCCTGCCCCATGGCCCATGCTCCATCAGTGGCCACCCCTGCTGCTGTCAGCTCTGTCTCCCAAACATCTTCTTCTTTCTCACCATCACCATGGTTACACTCTGGTTTCCCCCCACCCCCCAACCCCTCAACCTGGGCTCCCTGCCTCCGTTTCCAACCATCACTACCACAGCAGCCAGGCTGACGTGTCTAAATTGGTCATTCCCATCACACTTAGAATGAGAACTGAGGTCTCCCCTGGGTCCCAGGCCCACATGACTGGGTTCCTGTGCTGTCTCTGCTGTAGGACCTCACTCTACCCCTGCACTGGACTCCTGCAGGACCAGCCACACCGCTGATCCTCAAACATGATGCTCTGTGTCTGCTGTAAGGACCCCACTCTTGCTGTTCTCTCTGCCAGCTACTCTTTTCCCTAGAAATCTTACCTGGTTCCCTTTCTTCTGTGGGACCACCTTATCAAAGTGACATGCCTCCAGGACCCACTGGTCCCTCCCCCATCACTCTCCACTCTCCAACTCCTCCCAGACCACTAAGAAACTATCTCAGCTGGGGCTGGGCATGGTGGCTCACGCCTGTAATCCCAACACTTTGGGAGGCCGAGGCAGGCGGATCACCTGAGGTCAGGCATTTAAGACCAGCCTGGCTTACTTGGTGAAACCCCATCTTTACTAAAAATACAAACAATTAGCCAGGCATGGTGGCACATGCATGTAATCCCAGCTACTCGGGAGGCTGAGGCAGGAGAATCACTTGAACCCGGAAAGCAGAGGTTTGGTATCACTTGCACTCCTACCTGGATGAAAGAGCAAGAGACTCCATCTCAACAACAACAACAACAACAACAACAAAACTATCTCAGGGTGCAGCGGGCAGGGAGAGGGTGTGTCACACTTGTTTATTACTTGTTTCTTACACTAGGATATAACCTTCACAAAGGCACTGGCCCTCTTTGTTTGATTTACTCTTGGATCCCCAGGACTGACAATAGTGCTGGCACTCAGTGAGTGCTTAGTAAATATCTCTCGAGTGAATGAATGAATGAATGGGCTCTGGTGCCATCTTCTCTAGGGAACCCTTCTGGAAGGACCTCCTCTGGTCTGGGTTAGGGAACAGGTTCCCTCAGCACCACACGCTTCCTTCTATTCCAGCATGCAGCATAAACATTACGTCTGTAGGTCTCCCTCCAGATGGCTAGCCCTCAGGGAGAGGGGCTGCTTCTGCCCCCTCACAGCCTCCCCTGCGGCAGATGAGCTGTGCAGATGGGTTTGACAGACCTTAACTAGGAGTAGACTCAGGCCTTGCCCACCCCAGATGCAGCTCAGCCCGCCTCCTTGGGCCTAAGCTCTGCACACCTCTGGGAGCCATCTGCCTACCTCTGGCGAATGGGGACCCAGCTGTTTTCCTCTGGAAGCCTGTTGCTTGCATTGTTCTCGGGGCATTAGACTATGATTTACTTGAGTGTTCACATATTCACCTGCCCAGTCACTTCATTGTTGAGTCATCAAAGTGCTTTTTTGGGTCAAATTCCCTGCCATGGCCTTTTCTGGGTGCTTGGGGTGCAGAAATGAATGGGATATAACTCTGCCTTCAAGAAGCTCATAGCTTCTTGGGGATCCCAAGTGTGAACCAGCGAAATTGCAGCAAAGTGTGGTCAGGGTTGAATTGTAGACACATGCAGGGTGCCAGGGAGGCCCCAGAGGAGCTTCTGAATCAGAAGCAGGGGTAGGGAGTGGGGGCAGGGGGAATCCTTCTAGAAAAATCATCCCTGTCTCCCAGCTTCTCTCAAGATCTAGGTTAGAACTTTGTAGAGAATGATAGAAACTCACGTCTTCCAGCTTTAAAAAATTATTTTTGTTGGCCAGGCGCGGTGGCTCAAGCCTGTAATCCCAGCACTTTGGGAGGCCGAGACGGGCGGATCACGAGGTCAGGAGATCGAGACCATCCTGGCTAACATGGTGAAACCCCGTCTCTACTAAAAAATATAAAAAATTAGCCGGGCGAGGTGGCGGGCGCCTGTAGTCCCAGCTACTCGGGAGGCTGAGGCAGGAGAATGGCGTGAACCCGGGAGGCGGAGCTTGCAGTGAGCTGAGATCCGGCCACAGCACTCTAGCCTGGGCGACAGAGCGAGACTCCGTCTCAAAAAAAAAAAAAAAAAAAAAAAAATTATTTTTGTTGTCCAGCCCAGGACTAGCATTTTATAGACCAGGGGTCAGCAAACTATACCAAATGAAGACTGCTGCCTGGTTGTGTAAATCAAGTTAAGCTTCACTGTAACACAGCCACACATATGCCTCCTTATTGTCAGTGGCTACAAGAGCAGAGTTGGGTAAATGGGACAGAGACTATATGGCCCAAAAAGCCTAAAATATTCAACATCTGATCCTTTACAGAAAAAGTTTGCCAACCCCTGTTACAGATGTTCAAAAAATATTGTTGGATTAAGTCAACTCAAATCAGACCTTCAGAATCCTGTGTTGCCAATCTGAGTCCAAGTCTTTTGTCCAGGGACACCAAAATGAACCAAATACTCTATGCTCTATGCTCTTCTTTCTTAAAAACAAGGAAATGGAGGTGTTGAACTGTTAGGAATTGCCACTGAAGAATCCTCTATCTCTTCTTAACAAAAAGCATTCATTGAGCCGTTATAAGGGCAGCAATGAATGAGACAAGTTTCCTGCCCCCAGGCGCTTACTGCCTAGCAGATAAAGCATGACATAATTCAAACTCCACCTGGTGAGTCCTGTGCTCGGGGAGTGTGGCTCCCAGTGTGGGGCTTGGCTTTGCTTGCTGGCTTCCACCTTCTACGTTCAGGCCTCACCTCTGCCACGCAGTGTCTCCCAAGTTGAGCTGTTTTTCCAAGGGCCCTCCCCGCCAGGCTATGCTCTTCTTGGGGCCAGGGACTGTGTCTCCCTCATCCATCTTGGCCTCCCCAGTACTAAGCACAGGATCCAGCACACAGAAGGAGCTCAACCCACATTTACTGCACAGCTGGGCTCCTGCAGCCCCACCCCAGACACAGTCGTAGGTAACAGGTCACCATAACCAAATGGCCTGTTAGGAATTCCAGTTAAAAGCAACGTCTTGAGGGAATTCATAAAAGGAAATGACGAGCAGGGTATGATATTTTTTCCTTTAAAAAAAAGAATCTAAAAATTGCATCGTGTTGCCTCCCTCTCTCTTCCCAGCTGCCTGACTGACTTCGCATTCCACAGGCTTTTCAATGAAACCAGATTCCAGGCTGACCTGAGAGCTGGGCTTGATGTGAGAAGTAATTCTTGAAAGAGACAGGGGCAATCTATATAATAAAATGCCTCCTACATGCTTCATAAAAGTGATCTGAGGGTAATGGCAACCCTTGTGCTGTTGGGGAGGGGAGGTGGAAGGGTCTGGAGCAGAGGCGGGGATGCTCCTGGGAGGAGAGCAAACCTCCTTTTAAAGAGATGGCCTGAGAACCTTTGGCTTTGCTGTCCCAGGCATCAAGGACTCTCAGGCCCTCTCTTGGAAATCCTTTTCTCAGGGAATAGGTAGCCTTGTTAGTTTTTGCTGATACTTGAGACATTTCCTTGGGGCCTCAGACTGCTTTCTCTTGATAATATGTCTCAGGTGGATTTAAGATTGCAGCTGTTACATCAGGATTTAACTTTGACTTACTTGACTTGCGGGGGAAGAAAAAAATCTTTCTCTCTCTCTCTTTTTTTTTTTTTCATTAGAAGTTCCAATCTGGCACTGCCTGGTGGGTTACTTCATCCAATTATTCAAGAAATATTCACTGAGCGCTTATTACATGCCAAGCACTGGGCTGAGAATATAATGGTGAATGCTAGGGTGAGTCCATACCCTAGCAGAGTTGGGAGATGGTTACTCAAATAGTCAAGGACCCCCACAGCAATGATAAAGTACTGTCCTCTGGGAACTCATGCAGAAGGCAGGAAGGACTTCCTGGAGAAGGTGATGTTTTAGCTGAGGTCGACTGAGTAGGAGTTTGCCAGACAAAGACGGGGAGGGAAGGGCGTTGCAGGCAGAGGGAACAGCATGTATGAAGGTCTGCACTCCGGAAAGGAGAGAGACTCAGCTTTTGCCTGCCCTCTGCTGTGATGTGGGCCTCTAGATAGGCCTGGTCCTTGACTCGTGAAGGATGGAAGGGCAGGGCCCACCACCAGGAGGGAGATAAAAACAATTGTGTGCACTCACGGAGGAAATATTCTGCTGTGTCAGCTTCGTAATCTGCATCCTCTGGGAAGTGATCGATTTGCTTGCAGAGACCTTTGAAATTCCCTGCAAAACAAGGGGAGAAGGAGCGCATGAAACATCATCGTTTTGGGGGCGCTTAGGGCCCACCTGCCTCTTCTTGACTTCTGGTTCTTTGGAAACTCACTCAGCCCTCTCCCTCACCCCTGAAGGAAGGTTTCATTTTATCTGTTTGGACATCTGCCTGGTGAATCACAACACACACCCGCAGTACTGCGGAGAGGATCTAAAGCCGATGACTTCAAAACGCTGCCTTCTGTCCCTGCACCCAAGCTTCTGAGGATTAGCGGAGGCTTGACAGCGGTGGAGGCTTGATTCCGGGCTGGGGACTGCCACGGAGGAGGCTGATGAATACTCCTCAGCCCGTCTCTGTGCCCCAGCTTGGCTGGGAGTCACCCTGCATTTTACATGTGAGAAAGCAGCAGATCACTTTCTAAAGGGGACACACCCCACACTGGTGCTGCCAGATGCTGCCACAGCCTTTTAGAAGAGCCTGCAAAACACTTTCCCATCTGCAATTGCACGGAATTCACCAAACCCAGCCGCCAACCGCTCTGAAATAAATATGGGGGTGGGGAGGAGATTGAGCCCCCTGGGGGCTGTACCCTTGGCCAAGTTCTTGAACTACAACTCAATTTGGTTCCACCACAGGCCTGTGAGAGGGGTCTTATCATCCCCATTGTACAGATGAGGAAACTGAGGCTCTGAGAGGCTAAACTATCTGAGTAAGTACTTGTGGCTAGGAAATGATGGAATCAGGGCTCCAACTAGGGTCTTTTGACTCTAAACATTTCCTTGGTGCCCGCTGGGAAAGTGAGAACTGGCCTGGGGCAAATCCCAGCACAGTGTCACAGGCAGGTCCTCCCCTATGTTCACTGATGAGTGAGTGAACTCTTGAATGCAGCCTTTCTAAAAACCGATAAGTAGCATAGACCGTACAATCACCAGAGCAGCGGCTTCCTGACAGTAGAGACTTTGTTTCATTCACCATCTTATCCCCAGCACCAGCATAGGCACATCGAACGTCCTTTAACCTTCTCTGAGTGGAAGAAGAATTGGGTGGGGTGTATGCACAGTGGGTAAGATGCAGGTTGCACAGCCAGACTGCCTGGGTCCAGCTGTGCGTCACTCAGTGTCCTCACCTGAGAGTGGCAATAACAAGAATTCTTCCCTGGCAGATTGTCGTGGAGGTTCACTGAGCTGATGCATGTTGAGTAGTCAGAACAGTGCCTGACACATTTAGGAAGTCCTTGGGGGCATTGACGTGAGAGAGAAATGAAATTTGACTATGTCCAGCCACTGACTTAGTAGCTAGTGTGACCTAATTAATAGAGCCCTCAATACATGCTGGCAATGGTTTCCTTCTACAATCCCGAGACTATGTCTTATAAAGTAGGGGCAGATTCCAGTATGTACTATAGATATTACTCAGGAATTTTACGGTATTACATATACCTTTTTTTTTTTTTTCCTGAAATGGAGTCTCACTCTGTCACCCAGGCTTAAGTGCAATGGCATGATCTCGGCTCACTGCAACCTCTGCCTCCCGAGTTCAAGCGATTCTCCTGCCTCAGCCTCCCAAGTAGCCGGGGTTACAGGCACACACCACCATGACCGGCTAATTTTTGTATTTTAGTAGAGATGGGATTTCACCATATTGGCCAGGCTGGTCCCCCACTCCTGACCTCAAGAGATCTGCCTACTGTGGTCACCAAAAGTGCTGGGATTACAGGCATGAGCCACTGTGCCCAGCCTAGACCTATATTTATGTACAAAATATAGAACTATATATTAGGTTGGTGCAAAAGCAATTGTGGTTTTTGCCATCCAAGTAATAGTGAAACCGTGATTACTTTTGCACCAACCTAATAGTACACAGGCATAGAGTATACAGGGATACTTATCACTACATAGAAATACAAGCATTTTAGGAACTTCTGGCTAGGCTTCATATAATGGAAAAGAGGAACCTCTGTAACTTCCTTTCACACATGAGCTCTCCCTGTACCAAATTCACCAACTTTCTTGAGTTCTACAAGAAAAACAATTCCCCAGAGCATATCGGGACTTCTGGTCGCTTCACTGAAGCTTGGTAGGGCCACTCAAAATGGTCCCATGGGCAGGTGTCTTCTCTGAGTGTTTTGGGTTCCCTGCTTTTTGCTGTTCCCACCCCTCTCCTGTCATGGCCCCTCTGCCCTCCTGCATCTTGGGATGTTAAAAGGAAGCCTTGTCCCCTCCGTAGTACCTTGTTTCCCTAATCCAACCACACACCCTTCTCTGTGGGAAAAGTCTTCATACCAGCTGCTAAGAGGATAACAAATTCTCCCTATTGTTACAATTACGAATCAGTGTATTTGAAAAGCACTTTGCGAAGCACTTTCATATTCTTTCAATTCAATCTGACAAATATTTCAGCAAGCCGGTGCCAGGCATCTTTATAAAGACTCTGTGCAGGAGTGAGGCTCAGAGAGCAGTACTGACATGCCCCGAGGCGTCGCACAAATTGAGGACAGAGCTTAACCCAGAAGGGCCCCAGTTGCATTCTGGTGGGCCACACCCACTCCTGTTCCGGGTGGAAAGGGAGGGATTATGAGGATGGATCATGGAGTCCAAGCTGGGTAAACAGGGAAATGAGGACCTGAAGGGCAAGTGAGGCAGTGCAAAGGCAGGGGTGCGGGGTGGAGCAGGAAAGGCAGTCAATGCTTTTGAATCTGGGGTCGGGGTGGGGTCAAAGCATTATTGAAATGGGGCTGCATGGGAGTGAGCTGCAAGGGTGGCACGTGGTAGCCAGAGAGTGGGATGTAAAAGACAGAGTGGAAGGGGTGCGGGTATTAGAAATGCCAAGGGCAAGGGTAAGACCCCACAGGAACAGGAGCTCACATTCTACAGGGAGCCTGGTGGCTCCTCCGGTGGAAGCCTGGGCCTCACTCATCCTTGGACCACTGGCTCCTAGTACAGTGCCTGGCACAGAAGGAGGGTTCAGGAGATGCTAACAGAGAGGCCGTGTGAGATAACCAGTGGCCCAGACCTCTCCTCGAGGCCTAGACCTGGGTATCCAACTGCCTATTTGACGTCTCTTGGTGGATGTTTTAAAGGCACTGAACGTGAACTCCTGATCTTTCCCTCCTGCCTGGTGCTCTGGAGGCCCCAGTTAGCTCGGCAAATGCTTCTCCAGGGCTTCCTGGTGTAAGCCTGAAACTAGTTGTCAGCGCCGACATCTATCTCTTCCTCCTCCGTGCAGGCTCCATCCATCAGGGTGTCCTGTCTGAGTTAGATCCTTAGTGTCTCAAACTTGCCTGATGCCTCTGAGACAGCACCGCCCACCACCAGGCCACCATCCCTGCTCCCTGGATGGCTGCCGTGGCCTCCCCACTCATCAGTTTGCACCCACTCTTATCCTTCTCTACAAAGCTATGACAGTGATCCTTTGTACATGCAAATCTGATCATGCCACCTCCAGCTCGGAAACACTCCAGCTTCCCAGTGCTCTCGGGGAAAAGCTCAACATCTCTAAGAAAGCCTGACCCCCAACCTCCACCTCTGGCCTCACCTCCCACCTGCCTCCTCCCTCCCTGCGCATCTCTGCCTTCTTTCCTGCCACGCTCCCTCCTACCTCAGGACCTTGGCACATGCATGCTGGTCCTGCTGCCTGAGCGCCCACCATGTCCTCTGTTGTCTCTTTCTCCTAACCTCCCTGTGTGTCCCTGCACTGTGCTACTGGGGTGTCCTCCACTAGCTGGCTAGTGCTGGCTGCTTTGTGTTGGGGGGAGATATTAAGGCCTGTATGCTATTAGTGGGAATGTTCTGGTAGACAGGGAAGAAGGGAGGGACTGGGGGCAGTGGCTCAGGCTTTAGCTTTGGGAAGCTGAGACAGGAGGATCCCTTGAACCCAGGAGTTCAAGACCAGCCTGGGCAACATAGCTTCAAGACCCTATATCTACAAAAAATAAAAACTAATTAGCCAAATGTGGTGGTATGTGTCTGTGGTCCTAGCTTACTTGGGAGGCTGAGGCAGGAGGATCCCTTGAACCCAGGTGTTCGAAGCTGCAGTGAGCTAGGATAGAACCACTGCACTCCAGTCTGGTGACAGAGCAAGACTCTGTCTCGAAAATAAAATCAAAATAAAAAAGTAAAAGAAAGGAGGACAGAAGGGATGACCTGCAGAGATGGGGGTGCAATACAGGTGCACTGTGCAAGGAGACGAGGCCCAGGACCCAGTGCAAGGATGGGTGGTGCTGTGCCAGGAGGGACGGCAGAGCTCGTGGGTGCAGTGCTGGGGATGGGCAGACATGGTGGGAGGGTATAACATTTCTCTTCTGCTTGCTTCTATTTTCCCGACGAAATGGGAAGTAGGAGCATTAACTGAGAAGACGGGTAGGAAGGGTTGGGGATGGGAGGACAGAGGAAGGGAAGCGAGAGTGGGAGGGAGTGGACCAGGCTGTGAAGTATGTGTGTCAGTGGCATGAAGGTCTCTTCTGAGATTCTGTGGCTTTCTCCGGCCACATTCAGGGCGTGGGTGCAGTTAGCTGGAGAGTCGCCTCTAACCAGGAGGAGGTCTGTGAGGTGAGTGCAACAGGGAGAGGGTGGAAAGGGAGGGATTATGAGGATGGATCATTGAGTCCAAGCTGGGTAAACAGGGAAATGAGGACCTGAAGGGCAAGTGAGGCAGTACAAAGGCAGGGGTGTGGGGTGGAGCAGGGAGGGCAGTCAATGCTTTGAACCTTGGGTTGGTGTGGGGTCAAAGCATTATTGAAATGGGAGTGCATGGGAGTGAGCTGCAAGGGTGGCACGTGGTAGCCAGAGAGTGGGGTGTAAAAGACAGAGTTGAGGGGGTGTGGGTATTGGAAATGCCAAGGGCAAGGGTAAGACCCCGAATGAGGCGGCTCGGGACAGGTGGAGGTAGGATGATCTTCAAGTACCCACTGGAAAGGTCATACAAATTAATAGATAAGGCAAAACTACAATGTTCACTCATATATTCTGTATACATCAAGTATATATTAAGCAACTGCCTACCCGGTTAAAATGTGAAGGGCAAATGATTCATCAAATTATTCTAATAAGCCCCAAACCACCGACTGGGTTTTAGAAATGAATGGTATGATCTTTTGATGATGAGGCTGTTATGAGCTAAATGATGGCTTGACTGGATCATGCTTTGACACAGGGAACCATACCAGATGCTCCCTAAACTTCCCTGTTAGAGTAAGGGTCATTCCATCTCGGCGAGTGCAGAATCTTCTCCTAACTTGTCCTCTACTGTTCGACTGGAGGACCTCTCCATGCCCAGCAGCCTCAGGAGGTCAGGGCCAGTAGGAAGACTCTGCTTCTCTTGCCCCCACCCTTGAGGTGGGCCTTGGAGCTCATAGAACCTGAGAACAGAGCTGAGATCTCAACCCAGCCTTGGGCAGCGAGGAGAGGAGATGGAGCCTTGGTCCCAGCCCCTCTCTTCTCTCTGCTGGGCCCAACACAGGAGCCACCCCTGCCCCCAGCCAGCTTCCCTGACATAGTAAGACTGATTGGTACAACAGTATTTCAATATTTAACAATGAGTGAGGCAGCGCTGGCACATCAGGTTGGAGTGAAGGGGTCAAGGCCAGGGACTGGAGGGGCTGCTTGCCTGGTTGTGGAATCTCCAAGGATGATAATGGGAGCAGCACTGGAGGCAGAGGCAATGAGCCAGCGCTCAGCTCCCCAAGGACTGAATGACGGTGGCCATGAGGGAATCAGACAGGTAGGCTGAGATGTGTTTCACAGAGACAGGGAGTTTAGGGAGGAGGCAGGGAAATGGACCGGAAATGTTGATGAGGTCCAGGGAGGCCTGGGATGTGGGCAGTAAAACACTCTCAACAGTGAGAGTTTGCAGGGGCGGTGGTGTCCTTCGGGGAGAGCCAGGTTTCCATTAGAGCAAGGACAGGATGGGGGGATTCTGCTGGCACTGTGACCTAAATTCTAGAAGGTGCCATGGCAAGGATTTAGGAGGGTGGGGGAGTTAGAGATCCAGCCAGATCAGGGGACACATGGCCCTGAGGGATAAGTGATGAGTAGGGAGGAGTGATGGGGGTAAACTGGGATACAGGTCACGGTGAGATTGGTTCCAACGCCTCCGGTGGTGATGAGGCTGTGAGGGTTGGCTGGAGGAGCACAGGGTCTCCAGGAGCACTTGGAGCTCAGTGGGCCCTGGATTCAGTCTGACTAATGGTGGTGCTGGGGAAGGGTGTGGGAGGGGAGGGGGTACTAGCAGCACTCAAGCATTAGAGGTGATTTGAATTTCGTAGGACATCTGCATCAACAGATGTCACTCCAGTAAGAGGAGAGTGGTGAGAGGTGATGAAACGAATGAGATTTCATTTCCCTAAGGCCAGCCTAGGGTTCCACTGTATTTCCTTCTGGTTGGTGGTAATCCACCCTGGGGGTTGTGATGGCTTCAGGCACAGATGGATCCAGGTGCTCCAAAATCTGGAATCTCTCTCCATCTCTGACTTTCCTCCCAGCTGGCTTCATTTCTAGGCATCCTCTCTCCCTATGGTAGAGACTAAGGGTCAAGTGCCTAGCACTGGGATGGTAGCGGAAAATCTAATCTAATCTCTGCCTTTCAGGCTCACATTCTAGGGAGAAAGACAGATGGTACAGAATTTACTAGAGTGCAACACCTCACATGATATATTAGAAGGAGGTATGAGGCCTTATGGCAGCACAATTGTTCAGCTATCATTTATGTAGCACCAACTCTATGCCATGCTTCGTGCAACCTGCTGAAAACACAGAGGGGGAAAAATACACTTTCTGTCCTCAAGGAACTTGCAGTCTATGGTAGCAGACAGAAAACACACGCTGTGGTGTAGAGGATGTGTGTGATGATGGAGGACAGCAGAGCGTGTCTGGGGCACACAGAAGGAAGGCGTGTCCAGGCGTGAGAGTGTGTGGGTGACACAGGTCTCCTGAGGAAGAGCAGGTGCCTGAGCTGACACAAAGTGAAGGAGTCAGCCTGGTGAAGCAGGGAGGGGTCTGTGTGCGTGTGTCTGTGTGTGTGTCTGTGTGTGCATGGGTGTGTCTATGTGTGTGCATGCGTGTGTGTCTGTGCATGTGTATGTATGTTTGTGTGTCTGTGTGTGCATGGATGTGTGTGTGTGTGTGCATGCATGTGTGTCTGTGTGTGCATGGGCGTGTGTGCACGTGCGTGTGTCTGTGTGTGCATGGGTGTGTGTGTGTGCATGGGCGTGTGTGTCTCTCTGCATGTGCGTGTTTGTGTCTGTGTGTGCATGGCTGTGTGTGCATGCTGTGTGTGTGTGCATGGGTGTGTGTGTATGTGTGCATGGGCGTGTGTGTGTGCATATGCGTGTGTGTGTCTGCGTGTGCATGGGTGTGTGTCTGTGTGTGTGCATGGGCGTGTGAGTCTCTGCATGTGCGTGTGTTTGTGTGTCTGTGTGTGCATGGGTGTAGTGTGCATGGGGGGTGTGTGTGTGTACATGGGCATGTGTGTCTGTGTGTGCATGGGCGTGTGTGTCTGTGCATGTGCATGTGTCTGTGTGTGTGTACGTGTCTGTGTGTGTACATAGGTGTGTGTGTGCATGGGTGTATGTTCGTGTGTGTGTGTGCATGTGTGTCTGTGTCTGTATGTGTACGTGTGTGTCTGTGTCTGCATATGTGTGTGTGTGCCTGTGTATGTCTGTGTGTGCGTGTGTTTGTCTCTCTGTGTGTACATGGGTGTGTGTGCACGCATGGGTGTGTGTGTGTCTATGTGTGTGTGTCTGTGTGTGTAGGCGTGATGAGGACGTGGTGGAGGGGTGAGGAGGGCTTTCTAGCAAGAGCAGTCAGGGAAGTGTGGGACACAGGAGGGAACACACTGTCCCCGTGGGTGGGAGAAGGTTTCCTAGAGCAGAGTTGGGAGTAACAGGACTTGAGAGAAGGCCCGAAGCCAGCAGGGTGCGTGCCGGCTCGCCCCTGCTCAAGGGAGCTCATCACCAGTGTCTTCCCAGCTCTTGTTAGCAGTTTGAAATTGAATACGGTTGGCGTATTCACACCGTGGGAACCCACGGCAAATGCTACAAACCAAGGTCCCCACCTCCCACCCAGGGAACTGGTTGTTAAACATTTACCAGCACGCCACTGGATGAAGGGTGATCCTGTGTGAGGGGTCAGCTGGTACAAAGACGTGACAAATTGGTGGGATTGGAGATTTGCAAAAGGACTGGGCCCATCGGAGGGCTGGGTGGGCGAGAGTGAGGGTGGACGATGACTGGAGCGGAGCGCAGGGGTCTCACGCTCCGCTGCCCCCTCGGGAACTGGCTTTGAGCTTCCGGAGGAAAGGGGATGCAGGGAAGACTCTCCCACCAAGGGTTATTCAGCTAAGGGGCTCAACAACCATGACTCTCCATGGAACCCCCATCCCAGAAGAGTGGCAGTGCCCCGCCAACCGCCAAGCCGAGTGAGTAGAGGCCCCACCGAGGCGGAAAGGCCAAGAGCTGCGTGCGCCGTGGGCTGGCACAGTTCTGGCTCCAGGAGTTCACGGTTTCAGGCTGGGAATTGCAGCTTGCAGGTATTAAGTAGTTTAAGAGGAGGTTTCATCAGCTTTGTAAAAAGCACAGTAATATCTCACACCAACTGCTGTCTTGTTTCTTTAGACACAATAAGCTCCTCATAAACCTAGTCATTAGGGGCTGAACAGACTCTGTTTTATTTTCCACATATTCATGAGAAGCTGAAAGAGCAGCTCTGGAGCCAGGAGGGGACACGGTGGAGCGAGCTGAGGCGTGGGGAGGAGGCTAAGAAAATTTTTAAGTGGAGCAAATGAAGGGTTTGGTGGGAGCTGCTTTCTCTGTGTTTTCAACCTTTGCTGCTCCTGGCTTTTTGCTTTCCTGGCAAGACCCTCCCTGACGGCAGGGATTCGGGAGGCCTCAGGGAGGGTGGGCCATGCCTGGCTTGTTTCTGGCTGGAACCCCAGGGCCCTGGGCACAGCGCAGCCACCAGCTTGAGTTGGGTGGTTTGCAACAACAGAACATGTGGCATCCTGTGAGTTTGATCGTTCTCTCGTTCGTTCATTCATTCTTTCAGTGGGTAGTTTCGTTTTTTTTTTTTTTTTTTGGGAAGGAGGGAGGGGAGGAAGGGCTAGGGGTCAAGAAGGGAGGGGGCAGTCTCAATGGCTACTTTCAAATGCCTACTGGGTGCTAGCCACTGGGCAGGGTGAGATGAAGTAAGTGGTCTGTCCTGCTTGCCTGCCATGAATTTGCTCCTTCCATTGACTCTGAGCTCCCACTTCACTGAAGTCCCCAGCACTCAGGAGCTGACCCCAACAATGAGCAATTGCTCATCCAACCTTCAGTTGCATCCTGTCCTGGCTCTCGTCTCCATAGCTACCTCTTTAGTTCTTCTTCTTTTTATTGAGACAGGGTCTTGCTGTGTTGCCCAGGCTGGAGTGCAGTGGTGCAATCATGGCTCACTGCAGCCTTGACCTTCTGGGCTCAAGAGATCTTCCCACCTCAGCCTCCCGGGTAGCTGTGACTACAGGCATGTGTAGTCTAATTTTTGTATTTTTTTGTAGAGAGAGGTCTTGCCATGTTGCCTAGGCTGTTCTTGAGCTCCTGGGCTCAAGTGATCCGCCCTCCTCAGCCACTCAGGGTTCCTTCTTTAGTTTTTCTTTTCTTTCTTTTTTTTTCTGGAGACAGTCTCTCTCTGTTGCCCAGGCTGGAGTGCAATGGCACCATCTCAGCTCACTGCAACCTCCGCCTCCCAGGTTCAAGCAATTCTCCTGCCTTAGCCTCCCAGGTGGCTGGGATTACAGGCACCAGCCATCACCCCTGGCTAATTTTTCATATTTTTAGTAGAGATGGGGTTTCGTCATGTTGGCCAGGCTGGTCTTGAGCTCATGACCTCAGGTGATCCACCTGCCTTGGCCTCCCAAAGTGCTGGGATTACAGGCACGAACCACCATGCTGGGCCCCTTTAGTTCTTTACACGTGATTTGGGGGAGGAGTTTGGGCTCCAGAGTTAGAAAGATCTGGCTTCTAAGCCTGGCTGTGTTACCTAGTAGCTGTATGAATTTGAGCAAGTTATGTGAAAACTGTGCCTCAGTTTCCTTTGCTGTAAGAAGGCAATATCAGTCCTTGCTGAGGGGGTAAGGGGATTAACTCTGAAGACTCAATGAAATAACAGAAGTGAAGGGCCCCAGTGCAGTTCCTAACCCAGAACAGATACTCAACAACGTAGGTCCTCCTTTTTCTTCTTCTTCAAATGACACCTCTTTCAGGAGGCCTTTCTTGATTGCCCTTAGCCGGGAAGACTCTTTCCTCTCCTATGCTCCTTTGCAGTGCTTTTTCAGCATTTTAATGGGCATGGGAAGCCCCTGGGGATCACGTTAAGCCAGGTTCAGATTCGGTGACACTCTGTATTTCTCATGAGTTTGCAGCAGTACCCACGCCGCCAGGCCCCAGTGGGGGGCCACGCTTTGGGTTGGGTAGCGAGGCTGCCAAGCACCTTTTAGCTGCTTTGGTCATATTCTGTTTGTGTATTGTTGTTTGGGAACAAGAAGCTGGAACTCTGTAAGCTCCTTAAGGGCAGCATTTCTTCTAGAGGATTCCCTGAATATATCATATTTTCCTTGATTCTAAGACGTTCACATGCAAATTTCAATGTTTCTGAAATTGAGATGTGTCTTATAATTCATGAGTTCACTTCACTGCAGTGTGTCTCTTTTCCCCCGAAAAATCATTATCACATTGATGGTGTGCCTTTTAATTAATGGTAATGGCTGCCTGACAAAAGTTTATTGAACAAATAAATAAATGAAAGAGTTAGTGTGTGTGGGTGGCCAGGGACTGTACTACACATTTCCATTCACCTAAACAGTTGAGCGTCATGCCAAATATTAGAATCCCTGGGGCACCAGGATCTTTTGCACTTCTCTTATGAAAAACCTGCTTGACTATACCTGGCCAGGCACAGTGTTTCATGCCTGTAATCTCAGCACTTTGGGAGGCTGAGGTGGGCAGATAACCTGAGGTCAGGAGTTCGAGACCCCCCTGGCCAACATGGTGAAACCCCATCTCTACTAAAAATACCAAAATTAGCCAGGCCTGGTGGCAGGGGCCTGTAATCCCAGCTACTCAGGAGGTTGAGACCTGAGAATCGTTTGAATCTGGGAGGCGGAGGTTGCAGTGAGCCGAGATTGTGCCATTGCACTTCAGCCTAGGCGACAAGAGCAAGAATCCACCTCAAAAAACAAACAAACAAACAACCAAGCAAAAAACACCTATTTGACTATTTAACTATATCTGGCTGAGCATGGTAACTCATGCCTGTAATCCCAGCACTTTGGGAGGCCAAGGTGGGCGGGTCACTTGAGATCAGGAGTTCTAGACCAGCCTGGCCAACATGGTGAAACTCGGTCTCTACCCAAAATACAAAAATTAGTTGGGTGTGGTGGCACACACCTGTAGTCCCAGCTACTGGGGAGGCTGAGGTGGGAGAATTGCTTGAACCCAGGAGGTGGAGGTTGCAGTGAGCTAAGATCACGCCACTGCACTCCAGCCTGGGTAACAGAGTGAGACCCTGCCCCCACTCTATATCTATTTGAATATATCAAAATATACATATAGCCCGCAACTCAACAATTCTGCTTAGAAATGTGTGTTGAAGAAACACTTGCATACATGCACACGATGTATGAGAATGTTCATAATAGGCCGGGCGCGGTGGCTCAAGCCTGTAATCCCAGCACTTTGGGAGGCCGAGACGGGCGGATCACGAGGTCAGGAGATCGAGACCATCCTGGCTAACACGGTGAAACCCCGTCTCTACTAAAAATACAAAAATTAGCCGGGCGAGGTGGCGGGCGCCTGTAGTCCCAGCTACTCGGGAGGCTGAGGCAGGAGAATGGCGTGAACCCGGGAGGCGGAGCTTGCAGTGAGCTGAGATCCGGCCACTGCACTCCAGCCTGGGTGACAGAGCAAGACTCCGTCTCAAAAAAAAAAAAAAAAAAAGAGAATGTTCATAATAGCACTGCTCATAACAACAACTAACTGGGAATAGCCCAGATTTCTATTATCAGAAAAATGATAGCAGCTTGTAGTATATTGATGTAATGTAGTATGCAGCAGTGAAAATGAGTGGATTACAGCTACACAAGTCAACCCAGATGAATTCCACAAACATAGCACTGAACAGAAGAAATCAAGCTGCAGAAAAATGCATACGGCGTAATTCCATTTTCACAAAGTTAAAAACATGTACAACTAAGTTATAGATTATTTAGAAATACATGTGTATGTGGCAAAACTATAAAGTCAAGCAAGAAAATGATAAACATCAAGTTTAAGAGTGTTTGTAGCTGGGCGTGGTGGCTCACACCTGTAATCCCCGCACTTTGGGAGGTGGAGGTGGGAGGATCGCTTGAGCCCAGGAGTTCCAACCCAGCCTGGGCAACATGGCCAAATCCTGTCTCTACAAAAAAATAAAAAATTAGCCAAGCATGGTGGTGCACACCTGTAGTCCCAGCTACTCAGGGTGCTGAGGCAGGAGGGCTGCTGGAGCCTGGGAGGTTGAGGTTGCAGTGAGCCATGATCGTGCTACCTCACTCCAGCTTGTGTGACAAAGGAAGACCCTGTCTCAAAGGAAAAAAAAAGAATGTTTTCCTGAGATAGGGTGGGGCACACAACTGCTTCAATGTCCCAGGAATGATCTATTTTTTAACTTGGTGGTGAGTGCATAGGCACTCTTCATTTTATCATTATTCTTTATTCCCTGCTGTCACAGAGGCTGTTTCCAAATATATCTTGTTCTTTTCAAGTTTTCCCTGGACATATGGCTTCCCAGAATGTAGACTTTAGTTCCCAACCTCCCTTGCAGCTAGAGGTGGCCATGTGACAAAGTTTTGACCAATGGGATGCAAGCAGAAATGGTGGGAACGACTTGGGAGGAAAGGCCTTCAGGGCATGGGATGTGCCCTTCTCAGTCCTTTCCTCTTGGCATGTGGACTAAGGAGCTCCAACTGCCATCTTGGTCGATGAGGCAATCTTGAAAATGGAGAGCTGCATGATGGTAGAATAAGATAAAGGGTATCTGAGCCACACTACCATGGAGTGTTATAGCAGTTGTGGACAACTTATCTCCATAGCAGTGCAATGAGAAAGAAATAAACTATCAACTATCTTTATTTTCTTACTTTTAAGTTTTTTAGAGACCAGCTCTTGCTTTGTCACCCAGATGGAGTGTAGTGGCATGATCATAGCTCACTGTGACCTCGAACTCTTGGGCTTAAATGATCCTCCTTCCTCCATCTCCTGAGTAGCTGAGACTACAGGTGCATGCCACCACACCTGTCCTATCTTTTTAATTTTAGGTAAATAAACCAAAAAAAAAAAACCAAAAATAAAATGCACGAAACTTTATAGCCAAACCTAATCCTAATGAACATAATCTGTACAAGTTAAAATAATCTTTAAAAAAGCTTGATTTTTAATTTTTTTTTGATATGGAGTCTTGCTCTGTTGCCAAGGCTGGAGCGCAATGGTGCGATCTCGGCTCACTGAAACCTCTGCCTCCCGGGCTCAAGCGATTCTTGTGCCTCAGCCTCCTGAGTAGTTGGGATTACAGACATGTACCACCAAGCTTCGTTAATTTTTGTATTTTTGGTAGAGACGGAGTTTTACTATGTTGGCCAGGTCTGGAACTCTCAACCTCAGGTGATCTGCCTGCTCTGGCCTCCCTAAGTGCTGAGATTACAGGCATGAACCACCGCTCCCGGCCTAACATTTTTTTTAAGTACATTTTATTGTGTATACTTTAAGGTATACAACATGATGTTGTATGATTACATATATACAGCAAAAGGGTTGCTATAGTGGAAAAAATAAACACATCCATCATCTCACACAGTACTCAGTTTTTCCCTGTGTGGCAGGAGCAGCTATAACCTCATTTAGCAAAAATCCTGAATACAATACACTATTATTAACAATAGTCCCCGGCCGGGCGCGGTGGCTCAAGCCTGTAATCCCAGCACTTTGGGAGGCCGAGACGGGCGGATCACGAGGTCAGATCGAGACCATCCTGGCTAACACGGTGAAACCCCGTCTCTATAAAAAAACTACAAAAAACTAGCCGGGCGAGGTGGCGGCGCCTGTAGTCCCAGCTACTCGGGAGGCTGAGGCAGGAGAATGGCGTGAACCCGGGAGGCGGAGCTTGCAGTGAGCTGAGATCTGGCCACAGAACTCCAGCCTGGGTGACAGAGCGAGACTCCGTCTCAAAAAAAACAAACAAAAAAACAATAGTCCCCATGTTGTACATTAGGGCTCTGGACTTGTTCACCCTATATATTTGCAACTTTGAATCCTTTGACCTATATCTCTCCATTTCTTCCCTCTCACCCCAGATCTTGGTAACCACTGTTTTATTCTCTATCTCTACATACTTGATATTTGACTTTTTTTTTTTTTTTTTTTTTTGGTAAAGATTCCACATGAGTGGGGTCATAAAATAGTTTTCCTTTGTGTCTGGCTTATTTCACTTAGCATATTGTCCTCCAGGTTCATGCACGTTGTGGCAAATGGCTGATCTCTCCCTTTTTAAAGTCTGAATCATAAATAATATTCCATTGTACGTAAACACCATAGTTTCTTTATTCATTCATCCATTGATGGACATCTAGATTGTTTCCATATTTTGGCTATTGTGAGTATTGCTGCAATGAACATGGGAGTGTAGATACCTTTTATTTTATTTTATTTTTTTTGCGGGGACAGGGTCTCCCTTTGTTGCCTAGGCTGGAGTGCAATAGCACAGTCTTGGCTCACTGCAACCTCCGCCTCCTGGGTTCAAGTGATTCTCATGCTTCAGGCTCCCGAGTAGCTGGGATTACAGACGCCTGCCACCACGCCTGGCTAGGTTTTGTATTTTTAGTAGAGAGAGAGTTTTGTCATGTTGGCCAGGCTGGTCTCGAACTTGCGACCTCGTGATCCAAGCGCCTTGGGCTCCCAAAGGGCTGGGATTACAGGCGTGAGCCACCGCACCTGGGGAATGTAAGTATCATTACAAGGTGGTGATTTCATTTCCTTTGGGTATAAACCAGAAGACATATTGCTGGGTCATATGGGAGTTCTATTTTTATTTTTTTTTGAGGAAACTCCATACTATTTTCCACAATGGTGGCATCAACCTACATTACCACTTAACAGTGTGCGAGGATTCCCTTTTCTCCACACCCTCGCCAACACTCGTTATCTTATGTCTTTTGATAATAGTTACCCTAACGGGTGTAAAGTGGTATCTCACAGTCATTTTCATTGGCATTTCCCTGAAGATTAGTAATGCTGAACACTTTCCCATTTACCTATTGGCCTATTTTAATGTCATCTTTGGAGAAATGCCTATTAAAGTCCTTTGCTCATTTTTAAATTGTGTTATACATTTTCTTGCTATTGAGTTGTATCTGTTCTTTATAAATCTTGGATATTGAGACTTTAGTTTAAACAAGAATATATGTTAAAAAAACTCAGATATTAACCCTTATCTAATATATGGTTTGCAAATAATGTTTCCCAATCTGTACGTTGCCCTTTCATTTTGTTGTCTGTTAAAATAATCTTTTATATATATTTATTATTAAACACATTCTAAAATATATATATACACACATACATATGTAATTTTTTTTTTTTTTTTTTGAGACAGATTCTTGCTCTGTCACCCAGGCTGGAGTGCAGTGGTGTGATCTCGACTAGCTGCAAACTTCGCCTCCCAGGTTCAAATAATTCTCTTGCCTCAGCTAACTGAGTAGCTGGGATTACAAGCACCCGCCACCATGCCCGGCTAATTTTTGTATTTTTAGTAGAGACAGGGTTTTGCCATGTTGGCCAGGCTGGTCTTGAACTCCTGACCTCAGGTGATCCACCCGCCTCAGCCTTCCAAAGTGTTGGGATTACAGGCGTGAGCCACTGCGCCCGGCCTACTTCTTCATTATTATTATATCTGTTATGGCGATCTGTGATCAGTGATCTTGGACGTTACCATTGTAATTGTTTTGGATTGCCATGAACTGTACCATATAAGATGGAGAACTTAATTGATAAGTGCTATGCATGTTCTGCCTGTTCCACCAATTGGCCATGTTCCTGTTTCTTTCCCTCTCCTTGGACCTCCCTATTCTCTAAGACACGACAATACTGAAACTAGGGCAATTAAGAACCCTACAATGGCCTCTAAGAGTTTAAGTGAAAGAAAAGGAGAGTTGAACATATCTCACTTTAAATCAAAAGCTAGAAACAATTGAGCTTAGTGAGGAAGGCATGTCATAAACCCAGGCAAGCTGAAAGCTAGGCCTATTATGTCAAACAGTTAGCCAAGATATGAATGCAAAGGGAAAGTGCTTAAAGGAAATTAAAAGTGCTACTCTCTGTGAATGATAAGAAAGTGAAATATATTTGTGGATATGGAGAAACTTTGAGCGGTCTGGATAGATCAAACCAGCCACAACATTCCCTTAAGCCAAAGTCTAATCCAGAGAAAGACCCTAACTCTCTTCAATTGTGTGAAGGCTGAGAGAGGTGAGGAAGCTGCAGAAGAAAAGCTGGAAGCTAGTAGAGTTTGGTTCATGAGGTTTAAGAAAGAAGCTCCTGCATACACTAAAGTGCAAGGTAAAGGGGCAAGTGCTGACGGAGAAGCTGCAACAAATTGTCCAGAAGATCTGGTTAAGATCATTGATGAAGGTGGCCACACTAAACAACAAATTTTCAAGGTAGATGCAACAGCCTTCTATTGGAAGAAGGTGCCAAGGACTTTCGTAGCAAGAGAAGTCAATGGTTGGCTTCAAAGCTTCAAAAGACAGGCTAACTCTCTTGATAGGGGCTAATGCAACTGATGACTTTAAGTTGAAGCCAAGGCTCATTTACCATTCTAAAAATTTTAGAGCCCTTAAGCAATATGCTAAATCTACTCTACCTGTGCTCTATAAATGAGACAAAAAAGCCCAGATACAGCACATCTATTTACAGCAGGATTTACTGAATACTTTAAGCCCACTATTAAGATCTACTGCTCAGAAAGAAGATTTCCAAATATTACTGCTCATTTACCATGCACCTGGTTCCCAAGAGCTCTGATGGAGATGTACAAGGAGATGAATGTTGTTTTCATGCCCGCTAACACAACATCTATTTTGCAGCCCATGGATCAAGAGTCATTTTGACTTTGAAGTCTCATTATTTAAGAAATACATTTTATGTAAATGACGAGTTGATGGGTGCTGACGAGTTGATGGGTGCAGCACACCAACATGGCACAAGTATACATATGTAGCAAACCTTCACATTGTGCACATGTACCCTAGAACTTAAAGTATAATAATAATAAAAAAGAGATACACTTCATAAGGCTATGGCTGCCAGAGACCGTGATTCCTCTGATGGATCTGGGCAAAGGAAATAAAAAATCTTCTGGAAAGGACTCAACATTCTAGATGCCAATAAGAACATTTGTGATTCGTGGGAGGAGGTCAAAATATCAACATTAACAGGAATTTGGAAGCATTGGTTCCTACTCTTATAGATGACTTTGAGGGGTTCAAGATTTCAGAAGAGGAAGTAATTCAGATGTTGTGGAAATAGGAAAACAGCTCGAATTAGAAGTGAAGCCTGAAGATGTGAGTGAATTGCTGCAATCTCATGATAAAACTTGAGTGGATGAGAGGTGGCTTTTTATGGATAAGCAAAGAAAGTGGTTTCTTGAGATGGAATCTATTCCTGGTGCAGATGCTGTGAACATCATTGAAATGACGACAAAGTTTTTAGAAGATGATATAAAGTTAGTTGATAAAACAACAGCAGGGTTTGAGAAGACTGACTCCAACTTTGAAAGAAGTTCAACTGTGGATAAAAAGATATCAAACAGTATCATTTACTATAGAGAAATCTTTTGTGAAAGGAATAATCAATTGATGTGGCAAACTACATTGTTTTCTTAGTTTAAGAAATTGCCACAACCATCCCAGCTTTCAGCAACCACTACCCTGATCAATCGGCAGCTATCAACATCGAGGCAAAACCCTCCACCAGCAAAAAGATGGTGACATGCTGAAGGCTCAGATGATCAGTAGCATTTTTAGCAACAAAATATGTTAAAGTTATGTATGTACATTGTTTTCTTAGACATAATGCTATTGCACACTTAATAGACTACAGTATAGTGTAAACATAACATATTTTTTTTGAGACAGAGTTTCACTGTCACCCAGGCTGGAGTGAAATGGCACAACTGTAGCTCACTGCAGCCTTGACTTCCTGGACTTAAGCAATCCTCCCACCTCAGTCTCCCGAGCAGCTGGGACCACAGATATGTGCCACCACGACTGGCTAACATTTTATCTGTTGAGATGGGGTATCACTACGCTGCCCAGACTGGTCTCAAACTCCTGGACTTAAGTAATCCTCCCGCCTCAGCCTGCCAAAATGTTGGGATTACAGGTGTGAGCCACTGCCCTTGGCCTAACATAACTTTTTTTTTTGAGACAGAGTCTAGCTTTTTTGCCCAGTCTGGAGTGCAGTGGTGTGATCTCAGCTCACTCCAACCTCTGTCTCCTGGGTTCAAGCAATTCTCCTGCCTCAGCCTTCCGAGTAGCTGGGAGTATAGGTGCCCACCACCATGCCCTGCTACTTTTTGTATTTTTAGTAGAGATGGGGTTTCACCATGTTGGCCAGGCTGGTCTTGAACTCCTGGCCTCACGTAATTCACCCACCTCAGCCTCCCAAAGTGCTGGGATTACAGGCATGAGCCACCATGCCCAGCCCCAACATAACTTTTATATGCACTGGGAAACCAAAAAATTTGTGTGACTTACTATGTTATGATATTTGGTTTATTGTGGTGATCCAGAACCCAATCTGCAGTATTTCCCAAGTCTGCCTATCTGCCTGTATGAGAGAGGCAGTGACACTCAGTGTTTAGCTTCGCAGGGTCTGGAGGCTGGCTACCTGAGTCCACATTCTAGTTATGCCACTGAACCTCTGAGCGTCGGCTCCTCTGCTGTAAAACGAGGAGTCAAACTTATAGGATTGTGAGAATTGCATAAAACACTGCATTGAGAGGGCTTAGCATCGTGGCTGTCACCTAGCTCGATAAGAGGTAGGTGTGATTACATTTTGCTGGGCCCCATGGTCGGGGTATAGATAGATCACATAGTCCCTACTTTTAAGAAGCTCACAGACTAGTAGGGGATAGACTGGTGATTACACTCTGCTGTGCCAAGAGAGCCTGCCCAAGGAGCTATGGGAACCGCATGCGCTTAGATCCTATGAAACAGGACTGTTCAAATGACTCTGTCAACCCCAGACTCCCTGGAGTAGGCGGATAATGAATAAACACTGTCATGTGTCAACAGCCCTAAATTCATCTTAAGAGGCCCTGTGGTGTGGTGGCTGTGCCTCTTGCAGGAGAGCGTGGGTCTGAGTTCTCTTTCTATTGTGTATTAACCATGTGTTCTTGGACAAGTTGTTCATCTTTCAGCTCAGTACTTCAGCTCATCCTTGAATTTGTATCAAGTGGCTACTAGGTGTTGGTGTTGAGTAGGTGCCACAGTAGAGAAGGGATCAATACAGACGGATTCCCTGTCCCCCAGAGCTGAGTCTTGAGAGGCCCCTAGACAAATAATTAATGCACACGACCCAGAATGAAACCACAAGGGCAGTGAGGGCATTGGCTGGTCGCCGGGAACAAATGGTCATGAGCCAGGCATGGGGCTAAGCGCTTTACAACAAGCCTGTTGAGGTGGACACTATTAGTCTCCGTATGTTAGAGATATGGAAGTGGAGGGACAGAGGGGTGAAGGAACACCTCTAAAGATTCGTTGCTCGTGTAAGTGGAGGAGCTGGGCTCTGACCCCGGGCAGGAGGTTCTAGGTGGCTGCTGGGCTCCACTGTTAAAGCACAGTACAGGATGCTGGGTAGCAGGGACAGTGCATGGCATAGTCTGGGTACTGGTGGGTTGTCAGGAAGGCTTCCTGGAAGAAGCACCATCTCGGATGAGCCGTGAAGGATAAGTAAAAAATTGGCAGATGAAAGGGAGGGCAGGGAGGTGCTTGAGAGAAGAGCAAGTGAGGGCCAACCAGAGAGAGGACAGGACACTGAGGCCAGAAGTGTCATTTAGAGGACGGAAACCAGATGGTTGGCCTGTGTGTGTGTGTGTGTGTGTGTGTGTATGTGTGTGTGTGTGTATGTCTGGGTGTGTGATGTGTGTCTGTGTGTCTCTGTGTGTGTGTATGTATGTGTGTGTGTATGTCTGGGTGTGTGATGTGTGTCTGTGTGTCTCTGTGTGTGTGTATGTATGTGTGTGTGTATGTCTGGGTGTGTGATGTGTGTCTGTGTGTCTCTGTGTGTGTGTATGTCTGTGTGTGTGTATGTCTGGGTGTGTGATGTGTGTCTGTGTGTCTCTGTGTGTGTGTATGTCTGTGTGTGTAGTGTGTGTGTCTGTAGTGTGTGTGTGTATGTGTATGTATGTGTGTGTATGTGTGTGGTGTGCTGTGTGTATGTGTATGGTGTCTGTGTATGTCTATATGTATATATGTGTGTCTGTGTGTGTGTATATGTGTGGTGTGTGTGTCTGTGTCTGTGTGTCTGTGTGTAGGTATGTGTATTTGTGTACGTCTGTGTGTAGTGTGTGTGTGCTGTGTATGTCTGTGTGTATATGTGTGTGTATGTGTGTGTATATGTGTGTATGTGTATGTCTGTGTGCATATATGTGTGTATGTATGCATGTGTGTGTGTGTGTGTGTCTGTCTGTGTGTGTTTGTGTGTGGTGTGTGTGTGGTGTACCAGTCAGGAGAGACAGCAGCAGTGGTCAGATTATTCAGGATCTAAGAAGCCATTTCGTATATGAACTTACAAGCAATGGGGAGCCACTGAGGGGTTTTAAGCAGGAGATTAATGTGACCAGATTTGTTTGCCCTGGTGGGGCAAGGACTGGAGGGGCAAGACCAGAAGCCACGGGCCCAGATTCCTCCAACGGGTGAAAAATACCTGTGGCCTTTCCTACTTGGCAAAATAGACCTCAATTTTCTAACCACCGTTTTCCCCAAAACTCTCTTGGCCCATTTCTTTTTTTGAGCCAGGGTCTTGCTCTGTCACCCCAGCTGGAGTACAGTGGCACAATCACGGCTCACTGAAGCCTTGCCCTCCCCAGGCTCAAGTGACAGGTGATCCTCCTGTCTCAGCCTCCTGAGTAGCTGGGACTACAGACATGCACCACCATGCTCAGCTAATTTTTGTATTTTTTGTAGAAACAGGGTTTCATCACGTTTCCCAGGCTGGGCTCAAGTGATTCTTCCACCTCTCAGCCTCCCAGAGTGCTGGGATTACAGATGTGAGCCACTGCACCTGGCCCCCTTGGTCCATTTTAATCACATATGTGTATTCAGTTTTGTGGCATAGAGTCAGGCCACAGTGCTCAAACACCACCTACACCATTGACCCATGAGATTGGAAACAGCTCATGCAATGAGGACCCACGGGCCTGGGGATGCCCATGTAGCCACACACCCATTTCCAGGCCAAAGACACCGCCCCCTGCTCAGAAATCTCCAAGATTTCCATTGCCTGTCACATACAACCAGACATCCCCAGCTACATCCAATCAGACCCAAAGCTCTCATTTTCTCAGCTCTGACTCTTCCATCATGCGCTCCCAGCTGAATTAAGCTCTCCTCTCTTCTCCACCTAAAACAACATCCATTTCACTCTGGAGAGCAGTGCTGGAAGCCACGGGTGGTAATGTACAGGTAGACCCGAGACTAGGGTGAGATGTCTAGGGTGCCAAATTTAAGGAGTCCCGTAAGCATCTCCAACTTTGCACCTTGCTTGCTTTACCCTAGTTGGGCCCTGTATAGGGAAGGAGAGGTCAGGTTGATACCTGGGTGAGTGTTGTGTTTTCAGAGCTGCCTCCCAAGGTAGTGAGCTACCTATCACTGGAGGGGTACCAACAGAAGGGGTTCAACTGCCTCTTAGGGATGCTGAAGACAGAATTTCTACAGTAGCTGGGATTCTGAGGTTCCTTCTATCCCTTGGAAGCTGGGATTCTAAGGAGCCTTCCCTGATCCTCACAGCCTGAGCTGCCTCTCGCTCCTTTCATCTCTGCTTTTACTTCTAAGATCACTCAGCTGGCAATTAACCACAGGCTACCCCATGACATCTCTTGTATTGCTGTCTTGTCTTAGTTCAGATTTCACAAGCTTGTGTGTCATTTTCCTAATGGAATTGCATGGAGGACAGGGATTGAACTGAATACTTTCTGTTCTCTCTCTCTCAGTAGATATGGGAGACTTTAAAAATCCTCTCTGTCCCAATGCTTCACATATCACCTGATTTACGCTTCACATCAACCCCTTCAGTAGGTTCTATTAATGAGCCTGTTCCATAGGTGAGAAACTGCAGGCTCATAGAGGTTGATAAATGTTAGCCATTATTTTTAATAGGGACTCAGGACTGATGCTATCAGACTACCTGGGTGTGTATTTGCCTTGGGCAAATTCCTCAACATCTTTTTTTTTTTCAAATGAACCTGATGTTATGAACATATATGTAACCTCTTTGAGCCTCAGTTTCCTTACTGTAAACTGGAATCATATCATTACCTATTTCACAGTTTCTCGTGAGGGTTAACTAAGTTAATCTGTGTGTGAAGCTCTTCGAACAGTACATGCAGTGAGCTCTCAGTACCTGTTAGCTATTGTTAATTATTGTTATTGTTGTTATCACAAGAAGGCCAGGCATGATCAAATCTAGAAGAAGGAGGAACAAAATGTGACTCTCAGGGTTTCTAGGTGACCTGTCACCTGCAGAGCCTCTGGGTTTTCTCAGCACTGTCCCTCACCCCCGGAGACAGGATTCTGCCTCAGAAGCAATTCATGTATATGGATGTGTGGGTCTCTCCTGAGTCTCATCGGCAGGAATCAGCCCCCCAGAGCGTGATCGGGAGGAATCAGCTCCTTAGAGCGTGATCGGGCAGGAATCAGCCCTCCCAGAATGTGATCGGGCAGGGATCAGTCCCCTCAGAGCGTGATCGGGCAGAGATCAGTCCCATCAGAGCGCCACCCAGGGCACGACCAGACAGGAATCAGCCCCTCAGAGCGCGATCGGGAGGAATCAGTCCCCTAGAGCACCCCCTCCAGAGCACGATCAGACAGGAATCAGTGCCCCAGAGCGTGATCAGGACAAATCCGTTCCCCAGAGTGTGATTGGGCAGGAATCAGCCCCCTAGAGCGTGATTGGGAGGAATCAACCCCCTAGAATGTGATCGGGCAGGAATCAGTTTCCCAGAGTGTGATTGGGAGGAATCAGTCTCCCAGAGTGTGACTGGGCAGGAATCAGTCTCTTAGAACGCGATTGGGAGGAATCAGCCCCCCAGAGCGTGATGGTCTCTGGGACAAGTGTAAAGAGTGGTATTGAGACTACGAAGCTGAGGGCAAGAGTTGGTCTTTAATGAGTGATTGACTAACTGAATAAAAACACTTTGGAAGCTTTCTCTGTGCCAGGGAGGCAGATCAGGATAAGAAGGCCAGAATCTTTGCTCTGAAGTCTTCACAGATGAGCGGCAGGGGAGGACAGAGGAGTGGACGCCAGCCTGTCCACAGAGAAGCGGATGAGAAAGCTGGGCTACCTCCCACCACAATCCCCAGGAGTAACGGGGCTCCCGTGGGACAAGGAAAATTACTGAGAGAAGTTGCAGCTGATCTAGACAGCTCAGGGAAGATCAAGGTCAAGGAGGCTGAGTTTTTTCTCTAGTTGTTGCATATGTATGGGAGAGGTGGGGGTTCTTGGGGAGACCGCCAAGGCCTCTGCCACCCTCGCTGAGGAAGAGTGGGCTCAGGGAAGACCCCTAAGGCCACTCCCCACCTCTCTACTCCCCGTGGCTGTGGTCAGTAGTGACTGCTTTAGTTGCCATTGCCATTAATTTGCACTGGGAAGGCAAACACTGCATTCCTGTCATTTAAAACAATGTAGTGTTGTGACACTCTGGAATCTGAAGATAAATGTTTAATAAAAGGATTCAATTTGATATGATGTCGGAACTTAATTAGATCCACAATGCACAGAAGGCTTGGCAAGCCCTTCAATTAGGAGCTACTTAAGTGTTGTGTGGGGATCTGCAGCGCCGTCAAGGGGCTGCAGGGGCTGGGATGGTGTGCCTCCCAGCCTTAAGAGCTGCCCTCTACAGATTCGGGCTCAAGGGCACTGCTTTTTGGCAGTTCTGGTAGAGGTGATGGAGGGTCCTGGCCCATTCTGTGCTTGGAACTCTGCATATGCTAGGATTGTGGCTGCAGCATGTGACCACAGAATGATGCAAATGAACCTGACCTACTTGAGGCTCAGGGCTACGACCCCAGGTCAGGTGCAGAGTCTTCCGAGGCAAACCTTGGACAGGGGGACCCTTTAAGCCCACTTGGCCCAGAGTTCAAGGGCAATGAAGGTCAAGGCTGCCAGGAACTGGTAAACAGCCGTGTTTGTGATCCCGGCCAGGACTGACAGCATGCGGGCGGGGCACTGATATAGCTACATCAATGGTCAAATACGAGTTTATAAAATGCCTGCTGTCCAAGCACCCCCAAATGCCCCTTCTGCCCACTGCTTTGGCCCCTCTGGCCCCTCCACTGAGATCTTTTGAGCCTTCCCAACAACTAAAGTGTGGGAGACTGACCAGTCGCGGGTCTCCAGGCTGTTGTTCCAGCACTGTGGCCAGCATCTGTTCTATCTGGTCAGGACCCAGGCCTCAGCAGTTGTGAAATCTGCTGACCATCACCCCCAATTCCAGCCTGTAAAAAAGCCGTCTCGGGGACAAGGGAGTAGAGACCTGGGACCATGAGTTTCAGCATCAGACTCCATGAATTCAGGAGTGTCAGTGCTGCTGGCTATGAGTTGTGTAGATACCCTGAGCCTCCTCTTTAAACCAGGTCTATAACACTGATGTCAAAACATGGTTGTGAAGATTAAAGAGCATAAATAATGTGGGTGGTTCCAGGGCGTAATGGTAAGCACTTTAGCTGCAGACTCCAGCAATCCAAGTTCAAGTATCAGTAGGACATTTTATTACATATAGAATGTAATGTGTAAGAGTATAATATCTGGAAGAACCAGACTGTGTAGGTTCAAATTTCAGAGCTCCCACTTCCTAGTCATGACCTCGGGTAAGACATGTCACCTCTTGTGCCTTACTTTCCTTATTGGAGGATACAATGGTAAGTATCTGCTGGGGTGTTGGAAGGATAGATCAGCTAATATTTTTAAAGGACTTAGAAAAGTACTTGGTGCATAGTAGGAATTCATTAAAGGTCAGCCATTACTATATTAGTATCATATAAGGTGCCTGGCACATAGTAGATGCTTAATAAATGGTATTGACTACAACCACATTGAGAATAATCTTCTGCTCTGCCTGGGGTAAAAGCCTCTAGCCTCCTAAGTCCCTGAGACCCTTACTAGTTTTCTTCATTGTTTTTACCAGCCAATATCTTCCATACATTCATAGTTTATCGTCCCTGGAAATCTCATAGCTTCTTGGAGGAGAGAGGCCACCTCGTGTGTATGCCTCTTCCCACATCCCTCTCACATGGCCAGCGTCCACCTGGTTATTTGGCTGGTCATACGCTCCACTACGAGCACACAAGACACATCCAAAGAATGTGCTTCCCACGGTCTTCAGCTCTCACTTTCCAAAACATACCCCGTCCACCACCTTCCAGCTATGCTACCACTTATACCACTTAGCAGACACCTGATATGTTTTAGCTCAATGAATGAATGAGAGAACCTAGACCAAAGAAGCATTTTCTCCTAAACTTGGGAGAGGATGCTTTTTACCAGTGGTTTACCTGCTGCAGGTATTTCACTGGTTAGACTTGTCCTTTCCTACTCATACTGTGATTTCCAAAGCGCATTCTGCTGATTCCAGCCCTAGGAGACGCTAAGAGGAGATACAAAATAAAGGGGTTCCACTGGCAAATAAGTTTGGGAAATGCTGAGCAAGGGGAGGTTAAATAAACAGGTTTCCTTACTGCAGGGCTTTTCTATGCCTTTACTATGCTAATTGCATTGTCAAACTCTAATGTGGGAATGTAGTGCTCAATGTTTCCAAAAGTTCATTTCACTACAGACTCTCTCTCTCTCCCTCTCTCTCTCTCTGTGTGTGTGTGTGTGTGTGTTTGTGTGTGTGTGTGTGTGTATGTATGTCTTTCATCTCACAGGGCTATACTCTTTGGATCACTCTTTGGGGAACACTGCAGTAAATGAATCTTGGATTTCACACCTGTACTTTCGTGCACAGCAGGGGGTAATGAAAAAGCAGGATGCAAAGGTTTCTAATGCCTTTCTCCCTCAAGTGCTAGTGTGGGAGGAATTTCTATACATGTCCCTACAGCCAGTGTCTACACATGCCCCTACAGCTTTTGCTATGCCTCGTTGACATGATTTGAGTAATCTGACCACCTGGTTTCTTTCTTGATGTGCCATCTTCCCTTGGTATTTGGGTCCTCAAGGTTGCTTAGTTTTCTTCCTGTTCATTTTCAGACTCCTTTGCAAGGTCCTCTTCCTCTGATTGTCTTCTACCTTTGGTGTTTCTGGGGCTCTCTCTTTGGCTGTCTTCTCTTTTCTTTCTCCATATGTTCCTCGGAGAATCTCATCTCTGGCTTCCATTTTCATTTACATACCGATGACCCACAATTCTATATACAACCCAGTCCTGTCTTCTTTCCCTTGACTTCTTGGTGTGCTGGCTGTACCCCTGTGAATATCCCACAGATATCGGAACCTCAACCTGAACTTAGTGTCCATTTCCCCCATCCTCTTAGGCTCTCTCAATAATAAATCATGCCTTCCTCCAGCCCATTTCCCAAGCTGTAAACCTCGGAGTCATCCTTGATTTCTACCTCTTCATCTCCACTCCCAGTAAATCGCCAATTCTTTAACATGTCTTGAATCTGGACCCCTCCCAATGTTCCCTGAACTCTTAGAACACCCTCCAACCTCCAACTGGCTCCCCTGCTTCCCTCTTCCCCACCACCGATTACTTCCGCTCTATAGTCACTGTGATTTACAAAAGGTGAAATTGGAGCTGCCTCTCCTCGGTGCCTCCCCATTCCTACAGGATGAGGTCCAAACTCTTTGATAAGGTTAACAGGGTCCACCACAATTCGACAGCTGCTTTGCTCTTCAGAAACTACAGCCTGCTCAAAGTCCCAGGACCCATTGAGCTCTCTCCTATCTCTGGACGTTTGCCATGCGCTTCATGGCTGTGCTTCCCAACTCACTTCTCTATCACTTCTCCTCTGTGCCCACCTCTGGATACGCTCTATTGATGCTTTAGTGCTCAGTTTACACATCATTTCCTCGAGGAAGGCTTCCTTGAAGACTGCCCCTTCCCCCACATCACACCAAATCCTAAGCCAGCAGCCCCTTCTGGTTCCCATGGCACCCCATACTCTGGTGTGGCAACATTCCTGGACTACATTGAAAGGCCTGTGGCCTGCTTCCTCACCTGTCTCCTCCACTGGTGTGAAAGCCCCTTGAAGGGCTGCTGCATTTATCATTGTATCCTTAGGCACCCTAAGGACACTTAGCCTGTCCACCCTCTCATGTTTCTGATGCACCCAAGCACCATCCAGTGCCCGGTCAGCACATCCACAGAAAGCAGGCAACCTGAACCTGAACCTGGTGGGAGGGTGGTAGGAGCAGCAAGTGGTGAGGCCTGTGATGCCATAATCAATTTTGTTGGGTTTAATGTAGCTACTGAAAAGCTTGTGGAGGGAAGGGATTGCTCCTATTGACTCAAAGGAGGTTTGGGGTTTTTCTGTGGTTTGCAATGATCCATTTGCTCATTACCAGCTGAGATCTGGAATTGGCAACACTGACATAATGGCTTATGCCCGTGGACCTACTGCACATGGAGAAGGAAGCTTCAGAGTCTGGGGGAAGAAACCATTTCACGTTTTCCAGCTTCTCTTGTCCTTGCCTCATCTCTTGAGTGAGGCCAGACAACAAGGGCCTCTGTCACTATGATGCAGTTTACTTCCTACCTCCCTCTCTAGCAGAGGTCTGCTCTTGGAGAAGGGACTATGTGTGTTTTGTTCACAATGTACCCCACTGCCCAGCCGGGGCCTTGGCTTGCACCAGGTGCCCAGTAAATGTCTGGGGAATAAATGAATTGAATGAATGTATTCGCAGCCATATGTCCACTACAGCATATAAGGCTGCATCTGATTTGGTTGGGAGGGCAAGTGTGTGTACAAGGTTTGTAGTGATTGGCAGGAGTCTCACAGAGAAGACTAGTGAACAAACTGTGCGAACTACTGTCCAGTGGATAGATTTCCTGTATTTCATGGGTACCACATCTGCAGGGCCCTATTCGGTTTAGTCTGTGATGACTACTACACTCAACTGCTGCTCTCCACAATCTGTCTGCTGAGCCACACTGGATTCCTGGTTTCTCCTTCCATACCACAAGCAGACTTCCCCTCTGGGCCTCTTGCACTATGGCTCCCCTGTCTCGAATGCTCTTGCTTTGTAATCACAAGGTGGGCTCCTCATTTATTTAGGACAAAAATGATATGACCATCATCCTCTGTTTCCTCAGCTGGGTTAATTTTCTTCTTATCGCGTACCCTGCATTCATCTTACCACTATCACATTTTTATTTGTTTTTATGTTTACTGTTTGTCCCATTAGAATGGACAACCCACGAGGGCAGGGCTTTGCTCTGCTCACTGTTGCAGCACCAGTGTGTAGACCCATGCCTGGCATGTAGCAGGTGCTCGGTAAATGTTTGTGGAACACTCTGTCTGATTTAGCTTTCTGCTTTCCAAAGAAATAATGTCACAATAGTGTTAGTTAATTAAAAAAATTGGGCCGGGCGCGGTGGCTCAAGCCTGTAATCCCAGCACTTTGGGAGGCTGAGACGGGCGGATCACGAGGTCAGGAGATCGACACCATCCTGGCTAACACGGTGAAACCCCGTCTCTACTAAAAAATACAAAAAAATTAGCCGGGCGAGGTGGCGGGCGCCTGTAGTCCCAGCTACTCGGGAGGCTGAGGCAGGAGAATGGCGTGAACCCGGGAGGCGGAGCTTGCCGTGAGCTGAGATCCGGCCACTGCACTCCAGCCTGGGCGGCAGAGCCAGACTCCGTCTCAAAAAAAAAAAAAATTGTATTAGTTAAAAAAAAAAAAAGAGCTCACAGATACACTGCATGTCAAGGCATGAAAGTGTGTCTATGTTCAAATATTCTCTTATTTATTCCTCACATAATATTATTTGACCACACACGTGATAGATGGAATGTTTATCTCTCCCATTTTTCAAACCCAGGGCTCAGAAAAGTAAAATCATTTGCCCCAAAGACCCTCAATGCAGAAACTTATGTCATTTGACTCCAGATCTCGTGTCCCTTGAGTGACAATGTCCTTGAATTACTTAACTTCTTGTTGCCCTGGTGTCCTCATCTGTGATATGGAGATAAGAAAAGTATAATCCTCCTAGTGTTGTGTGAAGGTCAAATGAGTTAATTCGGTGCAATGCTTAGAGAAGTGCCTGATACATACTAAGAACTCTGTAAATGTTACTTATTATTGTTGAGTCATTTTAATATTGAATTATTATTAAAATCTTCCCTTGTTAGAATTCTATCCTTGAATTTCTGATGCATTTTTCATGCAGCTGGGTTTTAGGTAAGGCATATTAAATACCTGTCTTTCACTATTGGGATTTATCTTGGTAAGGCTGCACTCTATAGTCCAGGGCCTTAACGATTTACTGGATTTTACTGTCTCCAATTGTTGCCATTCACCTGTGTCCCCAGTGAGAGTGTAAGTTCCTGGAAACTAGAGAATATTGCTGATAGAGGTCTGGACAAAGCTTGACTGTTTTTCCTTTTTCATTGAGATCTGTAATCCATCTGGAATTGAGTTGTTGTTTTTTTTTCTTCTGTATGGTGTGAGGCAGGGGTTGAGAGGCATTTTATTCCCTATATGGACCTAGGTGGCCCAACACCATTACATCCTGCTTGTTTGGCTCATAAGGCTCTCTCAGCTTCAACTGTCATCTCCTTTCTCATGATCTATTTGAGTCTTCCATGTTCTTCAAAGCACAATTAAAATCCTGCCTCCTTTACAAAGTCTTTCCTGACTAATGCACTATTCATTTATACCATGATGATCTATTTATTTTCTACTCTATGTTGGGCATTGTGCTAAGCAAAAGGATGCCAGGCACTGGGGAGAATGGTGAATGAATCAGAGACCATGCCTTCCCTCAAGAATCACACAGGCTGGGAGGGGGACAGGCATTGACCAAGTTATGGTGCATGTGGGTGTTGGGAAGGGGAATTCTGGGCTCTTGGAGATGTGTAATTGGGATGTAACCTAATTTGGGTTTTCAATGAAGTCTTTCCCAAGACATCCATGTTGAAACTGAGACCTTGAAGATGACTAGGAACTTGCTAGACCAGGACATGGGGGTGGGGAGCTTGGTATTTCTCCATCTTCCAGTCTTGAAGAGCACTGACATATTTAATATTCTTTCTTCATGTTTCATGTTTATCTATCTGGATAGATGTTCCTTGGGGATTAGGAGCATAAACTATTTTTTAAAAATCCATTACAGAGCCTAGCACAGGACTGAAAGCAAAGTAGGTGTTCTATGTATGTTAGTTCAGAGGACAGGTAAAAGCATTGTGGTCAGTTCAGTCATACTGGCAATGCTGTAATCTGGTCATTTGCTCAGAGGAGGGAACTAAATGAGAGGAAGTATGCCAGCTTTTGGAGGCAGACAGATCTGGTGTAAACCTTAGCTTTGTCACTTACCAGCTATTCATGTTAAGCCAGTTTACTTAATCTGAGTCTGTTTCCTCATCTGAAAAAGATGTATAATCATATCTGCTCCATAGGCTTATTGTAAGTTTAAAAGGAAGAAATCCGGCCAGGCGCGGTGGCTCAAGCCTGTAATCCCAGCACTTTGGGAGGCCGAGACGGGCGGATCACGAGGTCAGGAGATCGAGACCATCCTGGCTAACACTGTGAAACCCCGTCTCTACTAAAAAATAAAAAAAACTAGCCAGGCGAGGTGGCGGGCGCCTGTAGTCCCAGCTACTTGGGAGGCTGAGGCAGGAGAATAGCGTGAACCCGGGAGGCGGAGCTTGCAGTGAGCTGAGATCTGGCCACTGCACTCCAGCCCCTGCGACAGAGTGAGACTCCGTCTCAAAAAAAAATAAAAAATAAAAAAATAAAAGGAAGAAATCCAATAAAATCCTGATCCTGGGCATCTAGTAGGCAGTCAATAAAACATCAATCTCTTTTCCCATCTTAAATTCAAAAGGCAATGTGGTGTGATGGGATGGATATGGGCTTTAGAATCAGATAGCCCAATGACCAAACTCTGACTTCATCACCTCTCTGCTTGACTTCTCTGAGCCTGTTTGTTCACCTGTAGAATGCCATACTAGCTCCTGCATTTGAGGAGCTCTGGGAAAATTAGGTGAGATAAATTGTGTTGAACACCTATCACATTCTAAGGGTTGGTAACCATCAACCCAAACCTTAAAAGTCCTATACGTTTTAGCTACTTGCCAAGAGTATACACACTTGGCAAGCTCTGCAGTATTTACCTGGCCATGGCAGCTGATCAATAAACGTGCAGTATGATTGTCTGATTCTAAGCACCTTCCTGGGTGGAGGTGGAGGGCAGGAGGAGGGACAGGTAGTGAATTCTGAATTGTGTGCTGGTGACACCAGGTGGCTTCTGGATGGCTTCCAGGACTCTGGGTCCAGGACACTGCCAGCCTCTTCTCTGTGACTTTGCTCCACTGGGTTTTGGTGGGACCAACCTCCCCTTTCTTCCCAAGAGGAGCTTGCCACCATATGGTTGCATCTTCATCTGGACTAGAACCTGGGTGAAACCCAGAGGAAAGCAGCCAAGTGTGCCTGCAGGGGCCCCTCAGAGGCAGCTGCTCCTCTGTCACATCCCAGGCTGCAGAGGCTGCCCCAGTCTGCTGCCAGGTCTCCTTGCTTCCCTTACATGAGCGACTGGCTCTCCCCTTCCTGAGGAGACGGGTGGCAGCTGCGTGGCCTAAGTGCCTGCTCTACCTCTCTGCCTCCCTGTTAGCTGCCAGGGCTTGCCTTCCTGTAGTCTTGACAAGTCAGAAAGAATGAAATGGACAGTCAGGCAAGAATTGATGATACTGGATGTGGCTGCTATCCCTGGTCTTGCCTCCACCTTTGAAAGGAAGGAGAGAGACAACAGAATGGCCTGCAGAGGGGAATACAACTTAGAGAAGGGCTGGGCACGGTGGCTCCGCCTGTAATCCCAGCACTTTGGAAGGTTGAGGCGGGCGGATCACAAGGTCAGGAGATCAAGACCATCCTGGCTAACACGGTGAAAACCCGTCTCTACTAAAAATACAAAAAATTAGCCAGATGTGGTGGCGTGTGCCTATAGTCCCAGCTACTTGGTAGGCTGAGGCAGGAGAATCATTTGAACCCAGGAGGCAGAGGTTGCAGTGAGCCGAGATGGCAACACTACCGTCCAGTCTGGGTGACAGAGCAAGACTCTGTCTCAACAAACAAACAAACAAACAAACAAAAAACCGAAAATAAAAACAAAAACAAAACAACAAAAATACCTTAGAGAACAGGGCAAGAAATTAACTTTTAGGGAGTGTCTACTACATGTCTGGCACTTTCCATAGAATAGCTTTTGAAATTCTCACAGCCAAATTGTGTGGCTAATGTTATTATTTATATTCAGATGAGGAAACCGAGACCCAGAAAGGTGAACAGATTGCCCAAGATCGCAGTGTTTCCATGTGGTGGAGGCAGGATTTCAACTCAGTTCTGTTTATCAATCTATGCTCATTCCACTACATTAGGATTTCTCAAACTTGAGTAGTGTAGGGATGCATTAAATGAATATAATTCTCACGGCACCGCAGGATGACAGAGTTTAAAAAACTCTGAGGTTTAAAATGTAAAAACATTATCACGAGGTGCAAATTTCTTATGCTCACGCTTACAGCTCTCAAACAATTGTCAAAATTACCAAGGAAATACAGAGTTGCAATACTAATAGAAGTCAAAGGAACAATGTTGACTGAATGCGATGAGTGATGTTTTGTCAGAATGTCTATTGAGTTCACTATGCTTTGTCCAATATGTACCAAGTGTTGACTCTGTTTGTCTGCTAATTTTTTCACTTTGAATTATCTTAAGACCCTCATACATAAAGACCACTATAATGTCATTTGACATCAGTTGACAGTAGCCCCATCATCCACCTTGCCTCTGTTCTTCTCTCATCACTCAGTGATAATCAAGGCAGTAAAGTTCCTGCCCAGTGATGCTGCCTTTGTGATGTAAAATCAAAGTCTCAATTTGTCCAATAACTTAAGAAGTGAAAGTGTTACTCTGTGAGTCTCACTTTCCACTGACACAGACTGCAAGAGAGAAGTTTAGTCTTCCTAAGGTAAAAGATTTTAATCTGAGGGTCGATTGTTGTCACTTGAAATTTGGACATACATGCCACTCTAGTGGCAGCTGGACATGTTTATCAATCTGTTAAGAGTTAAATGCTGTCACTTGGGGTCATCGCTTTGTGTAAACACAAAGGCAAACTCCAGCACTGAAATGGCGCAGCCGTGCTGGGTTGGAAGGCACCTCTGCAGATCCTTACAAGCCAGTTATGCTTAAGTGGATTTTAAAAGATTATCATCAACTAGAAAACACATTCAAGCGTGTGCATACACACACACAGTGCCTGGACTGCTGAGTCTGGGAAGGACTAATAGACTCTGGGAAATCCTTCCCCATCTTCTGTGACTTCGCTCAGTTTACAACAGAGCAGGCCAGCAAAGACAAGTAATTGGACACCTCACCTTTCAGTACAAATCTTCCAAATCTGTTTGCAGAGGGAAAGTGGCTCAGAGAGGCATTCCTTTCCTGGCATAAGAACTTAAGGCAGGTGGTCCTCTGGGATGCAATTGAATGACTTTCCACTAAGTGATAGCAAAACTCATGCCCCAGAGTGATGCTTGCTGTGCAGAGAGAAATGTGTTCGCATGGATGCGTTTGGAGAAAAAGGATTCTAATGGTTTCTTTTCCTTTCCTTCAAACAAACAATCACCACGTAGAAAATCTCTTCTGCTTCTTTTGTCAGTTCACTTGTTTTGGGATATGGTGGAGTGTTTAAGAGCACAGACTTATGAGTAAGACTCCCCAGATTTGAATTCCAGCAATATTATTGACTGTGGGCCTTGGCCAAGTTACTTAACCTCTCTGCACTTTTTTTTTTTTTTTTTTGCTCATCTGTAAAATGGTGCTAGTGATAATGTGTGACTACCTACTGGGTTTATTATGGAGCTCACGTCAGACACACACATTAAATACTTACCACGGGACCTTGCATCAGAGCGTCTAGAGCCAATGAGAGTCACGTTTGCATTATCTACCAGGTTCTCTCTTGAATCTGGCCTGAGGCCAGTAGGAGCTCAAAAAAGAATAAATATTTACTATTCCAATCCTTATCCTTCAAGGCTGATTTGAGTTGCACCTCCTCTGGGAAGCTTTCCCCACTTCTGCAAATCTAGCGTCAGAGCTGCCAGCACCTAAGCAGCCTGCTCCTGACTGTTAAGTTTGACAGTGCAAGTCTGTCTGTTCCGGTAACAAACTTTGTGTTTAAAACTGTTACATTGTATGAGATGGGAGCAATTCAAGGGCAAAAAAAATGACTTGCTTTTGGATTAAACTTGCTGCCTGGATGAATGACTAATAGATCTCTTACAGGTGTTGAACTCATTCTTGAAACTGCTAAAGAAATCAGGAGAACAGAATGAATTCCATCCCTAATGTCCATAGGTGGTTTTTTATTTAGGAAAACAAAGATTGGCCGGGCGCAGGAGCTCACGCCTGTAATCCCAGCACTTTGGGAGGCCGAGGCAGGCGAATCACCTGAGGTCAGGAGTTCAAAACCAGCCTGGCCCACATGGCAAAACCCTGTCTCTACTAAAAATACAAAAATTTGAGTTCGAGACCAGCCTGATCCACATAGCGAAACCTCATCTCTACCAAAAATACAAAAATTTGCCAGGCGTGGTGGCACATGCCTATAATCTCAGTTACTCGGGAGATTGAAGCATGAAAATCGTTTGAACCCGGGAGGCAGAGGTTGCACTGAGCTGAGATGGTGCCACCGTACTCCAGCCTGGGTGATGAAGTGAGACTTTGCCTCAAAAAAGAAAAAAGAAAAAAAGACAAAGATTAAGTATGAGGTGTGTGTATGCACACACACACACACACTACTGGAGCTTCCCTCTTGCCTTTCTGCTGCATGCACACACAGGCACTGTGATGCATACTCCCCTGTGCTCCCCTCTGTCCTCCCCTGTCAGTGCAGTCTCCTGGGTACAGTGCCTTATTCACCCTGACATCACAGAATTGAAAAGATGCTGGAAATAGTAGTTGCTCAATAAAGGTTTCTTTAACTAGAGCTGCGTTAAAAAGACAATAGGAGCTCCAACCAGTGAAGACAAACTTGCAGGTTTGCAAGACAAACCATACTGTTTTCCAGCAGGTTGGTTCATGTATCTGCCAAGGCCGACAACAATTAAACAACAGGTGACATTTACTGAGTGCTCCCTATCTGCTGCTCAAGGGTTTCTATCTATGATCTCATTTAACCCTCCAAACACCATTACGAAGAAGGCATGGCTCTCATTCCCTGTTTACAGATGAGGAAACTGAGACACAGAGATGTTAGGTGACTTGTGCACGCTTGCTTAGCTAGTCAGTGGAAGGGCAGGATTCAGACCTGGCCAGCTGGCTCAACCGACATTTCCTGAGCCCCCAACTATGTGCTAGGCACATGCTAGGTGTGGCACAATACTTGAAATCGGCAGTTCTCAACTGTTAGTGTGCCACGGAATCTCCCGCAGGGCTTGTGGAAATGCAGACTGCGGGGCCCTATGCCCAGAGTTTCTGATTCAACGGATTTGAGGCAACACCAGAAAATACGCCTTCCTAATAAGTTCCCCAAAGTGCTGAGGTCCAGGGATGGCAACTAGAGATCCATTGGTAGATCTTACTTCCTTACCTTTAGAATAGGAAAGGAGAATTTAGCAATGTATGTAACACAAGCCGTCTTGCGGGAACAGAAGCCAAAATACGCCTGGTGAAAGCAGACATTCGGCTCTGGACCTCCGTGGGGAGGGAGAGAACAATTTTTAGGTTTCTGTTATATGCCAGCCATGCTCTCACACTAAATCACTTAAAACGTGAGACAAGGGCTGGACGTGGTGGCTCATGCCTGTAATCCCAGCACTTTGGAAGGCCGAGGTGGGCGGATCACCTGAGGTCAGGGATTCGAGACCAGCCTGACCAACATGGAGACAACTAGTTTCTACTAATAATACAAAAATTAGCCGGGTGTGGTGGCGCATGCCTGTAATACCAGCTACTTGAGAGGCTGAGGCACGAGAATCGCTTGAACCCATCATGCCATTGCACTCCAGCCTAGGAAACAAGAGCGGATCTCCGTCTAAAGAAAAAAAAAGAAAAAAAAAAAAGAAAAAAAAAACATGGATCTTTTTTTTTTTTGACAGGATCTCACTCTGTCTCCCAGGCTGGAGTGCAGTGGCATGACCTTGGTTCACTGCAACCTCCACCTCCTAGGTTCAAGAGATTCTCCTGCCTCAGCCTACTGAGTAGCTGGGATTACAGGCATGCAAAATGTTTTGTATTTTTAGTAGAGATGGGGTTTCACTGCATTGGCCAGGCTGGTCTCGAACTCCTGACCTCAAGTGATCTGCCTGCCTCAGCCTCCCAAAGTGCTGGGATTAAGGCATGAGCCACCACACCCAGCCCAGAATGTGGATTATTAATGGAGGCATAACTCTGGAGAAGATATGGATGAGATGAGAAGATATGGAAGCATCCATATGCCGAGGCCAGGCAGCCTCGACTAAAACCACAGCTCTGCCCCTTCCTGCCGGTGTAATCTTGGGCATATGGCTTAATTGTCCTGTGCCCAGTTTCCCTCTCTGGGAAATGGGGGAACAGGAATATCTACTCGATTGTGCTCATTGTGGGTACCGAGTGAGTTAGGACAAGAGTGACTGGCCAGAGTCTGCCCCCGTGACTTCATTAGCTGGTAATTGACACAGAAAGACTGAGACTGAAGAGTGAGGGTTGAGCCACTGAAAGGGACTCAGCTGAGTGTCTGGGGGGAATTGCTTAAAAACTGACAATAATGATGATGATGATGACGATGGTAATAAAAATGATAATGATAACTACTATTAGTATAATTCATTAAGACATTTGTGGGCCAGTGTGCAAAATGCTCTACTGCAGAATTTCATTGAATCCTCTCATCATCCCAATTATTATTTCTGCTGTCAGGATGAAGAGAGACTGGGGTTCAGTCTCATTAACCCCAATAATGCTCTGTATGACCTTGGGCAAGTTGTTTGACTTCTCTGGGCCTCCAAGATGGGGTTGGTCTCAAAGTTCTCATGGTACTGACTGCATGCCAGGTACCCCACATCATCCCCCTGAGCGCCCTGAGCCCTGTAGCAAACCTATGAGGTAGGAGGATGCTCTCTTTTCCACATGAGAAAACAGGCACAGAGAGGTCAGGCTGCTTACCTACAGCATCCAGGCTGAGGGTTGGAGCCTGCACTTGAACCCAGGTCTGTCTGACTCCAAAACCTCTGCCAGTGAAGACCAGCCTAAACTGTCTCCCTCCCTGCGTATCTTTCTTTCCGTTTCTTTCCTCTTTCTGAATTCCCAGTTGCCATCTTGCTGGTCCCCCCTCCAAACCTGCCCCTAGTTCTTTGGGAAAGGTCCAATGAACACCTTCAAGGTGGCTTGAATCATCCCCAACCCTAGGGCCTGATTCTGTGACTCTGGGGTGAGATACCCCTTGATTAAGAACCATAGATTAGGCCAGTCACAGTGGTTCACGCCTGTAATCCCAGCAGTTTGGGTGGCTGAGGCAGGTGGATCACAAGGTCAGGAGATCGAGACCATCCTGGCCAACATGGTGAAACCCTGTCTCTACTAAAAATACAAAAATTAGCTGGGCGTGGTGGCGTATGCCTGTAATTCCAGCTACTGGGGAGGCTGAGGTAGGAGAATCGCTTGAACCAGTGAATTGGAGGTTGCAGTGAGCTGAGATTGCGCTGCTGCACTCTAGCCTGGCAACAGATTGAGACTGTGTAAAAAAAAAAAAAAAAGAGAAAAAAAAAAAAAGAGAAAAGAAAAAAGAACCACAGATTAATCCTTGGAGTCCCTTCCAGATGTAACATTCTTTGAGGTTAGGATCCTAACATAAAAAGTGTCAATAAGGGATCTCTGAGGCTCCACCAGGCTTTGTGCAATCCCCGGCAGGGGAATGTAGCACATTTCAAAAATTAAAGTTTATTCTGTATGCAGAGGAGAGAGCACTGGATAGAGAGTCTGAAAACGCAACTTGCTGTGTGACCTTGGACAAGTTGCATCCACTCTCTGGGCCTCATTTCAATTGACGGTTGGATGAGATGGCCTTTCTTCACTCTATAATTTGGTGATCACATTCTGCCTTGAGATTGTATGTCCTCCCACCCACATTCTCTCGTTGGAGGGCAGGGTCCTTCAGGGCAGGGCACTGGTACCCCTTCTTTGCCTTGGTTGGTGTCCCCAGGGTCTCGATAGCACCCTCACAAACTCTGAGTGCAGTAAGTGTTGTCCAATGAATGAACGATGCTTCCAAGTATGTAGTAGGCTGCTTGATTCTGCAAACTGTAATGTATTACATCCAGATCATCACCGATGATAGCAGCTAATCTGGGTTTTTAAAAGGAAACTGTATTATGCTTTGCCTGACTTGATAAAGTAGCTCGGCTTTGGAGAAATCGTGTTTATCTTTAACTGCAGTTTAAAAAAATAATTTTTAGTAAAACCTTCTGAAAGTAATTTGACTGTATGTGCTTTTCTACCTCTAGTCATTTTCTTGGAAAAAAACAAAAAAACAAACAAAAAAGAGAACAAGTGCTACTCAGAAACAGGAAATGCTACTTGGGAATTTAAAGGCACAGGCATGAAAAATTTAGCAGATTGAGCTAGCTACCTTAAAACCTGGTTTTGCATTGACACCTTTTTTCTGTTTGTTTGAGATGGAGTCTCACTCTGTCACCCAGGCTGGCACCCAGGCTGGAGTGACACAATCTCAGCTCACTGCAACCTCCGCCCCCTGGGTTCGAGCAATTCTCCTGCCTCAGCCTCCCGAGTAGCTGAGATTACAGGTGCCTGCCATCATACCCAGCTAATTTTTGTATTTTTAGTAGAGATGGGGTTTCACCATGTTGGCCAGGCGGGTCTCGAACTCCTGACCTGAGATGATCCACCCGCCTCAGCCTCCCAAAGGGCTGGGATTACAGGCTTGAGCCACCACACCCAGCGACACCTTTAAAATTAGTATCAGTTGCAGACTAACTGTGAGCTCAAAATTCTAATCCTATTTCTGATGCTGACTTGTTTTAGTCTCTGAAGGAGTCACTTAAATGCTCGATCCAAGCTTGCTTCTCTGGCAAAGGATGACAGCATCGACCTACCTCATTCTTCACTACTGCTTCTTTTTATTTCCCCTCTCTTTTGAAATAATCATCTGATCCATACCAGTATTTATTTTTATCCTCTTCTTCTTCCTTCCTCTTCCTCCTTCTTCCCTCTCCTCCTCTAATAATTGGACAAAATGTAGGATCGGAGAATAGATACTGTTATGGTTTCATTGGTCTGTTCTCTTCTTTATCAATGAAGACAATATTTATGACATTTTTGTGGATTTCCCTGAAAAGACAAGCTGATAACCTTAAACAACTAGGGGGGAGCTTTTTAAAGAGTTGAGTCATATTTTGGTTTTTGTCTCTTCAATGGTTTGCTTTTGGGAGATTTTCCGGTTCCAATGTTAAAAGGTGTCACTTTACCCAAGCAGAAAAGTCCCAGTTGATTAAGAGTCTGTAGCTATATATGGGGAGATCTTGGCCTCAGTCTTGGCCAGAGGAAAAACTGACAGCTTTAGAGTAAAACAAAGACCCCAAAGATGGTCAGTGTAGTAGGGGGTGACAAGCATTTATTTGGTGCAAGCCGACCTCATTTAATCATGGTATAATCCTGCAAGCTGGTTATCCTCATTTTATAGATGAGGAAAATGAGGCTCAGAGAGGCTCAGTGACTTGGCCAGGGCCATACAGATAGGAAGTGACAGAGCTCTTCTGATGCCAAAGCCTGTTTCTGTCAAAGTCTGTCACTCCTCTGAGGAGGCATCCTGGCATCAGGCTTGAGACAGTAAACTAGAGCCAGATATGAAGAGACTGGGGGATCAGATGCAAGCTCCCCAACTCCCACCCCTCCCGTCCAGGACCTGGGGGAAGGAGGAAGGAGTGGGCAGGGGTGGAGCCTCTGTGCCTGGAATAGTGGGAGGTGAAAGTGGGAACTGGATGAGAGTGGAGATGTGTATGTGTGTGTGTGTGTGTGTGTGTGTGTGTGTGTGTAGAGGGAGAGAAAATGAATGAGAGAATCAGGGTAAATACATAATTAGGTGTTGTTTGCTTTCAAAATGAACATAGCGTTACACTTTATTTGTGATTTTAAAAGCAGGGCATGCTCACGGTAACACATACAGTCTATACAGAAAGGAACAATAAAGAAATAAAAATTGCTTATCAACCCACTAGCTAGAGGTAACGGTGACCCACAGCTGGACTTTGAGTTTTACATTCTCAGGCTTAGCTGCCTTATACTCACCTCAGGCTTGCCTGTTGGCAAGTTGCCATGGAGACCACTCAAAAGCAGTTAGCATGAATGACTTTGATATTTTTTTCTTTCTTTTTTTTTTCTTTTTTAAGAAGCTAGAGTGCAGTGGCACCGTCATAGCTCACTGCAGCCTCGAACTCCTGGACTCAAGCCATCCTCCCGCCTCAGCCTCCCGAGTAGCTGGGACTACAGGCGTGCACCACCATGCCCAGCAATTGACTCTGATTTTCAAATTTTAGACTCACTTGTTACTTCAGGGTAACTGTTGTCACCTGATAACGTCTTTGGTTTTATTTTATCTAGGATGGATTTTAAGGCTAACAAAATATGATTATGTTTTCAAAGTCATGTTTCAAAGATTAAGGTCTTGGAAACATTTCGATATGGTATTAAGAAAAAAGGGAACATAACATTGTGTATACAATATGAACTGAATTCTCAAAATACATATGTACATTCACAGAAAAAAGACAAAGAACTTTCAATATTTCTCCTAAAATGTCATCAATGATGATTTCCAGGCGAGAACGTTATGAATTATTTTAAATCTTCTATATACTTTTCTGTACGTACTCAAGTTTTTATAATAAGCATGTTTTGCTTATACAATCAGAGAATAATGTGTGCTATTTATATAAAGGAATAGATATTTGGGGACGAGATGTTTTTGAAAGGTACACAGTGACTAGCATATGCAGAGAAAAAATAGAGCAAAACATAAAGCCATTTTGCATTGACCTTAATCAACACCCTCGCCCAGATGGATATTAGAGAGGGAGTAAGGGTAACTGGAGGAAGGAATGTTCGTTTGAGTTTCTGAAATATTCTTTTCCTGCAAATGCTTCTGCTCTGCACCATGTGTGGAAACACTAGTTATAATGAGCAAGGGAAAGTTTTTCTCCGTAGAAACCCCAGAAGTCCTCTCTTATTTATACTTAGGGTTCTGCTTTCCTAGTGGAAATTGGTGGTTTTATCCGTGGACATCTGCCAGAAATCAAACAGAAGGGACAGGTAGGAGAAAATGGTCTGTAATTTTGGCTCTAGGGATGTGTGCCATATAATAAATGTCCTCAGCTTGGTGTGTGTTTCTGGTATGAAACTGTCAAGAACTCCCCTAGAAAGCTCTGATTTTTTGGGTTCACTGGCAGGAACGAGTGATCCTGTCATTCCTCCTGGGTGGATACAGTAAGCCCCTCCAACCCCCACTGCTCTTTCCTTTTGAAATGAGGGGCAAAGACAACAATAAAAGCCAAGAATCGTTAAATCTCAGGAGAGAGTGGAGAGGTGAAAGAAGATCTGTTTTATGGTGCACCTTCAATAAAAAAGATTTACAGGTAAGTCATTTTCTCTTCTTTCTAGGCACTCGATTGAGAGGATTCAGGAAACTAAACCCCAGGGAGAGCTTGGTGTAAATAAAAAAAAATCTGACAACTGTCAAAACAAACAGCAACCAATCAGAAATACAATGTTGAGGGAGGCTCCAGTTCCAAAATGATTCAGAGAGGTTCGCTTGTTACAGCGAGAATACGGACTTAGAGGAACATTGGGAGGGAATTAGGATGTTCTTCAAAATCCCAAACTTGGAGACTGATTGAGTGAGATGGGTAAGACGGATCTGATTTTATATCTTAAGGAATAACCAAAGCCTTAAATATTGGTGAAGAATATGCTCATTCTTCATTCATTCATTCATCATTCATTCATTCATTTATTCACTCAATAGGCAGTCACCCAGTGCCTTCCCTGTGCAGGCTGTGAGCAGGTGAAGGAGATGCAGAGTGGAAGGACATAGCCCCATCTCCAGGGAGCTCAGAGCTTGGGGGACGGACCATAACCATAAGGCAGAGTGTAACATACAGTAAGCAGTAAACGCAGGGTGTTATTGTGGGAAATAGAGGAGAGGGGAAAAACTGTGTATGTGTGTGTTTGTGTGTGTGTGTGTGTGTGTGACAGAGAGAGAGAGAGTGAGAGAGAGAGAGAGAGAGAGAGCAGAGGAAGAGAAATGATCAGCAGACCTGATCTTGAAGGATATGAAGGAGTTAGGCAGGTAAAGGGGACCAGGTTGGGAGAAGAATACAAATCAGAGAAGTCATTTGTCCATTCACTCACTTCATTCATTCATTCAGCACATGTATTGAGCTCTTACTGGGTTCCAGGCACAAGTTCCCAAGGTTCCCAAGGACCCAGTGAAGACGATAGAGAAAGTCCCTGCCTTCAGAGAGCTTATATTCTAGGGGAACAGAGAGTGAGCAAGTAAATAAACGAATTCACAAAGAAGAGACTTTTAAATGGTGATGTATCACAAAGCCTACAAGAAACAATTATGGGCCAGGCGCCGTGGCTCAAGCCTGTAATCCCAGCACTTTGGGAGGCCGAGACGGGTGGATCATGAGGTCAGGAGATCGAGACCATCCTGGCTAATATGGTGAAACCCCGTCTCTACTAAAAATACAAAAAACTAGCCGGGCGAGGTGGCGGGCGCCTGTAGTCCCAGCTACTCCGGAGGCTGAGGCAGGAGAATGGCATAAACCCGGGAGGCGGAGCTTGCAGTGAGCTGAGATCCGGCCACCGCACTCCAGCCTGGGTGACAGAGCAAGACTCCGTCTCAAAAAAAAAAAAAAAAAGAAACAATTATGTGATCTTAGGGCATGGGGGCGTAAAGGTGGCCAGGGAGCCCATCTCAGAGAAATCACCTTCCAGGCTGCCCCCTGTGTCAGTCATGCAAAGCCAGGGGAAGTGCATTTTGGGGAGAAGGAACAGCAAGGCTTTTAGGCAGAGACAAACTTGGTGTCGACGAGGACCAGAAGAAGGCAGTGCATGAGGGAGACCATGGGAGGGGGCAATGTGGCCACAGAGGTAAGCAGGAGTCAGATGACATAGCACTGTGGGCTCTGGTGAGGACCTGAAGAATTGTTTGTACGGGGTGGCAGTGGGCAGGTAGACCAGTTGGCCAGGTATTGTGGCAGACCCAGTGGGAAGCCATGATGGCCTGGGTGGAGGTAGAAGCTGTGGAAGTGGACAGGAGATGGCAGTTTGGGATCATGTTCTGGAGGCAGAGTCAACCTTATCCACAGAAGGATTTGATGTCACGGGTGAAGAGAAGAGGAATCAAGGATGACTCTCAGGAATTCTGCCTGAGCACCAGATGCATGGTGACCATTTATCCAGGAGGGGAAGAGGAATTTTGTTTGGAGTCAGGAACAGCAAGCATTTGGGAATCTAATATACCTCAGGATGGCATAAGTCCAGGTTCATGGAAAGAGGTAGGGGATGGCTGGAGAGGCAGGTAGAGGTCATGAAGGACCCTGTTGGCCCCGAGAGAGCTGAACCCAAACCTTGAAGCTTCAGGTAGACCCTGAAGGCCTTTACAAAGCGAAGCAACACTGTCGGGTATTATCTTTGAGACATGAGTTTCCAGTGTAGGTGTTTGCATGGAAGGATGTGGTGGGAAGCAGAGAGATAACATGAATTAAGATGCTGCTGTAATAGCCCAGGCAGAGTTGGTGATAGCCTGAGGAAGGTGGGAGGGAGAGATGTGGACAGATTCTTGAGCTATTTATTTATTGAGACAGAGTCTCACTCTGTCACCCAGGCTGTGTGCAGTGGCACAATCTTGGCTTACTGCAACCTTCGCCTCCCGGGTTCAAGTGATTCTTCTGCCTCAGCCTCCCAAGTAGCTGGGTCTACAGGTGCCCGCCACCACGCCTGGCTAATTTTTGTATTTTTAGTAGAGATGGGGTTTCACTATGTTGGTCAGGCTGGTCTCAAATTCCTGACCTCATGATCCAGTTGCCTTGGACTCCCAAAGTGTTGGGATTACAGGCGTGAGCCACTGCGCCCGGCCCTCTTGAGCTCTTTAATGGGCAAAAGATGCAGGATGCAGCAACGCGGTACACATGTGAGATGAGAGAGGTGAGGACGAGGGAGCTCCTGTTTCCTGGGTTCTGTAAGTTCACAGATGGTGTTTTCATCTACTGCAATTCAGTGGAGGAAGGTGAAGAAGGCGAGTTAAGTTATAGACTCAGATGTAGGAGATGTGGTGTGTCACTTCCCTAGGGTCCATGTGACCCTTTCTCCCTTCTCACAGGACACTGATCTTGTGAAACTACTGCCTCTCAGCCCCCGCCTCTGTGTCAGCAGTGTCCTTCAGGGGAAGCTGGCCCCACCCTCATCCCGGGATGGTCTTCCTGTCCAGGCAGGTAACCTAACCTTGACCAATGATTAGCATGAAAGTGGTCCTGAGAACCACTTGGGCCAAAGAGACAGGAAGAAAGGTTTTGTGGGGCCTTCTGGGAAAGTATCTTCCTTGTTTTTATCTAAAAGCATCCAGAAGTGACCCTCTCTGGTCCTTTGTGGATGTGTGGCCCCAAGGCACTGTCCTGTCTTCTCTCAGCCTCAGGATAGTAAGAAAAACAGGTGAACGAGGTAGGCTGCCCGGTTATGTGAGCAACTTATTATTTATTTATTTACTTTTTACTGTGAAGCCAGTTTGGGTTGTGTTTTCTCACCTGCAACTCAAAGCATCTCAACAGATATGAGGGCCAGCGGGACAACCAGATGGATATTCCAGCAGGGACATGGGCTTTCTGGCTAGGGCTGGACTTCAGGCTAGGGTCTGAGACGGAAAAAGGACTCCAATGCTCGTGCCCTTCTGAGAGTTGGATTCAATAGGAATTGGAATCATTTTCCTATTCAAAGAAAAGTTTTATTTTTAATAAGGAAAGAAGTGGAGTAATGAAAGGAAGAACTTCCTTGAAGAACACGCCACACTGTGTGGTCATGTACAGGGGTGGATTATGGAACCTCTGTAATTACAACTCGAAAGGAGAGATGCTAATCATTAGAGTGATTCAGGCACTGTTCAAAGGGAAGCTGAATGACCTATTTTCTGACTTTTTTTTTTTTTTAAGTGGGAATCCATTTTATGTCGGCTGCCCCAGATGGCCTCTGGAAGACATAGGCTGCTCGGAGGAAAGAAGAGGGGAACTCTGAGGTCTGGCACACGGGAAGACCAAGTCCAGCTTTCACATGTAGGAGCTGCGTGATCCCCCTGGGCCTCATTTGTAAAAAGGAAAAAACAACTGACCGTCCCCCTGCAATCAAGGTGGTCCTGTGAATTAAATTGGGAAATTCATGTAAAGAACGTATGCTATGCCCAGCTAATACTAGGAGATTCCCTCTTTCTCTCTCTCAATCCCTTTTGTCTCCCTGCTTCTCTCTCTCTCTCTCCCCAATTAGTTTTTCACCTCCAGCATCCTCTCATGACTCATGATATGTTTACCAGTGACCTCTGCTTATCAGATCTGATGGTCAGTTATCTGTCCTCATTTTACTTGACCCATCAGTGGCATTTAATTGGTTGCTCACTCCTTCTTTGAACCCCTTTCTCACTTGCCTTCGGGCACCCCATCACTTGGTTCTCTTCCTACCTCACTTGCTACTCATTCTCAGTCTCTTTGTGGATTCCTCCTCATCTTCTAGACCCCTAAATGGTGGAATGCCCAGGTCTTCATCCTCAAACCTCACTTCTCTAGATATCCTTACCCTTCAAGGCTGCTCATCTCAGCCCAAATAAAGCCCAGCATCCTTTTCTGGGCTATAAGACCTTACCCAATCTATCCCCCTTCCCAATCTTCTTTGCCACCTCTCCTACCATTCACCCCTCCAGCTCACCCAATCTACTTGCTGTTTCTGGAAGATGCCAAGCATATTCTCCCTTCAAGCCTCTTTGCTAACTGTTCTCTCTACCTAGAGCCTCACTACCTCACTTCTTCAGGTCTTTGCTCAAATGTCAGAGTGACTCTCCCTAGCCACTCTGCATAACCTCACAACTTCCTACCGGATCATTCTGCATCCTTCTCCTTACTTTATGTGTCTTCAAAGCACATATCAACACCTAACTCATTTTATATTTATTTGTGCATTCACTCTTTCCCCCATCAGAATGCCAGCTCCATCTTCAGATTCTATAACAGTGTTTACCACTAAGGGGGTTCCCAATAACTATGTGTTGAATGAATGCATTCACGGAGGGTAACTGCTATTGTTCTTCCTAATGTCATTATTTTTCTCAACTTTAAGATTCCAGGATTTATGCTTGCAAACCAAGGGGTAGAGCCAGTGACTTCCCAAGATCCCTTTTGGTTTTCCAACCTCTGGATCCATAACACAGCAGATGTAAATTGCTTACATGGGAACGTATCCAAACAGAATTACTGATGCTCAAGGGCTTCAGGACCACCACACTCCTGAACGTCCTAGACTTCCTAAAAAGTCATTCTGAGCAATATGGTTAGACAGCTATTTAGACATGTCTGTTTTGGAGGCAGTTTGACCTATGGTGAGAATGTCAAATGAAACAAAAACATTCTGACATTTTAAGAGCTTAATTTACTCACGATAAAAGGCATAGCATCTGAATATGTCAAGTTTATAAGACGTGGGCTTTAGAACAGGAATATGTACCTCCGTACTGCAAGGGCATGCCCGTGAGTTGATTGACTTGTTAAAGGAGCAAGCCAGTAAGACATTTGAAATAAACGGAGGATGCATCTGCAAAATACATCTGAAAGTTGGTTTTGGTGGATCTGTCGCTCTCACTGCAGTTTGGAGTTGGGTTATATGTGAAATTAAACAGTTGCCAAGATGATTCAAACAGATGCAGCTCAGAGGCCACCCCAGAAGGAGAGGACCCTAGTGATGGTTGCCAGTCAGTAGGATGTGGTGAAAACAGCATAGACTTTCGAGCCATACAGACTTGAGAGTGAATTCTAATTCAGTTGAGTATAAGCTGAGTGACGTCAGGTAAGTTTACTTAGCATCTCTGGGCTTTGCTCCCTATCTTCATGTGGCAGAGACTACTATGAACCACCCAAGGCTGTTTTCTCTATAGTCTAGCACTCAGCCTGACCACATTTCTCAACCTTCCTTGTGGTTGGGTGTGACCACAGGCCTGAGCTCTGACCAGTGGCTGTGAGGAATGGGATGTATGTCACTTCTAAACCTACTCATAAGAGCCTCTCCTAGATAATCTGCCATGATTTTTCTCCTGGTTTGAGGCGGAGGATCATGGTGACTTCGGAAGCTGTGTGTTGGAGACAGTGGAGCTGTATGACTGAAAGGCATATGTTCCCGAATCAATGCTTGGAGGAGAGCTGCCCGTTTTGGACTTAAAGTGAATGAGAAATAAACTTCTATGAATTGAACCACTGTGATTTGGGAGTTTATTTATTATATCAGATACCATTACCCTGATACCTTTGCAAAACAGGGGTAAAATTTTTTGGGGAGGGTTGAAATAGACTTTGTTTTTGGAGTTCCCAGGACAGGTCTGGTCTGGTATGTAGCAGGGGTTTAATAGATTAGCTCTTACTATCCTCTTACTTAGTTAGTTATCTACAGTAATCGTTACATATAGACCTTGTGCCAGGTTTTACTAGGCTCTGCAGAGGATTCAAGAAGTATAAAACATAGTCCCAGATCTCAAAAACTTTTAATGGGGAAGACAATTATCTTTCATGTGTGTATATGTCCTAAAATATCAGGCTTCTGAAGGACAAGATTGGAGTGAATGTCTCTGGGATTAACCATGAGAATTCAGAGGAAGAAGGTCCCTTTGGTTGCCCTAGTTAGGGAAGACTTAATAAATCACCCAGATATTGGAAGAAAGAAGTTACACAGGCCATGATGAAAAATGGTCAATCAAGGTGGGGCGCGGTGGCTCACGCTTGTAATCCCAGCACTTTGGGAGGCTGAGGCGGGCAGATCACGAGGTCAGGAGATCGAGACCATTCTGGCTAACATGGTGAAACCCCGTCTGTACTAAAAATACAAAAAAAATTGGCCAGGCGTGGTGGCGAGTACCTGTAGTCCCAGCTACTTGGGAGGCTGAGGCAGGAGAATGGCGTGAACCAGGGAGGCAGAGCTTGCAGTGAGCTGAGATTGCACCACTGCACTCCAGCCTGGGCAACAGAGCAAGACCTCATCTCAAAAAAAAAAAAAAAAGAAAAGAAAAATGGTCAAAAAAGAATTTCTATTTTATTCTATTCCGGGGAGAATGAGCATATATATTTATTCTCTTAGCAGGTATTCATTGCTAACCACGTTAGTAATGTCAGCTACTTAGACAGTTAACCTAGAATATGGAAAAAATCTATAAATGAGGACAAAGATGCTTGTTACTGGGCCACTTATCGTGTTAAAAGACAGAAACAACTCAAACATCCAATAGTGGGAGAAGGGTTAAGTAAATTATGGTACATCCCTTTGATGTCATCTGTCCCTAAGAAATCCCAGGAAACTGCAGCTTCAGTTAGCACCCCCATATCAGTGACTCCCACATTTATAACTCTGGCCCTGATATCTCCCCTGCAGGGAGTTTCCCGTATCTCCAACTCCCTACAGGTTGTTGCTACTTGACTGTCTCCAATGCACCTCAACCCGAGCTCATGATCCACTCCCTTTCCCATGTCGCTCACTTCCCATCCCTCCAATGTGGTCTTTTCCCAGCATCTCCTGCTCACCATCTCCAGTTGTGAAAGTCAGGATTCTGGGAGTCATCCTGGATGTTTCCCTTTCCCTCATCCTCACATACAATCCATTAGGTCCTAAATATTTTTGAAATCCATCCTCTTCTCTTCATCTCTGCCGCTGCCTCCTTGGCCTAAGTCACTAACTCCTTGCATCTTTTCTCTAGTCAGTTCGAGATCAGATCTGATCATTTCACTCCTGCTGTTTCTCACCCTCAAAACTCTTCAATGACTTCCCACTGCTTTAAGAATAAAAACCAACATTCTTGGCCGGGCGCGGTGGCTCAAGCCTGTAATCCCAGCACTTTGGGAGGCCGAGACGGGCGGATCACGAGGTCAGGAGATCGAGACCATCCTGGCTAACACAGTGAAACCCCGTCTCTACTAAAAATACAAAAAACTAGCCGGGCGAGGTGGCGGCACCTGTAGTCCCAGCTACTCGGGAGGCTGAGGCAGGAGAATGGCGTGAATCCAGGAGGCGGAGCTTGCAGTGAGCTGAGATCCGGCCACTGCACTCCAGCCTGGGTGACAGAGTGAGACTCCATCTCAAAAAAAAAATAAAAAAATAAAAAATAAAAAAAAAACCCAACATTCTTAATGTGGCCCACTGAGTACCTCATTGTCTGAGCCTTGCTTCTCTCTCTATCTTCATCTCATTCTATCCCTTTCTACCTCCTTCTCCATAATCCAGTCCCGGGATGTTGCATAAGCTGTTTCCTCTGCTCAGAATGCACTTTACAAGCCCGTTCCTTTCCCAACCCCCAAATGCACCAGTGTCAGCTTCACACCCACATACCCTCCATTTCTCATAGACTCAACCACCTCAAGGAAGCCCTCCATGATTTTGTGCCTAGATCAGGTTCTGCTGGGACCAGCTTCTGTGGCATACACACAGCCTGGACAGAGGGAAAGGTGGCTCAGGGGTGTTCTAGAGGGTGAGGCAACAGATGTTAAGAAGTTGTCACTGATAATGCAGAGTGGATATTCTACCTTTAAACAACTGAGTCATTGAACTGTACATCATAGATCTGATATTGAATTTGAATCAGGACAAGCCATTCATGCCAAAAATCTACTCTGTGCCAGACACTGTGCTATTTACCCTACTCTCGTAGAACTTTTCATTTATTTAACAAGTCTCAGAAATCTGGGTATCGGGAAAGCAAATCTGTATTGAGGGAGTTTCCATGAATGTCTTCTAATTCCTTGAGAAAGACATTAAATTTTCTGAATCTCAGTTGCAATCACAATCCTTAAAACTGACTGCCCTGTGGTGGTGTGGGCAGGCATTCACAAGGCTAAAATACTTGGAAATCTCAGGCCTTGCTTGTAATGCAGAGAAGGAGCTGGGCTTTGAATCTGACCAGTTAAAAGTGTGGCATTCCCAAGACCCGTACTTGATCTCTCCAGAGGACTTGTGTTATTAAACCAGAGAGCAGAGCAGGTTCTGGCTGGCAAGGACCCAGGGATTAACGTCCAGGGCGTTAACATCATAATTGGGCCAGCCTTGAAGGCAGCAACATCTGCTGTGTGAGGCTCTGGTGCCAGAGCCCATGTTGCACCTCCTGGCTGGCCAGGGCTTTGGTCTTGGGAGGTGGCCGGGGTGGCCTTAAGGCTGCATTTTCTTAGCACATACTCAATAGCCACTGTCAGGTGGTGAAAAGCTCTCATTAGGGCCAAGAAATTGACTTGTGTTCTGGGCTTCTCAGAAAAAAAAAAAGGGGGGACTTATGGGAGAGGCTTTGTGCCTGAAGGTGCCCAGGGACTGGTAATTGAGTTACCATTCAAGTGATGAGAGACCGTGGCCACTGACAAGTATTAGTGGAACGAGGTTGGCAGGCTGTTGCAAGCCTTCCTACCAAGGCCAGCCTGCATTTTCTCTTTGGCATGGAGTATAAGGGGATTCATTTTCTTTAAAAATGTTTACGTAGGCAGTAGAGCCCAGTGATCAGGTGGGCAGCATGGAAGTCGGGCTGTCGGTATCTGGAGACGGCAAAGGGATGTTGAGTTGTTGGGAGGGGCTCATTGCACTCCACACTGTCATATGCATCATCTCATTCAATGACAATGGTCCTGTGGCGGTTGATTCTCGAGGAAACCAAGGCTTTAAGAGGTCAGTGACCTGCCTCAAACCACACAGCCATGAACCATAGATGATGAATTAGAATCTTGTCTGTTTCCTGGCCAGGTGCAGTGGCTCATGCCTGTAATCCCAGGACTTGGGGAGGCCAAGGCAGGCGGATCACTTGAGGTCAGGGGTTGGAGACCAGCCTGGTCAACATGGTGAAACTCCATCTCTACTAAAAATATAAAAATTAGTGGGGCGTGGTGGCGGGCGCCTGTGGTCCCAGCTACTCAGGAGGCCGAGGCAGCAGAATGGCTTGAACCCGGGAGGCAGAAATTGCAGTGAGGCAAGATCGTGCCACTGCACTCCAGCCTGGGCGACGGAGAGAGATTCCATCTCAAAAAAAAAAAAAAAAAAAAAAATCTTATCTGTTTCCAAAGTCTATACTGCCTTTACTCCACTGTGGGTTCATGTGCGGACATGTCTGAGTTATGTCAATATCATCGGTGCTCCATATCCTGCTTCCGAAGGGATCTCGCATCCACCCATTTCTCATCACCACCTGTGACTCAGGTGGCTCCCATCTGGATGACGGCACTGGCCAGTCTCTCTGCCTGTTTCTTGCTTCCTTCTTTGCTCGCACTGCCCACAGACCAGGAGCAGATTGACACGCGTCCCTTCCCTGCTTCACACCCTTCAGAGGCTTCCCATGGCCCTTTGGCTGGAATCCAGAACACTTAATGAGGCCCACGAGGCACTGCATCTTCTGGTTCTACCTGTGTCTCTAGCTCTATCTGCTTCCATTGCCCCTGCTCTTTGCTTTGTCCATGCTGGGCTTCTGGTACTTTCTGGAAGACTCTAAGCTCTTAGTCTTGCACTGGTGCCTTTGCATATGCCATTCCTTCTGCCTGGAACACTCTCTCCTAATTTTTCTCTGGATGACTTCCATTCAACCTTAAATATTTCTCACTTGGAGAGTGTTCCTGGCCCCCCTGTCTAACCATACTCCTCTCTTTAGTGCCCCACACTCTCTTCTTCATTTTTTTAATATTTTGCAAATACATTTCCATTTGTGATATTGTTGACTGTTTTCAGTTTTTCTCCTCCTCTATTTTATGCACTCTTGAAGGTTAAGGACCAGGACAGTTCTGCTTCCCACAATATCCCCAATGTTTCACACACAGTACATTTCCAATAGGCACTTTTTATATTGAATGAATAAATGGTTCTCAAGAACTGTTAGCATTGTCTCTGCAAATGTAAGTGCATGTGAGCATATTTATAGACGCCAGTTCATTATAACTCAGTTTTCATCCATTTATTCATTCATGAGTCATTCCCATCAATATTTACTAAGCACCAACTGGGCGCTGAAGGTGCAAAAGTGACTGAGAAAACGTGCCAGCCCTTCCGTAACTCAGCTGGGGTGGGGTAGATACGTAAGGGCCTGAGCTTCTGAGGCAGGTGTTCCAGGTTGGATCACGGATCCTCAAGTTACTCATCTGTGTGACCTCAGGAAAATCACTTCACTTCTCTGAGCTCTAGATGTTTCCTCTATCAAGTGGAGCTAACCACATCCATCTTGTGGGGCTGTTTTGATGCTATATTGAAATAAAAAGTACATAAAAACAAAGTTCAATAAAGAGATCTTGTTGTTGTTCATGATGATTACTCAAATGGGGCATAAAGGGAAGTTAAGTCAGTTCTTCCTAAGGAGTAGGGGGTTTTAGGGAAGGTCTTATAATTGAGTGCCATGGAGGCATCTGGACAGGAGGGGAAAGCATTTTGGGTAAAAGGAAGGGTGAGAGCAAAGAGGGACTTATGTGTGTCTGGGATTGTGGTATTTTGTGAATTTGTGTCCTCCATTTCTCTCTCTCCATTCAGGGGCACACAGCACCCTCTCTTCTTCCCAGAATGGTTCAGTTTGGCTTTTGGGAATCCCACCTCCTCTGTCCACTCCTCCTTCCTGTGTCATCTCTGTTTGTATCCTCATCCTCTCCATGTAAGCCTGTTCCTCTCGTTACCCCTTTCCCCTCAAAACTGGGAGGGCTGAAGGGTTGGGAACATCTCAGTCATCCATCAAATGAAATTGGGATTTGGCAGCTGTGGTTTCATTAATGACTGCTCAACCTTCTCTCCCCACATCTGGAAGGCTTGTGCCCCAGGATGGATGAGCCAGTGATTCACAGTGAGAGATGTACTGGCTCCCTAGAGACAGATGGGAACCCTGAGGCCCTGTCATCTGTCTCATACCTTGGGCAGGAAGCCCCCATCAACACTTTTTTGAGGAGGGGCCATTTAGGCCCCACAGGGACACTCTCCAGTGTCTCCTGAGTTCCTGTCAATGGGAGTCAGTTTCAATGTGTATCAGCAGCATGAGCCTCAGTCTCCAAGTCCGAAATTCAGCACCACATCAAAAGTGAGCAGCTCTTCAAGGAAGAAATAGTACCATGTCCAAGAGTTGGGACTCTGGGACCCAGACTTCCAGGGTTCATATCCCAGCCCTATCATCCTGGCCAGTTAATATTGCTGTGCCTCAGTTTTCTCATGTGTAGAATGGGAACGAAGATCATGGCTCCTTCACAGGGGTGGTTGTGAGGAATCTTTGCAATGACAAGCGGGAGTGACTCAGAAGCCTGCTGCGTCCACAGAAAAAGCCTGTTAAGTGTTGACAGTCGTTATTTCCTCTTGATGGAACCCTTTCAAAGCAAGGGCTGGAGTGAGATTACGAGGGCCCAGAAAAATCCTCAGCCTCCAAAAATCCTTCTTTCTGCTCTCTGAGGAGCAAGATCCCTTCACGGAGGAGCAGTGCCTCTCTTCGCACGGTCATGGGAAGTTTGTGGCAGGGGCTAGGAGTCGGGCCTCTGCAGCTGGGCAGCCTGCAGGGCTCAAGCTTGGCTGCTTACTAGTCAGCTGGCCTTGGCTGACTGCCTACCCTTTCTGCATCTCGGTTTCCTCACCTGCAGGATGGGAGCCATAAGACCCACTGCAGAAGGTGGGGCCTGAGCCTTCAGCATCACCTTCCCTTACTCACTCCTTCCCAGGTCACTGAAGTTGTCTCCTAAAGGGCCTCTTTGTTTCCACGCTTGTTACTATGCAGCCTGTCCACCCAGCAGCCAGAGCCAGCTTCTGCAAACCCAAGTCAACGAAGGTCGCTGCTTTGCTTAGACCCTCCAGTGGCTCCTGATGTCCCTCAGTGTAGATTCTAGAGTCCCCAATCCCCATCCCAGCCCACAAGCTCTTCTGTGTCTGCTCGCCTCTTCTTTCCTGCTCCCGCCTCCTCCATTTCCCCACCTCATCCACGCTGTCCTCTCCCATCCGTCTCTTTCTTGGGGCACACCAAGGACTCCCAGGACCTACGCATTTGCTGTTCCCTCGACCTGGAGTACTCCCCGCCCCGCCATGCCCTGCCTTCAACATAGCAACATGCCTTTTGGCTCATTTTCTTCAGGGCTCTGTTCAATAACCGCCTCCTCTGAGAAGGCCTCCATGACCACCCTATCTTCTACAGTATCCCTTTCTGTTACTCTCTGTCCCCTTGCCCTGCTTTATTTTTCTGCAGAGCGCTTATCACGACCTGATAAACATTTATGCATTTGTTAGTTGATTGCTTCTTTCTTCCTATTAGTCTGCAGAGCTCACGAGGGGAGGGTCTTTGTCTTTTTTGTCTCTGCTGGATCTCCAGTACCTAGCACAGTGCCTGGCTCAGTGCAGATAGCCAATAGATGTTTCTTGCACAAATAAACAAGTTTTCAGTAGGCAGTAAGGATGAACAATGCTTGTGAAAATGTGCTTGGCCCATGGTAGGTATTTGAAAAATGTTAGTTTTTAATCCCCTCCTTATCAAACTAGAGGGTTCATTTAAAAAGCAAATACCCTTGGGATCGGCAACACATTGACCTTAATTCACACTGCATTCCTATACAAGGAAAAGGTCCAGTTGGAAGGGCAGAGGAAGGCAAGTCAGGGGCCCTGTAGACAAACTTCACTTGCTAAGAAATTTTGTCTCTGGCCAGCTCTGTTTAGGTCTGTGTGTACGACAATTCTCTAGGCAATTGAATTGCATTACCCTTTTCATTCTAATAATATGAACAGAATTCAGATGTGGTATTTGATGATGTCTTGTCTATTGAATGAGTTCAGGACTTGCCTGGCACACGGCAGCAAATTACTGTCAACTTGAGGGCCGCCGAACCTCTGCCAAAGTACCAATATTTCCGTCGAAAATCCTGGTCATTTACAGTTTATGTCTCAAAAATGAATTTTTATTTCATTGGCTTAATCTTTAGCGTTATCAGAACATGTGTTGATTCCCAGGGAGACTTCCAACGTGAGATCCTTCTAACAAGACCAGAGCTGGGAGAGCTCCTGAAGGGAACAAAAGACAAGTGCTCCCTGCCTGGTTGGAATTGCTGTTTGTACGATCCCTGCTGAGAGAGAGAAGAGGGTAGACTGGACTCCTTCCAAAAATCAGAGGGGAAGCTGATTCTGACTTGGGAGGGTATAAAAATCTCAAGGCCAAGGCTGTCAGCTCGAGGGAAGGAGGTTGGGGAGAGAGGGGCATGTATGAGCATCTTTTCCAGTTCTTAAAAACAAATGCCTGGAAATCAGACACACCCAACAATTCTCTGGCCCTGGCACATAGTAAGCACTCAATACATGTTAGTTGAATTCAGCTGGAGAGGGTTTGGAAGCTATGTTAGCTGCTGTGCTCTGGATGGGGATTTGACCAACTCTCTTCCACTCCACCCCCAATGCATTCGTATTGCCTAGTAATCTGTCACAAATACCTAGCAGTGCTGAAGCCTTTGGCTGTGTCAAAGGGAAGGATCCAGCCTTTCCCAGGGGAATTTCCCCATTAGATACATGGTACAGCTCCACCCACACACTGGGTCTCTGAGTCAGAAGGGCATGTTTCTGCTGCAACTAATTTTACTACTGTTGTTTCTATCACATCAGTAAAGCCCTGTTAGCTTTTAGAGAAGGATCTGCACCACTGAGATCTCGAGATTGGTTATTTTGATCATGAGGAATTTTCCTAACCAGTCTCCCTCGCTGCATCCTCATCTGTCCTTAGACATAGGGGAAAGACAGATTACACTGTGAGAAGCATCATCACTGAAACTTCTCCTGCAGCTCGTCTGCCTAGCAAAGACTTGTGTAATCATGGATAATTAGGATAGTGGTAGCAGACAGCCAACCCAGCACCGATGCAAAGCTACTGAGTTAGTGACTGTAGTAAATTTAAGTAAAGAGATTATTTTGAGCATCAGTTATGGGCAGATGTGACAAGTAAGAAGGGGTGTCTAGTGATCTTTTCAAAGCAAGCCATGAAACAGTTGTGTGGTCAGATGATAGAAAGAAATTGGCAAGACAGATCCTTGCTTCCCTCCTTCCTTCCTTCCTTCCTCCCTCCCTTCCTCCTTTGCTTTCCTTCCTTCCTTCTCTCTCTGTCTCTCTCTCTCTCCAATAAATATTTCCTAAGCCCCAGCTCTACACTGTGCACTATCCTAGTCCTTTGGGATATAGCAATGAACAAAATAGACAAAACTCTTTGCTCATTTGGGACTTACATTCTAATGATGTACATCTATCTATCTAACTATCCATCTTGTGCAGTGACCTTAAATTACACAGACAATACAATCGCAAAACAGACGATCAAAGAATATGCCAATCAGAAGGGAGGGTCAGGACCGGAGGAAAAGTAAAGAAACACCAATGGACAGGCCTCAGCATCTTAAAGGGTTTCTAATGCTACTCTGTGCAACCGAAGCTTCCTGACAGCCAAAGCAGAGAAGGAACGTATGTTAGTTACATGAATCTTATTGTTCAGGAAGGGACATCACCACTGTCCCTATTTCTTCTCATGATAAAATGTGTTTTCTAACCATATTACCTTATTTAAGCCTCAGGACAATCTCATGACTCAGTTACCATTATTAGTTCCATTTTACAGATAAAAAAACTGGGGCTTAAAAAAGCTAAGCACCTTGCCCAAGGTTACATCTGGAAAGTGGCAGAGTTGAGAGAAATTTTCAAGCAGTATAAACTCAGAGCTCTGTTCTAAACATGCACTTCAGTGCCCCTGCTACGGGCAAAATGAAAAAGTACCTCATTGGTTCCTGGGTAAAAGCCCAAATGCCCTGGAAGATAGTCTCCTGGCAGGGATCTGGGAAAACATAATAAGAAAGACACACCCATATGCAATGAGAGAACTAAATATTAAGTATAAAGTTCATCTGCTTTTAGGCCCAAGACATCCCAATAGGCCAAGAATGGGAAAACCAGAGCTATGAGGTCCCAGACTCCAGCTGAACCAGGCTAAAACTGGCCTGAAAATCCTACACCTAATTCTGTCATCACAAAAGCACGATCTTTGTAAGAGAAAGGAGGAGCAACACTCCCCATTAGCTTGACGTCTTCCTGTTCTCAGCCTCACCCCTTTATAGCAGAACCTCATTAGGTCTTTGAGAGCTGCTCTATTGTCTTGACCAGTAGTTGAAAGATGCTCTCCAAGGTGCTGAAGCAAGTGGGGCTTATTTTTCTTCTTTTCAGATTGGCTTCTTGCCTCTGACTCACCACTCCTGGTAAATCACATGAGTGTTCTAGCAGACTGTGAAGACAACCTGCATGACCAAGCTGAGAAAATGTGCCAATTTCTAAGCGTTCAAGTTTATTAACAGGTAATGCTAATACTGAGAGGTAGCATGGCTGAATGACTGGCAAATTTCTTAAACTTTCTATGCCTCAGTTTTCTCACCTGTAAAATGGAAATAATCATAATAAAAAATAATACTGACCCCAAAACGAGTTGCTGTGAGAATTAAATGAGCAACTAAGTGCTTAAAACAGCGCCTGGTGAATAAGCGCCATATATGTATTTTTTCTTTTCTTTCTTTCTTTCTTTTTTTTAAAAAGTTGGTTATATTCCTTAAGGCAAAATTGCTTGGTAATGGGGTCATCTCTGGGATAATGAACCTGGCAGAGTTACTTCACGCCATTGGATAAGTGGGGTCCCAGTGGATGCTATGATGACAGATGACACAGAAAACAGTATGTTACTTTCATCCCTCTATCAAATTCACATAACAAGACCAAAGCTTGCACCACATCCAATTCTCTGTTGCATCTCAGAATTCTAAGTCCTTCATTAATGTTCTAAAATGTTGAATTCTGTGTGCTATGCAGTTTTTAAGCAACATCTGTTCATCAACCCCAGAGGTGACAGCGAGTCAGTGTTGGGGGTTGTTCAAAGCATACCCACATCTCTTGGCTCCCTCGCAGCAATGTTAGGGAGTCTAATTAAATACTGTTTGCAAAGCAACCGAGAAATTCTCCAGTGAAAGTTGCTGTAGAAATGCAAGTTTCTGTATTATTATTACACGTGCTTGTAATTGTTTCCAAAGTTTACTTATTGGGCAGGGAAAGGGAGAATATGTTTTCTTCCTTGATGGCAATGGATAATGCTTTGTAGATTGGCATTTATGAATGCTAAATCACTTTATGGAAACATTGTATCTCTAGAGCTACAGGAATCTCATAATGGGAAATGCACATAAAGGGTTTCTTCTTTCACTTTCGCACCCTCCCCTTCATTCAACTCCCATTTCCATAAACAAATGTGAAAAGAAACATTATAAGAAGCAACCATGTGTATCCAAACTTTAAAAGCTCAAATGCATATTTTAATACAAAATTACCTGCATAGAGTCAGACTTTTTTGGATAGCACATCCTTCGCATTAATTTATGCTAAAGATTGAGCAACATTAGGTTGAAATCAAAGCTTGAAACAGATGCAAAGGAAGTTGGGGATAGGCATAAGCTGGAACAATTAAAATTATGTGCTGAGCTCACCCACCTCAAAAGCTATAGAAAATATCAGCTTGACTTGATTTTGTAAAGATTTGTGTGAAATATCTAAGAGCAAGCCTATATCTGGGAAATATCTTTCCATGGTTATATATATATATATTTCTTTTTTTCCCATTTCATGGAGAAATAACTTTTTCATAGGTATAGTTGAGCACTAGCCGAGGAAACTTACTCCCGTCTTTTAATATTTCTCTTTCCTAACTCAAGTTTGAGATAGTGACATTACTCCTGGCATACTGAAAAAAGAAAAGTTCACTGGAATTAAAATTTAACAGTACACAGAGGCAGAACACAAGACCTTGTCTGCTAGCTGTTCAAATGGTGATGAAATCCGAATTAGATAAGAATGCTATCGTTGCTCCTATCTGCAGCTCCTCAGCCAAGTTTTATCTATAGCAGCACAAAAATTGATTTGCAATCAGTTACATTTGTTTTTTAAAATCCCATCAAATCCAAGAAGCCTATTTTAGTCTGTAAAATTGAGCAGATAATTGCCTCCTTTATATGAATAAAATGTAAAACCCGTATCTGGAATAACAGCCATTTTCTTATTCCTCAACAGATGCTTTCGGCTCCAGTCACACCACACCTCCTAGATTTTCTAGTTTTATGCTCTTTTCTTCAGCTTGGGATCCTCATCAGCTCTCCTCCAACCCTTTTCTTCCCCCAGGCTCCCCACAACCCCACCCTCCCAGCTGCAGACATTGAGCTTCTCTTCTCTGGACTCCCATAGTATTTTTTATGTTTTGAGATTTCTCACATAATAATAAATGAAGGAAAGAATAAATGAATGAGCTAGGTCCTGCTTACTTCCTGAGGGCCCCTTACTTAATATTTTCTCATAGCCTGTGGGATGGTAGTCTGATCACAGGGGTAGGCAGTGACATTCTTGATTCAAATCTACAGTCACTGCCAGCCCACAGCTCCAGAGGGCTTTTGTTTCTAGTGGATTAGCCATATTGCAAATGATCAATCAGGCCAATGATTCTGGCATATCTTGATTTTAGGTTCTTATGGATGCTGTCCCTTACAGAGCCGCATCTGTCCTATTCATTTACTTCGCAAAAAAAGCCTGCTTCTCTCTCTCTCTCCTCCCCATCCTGGTCCAGGTCATTGTCATCTCTTATCTGGACACCTGCAGTGACCTCTTCACAGGTCTGCCCTCAGTCTTGCTCCTCAAATTTTTATTGGCATCGTAGCCAGAAAGGTTATTTAAAAATGCAAATATGGGCCAGGTGTGGTGGCTCACACCTGTAATTCCAGCACTTTGGGAGGCCAAGGCAGGTGAATCACCTGAGGTCAAGAGTTTGAGACCAGTCTGGCCAGCATGGTGAAACCCCGTCTCTACTAAAAATATGAAAATTAGATGGGTGTGGTGGTGGGCTCCTATAGTCCCAGCTACTCAGGAGGCTGAGGCAGGAGAATCTCTTGAACTCAGAAGGTGGAGGTTTCAGTGAGCCAAGATCATACCATTGCACTCCAGCCTGGGCAACAGAGCAAAAACTCTGTCTCAAAAGGAAAAAAAAAATGCAAGTCTGATTACGTCAATTCTGAGCATCTTCTGTAGCTACTCCGCCTTTCTTCGTGGTCCATCATTATCTCAATTTGCTGTCCCACCTCAGGACCTTTGCACGCCCTGTTGCCTCTGGCTGGAATGCTCTTTCCTTGCTCCCCTTTTACCTAGTTACCAGGTTACACACTCTCCTAACTCCCTGTGCTTTTCCTTCACAGTGCATAGCACAGTTTGTAGCTGTTGTCGTGTATGTGTCTGTGTGTGTATGTGCACACATGTGCATACGTGTGTATATGTCTAAGCTCCATGAGAGCAGGAACTGCGTTGCTTTCTCTCTACTCTTTCCTCAGTTCTTAGGCTCCTCAGACATGAAGTAAGGATTTAAAAATATTGTTGAAATAATAAATGATTCTTGGATAAATGTCAGATCTTTGTCTAATAAAGCAAGAGCCAGAGGAGAAATGTTTATGCTCAAACATGTATTTTCTGGCTCTTGGGAAGGTGCGCATCAGCCATTTAACAGCGTTGCCCAGCTCAACTACCAGCAAGTCCTTTTCATCAACCTGAGAAATGATGCAATCTTTTACCCAGTATAAATTCAGCCCTTTATAAAATGATTCCATCAAGTCATGGCAAGTGTCCAAGAGAAGCCCATAATGAAATGCAAATAAAAAATTTAAAAAGAGCATATGCTCTGCAAATTAAGCAACAGAAAAAGTAATATCGTATACTGCCAATTCTTTATCAGTGAAATCACCCAGAATTCAACGTGGTAGGTCCTAGACACCCATTGCTCTGGGTAACATGAAATAAACGGCCCTCTCTCGCTAGGTTCCTGCTGGCATTTCTAGCTTGTCTTGCCCTCTGGCCGTCAGTTCTCCTATTCCAGCACAACCTCACTCATAATGCCCAGGCAAGTCTACACTGGGAACATGCGGGGTTGTCTCTGCCTTGAACTATCTACTTTCTGACTTTCCACTCCACCCTTCTATCTGCAGGGCCCCTGAGTGAACATCCATTCATCACTTCCAGCTCAAGTAGCCTTATCCAACAAATATTTCTTTATCTGATTGAAGTTTTGATTTTCCCTTTGCCATCTCAGTAAATGGCCCTGCCATAACCCTCTTTGCTCAAAATGGGAAGCTGGGAATCTTCTTTGCTTTTTTTCTTCTCTCTCCAATACCAATCATATCCCATCCATCAGTGAGTCTTAACACTGTCCCTTTTCTCCAACTCCATCATCCTCATCTTAACCCCTATCTCTAACTCCCTGTGCAAAGGCCTCTCACTTTCTTTTTTTTTTTTTTTTTTTTTTTGAGGCGGAGTCTCGCTCTCTCGCCCGGACTGGAGTGCAGTGGCCAGACAGATCTCAGCTCACTGCAAGCTCCGCCTCCCGGGTTTACGCCATTCTCCTGCCTCAGCCTCCTGAGTAGCTGGGACTACAGGCGCCCGCCACCTCGCCCGGCTAGTTTTTGTATTTTTTAGTAGAGACGGGGTTTCACCGTGTTAGCCAGGATGGTCTCGATCTCCTGACCTCGTGATCCACCCGTCTCGGCCTCCCAAAGTGCTGGGATTACAGGCTTGAGCCACCGCGCCCGGCCAGGCCTCTCACTTTCAACCCTCCCATACATCCTTCTCTCAATGGTCAGTGTCGTCTTCTGAAAGTAAATTAGGTTGTACCTAAAACTCTTCTATGATTTCCCATGTCTCCAAGAAAAATATTCGAACTCCCTTCCATGACCTGGAAAGCCCTAACGAGTTGGCTTTTGCCTTTCTAATTTAGATGCTGCCCTCACTTTGGGTTTTCCCAACTCGGCATCATCACTTTCAGGTGTCTTAATGATGACATGTCCTCCGCTGAGCTCCCAATCTCCCCCAGTCTCAATCTTCTGCCACGGCAGCTCCATCTTTCCAGTGGCTCAGACCAGAAAGCTCAGAGTCACCCTTGACTCTTCTTGCTAATTCACATCCTGCTTCCAGCAAATCCTGACAGCTCTACTTTTTTTTTTCTGTTTTGAAATGGAGTCTCACTCTGTCACCTGGAGGTGAGACTACTGTACTCCAGCCTGGAGTACAGCGGCATAATCTCGACTCACTGCAACCTCCATCTCCCAGATTCAAGCAATTCTCCTGCTTCAGCCTCCCAAGTAGCTGGGATTATAGGCACCTGCCACTATGCCCAGCTAAGTTTTTTGTATTTTTAGTAGATATAGAGTTTCACCATGTTATCTAGGCTAGTCTCAAACTCCTGACCTCATGATTTGCCCGCCTCAGCCAGGGCTGGGATTACAGGCGTGAACAACCGCGCCCGGCCAACAGCTCTACTTTGAAACTGTGATATGGTTTGGCTGTGTCCCCACCCAAATCTCATCTTGAATTGTAGCTCCCATCATTCCCACGTGTTGTGGGAAGGACCCAGTGGGAGGTAACTGAATCATGGCGGTGGGTTTTTCCTGTGCTGTTCTCATGATAGTGAATAAGTCTCACGAGATCTGATGGTTTTACAATGGGCAGTTCCCCTGCACATGCTCTCTTGCCTGCTGCCATGTAAGATGTCCCCTTGCTCTTTTGCCGTGATTTTGAGGTCTCCTCAGCCATGTGGAACTGTGAGTCCATTAAACCTCTTTCCTTGATAAACTACTCAGTCTTGGGTATGTCCAAGATACCCAAGTGTGAGTATGTGTGAGAACAGACTAATACAGACTGTGTCTCAAGAGAACCACTGTCCACTTCTCACTTCTCGTATGACTATCTTCATCCACACCACCACCAACTCCTGCCTGGACAATGGCACTGGCCTCCCCCTTTGCTTTTCTGCTTCTGTACTTGCCCTCTCTTCCCCTGCCACCAACCTCTCTTCACTCAATTCTCAATTCAGCCTCTGGAAGAATGATGCTAAAATACAGGTCAGGTTGGGTCACTTGTCTGCTCAAAAACCTACAGTGACTCCCACCTTACTCAGAGTCAAAGCTAACGTTCTCACAGTGGCCTATAAGGCCCCATGATCTTCCTTCACCCTGATACCTCATTAGTCTCATCATCTACTCCTTTCTGCTTGGCTGGCCTCACTCCAACCACACTGGCCTCCTTGCCATTCTATTTTACTTTTTTTTCTTGAGACAGGATCTTGTTCTGTTGCCCAGGCTGGAGTGCAGTGGTTCGATCATAGCTCACTGTAGCCTCAACCTCCCAAGGCTCAAGAAATCCTCCTGCCTTGGCCTCCCAAGGATAGCTGGGACCACAGACATGCGCCACCACACCCAGCTAATATATATATATTTTAAATAGAGATGGAGGTCTCACTGTGTTGCCCAGTCTGGTCTCAAACTCCTGGGCTCAAGCAATCCTCCCACCTCGGCCTCCCAAAGTGCTGGGATTGCAGGCGTGACCCACTGCACCCAGCCCATTCTATTTATTGCTTTTTTTTTTTTTTTTTTTTTTGTAGAGATGGGGGTCTCACTTTGTTGCCCTGATCTTGAACTGGTCTTGAACTCCTGGCTTCAAGTGATCCTTCCACCCGGGCCTCCCAGAATGCTGGGATTTTAGGCATGAGCCACCGCACCTGGCCCTCTTTGCCACTGTAAAACACAGCAGGCACACTCCTGCCTCAGGGCTTTTGCGTTAGCTGTTTCCTCTACCTGAGGCACCTTTCTCTAGATATCTGCTGTTTATTTTTCTTTAGATATTATTTTCTCATTCATCCCCTTCAGGTATTTATTCAAATGTTACTTTCTTACTAAAGTCTTCCCTGTGCACTCTATATAAAATTGCAAACTTCCCTTCCTAGAAACATTCTAGTCCACTTTCCTGGTTTATTTTTCTCCTCAGTTCTTGTCTCTAGGTAGCATACGGGGCTGGAGTCTAGGCCATACAAACTGTGTGGTCCCATAGACCCTGTGCCATTCCCCACTGGTTACTGCTTTCTTCCCAGGAGCCTAGGATGAAGGTCAAGGTCTTTAGCTCAGTCTCTAGGCCCTGCCTACGTCTGCAGTCCTCCCTCTCTGCAGTGTAGTCTCTCGGGCCTTCTTCTCACCCTGCAAACATGTTTTCTGTTTTTTGCAAGCAAACCCTTCTTCCTCTATTTCCAAAACACCCTTCATCCGCTTTAGGTCTTGCAGGCTCTTTCTGAATCCCTGAATGAAATTTCCCCATGATTCACTGTAAAATGCATCCACATACCTGTTTTCCGTGGATGTTATCACACTAGGTGTTTGGACAAACGGGGGCAAGATGGCGCAGTTCCGGGTTCTTCACCGTCAACTTTCCCGCGCCAGGGAAAGACACGGGTCGACTGCGCAGGCGCAACCCGACCTCCGACGGAGAAGAACCGGAACCCGCCTAGCCACGCCTACCGCCCCGCCCCCGACCCGCCTATGTCCCGCCCACTGCCCTCCCACTCCCGGGCCCAGGACATAAAGGCCGCTCCCACTGGGCGCACGGTGCGAACTTCCTTGGCCCCTCCTCGTAGGCGGGACCCAGGAACCTCGTCCGAGAACGCCGGTGCGAACTTCCTTGGCCCCTCCTCGTACGCGGGACCCAGGAACCTCGTCCGAGAACGCCGGAGCGACTTCGTCGGCCTCCACCGCCGGAGACCGGTGAACCTCGCTCCCTCCTTCACATTGGCTTGTAAATAAAGTTTTTTTTGCCTTGCCTACTTGCCTTTTCTCTGGCATTTGCTCTGGGAGTCGCATTAAAGCAAATCACTAGGGACTATGTGGTTATCAATGTGCTGTTTTGATGGATGACTCTTTTGCTCATGACACTAAGGGCAGAAGGGACCACGCCTATGAATTTTTGCATCCCCAGTTCCCAGCAAGCTGCCACCAGGCACATAACAGGGGCTCAGTAATGTTGCTTGGTGGAGGGAACGTGTGGCAAGACACCCTGTGAGCAATTAATTTAGGTTGGGTCTCCACTGCTCTAGTTAGTTTTCACACCCCTTCCCAAGGAGACAGAAGAGCTCTCAGGGCCATGTTAATAGCATTAGGACTATAGGGCTAAGATGCAAAGTTGCCATCAGAAGACAGTCCCCATGCTGGAGTACCCCTAGGCTGTAGGCAAAGACAGAGATGTTTTGTTTGGCAAATAGAATTGGCCTATACATTGTTGTTGTTATTTTAAAATTCGAGCCAGGTGCGGTGGCTCATGCCTGTAATCCCAACACTTTGGGAGGCTGAGGCAGGTGGATCACCTGATGTCGGGAGTTTGAGACCAACCTGACCAACATGGAGAAATCCCATCTTTACTAAAAATACAAAAATATTAGCCGGGCATGGTGGCATATGCCTGTAATCCCAGCTACTTGGAAAGCTGAGGTAGGAGAATCGCTTGAACCTGGGAAGCTAAGGTTGTGGTGAGCTGAGATCGCGCCATTGCACTCCAGCCTCGGTGACAAGAGAGAAACTCAGTCTCAAAAATAAAAATAAAAAATAAAAATTGGATGAGTTGCTAACATTGAAAAATTGGAAGGTTTCACATAAAACTTTGAATATTTGGCTTCTTTCGAAAAATCAAACCATCTAGCAACCTTAGCACTGCAGTGCCTCAGTTGGCTGCAGCTGACCCGGGGCTGCCTGGGCTGGGACCTGTGTATGCTTCAGTTGCCACATGGGATGCTTGCTCCACCACGCACCTGCCTGGCTGCTCTGGACACCAGAGGCTGTGGTGTCCAGCCTTGGCTTATAGAAACAACAGAGCTGGATGATCTGAAGTAAGAAGAGTTCCAAGGTTGGGAGGGGTCAAGGGAGCCAGTCTGAAGAGGCCAGAGGTGTCTGCAGACAGATGGCTCTGAAATCTCTGGGAACCCTGGCACTGGGTTCCCAACCTGGGACAGTCCCCTGTGTCCAAGCTTGTGGGACCTTCAGGACCAGAAGGGCATGGCCAGGAGATGACTTGAAGAACTACCAGCCCTTTCTTGGAGGTTCTTGATGGTGTAAGATCTCCATGATTCCCACATGATAAGAGAGAGGAAGAGTCCTCTTGAAAACATGACAGACTTTAGATTTTTTTTTTTTTTTGCTACTCCAGTAAGTACAGTGTGTGTGGTGTGTGTGTATGTGTGTGTGTGCGCGTGTGCGTGCGCACACATTTGGGGGGTACTTTCAGAGTTAGAGTTAATTGGTTTCAGAACAAAACAGTAACGCAGCTTTCCTACATGCAAGCACTGTGGACAAAATTCACACCTGACTCAAATAAATTACATTCTCCATATTCTCAAGAGAGTCAATCTTTCTCTTTGAGGAATTTTTTTTATCCCTCTTCAATCTATTTGTACTAAGAATGTGGGTATACTTTATTCCATGTTTCTCCTTCTTCTTGTAGTTGTATGTGTGTGTGTGTGTTTCAAGACAAGGTCTCACTCTGTCACCCGGGCTGGAGTACAGTGGCTTGATCACAGCTCACTGCAGCCTCAACTTCACAGGATCACTTGTGCATGTCACCACGCCTGGTTAATTAATTAAATTTTTTTTTTTTTTGTAGAGACAGAGTATCCCTATGTTGTCCAGCCTGGTCTTGAACTCCTGGGCTCAAGCGATCCTCCTGCCTTGGCCTCCAAAAGTGCTGAAATTACAGGTGTGACCCACTGTGCACAGCCTCTTTTGTAGTTTTAAAGCCCATCCTTATAAGAAGTTCAATTATGACACTGCTCGTTGGCACATATATTTTGAAAGACTGTGGGAAAAGCTGTGTCTCTTAAGACTCAAAAGTCAAAAGCCAGATGTCACAGGCTATTGAGAGGAGCTGTTTTAACTTCAGACTCATAAAAAAAGTTCCAATTTAATTCAGACTTCTATGGTGTCAGAACAATCTTCATCTACAAGAGTTTTGTGAGGATATTCTAGAACTTCCGATTATTACATTTCTTTTCCAGTTATCGAAAACAAGCTCTCAGTTCCTTTAGGCAAATGTTATGGGACATATTCTTGCTATTCCTATCCCAACTTAGTTTTTTGCCAAACTAGTGTCTGAATCTTTGCTTTGCAGACTCAGGAAAAGTGTGGAGAGAAGCAGAGAGGCATTAAAAAAAGGGAAAGGATGATGGAGGAAACCCAAGTCCGTCTTGACTAAGGGGAGCTGTGATTTGGGAGGGGGGAAAAGAGAATGCTGGGGCCAGGCTGGGGAATTTCGGCGTTTGGTGGAGGAGGCTCTAGAAGTGAGAAATGTCTCTGTGGGCTAGAAATTGGGTCCTTTTCAGTGTTCTTATAAGTAGGGTTTGGATTGGAATTCCTTTATAATTATTATTTGACTTCTTCATATGTGACTCTTTGCAGAACTGAGCCACTTGGAGCTCTGTAATTTGTTAGGGTTACACAAATGTAGCCTACTGGGCTTATGGCAAAATAGTTTCTATAAGGAGAATATCAACTTTTCTACCTGAGGTCTTGGTTAAACAATTAAAACCTGGATCACCTCCTTGGGTGAAGCCTTTACTCCTCTAGCAATTAGCTAGCTTGTTGATGTGCCCACCCTAATTTCTTCATAGTTCTATTTTAGTACTTACCCCTCTGTATGCCAGTTTGTTAGTTTATATGTTTGTACCTTCCATGCCACAAGGTTATGCAGAATAGGGACCAATTATGTTTTATTGCCCTTTATAGATTCAGCGCATAGCTAAGACTGAGGCAGCTGGCATACATTAGGTATTTAGTAAATGTTTGCTGAATGAATAAATAAGACTACCAATGGGTGCAGTTCACTTAAGGCTTTCTTTTCTTTCCTTCCTTTCCTTTCCCTTTCCTTCCTTTCCTTTCCCTTCCTTCCTTCCTTCTTTCCTTCCTTCCCTCCTTTCTTCCTTCCCTCCTTTCTTCCTTCCCTCCTTCCCTCCTTCCTTCCTTCCCTCCTTCCCTCCTTCCTTCCTTCCCTCCCTCCCTCCCTCCCTCTCCTTCCTTCCTTCCTTCCTTCCTTCCTTCCTTCCTTCTTCCTTCCTTCTCTCTCTCTCTCTCTCTCTCTCTTTCTTTCTTTCTTTCTTTTCTGACAGTGTTTCACTCTTGTTGCCCAGGCTGGAGTGTGCTGGTGAGATGTTGGCTCACTGCAACCTCCACCACCTGGGTTCAAGTGATTCTCCTGCCTCAGCCTCCAGAGTAGTTGGGATTACAGGTGTGTGCCACCACGTCCAGTTAATTTTTGTATTTTTAGTAGAGACGGGGCTTCACCATGTTGGCCAGGCTGGTCTTGAACTCTTGACCTCAGGTGATCTGCCCTCCTTGGTCTCCCAGAGTGCTGGAATTATAGGCATGAGCCACCGCACCTGGCCCACTTAAGACTTTCAAGTGTCTTCAGGTTCACAACCAAGGGCTACTGAAGACATTCAGATAGTATAGGATGGAACAATCTAATAAACAGACTCACCTTATGACTTCTAGAAACTGATTTAAGTGAGGAAATGCATGTTTCCAAGAAGTCGTATTGGGTCCTTGCAGTTATGGTCCTAATGAATGATTTGGGGAAAGGAAAGACTGTGAATTGGCAAGTTAGTAGAGGATTCTAAGCTGGCCTACAAAGACAGGCTCATTTTTGACTCCCGCCTTTTTCTAATGACCCATATCCAATCAATAAACAAATCCTATTGGCTTCATCTTCAACACACAGCCCGAATCCAACCACTTCTCATCACCACCTTTACCACCCCTAATTCAAGCCACACCTTCTTACACCTGGATGGCTGTAACGGGCTCCTAACTGGTCTCCCTGGTTTCACCCCAGCCCCTACAGTGTGTTCTCTACCCACCAGCCAGAAAATGACTCTCCTCCACTCAAAGTCCTCCAACAGCTCCTATGACGCTCAAAGCAAAAGCCAGTCTTCTCAGTCTGGCCCCTGCTGCCTCCCTGACCTCACCTGCTCCAGGGACTTTGGCCTCCTTGCACCTCCTCAAATGCACCCAGAGTGTTCCTGTTACTCTTGCCTTGAGACTTTGCCCCAGACATGAGCATGGCTCTTTCCTTCACTTCCTTTGGATTTTTCCCAGCGAGGCCTCCTAGGCTTCCCCATTTAAAATGGCGGCTTTCCTGGCCAACGCTGCCTGGCCCCCTTCCTGTTTAATTCTTCTCTGCAGCACTCAGCTCCAGCTGACCTATATTTTGCTTTATTTATTGATTGGTTGTCTGCCTATCTCCAGTAGAATGAGGGCCCTTCATGAGGGCCAGGACTTTTGTTTGCTCTGTCCGTGATTGGATCCCAGTGCCCGGAAGAGCATCTGGCATACAGAAGTGCTGGACAGTGATTTGTGGAGTAAATGCAGACAGCTCTCTCAGGCAGTGGGTGGGTCACCTCCATGTGGCCTCTGATGTTTGCTAGGATCGTACTGGGATAGTTGTGTATATGTGTGAGATGTCTGCAGCTTAATCGTTAAGGATTAACATTGACTTTTTGCCTTCTTCTGGAGAGATCCAGTGGCTCTGGGCATGGAAGGGTAACTGAACAAAGAGAACCCAGGCATCCAAGGAGTGAGACAAGTCTTCAGTTCCACAATGGATAGAAACCAGAGGAAATTATAATTTGTGGTCAGACTTAAGGGTATATAGAATCAGACCTCAAAGGAAAACAGTCCCAGCCCTAGAAAGCTCATGCTACTCCCATGTCAGATAGAGGGGCCTGGCCTGGACTTGGGAGGGCTCTGCCTGGGTGAAGAAGAGGTGTGCATGTTGCTCAGGAGCCCGGCTGGAGGACACTGGGGCTGGAATTGCTTTTATTGGATAAGTCTTCTCTCGATTGAGGAGTTCATCTTAAGAAATTTTGATTCCTATGCTGGATAGGGCTGGACACTGGATTTACACTCTGTGTCTATAATTTTTAAAAACATGTACAGAGTTTTCATTTTTATAAATCTTAGAACTTTTTTTTTTTCTGGACACAATAAGATTGACCTGCAAATGGACAGTGGTGTAATGAGCAAAAGCATCATGAGGTCTGTGTGTTTCCTTTGCTGTGGCTCAGGGAGTGGAGGCTTGTAGTTCCAGAATATTGAGTAGGCACAGAGAGCTCTGGAGCCCCAGGGAGCCAGGCAGGTTGTAAAATCCCAGTGTGGTTATGGTGCTCATAACCACACTGAAAGAAAAACTCAAGTCTCCATTCACTCCCAAGCTCTCCAGAGTGTTTGAGGCTCTAGAGGAGCCCACTGAGACTGTGAAGCGGGCACAGGCTTTGTGTCTTGGGGGATGAGCCTAGAGACTTTTCACTTCTGGGGGTTTGTCCAGTATGTTCCTCTAAGGTTGTCATAATAAGTGCATCATTACCAAGTATTACAGCAGGTACTGGTTTGCATCAGGGCTGCTGACATTGTCTGTGGGCATCGTTAATAAACCAATCTGGGAAACAAATCTGAACAAAGACCTCACAAAGCCACAGGAGTGGAAAAAGAAAAAAAAAAGGCCCATGAACTTGAGTGTGGGCAGGTATAGAGGGAAATTATCCTAGTCTTTATTTGAAGGAAGATTGCCTGGAGCTGTGAACTTCAGACCAAGACAAGAACCCACGATCAAGGCAGATCCTACCTTAGTATTAAGGGAAAGTTCTCCTCTCGCCAACAAGGGCAGGGAATGACAGGCATTAGAGAGGCCATGGGGTCTGGGAGAGGGAAGAGGAGCAGAGAGAAGCGTGCACTGCATGCTGGACTTTTCACACATGAGAACGCCTTACAAATAACTCTCCAGCAGATATTACTATTCTCATTTTCTAGATGAGGATGATACAGCTCAGAAGCTAGGTAATTTACAATCTCAGGGCTTCTAAGTGTTGGGCTAGGATTTAAGCCTGTCTTCCTCATCCATCTCTTTTTTAATTCCTTCCCTCCTTTATTTAACGCATGTGTATCCAGCCCTTGCCCAAGTGCCGGGTACCCTCCAGGGACCAAAACAGGAATGCTCCTGTCCTCAGGGAGATTTCAATCTATGGGCGTGATGACAGTGAACAAAGTAACAAACCATAATGTAATCACAGATGGCAATAGTGCTCTAGGGGGAATAGGCAGGGTGTGGGGACGCGGCAAGAGCGTGGGGGGCAGGGACCCCTTAGGTTGGGTGGTCAGGACTGGCTCCCTGCAGAGACTGAAGATAAGATGGAGCCCGGTATTGGGGTGGGGACAGCCATGATGCCAGGAGGGAGGGAAGGGGTGTGCAGGTTATAGGAGCTGAGGGAGCGCCAGACGGTGGTTCTCCGAAGTGTATGGATGCCCTTTCACTCCAGCATGTGGCTTGGCAAGAGAAGCACTGGAGTCAGAAGAGGAAATACCACATTACGCAGTGGGTAGGAAACCAACGGCCCTTAGAAGTCTAAGACGGTGTGGGCTGAAAATACCAACTGCTTCTCGCTAGGTGTAGGCACAGGCCTGCTGAGAGATTTCTATGACATTATTAAGGGAAAGCGGGAGGGTGGGGGCTCCGTCGTCTTGTGGGTGAGGGCCTGGGTAGCAACCTGTCTTCCCATAGCACAAGCTCCCACCCTGCCAAGTCATAAAAGAGGCTGGGATAGGGCCACGTGGAGTCAGGGAATGCGGAGAGGGCTGTCCCCCATGGCGACCCTGATGCTATTTCTCAGGAAGGGGAAAGGAGAGGAAGGAAGGCATTAACCAGGTCAAAGGCTGCTCTAGTGAACACTGTGCTGTTTCACATGACTTATTTCATGTGGGGAAACTGAGGCTCAGAGAGGCAAATTACCTTGCCCAAGTTCATGAATCCAGTAAGGGTATGCTGTGGAATCTTCCTGGCTTCAAAACCCAGGTTCTCTCCTATAAACCAGGCTGAGGGGCAGCAGATTACCTGGCCCCAGGAAGGATTGGGGCCAAAGAAGCAGGACCTGGGGTGATTCTGGGGCCGGGGGAGAGAGGAGATGGCAAGGGTGGGATGGTGTAGGAACACAGGCACACAGGTGAAATGCTAATGTACTGAGATAGGCTTTGCTTGGGAGATCAGAAAGACCTGCATTCAAATGCCAGCCTGTGCCAACTGCTGGAATTTAGCAGCCAGATGGAACACCTTGAATATCTGCGCAGCCCCTCCCCCAGCCTGCCACCCCCGAGAGGAGGCCCTCACAGCTCCTCTTGCCTCTGGCTGCCTGAGTAAGCAGTCCCCTAGAAGAGCCTGACTCATTCGCCTTGGCTTCCTGCCACCAGAGCTGCAGGGAGGACAGTAGCCCAGTGGCCGGTACCTCCCAGCTTGCACTGACTGCCCAGCCTCCTTTGGGGAGCAGATGGGGACAATCCCCCCACGACTCTGCTCCTGGTACCCGCACAAGCCCGGGCCTCCCAGGTCAGCTGTCATTCCCCGGCACAGACCTGTCCCACCTTCTTGTATGTGGTTCTGTGTTTATGTGTCATCGTCCCTCACTAAGCTGTGAGCTCTTGCAGGGCAGGGATGCCTGAGTCATCTCCCGTCCCCAGTGCTCATGACAGGACTTGGCACCGTGGAGGGGCTGCTCAGCAAATATTTGCTGAATTCCCTTCCAAATCAAACAGGAAATCCCCCTACCCTTGCCGGGGGGCAGTTGCCGGTGGAGCCGGGCCCCTGACCGCGGCTTTTGTGGGCTGCTCACCCGGCTGCAGCCCTCCGGTGCCAGGCGCGTACAGGCATATGTCACATTTCAGCATTGTTTTCCTTCCGATGCTGCTTTCGATTGCTGGTTTTATTCCAGCCCATTCTCACTTTCTGTCTTGGAAAATCACAAGGCAACTCCACGCTGCTCCTGGAATTCTTGCCAATATGATTCAAGAGGAATTGAGCACACGGCGCTGAGCTCCCCCCAACACAAAGACGCTGCTACTTTCAGTGTGGTGGCCTTCCTTCCACCAGCCTGGCCCCCCGCTTTGCCCAGGTGAGGGCGGGGGGCAGCGTGTGTGCTTGGCTGGCTCACCCAGTTCTCACCCACAAAGTGCCCCCAGTGAATAAGCCCAGGGCTGGGAGGTGTGGGTTGTTAGATAAACATGGAAGCAAGGTTGTCCCGTAACAGCCCAGACCCTTCCCTCATCCCAGTCCTCACTCACAACTTACTCTCCTAAAGTTTTTAAAATCATGACTTCTTTCCAGTTTCTTACGAGCTATGTGACTTGGGATGAATGACTTACTCTCCTCTGGCCTCAGTTTCCTCATCTGAAAAATAGAGATGATTGTTACAGGATTAAATGAGATATAGAGGCAGTACCCAGCACAGGGCTGGGTGTACTGTGGGCATTCAGTGACTTCTGGCTGTGATGCTGATGAACTGTGTGTGTGATGAAGTGTGTGTCAGTGCTGGCACACACTTTCTGAGTGCAGGCCTTCGCCGGGAAGCAGGTTCCTTGGTGCTAAGCCCTATTACTGTGAAATCAATCAACTCAGTGCTCAGACCATCCCAGGCACACTGTTTGAGAGCAGGCTTGGATTCAATCTCCTATTGGTCTCTGGAAGAATCCGGAAGTGGAATGGGGAACTGAGGCTGCCATGTACGTCAGAGGCAGTACCCGATGGGGTATAACTCTCTGCAGCTCCTCTGTGCAGGCTGGGGAGCAACATTTACATGCAGGCCCCTGAGATCACATGTTCGATGGAATCATATTTATTTCCTCCTTACTCGGAGATTACACGGTGAAGTGGGAGAAGTGTGGACTTGCCCTCCCATCATGGCCATTTCTGAGTTGAGTGACATAGGACAAATCATCCAACTTCCCTCAAGCTTATGGGACTGGCATGTCAGGAGGTTTGGTGTGGACCTGAGGGTAAGGGGCCCGTGTGGGGCCTAGAGTGTGCAACTGAAAACAGAACCCTGCTCTGCTCCTAAGAGCATCGACCTTATCAAGTGATCCTGTCATCCCAAATCTGTTTTGTTGGAGGCCTCCTTGGTGAAGGGCCACAGTGTCTGAGGCGGAAGGCACAGTAGTTTTTGTAATTGGCTCCACTGCATGTCATCAAATGAAAGGGAAACCGAGACTGACAGTCCCCCAGCTGTGAGGGGACCTCATCCAGAATGTGTCACAGGACAAAACCTCTGGGATTGGAGGCAAGGTGGCCTCATGGGCCTGGGAAGCAGGCTGACTGGATTTGAACAATGTCTCCATCCTCACTCCCATGGGACCTTGGCCAAGCCTCTTAATGCTTTTCTGAGGCTCAGTTTCTTCATCTGGAAAATGGGGCTAGCAATATTCCCTTGAAGGCAGCTTTGTGAGTGTGAGTCAGGTGTGTTGATAACGGTTCTGCTTCCCATGGACTCGTTGCTATTGTTTTTTTTTTTTTAGACGGAGTCTTGCTCTGTCACTCAGGCTGGAGTGCAGTGGCATGATCTCGGCTCACTGCAATCTCCACCACCCGGGTCAAGCAATTCTTCTGTCTCAGGCTCCCTAACAGCTGGGATTACAGGCATGCACCACCAAACCTGGCCAATTTTTTTTTGGTAATTTTAGTAGAGACAGGGTTTTGCCATGTTGGGCAGGTTGGTCTCGAACTCCTGACCTCAGATGATCCGCCTGCCTCATCCTCCCAAAGTGCTGAGATTACAGGTGTGAGCCACTGCACCTGGCTGGCTCATTGCTGTTCTAAGCCATCTTGTGAAGTGGTTACAGTGATCACATCCTTACTTCACAGATGGGGAAACTGAGGTGCAGAGTGGTCAGTGATCTGCTGGTTCATTCACTCCTTCATCCCATTTTCTGACCTGACCCCTGCTCCCTTCTCTTCTCTTATCTGCCACCCACCCACACATTGGAATCATGAAATGATTTACACACATGTCCCCAAACTCACCAGGCTAACTCAGGCTTTTGCCTTTGCATTCCCTCTGCCTGTAAGGTCTGTCTCCTTGTCTTTGCCTGACTCAGCTGTGTGTGTCCTTTAAGGCTCAGCTCAGGTGCCTCCTCCTTCAGGAAGACTTCCCTCCTAAGCACTATTGGTAGGTTCTCCTTTAGCCTGGGCTCACCTATACCTGGGTGTGATCACCTCACAGTAACACCTAACATGGAGTAAACTGACTCCACACTTTCTGTCTCCTGGGCACTGTGCACGCCCCTTACAAACACTCTTTCATTTAGTTTGCCCTACAACTCGCCAACGTAGATGTTATTTTTTTCTGTGTCATGGTTGAGGAGCCAGGATTTGAACTCAGATGAGTCTTTTTTAGCTCTCCATGGGACACCTGTTATGCACTTCTCTTTACTCATCTCTTTTACTGGACCTTGGCGTAGTTATCTCTGTATCACCAGGGCCCTGCACCACACAGGGATTCAAATAATAGTTGTTGAATGAAACCTGAGCACTCAGGATATGTTTCTAGAATAATAAGAGTTAAAAAAAAAGAGAGACAGAACTCAGTGAGGTAGCTCAGGATCCCATCCTCCTCCATGGTTTAAGACAAGTTCTCATCAGGAGCCCCAGTCCTTTGAGAGGAGACCCTTGCCCAAGTCGGTCTACGGGTGGGTGCCCGGTCCAGTGCCTGGCATGGAGGACGTGCTCAGAAAACGTGGATTTGACCAGTAGATGTTTTTCTCCTTTGAGCGTGATCACTTACGCAGTTCTGCTTTTGTGTCAACCAAGACTACTTGGGGACCTCCGAGTCAAAAGTACCCTTTGGTTTTCGCCAAGGGGTACTTCTAGGAAAGGGCCACCTCTACCCTCTATACTGAGGGAAATTGGATTTCTGATGATTGCTGCACACATAAGCAAGCAATAAAATGACAAAGCAATATTAAAGTTCAAGCGCTCAGAATACCCATCTTCTCCAGGCATCCTGAGTTTTTTTTTTTTCTTTTTAGAGCAAAACCCTGTAATACTAATAAATGACAGAGAGAGAAGGATAGAAAAACGACTCTTTCCCTTTGACATGGTGAAGATCACAGGGACTAGAAGGACCTTTAGTCTTTATTAATGCGTCGCGAGGGGGCCTCTCCCACAAGCTGTGGGAAGCAGACATACAAAGAGTTTGCAACGCTCGCAGTCCTCAGCATCCCTGGGCGTCTCAGATGACTGCCTGGTACTGTTCAGAGTCTAGCAGGACCGCGTCATGGGGACCCGCTGTGTCCTGGGCAAGAACAAGGCAGCCCTAACCCAGCTCCCATCTGTGGGGGGCTGGAAGACAGGGAAATTCAGGACACAGGCCTTGATCACATGGGCCTGTTTCTAACCAAGGGCACCGATGCCCTGAAGAGGCTCGGAAGGAACCAGGCTGTCAGTTGCAGGGATGAGCACAAATCATGGCTAAGAGGGGACATCCCTGAGTTCATTAAGGACCGCATCCAATAATGAGCACCTTTGTTTTTATACCTTCCTGCTCCCCTCTGGACCACCTGGCTAAATGCATCTTCCCACCCTTCCTCCCCTATGGCTGGAAATTACATGAGGGTGGCTGGCAAAACCTATATTATGCAAGCCTAATTCCACCGACTTAGTGAGTCAGAAATTGCAAGGTACATACAGGAGAGAGGAACAGGATTGAAGTTTATAGTAAGGATTTAAGAGCCAAGAGGGTCACACACACACACACACACACACACACACAGAATGAGAAATGGAGAGGCATATTTTGACATTTGTCCATTCATCTATCTGCCCATTCATTCATTCAAAAATGCTTATTGATCACCTACTCGATGAGACGCGCTGTTCTAGCCACTGGGGCTCCAGCAGTGAACAGGATGACCAAGGTCTTTGTTTCCCTAAAGCTTACACTCATCCCACTAGAGAGCATCCCTGGGTGCCAGGCCCATCACAGGGTTAATCGCACTAAGGATGCATTGTAATGCAAAGAGGATGGACACCACCCACACCCCTTTCCGGGCGAGGGATCTAAGCGTCAGGGAGATCAACCTGTCCAAGACCTCACACTGGGTTGTGGACCTGGAATCTGAACCTAGATTTGAGGCCGACTCTCTTTCTACTCACTGCTCAAAGCCGACTGACAAACCCGAGCTGAGAGCAGTGGTGCAATCGGGGAGGAAGCATCCAGCTGAAGTGTGCTCAAATAAGGCATCGTCTAATTCGATTATGCTTGCTAGACTGCAATGTAATAAAACAGAGTTTTCATATAAGCATCATCTCCTAATGTTTACAGAACAAGAAAGCAAAATTAAGAGAGGAATTTCCAGGGAAAAAAGCATGTGTTTTAGGCTGATGTAAAGAGAATAGACCCAGAAGAAATTGATTTTTGAGTTTACAACTCAGCTCTGAGGAGGGGATGCCTGGTGGATTGGGAGGGTAGAATCCCATGAAGGGCCAGGCTGGTGCCCAGAGGGAGCTGGTGAGAGTGGGAGGGGCTGCTAGAAGGAACCCAGGATGGAGGAGAGAGGCCGACAGGGAGAGGCTTGTTGAAAGGAAAGAGGGCTGGTGAAGGCAGCCCACAAAAGACTTGGGTAGCCTGTAGGATTTATTTCCTGCACCTCCTTGCTCCTCTCCAAGCCTCCAGCTTCTCTTCCCAGTGTCTACTTTTCACAAGCAGCCAGAATGACTTTTCTAGCAAACCAGAGCCTGATGATGAGTGTGTGGGCCCTGGAGCCAAGCTGCCTGGGTTTGAAGCCTGCTCTGCTCCTTCCTATGTTGTGTGACCCTGGGCAGTTACCTAACCCTTCTAGACGTCCCTTTCCTCATCTCCAAGTGGGGATTGAAGTAGTGCCAGATTCACAGGCTTGTCACGAGGATTGATGACCAGCGTACATGAAGGAAGTACACAGTGCCTGGCACATAGCAAATGCTCAGTTAGCGTGAGTTAGAATGAATTGCTTTCATTATTTTAAATCTGCTCAGATGACTCCCGCTTTTAAAACCCATGAGTGCAAAACCCAACAACTCAACACAAAAATGGGCACACAATGTGAACAGACATTTTTCCAAGGAAGGTGCTAGTTAAAATGACCAATAAGCAAGCACATGAAAAGATGCTTAATATCATTAATCATTAAGGAAAGGCAAGTCAATACCACAGTGAGATACCACTTCACTCCCATGGGATGGTAGCTATCAAAACAACAACAACAACAAAAAACAAACAAAAAAAAAACAAGAAAGTAACAAGTGTTGGTGAGAATGTGGAGAAATTAGAACTCTTGTGCTCTGTTGGTGAGAATGCAAAATGGTACGGCCACTGTTAAAAATAGAATTACCACATGATGCAGCCATTCCACTTCTGGGTATCTACCCAAAAGAATTGAAACCTGGGTCTCAAAGAGATATTTGTATAACTATGTTCATGGTGGCATTACTCACAATAGCTAAAACCCAGTAGCAACCTGTGTCTGTCAACAGATGAATGGATCAGCAAAATTGGGTATATACATATGGTGGAATATTATTCAGCCTTCAAAAGGAAGGCTGTTATGTGCTATACCGTGGATGAAACTTGAGGACATTATGCTAAGTGAAATAAGCCAGACAAAAAGATAAACACTGTTGGGTGCAGTGGCTCAAACCTGTAATCCTAGCACTTTTGGAGGCTGATGTGGGAGGCTCACTTTAGCCTAGGAATTTGAGACCAGCCTGGGAAACATAGTAAGATCTCATCTCTACAAATAACGGAAAAAATTAGCTGGGTAAATAGTGGCGTGCACCTTTGGTCCCAGTCACTTAGAAGGCTGAGGTGGGAGGATTGTTTAAGCCCAGGTGGTTGAGGCTGCAGTGAGCTGTGATCATGCCGCTGCACTTCAGCCTGGGTAACAGCAAAACCCAGTCTAAAAAAAGAAAAAAAAAAAGATAAATACTGTACGATTCAACTTATATGAGGTCCGCAGAATAGTGACAATCATAGAGACAGAATACAGAAGCATGGTTGCCAGGGGCCGAGGGGCAGAAGGGAATGAGGCGTCATTGTTTGATGGGGACAAATTTGTAGCTTTACAAAATGAGAAGAGTTCTGCAGATAGGTGGTGGTGATGGTTGCACATAAAGGTATCTAATGCCACAGGACTCTACACTTATAGATTACTGAGATGGTAAAAGCTATGTTACATGTATTTTACCACAATAAAAAATAGAAAAAAAAAAATAAAACCAGCAAGCCTATGAGTGGAGGCTCTTCACTGCCTTCAGAGGGAACCACACTTCCTAACTTCCTAGCTTGGCATACAAGGTCTCTGTGGCTCTTCTAGCTTCTCTATCACGATCACCTCTCTCCTTCCTGTCCCCCACTAGACCGGATGGCCCACTTCCCCTGCCAGCACGTTACTCTTTCATATTCCAGGCCTTGCTGTTCCTTCTTTCTCTGCAAGAACTGCTCCCCAACCACCCCACTTGACCCACATGCAACATGGGATCATCTTTTTTTTTTTTTGAGATAGAGTCTTGCTCTGTCACCCAGGCTAGAGTGCAGTGGCGCAATCTCAGCTCACTGCAACCCCCACCTCCAGGGTTCAAGCAATTCTCCTGCCTCAGCCTCCCGAGTAGCTGGGATTATAGGCACCCGCCATGACGCCCGGCTAAGATGGGGTTTCACCATGTTGGCCAGGCTGGCCTCGAATTTCTGACCTCAGCCTTCCAAAGTCGCGTGAGTGACTGTGCCCAGCCGGGATCCACTTTTAAGATACTGCTCCCACCTCGGAGAGAACTTTCCTCAACCTTTTCCACCCTGGAACTTACCACTTCCTCTTTTGTGCTGCACTGAGCCCCTCTCTGAATTTTGGCCCTAACCCCTCTCGATTTTATGCTCTGAGCTATTTATACAACTGTTCAGCCCCCTGGACAGTGAGCGCCCATGTCTTGTGCTTTGTGACCACCCCTACTCCAGGCCAGCCCAGTACTTTGCACCGAGCTTCAGTGAGTAGCTGCTGAATGGATTTGGCTCTCAGAAAAGAGGAAGTGCAGGCTGGATGGGGACTTATGACCTGTTATGATTACAAAGTAAGCATATGCCTAGGTGATGGGAGATATGGAACCCACACGGAACCTTGAAAGGCCTTTTGGTTTATTTCCCTGGTGACAAACCCTTTGAGACAAAGAGCCTGGGGAGGGAAAGCTACATTTCGCCTTCATGTCGCCTCTGAACAGAGAGGCATAAAGCAAGGGTTCGTGTTTCTCCTTCGAGAAATTAGGTCACTGGGTGTCGTTAAGTGTGCCTGACAGAGCTATGCTAATCAGTTCTCTTCTGGCCTAAATATCTGGTAATTATCTTGGTTTTTCGCTTTGCCAGACTTGGCTTCCTAAAACAGTTCATCCACGCTGTTACTTCTCGGCTCAAAATCTTCAAGGATAATGTTCACCACCACCATCAAACAGCAAGCACGCCCCACTCTTGCCTCATGCTGAGCACTGTTCTAAACATTTTACCTGCATGAACTCTTCAGACACCGCCACAGTCTCTGAGGCAGGTGATACGATTAGGTCCAGTTCAGAGGGGAGCGGAGGGAATGGAGGCTCACTGCTTCCGGGGCCTGCAGCTCCACATCCTGACGCCTCTGCCGGGCTCTCGGCCCCTCTCTCCCTCCTTATCCTTGTTTCTGACTCCTGGCTGTCAGTCCTCACCCTGATCATGCACGACCCGTGCCTCCCAGGACAAGCCAGAGCTGTAGGCCATCCAGGGTCCCTGCCTTCTCCCGTGTACCTCCCCATCTCTATTAGCCTGGGTTCTCCAGAGAAACTGAACCAATAGGATATATATAGAGAGATATAAGTGGAGACTTATTACAGGAATTGGCTCATGCTATTAGGGAGGGCAAGAAGTCCCACAATATGCCATCTGCACGCTGGAGAACAAGAAAGCTGGTGGTGCAATTTGGTCTGAGATCAAAGGCCTGAGAACTAGGGGAGTGAATTTTATTTTATTTTTTTTGAGATAGGGTCTTGCACTGTTGCCCAGGCTGGAGTGCAGTGGCACAATCACCACTCACTGCAACTTCAACCCCCGGGGCTCAAGCAATCCTCTTGCCTCAGACTCCAGAGTAGCTGGGACTACAGGTGCACACCACCCCTCCTGGCTAAATTTAAATTTTGTGTGTGTGTGTGTGTGTGTTTTTTTGGTAGAGGCAGGGTTTTACCATGTTGCCCAGGCTGGTCTCGAACTCCTGAGCTCAAGTGATCCACCTGTCTTGGCCTCCCAAAGTGCTGGAATTACAGGCGTGAGCCACCGGGCCCAGCCGGGTGTAAGTATTGGTCTGAGTTCAAAGGGCGAGAACCAGGAGCACCCCTGTCAGAGGGCAGGAGAAGACGGATGTCCCAGCTCAAACGGAGAGGGTGAATTTGCCCTTCTTTAACCTTTCTGTTCTATCTGGGCCATCAGTGGATTGGATGATGCCTGCCCACATTGGTGAGGGCAGGCCTTCTTTTCTTAGCCTGCTGATTCAAATGCTAATGTCTTCCGGAAGTGCCCTCCCAGACACACCCAGAAATAATGTTCTACCAGCGATCTGGGTTTCCTTTAGCCCAGTCGAGTTGACACATATATTTAACCATCACACCGCCCACCCTAGAATGCCTGCCTGCGTCAGTTCTGTATCTCCCAGGCATCCTTGAAGGCATAGCTTGTGTCTAGATTCTGCCAGAAAGTCCTCTCTGAGGCCGGACGCAGTGGCTCACTCCTGTAATCCCAGCACTTTGGGAGGCTGAGGCGGGTGGATTACCTGAGGTCAAGAGTTCGAGACCAGCCTGGCCAACATGGTGACACCCCATCTCTACTAAAAATACAACAACAACAAAAAATTAGCCAGGCATGGTGGTGGGTGCCTATAATCCCAGCTACTTGGGAGGCTCAGGCAGGAGAATCACTTGAACCCAGGAGGCGGAGGTTGCAGTGAGCCAAGATCGTGCCACTGAACTCCAGCCTGGGTGACAAGAGTGAAAGTGTGTCTCAAAACAAAAACAAAAACAAAAACATCCTCTCTGAACTCCTAATGCACTTGGAGTTCAGACCACCCGCTTGAATGTTTGGCTTCTCAGTGATTGTGTGTTTGTGCATGTACACGCATGAGTGTGTGTGCTCATGTCAACACTCTTTCCAGAGTTATTCATTTTTCTTTTTTCTTCATTAAAATTCTCTCTCTCTCTCTCTTTCTTTTTGAGACAGGGTCTCACTCTGTTGCCCAGACTGGAGTGCAAAGGCGAGATCTCAGCTCACTGCAACCTCTGTCTCTCGGGTTCAAGCAATTCTCCTGTCTCAGCCTCCCGAGTAGCTGGGATTACAGGTACCCACTACCACGCCCAGTGAATTTTTGTATTTTTAGGAGAGATGGGGTTTTTTCATGTTGGCCAGGCTGGTCTCAATCTCCTGACCTCAAGGTGATCCACCTGCCTTGGCCTCCTAAATGCTGGGATTACAGGTGTGAGCCACCATGCCCGGCTTCTTTCCATATTTAGATTATGAACGATTTGAATGCCAGGATCTAACCCTCTCTTTCTGTGCCTCAGCCCTGATTTAACTAACTATAAGATTCCCCTTACAAACGTCATTCATTTAAAACATCAACAGCAGACATCTAGTAAACTTTTTACTGGGTGCCAGCTACGGTGAGCAGCGTTGGGTGCTGGGCTAGATGCAGATGGACAGCTGGCTAAAGGGCAAATATGAAAAGAGAATTAAGGAAGAACCAATAAATGAGGGCCAGTTCATTTTTTGATACCCAAGGATCCACCATCCCAACTTTTAGGACCTAAGAAGTTGTGCTGTTAATTACAAACAAAATGAAATATCAGATATAAATATAGATGGTAGCTTAGCATCTTCGGGCTGATTGACTTGTTCGGAGGGGTCTACTTTAGAATTTGTATCTTTATAACCTGACAGTCTCTCTGGGCTATTACATAAATAATGATTATCATGATAGCCAAAAAATCGAGCTTTTGCGGTAAGCTTTACTTAAAATGTATTTAACATTGCACCTCCAGGGCAGTGTTCTAGAAGCCAGGAAGGCGCTCTGGCAGGGCTTTTTGTTTGTTGTTTGTTTGTTTGAGACAGGGTCTCTCTGTTGCCCAGGCTGGGTGCAGAGGCATGACCTTGGCTGACTGCAACCTCAACCTCCTGGGCTCAAGCAATCCTCCCACCTCAGTTCCTCAAGTAGCTGGGACTACAGGGGATACCATCACACCCTGCTAAGTTTTTAAGTTAGCCTCATCATACCTAGTTCTCTGAAGGAGAAACTGAGGCTCAGAGAATGAAAATCATCTGTTAAAGGGCAAGGAAGTCAGAATTGCAGGCCAGGTCCAAAGTCTATATTCTTTTTTTTTTTTTTTTTTGAGACGGAGTCTCGTTCTGTCACCAGGCTGGAGTGCAGTGGTGTGATCTCGGCTCACTGCAACCTCTGCCTCCTGGGTTCAAGTGATTCTCGAGCTTAAGCCTCCTGAGTAGCTGGGATTGCAGGCATGCACCACCACACCCAACTAATTTTTGTATTTTTGGTAGAGACGGGGTTTCACCATGTTGGCCAGGCTGATCTTGAACTCCTGACTTCATGATTCGCCCGTCTTGACCTCTGAAAGTGCTGGGATTACAGGCGTGGGCCACTGCGCCTAGCCAATCTCTTTATTTCCGAAGTTCTAAAATTATATACTTAGAAAGAAATGCTTTAACCTTGCAGTAATACATTCTCTTTAAGGTCAGGAATAAATAAGTAAAAATTAATCTGACAATCTCAAAGCAGGTTGAAAAATATCACCCTGCACTCTCCTTGGATTTGTCTCCCAGAATTGTTCCACTCATTGACAGCTCATTGGCTTAAATAATTCATCCCCTTTCGTGAGGCCTATTGCTTCAAATTGGTATTTGCTTGATGAGGGCTGTGACTGATGGGTGATTGCAAGCTGAAATGTTCCACCATACAAGCAGAGAGAGAGGCTCGAAACGGTTACCCCGTGTTTTAAGGCAAATCTGGGCGTTAGGATCTCATTCTTCTGCAAAGCACCAAATCACCAGCAAATAATTTTTTGGGTATTCTGACCATCTGTGCATTCCTGACCTTCCTATTGACCGAAGGGAGAGGGTTGACCACGTTTCCTGGGACACCTGGAGACATCTGTGTTCTAAGTTACAGGTCTGGCTGGAAGCTGCATGCTACAAGCGTCTGCATGGGGCCTCTGCCTCCTTGATCTCTGTGGCAGAGCTTCCGTCTCCTTTTCAGGCAGCCCAACGTTTGGGGACCCAGATCTCTTTCTGTCAAAGGGGGACAGTTTGCTAGGAAGAAAAATGGCCAGCCTTTGAGAAGAGAAGAGAGAAGAGGTATATTCTTGGGGATAAGAGGTTAGAGATTAGGACTGAGGATAGGAGCAGGTAAGACAGGGGTAACTTTCAGCAAAAGGCAATAAAGAAAGGGAAGAAGAAACACATTGCATTCTCAGACAGGGTAAAGACATCTCCTCAGACCCATGGCAAGAGGTGAACATGGACCGTGGTGTGCCAGGGTTGCTACAGTTACACAGATTGGGAAGCCAGGAAGGGGCCTTGGTGGAGCTACCTTTTATTTTTTTTCTTTTTTTGAGACAGGGTCTCTCTGTTACCCAGGCTGGAGTGCAGAGGTGTGACCTTGGCTCACTGCAGCCTCAACCTCCTGGGCTCAAGTGATCTTCTCACCTTAGCCCTTCAAGTAGCTGGGGCTACAGGCGCACACCACCACACCTGGCTAATCTAAAATTTTTATAGAGACTTGGTCTCACTTTGTTGCTCAGCCTGGTCTTAATCTCTTGAACTCAAGCAGTCCTCCTGCATTGGCCTCCCAAAGTGTTGGGATTACAGGCATGAGTCACTGTGAATAGGGGTGGGAGGGAAGGCCAGGAGCGAGAGGAAACCGGGAAACCACAGGCACTGAGGTTTCTCACACAGGCTGACTTCAATGAGGCTTTTGCTGAGAGCAACTACTCTAATGAGCTGGGTCTTAGGAAGTCGGATTCCCTAGCTTCTCAGAGTGACTTTGAACCTGGGAGCAATTTCCGTTCTCCTCCAGTTCTCAGTTCACGAAGTCGGTTCTCCTTCTCCAGGATCCCTGCAAAGCCCATTCTTCCCAAGGCATCACAAACCACCACTGGACACGATTCAACTCTCCACATAAACACCCCACCCAGGCCCACTGAATCCCAATCTGTACTTTAGTCACATGCCAGCTGATTTGTGCATCCCAAAGTTTGAGAAGCAAACGAGAACTGGAAGCTCCTTGGGCTAAGGACAGCATCTGCCTTGTAGCTGTTTCCATCTCTGGGCACAGGGATGAGCCCATCATAGGACTTGCACAGTCACATGTTGAAGGAGGCCGGGTGCAGTGGCTCCCACCTGTAACCTCAGCATGTTGGGAGTCCATGGCAAGTGGATTGCTTGAGTCCAACAGTCTGAGATCAGCCTGGGCAACATGGCAAAACTCCATCTCTACAAAAAACGCTGGGCATGATGTTGCATGCCTGCAGTCCCAGCTACTCAGGAGGCTGAGATGTGAAGATCACTTGAACCCAGGAAGTAGAGGCTGCAGTGAGTCATGATTGTGCCACTGTACTCTAGCCTAGGTGACAGAGTGAGACCCTGTCTCCAAAAATAAAAAACCAAAATGTGTTGAAGGAGTGAAGGAATGAATCTCCCAGAAAGCAGACAGCGAGGCGGGGAATGGGTCCAGTAAAAGAGAAGAAGGCAATTGATCAAGCTGAGTAGGCAGCAAGGATTAGGAAAAGATGGAAAAGACTGGAAATCGAATTCTCTGAACTCTAATAACATCAGAACTATCAGTAAACCTTCTTTGTGGATGGTAGCTTGCCTATGAAGAAAACACCTCGCAGAACATGCACATTGATCTCTTTTATGAATTCTTAAATGTTGTGGAAATGGCACCTCCATGGAATGGCTATTTCAGCGCAAAGCACCATCAGGGGCACCGCAGGCAGGAGAGGTAGCAGGAGAGAGGACAAGGAGGAGGTCTGGGCAGTGTATGCTGGCGGGGAGCGAGAAGAGGGGCCTGCCCCTTCGCCACACTCACTGCTGCTGAGAGCCAGAGGGGGCCACCGCAAGTGGGAGAGAGGGGTTTCGGCCTCTCTCTTCAGAGGTTCCTGCCTTGATACAAGGCCCTCACATGGGCAGAGCACTTTACAGTTTACAAAGTACTTTACAGTTTATGAAGCACTTGACAGTTTATGAAGCATGAGTTATCACGAGTCAGCTCTACTCGTCACTTCCAGGAAGTGACAACACTCAGGCAGGCAGGAGAGGCGGCAACATGCTTCAGGTGTGGGGGTGCGCCCTCAAGTGAGGGTGGCCGGGGTGATTTGGTAACGGGGTCCCCTGTGAATCTCTCTCGATAGCACGCAATCGCTGGTGGGCCACGGGCAGCCATCCCTCCCTCATGATCAAGTAAGACACAGGCCTGGTGGTGCCCATGCTTGGCCAAGTCAGCCCTGGCCATTGAAGAGATTGCCTAGTTGGGCCCCTACCCCACTGATGGCTGCAGGCTGATGCTGGTCCCGGCTGACAGTGCCATGTGGTGGGCTCAGAGCCAGCCTGCCCTCTTGGCTCCACCGCCTCTGAGAAGAGACAGGGGTGACCACGGGAAACTGACTTCACCTCTCCCACCTCCCACTTCCTCAGCATGGATTGGAGATAAACTCATTCCATTCTCATTTAATTCTTAAAACACACTGTTTTTTGCTTGCTTTTTTATTTTTTTGAGACAGTCTCCCTCTGTCACCCAGGCTGGAGTGCAGTGGCGTGATCTTGGCTCACTGTAACCTCCACCTCCTGGGCTCAAGTGATTCTCCTGCCTCAGCCTCCTGAGTAGCTGCAATTACAGGCATGCACCACCACACTCAGCTAATTTTTGTATTTTTAGTAGAGACAGAATTTCACCATATTGGCCAGGCTGGTCTCGAATTCCTGAGCTCAAGCAATCCGCCTGCCTTACCTCCCAAAGTGTTGGGATTACAGGTGTGAGCCACCACGCCTAGCCCACACCTGTTGACGAAGACTCTTTTTATCCCGATTTTATAGATGAGGAAACTGAGATCTAATGCAGAGCATTGAAAGAACTGGATTGAACACAGGCAGTTTGAGTCCCGAGACCCTGTTCTTACCCACTGTGCTATGCCACCAGGAAGAGTCCCAGCTCTCTGCTAATTGACTGTGTCCTTGAGTAAGTTACTGAATCTTCGTGGGCCTCTGTTTTCTCATCTGTAAAGTAAGTTTGATGATAGTACCTGCCTCAAAGGATTGTTGTGAAGATTAACATGAGATGACAAAAGTAAATCATTAGAATAATGTCTGGCACATAGTAAGTGTTCAATAAATCCTGCCTCATTATTCACAGGGTTAGTGAGAGCATTAAACAAGGTAATTTATTTATTTATTTATTTAGCGTGCTTATGAAGTTTTATGAGTTCTTTTTTAATTTATTTTTTAAAAGTAATTAATTAATTTTTTATTATACTTTAAGTTCTAGGGTACATGTGCACAACGTGCAGGTTTGTTACATATGTATACATGTGCCATGTTGGTGTGCTGTACCCATTAACTCATCATTTACATTAGATAGTCAGGAAACAACAGGTGCTAGAGAGGATGTGGAGAAATAGGAACACTTTTACGCTGTTGGTGGGACTGTAAACTAGTTCAATCATTGTGGAAGACAGTGTGGCGATTCCTCAAGGATCTAAACAAGGTAATTTATTACTTTTTGAGACAGGGTCTCACTCTGTCGCCCAGGCCTAGTGCAGTAGTGTGATCATGGCTCACTGCAACCTCGACCTCTCAGGCTCAGGCGATCCTCCCACCTCAACTTTCAGAGTAGCTGGGACTACAGGTATGTACCACCATGCCCAGCTTTTTTTTTTTTTTTTTTTTTTTGTAGAGATGCAGTCTCACTATGTTGCCCAGACTGGTCTTGAACTCCTGGACACAAGTGATCCTCCCGCCTCGGTCCCCAAAGTGATGGGATTGCAGGCATGAGCCACCATGCCTGGCTTAAATAAGGTAATTTATGGGGTGGGCGACCAATTATAAAAAAATGTAAGTACTTTCCCCTCTTCTCCTTTCCTGATCCAACATTCAAGCTCTGGTCAGTTTCCAAAGCCCAGTAGGAGTGGATTCCATCCTGCAATACACATAGACCTCCTTTTATGTCGATTTTTTCTCAAAGAACTGGGAGTACTTCCAAGATGGCAAGTCTTATATGGGTAACGGTCCTTGGAACTATGTCCCATTCAACAGCCACAGAGCCTGCTGGGCTATGTTAAATTTCCAATGTCACCGCACCGGGGGATGGCATGGCCTGTCCTGGCAGTGTCAGGGCACTGGAGGGCCCAGCTCACAGCTCCTCATCGCTGTGCCTCTCTCCTGCCTCCAGCCTGTTAACCTGTTATCGTAATATCCCGCTTTCATCCCTTCTCATTTTCTGTAGGGAGGTATTGAGAAAGATAGAGAAGGAAGAAAAGAAAGGCTGATTTTACTATTCAAGTACTACCACCAGTGACAGCAACTAGAATAACAATAGCAAAGTGATTATAGCACCCTCTGTTCAACAGGCTCCACCATGACAGCCCTGCCTGTGCTATGGTATTGAAGCCTCATGATGAGCCTATGAGGTTAGCATGGCTGCCATCCTGAATTTGTAGAGGGGAAGTAGATTTGCGGCCACAGGGCTGGTGAGAGGTGATGCTTATCCCAGTCACACCTGGCCAGTGTGACATCAAAGCCTCCTGTGTGGTCCCACCCCACCCCTCGTGGAGCAGGCTCCCCACAGCACTGTCTCTTAGGAGGGCCAGCCTCCCAAATATCCCAAATATCTCTTGGGGGTATTTGCTGCCCCGACATGGGTTTTCACAGACACATTTGATCTTGCCGTCTCTGTAGCTGTGACCACACACGCGTGCTTTGCACTTTGACCTTTCTTTCTTTTTTTTTTTTTTGAGGCGGAGTCTCGCTCTGTCGCCCGGACTGGAGTGCAGTGGCCGGATCTCAGCTCACTGCAAGCTCCGCCTCCCGGGTTCACGCCATTCTCCTGTCTCAGCCTCCCAAGTAGCTGGGACTACAGGCACCCGCCACCTCGCCCAGCTAGTTTTTTTTGTATTTTTAGTAGAGACGGGGTTTCACCGTGTTAGCCAGGATGGTCTCGATCTCCTGACCTCGTGATCCGCCCGTCTCGGCCTCCCAAAGTGCTGGGATTACAAGCTTGAACCACCGCGCCCAGCCTGACCTTTCTTTCAGTACCAGTGACTCAGAAGTCCCTCTAAACCTGAATCTTACCGGTGGCAGAAGATCATTCTCTGGTTGGAACCATGGCCCTCTCTTTAGGAGAGTGGAACTTGCCACCTGGAACTAATGCAAATGACTACCATCGATGGCGTACCCAGGATGCAGCACATAGCCCGGTTTAGGATCTCAGTTAAGTGCATCATCACTCATTTTGCAAATGAGAAATAGGAGACTCAGAGACGCTAAACAACTGGCCTAAGGTCACCAGCTGGCTCCTGTGTTAACTCGTTCAATTCTCAGAGCCACCCTGCGAAGCACAGGGCTTGGAGTCCATACTACCTTCCTTGTGAGGCTGCTGTGAGGCTCAACTTGCTACAGCTTTGCTGGCTGTGGCTCACTGTGAAAATGTCAGCATTTTCCTCTTCCTCTGTTTTACAGAGGTTCAGAGAGGTTAAGGGCCTTGACCAAGGTCACAATGCTCAGAAGCAGAAGACACAGACAGCCTCTAGCCCAGATTCTCTGCCTCCATATCCGGAGCTGTTCCCTCTACCCCACTGCCTGGGAACATCTGCTGGATCAGCCTCAGCGAATGCCCTGGAAAAATGGCAGGGACCTAATTTCCCTGAGCTGCCTGATGGAGCTTGCCTCTCTTTCTGCTTCTTCTAATATTGTGTGTGTGTGTGTGTGTCTGTGTGTGTTTCAAAAATCTTTTGTCAGCAGCAAATTCATCTGAAATTGCAGGAAGAATAATACTTCGGTGTCACCTTTACTCTTCTCTGGTTCTAACAATCTTACGGTATCAAACAGTCCCTGCTTCAGAGGAAAAATAATAATGAATGACTTAAAATAACTCTGCTGAAGAAAATGAAGGTTTGATTTGAATTGCAGAGGGAACGACTCCCTTTTAGCACCCCCTCTCTTCATTTCCTGGAGAAGGCTTTCAGAATCTGCAAGATCCTTCTGCACTCAAAGATTCTGAGCGTCAAGAAAAACCAGGGCCAAATTATTTGATCTGAAAGTATATTTATCCCCATCATTCCAAAATACCACCAAATATCACCTAAGGAATAGGAAGCATTGGTGTGTCCGTCTCTATCTCGGGTCCACGGGAAAGGATACGGTTTCCCCACCACTGCATTGCCTGGATGGGTGTCTTCCTCTGGGGCAGGTCAGAGAGGTTCATATGCTACAGAAGCCTATTAAAAGCTTATCTCATTAATCACAGTGATTCATGCCAATAAAAAGGAATTTTTGGGAGAATGCGGATTTAACCCATGTGGCCTTATTGGATCAGATTCATTATAACTCCATGCCTAGGTTTCCAAAGGAGATAGCAGGTCACAAGTGTATGCTTCAACAGAAACCCTCCTTAACCCACATGGGCATAAACGAAGCTGAAATTACCAGAGAAATACACACTGGCATGTGCTGAGCCTGTGGTGCCGTTCAACCAAATAAAGTTCCATGGTTTAATACATTTCTCCGTAGAGTGTCACAGCAGACAAGATTGTGAATTGCACATTCCATTTTTGCTCTTTGAGAATGGTTCTATTTAACCAAGTACCCAACAGGAGTTCAGCTGATTAATAAAAGTACATTCTTTTTTAGTATAATTTTGAGTATTGTTGTGGTTTGACTGACCCATGATCGCACAGATTTCAACAAAGCCAGCTTGGAAGCTGCTAAAATGAACTTACTACTCAGCCTTTATTTACAAAATGTATTTTGAGGCTTCAAGTCTTGCAGTGATGCCAGTGGTCTCAAAGGAGAGAGAATTGGTATTGAATCTGGTGGTATGCTGAAACTCCAAGGGGGGGCAGTTGCTCACCAGTCTGGCTTTCTAGGTAAAATGAGGCCACATAAAGTGATGGAATGGTTATCTTCCCAAATGCCAATTTGTGTTGGCTTGCAAAGTGCTGAAGAATGAATGACACTCCGTCCTGGCTGAGATTTATGTCACACAATTTGGGGTAGGAGGAGGAAAGCCTATTTTCAGTCTAATGTTACAAGGGACAAGTCAATGGAATTGGGAGGAAATGGCCGGAACCCAGTAGCTCAGTTTTTAACCCCAGGGTGAATCAAAGCAGCTTCCCTGTTCCCCTTCCCCTCTGACCTTAGGGATCAGCCCACTCTCTCCATTACCTTCTACTACCCTCTCTCTACACACATTCACATTTGACCCAATTCCCCCTTCTAACCAAAGACACAATTCGACCCAATTCTCAAGCCTTCTCCCCCACAGTTCTGACCCAATTCTCTCATCATTTCCACAAAGACGTGACCCAATTTGCCTCCATCCTTCCCCCGGCACATGCGATAACATTCCCCCTACAGCTCCCACACTATGGATATGACCTCATTTCCACCTCCATGCCAGTCACTCACACCTGTTCCCCCTCCATTTCTCCACGATGGCCAGGAGCCACCATGGTTACCTTCTCTTCTTGCAGTTAGGACACCACTCCCTTCTCTAAAAACGCCAAGGACACAGCCTCCCTTCTGCAGTAGCCTCTTCTTTCCCCAGGTATATTCACAGGGATTTGACCTAATTTTCCCACTTCTCAAACCCTACTTGGCTCATCGATCTCTTTGCACATCATCTTCCCAAGGACACGTGGTTTGTGTCTTTGCTGGAATGTCAAGCCCTCTGAGACAGCCTATGCTCCCAGTCAACGCTGGCAGCATAGTACTGAGTAGGTAGTTACTGCAGCCCCTGGCATGGCCAGAGGAAACTTCACACTTGGCTGTGCCTTAACTGATACTCAGTTATTAGGTTATTATTTAAAGAAATCATTTTGTTGGCAGCTGATCTGCCAGCATTTTGGATTCTCTCTTTCTCTTTCTTCTTTCTTTCTCCCTTCCTTCCTTCCTTCCTTTCTCTCTCTCTCTCTCTCTCTCTCTTTCTTTCTTTCTTTCTTTCTTCCTTCCTTCCTTCCTTCCTCTCTCTCTTTCCTTTTTTCCTTTTCCTTTTTCAAAAAAGGAAGCGCAATGACTTCTGGTGAAGTGTGGTAGGGCTGTCAGTCAGGGGCTAAAGTCCTTTATATAAAAACATGGGCAGGAGCGAACACACCGGCCGCTGAATGCTGCCCTCAGTACGTCAGTAGGGCTCCTGGAGAGGTTATAGGAGATGGCTCTCTGAGGGCTCTTCATTCACGGTTGCTACCTAATTAAAAAATAAATATGTTTCAATTATCACAAATGATTTTTATTTAGCCACTAGGAACCAGATCACAATCAGTTATGCATTTTATGAAAGCTACTAAACAGTTTTCAGGTGAAAGGGCATTAAGTTCTATCAACGTTGGGGACTGATTTGGGTGAATAGCCTTGGAAGCGATTGGTTGAGGGAAGACTGGAGAGGGCTTTTGTAGCCTTGCCCTTGTTTTTGTAACTGTTCCTCCCTAGGCCACTGCCCACTTATGTGTGATGGAGAAAGAGCCCACTCCACCACTCCAGCTCTCCCTGTCCTCTGAACTTGGCTGAGTTTGGATGACACTCAGGGTAGAACTCAGTTAGAAATAATTGTTGTTTTGAAAAATTCAGAATTTTTCTCTAAAATGAAGTAATACACGTTAAAGGTTTTGGATACTGTGTTCCAGATGGTAGTGATGATGACAATCCCTGTTATCACCACAAGCACCATCTCTGCCGCCACCATCTTCATCACCACCACCTGCATCACAATTGTTATCATCACCATCAGCACCACTTTCATGATCACCACCACCTGCACCATGGCTATAATTACTACCACCACCACCACTACCACCACCACCATCATCACCACTACCACTACCACTACCACCATCATCACCATTACCACCGTCACTACCACCACCATCACCATCATCACCACCATCACCTTCATCACCACCATCATCACCATTACCACCGTCACTACCACCACCATCACCATCATCACCACCACCACCTTCATCACCACCATCATCACCATTACCACTGTCACTACCACCACCATCACCATCATCACCACCACCACCTTCATCACCACCATCACCACTACCACCACCACCACCATCACCACAACCATTAGTACCACTACCTCCACCACCATTACCAGCATCAGCATTGCTGCTACTACCACCACTACCAAAACCACCATCACCACCATCACCACTACCACCACCACCATCACCACTATCATCACCACCATCACCACCCCCACCCCCACCCCCACCACCACCACCTTCATCACCACCATCTTTATCACAATCATTATCACCATCAATCACAGCCACCTTCATGATTACTGCCACCTGCATCATGGTTACAATTACTACCACCACCATCAGCACCACCTTCATGATCACCACCACCTGCATCATGGTTACAATTACTACCACTACCATCAGCACCACCTTCATGATCACCACCACCTGCATCATGGCTATGATTATTACCACCACCACCACCACCATCACCATCACTACCACTACCACCACCACCACCACTACCACTACCACCACCGTCACCATCATCACCACCACCAGCAGCACACCTGAAAAACCCTGATTCTGGCCTTTATCTCTCAAATTCTTTTCTTTTTCTGTCAACTTCTTTATTTATACATTTATCCATTAAAAAGAATGAGAATGAAAAATAGAAAAATTATTCCTTTTCATTATTTTAAGAATTTGTATCTTTTTCATGCATGAGAGGCTAAAGATCTATCAATCATCTATCCATCTGTCTGTCTATTAATTGATTGATCATTTTCTTTTGCTTGTTGGTTGTATTTCCATGGCTCTTCCCTTTTAGTTTGTCTTCATCCCTCCACCTTCTTTCAGTTGGTTTAGCGCTTGGGACCTAAAAGTAACTGATGCAGCACTTTAGAATATGGAGAATGCTTCCAAGCCCTCACAGAGACTGGACCTTTCCTACCTGGTGATAGCATGGAGAAGAGCAACTACATGATTTTATCTCTTTGTGGGAAAAGGGGTACATCTTTTTATTCAGAGTCAAAAGTTTTTAAAAAGGAAGAAGACAGGAAATCTGAATCTTTGGTCAGCACCTGGCGCTTTAGCATAATGATCTGCACATTGTTGACATCCTGTAAATGCTTACTGAATTAAATTTGAGCATCAGCCTTTGGGCAGGAACATAATTAAATCCATTTTTTGGGGGGGGTGGCAGCCACTTTTATTCCAAATATCTTTTTGGGTTACAGATCTTTTTTTTTTTTGAGACGGAGTCTCACTCTGTTGCCCAGGCTGGAGTGCAGTGGTCGGATCTCAGCTCACTGCAAGCTCCGCCTCCCAGGTTTACGCCATTCTCCTGCCTCAGCCTCCCATGGGTTACATTTTTAATTTCTCCCACCCTTTCCTTTTGTCTCTTATCAAAACTCATGACACTGATGCTGAAGTAAAGTTGACCATTTGTGTTCGGAATCCATTGGATGGACTAGGGTTTAAATCCCTGCACCACCAATGACTGACCTGAAAAAAAAAATATCTTGACTTCTTTTGGCCTTAGTTCTCTCACCCTGTATGGCAGGGTGGTTGTGGGAATTGAATGAAAAAATGACTACACAGTAGATCCCAGGGGATCCAGCCCATGGTAGCTGGATGCATGGCATGTGTATGTTTCCCGTAGATAATTACCTCCCCCACTCTCTATTGGGTCCATTTCTGGTACAGCCAAAGGATGCCAAGGCTGCATGCTCTCAGGGACCAACTCCCCCTCTACCATCAGCCCATCTTCATGATGCTCAGCCATTAGGAGACTCAGAGAATTGAACTGGGGAAGTATAACAGCAAACCGGGAGGCAGAATTCCTGTGTGAATTTCTGTTCCTTTACACACTGCATGAATGCTACGAGACAGCTCATTTCTAAGCTGCGGAGGGTTCCCACAGCTTGGCTGAGACTTGGGGGAGAAGACGCAGGGCTTGAAGGCCCTTGCAGGAGTGCAGCCAGTGAAGAGAGGGAGTCCCAAAAAACCTGACTCCCACCTCTACCCCTGTTAGCTGTGGGACTCTGGCAAATCGCTTAATCTCTCAGCGCCTCCGTTTCCTCCTCTGCAGAATGAGGATAAGAAGCCTAAAACAGATTTTGCATGGTGGTTGTGAGGATAAAATAAAACCTTTGGCATACAGGAGGGTGCTCAATAGGTAGTGTTTTTCTTCCTTTCCTTCCCTCTCCATCCTCTCCTTCTTTTCAAACACTTCCTTTGTATCTTGTATTCCACCCCCCTCCCAGCTTTTTCCCAGGTTTCTTGAATCAAATTTTCAGATATGCTGGCTACTCAATGGTGGCTTGTATACAACCTGAAGTTCTTAGGAGGATGGACACTAAAGAATCCAATAAGTGATAAACGTTAGACTGCATAAACAAGAATAATAACAACACAATTATTTGGGATCATTATTAAATCGTGAGACCAAATGAAGCCAACATAATCAGAACTGAATCGAAAGTCAGTAGAGAGTCACACCCTCTAATTTGTTTGAAGATGCCACCCTGGTTTATTACTGATGCTCAATCATACAGTTATTTAAAGGACATCCGGACTGACAATACTAATAATGGTGACAAATCTTCCCGGCATGGACGGCTCTCACTTTCTTTTAATTGAAGGGAAGCTATGGAAGTGTTTTCCTTCATTTAAAAAAAATCTTCCTTTTTTTTTTTTTCCTCAGGCCATCTGTCTGGCTATTAAAATCCCATCAGCTTCATTGCGAGAACACTTACTTCCCCCAGGCCTGCCATCCCAAAGGGGGCTCTTACAGTCAACTAGCTCATGATCGCTCCGGGCCTTCCAAAGGGAAAGTGCATTTGCTCTCAGCGCTTCCTTTGCAGCATCCCGTCTTTCTTTCCTGGCATCTCATTGCTGCATAGACAAGATATTCTGTGATTTATTTCCAGGGCCCCACATTAATACCCAGAAATTAGTTTATATCCGTAACTATGTGTTAATTCATTCAACTGTATAAGAAGTAGCTATGCCTCTTCTCAGCAGTTTAGGGTCTAACAAGACAGTGCTGGATCTCCCAAATAAACACTCTTGGGTCAAAGTGCAATACTTCGGGATTAGATGATGGTGGATGAAGTCCTTGGATCTAAGAGACTGAGTCAGGACTAAGAGTCAGAAAGGAAATGCCTGCATTCTCTCTGACCCAGCACCTGGGTTCCTCAAACCTTACACTATTTCTCTTAGGCTTGTGAGTCACATTATCCCATCCCTTCCTATATACCCCCAATCCTTTTTGTCCTTATTGTGATGGGAGACAGTCATTCCTGTTATGACAAAACTGCCTTTCCTCTCACACCCAGGTATGATCATTATGGAGAAATCCCACAGCTTCCTCCAAGCAAGTACTTCTTCCTACCAGAGGTAAATCCTATGCTTGGAAGGCTCTAGGGTGGAGAAAGAAATTCCTTTCCTGCTGATTGACAGGGAGAGCTAATTCCTCTTGTTCTGATGGTATCTTGAGAGGGGGCATCTCCTGAACACCCTGGAGGAAACCAAAGGGAAAATCCTCCAGTACAAATCAGTGTGTCAACAAGGGAGGCAGCATCTCTCTTTCTCTCTCTCTCTCTCCCCCCCCTCCCCACCCCCCAGCTATCATCCACACCACCATCCTTTCTAGATGGAGGAATGGGCCAAATTGTAACTAAGAACCAAGGGCTCCCGATGCCTCAGAAAGGCCCTTGGATTCCAGGCGACTTCTGTGAATTGGCCTCTGACCTTCTTTTCACTTTGTATGCCACTGTCTCTTTTATCACCTAAAGAAAAAAGCTGATGAGCAATGGAGCTGAAGAGCCACCTATCTCCATGTCTTTCAAACATGGTTTATCAGTAGGAACGATGCTTTTGCAAAGTGAATGGTGGGCCATTGTGGTATCTGAGATGAATTTAGGCGCTGTAGGGATGAACATTTAAATAGGTTTAAGCTGAGTATTTTGAAGGCGTGTTAAAAATATAACTAGTGAATCGAACCAGTGGTTTCTTGCTTAGGATGAAGCTCGATTTAAACAGGGGATTGATTTAAAGATACGTGTTTGAGGCTGTGTGCAGTAGCTCACACCTGTAATCCCCAAAATTTGGGAGGCCGAGGTGGGTGGATCTCTTGAGCTCAGGAGTTTGAGATCAGCCTGGGTAGTGTGGCGAAACCCCATCTCTACAAAAATACAAAAAAAAATTAGCCAGTGTGATGGTGCACCCCTGTAGTCTTAGCTCCTCAGGAGGCTCAAGTAGTAGGATCCCTTCAGCCCAGTAGGTCAAGGCTGCAGTGAGCCAAGATTGTGCCACTGCACTCCAGTCTGGGCAATAGAGCGAGACCCTGTCTCAAAAGAAAAAAAAAAGTAAAAAAAGATATGTGTTTGATTAATAACAGCATGGGTGGTGGATTTAAAACAACAGCACTATCTTTTGATTTAAAATAACAGCACTATCTTTTGGGTCTCCACTCGGTATGCAAGTCCTTTATACAGATTTTATTTTAATTTTTATAACACACTGCTTGAGAAGCATTTTTATTTCTGTTTTTGTGCGTGTGTGTGGCGGACAGGAAATGGTGGTTCAGAGAGGTGAAGCACCCGGCCCCAGGCGGCAGAGCGAGTCAGGATTCAAACCCAGGCCTGTCTGATGCTCAAATCGGGCTCTTTCTGCTGGATCACGCTGCCCAATCAATCTGGGAAGAAAGTAGGGCAGGAAGTGGTTGGGTTCTAGGGAAAATCTATTGGTCCTGGGCTGCGGTGGTGTGTGGTCCTGCCCTCTGAGGCTCTGGCCTGTAATTTTAGCCTAGGCTCCAGCCACAAGCTTTGTGGCTTCCTCACATCACTCAGTCCACAAATATCCATGCCCCGCCTGGTTTCTCTGTGTCTCACAGAGCTCTCCCTGGGCAGCGCTTCTGGGGGCGGCAGGGGGTGTCTCTCCCAGCCTGGAGGCGGGTAGGCCTCTCTCTGCATCCTGCTGCTGTTCCTCTTCGTTCTGACCAACTGTCGTGGACCCTCTGGGCTCCAGCATTCCATCTGCTCTGAGAGGGGCCCGCCCGCGCCCAGGCGGCTTCCATCTCTCCCGGGGAGCCTCTGCCAGCCTTCTCACGCTCTCTCCCCACCCTGTGCCACCTCGCTATGCTCAGCTTCTGCCCACCGTCATCCTTTCCACCAACCCACCTCTGGCTCCCATCCTCTTGTGGTCTGCAAAGCCACTGACTTAGACCCGGGGTGGCAGCTGGCTTCATTTACCCCCGTTGCTCTGCCCCCACCTCACCCACACCACGCCTTCTGCCTCTGGCCACGTCCTGGTAACACTGGTGTCAGGCACCTCTGCTGCCGAGGCCCATTGGGAAGCCCCAGAGGCACAATGTTCTCAAGCCGGAAGACAGGCCCTTTGAAACAGACCTTTCCGGCCGGGTTCTTATGTTCTTCTGTGAACTTAGTCCTCAGGGGAAGGATTCCGCTGTTCCGGCACCGAGGCTGGGAGAGCCGCCTACCCTAGAAGCGGCTGATTCCACTGGAAGCCAAGGCACAAACTAATGTGTTCCTCCCTTCCTCCGTCCATCTTTCCATCCTTTCTCCTTTTCTTCTTTTGTTCATGATTACTATCATTATTTTTGCTGAGATCCTACTATGTGCCAGGCCCTGCCTTAGCTATTTAATTCCCACTGAATGGACTATCCGCATTTATTCACCAAGTGTGTGAGGTGTGCCAGGCACTGTGCCGGGCAGCCGGTCACAGAGGTAAATGTGACACCATCCCTGTCTTAAGGGCTTTGCCACCTGGTTGAGGAGACAGAGACTTGAAAACAGAGAAGCATAAGGAAGTGTCCGCATCTTTGCCGGCATCTGAACTGGGAGAGGCTGCAAATGTCTGAGGGTGGAGCCCTTTGGCTTTAGAGGCCAGCAGGAGAAAGGGGAGAGTGGCCACCACTCCTGGCATGGATGGGCCCCTGTCTAATCCCTTCACCATGTCAAAACGGACACCAAGGCATACCGAGACAACAGCAACAGCTCGCTGCCACAACCCTCCCCAGATATAAAGGCGCATCTCTAAGCAGATGACCCTGTCACAGGGCAAGTCCAGAAGAAGGAAAAACCTCCCTTTCTCAGTGCTATTTCAGGCTTCTCTTTGGCCAAATCCTGCTGCTCTTTCATGCGGAAGGGCCCTTGGGTTTGAAGACTTTGTGGGACAGATAGGGAAGCCCAGAGCTCCCCTAAAGGTATCAGCTGGGATGTAATGGGGAGGAAGGCAGATAAACAGACACAGGCTTGCAATGGTCCTGCCTCCCAGAGGTAGGGATTTTATCCACCCTCAGAGAGGCAGCAGCAGGGACTGTGTCCCGGAGGGAATGTTGCGGTGGTAGAATGGCACAGTGCCTTCCATCTCACAATTATGAGTAAGCTGCTACTATGTGCTAGGCACCGTGTCGGGTGCTGGAGACCCCACACTACTTGCTGCCTGGGACCCGGGCACATGGGTTCTAGTCCCTGCACTGCCACTTGCTGACTCTGTGGCATAACCAAGTCCCTTCCTTTTTGGGCCTCATGTTCTTCAAAGTCAAGGTGAGGATTTGGACTTAGATGAGCCCTGTGGAGTCGCCGCTAGTCAACTTCCCTCTCTCCTTTTCCCATAGCCACAGAAACTCGAGTTTTCCTCCAGTCATGTGGCCACCTAGAATAAAGGTTACCTTTTCCAGATTTTCCTGTAGGTAATGTGTGGCCATGTAGCAAACTTCTGCCCAGTGAAGCTAAGGCAAAAATGTTGTGTGATACCTTCCAGGAAGCCTCCTTAGGAGCCAGGTGACCGGTGCCCTTTTCCCTTGTCTTTTTGTGCCATCCTCCACCTTGATCCATGGGGTGTGAAGGCAGTGGCTGGAGCTCTGGCAGCCCTACTTGACTGTGAGGTTGAAGGATCCACTGTGGGGGTGATGGAGTGGGGAGCGGGCAGGGGTCTGCATTGTTAACTGGTTTGTGGAGCCTCCAGACCAGCCTTGTACTTTGTACTTGTACTTGTACAAAACCCCCACATTTGTTTACTTGAAAGAAAGAAACTTCTTGCTTTGTTTAAGCCACTGCTAATTTTATTTTTCTGTTACTTATCATCAGATCTAATCTTTCTTGATACAATCTCTAAAAATCTCTTCCAGGTGTACTATTCCAAGGTTGTGACACTAGGTTGTGAACAAACTCTTTGTCTTATTTAAACCACCGTGAGTTTTATTTTTCTGTGACTTATGGTCAAATTGAATCCTTCCTGGTACAAGCTCTAAAGTCTTTTCCAGGTGTGCTGTTCTGAGCTTGTGGCATTAGGGGAGTCCTTTGGGTAGTCACTCCCTGTGGTTGGCAGAATAACAGCCTCCCAAAGATGCCCATATCCCAATTCCTGTAACCTGTGAGCGCACCACATTGCATGGGAAAAGGGATTAAGGTTGCAGATGGAATTAAGGCTGCTAATCAGCAGACTGTAAGAGAGGGAGATTATCCTGGATTATCTGGGCGGGCACGTGGTAATCCCCAGGGCCCTTAGGTGTGAGGGGGGAAGCAGGAGAATCACGAGAAGGACTCTGTTCAACAACTCTGGCTGTGAGGATAGAGGAAGCAGCTACAGGCCAGGGAAGGAGGCAGCCTCTAGGAGCTAGAAATGGCCAGCAAGTAGATTCTTCCAAGGCCCTCTGGAAGGGACACAGCCCTGCCCACACCTTGATTCTAGCCCAGTGAGACCCAGGTTAGACTTCCAACATCCAGAACCGTCAGATAATAGGTTTTTGTTGTTTTAAGCACTAAGTTCATGTAATTTATTACAGCAGCAATAGGAAACATGCACTCCCACTATTGCCTAACGGGTAAAATGAGAATCCTAACACCCATGTTATAGAGTGCCATGCACCTAGGGAAGGTGACAGACATGTGGTCCTCAGCTCAAGGCCCAGCACACAGGAAACTCTCAAACAGTAGCTCTCGGGGAAAATCACTGTTTCTTCTTATACATCTGGTCACCTCCTTTAACCTTAAATGATAATATTAGCTGAAATGGGGTGGGTGCAGTGGCTCACATCTTGTAATCCCAGCACTTTGGGAGATCGAAGTGAGAGGATCGATTGAGCCCAGCAATTTGAGACCAGGCTTGACAACATAGCAAGGTCCCATCTCTTAAAAAAAAAAAAAAATTAGCTCAGTGTGGTAGTGCACACCTGTAGTCCCAGCTACCCATGAGGCTGAGGTAGGAGGATCGCTTGAACCCAGCAGTTTGAGGCTGCAGTGACCCATGATTGTACCACTGCATTACAGCCTGAGTGACAGAGTGAGACTCTGTCAAAAAAAAAAAAAAAAAAAAAGTAGCTGAAATGAAATGGACTGATAGAGGTGCTGGGACTGAACTAATGACTTTCCCAGATCTGTGCACTCTGAATTTATTTGGTGCCTGGGAAGAAGGTGGTTATCCTCATGGTAGAGGCAAAGAAACGGGCCCAGCCCGCCAGTGGCAGGGGTGGGATTTAGATCCTTGTCTGCCAGAACCCACTGGTCATGCTCTGAAGCCTTGCATCTCAAACTGTGGTCTGCAGACCTGTGGCATCAACCTCATCTGGGCACCAGAAACGGAGTCTCAGCGTCTACCTGGAGCCCCAAATCAGTATCTGCATTTCAGCAAGATCCCCAGGTGATCTGTGTACACATTAAAATTTGAAGGTGCTGCTCTAGACCAAGTGCTCTGCTCTCTCCTTAACCTCATCCTTTTGGGAACAGTCTTGGGTGATTCCATTTTCTTCATCTGCTTTGGGCCTATCTCCTTTGTCCTACTGTTGGTGAACTCCTATTCATCCTGCAGAACCCACTGCAGAGGGCACGGCCTTTAGGACCTCTTTCCTGACCTCCTTAAATAAAGTTGCTCTCTTTTCTCCCCTTTACTTGTGCCTTCATCAAGTCCCTGAGCTCACTGGTAATGGTTTTGGTATCTGCCTGTCTCTTCTAGGCTTTGGTCTCCTTCAGAGTGGGGGCGTGTCTTCTTTCACCCAAAAAACATTTACTAAGCACCTACTGTGTGCCAGGCACTGCTCTCAGTCCCTGGGCTATGGCAAGTCAGTAAGACAGACAAGGACCCTGATCTCATGGAGCTCACATTCCAATTAGAAATAATACATACAGTAGACAAACAAATTCAGAGAGCATAAAATCCAACAAAGAAATGAAAATCGGCAAGAGAGACCGGGAAGAGGAAGGGCAGACTCCCTTCGGCAGCTGATTTGTTTCTGTGATCTGTGAACTAGCACAGAGCCTGGCTTACATTAAACATTCAAAAATTATCAAGTTAAATCAGGTCTGACCATTCTCTGAGATTCAAATGACAGGTCTTTAAGTTAATATTCTTTCTGGGCAATTACTGGGCAATTTTTCCTACCCAGAAAATGAAAATTTCTCTCTTCTCCAGGAAGCCTTCCAAGGTAGAAATGAGAAGTAGTAAATCTCTCCGTCCTGCAGCAGGTCTCCCTCCCATCTCTCTGCAGCCAGCACCAACAGCGTGGCCTGTCGCCTTGGCACCTGGCAGTCTGTTATTGAATAAAACATGCCACGTGGCTGGTCACCACAACAGGGTGTGTTTCCCGAACTGGGGTCAAGGTCAGAAAATGTCAGCCTCTGAAAGGGAAGCTGCCAGGGTGGCCTAAAATGGGTGAGCATCTCTCTCTTTAAAAGCAACAACTCACCCTGGGGAGGTTCTTTAAAAGGGAGTAGATGAGGCTAGCCTTCCACCTGAATCTTATCAGCAGGCCCTGCTCAGGAATGTGGGATATTGATGCATTTATTTACAGATGCATGGCTTTCTTCTTCCCTCTGTCTGTGTGAGCTGCTACACCCTGTCTGCGCTGCTGTCGTTTTAGTTCTGTCTTCAGCTGTCAAAAGACAAAGACTCTACCTCTAATTTGCCACAGGCGTAGAGGAGGATTTGCAAACTTGGACGCCTACAGAGGCCACGCAACGGCCACGCACGGTGGAGCGGAGCAGCCATGTAAGCCACGTAAGACACTCGGGAGCGGTGGGGACTTGGGGGGAAGTGCAAGGCACCTGCTACACGGAACAGACATCTGCTGCCCAGATCTTGCTGATGGCTGCCAAGCAGGGATAGGGCTCAGGGTTACACAAATCTTTATGTTTTTTTTCCCAAGGGAACCAAAAATGTGGATTTTTATGAGAAAGTTTTCCATATGTAGAACATTTGAGGGCCAAGCACAACTCACTTGCCAATCAACTGCTAGTGTCATAAATAATAAACACACCACTGGTAATGACAGCACCCGACATTTGTCAAATGCTCGCTGTGTGCCGGCGCCTCGGTAAGCACTCTATGTGGAGCATCCCACCAAAATTTCACAAGCAATTCGGGAGGCAGACACAATGATTATCCCCGTTTTACACGTGAAAAATAGACTTAGGCTATATTGCTTGTCCAAGGGAGCATAGCTCATAAGTGACAGGGGTGGGATTTGAACCCAGGCTGTCAGATGTGAGCTGACATGAACTCCAGGCCTGGCTGGGAGAGAATGCATCTTTATAACAATGATGACGATGATGGGAAAAATCTGAGATTAAATATGCATCATAATCCCACATGTCAAGCTTTTTTCTGTATTCACTCACTCATTCATTCAGCAAACACTGAGCAATCTCACCATATAATCATCCCTTTGTGATGAGGTCTCTGCTCAATCTCATCCCTCGTTACTAACACCTTCCCCTACCTCTTCTCCCATACCTGGTTCTCCCACAATAGTATAAACCTCAAGTGGTCCCCTAAACACTTCATGCTTGTTCACACCTCTTCCTAGGACAGCACCTGGTACATGGTAGTAACTTGGCAAATTTTGTTGAAGAAATAGATGAGGGAACTCATGGTCTAGAGGAAGACACAGGAATGGAAACAAGCAACATAAGAGGTATTAGATGCTGGGATCTGGAGGGAGCTGACCCCAGGTGGGAGGGAGCAGGGTGGGAGGCAGCAGGGAGAGGTGACAACTTCACTAAGTCCTGGAGACAAAGTAGGATGTGGCTGGGAAAGGGGTCTTTTGGCAGAAGGCAGGGGAGAGGGAGTATCTGTATTTACTTCTCCGCCTTCACAAACTGCAAGGAGACCGATGTCCTTGCATTTTGAAGGACCTTCTGTTTTCAAAGCAGTGAGGAAATCTGGCAGCCCCTTAACTTTTCCCCGCTCTGCCCTGGGTGAGGAGCATATCCTAATCTAAGCTCAAAATGCTGAAGACTTCATCATGCCAGGGAGTACAAACAGCCTTTCTCTTCAGCATTGCCCTCAACGTCTGAAAGAAATGTATTCATAGACTTGGGGGCCAACGGAAAATGAAAGATATAATTAGTGTCACAGAAGGCTGTACACAGGTTTTGAGGTTGGACAGGCTGGGGTTGGAATCCCAGCTCTGCCATTTGCTGTGTGACCTGGGGCAAGTTACTTAACATCTCTGAGCCTCTTAAGATGGGATTAATGGGTATCACAGCACATATCTTCAGAATTGTGAGGATTAATTAAGAGCCTCTGGAGAGCATCTAAAACAGTGCTTAGCACAAAGGAAACGCTCAATGAATGAATACTTATTATTATTGTTGTTAGTATTAGTACTGAAGTTATGGCAGAACAGTTGTTTTGCAGGATTACCTACTCTGCAAACATGGTAGAGGAAAACTGGAGACAAGCGCTATCAACACTAGGGAAAATTCAGGAAGGAGAAAGGATAAAATGTGTCCCTTATCAGAGATAGAGAGATCCAGGTTGGGGGAAAATATGATAGAAAAGAGTGCATACATCCTTTAAGCAGAGAAAATGAGGGAAGAGAGCCATGGGGCAAAACTGGGATAAGAATCGGTCTAGGGGTTGGCAGTGGCTGGTCTCCAGTGAGTTTTGCCTGGTGCAAGGTCAGAGAGGCTGGCACTGGGGCATTGAAGTTGCATGATGGAGGGGGTGGCAAAACAAGGGGTGGATTCTTCGTACAACGAGGCTCCAGCAACCACGCACCTGGGATCTTGTACCTGACCCCTGGCATGCTTGTTAGCAGAAGAAAGGCTACCCAAGGTCAAAGAAGTTTAGGAGAGAGTGAATGAATATAGTGAATGAATATGTCAATAATGGGATGGCACTCTGCAAAGGCAAACCCAGGGCTGCTAAGTAAGTGCCTCTGGGCCCAGAGGTAACTAACAAGGATTGCAATCCAGAGAAAAGATGACTGCTTCCCAGCAGGCAGTGACTTATCAGCTTTTATGGCAAAGCTGGGGCCCAGGAGGCACCCCAGAGGACCTCCCAGGTTGCAGGGGAAACACTTGCTTGTTATCAAGGGTTTTTCAGCATGTGATTTCAGCCAAGCTTAGGAGAAAAGACTGGTCAATGGATGCCTGGAGTTTTTGTTTAAAAGCCCATCTCCTTCACCAGGTGGGCAACTCCCTGAGGCCAGGCCCCATCTCTTTATTCGTTCATTTGACACCTAGCTCCCAAGCACTTTCTTAGTGCCAGACATTAGACAAGACTTTGGGGAGATGGCGATGGACAAGGCAGACATGGTCCCTGCCCTCATGGGGCTTCCAGTCTTACAGGGGGACTCAGGTCAGAAACATGTATGTGCTAAAAAAATAAAAACAGAAAGTTAAAAAAGAAGCCAGGCACAGTGGCTCACGCCTGTAATCCCAGCACTTTGGGAGGCCAAGGTGGGTGGCTCGCCTGAAGTCAGGAGTTCAAGACCAGCCTGGCCAACATGACAAAACCCCGTCTCTACTAAAAATACAAAAATTAGATAAGCATGGTGGCATGTACCTGTAATCCCAGCTACTCGGGAGGCTGAGGCACAATAATCGCTTGAACCCAGGAGATGGAGGCTGCAGTGAGCCGAGATTGCACCACTACACTCCAGCCTGGGCAACAGAGCGAGACTCTGTCTAAAAAAAAAGAAAAATAATGTTAAAGAGGGGGACAGGACTGGGGGGGCTACTGTAGACAGGGTGGTCAGGAAGGCTCCTTGAGAAGGTGATATTTGAATAGAGGCTTTCTGTAGCCACATATTTGTAATGGCAGGGCCTAGCACATAGTAGTGTTTAGTCATGTTGTTATGCTGGGAAATGAGAAGAGAAGGGGAGACAGGACGTGTCTCTATTGTACATCACTTACAATCTCCCTTCTCCCCTTTACTCTCTGTTTACTACGTCTAACTTAGTGCAAGTCACCTGGTCACTGTAACCACCTTGTCACCTGCTCAGCAAGTCTCACCAGCCCAACCCACTCCTCATCCCATCCATTAAGCCCTCAACAACCAGTGACCTAGACAGTGGAAAAGCCAGTTGTGATGATCCTACCTGGCTTCCTACCTTTCTGGGCCTCCCTTTTCTTTCATGCTGAAACACAAATGTCTCCGTGAGGCATTTTTGTGCCTTTGGGGTCATATCGATGCTGCCTTCCAGCCTCTTCCCTCTCTGCTTTCTACCTTCCATGGGACCATTGGCATTGCCCATGCCCAACACATGGGCATCTGTTTCTGCACATGCGGTTCCTGCTGTCTGAAGTGCTCTTTCTTTCCTTAGCTTGCTCACCCGTACTTTGCATCCTTGAGAACTCAGTCCTCCCTGGCATCCCTTCCTCCCCGATCCCTGTGCTCCCAGAATCCCCTGTATGTACATTTCATGCTCTGCAGTTATCATCGTCTGTTCACTGGGGTATCTCCTCTACTAGACTAAATTCCTTGAGGGCAGAGATTGAGTCTTTCAACTCTATCCTAGAGTCCCACACAGTACCTGGCAAATACTCGGGAACAGTTGTTGGAAAAGAGCAATCATCACCCTTTTCCTCCTCAAGCAAGTTGCTGGTAAGGCCACATTCTGCTCTATGCTGCTTCCTGAGTCACGGGGCAGGCACCAGCTGCATGCTGGAGAAATCCTCTGGGCTCTCTTAGCACCCTGCCTACGTTTCTTCCTGCTAGCAAGATAGCTGACTGTCTTCTTTTGATTCTAAGGCATGTATTTTAAGTTGCAAGATTTTTGAAATTAGAGTGTATTTTATAATTAATGTGGAACATTAAATTTGTCGCCCTCTGCCCTGAAGGCTGTTTTTTGGTAGATAGGTCATTTTACAATTGGCTGTGTCTTAGAACTGAGCGAATATGGAACTGGGAGAATAAAGCCTTTTATGTACCCAGGAGAAAGGACTGGGGGCTGGCTAGGCCGTCGCAGTTCACCGGCAATCCCACAGCTGGTGACACGCATTTCCTAGCATTGGGGAGCACAGTTAACATCTCTCTTATTCCTATTTTCAAAAAGTCTGGTGTTATAACTGAGCCTCATTCAAATTGCCGCTGAAATCCCCAATAATCCTAACTGATTGTAAAAGATGCCAAGAATCTCTCTGAATCTGTGGGAGGGTAATAAGGAGAGGTGGCACTAGGCTATGGGGCTGTCTCAAATGTCTAGGATGAAACAGCACTGTTTTGCAAGGTTCTTATTCTTTAGGGTCCCTGCTAGGCCTCCCCTGGAGGGTCTTGGAAGCGGGGTTAGGAACTTGTTCACCACTGCCTACCTAGGTTTCACACAGGGTGGGCATCCACTATCAACACATTTTTAAATTTAGTTGATTGAAAGTTATTTGAGTCTATTTCCACCCTTTTCTGAACTGTCATGGGTAGTTGAGAAGCCTAAGAAACCACTGTATTCAGATCGGTGTGGAAGCAAAAGCAGCATGGCAAAGAAGGAAAGGAGCCAGGCACAGTGGCTCACGCCTGTAATCCCAGCACTTGGGGAGGCCGAGGTCGGAGGGTCACTTGAAGTCAGGAGTTTGAGACCAGCCTGTCCAACATAGTGACACCCAATCTCTAGAAGAAACTTAAAAATAAGCCAGGTGCAGGGTCGGGCGCAGTGGCTCACACCTGTAATCCCAGCACTTTGGGAGGCCAAGGCGGGTGGATCACGAGGTCAGGAGATCGAGACAAACATGACGAACACTGTGAAACCCCGTCTCTACTAAAAATGCAAAAAAAAAAAAAATATATATATATATATAGCTGGGCGTGGTGGCGGGCTCCTGTGGTCCCAGCTACTCAGGAGACTGAGGCAGAAGAATGGCGTGAACCTGGGAGGCGGAGCGTGCAGTGAGTGGAGATCACACCACTGCACTCTAGCCTGGGCAACAGAGTGAGACTCCATCTTAAAAAAAGAAAAAAAAAAAATGAGCCAGGTGTGGTGACTTGTGCCTGTCATCTCAGCTACTCCAAAGACTGGGGCGGGAGATCACTTGAGCCCTGGAGTTCAAGGCTGCAGTGAGCTATGATCATGCCACTGCGCTTTAGCCTGGGTGAAAGAGTGAGACTCTGCTTCTTAAAAAAAGAAAAAAAAAAAAGGCAGAAAGAAAGGAAAAAAAAAAGGGAACAGCTGCTCCAATCCTTACAACAACTATAAAGGCAGGTATTTTTATCCCCATTCTGTAAAGTAAGTATAAGTCACAGAGACAGAATCGACTAACCCAAGGTCATACAGCTTATAAGCAAGAAGCCAAAAAACATAACAGAATGCGACGCTTTAATAAGACTAACAAAGCCCTTTAGGTCCTGACCACTTCCACTTGCCCCTCCCACCCCATCCAGCATCACCTCCCTGCCACTCCCCCACCCCCCACCCCTCTTAGTTTCCTATCCACCCTGGCGTTCTCTCCGTACTAGTCTCATTCCTTCCTCACCCATCTCTGGACATGCTGCCCTCCAACCTGGAATGTGCTTTCTTCGTCTTTTCACCTGGGTTAACTCCTATTCATCCTTCAGATCTTCACTCCCATCTCACCTCCTCAGGGAAGCCTTCCCTGGTTAGCTACAATCCCAGTATTGTGAGCTCACGTCTCATGCATCTCCTGTGAATAGCGCTTATCAGAGCTGTAATTTATATATATGTGAGATTATGTGAATTGGGATTCAAATGATGTGAATCGGAGTTCTCCAAGGGCAGTGACCCTGAAGGATGCTGCTTCCTATGATGTCCTCACCTCCTGGCCTAGTGCTTGGTGCTTTACAGGGGCTCGTGAAAGATTTCACCAATAAAATAAATGAGTGAAGGAATTGCCCCATCTCTGGCTGTGAGCTAACCTGGAAACTTACAATGCCTATTGCATTTGAATATGGGTTTTTGACCAAAATACTTATATTTGAGGTTAAAAGGAGACATTATATTTTGATAACATATTTCTTGCATTATCAGTCTGGATCTATTATCTTCTCCTCCTATCAACCTGAAAGTGAACACTCAAGAGAAGCTCTCCCCCAGGATCTGTGACAGACACTTTAGATGGTGTGGAGGGAGGAAGGTGTGGCCAGGATCTATTTAGAGGACTTGTACCCCTGGCACTTCCTTCTCAGTCATTTATTTTCTCCCCAAGCACTTTTTGTTTCCATTATCTTTTTTATTATTGTCCTTTATGCATTCAGTCATTCTCCCTCTCTCTCTTTCTCTCCATCTCTCTCTCCCTCCTTCTATCCATCCCTCTTTTCTCTCACTCCTTCCTCTGTATTAAGTTCATTATTTATTTTTTAGAATGTTAAAAAAAAATAATGCTTTGGCCACCACAGCTCATCATGCAGGAAAAATAATCCTTTGGCAATATGGAGGGACCACCCTTTCTGAACACCCACACTGTAGCAGGCAGTAGTCATGGGTTCATTCATTAACAAGGTAGACTGACTTCTTGCACTGTCATGGTTGCTGTGGGCACAGCAATGAGCAGAACAGATGAAAATCCCTGCCCTCATGGAGCTGACAGTCTAGTGGTGAGAGACAGACACCACATATAATGAGTAGAGGACAGAGCGTGCTACAAGGCAGTAAGTACTCTGTACAAATAAAACAGCAAAGGGGGATGGATGAGGAGTGTAGGTGGAGATTGCTGATTGCAATTTCAAATAAGGTGGTCTGAGAAAAGGGAGGACAGACATCCACTCATTTAATCCCTAAGCCAGCAACTGCCCTTTGAGGAGGAGATTATGCCTCCTTTTTTTCCAGATAAGGAATTTGAGGGTTAGAGGGGTTGAGTAGCTTGCCCCAGATCACACAAGGCTGCAGTGCAGGAAACAAACCCAGGTCTGTGTGGCATCAGTTCTTTCAACGAGACCACAAAAACTTCATCTGAAAACTTCGGTGAGTTACGTAGGATGTAAATTTGCTATTTTCTGAAAATGCTTGAAAACATAAACCCATTTACACTGAGGACATCTCCCAAATGAAAGGACAAAATAAAAAGGCACATGGTGAGTGTGGCCTGAAGTTCAGGGTTAGAAATTGACTGCTGCATTTCCTTAGACTCAGCTACTCAGCTCACAGGCGGTGTGGACCAGGGCACAGTTGTCGTCACCCTGAAAGGTGCAAAGCGGCTCAAGATGGCAGCTAGGAGGGAGGAGTATGCACGGGAGTGACTGGGTTGGGACTCATTCTTCCTGAGATGCTCAGATTGAGTGCTCAGTGAGGGATGCTCAACAAAATGCAGACTGGATAGAACAGTGTTTATTAGTGAATATAAGTGGGAGGCCACCTTGGCTCGGGTCTACTGCCCAGAGCCCTCTGGAGGCTTTCAGAGTGCACAGGATAGGGGGACAACGTAGCTCGATGAGTCATAAGGAACCTAGATTCAAGTTCTGGCTCAGCCACTGCCTGCCACATGACTTTGGTGTGTTGTTCACACCTGTGAGCCTCATTCAGCTCACCTGGAAAGGGGAAGCAAGGGCGGGGAGTGTGGTGTGAACTGACCAGGACTCCAGGTAGAGGAGTCAGGTTTGGCTAACATGGTGAGAATGGCTAGGAATGCTAGGCCTCGCTGTACGGAAAAGCTACTGATTAGAACCAAAGCCTGAGGGAAAGTTGTCAGGGTTCTTTGAATTGGATGGGAGGTTTGTGAAAGAGTAGAAGGTTCTACCGGAGCTAAGCAGGGGTGGCCAATTCTAAGGCCTCCTCTCTGCTCAGAGGTGTCTGTTCTAGGGAATATTGATTTCACACTGAACTTTGGTATACTTTAAAAGCAGAAAAGGGAAGAAAATCAATTGATTATTTTTTTTTTCTTTCCTATAGAGGCTGTGTGCATGGACCATTTTTCTTTACCTTTCCTTGAGTAATTTGCCTTCACTATAGCCAATTAGGAGCTGTGCAACCTCAATGACTGACTCCTTTTGAATTCACTTATCTTATAATAGTGAATTCATGACTCATTATTATTCTTATAAAAAAAGAAGTTCCAGGAAGAACAAACAAATCATTCTGACTTCTGCACCCCCTTCTCTCCCTCTCTCCTTTCTCTCCCTTTCTCCTTCTCCCTTTCTCCTCACTCTCCTCCCTCTTTCTCTCTCTCTCTTGATCACTTGGTTGTCACATGTCCTTATGATGTTTGCATTCATCTCGGTAATTTTAAGAATTTCTGCATCAATCCGTTGATAAATATTTCTTATGCACTTCCTGTGTGCAAAGTACCTAAAGAAAGTCAAATTATCTTGGGAATTATGGAGCAATACTTGTGCAGTGTGAAGACCTGTTAGTACCCTCCAGATTCAGCCCACCCATGCTAGAAGGCAAGTGTGTCTGGGAAAGGCTATTGGCTTTCCTAAAATAAAAGATGCATCCTTTTTCTTTTTCTGCAGAATAAGAGACCCATGGCTGAGCTGAGTGTGGAGCACTGTATCACCTCGCAGGCCATCATGAACTTGGAAAAGACAATTTGAGACCATTGAGATACTTCTTGCTCAAAGAGAGCAAGGATGTAGAGTGGCTGGCAGAGCCCCCATGAGCAAGCATCCTGGTGGGGGCAAGACAGGAGAAGCCACTGATGGATGAGGAGCTGAGATAGTCAGCAGAGGGAATCTGACAGCCTGGACAGAGAGTAAGATTTCTGTTCTGCCTCACAGTGAGGCGAAATGGACAGAGGGGGAGAGAAAACACGGAGTTTGCTTCCTCTGTGGACCACATTATGCCCGCTGTTGGCTCCACCTCTGCAGGTCTGGAAATCCTTTGGGGGAGCCACAGAGCTAGGACAGAAGGGAGGAAGGCGTAGGAGAGACTAAGCACCAAGAGTGAATTTCTTGCTGTCCCTGGAGACGATGTTTCCTTTAGGTGACAACAGAGGTTAATATCCTGAGCAGCAAGTCACCAGCAGCCTCGAGACACCTTGCTTGAACAAGCTGTTTTAGCGTCTTGTTGTAGATTTCATTGAACTCTTCTCTGAGAATAATTCTCTGAGCCAATTCATCTCTCCATGCAGAGATTCTTAATTCAGCTTTCTTGAAAAGTTCACGAACTTCTATCACTCTCCACCTACCTGTATCCACATACACACTGTCCTCTCCCACCCACGCTCCTCAAATCCCCCTGAGGACACCAGCCTGCTAGGGATTTCAAGTTCACACACACAGACTATTCAGTCTGCAGAGGGAGAAAATAAGGGTGGTGGTTTTTCCCCTGGCCCTTCTCCCCCTCCCCCTGTGCCTGTCCCTAACAGGTGGTCATGTCTCTTCTCATTCTTCAGCAGACTAGTTAATTTCAAAAGCAGCCTTAGAGGCAAGGACTTTTTTTTTTTTTCTAGTCTTATTTTCATCAAGAGGTGAACGAAAATAATCACCTCGAGAGACAAAAAGCACTAATGAAAACCAGAGAGCAAAAGAGATCAGAGGAAGACAGGGTTGGTTTTCATCTGGAGTCATTAGCGGCATCTTAGAAAGAAGACGTGAATTCTGTTTGCAACTTCTGTGGATTGGGCAGAAAATACAGATCAAGTGGTTAAGGGGTGGGGGGTGGGGGGATCTTTTTTGAAAGTCCAATTTTTCACACACACAGAAAAACACAAGTTGAGGGAACCCAAAGCACTAACAACTTGATCTCCATAGAAAGCAACCCCATTCTGAGTGCTCATAAAAGCAAACAGACTGCCAACCCCCAAGGACTGTCTACGCCAACTTCCAGAAACAACTGAACTTACAGCCTTTGGAGATCAGTGCAGTCTTTGAAAATAAGAGGCTTACAGTCTCCAAACCACTTCCTAAGTGGCCAAGGCCCATCTTCCTAAGGTGGTCCCAGGCCTGCAAAGCTCAAGTTGACAGAGGCTTTGGAAATTAAAGGCCAGGTCAAAAGCAGGCCTGGAGCTCCAGCCCTTCCTGCCCCGGCCATGGCTACAAGTGGAAAGGGAGTATCATCCCTGAGGAGAGCCTGGCAGTGCCCCACAGTACTGCCGCGGGGCAGCGAGGCCCCAATGGGGAGTGTGGCCCAACCTACAGTGCCTGTGCACATCATACAATCCTTGGGAAGTGTTGCAATTCTAACCCTTTACAGACGATTCAGGGAGAGAGGGATTGTGCAGCTTGGAGAGAAAGTTGAAGGGGGTGGGCAGCACATTTGGGGATGTGGACATCAAACAGATGGAATTTTAATGAAAATATTTAAGCCTTTTTAATGCATGAGTGATATAAAACTACCTCAAGTCTGTTTGCCTTCTGGGAATTACACAATGTTTAAAAGATCACAATATTAAGAATTTGGAAATAAAATGCAGATTTAGAAAAGTATATTTATGGCAACCCACCCATTTCTGGGTGTATTTACACTAAAACAATGTCTTGTCTCTCCTCTACTCTCTTGGCTACCTATCTCCCTCCATCCATCTAACTAAACTCCAAGGAAAGCAAACTGCCACTATGATCATTTCCCTAAAGCGGTCCTCATTCACTTTGCTTTTCTTCTCTTTTGGAATAAAAGTCTGTCATAAATGTTTAATTAAATAGAAGTCTTCCCACTGTTAATGACTAGCTGTATGAAAGGCTTTTCATTTTTTTAAGGAGGGGGTGTGTGTGTGCGTGTGTTTAAAACAGTCCCTATTAATTTCTTGATATTGATTCTCTGGCTGGGGAAGAGCATATAGTATTCAGCATAGAGCTCCTCTGCAGAATATGTTAAAGGCAGCAGTTTGGATTGAGAAAGGGCACCAAATGCAGTATGCGTCAAATAGACCATCGCTCAATGAAGTCACTTAGCTATTCAAAACATGTTCAGCCATCACTCAACCGTTTGCACCAAGAATGTTGGGAGGGGGGCATGGGATTTGTGCTTGTTCCCAGATATAATCATTTCCCAAAGAGTGGCTTTTGCTCAGTTTGGGTCAGACCCTGGGGCCACATCAGTTTCTCCCTCACCCATCCATTTCTCTCTCTTCTCCCCCATCCCCTGGTCTCAACTCCTTGCATCACCATCCCATGTCGAGCTTAACAAACAATCCTGCAGTCCCTGCTTCCCGACGCTGCCTCAGACGGCCTCCAGTATTGGTTCATATCAGAAGCAAAGCACATAAGCCTTTTTTTTTTTCCCCACATGGAAGCATATGTATCTTTCTGTGCTCGTCTTTCTATGGGTGGCTGTAGCTTGCACACACAGACATATATAGCCATTCAAATGCAGTCCCTCATATTAAAGTCTGTTGCCAAATGCAGGATGGATGACCCACAGGAGGAGTTTTTTTCTGTGCTTATTAATGTGTCCCAGAAGTACATGCCTTCATCCATAGCCTGATCCCCCAGCCTTTACACTGTGGTGGCACCTGTGCTCACAGCACAGACACACATGCCTCAACACTCCGCAAGATCAAGGCAAACAGCTGACACCCCCACTCCCCCCTCAACCTCCCCATGCCCTCGCCTCCCTCCCTCTCTGCCTGCCTGCACAATGTCTGATTCTCAAGCCGGCTGCAATGCTGACTCTACTAGCTTCTGGCTAACAGACATGTCACTCTGTGGAAGCCTAACCCACAAGTGAATTGCTGTTTATTAGAACTTGGGCTTGTTTCCTGTGAGAGACGTATGTATTTTTAGACTTTGTAAACGTTAAAACACACAAATACACACACGCAGCCAGCCACCTCGAACGATCTGTGTGGCTCATAGACATTACGAAATGCTCTTGAACTCAGCTTGAGATCCTGGAATAATTAGGATTTACCACATAAGGATTCTTAGAAACAACATATTCTTTTTTTTAAATAAGGAGATTTGCAGATGGTGATGCATCTAGGACTTTTGGGGAGTAAGGAAAAGAGGAGGGAAAAGGGAAGAGCATTTTTGAATTCTTCATTGCGAAAAGAGAAACAGCACAGACAGAAGCAATTATTTTACCCTCTCATAGATGGCAATGCTAAATCGGATGGTAAATCCTAATGACTCCAAAGCAGGCAGAACACCTTTGACTTTTAAAGACAATCTCTTGTCGTTTTCACCATGTCATAGATTATTCCATTGAGGATGTTTGAGGGGAAGAGGGGTGGTGGAGGCAAGGGAGTAGAGTATGGGTTTTGCTTATTGATTTTTTTTTCCCTCTGAAACTAACCCAACCAACCTTGATCGGTGGTGGAAGGAGTGAACTAAGAAAATGGTGGAATGTAAAGGGGACTTATTTGGAGGAGGGTGGGGGGGGAGTGAAAGGGGAGGGGTGGGGTGGAGAGGGGGGAGGAGATGTGAAGTCAAATACCTTCTAGGCAGCAGGTTCTCCATAATCCGGAATGGGTCATAACTTCCTCGTTCTTTTTGCTGGTTTCATTCTCACTGACACTTTTGGTCTTGCAAACCCCTCTGGAGTAGAGCCAATAGTCGGTTCCCACAGCTATGGTCATCAGGCTGAAGGCAGCGAAAGCACCAACGGTGGTTAAAAGCATTTGAACACCTCGATCAAACAGCCCCATAATTCTTCATTATATAAACACCCAACCGACTTCTGGTTCTCGGGAGAGTGTGTGTGAGGGTGCAAGTACTAAAGCCAAAAATAAATAAATAAATAAAAATAAAAATTATTCCACTACTAATATAATGGCTATATGTATGAATAGAGAATATGGAGAGTTATAAAAAAAGGGAGGTAAGAAAGCTCACGGAAAAGAGTGTAAATTATAAAGATCACACGGGAAGAGGCTTGCCTTTTGAGATCAGAAACTGTTCCAGTTGCAGTGTTTTTTTTTAAAAAAAAAAAAAAGAAAAAATAAAAAGACACCCCCCACCCCCCCAAGTGAGATGCCTTAATCTCTTTTTCTAAAATTCTGGTCTCCAGTTTCCATATGTGATAGCTAATTTGGAGATGGCTTCCACAGTGAACCAGGGAACAGCCGAATTCTCAACACCATTTCTCATGGTCGGGACCTAGACAGTTAGAGATTGTAAGAGCCGAGATGCAACCTTCGGTCTTCGTTCTCGGCTCTGCGGCCTGCGCCATGAAAATCCTTTGCTTCGCCAGTTCTCTTCCTTGGGGGGTCTCGGCGCTTTCGTTTCAGACCAGACTTCCCAGTATTCTGTAAGCCCTTGAGCTCAGCTGCACAGGTGCAGGGGTCTCGCTTTCCATGGTTTTGCCCGGGCAGCAGCGGCGGCGGCGGCAGGGCGGGCAGAAGCGGCGGCGGCGGCGGCGGCGGCGGCGGCAGGACGAGCGGCGGTGGCGCTTATTGTTGTTGGTGGCGGGGGTAGTGTTGGCGAAGTGGGGGAGAGAGGGGGTTTCTCCCGGAGAATCGAGGCGGGTTTCCCTCCCGCTATCTGCAAAGCTCCTGGAAACGAGGGAGCCGGCGTCTTGCTGCAGGGTGGGCCGCGCGCCTGCCCCCCACTCGCTGCCGGCTGGGCCCCCGCGGAGGCGCTCCCACCTACTGCATTACGGGTGGTGCTGAACCGGACAGCTCCCTGCGCCGCCCGCTCCGCGCGCTCCCCGGCTCCCAGGGCCGCCCTCCAGGAGGGGGGCGCGGGCCAGAGTCCTCCCTCCCCGGGGCAGCAAGGCCAGCGCAGAGCGGGGGCCGCCTTTCCTCTTTTTACCCCTCTCCCAAATCCTAAAATGAGCGCTCTCCTGGGCTCCCGGGGCTTACAGGAAGGCGTAGCTAGAGATAGCTCGCTCGCTCGCTCGCTCTCTCTCTCTCTCTCTCTCTCCTTCCCTCCCCCCTTGGTGTTTCTTCCAGCTCAGCCTCCTTCTCATTCCATCTCTACGTGCCCAGAGCTTCAAATACAACCCTCCCATCACAGTCAGACGGGCACAAAACTTCAACGAGCCGTTTCTCTGCCTGGAAGCGGCGAACATGTAACCTGGACGGGTAATTACAAACACGTCTTTACGTGTTTTTTAAATCATTGTTTTCACTTTTCTTTGCTGGGGATTTATTTTGTTGGTCCGTTAGCTGTATCTTCTTTCGGTTTTCCTCTCTCCTCTCTGTCTCTCTCTGGCTTACCAGGGGGTGAGCATTGCTCTGTCTGTGTCTCTGTAGTTTTCCGTGAAATTCCAAATCTTGCTTCTATAAGCAGACATTTTGGAAAGATTATTCGTGGAAAAGGGTGCAAAAGGGCGACTCGTAGCTGGGGCTTGAGTAACGATTTTCATTTCAAGGATAAACATGTTCTCAGGGGAAGTGGGTGAAATGTGAATCCTTCTAAGTATCCTAAGTCATTCATAAACTGGTTTGGAAGAGATAAAAAATCTTCCTTCTATGAACACTGGAACACCGAAACCCTCCCCTCTTCCTCAGAAGAATCATTGTGGGTTAATTACAGTGTCGCCTCTCATTTCTCTTATGTGCAACTTTTCCTTAATGTGACCTCTGGTAGAAAGAAGCACATTAATTCCTGCTGCTACAGTTTACATTGTTTTCTCTGATCACTTTTATAGTTAAGTGAGTGAGAGCACATGAGGCACGATGGGGGTGCATGTTTTTGATATTTTGTGTGTGTGTGTGTGTGTGTCGGTGGGGGGAGGGGATCCTGGAGAGGATGTGAGTATGATGAGTCAATTGAGGCAGGGGGAGTTGAGATGTGTCAATCCCATAACTCAATTATTCAATACTTTCTTCTCTCTCCCTCTACTTTTTTTCTTGAGATTATTTGCTTGACAATTTCTCAGTGATGTGGTGATTATCAGAGAGTATATAAAAGATGAGTGAACTAAAAACTGTCTTTCTTTGGTGTAAAGTCCATTGCCTAACTTCCTTCTCTCAGCTCATAGTTGGTCTGCAGGTATGACCAGTGTATTCTTTTTGACAGAAAAACTACCTGTTTCTTCATCCAGCACAAAACTTCCTTTCTCCCACTCTGTTCTTTTCTCAAAAGGGAAAGGCTCCTATGAGGGGCAGTTGCTGTTCTTCTGGTATCTGGGAGAGGTTCCTGGTGTCTGGAGAACAGAACCAAGGTTTCTGCAACCTCTGCTAAGGTACCTTTGGGGTACAACAAGAGATCTATTTTCAGACTGAAGACTTCTCCACTTTGGTTTCTTGTCCTGTGAGGATGGGGATGGGTATTGGAACGGGGAGGGCTGATCTGCTGATCCCATACAGCAGGGAACCTAGCAAGTTCAACCAGTGGCTCAGGTGGCTGATTTTCAAGGCTTCTGTCCTTGAAGCAAAGGTGAGGGGCAGGCACCAAGTCCTCTTAGATAGGTTAGGCCTTTTGAGGGGAGTGGAGAGAAGCTTGGGGGTAGTCACATGAGCCAAAGAGGCTTGCCCTCACTTATTGCTGTCACCTTGGTTGTCTTTGACCTGTCCAAAAATCCCTTTAGACTGCAGATAGAGCCCTTCTTCTCATCTCCCTCCCCCTTTCAGACCAACCCTTGAAGGTTTTGCTCAAAAGAAAAAACTGTAACAGAGGCTCAGAAGCTTCTGTTTGTCCACAGAATCTGCTAATATCTTAGCCACTGACAGTGGTTGAAGCTTTGGCACCATTTGATTAATCTTCTGGTCAGGTGATCATTGAGAAAAGGGAAAGGGGTGGGGGAGGAAAGCAACAGCTTTTAGGCTTCCAGCATGGACAGTGCAGAGACTACCAGAGACAGAATGGGCCTGGGGCACAACTTGACTCTGCTCAGTAACGGCATAGCTCCAAACAAGTTAAGTTCCTAGAGCCTCAGTCTTACCATATGTTAAATGGCCACTTTAGCACCTACCTCTTCCTTTCTGAAGCTCCTCCCAGCTACTCCCTGCTTTTCACCACCAAGCCACCCATCCTATTCAGACTTCCACCATTGTACATATAGCACATAATTGTGTGTGTGTTGTTTCTTTTACTGATTTGAAAGCTCTTTGAGGTCAACAGCTGTGTCTTGTTCACTGTTATATCTTTGGGACCTGGAGTATAGCTTTATACATAGTAGACACTTGATGAACAATGGCTGGAGTGATCACAGTAAGGGTTAAATGGTAGATGTGAAGTGCCTGACACATAGTAGGCACTCAATAAGTGTGGGTTTTCTCTCATTTCTCCTCCCCTCTTTTACATCCAAATTGGCCTCCTCCTCCTCCTTCTCTTCTTCTTCTCCTCCTCCTCCCTCCTCCTCCTTGTCCTCCTCCTCCTCCTCTTCTCCCTCTTCCTCTCCCTCTCCCTCTTCCTCTCCTCTCCTTCTCCTTCTCCTTCCCCTTCCCCTTCCCCTTCCCCTTCTCCTTCTCTTTCTTCTTCTTCTCTTCTTCTTCCTCCTCTTCTTCTTCCTCATGGCGTCTCCCTGTATCACCCAGGCTGGGGTGCAGTGGCGTGATCTTGGCTCACCCACAACCTCCACCTCCTGGGTTCAAGCAATTCCCCTGTCTCAGCATCCTGAGTGACTGAGATTATGGATGCCTGCCACCATGCCTGGCTAATTTTTGTATTTTTAGTACAGCCAGGATTTCACTATGTTGGCTAGGCTGGTCTTCCCAATCTAGTTCTTCTTCTTAGGTTCCTTCTGCTGACCAGGCAAGGCTACCTGGGAAGAGCTGGCTTGTTACAAACCCCGTTGGATGGTTGGGACGCACCAGGCACACTTAGTACTTAGTAGCTGCTAAATGGATGCTCTTAGGGGGGCAGCTTTGTATGCCTGCATTTGGTTACTTGGGAAGGGCTTAGAGGAAATTAGCTGAAATGCCACAGGCCAATTTTGAGTTGCTGCTTTGATGTAGTGAAAATAACATGGTATTTGGGCGCAGCAGACCTGGCCTTGAAGCACAAAGCTGCCATTTCCTCACATTTGACCTTGGACAGTCATTTAATCTCTCTGGAAATTTGTCTCTTTGTCTGTCTAGAAGGACCACAGATATGAGCATTATGGTGTGACTGTCAGTGTTACATGTTAATAGCAATGTGAAAAGCTATCATTTGTTGGGCATTTGCTATGTGCCAGGCACTGACCTAAGTGGAATCCCACAATGATCCTATGAGATAGGTGTCATAATTATTCCCATTTTACAGATGAGGAGACTGAGTCACATAATGGTTTAACTATCTGGCATAAGGTTCCCCAGACAGTAAGTGGCAGAGCTGGGAATCTAGTCCAGCAGCTTGGCTTGAAAGCCCCTGTCTTAACTGCTATGTCTTGACCCAAGATATGAACTTTCTGAGTAAGGGTATTGCACTGAGGCTATTTACTTCTCATCCACAGATCTGCCAAGCATTTGTGGAGTAACTCCTAGGAGCCAGGCATTTTCACACAGATTCTCACACATAACTCCCCAACAATCCTGCAAATGCATATTAATAACTTTTCCTATAGGGAGAGTAAACAGAGGCTCAGAGAAGTCATCTATCAAGTTGCAAGGTCATATTTCAAGGAAATGTAACAGCAGATATTTGGACACTGCACTGCTTCAAGTTCTACTTCCTATAGATCCAGAGTTTATTCATTCAAAGAATTGAGCACCTACTGCTTGTGAGATACCATGCTAATTCCTGGTGATGGTGAGCAGGACAAACATAGCCCCTGCCTCCAAGAACCTACAGACAAGCAAGAGGAGTATACAGGTGAAGAATGACCACATCGAAGTAAAGAAAATAATGCAAAGGATATTGTGAGGCCATGGGGCAGGGAGACCAAACTCAACCTTAGGGACTGAAGGACGTCTTCCCTGAGGACAGGATATTTAAACTGAGGTGCAGGAATGAGAAAGAGGTACCTAGGCCAAGCTGGGGGTGGTTAGAGGGTGCAAGGGAAGCTTAGAAGAGGAACATTTCAGACTGGGAGAATAGTTTGTGCAAAGGTTCAGAAGTGTGAGTAAGGTGATTGGCCAGTTTCAGGGGAAAAATACTAAGCATGGCCGATCCCAAGACAATAATAGGAAATGTGTTAGGCCAAGCACCTGGAGACCATGGAGGGGAGGTTGGAGGATGAGCAACAACCTGGAAGAAGCTGGTGGGATATGGAAGGAGAGAATCAACCCTGGAGGCAGGAAGACAGTGGGAGACAGGAAGGCAGTTGCTGCTGAGCTCTAAGCAAGAAGTGATGGTGGCTTGGACCAGCACAATGGCAATGGGATGGGGAAAAGTGAAGGTAATCGGGATATTTGGGAAGACATTGATGACTATTGATGTTCATTACTGAGATGGGCAACTGCGAGGCAGGAACAGGTTGCGGTGTGTTGGCGGGGAGGGTGGCGGGGGATGATGCAGGAAGGTGGGGAAAGTCAAGAATTCTGCTTCGGCCATGTATCTAGTTTTGCTACATTCTATTGCCTCTTCACTTCCTGCTCCCAGCCTCTATCTTCTTGGCATGTGAATTAATTAATTAGCAATGTAAAGAACTCACGCAATTACATTATAGTCCCACTGGACTGTAGGCCTCATGAAGAAAGAGATTTGGGCTGTTCACATTGTATTTCCAACACTTGGAACAGAACCTAGCACACAGTAGGTGTTCAATCAAAATGAATATCTTTCTTGCTCTAACATTTCAAATGCATGTCTTCTCTGTGTCAGGCCCTGTGCTGAAGTACAAGGGATGCAGATGGGGTTAAAATATCATGATCAGAGAGATTGGCAAGTACACAGCTGACCCAGGGCATACTGACCAGCCTGGGAGAGGGGTGGGTGTCTGTCTTTCCCCACTGCGTGTGCCCACAGTCCCTGTGTTCATCCTCTTGTGGCACTTCCGTGTTTTGAATTGCTGTTTTGTGTCTGAACTTGTCTGGTGCATTGGTTTTCACAGCTGTCAGTTCCCACAGCTAAGCAAGCCTGCTCTGCTCTCTCGGGCCACAGAGCTGGTACGTGGTAGGTCTGCAATGTTTATTTGATGAATACATGGACATAATGAAGACATGGGCTGTGGAAGTCCAGGGCAGGAAGTATTCACTTCTGTCTTGCAGTGTCTCAGAAGGCTTTGGGGACAAGCTGACCCTCAAAGACCAGGGGAAAAGATCACAACTGGTGGAGGAACAGAGGAGGGCATTCCCAGCGTGGCAATCACATGTACAAGTACAAAGAGGCGTGAAGCCGCATGAGGGACCTCCAGGAGGTTGGTGTGACTGATGGCGGTGGACAGGAAGGCTGGAGCCCAATCCGGAGAGACTGCTGTGCCTGGAGTTAGGGACCATCCATCGGCATTGCTGTCCTGGGGTCCTCGTCCCGCCAGAAGCAAAGTGGGAAGAGAACAGGCTGTGGCATCAGAAGGCCCTTGGTTTGAATCTCAGCTCTCTGCTGCTTATGCTCCATGACCTGAGGCAGTGATTCCACCCCTCTGAGCCTCAGCTCTTCCTCACTTGTAAATGGTGACTCAGTTTGTTCTTCTCGTAGGCCCTTTGCACTTGCTGCTTCCCCTGCAGGAATGCTTGTTCGAGTCTTAGCTTCCATATCACCTCCAGGGCAGCAGTGCTGGTCACTCTGGATGACACTGGCCTGCTTTGTTTTCATGATCACAGCTTCACATTCTCTTGTTTATCATCTGAAATCTCTCCCTGCCCACCCACCTCCCCCAGGACATCAGACGATATCTATCTTGTTCATTGCAGTATCCCCAGTGCCTAGAAAGTGCCTGGAACTGCATAGATGCTCAGGGACTATTTTTGGGATGTATGAATAAGGTTATGATTGTTGGGATTAAGCAAGGGAAACCCTATTTATGTATTTGGAAGATAGGAGGAGCAGGTCTCTAGAAGCCCCTGAACGTTGGTGGGTGAGTGGGACTTGGGGAAATGAGGGTGCCCTGAGTGGATGATGGGGTACGTGCAGGAGTGAGGCAGAGTGAGGGTCAGACTTGGGGAGGTGGCACTGGCCTGGTGCCACCCGCCCTGCTCCCCCACGGCCTGCTCTTCTGTCCCAGGCCACAGAGTTGCTCAGCCCCAAGCTGGAGTACCCCATGCAGAGAGGTCTAGATGGGGCTGTTGGCCCCGGGGCTGGGAGGGAAGGAGATGCAGTGAGGTGGCAGGTTTTACTCCTTACATCTGGGAGCTGCCCAGGAAATCTCAGGGAGCCCCTGATTCTGATGCCAAAGGGGGCTGGGGTTGTGGGCAGAGTGGGGCTGGCCAATCTTGGAAAGTGGGGTGTGTTGAAGGGGAGTGATTAGCTCTGAGCCTGGTGAGAACTGAAAACAGAAACCCTGGGTATAGCCATGTCCAGAACAAGAATCCCGAGAGAAGTCACTTTCCCACCCAGGACAGGACTGTCACCCCCAAGAGAGTCCTGAGCCACCGAGCACGCTAGCCTTTCACCCCACCACCCCCGGACTCGCATGGGATTTCCCCCAAAACTAAACTACAGCAAATAAAATTCTAATAGCAAACTAATCACAAAGTTACAGTTTAGAAAAAGAATGAAATAAAAAATGTGCACATAAAGATGCAGAGGAATAGCAAGAAGAAGAATATGAGCTGGCCGGGCGTGGTGGCTCACACCTGTAATCCCAACACTTTGGGAGACCGAGGCCGGCAGATCGCTTGAGGTCAGGAGTTTGAGACCAGCCTGGCCAACATGGTGAAACACCGTTTTTACTAAAAATAAAAAAATTAGCCAGGCATAGTGGTGCGTGACTGTAATCCCAGCTACTCGGGAGGCTGAGGCGGGGGAATCACTTGAATCCGGGTGGTGGAGGTTGCAATGAGCCAATGTGCCATTGCACTCTAGCCTGGGTGGACAGAGTGAGGCTCTTTTTCCAAAAAAAAAAAAAGATTGTGAAAGGACGGGGCAGGAAGCAGGGCCATTTCCAGCGACTTTTAAGGGAGTGGCCATCCAATGGTGGAGGGAGACAGTGAGATGCACGCAACCTACTTGGGCAAGCAAGATTGGGAGGGGACACAGAACAGTCCTGCATGGCCTAGCGACCAGCCTCAGCCCCTCACAGCTCCACTCTCCTGCCCTTCCTCCCTCCAGCCAAACCAGCCTCCCTCTGTCCCTGGATCCTGGTCCCTTGCCCACTCAGGGCGTTGACATCACTGTCTCTCTGCCTTGGCCACGCATCTCTTGGCACCGGGCTCATGCCCTTTTTCCCACAGGTGTCTGTTCCGAAAGGCCCAACTGACCACCCAATAAAGCCTGCCCCACTCCCCATCATTGCAAATTCTCTGTCTGCTGAAGTTTTATCAGCCCTTAGCAGCAGCCCTCACCTCCCATAGATTTTTATTTTCTTACTTATAGTGCAAGGATAGGGCCTGGCTATGTTACTGCTTCCCTGCCTCGCACATGGAATCTGGCACACAGTAAATATGTGAGGCTCAATGTGGCAAATACATGTGGACTGAATGGGAAAACCCCTGGGTCAGGAGGGTGAGAAGTGGAAGCAAAGCAGGAAGAGGAGGAAAGAAAGGGAATGACCCGGTTGGAGTATCCCAGGAGGGCTGGCCTAGAACTCTGCACAGGGAGGACAAAGGGGTCTTCGGGAGAAGACAATGGATGGCTTCAGAGGTCCCTGGGCAGAGTGGAACCTGGAGAGGTGACAAGGAAAGAAAAGAAGGGGACTTCTTTCCATGTGGATTTCAGCAGATCAAGGAGGAGGTGTCCCCAGGATTGCTGGGGACAGGGCTGGGTGCCATGCAGGCTGGGGAGGGGCTCCTGGGGGTCAGGGTCCAGTCTGATGCTGGCCAGCATCATGGCCTCAAGTGACAACAGCCCAAGATCTCACTGGCCCTGTCTGGAAAATGGGGGCAGCATCACCTGCCTTGAGGTGCTGTTCTGATAATTAAATAAAATAATGTAGAGAAAGTACTTCCTGCACCTACTCCATAGTAAGCCCTAAATAAATATTAGCTACGTGTTGAGCTCCTACTGGGTGTTATGTGCTTTGAATAAATACCAAAAGAAAGAAACAGACATAACCCTGCTCAGAAGCAGTCACTCTCAAGTGGAGCGAGACCTGCAGGCAGAGCTCAATATAATGTGGGCAACAGGATGGGGAGAGGGCGGAGGGAGGCACACTGGGTAACACACCCTGTAGTGAACAGGGAATGCCACCTGGGTATTCAGGAAGGGCTTCCAGGAGCTGGGACAGCTGCTCCGGGTCTTGAAGGATAAGTGGAAGACTCAGAGACCGAGAAGGCTAGGGAAAGGTTTTTTAGACAAAGGGAATAGTAGACCCAGCCTATATGGGGCATGAAATAGTTATTCAACAAAAGTTAGTGCCAAGGGCAGTGGCTCACATCTATAATCCCAGAGCTTTGGGAGGCTGAGGCAGGAGGATTGCTTGGGGCCAGAAATTGGATACTAGCCTGGAAAACAGTGAGACCCCATTTCTATAAAAAACATTTAAAAATTAGCCAGATGTGGCTCATGCCTATAGTCCCAGTTACTGGGGAGGCTGAAGTGGAAGGATCATCTGAGCCCAGGAGTTTGAGGATGCAGTGAACTGCACTTGAGCTTCGGCGACAGAGCAAGACCTCATGTCTTAAAATTTTTTTTTTTTTTTTTAAATTAAAAAGCCCCATAAGTTTGTCGAGCACCTAACATCAGTGAACAGGACTGGCGTACGTACTCCCTGCCTCTAGGAACATTGGAACATACATTCCCAGGAGGCAGCCACTAAGTAATTGACTACACGATTGATTGATAGTTTAATTGTAATTGTGGTAAGTGCATTGTGCATTTGTGGGAGCTACAGGTAATTCTGTTTCTCCAAAGTGCTAGGAGGAAACTGGCAGAGATCAGCTAGAAAGGGAGGAGGGGCCTGATCAGGGGATGCCTTCAATCCAGCTTAGTGCCTACTATGTGCTAAGCTCTGTGCAGTGGATACAAAGATAAACAAAACTAAGTCAGTCACTGGCAGGAACCAATGACCAAATGCAGCATGATCAAGGAGGTCCATGGGGTGGGTGACGGGGACATGGCAGGGAGGGCTTCATGGAGGAGGTGACCTTTCCCCTTCCTGCAGTTGAATAGCAGTCCAACAGCCTGCTGTCCTGCCTTTTAAGGAACAGGGCTTCCTGACCCTGCAGGCTTAGAGAATCACTAGTCACATCTGAGGGTGGCTCAATAGCAAAGGATTCTGAGCCTGGTGGAGTTTCTTTTTAGGCGTCTGGTGCACGTGAAGGAGGTGTTGGTATCATACAGAGGTATAGACCCAAAGAGCAGTAGGTGAGAGGACCAACAGGTTGCTCCTGTGTCCAAGGGCTCGAGAAATGCTGGCTCTGTCCCACTCTCCCAAGCTTGGGACAGGTTACTGTACCTCTCTTCGACTTTTCGCTCATCTGTAAAACGGGCGTGATGGTGGAGTCATGGGGCTGCTTTCGTCATGGGGATTGAATGGGATCTTCTTCTGGGAAATTTTCATAACGAGTGCTTTGTCTGTGCTGCCAAGTGCACCACCAATTCCATAAATGTGGCTGACCTGGCTCCTTACACAGGAGGTCAAAATCACCAAGGTATCTGAGCATCTATAAGCTGTGGTCCAGCACCACATTCTGAAAACAGGTCTGATTAGGAACAAACTGTAATGGGTAGACAAGGACCCCATCTCCTGGCCCCTGATAGGTTTTGCAGAATGTCAAGTTCCTCTTTTCCTAAAATAGCTTCCTCTTCAACAACCTACGGGTGCCTGAGTCCCTCTGTTGATATCAGTCGGGCTATCTGACACGTTCGTGGGTAGTCTTATCTGGGCCAAGTAACCTACTATGTGCTAACACGTCAACTCACTCCAAGGGCCTGCTTGGAATTCAGAACCCACTGCCATGCAGAGGGACATGGGGGGGTCTTCCACAGGCACCCAGGGGTGGATCCCTGGCCCCCAGACTGGGATAGGCTTGCTGTCCTAGCTAGGTTCCCTCACCCTCTTCCCCGGGTCCTCACCTCCTGTCCTGCAAATACTGTTTTGTCATCTTTCCTAAGAAGCCTCAAGTTCTGAACGATGGGGTCCTTGTGCCTTGTAGTTGTCATTCTGCCCTTTGTATCTTGCAGTGTTTGGCACAGAACAGGGCCTGAAGACACACAGCTTGTTGATAAATGTGGGGTTGGGGTAAGTTAGACAGAAGAGGAGGAAAATTGATAGTAAGAGCATATGCTCTTCAACAGCAAGAAATCCTTGTTGACCACCTGGTTACCACGACACTTGGGGAGAATGGCTGTGTGCTTGGTATAATTCACGTCATATGAACTCATTTAATCTTTATAGTGAGTCCTCAGGGGAAGTTCTGTCATGTCTCTCATTTTTCAGAGGGGGAACCTGAGGCACAGAGAGGGTAAGCAATTTGCCCAAGGTCACACAGCTAATATGTGAATAGATATATGTGTGCAATTTATAGGCAGAGCTGTAATTTACACACAGCTCTGCCTGTTGGCAAAGTCCTACCCAGTACATGATCAGGGCCCCAGAGTGGGGAGAGACTCTGCGGGTTAGTTGACTCCCCCACTTCCACTTACTCAGAGTGGCAAGTAGGTGTCTGCCGAGCCCTGGACTTCTTCCCAGCTCCTTGCTGAGCTTCAGGGCTTATGCCTAGGCCTGCTGTTGATGCTAAGGGGACTATATTTACCTGTGGAGGCCAAACTGAGTGGAGTAGTGGAAAGAACTTGGAGTCTGGAGCCAGAAGACTGGGTTAGAGTGACCTTGAGGAAGATGCCTCCCCCTCATGGAGCCTCATTTCTTCATCTGGAAAATGGGAAAAATAATAATGACTTCTCAGTATAGAATTCATGAATTTACATCAAGGACCTACGACTCTATGGTACACAGAGAATGCTCAAGAAAGGTGTGAGATTGTAGTATTTCCCTGCTTAGAACCTTTGATGACGTCTACACACAGCTTGTGAGATCTGACCTTCAATCTCATCCATCACCTTCCTCCCCTACTCCCACAGAGTTCCAGCTACACTCCTCTTGTTTCTCTGAACAAGCCAGGTCCTTTTGTGCTATGCATTCTCCCATGAAATCATTTTGTCTTTATACATAGATACATACGTAGATAATCTGCAGAAGGACATAATCGAGGTGAAGTCATACCTGTTAGTCCCTTTTCAGCCTTGCTTTTTTTCTCTTTTGCTTGTCTCTTTCCTCTTTATGTATATCCCTCTCCCATCTCCGTACCCATGTTAACAACCGATATATCTCTACACGTACAAGCAACCATAAACAAAATAGACACGCAGATCATCTTCACACGTAAACACACCTGCGCATATCCAGATGCACACTCACGTACTGGACCATTCTTTTACAGAATGGGATTATATGAGGCACCCTTTCTGTGTGTTGCTTTACTCATTCAAACACCGCCACTCGTGGGAATCACTCCAAGTCAGCCTCTGTAGCTCTAATTCATTCTTTTAATGGCAGAATCATTTTTCAAAGTGAGGAACCACTATAATTTCTTCATCTGGTCTTCCATTGACAGACGTTCACTTTATTTCCAGTTTTTTTTTTCCCTCTGCTATAAGCAGTGCTGCAGTAAGCCTCCTTGTACGTACATCCTTCTAACTGGATATTTTATTTTGATGGAATAGATTCCCAGGAGGGGGACTGCTCAATTGAAGAGCCTATGTATTTTTTATTTTAGTCAATGTTGCCAGATTGCCTTCCAAAAGTGCTGTAACACTTTGCGTTTCCTCCAACAATTCATGAGCTCTTTCCTACGGTTTCCCAGCATCCATTCCAGCAACAGGTGTTAGCATTATTTTTAATTTTTGCCTCTCTAGTAGGGGCAAAGTGAAATCTCAGTTAGTGGCCTATACAATAGTGAGTTTGTGCATATTGTTGTATGCTTGTTAGCCATTTAGATTTGTGCTACGTCTTGCCTATTTTTATCCTTTGCCTAACTCCTTGTTCATTGCTTATCAGTTTGTAACAGCTCTTTGCATATATAGATATTAACATTTAGTTTTATATCTGTGTTGCAAATATTTTTATGCTTAAATCTTCTGTTTTTATATCAATGTTGTGAATATCTATTGCCAGAAAAGTAATTTTTATGTAGTAAAATATGTCTTTCTTTAAAAATATGACTCTCTTGGTGTTTTGAAAAAATGCTCTGAGATCACCCTTGTCATTTCCTGCATTTTCTTCCAAGATATTTATTATTTTAATGCTGGGGGCTGTTAACTGTTTAATCCATCTGGGGGTTTATTTATGTGTGTGATTGTAAGAGGAGGTTTCAACTTTTTTACAAAAGCTAGCTGGTTGTGCTGGCAATGATTAATAAAACAGTTGCTCCTTTTCCAGCAGAATTGAAATACTATCTCTGCCATGTATTAAATTCTCAGCACCATTCAGATTTGATTATAGCGGTCTTAATATGTTCTGATCTCTAATAAGCCAAGTTCTTCCCCCATATTCTTCTCTTTCACAGGATCTGGTTGTTCCTGGCTCTGCATTCTTCTACATGAACTTTGAGCTGGTTTTATTCAGTGGTGTCTTATATCACCCCTGGATCCCAGTGCCTGAGATGGGGCCAAACATTCAGCAGAGGAGCAGGAGATGTTTGTTGAATCTTGTTGATGCTCTTATACCTCCCCAGTGCCTCCTATCCCCCCACCCCCAGGATTATAGGATATTAAATAGTAAACAAACCAAAGATAATATGAAAGTGTGTACATAGCAGACAAATCTAACTGAATGGAGGAAGCTTCAGACGCCTTTAATGCAAAGAGAGAAGTCACTCCTGTATTCAACACATATTTATTGAGCATCTACCATATGCTAGACCTTATTCTTGGGCCTGGGGATATAGCAGAGGCCAAGAGAGACAAAAGCTCAATTTCAAGGTGTGACAATGGTAACGTGTTAATTATTTTTTGGTGAGACAATGATATTGTGGTTATGTTTAAAATAAAGAACCCTCAGCTAAATGCAGTGACTTAACGCCTGTAATCTCAGCAGTTTGGGAGACCAAGGCCAGAGGATTGCCTGAGCCCAGGAGTTCAAGGCCAGCCTGGGCAATACAGTGAGACCCCATCTCTACAAAAATTACAAAAAAAAAATTAGCTGGGCACAGTAACATGTACCTCTAGTCCCCACTACTTGGGAGGCTGAGGCAGGAGGATCTCTTCATCCCAGGGGTTTGAGGCTGCAGTGAGCTATGATCATGCCACTCTACTCCAGCCTGGGCAATAGAGTGAGACCCTGTCTCTACAGAATAAATAAAATAAAATAAAAAGTCTTTACCTTTTAGAGATACTTCCTGAAATATTTACAGGTAAAATTTTGTAAAGTCTGTAAGTTGTTTCTAAATAACCTAAAGTTGGGGGAAATGGATGAAAATACAGATGAAACACAATTGACCATTGACCATAAATTGGCAATTATGGAAACTCAGCAATGGGAAAATAGGGATTTATTATACAGGTGAGTATCCCTTAAACAAAAAATGCCTGGGACCAGAAGTGTTTCAAATTCAGAGTTTTCGGATTTTGGAATATTTGTATATCATAATGAGGTATCTTGGGGATGGGATCAAAACATGAACTCAAAACATGAAAATCATTTATGTTTCATATGTACCTTATAGACATAGCCCAAAGATGATGTTAGGCAACATTTTACATAATTTTGTGCATGAAACATAGTTCATGTATTTTGAGGTCAGGTGTGGAATTTTCCACTTGCGGCATCCTGTTGGTGCTCAAAAAGTTTTGGAGTTTGGAATATTCTGGATTTCAGATTTTCAGATCAAGAATGCTCCACGTGTACTGTTTTCTCTACTTCTGTCTGTATTGGAAATATTCCATGATAAAAACAGTTTTAGAAATGCATACAGAGCTTACTATGTTCCAGGCATTGTTCTAAGTGCCTTATGTCCGTTCATTCATCAAATCTTCAAAACGGCCCTAGGAGGAGGGTATCATCATCCCAGTCTTACAGATGAGAAAAGTGAGGCCCCATGAGATCCAGTCACTTGCCCAGGGTTAGTCTCAGTGAGTGAGTGGCAGAGCTCCCTGGCCCCGTGGCCTTCCTCTCAAACACCATGTCCTACTGTCTTTCCCATCTCCTACTTATTCTAGTGAGCCTGCAAATGGACAGCTAAATGAGATGGGATTCTTTTTTTTTTTTCAGATGGAGTCTCGCTCTGTTGCCCGGGCTGGAGTGCAGTGGTCCCATCTCGGCTCACTGCAACTTCCGCCTCCAGGGTTCAAGAGATTCTCCTGCCTCAGCCTCCCGAGTAGCTGGGACTACAGGCGCACACCACCATGCCCGGCTAATTTTTTGTATTTTGGTAGAGATGGGGTTTCACCGTGTTAGCCAGGATGGTCTCGATCTCCTGACCTCGTGATCCGCCCGCCTCGGCCTCCCAAAGTGCTGGGATTACAGGCGTGAGTCACCACGCCCAGTCAAGATGGGATTCTTTCATAAAGCAGGAAGGACTATGAAAGATACAGAAGGTACAAAACGGAGAGAGAAAGGCTGGTAGTGGGAGAAGGTGAGACTGAGAGTGAAGAGATGGTGTCCTTTTTTGGGTGAGGTGATCAGAGAAGACCCCTCCAAGGAGCTGAGACCTGCACGGATATATGGGAAAGATGTTCAGACAGAGAGGCTGGCCAGTGCTGTCTCTGAGCTTGAACCAGAAGGGATCACAGTGGACAAGGATGAAACCTGTTTGGGCACAGCGGCAGGCCCCAGATCTCACTGTAGACTGTTATGAGGTGTTTTAGGTTCAAAAAAAGTGAACCGAGCCATCTCAGTAAGATCATAATGATTTATTGGATTTATAAGCTCTATGATCATTTAAATACATTTACCTACATTTTGTGGTGCTAAATTCATCTATAACAGAGGAGTAATTTAATTCTGAAGCCAAATTAACTGCTCTTTGCCTTCTCGCAAAGTCACCCACTCTTGATTTTTTTTTGCATAACTTAATTCAATTTTTCTGCTCTTGCTACATTTTCTTCAGCTCCTACACATTTTTTGGGAGGTGGTTATAATGTTGTTATCTTATTATTAGTCACTAACCAGGAATAATTCACTTTTCCAATTGATCTATGCTGCTTATAAAATGCCATATCAACTGGAAGCACAGTCTGGTTAGTGAGTTCTGAGAGCCAGTTTAGACAGATCACTGTGTGTGGGACAGGCTGGGCCCAGGCGATGATGACCTCTGATGAGCTGAATTTACCTGTGGTCAAATGGTCCAGGTGTCGGAAGAGCATCCACAAGCCAGATTCTCAAGGGTGCAGCAGGGGTACCTGATTGTGTCCAATTCATGTTGTGTGCTGAATATTTTACACAGTTCCTGCTAGTCTGCATTTGTCCTAAATAAATTTCTGACAATGTCAAGTTCAATGGATTCTCTAGATAAAATGTTCCTGACTACCATGTTTCCCTTGAAAAGATGGCTGGCTACACATGTACATCTGTAGTGTAGCCTTCACACACACCACACTTATTTGGGTAAAGTAGAAGTGTGTATGTGCGGCTCAATAGATCCTTCTGCCATCGTGACTTAAGCCTGGGGAGTGTTAATTGTGGATGAATGGGGTTTTGGGGCATAAGCAATTGCTTGGTTCACGTTATGGTAGTATCAGCCCTGAAACTGTGTACTGGGAGAAGAGAATGAGGACGGAGCATTAGGTGAACTAAAAGGAGAGGCTATAAACTGAAGTTTATTCTTTGGGTAAGAGCAAGCCAAATTTATTCATGAATGGCTGTTCCTGGCCTTTGCTTTCCTGCTGTCATCTAATCAGGTTTTCCTCATTCTTGATGAGTTTTTTGAGACGAACTTAGGGATACAGAATCAAAAAGAAAGGGGGAGAAAGAAATGGACAAGAAGTACTCTACTTAGGGTTCAGGAGAAGTTTTTCAGGGTGTTGGAAGAAAGGGTAGGAGAACCATAGGGGTGACGAGGGAGGCAAGTGGGAATAGAAATTGTAAAAGATATCGCTACAAATAATCTCTGATCCGTAGAGTAACCTAGTGGGCTTTGCATGTGGCTTTGACCAGTCATTGGCCCTTCTGGATCTCCTCATCTCCCCATCTCTCAGAACTTGGACCCCAGGAAGCCAAAGGGCCTTTCTAGTGCTCACATTCAGATGTCAAATGGCATCCTCAAACTATGCTTGGTCCAGGACTCTGGAGAGATCTGGGTTCCTATTGACTCAGAAAATTACTCAGTATTATTTTGTCTGGAGTAAGCCTCATCCCTCTTCTGCGCCTTGATTACTCTATTGGCTCAGCAAGGACACTGAAAGAAGCACAGGGGACTCACAACATGATATTCTCGAAGTTGGGTTTCTTTTTTTCTTTTTTGAGACAGAGTCTCGCTTTGTCTCCCAGACTGGAGTGCAGTGGCAAGGTCATGGCTCACTGCAGCCTCAACCTTCCGGTCTCAAGTGGATCCTCCCATCTCAACCTACCAACTAGCTGGAACTACAGGCACATGTTCCCACGCTCGGCTCACTTTTAATTTTTTTTTTTTTTTGAGACAGGGTTTTGCCATGTTGCTCAGGCTGGTCTCAAACTCCTGGGCTCAGGCGATCCTCCCACCTCAGCCTCCTGAAGTGCTGGGATTACAGGCATGAGCCACCCTGCTCCGTCCAAAGTTATTTTAATAAAGGAATTCCATGGTGCAGGGTAGACAGCTTCCTTCCATCTCTCGTATGTAAACTACCTCCTATTCTTGTTCTCCTTTACTGCTGAACCACTGTCTCCTTCTCTCCACCTCAGGAGGCTGGATGGGGACACATTCCATGAGCGACATCTTACCAGAGGGTGGCCATGAGCTTCATCATGTTCCGCAACTGTTAATGACCACTGGCGCTGGCCCTGCTGCTCTCTGAACTCCTCTCTATGGAACTGTGCCCCTTCTCTGGGAAGAGTCCTTGAAGCTCTACTGAGAGCGAAACCTCTTCTTTCAGCTCATGTCAATCTTGGGATTTTCCCAACATGTTCGGATTCTGGCTTGGAGGTGCTAACTGCTGTTGACTTGGGACATAAACCAAGCCATTATTTGCCTCTTTTGGTTAGTTATGTTAACAAGCTTTCGAGACTTGTTCTTTAAGATTCCCAACCCCTATTGTATGATGATAGGTGCTGGAACCAGACTGGTTGGGTTCAAATTTTTGCTGTCGCTAACTGGCTTTGTGAACACATGTCAGTTACTAAATCTCCTCATGCCTCAGTTTTAAACATATGTAAACAAGGAGTTCTAGTAGCACCTGTGGGTCTTAGTCAGTTATTGCTACAGAGCAAACCACCCCCAGACTTAGTAACATCAACAACTACTACTGTTTTTTTCATTCATGCATCTGGAGAGAGGTTGGGGAGGAGGAGGCTTGGGTTTGGCTTATCTAGGTAGGGCTTGCTAGGCTTGGCTCTGAGCTATGGATTAAGCACAGGTCTTCTCCATTTGTCTTTCATCTTCTTTGGGCCACTGGCTACATAAGGCATGTTCTCATGGCAAAGAGGAGAATTAAAGGGAAGTCCTATTGGCCAAAGCAGGTCAATAGGAGAGAGAAGCGTACGCCCCTAGGGAGAGACAGAGGGGAGTGAATTTTTGTTGAACAATTATCCCAACTACCACATTGTTGTGATAGTTAAATGATTTAATAACTTTAACAGGCTAATAACAGTACCTGGCATGGAGTAAGCATTCAATAAATAACAAACATTGGTAGTGATAGTATCAGTACTAGTGGTAATATTAATATTGGCATTTTAATAGTATATGCACACCTCAGGTACTCTTTTCAGAATATACATTCACACTAAAGTGTAAATGTCTGCTAGTATAACACAGACCTCAAATGTGTATGTTTAACAGAAGCAGTTAAGCCAAAGAGGTGAATGCGTAAGGGTAGATTTTGGAGACTCAGCAAAATCTAATGATGAAGAAAGGGGGTTCTGGAGTAAGCCAAATTTGGATCAAAATGCAAACTCTGCCACTTTTTTTGCTGAGTGACCATGGGCCAGTTTTTCACCCTCTCGGTGCCTCGTAGGGTAGTATGAATCTGATAAGCTGTTGTAAGCAAAGCAAGTCAGAAAGCGCCTGGCCCGTAGCAAAGCCAGTAAACACCCATGGGTAAAAAGGTCTGGAGTGGAGGGAGGAGGCAGCAGAAGCCTCTCATAGAACCCCAAACCTTGCCAGCAGGTGGTGAGCTCACCTCTGCCCATGGGTCTTTCCAGTAAAGTTCATTAAGCACCTACTACGAGCAGGCATACGCTATGGAACCACAGATTCACTTCCGCTCAATCCACTCATTTCCACAGTTCACTTGCCTCATAGTAAATCTGGTGGCAAGTGAGTTCCACTGGATCTTAGATACAGTTATTAAAATTAAAATTAAAATGGCCACACGAGGGTTCTGTGGCAAAGCAAGTTTAAGAACCTGCACTAAACAGCTGAACAGGTTCTATGGCTGCGGGACTTCCAGCCTTGCCTCGGCTCCTGTGCCTGATACTCTCCCAGAGAGCGAGGTGGAAGGCAGGTTTCCAGACTTAAGTGACCACAGAACCCAAAAATCTGGAACCTGACTTTGGGAAACAGTGCTCTAATTTCTTAGCATCTCTCCACCCCCACCCCTCTTTGCACTGTTACCTGCAGGCATTGCTTTCCACCTTGCTGGTCCCCATGGCCCCATACCTGGTCCCTCCCCTCCCTCAGGAAGTGCAGTAAGCTTTCCAAGCTTGCATCCTTCACCCGGGTGGCACACTGTCCACCCCACAGGATGAGGGGCTCTGTGCCTGCTGTTTTCTGGTTTCTTTCTGTGGGATGTCTTCTTCCTCCCCTGCCTGGCGAATCCTGTTCATCCTCCATGCCTCTGCCCCTTTCAGGCAGCCTCCTGCTGTCCTGGTCTGGGATCAAAGCCCCTTTTCAGATCCTCTTGGCCTCCACAGTGTTGCTCTCTCATACCTAATTACTGGCTGGCATCTGTGAGCTTCCTGCTGTCTCCTTCCCCTCCTATTTTGACTGCCTTGAGGTGGGGGCAGCAGTGCAGCCCTGTGGTTAAGCTTTTTTTTTTTTGAGATGGAGTCTCGCTCTGTCACCCAGGCTGGAGTGCAGTGGCCGGATCTCAGCTCACTGCAAGCTCCGCCTCCCAGGTTTACACCATTCTCCCGCCTCAGCCTCCCGAGTAGCTGGAACTACAGGCGCCCGCCACCTCGCCCGCTAGTCTTTTGTATTTTTAGTAGAGACGGGGTTTCACCGTGTTAGCCAGGATGGTCTCGATCTCCTGACCTCGTGATCCGCCCGTCTCGGCCTCCCAAAGTGCTGGGATTACAGGCTTGAGCCACCGCACCCGGCCTTTTTTTTTTTTTTTTTTTTTTTTTTACAGAGTCTTGTTCTGTCGCCCAGGCTGGAGTGCAGTGGTGCCATCTTGGCTCACTGCAACCTCCACCTCCAGGATTCAAGCAATTCTCCTGTCTCAGCCTCCTGAGTAGCTGGGGTTACAGGTGTGCATCACCACGCCTGGCTAATTGTTTTGTATTTTTAGTAGAGACGGGGTTTCACCATGTTGGTCAGCCTGGTTCTGAACTCCTGACCTCGTGATCCACCCGCCTCAGCCTCCCAAAGTGCTGGGATTACAGGCTTGAGCCACTGAGCCCGGTCAACCCCATGGTGAAGCTTACATGACTGTAGGGGGCTTCAGCTCCTGTGTGACTCTGGGCACCTGCCTGTGCTTTGGTGTTCTGCTCTGTGAAATGAGAATAACAATTGTAGCGCCTCATAGGATGCCATGTGGAGGGAGAAGCAGCCTTTCTCTCCATTTCCTGCTTTCCTTATGTGGGGAGGTAGCAGCATGAAATGGAAGGGGCTCAGACCTGGAGCCTGGGTTTGAATGCCGCTGTGAGACAAAGGGCGAATGACTTCGCCTCCTGAAACCTCTGCTTCCTTCTCCAAACTATGGAATGCCTCCATTTCCATTTCTATTGCATGGGGTTGAACTAAAAATCTGAGGCTGTGCATCTATAGGAGCTAACAGAGTAGGTACTTAATAAATATTTGGAAAGAAACATATAGACTTGCACTCAGCACCACAGACCTACGACAGGCAACCCGCTGGGCTCCCTGAAAGCCTCAATGGGGAGGCATTTAGAGGACAGGTGAGTCTATTGCTTCATTTCACAGATGAGGAAAAGGATGCCCAGAGACGGCCAGGACTCACCCAAGGGTACACAGCAAGTAGGGGTTAGTAGATCTTAGATAAGAGCCCAGGTCTTCCTGACTTTCAGTCCAGGGAGATTTCAGACCCTCTAGACGGGACTCAAGACATCTTGGGTTTGGAGAGCCTACCGGGATAGTAAAGCACAAAAAAGGCCAGTCACAGTGGCACATGCCTGCAATCCCAGCACTTCGGGAGGCTGAGGCAGGAGGATCACTTGATCCAGGAGTTGAAGGCCAGCTTAGGCAACAAAGTGAGACCCCCATCTCTACAAAAAAATGAGAAACATATTACCTGGGTGCGGTAGTATGTGCACGTAGTTCCAGCTACTTGAGAGGCTGAGGCAGGAGGATCCCTTGAGCCCAGGGATCTGAGGCTGTAGCGAGCAATGATTGCATCACTGCAATCCAGCCTGGGCAACATAGCAAGATCTTGTTTCAGTCAATTAATCAATCTATAGATAAAACCACACAGATAGCAAAAGAATGGGAGTGTAACTATTTCTGACAATGCCTTACACTAACTGGCTTTAATTTTAAAATGGTCAGATACATTCTTTTTTCCTTTTGAGACAGGGTCTCACTCTGTCACCCAGGCTGGAGTGCAATGGTGTGATCATAGCTCACTGCAGCCTCAACCTCCCAGGTTCAAGCAATCCTCCCACCTCAGCTTCCCAAGTAGCTAGGACTACAGGCATGCACCACTACACCTGGCTAATTGATTTTTATTTTTGTAGAGATGGTGGTCTTGCTAATGTTGCCCATGTTGGTCTCGAACTCCTGGCCTCAAGTGATCCTCCTTCCTCAGTCTCGCAAAGTGCTGAAATTACAGGTGTGAGCCACCATGCCTGGCCTAATTTCTTCAGTGTTTCAGTTGTCTTGAGATCTGCAGTATCCCCTTTGCTTTCAGCTTAGCCTGAGCATGATTTGAGGGTCATTTACCTCCAGATGCAAGTGTCCGGCAGGCACCCCCCTACCCTGTGGCACAGTCCTGTGTGGACAGCTCTTTTGGGCTTGGGCCTGCTCCTCTTGGTCAGGTGTGGTGGTGAAGGGAGATACAGAGAAGCCACATTCCCTGGGCCATTTTCTGGATGGGGCACAATGCTCTGTGCTTGCCCCCACACCAGCTAGAGGTTGAGGGGGCTTCCTTGGGGTCTGAGTCCCAGGATCACCATGCACCAAGCCATATGACCTTGGGAAAGCCCACCTGCTCCCAGGCCTCAGTTTGCTCATCTGTCAAATGGAAGGGATGCTGGCCTTTCTGTCAGTGGTGTTGTGGGGATAGGATAGAAGGAGATAAGGCATTTGGGGCACTTCGCAGAGCACATGGTAATCAGAGTCATCAGTATTGTTTCCTTTAATTGCAAGTCCTAAAATCAGGATCCAAGGGACCCCAAAGACACACCCAAGGTCTTTGGCCTCAACTGGGAACGGTTGTGTTACCCCTTTCTCTCACTCTCGTGGGCCTCATGGCTCATCTCCATGCTGGGGCATTCTTTGGGCATTGCGAAAGGCACAGCGTTACTCCCTGGCATTTGCAAAAGTGCCTGGCATGGGTGTGGCATTTCACTGTGTATAAGTCCCTTCCTCTGCCCAGTCCATACCTAGCCCTCACATACCTCTAGCACTTTACAGTTTATATTCATACAGCCTCTGCCAGGCTTAGGATGACGACCCTTGGTTTGCAGAGCACACAGAGGCCCGGAGAGCCACAGGGAGCCCAGGGAGCCACGCGGGCCCCAGGCTTTGCCTCTGGGCAGCCCGGCGGGCGGTGGTGCAATTCTGGCTCGGCTCCAGTCCCCTCGGGCTCTACCTCCTTGTGCTCCCTCTGTGTCCTGCGGAAGATGAAGTCTTCCTGAACGAGGCTCGGGAACGCTGCCACTGTTCAATGAGCTAATGGTGAAATTGGAAACTCAAGGGCTGGAGGCAGAGAATAAAAAAAAGACAAGCTTTGATTCACGGGCAGCAGGATGAGTGAATGGGGAAGACTCATCCTGCGGTCATCAGAGGAAATGCCTGGGTGGCACGTCCTTTGTCCTTCTAGCAAAGTCTCTCCTGGAGAGGGGAAGGTCATGCAGGTGGCAAGCTCAGTGCCCGGTGGCAGCCGAAACCGGGACGGGGAGGCGAGGGGGTGGGCTTGGGGCAGACAGACCTGGGCCCCAATCCCAGCACTGCTGCAATAGCAACCGTGCCACCCTCACCTGGGAAGCAGGGTGATGGTGTGTGTTACCTCAGGGGTCCCCTAAGTAGAGTAAGTTAGAAGCTGGGCACAAAATAGATGTTCACAAAATAAAAACCCCTGGAAGCTTCTCTAGTAGGCCAAAGTGGAGACAATCTACTATCTTCTTAGAAGGGGGGTTAAAATCTATCAGCTGCCGCCTCTGGTCCTGAGTGAGTGATTGAGCCATTTCGATAGCCCTGGTCTGATTTCTGGTGTGGGGTAGTCAGCTGGAGTCAAGAGAAGGTTTCTAGAGGTAATCACTCACATTACCTTTAGAATGAGCCATTGGGCCCAACAGAGAGAGGGAAAGGGTAACAACCATTCCCAGTTTGAGGTCAAAGACCCTGGGTGTGTCTTTGATGTCCCTTGGATCCCTGGTTTTAGGAGTTGCAATGAAAGGAAACGATACTGATGACTGTGATTACCATGTGCTCTGCTTTGGTTTTAAAATGATCAAATACATTCTTTTTTTCCTTTTGAGACAGGGTCTCACTCTGTCACCCAGGCTGGAGTGCAAAGGTATGATCATAGCTCACTGCAGCCTCAACTTCCCAGGCTCCAGAGATCCTCCCACCTCAGCCTCCCAAGTAGCTAGGACTACAGGTATGCGCCACTACACCCGGCTAATTGATTTTTATTTCTGTAGAGATGGGGGTCTTGCTAAGGCTGTCCAGGTTGGTCTCGAACTCCTGGCCTCAAGTGATCCTCCTGCCTTGGCCTCACAATGCTTTATCTCCTTCTATCCTAGCCCTGAAACACCACTGACAGAAATGCCAGCATCCCTTCCATTTGACAGATGAGCAAACTGAGGCCTGGGAGCAGGTGGCTTTCCCAAGGTCACATGGCTTGAGGCATGGTGATCCTGGGACTCAGACCCCAAGGGAGCCCCTTAGTCTCTAGGTAATCACACACATGTCTAGCAGGTTACCATGTGTATTCTCACGTGGTCTCTCTAATTTCTTCACATGGTCTCATTGAGCTGGGTGTTATGATCGCTGCAGGTGAGGTCACTGGGATCTGTGGGGCAGAGACTTGTCCAGGTCACACAGCTTGCAGATGATAGCACTTGGCCTCCAGTCTGGAGCTCCTGCCTCCAGTTCCTTGGTGCCTTCTCATACTGCATCTTAATTTGGGAGGAAATGGAGTTGCCTGGGAGAAGGGGAGGAATGAAATTAGAATGTTAGCAGGAGAATGTTATTGTGCCTTGAACAGTTTTAGAAATTCCTCCAGATCCTTCAGACCAGTGAACTCACCTGCAGACACACTTTGTGATAGAAAGGCAATAGGCTGCAGCGAGAAAGTCTCCGACTCACCTGTTTTTTTGTTTAAACTTCAGATTCCCAAATCAATAGAGGCTTCCTCCGTGTGCTGAGAGGACGCCAAGCAAGCTTCCCAGCCTGGAACTGGGAGATAATAGTAATTAATGGAGCCTGTTTGTGTGAGGAACCTCAGCTTGTGAGGTAAACAGGAAAAGATTCTGTTCTGTTTTTTTTTTTTTCTAATAACTGATCCCCTGTGCTCTGCTGAGCTTCGTTTTTCTTGTTTCCCAGGCACTTTTAGTTATTAAAAATAACAATCTCGTTATGGTTAGTAAGACTCAATCCTGTTCATTTCGAAATGGCAATCTTATATGAAATTGGGTGCTTCCCTCTGGAGTATGTGTGTGTGTCTGTGCCTGTATGAGCATGTTCATATGTGTATGTGTGCCTGTGCGTGTGTGGGTAGTGTGTGCACGTATATGTGTGCATGCATGTGTGTGTGGGCAAGTACATATGTGTATGTGTGCCTGTGCATGTGTGGGCAGTGTGTGCATGCACATGTATGCATGCATGTGTATATGTGTGTGCATGTGTGCATATGGACATGTACATACGTGTATGTGTACATGTGTTTGTGTGGGCGTGTGTGCATGTACATGTGTGCATGCATGTGTATGTGTGTATGAATGTGTGCATATGGGCATGTACATATGTATATGTGTACATATGTTTGTGTGGGCACGTGTGCATGTACACGTGCACATGTACACGTGCAATGCATGTGTATGTGTGTGCCTGTGTGCATGTGTGCATACATATGTGTATGTGTGTCTGTGAGGGAGTAGTGTGCACATGTGTGCACATATGTATAGGTGCGTGTGCACGTGTGTGGGCATGTTCATATGTGTATGTGTGCCTTGCGTGTGGGGTAGTGTGTGCACGTATATGTGTGCATGCATGTGTGTGTGGGCAAGTACATATGTGTATGTGTGCCTGTGCATGTGTGGGCAGTGTGTGCATGCACATGTATGCATGCATGTGTATATGTGTGTGCATGTGTGCATATGGACATGTACATACGTGTATGTGTACATGTGTTTGTGTGGGCGTGTGTGCATGTACATGTGTGCATGCATGTGTATGTGTGTATGAATGTGTGCATATGGGCATGTACATATGTATATGTGTACATATGTTTGTGTGGGCACGTGTGCATGTACACGTGCACATGTACACGTGCAATGCATGTGTATGTGTGTGCCTGTGTGCATGTGTGCATACATATGTGTATGTGTGTCTGTGAGGGAGTAGTGTGCACATGTGTGCACATATGTATAGGTGCGTGTGCACGTGTGTGGGCATGTTCATATGTGTATGTGTGCCTTGCGTGTGTGGGTAGTGTGTGCATGTACATGTGTGCATGCGTATGTATGTGTGTGCATGTGTGCATGTGTGCATGTACATATGTGTATGTTTGCATTGCTTGTGTGGCCACTGTGCTTATGTATGTGCATGTGTGAGCAGTGTGTGTATATGTGTGCATGCATGATCACGTACATATGTGTATGTGTGCATGTGCTTGTGTGGGCAGTGCATGCTTATGTACATGCATGTGTGAGTAGTGTGTGCATGTACACATGAGCATTCATGTGCATGTGCATGTGCAGGTACATATGTATATGTGTACCTGTGCTTGTTTGGGCCGTGTGTGCTTATGTACATGCATGTGTGGGCAGTGTATGCATGCACATGTGTGCACGCATTAAGTGTGTGTGTGTGTGTGCACGTGTACAAGCATGCATGTGCAGTTCTTGGGATCTTGGAAGATGCAGCTCTGGCTCAAATTCTCCCTTTTTATCCCAATTCTCTCAGACAAGTGGGACAGCTCTGACTCCCAGAGCCCCTGATCTTGACAGCAGGGTGGACCTTGGCTTAAGTCCATACCACCTACTGTGATGTACACCCAAGCCATAGGAAACATGTGAGTCCTTGCCACACCAGACAGCAGTCACCCTCCTCTCTGCCCTACCATCTTCACTGTTGCTTTCTCCACGCACCACGGGGTTGTTAAAACCTGGTGGCTCAGGGCACATTGCAGGCTTAATGGCTCAGAGTGGTTGGAGACATGCTCATGGTTCCTGACCTGGGGAGGGGCAGGTGAGATTAGGTGTCAGGCGCTCCTGGTCTCATAGAAAGACAGTGAGGCACTCTGCCTGCTTCCCTCAACACCTCTCTTGCATCTCTCCCTGGTAAATGCTGGCCTATCGGTTTGGTGTCTCTTGTCGCTGGAGCTAAGGGAAATCCTAGGACTCCAAGAAGGAGACCTTCTTTGAGATGGCTCTGTAGGATTTAGTAACTTTGTTCTTCCCAGTGAAACTTTAGAGCCCCTTCAGAGCCCTTTCAGAGGGAGGCTGGGGTGGAAGGAGCCCCCAGGACCTCCCGGCATCCTGTTACATGCAGTCCTATTCACAGAGCCCCTGGACAGTGCCTTCTCAGGACGCTCACCACAGGTTTCATAACCCTCATTTTACAGATGAGAAAGCGAAGGCTCAGAGACACAAAAGAACTTGTCCAAGGTTACATGGGCAGCTAGTGGCAGAATCGGGATTTGGATCTGGGTCTGCCTGTCTTCAGAGACCCAGGAGTCATGGACGTTTGCTGTTTAGGGTCACCCAGAGTCTATTCCTCCTCCTTCTGGTTCCAGTACCCTAATGTCTTTTAGAGCCATCACTTCTTCCCCATGGGGTGCAGTCTTGGGGTCCAGTCCGTTAAGGCCCCCTGCCCTCCCATAGACACTGACCCAAACTGAGCTCATCAGACCCTCTGTCCTGGACCCCGAGCCAGGAACAGAGAGCAACAGGGACAAGCACCCCATCCCCAAAGAGAGAGAAGCAAACAGCAAATAGCAGTCATTCCAGCCCTGGACCGATGAGCCCGTTGAGTAGCTCCAGCTTTCCAGGCTTGGGAGCTGCTGCAGTTCCTGCCCATTTTCAGGTCTGGGTTTTCAGATTCCACTCAGTGGGCTAGCCAATATCCTCCAAATAAATCACCCCACCCCTATTTTATCTATTTATTTATTTATAGATGGGAAGTGTTGCTCTGTTGCCCAGGCTAGAGTGCAGTGATGTGATCATAGCTCACTCCTACTTCAAACTCCTGGGCTCAAGCAATCTTCCTGCCTCAGCCGTCCTGAGTAGCTGGGGCTACAAGCATGCAGCACCATAGCTAGCGAATTAAAAAACTTTATTATTATTTTTTTCAATGTTCCCAGGGCTGGTCTTGAATTCCTGGCCTCAAGTGATCCTCCCACCTCGGTCTCCCAAAGCATTGGGATTACAGGCATGAGCCACCACACCCGGCCTCCCCATTTTGTTTACTTCAGTCAGCCACAGCTGGTTTCCATTGTTTGCAATAAAATAATCCTCTCTGGTACTCTGGTACCCTAAGCGTGGTGTTGGGGGATCCTGCTCTTTGCCTGCTGGGAACCCCTCTGTTCTCTGTGTATTGATGAATTATGACATTGAAGGCACTCAGAACAGGGCCTGGCTTTCAACAAATGACTCTGTCATTCTTATTACTGTTCTCGTCTTGGGCTCCAGTTCACGTCGAGGTCCAGGCTGGGGTGTGTGGCCAGGTCTGGCCCTCCCAGGCCTTGGGGCTGTTGGGATCCCCACGAAGCCTGAGCTGACAAGTCTTGGTTTGCTTCCTACCAGGCAGATGCTCGTGCAGCGTCAGATGGGCACTCACCACAGCTGGCATTAATTGACCATGTGACCGCCTGGCAGCTGCCACCTATGCTGTGTTCCAGGGGCACCAGCCAGGAAGGGCTGGACTCGCCATCCTCCCCAACTGGTGTTATGAAGTGTGACGATCGTTATTGTTCTGAGCACCTATGATGTGCCCGGCCCTTTAACGATAGTAAGGGCAATCCTAATCATAAAAGCCACAGCATCAAACATTGTCACAGTTTGTTTTTGTCACAGTTTGTTTTTCCCGGCATTCTTATGGGGAGGCGTGTGCCCATTTTATGGATGAATAAATTGAGGCCGAGGGACATTGCTGGGAAAACATGGAAGGTGCTTGGGTTCCAGTTGGTGTCTCAACGTTAGCAGTAGCGCTGGCTGGTTTCTTTAGATTTACTTCAAGGTAAACATGAAAGTATTTGATTTTCTAAGACAGCACAGCTTGATCGACATGAGAAACACACACACTCCTATTAATATGGCTTTGATCATGCTCTTTACAAAATATTCCTGGCTCTATTTTATTACAGGGCCTTCACCTCCCCCCTGTGTCGTGTCTGGATTCTTGGGGACAAATGGGAACATCCTCACTCATGCTGGCTATGCACCGATGACTCCCAGATTTCTGGTTTTTTGTTTGTTTGTGCTTTGTTTCTTTTTGAGACAGTTTCATTCTTGTCGCCCAGACCAGAGTGCAATGGCGCAATCTCAGCTCACTGTCACCTCCGCCTCCCGGGTTCAAGTGATTCTCTTTCCTCAGCCTCCCAAGTAGTAGGATTACAGGCATGCGCCACCATACCCAGCTAATTTTGTATTATTAGTAGAGATGGGGTTTCACCATGTTGGCCAGGCTGGTTTCGAACTCCTAACCTCAAATGATCTGACTGCCTCAGCTTCTCAAAGTGCTGGGATTACAGGCATGAGCCACTGCGCCCTGCCAACTCCCGGATTTCTATCTCCAGTACAGCCGGTTCCTGCATCCTAGGCTGGCTTCTCCAACAGCCTTCTTGACACCTCACTGGGATGGCTGGAAGACACATTAAGCCCCATACATCCATACTCTTGGGCTCCCTCTCTCCCTGATCCTGCTTCTCCCATAACTTCCTTCACCTCACAGGCTGGCAACTCCATCTTCCTTACGCTCAGTCCAAAGCCCTGCAGTCATCCTTGGCTTCCTCTCTTGCTCACTCACCCACATCTCATCCATTAGGAAATCAAGCATGGGTCACCTCTTTGCCTTCTACCACCTCCACCCTGGTCTGAGCCACCATCCTTTCTTGCCTGGATTACCCCATTATCTTCCTACCCTGCTGCCAGCTCCTATACTGGCCCCACCTTCATCCCTTCCCCATGCAGAGACTGGATGATCCTTTGAAGACAAGAGTCAGACTGTGTCCCCTATCTGCTGAAGCCTGGGTGACTTCCATTTTGCTCAGGGTAAAAGCCAAAGGTATAAGGGCCCCCAGGACCCTCCTGATCTGGCCTCAGGTCCCACAGCACTCTTCTGCCTGCTCTGCTCAGCCACACTGGTCCCTTGCTGTCACCCCCCATGCCAGGCTGCCTCTTGCCACAGGGCCTTTGCACCGGCTGCTCCCTCCTCCCTCTCACTATGCATACAGTTCACTTCCTCATCTCCTGCGAGTCTGCTCAGTGAGCTCCTTCTTCCCTGACCACACTAAGATTGCATTGTCCACATCTCACACCCCAAACCCTTCCTCTCCCTCAGGCTGTCCCGCTTTTTCTTTGTTTCATAGCAAGTGTCACCTTCTGATACCCTTATTGAAGGATTTCACTTAAGTATCTACTTTAGGAGAACTTCCTGAAGGTGATTTATGATTACTATTTGTTGTCTGACTTATGTCAGCTCCCCCGGGGTGAAATTCTTTGCCTGTTTTGTCCCCACATGTCACAAACTTCTGGAGCATTGCCTTGCACGCAGTGAACACCCTGTGGATGAATCCCCAATAGTTTTCCTTGGATCCTCAAATTTCTCCCTGACACTGGAGCCACAGAGCATCATTTCATGCCCTTGTACACAGCATCATTAGAATCTGCAGAAAACAAAAATGACCCTGCAGTGGAAGCTGCTGGCTCGGCTGTTGTTCTCACCTTTGGGCTCCACCCATGCCAAAGCCCTTATAGGCTCCTGCTCTGTCACACCTCAGGGCCTTTGCACATGCTGTACCTCTTTCTGCCTAGTGGACTCTTGGTTGTCATTCTGATAAGGTGTCGCCTCTTCCCTGAGGCCCTCTAGGACACTCCCACCCTCTTCAGTCCTGGGAAACACTTAATCCCTCTTCCTTTCCTGCAGTGACATACCTATGGCATTTCTCAGTGTGTGGGTCCCAGTGTCCCCCTGAGTCATGGCTCTGTGTCCATTGCACCATCAGATTGTGGGCTCCTTGAGGGCAGAGGCTGGGCTCTTGCTCTGTGTCCTGACCTGGCCTGGGGTTTGGTACAGGGCAGGTGCCCAGTCAGTGTTTGAGGGGAGGACAGAGTAAATCTGACACAAGCCAGGAGATAACAAAGGTGGTTGTGAAGACCCTTTCAAGGTCACTGGCTGGTGGGGAATGAAACTGTCTTATTATTTGATCATTTATTTATACTCTATTTTCAAATAGGATTGGAGACAGCCTGAGATGAAAGGCATAGATATGGCAAAAATGAAGCTCTGCGTCTTGAGTGCCTCCTCCTCCTCCTGGTTCTTCCTTCCTGGCTATAAACATGCCCCAGTCTCTGTCTTCTTAACAAAAGTGCCCTGAACCCTCCAGCAGCTCTATGGCCCTCTGCAGCCCAGGCTTTCAAACCAGGCCTGCAGCCATTGTCTATGCTCAGACCCATTTTCTGAAGCTGGAGCCATCTTATTTCTGCCCCATCCCCCAAGTAAATCCATCTTAGCCGGGGCATCGGGTACTTCTATGTTACTAATACAACAGACACATTCAGATCTAAGTCACTGGAGTTCTGGGTAGCCTCGGGCATTTCGACCCCTCTTCCCTTCTCCAACCCCTTGTTTCCCTTGGCTGATGTGATGCCACATTCTTGAGGTCCCTCCTAACTCTCTGGTTTCTCCTTCCCACCTCCCATCCTCTGCTCATCCCATAAACATCTATGAGCCTTGGGACTCCCTCTCTCAACCCTTCTCTTTGGGAGGCCAAGGCAGGAGTATCATTTGAGCCCAGGAGTTCGAGAGCAGCCTGGGCAACCTAGCAAGACACTGTCTCTACAAAAAAATTAAAATTTAAAAATTAGCCAGGTGTGGTAGTGCACATCTGTAGTCCCAGCTACTCGGGAGGCCGAGGTGGTAGAATCTCTTGAGCCTGGTAAGTCGAGTGTGGCAATATGTCATGATGGCACCACTGCACTCTAGTCTGGGTGACAGAGTGAGACTCACCCCTGTAATCCCAGCACTTTGGGAGGCCGAGGCAGGCAGATCACCTGAGGTTGGGAGTTGAAGACCAGCCTGGCCAACATGTCAAGACCCCATCTCTACTAAAAATACAAAATTAGCCTGGCGTGGTGGCACATGCCTGTAATCCCAGCTACTCGGGAGGCTGAGGCAGGAGAATCACTTGAACGAACCCAGGAGGTAGAGGTTGTGGTGAGCTGAGATTGTGCTTTTGCACTCCAGCCTGGGCAACAAGAGCGAAACTCCCTCAAAAAAAAAAAAAAAAAAAGAAGAAAAGAAAATGTTGAGCTCTTGGCAGTTTGTGAATTCCTCTCTCTTGACCTTGGGACAGCAGCGTGATTGTGACCATTTGACAGATGAGAAAACTGAGTCTTCAAGAGGTTACAGTGGTTTGCACAACATGACTCATTTAGCAAGTGCTGGCTCTGGACTGTGAGCCCAGGTGTTCCAATTCCCAGGCCCTGCCTCCTTCCTTTCGGTGATATGGTCTTAAGAGAGTTAAAGAAGTGGGTCGAGAGAGCTCAGAAATAAGCCACTGGGCGTTTGAAGTGTGCATGCTTCGGGCTTCCTCTTTCTTGTTGTGCTTTTATTGAAATTTTGCAATCTTAAGCTTCCTAAGTCTTGGTTTCCTGACCTGTGAGATGGGAACGATGACCTCCTGCCCCTTCCTGGGCTACTGTGACGTTTAAACGATGGTGGATGTAAAGCACTTAAGAAAACTTCTGGCACACAGTAGGTGATCAATCAATGTCAGTCCTCCTTCCCTTTGAAGAGGACCAAGGGTCCAGCCTGTCTGGCTTGGAAAGCTGGTGACATATGCCCACTGTCATGCAGTTGACTGTGGGTGATGAATTTGACCATCAGCCCTGCTGCAGCCCCAGCACAGGCTCTGAGAGCCAGCCAGAAGGCTGAGTCAGTTCTCTGGGTGAGTTCCTATGCTCTGGCCACGAATTTATGGAGGAGGATCCAGTCACACAGCTGCCTTCTGGCCGGGATGTCCCTGCACATTCCCTAGCAGCAAGGCCACCCTGAGAACATGGCTTGCGATGGTGTCTGATTCCATCTCCTTCTAGCCACATCTCCAACTCCTGGGTTCAGCCAACTGGCAGGTATTTCCTGGACTCAGGAAATGTGAGAGAAGGAAGCCTGTCCCTGCCCACCTAGAATTTCCTTATCAGCATCATCATTTGTCTGTGCTCTCATGGGACCTCACAACAGAGTTTCAAGGTGGGTGGCATGCCCTTCCTCTGGACAGATGAAGAAAAGGATGCTCAGAGAGGTAGGGTGACTACCCCTCGGTGATAGGATGGTGAGCGGACAGGCTCCCCCAACCCTGCTCTTGTCCAATGTGAGCACAGATTCAGGGTCAATGACAGCCAAGTGAATTGAGCCTGCATCCCTTGATGACCAGAGCGAGCCAAGCCCCCTTCTCTCCTCTTGCTACTGAATGGACTTTATGTAAGGGAGAGAGGAATTTGTATTGCGTTAAGCCCCTGAGCTTTGGGGGTTTATCTGTTTCTAGAATTACCCAAACTAGTCCTGGTGGTAACTGCAGAATGAAAAGAGAATTGCTCAGGAAAACTGTGTCGGGTGAGAAAGAAAGGGTGAGGGAGGGAGTCCCAAGGCTCGAAGATGTTTCTGGGATGAGCAGAGGACGGGAGGTGGGAGGTAGAAGTCAGAGAGGTGGAAGGGACCTCAAGAGTGTGGTGTCCAGGAGAAGCAAAGAGTCCAGGAGCCACTGCACCTGGCTAGCATTTTCTCTGTTTAAGCTGCTGCAATCTCCCACTCAGATGCTCCTTAGGGGTCCTCTATGGCTTACTCTGTTCTTCTGCAGTCTATTCTCTTCACAGAGGCCAAAGGAAGTTTTTGAAACAGAAATCAGATCATGGTACTCCCTTGCTCGAACTGTTAAATGGGTTCACGGCCGGGCGCGGTGGCTCAAGCCTGTAAACCCAGCACTTTGGGAGGCCGAGACGGGCGGATCACAAGGTCAGGAGATCGAGACCATCCTGGCTAACCCGGTGAAACCCCGTCTCTACTAAAAAATACAAAAAACTAGCCGGGCGAGGTGGCGGGCGCCTGTAGTCCCAGTTACTTGGGAGGCTGAGGCAGGAGAATGGCGTGAACCCAAAAGGCGAGTTTGCAGTGAGCTGAGATCTGGCCACTGCACTCCAGTTTGGGCAACAGAGCGAGACTCCATCTCAAAAAAAAAAAAAAAAAAAAATGGGTTCACATGCATTCCTGACACCCTGTCCCTTAGCTTCTTTTCAGCCCCTGGCCACCTTTTCACCTTTTTGTCACCCTATGCTTCTTCTTCTTTTTTTTTTTGAGATGGAGTCTCACACTGTTACCTGGGCTGGAGTGCAATCACGCGATCTCGGCTCATTGCAACCTCTGCTTCCCAGGTTCAAGTAATTCTTCTGCCTCAGCCTCCCGAGTAGCTGGGATTACAGGCACCCACCACCATGCCCAGCTAATTTTTTATATTTTTAGTAGAGATGGGGTTTTACTATGTTGGCCAGGCTGGTCTTGAACTCCTGACCTCGTGATCCGCCCACCTCGGCCTCCCAAAGTGCTGAGATTACAGGTGTAAGCCATCGTGCCTGGTCCACCCTGTGCTTTTTCTTGTTCCAAGGCCTTTGTACATGCTCTCTATTCTGCTTGGAACATACCTATCTCTTGCTCTTCAACTGGACAACACCTCATCCTGCTTCAGATTGCAAGAGACATATCACTTTCTCAGAAATGCATCTTTCTGCTCCTCTATCTAAATTAGGATCCCTAGGTTTCTCTCCTACAGCATGCCATCTCTTTCACTCTGCATGATTTGCCATTGCATTTTTACTTGTTTGTTTTTTAATGTCTGTCTCCCTCTTAGAATGTAAGCTTTGTGAGGGCAGGCACCACATCTGCTTTGCTCACTGTCAAGTCCCCATCCCCAGCACAGTGCCTGGCACCAAAAGGGCACTCAACACTTTTGGTGGAACGAGCAGAGGTGTTTGCTGCTGTTTCCCCAGCGTGCCTGATCCTGCCATTCCATTCTTATGCTAGAAAGGGTGCAGCCCCAGGATCCAGCGTGTAGGAAGGAGAAGTGCCTTCATGAAGGCCCCTCCTGAGTTCCCAGGTCCCAAGGAGGTGCAGGAGGAGGGAGGGCCTCTTGCACCAGCCCTTTGGTTCCAGAAGAGCAGCCGGCCTGTCTCCCTTGCCTGCCACAGTCCCAACTTCCCCTAGACAGCACCGAGGCCACCTCTGCAAAACTGGGCCCCAGATGACAAGGTTCTCCTCTCACCGGGACCACTGGGACACAGCGCGACAACTGACCTATATTAATCACAAGTGCTATTTGCCGTCTTGGTCCCCTCCCAGCCAGCATCAAACCCCACCCTGCACAAGCACTTCCATCTATCCAAGGACGTTGTAAAAATAAAATGATCACAACCCGGCCCTCGGGGAGCCTCGGCCTTACAGTGTGTCCTGCTCTGAGGCGGACAACATTCACAACCCAGTTTGAGGAGGAAAAGCAGAGAGAAGGAGGAAAAAACAAGAGGGGAATTTGTAGAGGGGAAGAGGGTAAGGCAGATACTCAAGAACTTGAAGGCACGAGGGCAGATGAGATGAGAAAGAGAGAGACAAAGTGGCAAAGAAGAGGAATGAGAGCAACATACGGAGAGAAGAAAAATTAGCAAAAGAGCCCAGGGGAGATATCAGGGAGCAGGACTAGAATTCTAACAAGAACAGTGGAAGCATTATAAAGAACATTAAAGAGTCCTGGAAGGAAATTGGTTAAAAGGAGAAGAATGGGATGAAGGGAAGAAAATAAATGACAAGCAAATAAAACGGACTCTTCTGCTCGCCCCCTAAATGAGATCGGGCTGTTTGCTGAAAATAGAAGCAGAGGAAGTGAAACAACCCAGGAATAAACCAAGGCTGAAGGCTGGACAGTTGGGAAGGAAGGGATGATGGGTAAGACAGAAAGCAATTCGAGGCAAACCCAAGTGACAGCTGGGGGTGGGGGCGGTTGGACGATGACTGGACCAGCCCTTGAAAGCTGGTTGGTGTTCTAGCCATGGGCCAGGCATGTCCAGTCCTCAGAGGCCTGGCTCTGAGGCAAACTCTTTCCCGGACTCCACACCTGCCCTGCTCTGCCCTGCCCTGCCCTGCTGGGAGTTTTCAGTCCCAGGAGGGTGGCTGCTGGTTGCTCAGGAACAAACTGTTCTTCTAAGGCCCAGGTCAAACCCATTGACTCCATTGCCTCTTCTTCAACCATGCCCTCAGAGGCTCTTGGGCAGCCAAGGGTTCTGTCTGGGAACGTATAGTCTCTCCCGGGTCCATCCTGGAGATGCACATTTGGACAAATGCACGTTTGGACATTTTGTCTCCAAATGTGCCATAAAAGAAGTCAGCGCACTAAAAATTGCCATCCTTCTGTCTCCCTTCACTAATTCACTATTCAACAAGGTTTAACTGAGCACTTCGTATGAGCCAGGACTCCGGTGAATAAGACAAAGTCCCTGACCTGCAACACTTCGAGTTCTTCTTTCCTCCCATCTTTGCCTCCTTCCTTCTTTTTGGCTCATATTCACCCCTCCAGTGTATCAGTTATTCTTGCTGCATTGCGAACCACCCCAAACTTACTGGGTGCAAACCAACACCAATTATTTGTGATTACATCTCTCATGCATCGGCGGTTGACTGGGCTCAGTCATGTAGTTCTCACCAGGGTCTTTCACTCGGTCACAGTTAGATGGGGGCTGAGGGCTAGGGGCTGGGGCTGAAGCTGGTTTGACGACCTCCTCCCTCATGTGTCTGGTGGCTGGGAGCTCACCTGGAGCTGACAGCTGAAGCTCCTAAGTGTCCATCACCATGTGTTCTGGCTCCTTTACTGCATGGTGACTGGGTTCTAAGGGGTTGTAGTGCCTTTTCCGACCTACTGTCGGAAGTCACATAGTGTTGCTGCTGTTGTATTCTATTCGGAGTACTGCTCTGCTCCAAGATAGTCATAGAGATCCATCCAGGTTGAAGGGGAGGGGACACAGACCCCACCTCCTGATGGAGGAGTGGCAGTGTTCCTTGCAGGACGAGTATGTGGGAGCATCTTTGGAAAATACCATCTGCCGCAATTTGCCTTCTGGCCACAGCTATTCACGATGATTCATACCCACCCCTGTTATGAGCTGAACTGTATCTCCCCAAAAGTTCATATGTTGAAGCCCTAATCTCAGTACCTTAGAATGTGACTGTATTTGAAGACAGGTTCATTAAGGAGGTGATTAAATGACAATGAGGTCATTATCATGAGCCCTAATCCAAAATGACTGTTGTCCTTATTAAAAAAGACTGGGACACAGACACACACAGAAGGAAGACTGTGGGAAGACACAGGGAGGAAGCAGCCGACTCTAAGCCAGAGAGAGACCTCAGAAGAAACCAACCCTGCTGACACCTTGATCTTGGACTTCCAGCCTCCAGAACAGCGAGAGAATAAATTCCTGTTTGTTAAGCCACGCAGGCTGTGGAATTTTGCTATGGCAGCCCTAGCAGATGAATACATGCCCCTCATGCAAAACTTGTTCTTTCCTTCCCCTCAAGATCTGTATGGCATCTGCTCAAAGGCCAAGATCCAGTCAGGTGCAGGTAGGAATGCATCTCCTCAGATGGCGTTTCTTGGGTACAGCTCCTTGAGTGCCACTCCATTCAATAGGAAGACCTGTGAGCTAAAGAAGTGAGTTATCTGCCCTCCTACTCCTACTCCACAATGGTGGGTCAGGCACAGGAAAGCTATTAACACCAAAGGCACCCCTAAACTAAAAGCGGAGGAGCAGGAGACACACAGGAGTCACTGGTCCAGAGCAATTCTGAAATCCATCTGGCTCAAGTTCCATCCTTCCTTCAGGACTTGACGAAATCTCTGCGGCTCCATGTGCAGAGAAGCAACAGGACTTATCAGCAAGAGTGTAGGCTTTGAGGCCAAATAGTCCGTGTTCAAATCCTGCTCTGTCAATAAGAGAAGCTAAAAAAATGAGCTATTATTTTCTCATGTTGCCAGTTCCTGGAATAGTCCTCAGTCCAACTGCCTGGGAAAGATTCCCTACATGGCTTTTTACTCTGGCCTCTGGGCTCTTGGTTCTTTCCTCTGGACCACCCTTGGGTTTCCATAAAAAGTGTCCAGTGTTGGCAGCTGAGCAGTTTTTCTTAACCTGCTTTCTGTCCATGGAGATTTTATGGTCCAAAGTCTCCCTTTTCATTTGGTGCCCTCTCTAACCCTTTAATTCAAAGCCGAAACAGGCCCTTTAAAAATTGTATAGGTTTCTTATCTTATGAGTCAATTTATAATCCCTTCCATTAGACAAAAGTCATACCCACAAATCTCTTTTTCACCTTGGGCTCTTGGCAAGGCTGCCTTTATGATTCTTAGAAGCTCTATTATTTAACAGAAAGGGTCTTCAACATATGCTGTTAAGATCCTTAGAAGGCCTTTGTCTGCTTGAAAAGGTCTATGAGGCACCACCTTAAATCTTTCTAAGGTCTTAATAAAAGGCTTTATAGTTATGTCCTTGGATTCATCTTGAAACTATTTTCCTATTAATGACCCTGGCTTTAATCTTTGCCTGGAAGCCATTTCTTATTTGGAGAAGGAAGAAAGTTTTCAAACCAAGGAAGTCTTGGTTCCTTTATATTTAATAGTTCATTTTTTAGCTTCTCTTATTGACAGAGCAGGATTTGAACACAGGACTATTTGGCCTCAAAGCCTGCACTCTTGCTGATAGGTCCTGTTGCTTCTCTGCACATGGAGCCAGCAGGGATTTCATCAAGTCCTGAAGGAAGGATGGGACTTGAGCAGGTAGAAGAAGGGAGGGCATGGCAGGCAGGGATGCCACATGGATGAAGACACAGAAATGGTAGGAAATGCAAGGTGCATTAGGAGACAGAGGCAGCCAAGTGCACGATCCCTTTCCATCCCTCTCTCCCTTGTTTTGTCCTTCACACATTCGATTCCTACTTCCATTCCCTTATGACCACTGTTTATGTGCTTTTGTAGCACAAGCCCTCTGATATCTTCCACACTACACTCCACCCTTCGACCGGTTGGCTCACGCGAGTTCCATCTTCCCTGAGAATGCCTTTCCTCATCTTGTCCACCTGGAGCATGACTTACTTATCTGTCAAGGCCCAAGATGACTGTCACCTCCTCTGTGACATTCCATATGAGTTGGGATATTCTAATGGTTATAACAACAATGCCAAATGCCTCAGTGTCTTAACACAAGAGTTTTAGTTCTCACTCAGTTGAATGAGAGTTGGCTGTGGTGAGGCAGGTGGGCTCTGCTCCCCAGTTACATGAGGTTCCTTCTGTCCAGTGGCCCCACCGTCCCGTAGCACAGAAGTTTGCAAACAATGACCCGTTTTTGTAAATAAAGTTTTATTGAGACTCAGCCTCACTCATTCAGTTACACGGGCTGCTTTAGCATTTTGATGGTAGAGTTGAGTAGCTGCGACAGAGACTGTGTGGCCCAGAAAACAGAACATTTGCCCTTGAGTGTTTACAGAAGAGGTGTGCTGATACTTGCTCGGGGGTTGGTAAGTCTGGAAAGAGAGTGTGTGGAGACTCCTCTGGGAGTGATGCTGCACATCACTTCTTCCCACACTCCACTGGTCACAGAAGGTCACATGACCCCAGCAGGCTACAAGGAGGCTGGGAAATGTAGTCTTCCTGGATGCTCAGGAGGAAAATGAAGCAGGTCCCACAGACACATAGCCTTGTCTGTCCATTTACTTCGTAAATAGCTACTGAGGTTGATCGTGGTGGCTCACGCCTGTAATCCCAACACTCTGGGAGGCTGAGGCAGGCAGATCGCTTGAGTCCAGGAGTTTGAGACCAGCCTGGGCAACATGGCAAAACCCCATCTCTGTGAAAATACAAAAAATTGGCTGGGTGTGATGACACCTGCCTGTAGTCCCAGCTACTCGAGAGACTGAGGTGAGAGGATCACCTAAGCCCGGGAGGTCGAGACTGCAGCGAGCCGAGACCATACCACTGCACTCCAGCCTGGGTGACAGGAGTGAGACCCCATCTCAAAATAAATAAATACATAATTTTTTAAAAAAAACTACCTAGTTCATAATGGCTCTAGTCTGGAATTCACCTCTTTGTGTTCTTTTCAGTTTGTTCCCCCGCTGATCCTCAGATTCCTCTCTCTCCACTCCACCAGTGCCTGATCCAGCCCTCCCTGCGTGCTGACACTGGGCTCTACCCCAGACACGTCTTCGTTAGCAAAACAGACCCAGCCTGTGCCTTCATGGAGCTCCTGGTCCAGCGGGAGAGACAGGCAACAAGCAAAGCATCACAACCAGCCATGCAAACACATGTAAAGTGGCAACTGCGATGATGAAATGCTCCGAGAGAAAAGGGGCAGAGGCCAGACGTGGTGTCTCATGCCTGTAATCCCAGCACTTTGGGAGGCCGAGGTGGGTGGATCACTTGAGGTCAGGAGTTCGAGACCAGCCTAACCAACATGCTGAAACCCCGTCTCTACTAAAAATACAAAAATTAGCCAGGCATAGTGGCAGGCGACTGTAATCGCAGCTATTTGAGAGGCTGAGACAGGAGAATCGCTTGAACCCGGGAGGCGGAGGTTGCAGTGAACCAAGATTTCACTGCTGCACTCCAGCTTGGGCAACAGAGCAAGACTCAAAAAGAAGAAAAGGAAAAAGAAAAGGGGCAGAGTCAGAGCTCTGAGCACATCTAAGGGGCAGAGACCTGATTTAAACCAGTGGTGCCAGGAATGCTTCGCAGAGGAGGTGACATTCGGGTTGTGAGCTGAAGAGTAACTCATTCACCAGGTGGAGAGAAGCTGGGCAGAGGAGGGGCAGGCAGGGGCAACAGCCTGGGCAAAGGCCCTGAGGTGCGAGGAAACATAGTGACTGTATCCTTAATCATCACAGGCCCTTATTATTATTATAATCCAGCTGAGGCTCAGCAAATACTTACTAGGTGCCAGACAGCATGATAAGCACTTTCATTGGAGCAACACTGTGAAAACGAAGCAAACAAAAGCAGAGGCTGTTAATGTCCTGCCCATATTCCTTCAGCCCACCGCAGGGGCACCCTGAAGACAGTTCTCTGCTTACTGCCAGCGTCTTGGGTCACTCTGCAGGCCTGAGAGGCTCAGGATGGGAGTGCTGGGAGTTGAAGCTTCCCCTCACCAATGACGGATGGGAGCTGGAGGGTAAATACTCCAGCTTCCTTGCCCTGTGGCTGGCAGATCTGAGGCGTCTCCTGCTAATGCTGCCTCTCAGAGGCCCCCAGTGTTCCTCGCAGGGGTACCCCCATAGCAGTGCACACCCTGTCTCACTTCTCCACTCCTCCATGCTACTTTTGGGGCAATCTCCAAAATAAACTACTTGTTCCTGAACACTTATCTCAGGGTCTGTCTTTGGAGGAAACAAAACTAAGAAACTGTAGCAGGACGAGCCACAGACAAAACTCCTCAGACATTGAGTTAAAGAAGGAATGGCTTTATTCGGCCGGGGGCATCGGCAAGACTCCTGTCTCAACAGCTGAGATCCTGGAGTGAGCAATTCCTGTCCCTTTGAAGGGCTCACAGCTCTAAGGGGGTGTGTGTGAGAGGGTCGTGATCAATTGAGCACGCAGGGGATACGTGACTGGGGGCTGCATGAGCCGCATGCACCGGTAATTAGATCGGAACAAAACAAGATAGGGATTTTCACAGTGCATTTCTATACAATGCCTGTAATCTATAGATAACAGAACCGATTAGGTCAGGGGTTCATCTTTAACTACCAGGCCCAGGGTGTGGCCCCGGGCTGTCTGCCTGTGAATTTCTTTTCTGCCTTTCAGTTTTTACTTCTTCTTTCTTTGGAGGCAGAAATTGGGCATGAGATGATATGAGGGGTGGTCTCCTCCCTTAAAACTATTAAGCATCTATTAAGAACTATTAAGTATCCCATTTGCTGGATGAAGGAACTGAGGCGCAAAAAGTTAACACAGAGTAGCCAGGAAAAACAAAACCAAAGGAAGGTCTTTGAAATGAAAGTGCCAAAAATGTGTGTGTGTGTGTGTGTGTGTGTGTGTGTGTGTATGTGTGTGACACAGAGAGTCTGGGGATGTGGGGGCCGGGGGCAGTGAGGCAAGATGAGGCTGGTGAGGTGGGTGCACACCAGGGCAAGGATTTGGGTGACTAACCCAGGGGCACAGGAGGCCTCTGAAAGCTTTAGACAGGCAGGGTGACATGCTATGTTGTGAGGACACAGGTACCCTGGAGACCTCAGCGAACCTAGATTTAAAGGTCCAAGCAGATGTAAGGAGGTGATTAGGAGCCTTTGGTGGTCATTCTAGGGGGCCCTGGGGACCTGCCAGGCAGGGACCACCGAGGGACACTGCCTGCCTCTGTCCCTCCCCTCCCCAAACCCCTTCCCCTTTCTCTTAGGTCACCGAGACCCTTGACACTCCTACCCCAGGGTCTCTGGCCTGGGGAGGGTCTGGGCTGGGGAGTCAGGAACTCCCTGCTGCCTGTCCAGGCTGGCAGCTGCAGCAAGAAGGCCAGCCAGACCTCCTGACCAGCAGCCGGCCAGGTCCCAGAGGCGAGCACGTGGCTGTGCGGGTGCCACTGTCTGCCCCAGTGCCCTGAGCTCGCCGCACTGCCAAGCAGATGGCCTTGTAAGTGAGTGCGATCAGAACGGGGTCAGGAGGGTCTGCTGGTCCCAACTTCTCCTCCGCCTCTGCTGGGCTCCACTGCCTTGGCCGCTGTCCTGGAGGTGTTGACCAGCTTGACTGGCCAGGGGCGCCGTGCAGCCAGGTGTGGTGAAGTATGGCGTGATGTGACCCAGGCGTCCAGTCATGCAGGGTGCAGGGGACATGGATCCTGGGGGAAAGTGGTAGGAGCGTGGCAAGGGGCATTGGCCACCCTGCAGTCACCTCGGGTCGCCCCTGACTGCACACTGAACCCCTGAGTGTGTGGCTTGTGGTGTCAGCAGGACTGGCGTCCCTAGGGAGGAGCAGAAGGGAACTGGAACTTGCTGGGGGCCTACTATGTGCCTGGTCCTCAGTAGGTGCTTCCTTGGGTTATTACTGGCCCCTTGCCCCACTTCAGAAGCCCTCCCTCCACCCTTCCTGGGGGCCTTTTTCTCCAACCCTGCAGGCTAGGGGTTCCAGCTGCCCCGGTTCACAGTGTTTATGACCTGGATCTTCCTTGTACCCTGGGACAGGCCCTGCAGGACAGCAGTTTCCCTGCAGGCCTTTCCTCCAGCATCCCCAGCCGCAGGGTCCTTCCTGGGCGCCTGCTTGTCTGCTTGAGCTGCTTCTTTGTGAGCAAATGAACACAGGGTCTATGCGAGTCCCACTCCCCGCATGCTAGAGTACTCAGCTGCACCTTTTTGAATGTCAGCTTCCTCATCTGTAAAATGGGCAAAATCACTCAAACAGGCCGAGTGCAGTGGCTCATGCCTGTAATCCCAGCACTTTGGGAGGCTGAGGCAGGCAGATCACCTGAAGTCAGGAGTTCGAGACGAGCCTGGCCAACATAGGGAAACCCTGTCTCTACTAAAAGTACAAAAATTAGCCGGGTGCTAATTTTTGCACCACTGCACTCCAGCTTGGGTGACAGAGTGAGACTTTGTCTAAAAAAAAAAAAAAAAAAAAGTCACTCCCACCTTGAAAGGTTGTTGTGAGGATTAAAGGAGATGAAGGAGGTGAAAGCCTGGCACAGAGGAAGTGCTGATCAGAGGCACACTGCCAGCTGTGTGGCTGGGGCAAGTCTCTGCGCCTCTCTGAGCCTCCCTGCCTCAGCCCTGAAGTAGCCCTGCCCTGCCCTGCACAAGGAAGGGAGGGAGAGAAGGGAAGCTGACATGGTGTGTGAGCTGCGAGGGTTGTGCACGGGGACAGCTTGGGCCTGTATCTTCCCATCCATGCGATTTGAGGTTTGGGTAGGTGGAGGCGTCTCCCAGCTCCACCTAGCACTAGCAGTCCAGGGATCTTGGAGCTCCCCCTGACCCACGTGGCTCTCTCTCCCTCCATCACTCACCTTTCTTTGGGCCTTTGCACTGCTTTTGCAGCCCGTGGGTGGAGGCTGGTGCTGGGTCAGTCTTGCATGAGGCCCCAAGGCTGCCCATGCGGTGTGGGGGAGGAGTGGGATCCCCCCTTACCTCAAGGCTTAGCCCTGGGCAACACCCCCATATCCTGGTGTCTGCCTTTCTTTTGGGAGTTGGGAGTCCCAGAGCGTGCAAGAGAAGGGAACATGTGGCAACTCCAGAAGGGTGAGGACAGAGAAGGAGGCTCTGCTGAGAGCTCTTGCTGCAGGCTGGGGACTGCTGTAGCCACCCCTTCTGAAATGCAGCGAGAGCAGCCACCCTGGCCAGGCCCCCACTGTGTGCCCAGCACGCTCCCATGGCACATCTCACCTTCACAGTGGCCCAGCAAGGGAGGAGCAACCATCCCATTTTACAGATGGGGAAGCTGAGGTTCAGATAGGCTCGCCCAAGGTAATCCCCAAGTGTGTCTGGCTGCTTCCACCATTCCACCGGCTGCTGTTATAGAATCAATGGTCAAGCCGGCCACAGTGGCACGCACCTGTGATCTCAGCTGCTCGGGAGGCTGAGGCAGGAGGATTGTTTGAGGCCAGGAGTTCAAGACCAGCCTGGGCAACATAGCGAGACTTGGTCTCTTAAAAAAAAAAAAAAAAAACATAGCGAGTGAGAGAGAGAGAATCAGTGGTCTTTTCCAACCTCCCATTTTCCGGAGGTAGTGAAACCCCAGGGAGTGGCAGGGTCATAACAGCAGCAATGGTGGAGTGAGGACTCCAGTGGAGCCTGCATCCCTCCTCCACCCCTCCCTCTCGGTCGTCTGCAGCTGTTTATGGACGTTCTCCTTGTGCAGGCGCGGTTCCCATCCTGAGTTCCAATCTGACTCTGTCCCACACCACACGCCTCCTGGAGTGCTCATCACACGGTGGCCAAGGTGTGTGTGGGGCTGTCCCTGAAGGGTGGTGGACAGAGGTCCAAGCTAAAGCACAGGTCTCTCAGGCCAGCCAAGGAGGTCCTGGAGAGGCTGCTGGGGGGTCAGAGAGCACAGGTTCCCCTCACTGCCCCAGGCCAGTCCTGCACCTCGCTGAGCCTTGGTGCTCTGTAACTGTCTCATGAGTGAAGGCATGAATGAGGGAAACTGTGGGGACCCCCCTCCCTTAACTCCATCTCCAAAATTACATCACCTGCTCCCTCAACCAAAACCCTTCAGCGGCCTCCTCCTGCACTTCAGGTAACTCCCAAGCCCTGGCTGGGCTTCTGATCCTTCTTCTTTTTTATTTTATTATTTTATTTTGTTTATTTTATGTTTTTGAGATGGAGTCTTACCCTGTTACCCAGGCTGGAGTGTAGTGGCACAATCCCAGCTCACTGCAACCTCCGCCTCTCAGGTTCAAGCTATTCTCCTGCCTCAGCCTCCCTCCCAAGTAGCTGGGATTACAGGCATAAGCCACCACGCCTGACTAATTTTTGTGTTTTTAATAGAGTTGGGGTAGGCCGGGCGCGGTGGCTCAAGCCTGTAATCCCAGCACTTTGGGAGGCCGAGACGGGCGGATCACGAGGTCAGGAGATCGAGACCATCCTGGCTAACACTGTGAAACCCCGTCTCTACTAAAAAATACAAAAAACTAGCCGGGCGACGTGGCGGGCGCCTATAGTCCCAGCTACTCGGGAGGCTGAGGCAGGAGAATGTCGTGAACCCGGAAGGCGGAGCTTGCAGTGAGCTGAGATCCGGCCACTGCACTCCAGCCCGGGCGACAGAGCGAGACTCCGTCTCAAAAAAAGAAAAAAAAAAAAAAATAGAGTTGGGGTTTCACCATGTTGGCCAAGTTGGTCTCGAACTCTTGACTTCCAGTGATTCACCCGCCTCAGCCTCACAAAGTGCTGGGATTAGAGGTGTGAGCCACTGCACCTGGCCACAAAGCCTCTTCTCCCCATGCTCCCTTCACTCACAGTGCCCAGGAGTTCTGGCCTTTTGCCGGCCATGCTCCTCTGCTGCAGGACCATCAAATATGCTATTTCCTCTGGCTAATATACAACTCCCCGTTCACTGCCTGACTCCTGCTCCTTCATGTCTCCACAGACAGGCTTCTCCTGGACACCTCCTCCCTGCTAAGACTCCTTTGGAATCTTGTTTAGAGGGTTCTGGTATTTTCTTTCCAGTGATTTTTACAACCTGTGGTTCTCTACGGGATTGTGAACTGGCTTATTGTCTCTCTCCCTCACCAGCGTGTGTGCTCCATGGAGCAAGGAGTAGGAGGCTCATCTGCCCTGTCCAGCCCTTAAGCCTCCGCACCTAGAGCGGGGCCTGGCCTGTGGCTGGTGCTCAAAAAGCCAGGGCCTGTTGAGACACACGGGCTCTGTGCCGAGGCTGCTCCTTAAACGCTTCTTGCCTGCACGCTGTGTGTGGAAAGCCAAAGAAGTGAGAGACATGAGGACTCCAGGGATTGCTAGCCCACTCATGTCATGCCAGAGGCCCCAAGGCAAAGGCCTTCCCAGCCAGGGCAAGAGATGGACCAGGCTCAGGCCTCCTAGCCCCCGTTGGGCCTCTCTGCAGTCCTCTCTGGGGCCATGGCTGGCCACTCTTCCCAGGGGTCACTCACCGGGGATCCAGGCCTCCCTGTCCCAGAGCTCCTTTGTTTGGACGAAGGGTGAGGAGCAGAAGATTTCACACCCTGGGATTATCCAGGATAGGATGACAGCAGCAGCAGCAACTAAAACAATAGCGTGAGTGGTAAGTGTTCTACCCAGCAGGGGCTGGGGCGTCTGCAGCTATCGCTGGGCTGTGAACCCTCAGCAAACATCTGAAATAGGTGATGTTACGGCCCAGAGAGGTGACATGACTTGTCCAAGGCCACTCAGTGAGGTAGAGGCTGAGCAAAGACTCGCACCCAGAGGCTGTGTGATTGCAAAGCCTTGGGTGCCACGTGCAGATGAAACCGCCCCACGTTGCTTCTCGACCGTCACCACCTTCTGCCCTGAGATCAGCAAGCACTTGCGGGGAGGCGGTTGGGAAGGGCCTGACCTTCCTCTGGAGGTTTCCTGAGATTCACAGAGTCTGACGGCGGCTGTGGCATGGCTAGGAGCCCGCACTGGGGAATGCAGGTCATGGGCCCATTGTGTCCTCAGCTGTAATGTAAAACTGTGGCCTTGGCTTCCTGGGGTGGCTGTGAAGGTTGAGTGAGAGGAAACACGCTGGAAGAGGCTTTGGGGGAGATTTGGGGACCATATTGGGGCTCACAGGGATTAAGCCCCTGCTTGTGCCTTGCGTTCAGCTCACCCCTGGGCAAGGTGGCTGCTGTGGGAATCTGCAATGAGGCAATGAGCCAGGAGGCAAAAAAAGACTCACAGATGTCGAGAAGGAGCCCGAGGTCACAAGAAGAAGCCAGGTGCCATGTCATCTGTCTCGGGTGCGTTTTCCTCTTTTGCGAAGTGGGACACAAACATCCACTTCAAAAAGTTGCCATGTGAAATAAAATCAAGATACAGTGCATGAACCGCTGAATTTTTGAAAATAATAGGATACTTGTTCATACAACTTTCTTCTTTGCTGAAAAACTTCCTTTTATACTGCAAGAATCCACCATGATCTAGAGCCTACATGCCTTAAACAATTTTTTAATTGATATATCATAGTTGTGCATATTTTGGGGGGGTATATGTGATATGTTGACTGTCTGCTTTTAATTTAAGTGCCATCTGATAAATGATATGGCGACCAGGGGATTTCTGGACTTGGCACTATGAACTCAGTACGGTCCTTATCTCAGGGTATTTGATGTTTACTGTTGGAATGGCTTGGTCAACTGAAAATTAGGTCATTTGGGCCAGGCTCAGTGGCTCACACCTGTAATCCCAGCACTTTGGGAGGCCAAGGCGGGCGGATCGCCTGAGGTCAGGAGTTCGAGACCAGCCTGGCCAACATGATGAAACTCCGTCTCTACTAAAAATAGAAAAATTAGCCAGGTGTGGTGGCACGCGCCTGTAATCCCAGCTACTCAGGAGACTGAGGCAGGTGAATGGCTTGAACTCAGGAGGTGGAGGTTGCAGTGAGCCGAGATTGCGCCATTGCACTCCACTCCAGCCTGGGCAACAAGAGTGAGACTTCATCTCAAAAAAAAAAAAAAGAAAAAGAAGAAGAAAATTAGGTCATTTTTATCCATGGACTAGTTCTTTTTTGGGTACTTGTAATCAACATATAAATATACTAGTGTGAACCGGAGAGGATACATTGAAGGTAAGCAATGCATCATGGAGTCCATCCAAGAGTGAACCTCCAACTTAGCACAGGCCGTAGGGCTAGAACCAGTCTGTTCTCTATTTTTGTGTGTAGCTCCATGCTTCAAATGTATCTTAATTTTATTTGCTTTTCTCAAATCTGAAATAAATTTTAGTTTTTAACTATAGCCATACACACACACACACACACACACACACACACACACACACAACAGCAGCCGCCACAGCACGGTCAGTGCTCCCACACACGGGTCTCCTTCCCATCCTCTCTCTGTCCTTAGTGAGGTTCCAGTGCAGAAAGCACCCTGACCTTTGATGGTAGAGATCCTTGCTCCTAGTGGGATTCTACAACCCTCAGAACAACAGGGTCCCCCTGGACTGTGAGCACAGTAGACCAGCTCTTTCTTGGGATTTTAAGAAAACAGACAAGCTTCGCGCACAGCTGGGTTGCAGCAGTTTTTTCTTTTCCTTCTTTTTTTGCCTTCAGCCGTGGCAGCCTGCTCCTGATTTCTCTGGAAAGGCAGCTCCTAATTAGAATGGATCGAAGAGTCTTTGCTTCAGCTTTGTTCTCGGTCTCGACTGAATCGTTGCTTTAGGGCTTAATCTGGTGCAGCCGCTGGTTGGCTGATACCCTTGGTTCTCTGAGCTCCTCTCTGGCTCGGGCAGCCTGGCACCCAGGGGGCACCGAGAGCTCTGCAGTGTCACTCTGCCCCCTCTCACTCCAGCCCTCTCTTCCTTCTCTCTTTTTCTCTCCACCTGCCTTCTCTCTCTCTAATTTCCTTTCATTGACGACCCAGGGCTGTCCAGGGTGCCAGTACCCACTGGTAGGAGTGTAAACTGGTACAATTTATCTGGAGGGCAATTTGTCAAATACTATTAAAAGCTTTTTTAAAAGAAGTACGTAGACTTTGACTTGGAAAGTCCCTTTCCAGGAATGTGTGTCCTGCAGAAATAATTGGACAGGGGTCCACAGATATGTGCAAGGGGACACTGTCCTTGGCAGTTTTCCTGGGTGACCACCTGGAAACCTGGTGTCCTTCAATGGGAAATCATTATGCATGCGTCATGTAATAAACCAACTGCAAAAGAACCTTTGGGGCTAAGTCAGGGAAATATGAATGTGGACTGAGCAGTAGATGCTCCTGGAGAATTACTGTTAATTTTATGTGGCGTGATAATGGCCTTGTGGTTGGTTTAGAGGCAGTGACTGGAAGGCTGGTATTTGGTTTAAATGATTGTAACCACCACCATCATGGCAGGGGAGCAGGACGGATCAAGTGTGGCAGGCTCTTGGAAGTTCTGAATCTGGCTGTCAGGCAAATGAGCGTTTATCACGTTGTTCTGTTTTTGTGTAGGTTTTAAAATTCTCACGATTTACAAAGAAATAAAATGAAGATGTAAAATCATATATATATATGATTATATATATAATGGTATATATATACACATATATTTTGAGACAGTCTTGCTTACTGTAACCTCCCCATCCTGGGTTCAAGAGATTCTCCTGCCTCAGCCTCCTGAGTAGCTGGGATTACAGCTGCCCACCACCATGCCTGGCTAACTTTTGTATTTTTGGTAGAGACAGGGTTTCACCATGTTCGCCAGGCTCATCTCGAACTCTTGACCACAAGTGATCCGCCCACCTCGGCCTCTCAATATGTTGGGGTTACAAGTGTGAGCCACTGCACCTGGCCTAAAATCATATTTTCTGACCTGAAATAATATCCTCCAGATATTGTTAAATGAAAAGAGATAAGTTCCAAATAGTATATATGGCATTATGACATTTTGTTTTTGGCTTCAAAATATGTACATATTTTTACATGCAGAGGAGAAAGGGAGGAGGTGCACATGCCTGGATGTGACGATGGCTATCTCTGAATAGTAGGATTTGAATATTTTCTTTTTTTTTTTTTTTTTTTTTGAGGCGGAGTCTCGCTCTGTCGCCCGGGCTGGAGTGCAGTGGCCGGATCTCAGCTCACTGCAAGCTCCGCCTCCCGGGTTCACGCCATTCTCCTGCCTCAGCCTCCCGAGTAGCTGGGACTACAGGCGCCCGCCACCTCGCCCGGCTAGTTTTTTGTATTTTTAGTAGAGACGGGGTTTCACCGTGTTAGCCAGGATGGTCTCGATCTCCTGACCTCGTGATCCGCCCGTCTCGGCCTCCCAAAGTGCTGGGATTACAGGCTTGAGCCACCGCGCCCGGCCCGGATTTGAATATTTTCTACTTTCTTCTTTATGCTTTTTAGTAACACTTTTTTTTTTTTTTTTTTGCAATAAGCACACACTATTTTCATGCTCATAAAAAAGCCATAGTTACTACAGATGATTTGGAAATCACCTATGAGGCACTGAATGTGTACTATATATCATACCTTCTAAAAGGAGGTTTTATGTATTTCTGTCCACCCACAAAAACTGGTGAGGTTAGTGGTATTATTCCAATTTCATAAATAAGAAAATTGAGGATCAGAGAGGGTCAGTGCTTTGTCGAAGGGCACACCACTGCAATCCTAATTCTACTCTTCTGGTATGAGCCAGTGCTCTAAACCTTGGCTGCATCCAGAGGGTCTACAGGGGGTATCAGCTGTAGTCCCTGCCCTCTAGATGGTGACCCTGTCTTTGCTCTCCTAGTCTCTTGCCCCCATTCTCTTCTCTGGTCATTCCTCTCTGCCCCCCCGGAACCAGTTACACAACGGCTTTGGTGAAAATGCACTTTCCCCCTCAGATCACAGGTGAAACTTGAAAGCTGCCCGTTCAATATTTTCTCCTAATGAGCCTTCCTAGCCTTGTTGCCTTTTTAGAATGGAAACAAGTTCTTAGCTACCGTGCTCCTCATATTCATCAGCTCTGTTTGCTGGCAGGGCAGAAGAATGAACGGGCATCGTATACCTAAACATCATACGATCTACAGAGGTCTGGCCAGCCCGAGTTCTTAATCCTGGCTCCATCACTGACAGTTTGCAACCGGGAGAAGTCACTCTCTCTGTGTTTTCTCTATCTCTAAAGCAAATAAAGGATACCACACTTTAAAAATCAATTGGTGTTCTGAACAAAAAGGATGGGTGTGTGAAATGAGGACAACTCTAAGGAGCTGAAAATACATTTCCCCAATTTTTGCAAATGCTGGAGATGGTGCAAGCCTTGTCTTCCTTACCCCTTGTCCCACCTTACCGCTTGTCCCCATCAGCTCTCAGTTTCCTTACCTCCAGGCACCCTCTCTCTCACTCAACCCTCCAATTCCTCCAGGCTGATCTTTCCACAGCAAAAATCCAGGTGAGCCACTTCTAATAATGGCTCTCCACTCCCTTCTGGAAAAAGTCCAACTCCTCTGCTCTGGGTACAAAGAGCTCCATGTTCTTGCTTCATCCTTGTCTCTGACCTCACCTGCTGGGCACCCCTCTCTCCCCAAACCCTACAATGCACACAGTTCCCCAAGAAGGCCTCCAGCTTCATGCACCAGGGCCTTTGCCTATGCTTCCTTTTGTCTGGAATTCTCTTCCCTGGCTAACATCAGGTATTTCCCTGCAAGGTCCCTGGAAACTCTTCCTAGGTAGCAGACCTGGAGCTCCTTCAGGCCACTTCCTCAGTCCTCTCTGATTTCCAATGCAGGGCAGGATCCTGGACAGAGATGAATGCTGGAATAGGAAGCACAGGTGCAAAAACCAAAGGTTTCCCTCCGCATCTCCAGGATGGGCACCAATCGTCCAGTAGATGTGGCTTAGTGTAAATTTCAGTTCCCATCCTGGGATCAATCGAATCTGTGCTTCTTGCCACTCCAGTTTGGGCCAGGAAGTTTTTAGTATTCCATTTTTAAAAACACAACATTTTAGCACCAAAATGAATGCATTTTATTTATAGACACTGAAGCAGGTTGCCTCCTGCCCCCAACTCTCCTTCCAGAAGACAGTCTATCCTATGCATGTTTCCCAGATATGGAAAACTACAGGGCTCCTTTCACAGCAGAAATAGCGTCCAGGAAACCCACCTGGCGGGTTGCTCCTACCCCATCCACATCTGAATGGACAGGGCAGGGAAGGGCCTGGGTGTCACAGAGGCAGTGCTTTGGAACTGAGCAACTGTTTCTGAACACCCATCCCAAATGCAACTGGCCCCACAGTGTGTCCACCCTCCCAGTCACCTGGGCTTCCCCGCCCTCTGTGGCTGAATCAGGTGATGTCAAGAGGCAGCCAAAAAGATGCTGCGGAATGGCCAGCCCAGAGCCATGGAAGGTGACAAGAGGCCAGATCCCGGGCCAAACCGCTCTTACAGAAGGCAAGAATTGTAGAGGACAACAAACAGAACCTTCTTCTGAGATCCTAAAGGAGACAGAGAAGGTGGTTCCTCTAACTTCCCTCAGGATTTGAAAGATCAACCCTTTTTGGGTTCCACTGGAGTTTAGAAATCCAGAGTCAGCTCCTCTTTCTTCTCCATGGATTGCAGGTGACTCTAGGGGCAGGTCTGCGTCTCTGGTGTCCCTCCACACCTCCCACACTCATTGGACTTTACTGAGGTTCAGTGCTGGGCACCAGGGAAAGAAAGTGCTCCACCTCTGAGGAGGCACTGGTGAGCCAACCACGCCTAGAGGGTGCCAGGTGCCCTGACCCTCAAATCCTGCTTAAATGTCACCTTCCAAGTAAGGTCTTCCCGACTTCCGCATTTTAATATTGCAGCCCCCGCCCTGGCATGTCCTCTGCACTCCTCTGCTCTATTGCCACCTAATAGACTGCAAAATTTACCTGTTCAATCGATCACCTCTCTCACCCCCCCTAGAACCTAAGCACCCTTAGGGGAGACAAATCCCCAGGATCTAGAACAGGGATCGGCACATAGTAGGTGCTCAGCAAATGCTTGATCCAAGCATTTATTCAGCAAATGCCTTCATTCAGGAATAAAATCTGCAAATGCAGCATGCATTTTGTCAATGTTTGCTCATTGAGAGTGGGGTCTTTAGGTAAGTGAAGTAATTAATAGCCACTTGTTAGGTTCCCAAATAGTGCTGGGCACTGTGAGGATATAAAAGCTCTGATGTCCAGCTGGGCACGGTGGCTCATGCCTGTAATCCCAGCACTTTGGGAGGCAGAGGCGGGTGGATCACCTGAGGTCAGTTGTTCGGGACCAGCCTGGCCAACATGGCGAAACCCCATCCCTACTAAAAAATACAAAAACTAGTCAGACATGGTGGTGCGTGTCTGTAATCCCAGCTACTCGGGAGGCTGAGGCCGGAGAATCACTTGAACCTGGGAGGCTGAGGTTGTGGTGGGCCAAGATCGCACCATTGCACTCCAGCCTGGGTGACAGAACGAGACTCTCAAAAAAAACCTCTGATGTCCATCCACCACTGGCTTCCTGTTGCCTTTGGAATAAAATAGAAATTCCTCCCACTGTGGCCCCTGCCTACCTCACCTCCCTCTGCTTCTCCAGCACACACCAGGATATGTCTTCATCAGCCTTAAGTTCCTCTATGTTCCAAGCTTATTCGTGCCTCAGGGCCTTTGCACTTGCTGACCTTGTTGCTGGATCTCAGTGCGAATGTCCCTTCTTCTCATAGTCCTTCCTGTCCCCCCCAAACCAGTTACCCCACAAATCAACACCCATCTCAGCTCTGTTTTGTCATCTGCACTGCCTGAAATTATCTTGATCATTTGTTTACTCATAGAACCAGTTTATTGGAGAATCTCAAATCCATGGGCTCTGAAACAAAACCATTTTACTTTTTCCTAATTACTTTTTTCCATCAAGGTCTGCAGAGGTCCCCTTCCTGCTGGGTCTTCCTAGCAGGCTGATCCCGACATGTTTCAGACCATCCTAGTCACTGAAAGGCAGGCCAGGTCAGCTCAAACTCCCGAAGTGTTTGTTCAAATCTCTTTTCCAGAAGAGTGGGGAGGGGAGCAATATCTTTTCTTCCTCTCTCTGGAGTAACTTGAAACAGAGGGGTCAGGAAGGAGCCGTGTGTCTTCTGCACAGGCCTCCTCTGGGTCCAGTTGCATCTGTTGTTATCTCCGTGGTGGTGGGGGGTGGCGGAAGTGCCTGGTCGTTTTGGGGCTGAGCCTCCTCTGTTGCTGCGGTCTCCTCAGGAAAGGGCAGCCATATTCCCCTCCAGCCCTGCCAGTGGAAGAGGCCCCCTGCCTTTTTCCAGGTGGGAAACAGCTTCCTTTGTCAGTACCTGTCTGGCCGGCCACATGACTCCACTCCATGTGGGTCCTTCTAGGAGCCCTCCATGGAACACCTGTGCCGCCCTTCCAGATGCGGTCCTTGCTTTTCCTGCTCCTGGTGCAGGCTTCTCCCCAAGCCTCACCCCACGGAACGCCTCCGAGAGGGGACCAAACAGCTCTGGGGATGTGTGCTGAGCTTCCCAAGGGCGCCCTTGCCACCCTGTGCTGCAGCTGGCACCAGGTTCCTGCAGCTCAGAGAGCATCCGACTGGGGTGCCGTGCCAGCCTCCTCTTCCTGGCAGCATCCTGTCTCAGGAGGATCCTCTTGGGCCTCCTTCCCTTGGTGGGGCAAGGGGGTGACATGGGGGCACCCACTCACCAACACAGTGGTCACCCTCACTCCCGTCTCTCTTGACCATTCCAATCTTATACAGACAGGGAGGAGCAGGGAGCAGGGGGATGCGGGGCTCACAGCAGCAGGACCAATTCTTCCATCTCTACTAGGGCCATGGGGAGGGGGGCTGGCCCTAAGCTTCCATATCTCTTTAGGAGGTGGTTTACTTAGCATCTTTGTCCACAGCTGTGGCCCTGGTAACCAATTCTGGGGCAACTGAAAATGCACCCGCTGCATCCCTTTAGTTATGGTGAGCCTTCCCTTTCAGGACATGTGGCACAAAACCAGCAGCCTGGCTGCTAGTGCCTAGGAAAATACCCAGCAAACGGTAGGCCCTTGGTAATGACTTGCTGAAGGTGTGACGCGGCCGCTACAGTGGCTTCATGTTGAGTAACAGGAAGAGAAGGGGGATGCGAGAGCCTGACCTTGGCTGACACCGTGTGTGCAGATGCCCTGCACATCCATTACTTCACTTCTCACAGTGACCTTGAGAGGCAGCCTAACCCCCACCTGCTCCCAGCCAAGCTCGGAAGGAGGCAGAAGAGGATGGCAGCTGGGAGCCGGGCTCTGGCATCCATGATCCTGGCTCGGCCACCCCTTGGCTAAGTGTCCTAATTCTCTGACTCTAGCTCCTCATTTGTAAAAGGGGGATGGTGAGACTCTGCCCTGTAAGGACTAAATTAGCGAATATATGACATGTGCTTAGCTCATGTAGAGACATGGCAGGTCGTAAATAGGAACCAGGGCAATTTCCATCATTATCATTGGGACAGGCCCAGGTCGGTCCACCCCAATGCAGGCACTCTCTGCATGACGCCCCTCGCTCCCCTGGAGGGAGAGTAATGAAGTCCTCTGGGGCATGGGGGCTGAAAGAAGCCGAGACCCCTGGGGGAAGGTGACAGTCAGGGAAGGCCTTGGATGCCAGACCTTGGCCGGCAGCCTGATGTAAAAGGCGATGAGGCACCTCTGTGGGTCTTTAATCAGGGCAGTGAGATGATGAAAGTGGTGTTTTAGAAGATTAATCTGGCAGCAGAGACAGGATGGAGAACAGTCAAGCTCAGTGCAAACGATGATGCGGGTTGCCCAGCTCCCCGAGGAAGGCGGGAGCCCTGGCCTTCCTGCACTCAGCCTTCCCTACAGCCATAGAGGCCGGGCCCTCCACCAAGCGACAGGCACCAAGGGAGGCCGGCAGAGGGCACTGTTCTGCCGGTGACAGGATCCACCTCCAGGGAGGTCTGGCATCTGGCTAGCCAGGAGCAGGCAGCAGAATGGACTCTGTCAGCATAAGGAGGGGGCCATCAGCCCCGTCTCAGCCTCGGGACAGGTTCTGAGCTGGGCATTTCAGCTGTGGGAAACTGTAAGCAAACGCTGGGCCAGGCCCTTTCAAAACCCACCGTGGGCTTCGCTTTTGCCGTGGGAGGCCCTTTAGGGAGCCGGTGCGCCCTGCCACGCAGAGTGGGCAGGACCACCCCCTCGAGCAAGGCGACGTCCCAAAGCACCAGCCTCACAGCAGGGAGGGCCAGGGTCCCCAGTGGGGTTCCCGGCTGCCCTGGAACCGGCAGTGACGCAGTGGCCAAAGTGTACGGTGGAACTAGGGCCACCCATGCCAAGAGTGAAAGGAGCTGCTGCTTCGACATTTTCTCCTCATTTTATTTAAAGCCATCATTATACATTAAAAGTGCAGAGGTCATTCTGTCTTCTCCAGTTGTGCAGCACGATCTGCTCCAGCTGTTCACGCCAGCGCCCGGAAAACCTCCACCTTCTCCCGGTACAACTGGTGGAACTGCTTGGCCAGGCAGTGGAAAGGGGCTTCGAAGTTTTCCATCTCCTTCTGGAAAGACAGTTTAAAAAGTTGGCGGTGTTACTTTTAGAAGGGTCAGAGGGCCAGCACTCACTCCATGCTTCCCTCATTCAGGGGCTACCTACTTTCCACCTCATTTTATCCTCACACCCTTTGGGGTAGCCACTTTCATGGATGCCAGTTTTACAAGAAGGAAACTCAGATGGATTCGGGAAACTCAGAGATGAAGGTACCTTGCAGGACGCCACACACTTTGTGAATGGTGGAGCTGGGGCCTGAACCCACGTCTGTTTCTACAAAGCCTGTGCTTTTAGTTGTAGTCACTGTTATGTGTGATGAGATGTGAAAATGAGACCTTTCCTCTCTTAGTTTTGACTGAGGCTCAAAACGCCAAAGCAAAATACCAGGCAACCAGGAGCCCCCCACCCTGAAGAAGAGCTAGACAGCACGGGGCACCCTCTTCCTAGGCTGGTGCTGGACCCAGGCCTGGGAGGAATGGAGGTGAGGTGGCGGCTGGGCAAGCCAGGAGAGGGCTGCCAACGAGACGGCCTCGCTGCCTCCTTTGTCAAGCTAAACGGCTGCAGTGGCACTTCCCTGGACCAGCGGGGACCAAGTGGCGCCAGCCTGGTGCTGTCTTAAGGGGCCTCGGCTGGAACCACCTCAGGGAGGGTGATGGATCCCAAAAAGAATGAACAGCCAGGAACTGGGGCTGCAGGACGGGTGAGGGGGCACCACCTATGAGAAGCAGCCTACAGGTGAGACAGCGCCACTGATGGGGTGGGGAGGGGCATCTCAGAGGTGCCCACGGGGCACCAGCCGGATCCACCCAGCAGGTATGGAGCGGGCCACGACAGACCCCAACAAACACGCTGCACTACTGGCCCCGGTCTCTCCCTCCCGAAGACTGTGAGAGGAGGTGCGAATTTAAATGAAGTTCAGAATTTTGACAATCACCCAGGGCTGGGCACTTCATACCTGAAATCATGACTATTTTTGTGACTAAAGGGGCCGAAAAGGATTTTTGTTACCTGAGAGAGAAAAGAGAAGTTAAGGAACTTGCCCTAGATTTTATCTAAGGGGTGGAGAAAATGGGCCCCTCCAGGTGCACAGGGACAGGCTGGAGGCGAAAGGAAATGGCAGCGTCTCACTTCACAGCCACTCTCGCTCTGTGGGTACACGTGAGCATTCAAAAACTTTTTCAGAAACAAGCTGGCAGAAAAAGGAATGTACCACTTTCAAGACAGTAGCTCAAGCTATGAATGCACTAAGGACCTGTTTTGAGACGATCCCTGGCAGCTGGCAAAAGTGCAACCTTGAGAAGAGGCCGTGAAATATCCCCAGCGAAACAGAAGGATTTCCAAACTGAAGAACACTGCAGAAGGCATCAAGTGCAGTGCCTTCGCTGCACAGGTGAGTCGTCTGAGGCCCAGCAGGTGAAGTGGCCCAGCTGGTTGGTGCGGAGCCCAGCCCAGCATCCAGATTCTCTGATTTGGGAAGAGCTGCCTTTCCTCGAGGCCAGCTGGGATGAGAGAAATGTGCGAAGGAAACCAGGTCCCTTGGAGAAAGCTACCTGGGCTTTCTAGCCAGGGAAAGCCTAAGCGAATAAAACAGTTGGCCAAGAGGAAAGACAGTGGTGGCAATGCTGAGAGAGTGCGGAGGGAAGAGTGGAGAGTTTGCAGCCCAGACGAACATTTACAGTAAGCGCCCAACAGCCAAGGACTTGAAGGCCATCAACCTCCAGCTGGACATGAGAGCAAGAATTCAGTACATCCTGCCGGGCCCTGCTGTTTGTGCAGAGCACAAGGTCCCAGGCAATGCCAGCGTCGGGGTAAAACACTGCTTCCGTCAAAAGCAGAGTTAAGAGTGGAATGGAAAAAGACTGAGGCCTGCATAGCGCACGCACGGGGATTTCTAAATGGATTTGAAAACACTCAAAAACGCAATCTTGGGAGATCTCAACATAAAAAGGAAGGAATTCACTGCAGGTGAGCCTCAATAGACACCACGGCATGCTTCTGAAATAGAAGGAAATTGAACTATTTTCCAAATACGTGAAGAGGGTTGCCAATGACAGGAATCCTTTTGTCTGACCACGAATCATCATCTCGCTTGCACAGTCCGGACAGCTGTGGAGTAGGTCTGTTTAGAGTGAGGGATTCTCAGGGCAGGTTCAGGCTCGTGTTCAGCCTGGCCTAGAATTGGGTTCTGCAGAGTCCCAAAGCAGGCTCTGCGGGAGGCCAGGGTACCCCTTCTAGAAAACCCAAGTTTTCCAGCTGGACAGGCCTGACCCCTAGTCCCGTTTCTAGCCCTTGTTTAACTGTGCGACCAGGGAAAGCTACACAACTTTTCTGAGTCTGTCATCTGTACAACACAGGAGTGTTACAATGTAGGGCTGTTATGAGGCCTAAACAAATAAAGTGTGCAAAACACCTAGCACACAGTAGGCCCTCAACGAACGTTACTTCCCCACTCCTCGCTTGCCTGGGAGGGCAGTGATCACCGTGGACTGTTCTTGCACTTGTCTGTAGGGACCTTCTCTGGGTCGGCAGGATGGTCACTGCGGCATTTAGGCAGAGGAGAGAAGGAGACGGGCTTGGCATCAGGCCTTGGCTGCGTCTCAAGCTGCGTTTGGTTATATTTCCTTTTTAATTACAGCTTTCTTAACCGAGCTGCCAGTGGTGCTTCTGTGAGCCTCAACTCAGGGGGGACTAGTTAACTTGCACAGATAATAGCAAGTGCTTACTGCAGCCTCTTCAAGCGTAGTTTATACCCACCCACTTCAACACCTGAATAGAGTTTAACTGGTAGCCCACTGGCCTTTGGTGACTCATGTTTTGGAGGTTGGGGTGGGTTTTAATTTCTGAGTTCTATCAAGTGTTCCCGGGAATATGGAATATTGGGGTGTGGGGACAATTTCACAAATGAATGGAGGAAGGGGGAATACTGAAATCCTGTTTGCTAGGGCACTACCGCCTACTGCTTTGCGCAAAGGTGTGCTGCAGAAAAGATGAGGAACTTGCTGTACAGGAAAAGCTGACTTGGACTTCATTAATTTAGCATTTGTGATAATTGGACCAGAGGCAAGGGTGATATTTACCTCTGCACAAGCCATGAATACAAGGATTTAGTAAGTAATAACAGTATAAACAAGATTCTAGGGGCAACATTTATACTTTAAGAAAGCTAACATCTACTGAGTGTTTACCAGGCGCCAGACTTTGTGATCCGTGTTTTATATGCACCATATTACTTGATTCTCATATTTATTACTCAGTGAGGGATGTATTTTATTATCCTCATTTTACAGGCCTGAGGCACCAACAGGTGAAATAACATGTCCAAGTTCCCACAGCAAGTTCTCCTGCTCTCCATGGGAGTCAGGGTGCCTGCCTTTACCACTGTAAAGGAAGCATGCTGCGTTGAGGGGATTTTATAAGCTTGGACAGCAGCACTGGTCAAGGTTCCTAGAAGCAACAGCGCAAGTGCCTAGAGCCAAAGTCAAGCTGGGGCAGCAGATGACCTCCAGAACATTAACCAGCCCATGTGAAGACGATCTCCAGAACATTAACCAGCCCATGTGAAGATGACCTCCAGAACATTAACCAGCCCATGTGAAGATGACCTCCAGAACATTAACCAGCCCATGTGAAGACGATCTCCAGAATATTAACCAGCCCATGTGAAGATGACCTCCAGAACATTAACCAGCCCATGTGAAGATGACCTCCAGAACATTAACCAGCCCATGTGAAGACAATCTCCAGAACATTAACCAGCCAATGCGAAGACGATCTCTAGAACATTAACCAGCCCATGACTCTTTTGAGGGCCACAGAATCAGGTCTAAAGGCCACAAGGTGAGGGCCAAGTTACGACCATGACTGTGCCAGGCCTGGTGGTCTCCCCAGCTAGCAACCCTGGCAAGGGGCAGGGCAACCAACACCCCGGCCCCTGCTGGCTCTGAGATGGATGTCTGGGGCCACTCCTGCTCCTAGAGGGCAGGTCATCACTTCATGCCCTTCCTAGTGGAGTCTCACGTGAGGGATCTGATTGGTGCAGCCTGGGTCACATGCCTGCATCTTGGCCTCAGGGAGGATGGGACTTTAAAACTCCCAAACACAGGAAGCAGGTTCCTCAGTGCTGGACAGCTAAAATCATGATACATGAGGTTGGTGCAAAAGTAATTGCAGCTTTTGCCATGAAAAGTGTACTGAAGATGGTGATAACAAATCACTTGCTTTTTCTACTTAATGAGGTCTTCTGATCTTTTAACTGGCAGGCACTTTGTGGCCTGGAGTCACCCTGGGGCTGCAGCAAGGTGAGGATGGGAAGCACTGATGGGAATTAGAGGCCACAAGTCCTAGTCCTGGCTCCAGCCTTCACTAATCATGGGACTTTGGACAAGTCACTTGAGCAGCTCAACACTGGAATGGGAACCGTGAGACCAACTTCTGGTTCACAGGCCTGATTGTGAGGGCCACAGGAAACAATGTTCCAGCAACATCTGAACCCAGAATACTGCATGCAAACGTCAAGGGTCATGATCACCACATACAATGCACTTCTGTTTCTTACTAGTTGAGATACATCTTTTCCCAGGGTTGGCTGGCTAATCTGCCTTCCTGTTATGTCTGAGCGGCTACTGCTGTACTGAGAAGAGATCTTGGGCTAAGCATGTAAACATCAGTTCCAAATGAGACTCTGCCTATGGTGGAGTAACAGCTCCCTGCACGTGAGGTCATGTGCAAGACCGCTGCCAGCAGAGGCCCACTCCAGGCTTGGCGACGAGGCAAACGGAGATACTCACCACGGATGTTTCAAAACATTCCAGGCCTTGGCCCAGCGCCCATGCCCGGGCCTCAGCTGAGTCCACTGCTCGCCTGCCGACCAGGTCTGTCTTGTTCCCAACTAAAACACCTACTCAGAAGAAACAACCAAAATATGACACTTCACTGTCACAGTCTGGAAGGACAGCGGGCGAGATGAGAGCACTATTTTTGAGGGGTGTAAAGAGCTGCCCAACTCAAGCTGGTGAGACCCCACAGGGAAAGCCAGGGGTCTCTCGTGCTGGCCCCGAGGGCCACAGACAGGTGGGCTTTGCTTTTCATGCATAGCTTCTGCTAGATCTTTTTTCTAGACCTCATGTATATCTGTCTCCCTTGCCTCCTTAAAGGGCTGCAAATGCGTGAAGGCAAGGGCCAAATTTATGTGAGCCTTGTAATAATTCCTAGCACATGGAGCAAACTGTAAACTGGTCATTAATACTAATCTAAGGACTCGGCTTGGAGTCAGGGATTCAGAGGTAATTTAGTTCAGCTCCCAGCTGCATCAGCTGCAGCTAATTTTTGAGCCTGTCTCTGGAGATCACTTTCCCCGGTCTATAATGAGGAGAATTTGTTGATCTCACATAGGGACGAAAAATAAACTGATTTAAAGCATTCAGCAGTGACAACAGGACTTGAATGTTTACTTGTACCCCATATACAAGAGAAAATTAGGAACTCTTCCCTGGGGTTAGCTTTCTGGAATTAACAACTGATATTACAGCACCCTCCCCTTATTGAGTCTCCCCACAGCCCTGCCAGGTGCGTGTCCTCATTCCCATTTCCTAGACTGGGAGAGGTGTGTGTGGTGACTCACCGAGGTTGGCATGGCTGCTAAGCAGCAGGGCCAGTGTATGCCTTAGGCCATCAAAGTCAAAGCCCAGGGCCCCTTCTCCACCCACAGCCACCTCTGCAATGCCCTTGTGCTCTTGAACCGAAGGACAGAGATGCCTCTGGGAAACATGGGTGTCTGCAGCTCGTACCTGGGAGAGACATGCCTGGAGCCTGGGCCCGAGCCTTCTCCAGCCACTTGCTGCAGTTGTTGAAGGACTGTTCACTGGTCACATCATAGACGAGACATAAGACATTGGGACTCTCCCACTGTGCAAGAGGGACAGAATGAGCATGGGTCAGTAACAGGAAAAGTGACTTCAAGGCTGGGAGACAACTTGGCCCTCCAAGGGAAAGGATATGGGGAATAGAGGGAAACAGAAAACTATAAGGGGGACAGGAGTCAGAAGACAGCCACACCCACAGAAGTCAAACAATTTCCCCAAAGGAATGAACAGGGGGCCCCGTTCAGTGGCAGGAGGCAGGGCTGGGGGGGTACCGCCAAGGACGAGAGCTCATGTCTGGGCCAGGCTCTGCTGGGCACTTCTGCACCTCACTGTGAGGCCTCCCAACTCGGTAGTGTCTGAATATTTCCACTTTGTAGCTGAAGAAACCGAATTCAGGGAGGCTAAGTGACTTGTCCAGGCCTGACAGGCTTTAAAAACAATGACAACGATGACAGAGATGGGGGACGACTGAGGTCTTCTCTACCCAGAAATCTGCTTTCACCTGTGGCTGGCCTCGTTCAGTCATTCTCCACTCATTCTTATCGAGAGCCCACCACCATGCAAGTTATGTTTCTGTGCTTTCCAGCCCTGAAAGAAGATTCTTCTTCATTAGCCAGCCCTGGGAGCTTGTTTGCTTGCATCTTCCTAATAAGAGCTGGCTTTTTAAAATGCAGAGGGCATTTTCTGCTTCTCTTGCCATCCCTGCCTCAGCCTAATCCAAACCACATCGACAACTGGACAGGGCTCCATGACCCAATTAAGAGCCAAGACTACACTCTCGGGGGCTGTCACCTTCAGGGGCTGCTCAGAGTCCTGGGACGTCCTGCTGCCTACTCCTGGACATAGGATGGCCCCGTACAGGCTGCGGGTGCGCACCCTGGTGCTTGTGACTCTTGGTCATGCCCTGGTTTCTGGATCCCCCAACCTTGCACAATTAGGACCTGGTTTATTTCTGGGGTGTCAGTAACCTTACAGGATACAGAGGATAATCCTTTTCCCTCCAGATTGAATTCCCTTTCGGATCCTTGGAAGGCCAGCCCAGAGTCCATTCTGGAGGGCTCCTCTTCACCCTATAAGGCTGTGCTGGCTCCTGGCAGTGTCCAGGATGGGAGGACTGTGAACTAAACGGATGACTCTTGATGAACTAAACTGATTAACTCTTGAACTCCTGCTAGAACACACTGAACTCTGTTACATGCATGCAGGAGACACCTCAGCATGGTTTTAACTCAAGAAACCCTCCTTCTTCCAGGCTTCAGTGAGGGGATCCTGGGGAGGCCTGGCATCAAGTTAAAGCCAGAGTGGGTGAACCGGGAGTCAGGGCTGGCTGGAGGGAAGGGTGTGAGCTGACGGGTGGCACATGGCCTGATTTGCCCAAATACATCTTCCCTTCTACTGGGCATGGCAGCCCCAGTGCCAGGCCATGCACACAGTAGGCAATTGGGGTGAACATCATGAACCGATGCATGAAGCCAACCCTGTATGAAATCACTATCATTAGATCTACTTCTCTTAGGCGACAAAAAAAAAAGGGGCAGAAAACAGTTTCCATGAAAATGTGGCTGTTCTTGGAAAGGCAGGGGAGGGCTCTGGAGAACTCAAACCTTCTCATTAGCTCGCTGGCCCGGATTAGTGAGACTGTTACCATGGAAGGTACAGCAAACGGATCCTGCGAGGCTGGTGGGACGGGGGTGGATGGGGCATGGTGAGCCCTGGGCAGCAGCAGGGGCATTTCCCGGAGCAAACCCCAGTGGAACAGCAGAAAGTGAGCCTCATTCTAGGCTGAGGCCTCTACAGCACTTCCCAGAGGGGAAGGAGGCAGTCTGTACTGTCCTGGGAGGTAGGCGACACCATCTGAAAGGACACCATCAGGAGGGTGTTGCTCTAAAGGAGGGGGGCCTCACAGGGGGAGGGCTGCAAGGATCGAGCCGCAAGGCTCTTGGCCCATTGGATCCTGGGCACCCCGGAGCTGGGGCCCGGGCAGTCACGCGCATCAGCCGCTCCTTCTTGCCAAGTAGCCACGAGTCCTGGGCTGGGAGGAACGCCCCTTAAAGAGGAACGCCATGGGAGCTTCCCAACAGCACAGTGCAGGGAAACTGCTGTGTGAGCACTGTCAGGGGCCAACGTTTTGGCAGGAGGTGGTGATGGTCAGGAAAAAACCATGTGCTACTTGCCAATTTATCCAGCATTTCTGAAAACAGCTCCTTGCCAGCAGAGTCGAAAATGAAGAGTTCCTACAATCAGAAAAGCAAGAAAGTCTCCACATGGAAAAACCACAAGCTACGAGTCAGTGGTATCACTCTCAGCTCACACTAGGCTTGTCTTAGGGGTGAAATATAGGCACCCACAAATTCATACATGCTCTGTCCTTTCTCCTAGGCACGAGAGAAGATGATGGGGAAAGGAGCGAACTCCAGAGTCTTAGAGAGGCGGTACGACGGGTTCTCGCACCAACCAGCACTTTCTGTGTAGAATCTCACCTCTTGTAACCCTGAATGCAAAAATACCAGGAACAAGCTGACTTCCCACCTGGCAGAACAGAATGTTAAACAGGCCGGCGAGCGCTCTGGTTTCCAAAAGGTCATTCTGCACTTTGTTAACCAAATTGATTTTCAAATCTTAGAACAATTCTTTCTAAAGGAGGTCGCTGAGTAGGCCTGGGGAAGGTGTTTAAAGTAGGACATTCTGTCACCCTTCTGGGATGGCTAAGGAGTGATGCAGACAGACGGTGCGGGATGACCCTTCCTGCCCTGTCCAATCTTTCCCCAGCTCATGTGAGAGCCCCTAGGGCTACTCCCCTAGGAAATCACCCCTCGGCTCCCCGCCAAGCTCCCTCCTGGCACTGGGTATTTCCTGGCTGGCCTCTGATCCCCAGCGTATGCCATCTGAACATCAGTGCCACGGTCTGTTTTGCATATTGGTTACCTGGGCACTCACCTTTCTCTTCATCAGAAGTACTTACACTTTTTTTTTTTTTTCTCAGACCTTTTTAGGAATCTGGTGAAAGCTACAAACCCTCTCTCTGGAAAAGTACACACAAACATAACATCTTGCAATCCACTTTCAAGAGTCCCAGGTTCCCATACAGAGACTCAAGAACCTTGATAGTAGAGAACAAGTTCTTTGAGGGCCAGGCCCATATCCTAGTCCTCCTTCCTTCCTCCTCCACCTCCTCAGTCCCTCCCCCAAATGCTTCCCGATTCTATTCCGAAATGCTCAGACAAGTCCAGGCCACAGCCTTGTACTACATCTCTCCTAGGGAGGGTGGTGTGACTATAGAGACCCTGGGCCCAGCTGGGGGAGCCCTGAGTTCCCTTGGGTAAAGGCATCACTCACCACACTGTCTCCCGTGTCAGGAACTGGCACTGTCTTCACCACCAAATCCATTCCTGTTGTCTGCCGAGGAACACCAAGAATGTTAGCATTGAGGGCCCCCAAAGCGGGAGCCTGTTACAGGAGGACACACAAGCACCCCGATCCCAGGGGGGCTATCTCCAGTGGAAGGGTTTGTTCTGGTCTCGTTCTGGTAAGAAGCAGCTCAGTGTGCAGAAGTCAGAGAGGACCCACTAGTCCTCTCCACCTCCCTGCCCTGACATGAGCTGCTATGCATGGTGGCCAAGTTGCTTGTGGCCAGTCTGCTCTGTAGCCGACCTCTCACCCTGGGCTAGTGGAAAAAAACGATCTCTACATGGCCCTCCGAGCAGCCTCTCATCAGCTGTCTTAAGGCTTCTTCAAGGAACTTCGCAGTCACTCACTCACGGTGAACGGAGCACTTCTCTTTAAGCTGTGGCCAGGTCTCAACTCCCCAGCTCACCAGGGTGTAGCTCTTCTGGAAATGGGCTCCGTCACTGCGGAAGATCTGCGTCAGGGCGGTCTTGCCCACTGCTGGGTCTCCTGTGAGGTCAGAAAAGAAGAAAAAGAATGCCTCAGTTCTCATCCAACTTGAGAATCTCTCGCTGCAGAACATTAGTCTAGAAACCAAAAACTTCAGTGAGTTTTGAGAGATGTACTTGCCTCTCACAGGAACTTGTTCTGAGGCCGTGGGCAGGGAACAGGTCTGTGAGACTGATCTGCAAACCTCACAGCAGCCAGAGCACATTCCTGCATGGCTAAGCCTTTTATCCATGGGAACTGACCCAGAAGGTAACAGAGCTTACGGAGGGCTTTGGGGCCCTGGAAACGGAACTGACGCTCTTCCACTGAAACACGCCCCATGGGGAAAAGCTGTCACTTCCAAACTGGAATTTACTTTGAAGTCTTGAAGGTAAAGAAGTGTGACTGGCACTGACAGGCAGACTCACCTGTCAACTGACCCAATCTGGGTTGACAGCTTCCACCTGAATACTATTTTGGGTGGGGGCTCAGGGATGGAAGGGTCTCTGCATTTGTGGGAAGCAAGAAGTCTGAGGCTATGTTCATCATCCTGAAATCTCTTTCCAAATGCTATGCTCCGTCTCCATGGCGGAGTGCCCGCCTGTGACCCGAGGATTCATCTTCCCAGGGGCCTCTCCACCAATTCTATCTGCAATAGCAGGCACCTCCTCCAAGCTCGTCTCTCACCTACTGGCTTTATCTCCCTCTCCTCTGCTGGTCAACAGCCCCAGAAACTGGTCCCTCAGAACTAAAGGTTTATGTCACAGTTTTCGATCTCAGACCTAAGCCTTTCACAAGATGGCTGGGCGCCACTTAATCGAGCACTCCTCCTGTGCCCGTCACAGGTGCTGGAAGCTCTCCCTGCCCGTCTTTAATTCCCCTTTGCCCTCCCCATTTTCCCTCCCATGACTCTGCTGAGCCTCCTTTGATGCCAATGGTTTCCATGTTCTACCTCTTTTCCTCCCGAGTCTTACATGGACTTGCACTCCACCGTCCAGGCCCTGGCAGAACATGTGCTTTCGGCTTCTCATCCTCTGGATGCTTAACAAAATCAGCACCGCACTCCGCGGCTTCCAACTCACATCACTTGGTACCATCTCTTCACCTTTGCTTCCCACTTTACAGTCGGCTTCAACACTTCTTTCCTCAACTTCTCGACAGTCTGCTACTGTTCACTTTTCAGTTTTGACTTTTCCCACCTATAATTTTCTCTTGTAAGACAATTATTTCAATGCTTGTGCCATTTCATTTTATGTGAACTCCTCCAGGTTTGAGTGAGCTATTCAGGTCCTGCTTTTCTATTTGTCATCACTCCTTAGAAGGGAACCAACAAGTGCTGAGCCCCCCTCACGGACCTGTTCACACAATCCCATTCATTCCTTCCCCGCCAAGGTATCATTAACCTCACCTGACAGATGAAGAGACTGAGGCTCAGAGAGGCTGGGTAACTTGCCCGGGATTCCAACCTCATGCTCTTCCCAGGCCTTGCTCCTCTCCTAGAGCTCAGGGACCACTTCTGATCCTTTTCTTGTTTTGAGATGGAGTCTCTGTCACGCAGGCTGGAGTGCGGTGGCGTGATCTCGGCTCGCTGCAACCTCTGCCTCCCAGGTTCAAGTGATTGTCCTGCCTTAGCCTCCCGAGTAGCTAGGACTACAGGTGCTCACCACCACGCCCAGCTAATTTTTGTATTTTTAGTATAGACGGGGTTTCACCATGTTGGCCAGCCTGGTTGCAAACTCTTGACCTCGGGTGATCTGCCTGCCTCTGCCTCCCAAAGTGCTGGGATTACAGGCATGAGTTCTGACCCATTTTTAATGCTGCCCCTCCAGGCCCTCCTCACCGCAGCCTTCCATGACATCTGGGGCAACTACAGCCTAGACCGTCACGGGGTACCCGTCCATCTCGGAGCAAACAGAGCACGTCGCTTTCCTTCCTTGGGCCCTGACTGCGCCCGCCCTCCCGACTCCAGTTCTGCTCCTGAATCCAGCTGGAAATCGGCTCCTCCTGCTTATGAGATTCCTCACAGATTTGTTCTGGTTAATTTCATAAATCTTTCCTCTGACTGTCAGTCACAGTCACCAACACTTACAGGAAACTGCCTGTGTTGGCTATGAGGGCTCAGAAGCACAGGGAGGTGAAATAACTGATAAACACATTTGCAGAGCAACAGGATGACAAGTGCAAATTCAAATAGCACAAACTGAGAAGCAAGGCGTCTGGGGAGCATCGAGGAAAGAAATGAATGAGAGGGTTCACTGGGGAAGGAGGCTTCCCTGGGGGCAAGGGCTGGGCCTGGGGGTGACAGCAGGCAGGGCTCTGCAGGACAGAGAGGATGACGTCTGCAAGGGCACGATGCGAGGTCACCTGTGACCTCACAGTTGCCAAGGCCGATGGCCTTTTCTTGGTTCTCATCCTCCTTGATGTCTCTGAAGGATGTGAGTCAGCCTGAAGCGACCCCTTCCTTCCCGAGTCCGGTCCCCATGGCCTCAGTGACCCTGCCCTGGCCTGGGTCTCCTGCCATCTGCCTGCCCCATGCCCCTGAGTGTAGGCATTCCCATAGGCCTGTCCTCGGTAGCACTCTGCTCCCAGTCCACTCCATCCCACTGACTCTTGTCACCTTGAAAGAAGGCAGGCTCTCCCTCCCAATCTTTGTCTATATATCCAAAAACCCGTGTGCGTTGTCAGTTGCCATTAGAATGAAGGATCTTCCTCCAACCTCAGTCTGTCTACGGCCAAGCTCTGTCATGCCCTGGTCCTGAGTGGGTCATCCCCCTCGCCCATGCTTTCTGTTCGTGATGCCATCATGTATTTTCATCGTCCCCAGATTCAACAGGTCACCTCTGACTGCTCCTCCTCCTCCCTCCCGTCTCCAGGCAGCCTCCCTTACATTCCTCACATCCTTGGCTGAGTCTCAGCCCACCTCTGCTCGGCCCTCCCTGCTGACCCCGCCCCAGTTAGCTCAGACCTCACTGCCGGGTTTCTGTCTCAGCCTCAAGTCCTTCCGTGGTGTGCTGGGGAGGGGGCCTCTGCAGACATGTTTCTCCCTTGCTAGGAACTTCCTGTTAGGCTTTGCCAATGGGAGTTCTGGAAGAAGAGGGGAAGGCCGGCATCAGGGGAGAGGACATGCTCTTCCCGCCTGCTTCTCCTTTTTCTTAGCACTACCCTGGGCCTGCACCCCAGCAGCACTAACTGCTTCCTGTCTTGGTTTTTTCTGTGTGTATGTGTTTCCCTACTCCCAGACCAGCCTTATTGCTGTCCCCAGAGGAACCAGCACCAGTGGGCAGTGCCCTCTTCTCAGAGATCCACACCTCGGCTCCCAGGGCCCCTCCTCCCTGCTTCTGGGCTGAGAGCCCCACATGCTTCCCTCTGCTTCCCCAGCCCGAGAGGCGGTGCTCCTTCCTGCAGTTACTACCCGTGCTGCCTCAGTCTCCCCCTTTTCCTCTTCCAGTCCTCCAGCACCTGTGTCATTAACATCCTACTGAAATCCTCACCATTGAAATGCCGAATAGAGTTGCTGGTTTTTGCCTGGCCCCTGACTTATGTAGTCCTTGGTACCGGGAGTGGTCTTAAAACACAGACCCTCCAGGATGGTTTGGAACTGGTTTGGTGTGTCTTGCCCTGAACACAGGGATGGGCTCCTCCCAGGGGGAAATGGGTCCTAGTGTTCTGTGGCATGTGCTGGAGTCACGCGGCGGGTGACTGAACTCCTGAGGTGCTGGCACCAGCCAGGCAGGGCCCCTTCTTCAGGGGTCCGGATCCCAGCTCCCTGGGGCTCTTCAAGCTTCTGACACCCCTGACCTCTGCCCGCCACTCTGTATCATCTCAGTGCTGCCTTCTTGTTTCCTCAGTTCTCCAACGCCTGATGAACCAATTCCATATATTAAAATGTCTCTGCTGAAATGACGACTGCGTTTTCTGTCTTCCTGACTGTGCCTTAACTGAAAACACTTCTTTCCTCTTCTTTTTCTCTCCCAGCTCTAATCCGCCCAGAGCGTGGCATCAACAGATGGACCCTCATAACACAGTGCCTCCATCTTGGCAAACCTTCACACAAACCCCACTGAGGATTCCTTCACGGCCTACTCATCTCCGCAGTCAGCCTTAACCTACCTTCCCACTCTCTCCCCAACAATCCCTTACCCCAAATCTGGGCTCTGCATTCCTGTTCTCCCAGTCCCTGAAAATTCCTCAAGGCCACTGCCTTCCAGGTACCCCTAGACCAAATTCAAATCCTGTCCATTCTCTGCAAGGAAATCTCAGGTAATACCCTTTCTGCACAGCCTCTGAAGGCCATCTCTCCCTCCTTCGTCTTTATCCATGTGGCTAATGTGGATCATTGCTCAGTGGCAGTGCAAGATGTGACGTCAGAGCAACCCTCCCAGGAGGCTCTATTACCATCTCCATGTATATCAAGAGGCAGAATATCACGGTACTTAAGGGCACAGACTGTGAAGCCAGACTCCAGCTCCATCACTTTCTAGCTGTGTGACTTTAAATCAGTTAGTTAACCTCTCTGTGCCTCAGTTGCAACATGTATAACATAGGATAATCATAGCACCTACCTTGCAGAATTGTTATGAGGATTAAATGGGTTAGTATGTACAATGCCTGGCATAGATAAGTACTATTTAAGTGTTTTTTTTTTAAAGTAAATAAAATATAGATCAATGTCAAATGTTGTTTTCTCTCTTCTCCAGAACCAGAACAAGCAGCAGCTGTGCCTTGTATTTCTCCGCATCTGGCACACAAAGGGCATTTGCTTTGTGTTCGCTCTGTTAGAACTTATCACGTGCATCTTAGTTCTTCCTTGAATGCAACTGCTTCATGCTTGCATGCCCACTGCACCTTGCACGGTGACTCAGACACAGCAGGTGCCCAGTGAGTATCTGTTCAACGCATCAACACTTGAACTGAACATCAGGTCCTTCAATGACTAGTTATGTGAGAGAAAAAACAGAAAAACTCAGTTTCAGCAGTAGGGCTGTGGGTCATGGATGGAAAAATAAAACCAATGGTGTGTGTGTGGCGGGGGTGGGTGGGGGGTGTCAAAGGGGGTTGATTTCTGGGCTGAGGTCTTTCGGTCCCTGGGAACTTTCAAGAGGAAATGCTGTGGAAGCCTTGAAAAGAGGCTGCAGATTGAGGTGCAGGCTGGAGTTCAGGAGCCATTAACTAGGCAGTGGCTGCACTCAGGTGAGAGAACTGCCCAAGGGAGTTGGGGTAAAGAAGGGCACAAAGAGGCCGGGCACAGTGGGTGGCTCATGCCTGTAATCCCAGCATTTTGGGAGGCTGAGGCGGGCGGTTCACTTGAGGTCTGGAGTTCGAGACCAGCCTGACCAACATGGCGAAACCCCATCTCTACTAAAAATACAAAAATTAACTGGGCATGGTGGCGTGTGCCTGTAACCCCAGCTGCGTGGGAGGCTGAGTCAGGAGGCGGAAGTTGCGGTGAGCTAAGATTGTGCACCATTGCACTCCAGCCTGGGAGACAGAGTGAAATTACGCCAAAAGAAAAAAAAAAAAAGGGCCGGGCGCAGTGGCTCATGCCTGTAATCCCAGCACTTTGGGAGGCTGAGGCGGACGGATCACCTGAGGTCAGGATTTCAAGACCAGCCTGGCTAACATGGTGAAACCCCGTCTCCACTAAAAAATACAAAAAATTAGCTGGGCATGGTGGCGGGCGCCTGTAATCCCAGCTACTCGGGAGGCTGAGGCAGGAGAATCGCTTGAACCCGGGAGGCAGAGGTTGCAGTGAGCTGAGATTGTGCCATTGCACTCCAGCTTGGGCTACGAGAGTGAAATTCCATCTTAAAAAAAAAAAAAAAGGCACAGAGGAGCAGAGCTTGAGGACAGTGTAGCTTAGGCGAAAGCCCTGGAAATCAGACTAGGACCCAGGGTCTGCATCATACCGCTCTGCCGCTTCCAGCTCTGTGACCCAAGGCAAACGTTCTCATTTTTCTGGGCCTCAGTTGCCTCATCTGTAAATGAAGATGGCAATAAGACCAATTCTCCAGGGTTGCTATGAGGATTCAGTGAGACCATCTGTACTGAGGGTCTAGCACAGAGCTGATGCACCCAAAGTGCTCATTAAGTTAGTTCCATGATGAAAACCGAATTTAAAAAGAACACAGAGAGAAGCCCATTTAAAACAAAATGTAACTTCAGAAAATAATGTTCTCACCTTATCCATAAGGAAATTGAAGCTCAAAAAAGTGCTTTGTCCAAGATGACACAGCCAATAAGAGGGAACAGGCAAAATTACTTTTGTTACACAACACTGCCTCCTCTGGTGTTCTGGAAACTGGAGACACTCCTGAGAACCATTAATTTCTTTTGCTCCAGTATGATTCAGTTACTACTGTCAGTCATCTTTCTGTGTGACCCTTTTATTTTCAAATTATAAAAGCCATTAAAAATATCATAATTTATTCTCAGTCTGGAAGAGGGGAATTTTTTAAAAAAGAAATCTTTTTCTCTATATAATTTCTCACCACTTCTTTCCTGAGCTGGCCAGGGAAGCCTGGAAAGGTCACAGGTTTGAACAGAAACATGAGTTAAGAGTTTTGGAGTTGGGCAGATCGAGGGGCCGAAATCCTGTCTAGGAGCTTCACTAGGGGTTGACCTTGGCTGACATCTCTCAGTGCCTCAGTAAGATCAGAACCATCCAGTACCTGGCCAGGCGCGGTGGCGCATGCCTGCAATCCCAACACTTTGCGAGGCTGAGAAGGGCGGATCGCCTGAGGTCAGAAGTTCGAGACCAGTCTGGCCAACATGGTGAAACCCCGTCTCTACTAAAAATACAAAAAAAAAAAAAAAAAAAATTAGCCGGGCATGGTGGTGCGTGCCTGTAATCCCAGCTACTCGGAGACTGAGCAGAGGAATTGCTTGAACCAGGGAGGTGGAGGTTGCAGTAAGCCGAGATCGCGCCACTGCCCTCCAACCTGGATGACAGCGTGAGACTCTGTCTCAAAAAAAAAAAAAAAAAAAAAAAAAGAACAATCCAGTACCTAGCCCAGTGTGCTATGGTGAGACGATTACATGAAATATGTGTGCCTCACATGCAGTAAGGACTCAGTAACATGCACATGTGTTTCGTAGTCTATAATCCAAGCTATTGTTTTTCTAAATGCGCAGAGTGATACAAGGGGCACACTACAAATGTGCATGCCATATATTCATCCATTCTGAAAGTATTTATTGAGTACCCACTATGTTCCAGGCATTGTTCTGGATGCTTGGGATGTATCAGTCAACAAAACAAAGATTCCTGCCTTTGGGAGTCTCAACATTTATGCCCTTCTTGGAGAGGGGCAGCACAGTAACTTTGGGTCTTAAAGACAATACACAAGTGCCTTTTGCAAACTCTGGTCACTACACGCAGGTCACCGTTATCAGAGGGGGTGAGGTCAGGGAAAAAAAATTCCATAGTAAAGACTACCAAAGTCACTGATGCCTAACTTTGGGGTACAGTAAATGTTTAGCTAAAGCACTCAAGGTTTGCTTAAGTTTTGTTTGTTTTGTTTTAATAAGTCTGCTCCTCCAGAGTTTTAACCAGTGATTTTGTAACGAGTCGGCTCAACTGGTAAAGGTGGTCTCAGAGTATGTGACAGGGAGCAGGGGAAAATCCACTGGAGCTGCGAAGTGCTCTGGCAGATCATTCTTCCGCGCCTAATGTAACTTACTGTATCAGTAATTGCAGTAACTCGCCTTTGGCAGAGAGAAAGGAAAAGAGGGTAGGCAATTTGGGTGAACAAAAGCTTTGGATGAATTATGAAGGCTCTGGACTCCAGAGACCACCGTATTCAAGCGCAAATTTTCAGACTCACCTGCCAGGATGCATTTGGCTGCCAGCTTCACCATGGTAACCAACACTCCCGCGAGCCGTACCCAGAGCACAAGAGCAGCTGCTAGAGGCGCGGGTGGGTGGGCTTCGGGCCCTGGGCTGGCCTGGGACGGGAAGGTGGGGAGGGCTGATCTCAAGGGCCAGTGGCCGCGACGGGACTGGGGATGACCGAGCCCGGCCCTTCTGGGCTGAGGGCGAAAATCGGGCGCTGGGGGCGGGTAGGCAGGGGAGGGCTCCAGGTGGGTCCGGCTCGAGGCCCGACACGGCAGTCTGAAAAGGTGCAAGAGAGCGGACACGGTCTGTGCTCCCCGCCCAGCCCCTCAGCACAGCCCTACCCAGCGGGATCAGGGAAAGACGACTCTGCTCTCCTCCGGCCACAAGTACAGTACCTAACGCACTCTCTAGGTAACCATAGCCCACCTGCCCCGCCTCCTCCTCCTGGCTGACCCTCGATTGGCTGCCGCCAAAAGCTCTCACCCTCGAGGGCTCGCAAAAATCCAATGGGAGTAAGGAGTTGGGATAACAGCCTTTTCTTGAGATGCAACTCGTAGGATTATCTGTTCTTCAAGTCCATTCTGCTTGACGAGTGGTTGGTATTGACGTCTGTCAGCTTTATATCCCGCCCCCGCTGCGCTCCAGAGTCCCGAGATAAAGAAGTCTCCACGTCAAGCAGCCAGAAGCGGTGATAAAAGAAGCTTCCTGATTGGTCAGCGCCTGGCTTGACCCGTCTTCGGGTTGAATGGGGATTCGCCACTCCCGCTGTCCTTCTAGAAGTGGGTTCGCCTACAATGGGGCAGGTTGGGCGCTAGACTGTCTGGAATGGCGCCTGCGCAGTGGGCCAGGCCGCGGCAGTAGAGGCCGTTCTGACTTCGTTTGACTTCGCAGCGGTTCTGGCGGCTTTCCCGGTTCCCGGATTCTGCACAACGCGGCTATTACAGTGCATCGAGAAGTTCAGTCCTTGCCCCGCATCCCGCAGGGAAATCTAATCTTAAAAGCCCAAAAATGTTATAAGCGTTAAAATCTAAAATATGAAGGTGTTTAAAGTGATGTTTGTGAACAAAGGGAGAACAAGTACACTTCGATGGGGCTGAGTCGTGAGACTCGGAAACTTGAGGTCGCATTTTCCTCTTAGTCCATTTACTCTCTGCAAAAGGAGAATGCATCACTTACCTTGTTGCCCGTCACCCAGGGAAGCTCTCTGTACGCGTTTACTGGGTCGGGGGTGCCTCTTTCACGTGGTTGGGGGTCAAAGACCCAAATCACTGCCATCTCCCTGACCTGGGCAAGTCATCTCATCCCTCAGCCTCTCAGGATGGGCCTAGGAGAACCTGCCTCATGGGGTGGTTGTGGGGATGGAAGGAGAGAAACCTATAAGTGCCTGGGACATAGTAGGTGCATACGTGATTGTGGGGTGGATGGGAGAGCGGAAGCTTATCTGGACAGATTTGGTTTATCATCACTGTCATTGGTTGGCCGAAGGTACCCCCTGTTGTCACTCTTTTGGAGCCCCTGGGATCTCTGATGGCTGATGCTGAAGGGAAGAGCAGCCTCTCGGCAAAGGTGCCTGCGTGAAAGTTCCACATTCCCTCCAGACGCCTAGAACATTCCACCTCTCTGCCACTCTCCATCTCAGGGCGGCCGCCAGCCTTGTGCTGGGGAATAAACACACACTCTATGAATGACTGATGGTTTCAGCCGCAAATCCGGAGTAAATGCAAGTTGTCTGAAATGTTCTTTCCTTGGAATTCATTCCTGGTGTTACAGCAAAGGTCTGTTTCTCCTTCATTCTCCGTAACTGCTTTTCTTCTTTGGTGACATCACGTGAGTCTGTCTCAGACACCCCAGATCCGGTGAGCAAAAAGTCTCTTTCTGATCTTCTGCCTGCCTCTTGCCAGCTCCCCTCCAGGTCAACCTGTTCACCATGAGTGACCCTGTTAATCCCGTAAGGGGCCCCATTCAGTGCCTCACCCTCCTGAGGCAGCTCCACTTAGCTAAGACACAGACACACATCGGGGCAGCCTCTGAAGCCTCGGTTCCTTCATTTTGCAAGGTGGGTAATGACAGAGCAGGGGCATCGCCAACTTGGAGAAGCGCCGCCATTTTAAAGTTCCCCTTGATCAAAAACTGCCTAAATCCAACCCAAAGGGCATCAACCTAAGGGCTAATGTCAAAATGACCATAAACCACAAATGACATCTTCAATCAGAAACGTTCCAACCCTAAGATAAACGGCTCCCCCCTCCTCCACCAGAAACATGCAACCCCATAAGCCCTCTTGGTGACTCCAACAGATGCTCATGTTGAGAACTGCTTTTCTTAGCCAATGCCAGAACCCACCTTTATCTACTCTGTTGGACCATTTTACTGTTTCTCAAGCTCTTTGGGAACGTTCCCACCTCAGGGTCTTTGTATGCACTGTTCCCAATGAAGCTGTATGATTTTCCTTCATGATATTCGGATCTCAGCTCAAATGTCATGCCTTCGGGGAGCCCTCCCAAACACACAATTTAAGCATTGCCCCCAATCTGTCAGTCTCAATCTCCTTGACTTACTTTACTTTCTTTGTAGCGTTCACTACTGCCAGAGATTACACAGTCTGTCCCTCTGTATCCGCGGGGCATTGGTAACCACGGATATAAAAATCCAGGGCTACTCAAGTTCCCTATGTAAAATGGTGTAATATTTGCACAAAACCTACACACATCCTCCTGTATACTTTAAGTCACCTCTAGATTACTTCCAGTAACTAATAAAATGGAAATACTATGGAAATATTGGTATACTGTATTTTATTTGTATTATTTTTTATTTTTTTTTCTTTTCCCCAAATGTTTGCAATGTGCAGTTGGTTGAATCCAGAGATGTGGAACCAGTGGATGCAGAGGGCCACCTATATTCCATATTTATTAGTTTATTTGTATGGTATCTGTCGCCCTCCACCAGAAGGTAATCGTCATGAGAACCAACACTTGGTCTCTTTTGTTCACCCAGTATCAGGACAGTCCCCAGCATGGTGAGGCACCCAGTAAATACTTTTGAATGAATGAATGACTCTCATAGACTTTACCCTTCCGGTTGTGTATTCATTCATTCAATAAGCACCAACTCTTGAATACCAATTTTTGGGCAGGCAATGGGCTTACTGCTGGGAGGTGTGCAATGACCATTCATATGGGGTGAGCTGATCCTGGGTCCTCTCTCACCCCCAGCCTGCACCCCTAGTTACACCCATATGTTCTGTGGAAGAGGAAGGGTTAACAGTCCTGCTTCCCAAAGCCAGGGACTAGACTGTTGGGGTTGATTCCTGGGGCTTGGGGTAAGAGGGGAGTGGAGGGGCAGCTGCTGACAAGTTGTTCCCAGGAATTGTTCGGTCATCCTGGGGCTGAACACGTTCAGACATCCCTGAAGAGCAGCATGCGGATGAGCCGTGGCTTCCTGCTGGGGACAACAGCAACATTCCACGCACAGCGCCAGGGCCGATCGTCCCCACTGCAGGGCCCAAGCCCCTTCGCCACTGTGCCGTGACAGCCAGGGGGTTCTCCTTCTGCCTGGGCCCCGTCACAGCCCTGTCATTCATAGGGTGTAGTAGCAGAATTGTTGGATGCAATCCAACAGTTGGGTAAATAGGAGGTTTAGGGGAAATTAAATAATTGAGAGTTATTCTGCATGAATTCTCAAGAAGAATACCTTTCACACATTAAAGCAGATTTGCTCAAATGTCCTCATGTCAGAGGCAATGCCAAAAAGAGAGTGCTAGTAGATTTGTAGAAATTTTATATATATAGAGATTAGGGTTTCCCTACCTTGGCACTATTGACATTTAGGGGTGAAGTATTCTTAGTTATGGGGGCTGTCCTGAGCAATATAGATGTTTGACAGCATCTCTGTCCTCTGCCCACTAGATGCCAGAGCAAGCTCCCTTGCTGAGACCACCAAAATTGTCCCTGGACATTGCCAAATGTCCCCTGGGGGGCAAAATCTTCCATGGATGAGAAGCACTGATTTAGATGTATGAACCCACTGAATAAAGGATATTGATTTTGCACTTGAAATCTGCAAGACCATGGGAATCGGGCTTCCTGGGCTCGAATCCTTGTCTTGCCACCTCTCCTCTGTGTCTCAGTCTCCTCCCATCTGCTCCGGTAGGCGCTTTGAGGCTTAGGAGAGTCGTCACATGCAAGGGGTCCCCAGCACGCCTGACATGTGGTGAGACTCAGGGAACAGCCACTGCGGTGGCCATGACTCCCTGGAGGGGCATTTATAATGCGGTGGTGCAGTTCTGTTTTACAGTTTCCTATAATGCACTGTCGCATCTGGTGCACTGCCTTCACTTGGTAATGACCTTTGCTGTTCTTTTTTCCACTGTTCACGTGGGCCTGGTTGTTTATGTCTTCGCTGATGCAGTGCTTGGCGGTGGCCATCTCAATAAAGGGCAGAGGAAATGGGACTGACTCACCTTCTGTGCGCCCGGAATGCAAAGTGGAGGCCTGAGCTGTGGCCTCGGCGGGGCACGGAGACCGCGATGTCCTGATTCTGTCAGCAGGGGGCAGCAGCAGCCGGGAAAATACCTGCTGTAGGAGGGCGGGAGGGCTGACGCCTTTTGATTTACTTTGCTGCCGCCTTTATTTAAAGTTGAGCAAACCACCCCTCCGGAGGCCCCCTTTCACAGCCCGAGATACCCCATCTGCAGAAGCCAAGAGCTGCTTTTCCAGAACGTGCCACGTTAGTACATCTCTGTCCATTTGCTAGCCAACTGAGAATGAGAGGCTGAGACATCCCACGGGTGCCTCCCTTTGAGGCACGGTGCTTTGATTTACATCCCAGAGCCCAGAGCTCCTGAGTCCTGCTGGCGGGTACTTCTCGCACCTGCCGCCGTCCCTCACTGCCCACTTTCCACACTCCACACATAAAGCCTGTGTGGTTATGTTCAGGGAGGGCCAAGGAATTCCGGGTGCCTCAGGCTGGAGCTATGTCAAATTCTGCTAGAGGCAAAGTTGCGTGGGTCCCTGACTCTCTACCCTTTTATTCCCTTCCCCAGTGCCCACTCCATATAACATCCTGTAGCTGCACGACAGAGTGCCCTTCCCAGACCAGCCCTCCCCCGGTCGCTGCACCCACCACGCTCAGGGCCCATCTTAGTTAATTCCTCACCTCATGCCCGTGGAAACCTAACAACCCAGTTTCATTCTCGCATCATGCCCTGGAATGCGCCGTAGACACCCTGGGTTCCATTTTCCACCCAGTGGCCAGCATCGTCTTTTAAAAATCTTAATTTAGGATAGGTAATCTCACCCCAAAGCCTAACATTTAAAAGAGAAAATCTACAGAGAACGTCCCCTCCGTCCCGCCCCTGACAGTTGCTTGTGTACCCTTTCGGAGAAATTTTACATATATCCCAGCACAAAAGTGCATACACATTATTATTATTATTTTTGTTTTATTTATTTATTTTGTGTTTGAGACGGAGTCTTGCTCTGTTTCCCAGGCTGCAGTGCAGTGGCGCCATCTCGGCTCACTGTGACTCCCTCTGCCGGGTTCAAGCAATTCCCCTGCCTCAGCCTCCCAAGTAGCTGGGACTACAGGTGCCCTCCACCACCTCTGGCTAATTTTTTGTATTTTTAGTAGAGACGGGGTTTCACCGTGTTAACCAGAATGGTCTCGATCTCCTGACTGCAGGTGATCCGCCAGCCTCGGCCTCCCAAAGTGCTGGGATTACAGGTGTGAACCACCGCACCTGGCCGCATACACATTCTCATTCTTTCTCTCCTTCTTCCCTCTGCAAATAGAAGCCAGCAGCCACACTCCAGCATTTTGCTTTTCCATCTAATGTGCTTTGGAGTGGCCCCATGTCTGTACTCAAAGTGCCCCTCGGTCTTTTGTGTGGCTGAGCCCCATTCCACTGTAAAAAGTGACGCTTCTAAATATCATCACATTTCCACTGAAAGTCCCCCAAAGGCTTCCCACTGTGCTTGGGGGAAAGTCCACCTTCCCCACGGAGCTGTCAGGCCTGGTGAGAGGGCAGCACCTCCTCCCTGGCCGGTTTCATCTTCCCAGCAGCCGGCTCTCTGCATCCTCACGCTCAAGTTGCCTGTTCTGCTTCAGGGCCTTCGCTTTGCTACCCTCACTAATCTAGTTAACTCCTGTATGCCTTTCTCAGCTCAAACATAATTTGCCCTCCACATCCTGCACACTCTGGACACCAGTGGCAGTCACCACCACTTGTCATTACTGACGGGGCACACCATGCAGGCTCTAGAGCCAGCCAGACCCCTGGGGTTCAAATCCCAGCTCCACCGCTTCCTTATTGTGTGACCTTGGGCAGCTGACTACACTTCTCTGTCCCTGTTTCCTCCCATGTGGAATGGGAGCATGAATAGATTCCTGGTCTTCGGGTTTTGTAGTGGGGATTAAATGACTGGCCAGAGCAAACCTCTTCTACCAACTGGTGCAAATCTTTGAGGGAGGACCATGTGTCCTTGGCAGCCGTCATATCCCGGTGCCTGGTTGATAGTAGGAATTCTGTAAATATGAGTCAGAAAGACTGCACTTTAGTGTGGGTCTCTGCAGGAATCATTGTCTTAACCCACTGGTTCTCAAACTGAGCCGCTCGTGATACTAGTTAATAACACGGTAATAATAACAGCCAGGCCGGGTGCAGTGGCTCAGGCCTATAATCCCAGCACTTTGGGAGGCTGACGTGGGTGGATCACCTGAGGTCAGGAGTTCGAGACCAGCCTGACCAATATAGTGAAACCCCGTCTCTGCTAAAAATACAAAAATTTGCTGAGTGTGGTGGCAGGCGCTTGTAGTCCCAGCTACTCGGGAGGCTGAGGCAGGAGAATCGCTTGAACCCAGGAGGTGGAGGTTGTAGTGAGCTGAGATCGCGCCACTGCACTCCTGCCTGGGTGACAAGTGAGACTGTCTAAAAAAAAAAAAAAAAAAAAATCACTCATAGCTGGGTGGTCAAGTCCAATGGCGGGCTTTAGGACAGGGGACACTTTGCACTTACTATGTGGCAGGTCTGGAATAAGCACTTAAGCCTCATGGTAACTGCATGAAGTGGGGACTATCATTATGCCCATTCTACAGATGAGGAAACTGAGACACAGGGAAGTTTAGCAATATACTAGCCATGAACCCACCTTCTTAGCCACTGGCCGCACTATCTCTGATGGAACGTCTCTGCAGAGGTGGCACAGCCTCTCCTTCCTCCTGCCATTCCTTTGGCTTGCTTGGAGATCCCTCTTCTCCTGCTTCTCTTCCTGCTCTTCCCCGCTCCGCTGGGCTTTCTCCCATACCTTGGAGGCTTCTTTGCTCCCTGCTCCTGAGGCGGCTCCCCTAGGGCTCATCCTGACCCTTCCTTCCCTCCAGGGGCTTCCTGGTAAGCACTTTCTCTGTGACTTGACAGATAGCAGGCCACTTGATATGGCTGGGCTTGGGACAGTAATACCTGTAACCTCCCTCTTCTTTGAAGAGTTACCACAAGGGTCAAAACTGACACCACGAAGTGCCTGAGACATGCTTTGCAAGCTGTTAAATGCTGGACAAAGGTAACAGCTGTCATGGCTACCATGATCAGCTCTGTTCAGAGGCTGGTTCCCTTATCCTCTCCTCCAAATATTTTTGGCACAAGTTGTCAAGCACCCAAATGTGGCATCTGGGAGCTGGAATTCAGCAGCCTTCTAACAGGTTGTGAAAATATCCATTAGATGTTCAGGCTACAAAGCTGGTGGGGGGGTGGGTGCCTTTCTCCAATGGAACTGCAGGGGAAACACAGGTTGGCCGAGAGAAGAGCGTTATCTGACTGAGCCAGTGGGGCAGGACTCCAGGCTGCCTCCTGAGCCTCTTGGAGCTGTAAACAGGAGTGATTGTTTTGGCAGGAGGCATCCCACTGTCAAAGAGGACGCTGATGAGATGCAAAGCAACCACCTGAGGGTGGTGTGCCCAGTGGTACGAGCACCCAGTAGAGGGACAGGAGGGCAGACATTTACGTCAACAGATCTGAGTTTAAAGTCTAAGCACATCTGTGGCCCACTCTCAGTATCCCCATCTCTCTTGCTGGGAAAGATTTTGAACATCCTACCAACTTAATCATTGTTGAGGAAAACACAGTTTTGGGATATGCCGAGCTGGAGAGTAGGTTCTGAATTGTGTAAAATACTCCCCGACTGCTGGACTTCACCTGGTCTGGTAACTCTTACTTGGGCTCCATCCATTTTCCGGAGGAGGAAACTGAGGCTCAGCTAAATGCACCAAATGGCACGTGGACATGAAATAGCTAATAAGAAGGACTGAGACGAGAACTGAAATCTTCTCTCTCCAAACCTGACCCCCTTGGCTTACTGGCTGGGTGACCTCGGGAGAGCTCGTGAACTTCTCTGAGCTTCTGTTTCCTTATCTGTAAAGTGAGGCTGATGTTAAGACCTATCCCGGAGAGCTGTGAGGGTTAAATGGGATTCTATACAGAAACCACTTGCCCCAGCCGAAGAGTAAACACTGGGTAATGCTCCCTGTTATTACTACTTTAGGGCACACAGTTGTTACATAAATAGAGGAGTGGATGAATAAATAAAAACACTCTTATCTCTACCAGGGACTGGAAGCTTTCTTTGTAAGAAGTCCATGACGTGTAGGCAATTTCCTTTTGATGACAATGAAATGCCCACTGAAGCAGTTTATGGTGGCAGAAGAATTGGGCCTGGCTTCCTCTGTGATTCACATTCTTGAAGATCTTTCCAAATGCAGAGAAAGGGCTGGCCCCAGATCATCTGAGATGGGTCTCTCTGGTGATGCTGACAAGGTGACGTTTTGGATGATTATGCAAGAAACCTTCCAAGAACTGACCCTCTGCTGCAGCAAAAAGCTTTGAATTTTGCAAAACTGTCGGAGCATAGCAATTTCTCATCTGGCGCTGGCTCACCCAGTGAGATCTGCAGGCATCCCAGAATTGTCTCTGAAACACCCCGCCCAGCCCATTGCCCTCCGCTCACTCCTCGAGAATGAACAGATGTGAGCGCTAGAGGAGAGGGTGACAAGTGGCCCGAGACCTGGAGAAGCCAGGGTGGTAAGAGCAGGGCGCAGGCTTCTTGCTGGAGCGAATCCAAGGTGGCCCCGCAGGCTCCCTGCTGAATACAGAGAGCATCAGAGCACACTCTGTTTCCACAGCACGATGTTCAAGGGCCTGGTCCCCTTCCACATTCACTCTGGGCTGCAGAGAGCTGGCTGCTTTCTAGTTTGTGTCCCTGAATACTGCACGTGCATCGGGACTGGGGTGCAAATAACCCCACAGGATAGACCAGTTTAGCTAGGGCTCTGGGATTACATAAACCACATATAATCCCCAACTCCAACACTGTCTTGGTAGGGCTTCCCCAGGAGCCGACCCACAGCAAGGACTAGAGTACAAGTGGTTTATTGTAAAGTGACTCCCAAAGCACCTCCAGGGGAGTGGACAAGTGAGAGAGGGAGAAGGAGGAAGGCAGAAGGGGGAACTAATGAACCCACCACCACCACCTGTGGTCTACAGAGGTTCAGGCCTGCCCAGCCTCAGGAGACTGCCTGGAGCTGACCTCAGATCATCCTGGTAGAGGGGAGGAAGCTGGTGTGTTCTGATCCAGCTCACTGTTCTGTGTTGGTCGAGGGCTGCGTGGGGCACTGCTCTCGGGCACTTCTGCCTTGGCCTGTGCAGGGGCTGAGTGGGCTCCCACAGCCCTTGGACAAGAGGCTTAGGTCTTCAGGGTGAGGGGGATGGGGGTGCAGGCCCCCCAGTATCTGGGATACGAGATCCATCACTCAGGCTTGCATGGAAAGTATGCTCAACGGAGGAAGTGCTCAAGGCATGAGGCGATTACTATTACAGTCTGCTACTCATGTGTCTGGAAGGGCCTCTTGGTGCTGACTAAAATAACACAGAGTAGCAGCAACAAAAGGGAGACAGTGGGGAACAGAGAACAGCCCTGTGAGGGAGGTGTGATTATGACCTGTAAGAGTTAAAGAAAGAGGAAAGAAACATGAAAAGTGGCTCAACAGTTGAATGCAAGTTTATTTTGGAGGATGAACCTTAGAGGGGCTTCTGGCCGATTTTGGTTAGGAGCACTCTCTCTTACACAAACTAAGAGTATTAAGGGTTTAAGAGCAAGAGCATTGTGGAACTTTCCAGAGAGATAGTAAACACTTATATGGTGAATTCTGTTCCCCTTCACTTCATGGACCCAAGGGCCTTCTATACATTTCTGTGACTGAAAGTCAGTTGAATGACTGAGAGTCAGTAGGTTTAAGGTGGTCAGAGAATTTTGGAGCCATGGGGGCTCCTGAGCAATTTGAGTTCTCCCATCTCTGAGCAGCTCTAATAGCCACAGCTGGCCTATGTTGAGCACAGACTTAATGCTGACCTTTTTTTTCTTTCTTTCTCTCTTTCTTTTCTTTTCTGTTTTTCTTTTTCTTTTTCTTTTTCTTTTTTTTGAGACAGAGTTTCACTCTTGTTGCCCAGGCTGGAGTGCAATGGCGTGATCTTGGCTCACTGCAACCTCCGCCTCCTGGGTTCAAGTGATTTTCCTTCTCAGCCTCCCAAGTAGCTGGGATTACAGGCATGCGCCACCACGCCTAGCAAAATTTTGTATTTTTAGTAGAGACGGTGTTTCACCATGTTGGCCAGGCTGGTCTCAAACTCCTGATCTCGGGAGATCTGCCTGCCTCAGCCTCCCAAAGTGCTGGGATTACAGGCATGAGCCACTGCACCCAGTTGGTCCTTTTCTTGCTTAACGTAAGAACGATTTGTCTTTCAAATACCCAACTTAGATGCCACGTCTTCTATGGTACTTTTTAATTTTTTATTTTTTTTAGAGACATGGGATCTCCCGATGTTGCCCAGGCTGGACTCAAACTCGTGGGCTCATGCGATCCTCCCACCTCTGCCTCTGGAGGAGCTGGGTCTACAGGTGGATGCCAACGTACCCTGTATGGCATCTTTTTCTGCCTGTATTGGTTCCTCAGGGCTGTTGCAACAAGTTACTATAAACTAGGTGACTTAAAAGGACAGGGATTTATTCTTCCATGTTTCTGGAGGCCAGCAGTCTGAGATCCAGGCATCAGCAGGCCCCCTGTGAAGGCTCTGGGAACACTCTCTCCTTGCCTCTTCCGGCTGCTGGTCTCTGGCTGTGGCAGCATCACCCCAGCCTCTGCCTCCACCTCTGCCTTCACTGGGCTTTCTTCTCTGGGCCTCTGCCTGTCTTCTCATTTTCTGTCTCTTTTAAGGACACCTGTCATTGGATTTAGGGCCCACCCTAATCCAGGATCTCATCTCGTGATCCTTACCTTAATTACATCTGCAAAGACCCTTATATCTGAATAAGGGCACAATCCGAGGCTCCAGAGGACCTATCTTTTGGGGAGTGCTATTCAACCCACTACACTACGTGTTGTAAATTTTCTTTGATTTCTACAGCATTGGTTAGAATTAAGACTGTTTCAGGTACAAACGGGCCTGTTTTCCTCCTGTCACAGGCACTCTTTTTCGTTGTTGTTGTTTTTGTTTGTTTTTTGAGACGGAGTCTCGCTCTGTCGCCGGGGCTGGGGTGCAGTGGCGCGATCTCGGCTCACTGCAACCTCTGCCTCCTGGGTTCAAACGATTCTCCTACCTCAGCCTCCTGAGTAGCTGGGATTACAGGTGTGCACCATCACACCTGGCTAATTTTTGTATTTTTAGTAGAGATGGGTTTCACCATGTTGGCCAGGCTGGTCTCGAACTCCTGGGCTCAAGTGATCTGCCCACCTCGGCCTCCCAAAGTGCTGGGATTATGGGCACGAGCCGCCCTTAGGCTGGCAGCTTGCACGCCAGTGGGAGGGCTTTAAGGAGCCATCAGGGACCCAGGCTTCTCTTGGACTTCTAATGCCACCGTCATCAGCTACAATTTTAGTTTCTGTGGTTGTAAGAAGGCAGCTCCATCTCTGGACACCAAGGCTGCATCCTAGGCATGGCAAAGGAGGAAGGCCAAGGCCAGAGGCTAAGAGGTTCTGCTTCTCCAGAAGCTTCCGTGCAAACCCCACCCAGGGTTGTCTGTGGACACCGATAGACCAAAACCGCGTCTTCTGATCAGGGGAATATTTTCCACAGGGCACATTGCTGCCCTGCCTCTAAATGGGTTTCTGATGGAAAGAAAGGTGAGAATTAGTGGTGAGTGGGCAACAGTGATGATCACTGGGTAATCATATATAATGTCACCAATGAAAAATTAAACTCCACAGCATATGCATGTCCCCAGGTCACTACAGAAGAGCCTCAGTATTTTAAAGGACACGCGATAGTATATTTGTGGATGCCCATCATGTTTCTCAACCTCTGCCCTTCCTGCGTTGCCGCAGCCAGTCACCTGTCTGCACGCCACCGCCTGTCTGCACGCCGTCGCCTGTCTGCACGCTGCCGTCTGTCTACACACTGCTGCCTGACCCTGAGGGAGGCTGGGGTCTGGTGTGGGCACTAAGGTATGCCCAGAGGAGCGGCATCAGGAGCAGCAGCTGGTGGTGATGCCACCACTAGGAGACACCATCAGAGCCAGGAGGTGGCAGGCACACTGCAGGGACAGCCGCCCAGGCAGAGCAGCCCACAGGAGGGACGTGAACTGCAAACTCATCTCCTCTGAACCCAGTGACATCAGCCCATTAGAGCCTTAACTCTGCTGGCATTCTGAACCCTGGGTCAGGTCAGGAAGCAGAAAATAAAAATGGCCTGGAAACTTTTCTGCCTCTTTAGGAAGTGACACTTTCTTTGGATCCATCCATGTGACACCTGTGCTCAGTAGATATCTGGTGAATGATTGATTCAACAAGGTAACAAGGAGCCAGCAGGAGGCTAAATGGGTTTTTAATGACCTGTAAATCATCTCAGATCACAGCATCTCCGAGTTGGGAGGAGCATGTTGTCTAGGGGACATGTTGTCTCATCTCTGTTTGCATGCCTCTCATGTCGGGATGCTCACTGCCTTGCAGAACAGCCGGTCTTACTGCTCCGCAGCTCTGAGGGTAGACAGGGCTTCCTCAGGTTTAGTCAAGAGCCATTGCCTTCTCAATCTCACTAGTTGGTCCTGATTTTGTGCCCACAGAATCACAAAAAATAAACCCAGTTCCTCTTCAGACTCCACTCCCTGCCCCTAATTATAGAAAGGCATAATTTTCTCCGTATGCAGGTGCTTTGCTTTCCGTTTTGCTTTGTTTTCTGTGTTTATTTACTCAACAAAGCTGTATTAAGCACCTCCTTTGTGCCAGGGACTGTATGAAGTGCTGGGGTTACAATAGTGAAAAATTCCAGTTCGCAGGAAACCTAAGAACCAAACGGGGAAGATGGGTGAGGACAATGATGGTTGCGGTGAAATTCACATGACACACAATTAACCATTTTAAAGTGTACAAGTCAGTGGCATTCAGCGTGTTCACAATCTTGTGTAACCACCAACTCTGGCTTCAAAACTTGTCACCATCCCAGAATGTACCCATTAAATAATCACTCCCCATTCTCTGCTTCCCGATCTCCTGGAAACCACTAATGTGTCTTCTCTCTCTGCGGACTAACCTATTCTGGATATTTCAAATGTTTATTTATTTACTTGTTTTATTTATTTATTTTTTGAAGACAAAGTCTCGCTCTGTCGCCAGGCTGGAGTGCAATGGCACGATCTCGGCTCACTGCAACCTCCGCCTCCTGGGTTCAAGCGATTCTCTTGCCTCAACCTCCCTAGTAGCTGGGACTACAGGCATAAGCCACCACACCCAGTGAATTTTTGTATTTTTAGGAGAGATGGGTTTCATCATGTTGGCCAGGCTGGTCTCGAACTCCTGACCTCAAGTGATCCACCCCCCCCCTCGGACTCCCAAAGTGCTGGGATTACAGGTGTGAGTCACTGCTCTCAACCCTGGATATTTCATATAAAAGGAATCTTCTACCATGTCATCTTTTGTGGCTGACTTCTTTCACGTAGCATATTGTTTTCAAGGTTTACCCAAGTTGTAGCATGTATCAGTACTTTATTCTTTTTGCCGAGACGGGTGGATCACGAGGTCAGGAGATCGAGACCATCCTGGCTAACACGGTGAAACCCCGTCTCTACTAAAAATACAAAAAACTAGCCGGGCGAGGTGGCGGGCGCCTGTAGTCCCAGCTACTCGGGAGGCTGAGGCAGGAGAATGGCGTGAACCCGGAGGCGGAGCTTGCAGTGAGCTGAGATCCGGCCACTGCACTCCAGCCCGGGCAACAGAGCGAGACTCCGTCTCAAAAAAAAAAAAAAAAATTCCATTGTATGGTATGTCACATTTTGATTTTCCATTCATCCATTGATGGATATGTGGGTTGCTTTCACCTTTGGCTATTATGAATAATTGTTGCTATAAATATTTGTATACAAGCCCAGGCCCGGTGGCTTACGTCTGTAATCCCAGTGCTTTGGGAGGTCAAGGCTGGTGGATCACCTGAAGTCAGGAGTTCGAGACCAGACTGGCTAACACGGTGAAACCCTGTCTCTACTAAAAATACAAAAATCAGCTGGGCCTGATGGTGGTGATGCCTGTAATCCCAGCTACTCGGGAGGCTGAGGCAGGAGAATCGCTTGAACCCAGGAGGCAGAGGTTGCAGTGAGCAGAGATCGTATCATTGCACTCCAGCATGGGTGACAGAGCAAGACTCTGTCTCAAAAAAACAAAAACAAACCAAAAATATTTGTATCTAAGTTTCTGTGTGGATTTTTTTTTTTTTTTTGAGATGGAGTCTCGCTCTGCCACCCAGGCTGGAGTGCAGTGGCCAGATCTCAGCTCACTGCAAGCTCCGCCTCCCGGGTTTACGCCATTCTCCTGCCTCAGCCTCCGGAGTAGCTGGGACTACAGGCGCCCGCCACCTCACCTGGCTAGTTTTTTGTATTTTTTAGTAGAGACGGGGTTTCACCGTGTTAGCCATGTTAGTCTCGATCTTCTGACCTCGTGATCCGCCCGCCTTGGCCTCCCAAAGGATGTTTTTTCATTTCTCTTGGATATGCACATAGGAATGGAATTTCTGGAACATAGAGAAACTCATGTCCCAGAAACTTGAGTCCTTTTTTTTTTTTTTTTGAGACAGAGTCTCGCTCTGTTGCCCAGGCTGGAGTGCAGTGGTGCGGTCTCAGCTCACTGCAATCTCCACCTCCCGGGTTCAAGCGATTCTCCTGCCTCAGTCTCCTGAGTAGCTGGGACTAAAGGTGTGTGCCACCACACCTGGCTAATTTTTTGTATTTTTGGTAGAGACGGGGTTTCACCATGTTAGCCAGGATGGTCTCTATCTCCTGACGTGATCCGCCCGCCTTGGCCTCCCAAAGTGCTGGGATTACAGGCGCGAGCCACTGCCCCTGGCATTTTAACTTTTTAAGAAATGGCCAAACTGTTTTTCACAGTGACTGCACCACTTTATGCTGTGACCAGCAATATATGAGGGTACCAATTTCTCAGCATCTTTGCCAATACTTCTTATTTTCATGTTTTTGGATGGTAGCCATCCTGGTGAGTGTACAGGCACCTCATTGTGATTTTGCTGTGCATCTCCTTAATTGCAAATGGTGCTGAGCATCTTCTCACATGCCTGGTGGCCATTTGTGTATCATGTTTGGAGAAATGTCTTTTCAAGTCCTTTGCCCACTTTTTAATTGGGTTGCATGATGGTAAGTTTTATGTGTCAAATTGACTGGGCCATGGGGTGCCCAGATGTTTGATGAAACATTCTCCCGGGTGATTCTGTGAGGGTGTTTGGAGATGAGTTCATATTTAAATTAACTGAATAAAGTGATTGCCCTCCTTAATGTGAGCGAGACTCATCCAATTAGTTTAAGGCCTGAATGGAGCAAAAAGGCTGACCCTCCTCCAAGGAAAAGAAAATTTCTTTCACTGCCTTCAGCCTGGGACGTTGGCTTTTTTCCTGCCTCTGGACTCAGAAGCTACACCATCAGCTCTCTCAGGCCTCCAGCTTGCCGATTCATCCTGCAGATGCTGGGTCTTGTTCATCTCCCTCATTGTGTAAGTCAGTTCCTTACAATAAATTTTTTTAAAAAGTAGATGGAGTTTTGCTCTTGTTGCCCAGGCTGGAATGCAATGGTATGGTCTCGGCTGACTGTAACCTCCGCCTCCCGGGTTTAAGTGATTCTCCTGCCTCAGCCTCCTGAGTAGCTGGGATTATAGGTCTGTGCCACCACACACAGCTAATTTTGTATTTTTAGTAGAGACAGGGTTTCTCCATGTTGGTCAGGCTGGTCTCAAACTTCCAACCTCAGGTGATCCACTCACTTCAGCCTCCCAAAGTACTGGGATTATAGGCGTGAGCCACCGCGCCTGGCCACAAATCTTTTTATGCACTACATACATGTGTGTATACACACACATGCACACGTACATATACAAGTTGAGAACTCTCAGATCTGAAAAATCCGAAATCTGAAATGCTCCAAAATTGGAAACTTTTTGAGAGTCATTGTAATGCTCATTGGAGCAGTTTGAATTTTGAATTTTTGGATTTGGAGTGCTCAGTCAGTAAGTATAATGCAAATACTTCACAACCCAAAACAATCCAAAATATTTCTGCTTCCAAGCATTTTGGATAAGGGATACCCAACCTGTGCACCTGTGCATGCACACACACACACACACATCCTATTCTGCTTCTCTGGAAGACTCTAATACAGGTGGTTTATCTTTTGGTTGTTGAGGTACAGGCGTTCTTTATATCTTTGGGATACTAAATCCTTACCAGATGTAGGATTCACAGCTATTTTGGTCCCTTTGAGAAGACAGATGCTTAGAGAGGCAATGAATATGAAGTGGAGTTGGGGGGCAGAAAGCACAGGGCAGGAGTCCCTCAGCACAGATGCTCCCAAGAGTAGGCTTAGCTGGCTGATGTATCGTGGAGCCCATTGCACCTGGCACTGAGTAGGTTCTCAACAAAGAGTTGTGGGTAAAAATGAGCAAGTAGACTTGGATGTTGGGTGGGAATAAACAAGGCTTCCCGGAGGGAGCCTCATTGAAGCTGAAGCCTGAGTCTGGTGTAGCAATGAGCCAGGCAGGGGAGGAATAGTGATGTGGCCGAAGGAATAGCTTATGTGAAGGCCCAGAGGAAAGGGAGGACATGGCAGTTTTGAGGAATGGCACATTTTATGTAGTTGAAGCAGAGGATGCAGGGAATGAACGTAGGGTTGCAGGGCTAAGTGGAGGAGGTGAGAGAGAAGAACGCAGGAGAGTAGCGAGAAAAGGGGAAACGTGAAGTTGGAAGGGGTCAGACATGAAGGGTTTTGTGGGCTGTGAAGGAGTTTGGGGCTCTCTGAGAAAGAGGGAGGAAGAACAAAGCCATGAAGGGTTCAGGAATGAGTGGCAGCCATAAGAAGGCCCAGTGCTCTCAGGCCCCTGGGAGGATGCAGAGGAAGCTGACTCCTCCAGGCTCCTTGCAGTTCAAATTCTGGCTCTGTCCCCCATCAGGCAAAAAGTGGGGTCAAACAAATGGATTAAAAAAGCTACTTAAGCTGCATTTTGTCATCTGTATGACAGGGGCCATGAGGAGCCTGTGGGTTCTAGAGACAAACTAAAGGATTGTGTCCTAAGTCCCTGAATTTGACCCTCACCAGATCCCAAATAAAGGACACAGAAAGGACCCATTCCTGTGAATGACTTCTCTGAGGAGGTACAGGGAGAGGGGAAACTGAGGGAGGGCAAGGCAACTGAGAATGGAAATTGAGGGGGGGCCTTTTGTGGCACAGTTTGGGGTCCAGGCGGGCTGCCCAGGCCTTCCTCCTCCGGCGGCACCGAGGCAGGAGGATAAGAAGGGAACCAAGAATACCAGGCCTATGTCCCATTTGCTGAACCGCCTCTTGTAAACAGTCTTCTGGGTCTAAATAAACCAACATCAGATTCACCCAATTTGAATCTTCCTAGACTAATGTGTCTGAATGGCCGCAGATGCCTTGGGGACGGGAATCTTTATTGGGAAGGCAGAGAGGGAAAGAGGCTGAATGCTTTGAGAAGTGATTGCTTCGATGAAGTCATCCTTCTAAAGTGTTTAGCTGTGTCGGGCACGAGTAGGCACTCAGAAATTATTTGTCAAGTCAGTGAATACATGCTTGCAATTTTCACTTTTATTGGCTGTGTGGTTTGGGCAAGTTGCCTAACCTCTCTGAACCTTCCTGTATAAAACAGACAGACATCTCTTCCTTGGATGGCTACAGTGTGGATTAAGATACAGTGCCTTAGTCCATTTGGACTGCTATAACAAATACCTTAGACTGGGTGATTTGTAAACAACAGAAATTTATTGCTCACAGTTCTGGAGGCTGGGAAGTCCAAGATCAGGGTGCTGGAAGCCTCGGTGTCTGGTGAGGGCTCCTGCTTCACAGATGGCTCCCTGTTGCTATAGCCTCACATGGTGAAAGGGCAAAGGGCTAAGAGCCTCCCTCAGGGCTCCTGTATGAGGGCACTCATCCCATCCATGAGGGTTCCACTCCTATGACCCATCACCTCCCAAATGCCCCACCTTCTAATACCATCGCCTTGAGAGTTGGGTTTTGACTGTAAATTTTGGAGGGACACAAACCTTCAGACCATAGCAGATGGTATATGCAAAGTGTCCAGCAAGAAGGAGGAAGATGCAGATTTGGAATCCAGCTCTGTCCAGCTCCAGAGCTACAGCCCAGCACAGTAATATTACCCAGGGTCATGGTTGATAGCAGAGGGCAGCTCAATCTTGACTTTCCCACCCATCCTTTCTCTCTGTGGAGTCTTTGTTCTGATGCTCCTGGCTCTTCCTTCTCCCCTGAGTCCCCTGTCTCCTAGCTCGGGGACCAGGGCTAGCAGATCCAGGGATCCAGTGATCATTTACCACTCGATGAAGCTGGGCCCTCCCAGCTCTTATTAAAACCACTCAGAGACAGATTGATTTGGGGCCCTTCCTCCGGCCTGATATTTCTCCTTCCTGCTCCCAGCCTCTCAGACAAAAAGGTGTAGAGATAAGCAGCGAGCTTCCTCTGACCATGACAATGAAGCGAAGGAGCTGCATTCAACAGATGAGAAAACCCAGAGGCGGCTGGTGGTGCAGGTGTCAGGGTGGGGGTGGCTGGAGACTGAGGAACTGGAGCCCAGTGATACCGGGCCACAGAGGGCTATGCTGGGCAGGGAGGACTTCCTGTCATGCCTGCATTCCTTACTGAGTTAGCAGCTCCCTGTGGATGGCACCATGGCAGGGGTGGCACAGCAGGGGCCAGGGGCCAAGCCCCGTTCTGCTCTGCACTGCTGTATGGCTTTGAGTGAGTCACAAGCCACGTTGGGCCTTTATGACCACATCTGCATCAGGATGGGTGAAGCCCAGCATCTTTTTGATGCCAGGTTCTAGGATTTAGCAGGACCCCTGCAGATGTGCCCTGCTCTCAGGCATTGTGTGGTCTTTGGGAGAGGTGGACGGAAATCAGATTGTCACATATTGCTTTTTTTTTTTTTTTTCATTTCACGTACAGGAGTCATGCAGGGGCTCTAACCTCAGTTGGGGGTGATGCTCCAGAGTAGATTCCTGAGGATGAAGAGGATTGAGCCAGGGAAAGGGGGATTGGGGAGGACAGGGAGGCAGAATGGGCCAGGCTGAGGGAGAAGGGCTGGGATGGAGGCTGGGTCATGCCCTTAGGCAGGAACTCTGTGTTTGGCTCTGGGATTTGAGTCTATAGATTGGGCAGTAGCTGGAAAGATTTAAGCAGAACAATGTGATTTGATCTATGTTTTGGAAAGAGCCCTTGGGCTCTGGGTGGAGAAGGGAGAGGGAAGGGGAGAGGAGGCCAGGAGACAGGCTGAGGACCACTGCAGTGGTTCACGGACACAAGGGCAGTCCCACCAGTGTCTCCCAGAGACGGGGAGAAGCCAGCGCCCTTGACACAGTGAAGGCTGCAGTGTAGAAAGAAGCCAAACCCGTGTTACAGACACTGACTGGATATTAGTCGCGTTTGAACAGATGCCCGTGTCTGAACTGGAGACTCTTTACAAATGGGAGACCCAGGCTGCCAGGCTCCTCTATGTCAGGCCCAATCCCACCCGTGATAGGGCCCAGATTCAGTTGGTGGCCAAGGGCAAGAGAAATGGCTGGGTGGAGCACGACGTGGGAGTCAGGAGGAAGAGGGCTTGGCGAATGACTGCTGGGGTCAGCAAGGCGGTCCCTTGTCATTTCACCTCCCCCGCCACACTCCTGTGCTCCCCTCCAACCCCTGCTCCACAAGATGCCCACCGCTGTCACCCTGCGCTGTGCACAGTGGTATGTTGAGTCATTAAGCCCTGCATTTAATTCCAGCTCTGCCTCTTGCTGGCTGTGTGTCCCCAGAGGGCCTTGGCTTTCTTGCCTGTAAAGGGGGTAATGGTAGTGCTTATTGCCGAGGCTTGTTGAAAGGAGGAAATGAGATGTCGTGGTTTAGTAAATAGAACCCTCCCACCTCCAAGGTGGCCGCCATTACTGCTGCCTCTGTTATCCTGCAGCAACAGCACAGGGGCCCTGAGCCCTTGCAGGGAAGCCATTTCCTCCTTGACCTTCCCAGGCCCCAGGCAGAGTCTTTTCAAAATAGGGTCCTGGAGCCAATGCCCTGCATCCCCCAAGAGGTCAAAGGGCCATGCTCTCAGATGCGTGGCTGCCGCGCCATTTGGTGCCCTGAGTCTGAATTGCATGGTGTGGGCTGTCGTGCAGGTGCAGAACAAGAGGCACTGAGGCCACTCCAGGCCGGCGGGCAGCTGTCACTGTCGTCCTGACCTGCCTGTCCTCTCACAGGGCTCTGACCTGGTTTCTGGGTGAAATGCTCCAGCTCTCCAGCCCCCACCCCTTCGCCTGCATTCCACACAGACCAGCATGGGGTGGGCCCTCTTCCTCTTCCCCAACCCTACCTCGGTGTCCAGAGTTGGGCCCTCTGAGACCCCACATGAAGACCCAAGTCTGCATTGGTCCTGACTGTTGTCACAAGCATGTGTGTGTACCAGTGCCCTCATGCCTGCCCACGTGCACGTGCATATTCCCACTCCCATGCCCATTACCACGTTCTCCACCTCTGGCTCACAAGCCACCTTTATGCAGGCCCTGGCACCTGGCTGAGCCCCTGGCAGGGCAGCCCTTTGGGGTTTGCTGCTGTGTTGACCCAGTTCCCAGTGTTGGCCTTGAGTCCCCTCCCAGGCCTAGGACTGCTTGCTCTGAGCCTGGCTACCACCCTGGATGGATGCCTGCCCATCCCTGCCCCTCAGCCTGGGTCCTGATGGGTTGTCTGCCCCAGGCTGGGCCCTCAGGGAGAGGCTTCCTGACAGCCCTGCCTAAGGGCAACACCTCAGAGAGCAGGGGAGGTGCAGGGCATGGGGTCTGGTGAGAGAGAGACTACCACTCCAATGCCCCATCCCCACCCAGGGAAATCTAAAATAACTTCCCCAAGGCTGTCTTGGGGAACAGCAGAAGTCATTCTGTAGGCCATGTTCACCCCCAGCATCAGTCCCCACTTTTCATTTCCTCAGGGGTGCCCCTCTCCCACCCTCAGGCCACAAGCCTTGTGTGTGACTAACACCACCTGTCTCCAATCAGGATCCCTCCTCCCAGCCTCTGTGTCTGACTCAGGAAGGCACACAGGCTCTGGAGGTGATGCTGGGGTTGGGGTCCTTGATCCTCCCCGTGGTTGCCGTGTGACTTTTAAATTCTACGTGCCTTAGTTTCCTCATCTATACAAGGGATGTAATAATAGCACGCATTTCATAGGGCTGTTGTGCAGATGGAATCCTGTAAAGGACTCAGCACAGAGTACGTGCTCAGTAAATGTTAGTTACTAGTATTAATGGGACTTAATCTGGGGCCTTCTGAGAGAGCGTTTGGGAACAAGAAGTTCTTTTTTTTTTTTGCTGGTAATGCTGAATGTTCACCTTGAGCTGTTGTGGGAATCTTGCCATCATGAAGGCAGAGCTCTCCTGATAACAAATTCAGCACAAAGGAAAGCAGTACTCAGAGAGAGGAAAAGAGGGACTTAGTCCTGACGATATCACTTGAGTCCCTTGATCCAGCTGTTCCTGAAGACCTACCCCTAACTATTCAGGCACATAAGCCAATCAAGTCCTTTGTTTCCTTCTTTTTTAGCTTAAGTTACTTGAGTTGGGGTTCTGTGATTTGTAATAAAAAGTCTTAATGGTATTCATCCATCTATGTGTCTATCCATCCATCCACCCACTCATCCATTCATTCGTCCATCCATCCATCCATCCATCCATCCATCCATCCATCCATCTGTCCATCCATCCATCCATCTATCCATCCATCCATCCATCCATTTGTTCATCCATCCATCCATCCATTCATCCATCCATTCATCCATCCATCCCCCCACCCATCCACCCATTCATCCATCCATCCATTCACCCACTCATCCATCCATTTACCCATCTGCCCACCCATCTACCCATCCATCCATCCATTTATCTATTTATCCATCCATCCATCCACCCACCCATTCATCCATCCATTCTTCCACCCACCCATTCATCCATCCATTCACCCACTCATCCATCCATTTACCCATCTGCCCACCCATCTACCCATCCATCCATCCATCTATCTATTTATCCATCCATCCATCCACACACCCATCCACCCACCCATCTATCCATCCACTCATCCATCCATCCATCCACCCACCCATCCACCCATCCATCCACACACCCATCTACCCATCCACCTGTCCACCCACCCACCCACCCATTCATCCATCCATCCATCCATTTACCCATCCACCCACCCATCTACCCATCCATCCATCATCTATCTATCCATCCATCCATCCATCCATCCAGCCACCCAACCACCTACTCAACCATGGACCTGCATTCAAACCCCAACACTAACAAATCCTATCTTTGTGGGCTTAGGCACATCACTTCCCCTCTCTGAGACTTAGTTTTTTAGAGAATGGGAGTTTCATCACCTACCTTATGGGGTGATGTTAGGGAGTAAGTGGGTAACCTCTGTAGAGTGCCATGCTTAGTACCTAGTGCAAAAAAGAGGCTGTTCCCTTCCATTCTCTCCTATCACATCTTTTCTAACTGTTGAAATCTGGCCCCCACCCCCTGCCCGGATGCATCTGGAAAGCCAATGCCTGACTAGGCCTGAGTCTTCCTCAGCAAGCAGAGTCTGACTGGTACAACCTTTATTGCTTCTCCAGCATTTTCCAGAAGAATGGTGTCATTAGAGGGCCACAGGGGATGGGTGGAGTAAAAAATAACATAAACAAACTGAACAGAAACGCAGGAGGGTGGCAAGAGGGGCTGAGATGGAGTGTTCAGGGCAGAGAGGTGGAAGACCTGGGGCAGTCAGTGCTTCTTAGCTTTCAGCCACCAGAGTGGAGAATTCTGCAGAAGAAAATGACAAAGGAAAGTGAGTCAGAGGCTGGAATGTAAGAGAGACTGTCCACACCTGACTGCAGGGCCCTGGGCGGTGCTTTCTCTGGGTTCTTGCTTCTGCTGCAGGAGCCCCAGAGTGTGCGTGTGAGAATGAATGAATGAATAAATGAATGAGTGGGCAGATGAGTGAAGTGAGGTGGAACATGATGGGCCTACCATATCTTTTGCTTCACCATGTCATGCCACACGCAAAATCAATAATAATAACTACAATAATAACAATAGCATTAATAATAATAGTTTTCTGAATGCTTATCATATGCCAGGCACTATTCGAAACACTTTATATGCAATATCTCATTTGACTCTGACAATAATCCTATCTGGTGCATTTTGTCATTGTTCCTGTTCTACAGATGAAGAAACTGAGGCTCAGGGTCCAGTAATATTTCTGGACTTCTCTGCTGTTTTTCTCCCCAGCAGATGAGTGAGGACAAGGAGTTGGCTGCCATATGCCACTACATGTCTCTGAGATGCCATATCACAGCCTGGTGGAGAGTGTGGGGTGTCAGGCAAGTTCCTATCACCCTAGAAAATGCAGTGTTGTCTTGGCTGGGCACAGTGGCTCACGCCTGTAATCCCAGCACTTTGAGAGACTGAGGCAGGTGAATCACTTGAGGTCAGGAGTTTGAGACCAGCCTGGCCAACATGGTAAAACCCTGTATCTACTAAAAATGCAAAAATTAGCTGGGTGTGGTGGTGGGTGCCTGTAATCCCAGCTACTCCAAAGGCTGAGGCAGGAGAATTGCTTGAACCCAGAAGGTGGAGGTTGCAGTGAGCTGAGATTGTGCCACTGCACTTCACCCTGGGCAACAGAATGAGACTCCGTCTCAAAACAAAACAACAACAAAAAAAGAAAGAAAGGAAGGAAGGAAGGAAGGAAGGAAGAGAGAGAGAAAGAGAAAGAAAGAAAGAAAGAAAAAATAAAATGCAGTGTTGTGATGTGGGGAGAGCACAGGCTGGGGATTGAAAGTGAGGGCTTCCAGGCCTAGTCTGGCCCTATTTGCTGGAAAATGTATCTCTCTGGGTTTTGGTTTCCTCATCTGTCAGTGGAGTGAAGAGAGGGGCCAGTAATAATTCCTTGGGAAAGACAAATAAAAAGCTGGTCATGAAATGGCTTCAAAAAGGCCACAAAAAGTATCTGGGACTCATTTGAGGTGAGCTGCGTCCTCCCTGGACTTTGTATGGAATACAAATGTAAAATCCCACCTATGCAGTTTCTTAGTTTGCATCATTGTACTGTGGTTATGTAAAGTGTTAACATCGGGGGAGCTGGGTGAAGGCTGTACAGGACTCTCTGTACTATCATTGCAATATTTCTGTACATCCACAATTATTTCAAAATAAAAAAAGTGAAAAAACACACACACACAAAACCAAACCAACACATGCTGTATTGCAGAAATAACCTGGCTCTGGGCTGGGCACGGTGGCTCACCCCTGTAATCCCAACACTTTGGGAGGCCGAGGCAGGTGGATCACGAGGTCAAGAGATTGAGACCATCCTGGCCAACATGGTGAAACCCTGTCTCTACTAAAAATACAAAAATTAGCTGGACGTGGTGGCGTGTGCCTGTAGTCCCAGCTACTTGGGAGGCTGAGGCAGGAGAATCGCTTGAACCCAGGAGGTGGAGGTTGCAGTGAGCCGTGACTATGCCACTGCACTCCAACCTGGTGACAGAGTGAGACTCTGTCTCAATCAATCAATCAATCAATCAATAACCTGGCACTGCCGCTGGCCAGATGAAGGGATACATAACATAGCTAGGTGCCTCACCTTTCTGAGGTTTGACTTAGGAAATAGACACCATGCTCTCCTGTCCCTAGGGTGTCCTAGGATAGGAAAGGTGGGTGACCTGGATATGGGGGATGCAGAGCGGGACTGAGAGTGAGGGTCCACCAGCTGGTCTTGAAATCCCCAGGCTCTCTGGCCGAGTGGTAACAGCAGTACCAAGGATGCAGTATCAAATAAATACAAAAACAACAAACACTTGTACAGAATCCCTCCCACAGGGCAGATGTGAAAGTGCTTGCTTTCTCAGCCGGGAGTCTGTGATCTTCCAGGACCTTGGTGGGGCAGGTGGTTATTTTGAGATGTCTTTTATTGGTAGTACTTTTATTAATTATAGCTAGTAACTAACATTTATTGAATGCCAATGTGGGAAGCATTTTGCATATATTATCTCACTGAATCCTCATGACTACTCCATGAGAGACATACCTTTGCCTGTATTTTACAGATGGGGAAACAAACTGAGGCTCGAAAGTTAAGCAGCTTGACCATGGTCACACAGCAGACATGATTCAAGCTAGAAATGCTTTTAGGCTTCCTTCTTCATCCCAGTAGTTTCTCACCTACTTTGACCTAGGTATAGAGTGACGCATGTCCCAGCTCAAATATCACCACCCCATCTCATTAGTCCTTTTTTATTTACTTCATAGTCCTTGGCACTCTCTGAAATGATCTTCTTTATGCACTTATTTTTGTTGGTCTCCCCCTACTAGAATACAAACTCTGGAGGGCAGGGGAGCCTCTTTCTCATTCACTGCTCTCCTGGCAGCCACAGTGTTCCTGGCACACAGTAGGTGCTCATAAATAAGCGCTGGATGGATGGATGGACAGATGGAGGGAGGGATAGTGGGAGGGATGGATGGAGGAGTAGACGGATGGAGGGATGAATGGATGGATGGATGGATGGATGGATGGATGAGGAGTTGGTGGATGGATGGAGGGAGGGAGAGAAGGATGAATGGATGGATGGATAGATGGAGGAAGGACGGATGGATGGATGGATGGATGGATGGATGGATGAGATGGCTCATGAGTCCTTCCTAAGGTTCAACAAGCTCTGACTTACTTCATATAATTCACAGGACAGTCTGGGAGGATTCTAATTTTATAGATGGGGAAATGGAGGCTGGGAAGGTGAGGTGTCAGGGTCATGTGGAAAACAAGAGCCAGAGCCAGGACTTGGCCTCCGGCCTCAGGAACCCCCTACATGAATGTGGAGAGGCTACATCTGAGAGGGCTAGAGTCCCGGCTCAGGCAGAAGCATGAGCCCTCTCCAACTTAAACCTGTCATTTCAACCAGCACTGGCATTCCCTGTTTGGGGACACTGAGTTTCTCTGTCCTGGGATAAAGGATGCATGAGCCTGTCTGCCATCGCCTGCTCGTGGAGAGATTGTCAAGAGGGGAAGCTGGTCCTCTCTGTGCTCCAGACTGCACTGACCCCTTCATCCTCACTCTAGAAATTATGGGCTGTCAGGCTACTCATCGGTAAAGAGCCCGTTGATCACCTTCACACTAGATGGGATTTGGTGCAGCGGGTGTGACTGTGGCCCGGGGACACCAATGAGGGACTCTCCAGTGAAGGAAAGTCAGGCATTTTGGAATCAGACTTTGGGAGGTACTTTGGAGCTGTGGGGTTTTTGAAAGCCTCTTAAATCAGCCCCTCTGCCCACCTTGCAATCTATTCTGAAACAGCCAGGACATCACAATAGCCACATGCGCTGGCCTTCAGCAGAGAACACGGAATTCTAATTTTATCCCCTCAGAACCTTCAACAGGCGACTTTGTAGATAAATTGAGGGCAGGAACCACCTCTTCCGTGCCTTTCATGTCTGCCTCAGGGCTGAGCTCTTAGGAGCCAGTCAATTAACTAACAGGTCTCCTAGCCAAACCCTTCCTCTAAAATGCCCAGGTCTCTCCTTAAAGAAAAACAAATAACTGGCTGGGTGCGTTGGCTCATGCCTGTAATCCCAGCACTTTGGGAGGCCAAGGTGGGCAGATCACAAGGTCAGGAGTTCGAGACCAGCCTGACCAACATGGTGAAACTCCATCTCTACTAAAAATACAAAAGTTAGCCAGGCACGGTGGCGTGCACCTGTAATCCCAGGTACTCAGGAGGCTGAGGCACGAGAATGGTTTGAAGATGGAGATTGCAGTGAGATGAGATCACACCACCGCACTCCAGCCTGGGTGACACAGCGAGACTCTGTCTCAAAAAAAAAAACAAAACAAAAAACCCCACAAACAAAGATCCCGTAAACTCTAGGTCAGCTTAACTGGCAGTAGGTAGGATCCCAGGATGGCGAATGTAGCTTTGAACCATCGAGTTCTAGTCTTGGCACTGCCATCTGCTGCTGTCCTTGGACAACACACCTTATCCTCCCTGGTCCTGGTTTTCTTCTGAGTGAGTGTCAGGTCTAGAAGACGCCTTTCCGGCTGTCACATGGTGTTTGGAGCAAGCAAGCTGGGGGTAACACCCAGCTCCCATTTCTTGTTCCTGTGGCCTTCAATTAGATGCTTCGCCTCACCTGTCAAATGGAGCTCGTGATAGTACCTACTTCCTTAAGTTGTTCAGAGGAGCCAGCACCAAAGCTCTTGGTCACAGGCCTGATGCACAGCAAGCTCTCAGTATCCGGTGATGTTGCAACCAAAGTGTTTCTATACCTCAAGCCACTTTGAAACCAAACCTATAAACGCCTCGCTACTGCCCGGCAGAAGCAGCAGGCTCTAAATGGTACTGTAACTGGTAATTGTTAGCATCATTGTTGTTCATGTTGCCATTGTTTGTCTCTAGGATTCCAGCATTTCCTGCCTCCACCCTGGCACCTACCTACAACCGTCCAGCAACCCTGGACCTACGTCTGAATCTTGTTCCATCACTACCTGGCTAGGTGGCCATCAGTCACTACTTTAGCTCTCTGAAGCTTAGTTTTCTCATTTGTAAAGTGGGTATAATAATGCCTGTTTAGATAGCTATTAGAAAGACTAGATGGGGTAACACAACTGGCACATAGTAACTTCTAAGTGTTAGTTCCACCTCCCTTGTGGATCTCCCCAGCACAACCGACACAGGTTGGAGCTTTGACATAACATTAACCATGAAAGTCCTGAAACTAAGCAGGGCAAGGAAGATATAAACAGAGGGCATGGAAAACCTAAAGAGCAACCAGCTAACCTGGTACAAGTTTCCAATCCATCTATCCCATCAGAGCTAGCATCCCACCTCTGGCACACCCATCCATGGCAACTTAGTTCCTGATCCTCAGTTTCCTCACCTATAAAATGGGGATACTGTGACTATCTCCTTATAGGGTTATGGTAAGGGCTCCAGGAGATAATGGAGAAGGAGTACCCAGCACAGTGCCTGGCACACAGTGGGAATGTGACTAAATCAACTCTTAATGTTGACAGGTAGAAGAGACAGTCTTCCTTTGGAGGCATCCAGAATCGTCATTCTCTTCTAAGACATGCAAGTTCAGCAGTACCTTTGCAGGCTAGAACCTCGCCCAACCCCCTCTGGGGACAGCTCCCAGATGTCATCATTGTCCAATCAGAAAGAGACGAGGGAGGTAGACGGTAGGGATGGGGGTGGGAGGGAGGCAGCAGAGGAAGGATCAGAGGACTAGAGGATTCTGTTCTTTTCTTTCCCTTAGGAAACCGAAATTAGCCTAATTAGGTCTGCCCTAGTCCAAGGCTGTGGGGATTGGACAAATTTAGAAGCTATTGACAGGTGAGATCAGCACACACTGATGGCCCAAAGCGAAACTGAGCCGGCCATTGAGTCAGCGGCTGGAAGGCTCTTTCCCTCCCTCTGTCGTGATGACCGTGATGACCGGGATGAAGGAGCTGGCCTCCTGGTTTATCACCTCGCCTCTAAATAGCTCCCGGGCTCGGTTTCTTATAAATTGGTATCTCAAACAGGGATCACCTTCCCATCCCGGAGAACTGGGAGGCAGAGTCACTCCGGGTCAAGCCAGACAGCCACAAGGAGGCCGCGTCAACAGTTCTGCGGCTCACTCTGTGCTAGGCACCGCCCGGTGTGTTACTCCACCTCATCCTCATCGGCTCTCTTTTCTTTATTTTATTTACAGAGAAACTGAGGCTGAGTGTCACTCAGCTAGAAAGATTCTAACAGGTGTGGCTGGGGCCAGGGTGCGTCTCTTCCTCAAAGGTTGGAGTTAAATGGCCCCACATTCTAACTCAAGCTGCAACCCCCAGAGGCAGGAGAGGGATGCATGGAGGGCAATGTCTTTTTCCACCAAGCAGCTGCTCCCTTTCACAGAAGGCCAGTTACGTAAGGAAGACTGCTTCCTCTCCCCTTGCTAAATCTTTTCTAGTGCAGCATAAGGCCAGAGCTAGGGAAAGTCCACACGGGAATAAAAGAAGCAGCTTGCTAAGCACAGAAGCCATTTATAACTAAAACGTCTCAGCTCAGCTTAGGGGAGGGAGTGGTGGAGTCAGGAGACCCGGGTCCCATTGGGCCAAGGACTTGCTATGTGACTTTGGCACTTACTGTCTACGGGGCCTTGGTTTTCACGTCTCTCAGTGGGGATCACAGTGTCCCCTAGACCTCACTGAGCTGGTACCAGGGTGCAATGAGATGGGACAAAGCATAGTGCACCTTAGGGCTCTGCCCTCAAACCCTGGGCTGGCCTTGATATGAGCATCTTGTCCTACTTAGAAATCAAATCACCATAGAGGCCGGAGGGCTAGAATGACAGGGAGACGCGCAAATTCTCCTTCTATCCCTCTCTCACTTTTCTCCTGCTTTAGACTCCATTTCATTTCTGTTGAGGATTGAGATTCCACCACTTTCCAAAGGTTTTAGGTGGGTTACAAGCAAAGCATTCCCATAAAATAAGAGGAAAGGAATCATTTCCAGAACATTCCCTTCATTGGAGCAACAACCCTGTGAGGTGAGTATTTTTCTCCCCACTTCCCAGGTGTGGGAATGGATGTCCTGAAAGAGGAAAAGATACAGCCATTCCCACGGCTGATGCCCAGCGTTTGGCTTTCTAATTTCTGCCTGACTCAGGGCCTCCACCACAGCCCAAGGCCTTACGCTATCGCTCCCTCTCACAGTAAATAGGCTACTTAAAGATAAAAGAGAACAGATTTTGCCAGAGGGAAGCAGAAAAGGCAAATTCCTTCAGGCACGGGAGTGGGTGGCGGTGGGGGGCTGCAAGGTTAGACAATAATGATGACTACGTTTCAGCAACAGAAGCAAAATGCAAACCCCAGACTCTTGAGTCTAGACACGCTTAAAGCAGAGGGCAGTGGATCCATCACCGGCAATGGGTTTCGGGAAGAATGTAACTAGGACTGCGTGCAGGCACGTGTGCGCGTGGGGCGTGCGGATCTTCTCTGCAGCAAGATATTAGGAGTCAAGGTTTGAAGAGGGCCCCGAGGCTTCACAGCAAGTCGCTCTGCTTCCCTGGGCCTCAGTTTCCTTGTATGTATCAGTACTAAAGATATCTTGTAGAGCTGTTGGGAGGTTTGCATGAGTTAAAAGAGGTAAGGCCTGTGTGCAGCACTTGGCACACAGGAAGTGGGAACGGATGCTAACCTCGATTCCTGTTGGTCGGCCCATTCTGTGGGGGCAGGCATTGAGTTTGGAAGGCCCAGGCTGGGGACACATGCCCATGTGAGGCAGGATGACAGAGGGTCCTGGCTGGACCACTGTGCCTCAGTCCTAGCTCTGCTACAGAGAGACCCTGGGCATGTCACTTCTCGCGATGCCTCAGCTTCTTCACTTGCAAAATGGGGATAGTGATGGCATCTACTTTCTAGGATTATTGTAAGGCAGTGGTCCTGTAAGTGTGGTTCGCCAGATCATTAGCACCATCTGCTAACTTGTTAGAAATGCAAAAGTGTGGGCTCCACCTAAGAAATCAGAAACTCCTGGGTCTGGCACAGCCATCTGTGTTGTCAAAGGCCCTCCAGGTGATGCTGACACCGACTCCCAGCTGGAGACCCGTTGTGAAGGTGAAGTATTTGAAAAGGCACCTGCCACATAGTCTGCATTGTCTGCTTTTTATGCCTGGGCTTTGCAACTGCAAGTGCTTTAACAAAGATTATTTTGGCACCCTTCACCTCTTTTTCTAGCTTCTCTTTCCTTTTCAGCCTTAAGCCCCTCCCCATATCAGCCCTGCGCCAGCCTTTTAGGGTGGCCTTTGAGAATCAATCAACCACATCTATAAAAGCCTTTGAGTTTCCTGGAAGTAGTTGCCTCAGAGACAGGAATGCAAAGGGTTATTATTAGAACTTTGTCTTCCTACCCCCTCCCTTCAATACAGGATCTTTAAGAACCTGGTAAATATCACTCACCTTCAGAAGGACGAACAGAGCAGGGAAGAGAGGTAGTCCCTGGTTTGGGGCTCTCCCAGCACCTGCTACAGACAAGTCCTCACAGATCCCCAACCTCAACTTGCAGATCATCTCCCCCTACATACAGCAGTTGTGCATCCTCATCACTGCACAGTGCTGCCCAGAGCTGAGCACTTGTTCATTTCATTCATTCATTCATTCAACCAATACACTTTTCTTGTTCTCTCACTATGGGCCAGGCCCTGTGCTAGGTGCTGGGATTAGAACTGAACAAAACAAAGTTCCTGTTCAGCGGATCTGACATCCTAGTGGAGGAGAAAGAAATAGGCAATAAGTCAATCAATAAAATCATCTTATCATAAACTAAACTATGAATGAATGAATGAATGAAGCAGGCAGCACAGGTCATGTGCTTTGGAGCTCAACAGACCTGACTTCAGACCTTGATCTTTACTCTTCCTAGCCTAAAGGGTTTATGCAAGCCCTTAGTCTCTCTGAGCCTCAGTGTGCCTATCTATAAAATAGGAATCATAGTAGTATACATTTCAGAGATAGCTAGGAAGATTAAATGAGGGAAATGCTAAGCACAGTGCCTGGCATGTATTGAGTGCTCTATGAAGTTAGATGCTATTGCCATCGTCATTCAAGGTCACACAGCTGAGCCAAAATACTGAAGTGGTCCTCTGTGTAGACATTTATCCACTGGGACATCTGTGAAATCCCAGGGCTGGAATGTACCCCAGTAATTGGCTAGTTATACGCCCCATGGTTTTTTTTTTTTTTTTTTTTTGGCGGAGTCTTGCTCTGTTGCCCAGGCTGGAGTGCAATGGTGTGACCTCGGCTCCCTGCAACCTCCACCTCCCAGGTTCAAGTGATTCTGCTGCCTCAGCCTCCTGAGTAGCTGGGATTACAGGCATGTGCCACCACACCCGGCTAATTTTTTTATTTTTAGTACAGACAGGGTTTTGCCATGTTGGTCACGCTGGTCTCGAACTCCTGACCTTGTGATCCACCTGCCTTGGCCTCTCAAAGTGCTGGGATTACAAGTGTGAGCCACCACGCCCGGCTTGCCTCATGGTTTTAAAGATGAGGTACTTTATGGTCAGAAGGGCTCTCTGGGACATGCCCCAGATCCTACCAGGAGCTGAAGGCATCTTCCAGCTATAGGTGGGGCTTGGGCCCTCTGGCCTTAAGAGAGAGTGACAGCAAAGCAGAGTATCTGAAACAGAATGTCCTGGGCCCCAAAAAGGCTCTGCTTCCCATCTCACCACCTATTGGACATCATTGCACCCACCCTTCCTGCGTTAGGGGGTTGGGAGTGAGGAAGGGGGCGTCTGCATCTTCCCACCTCAAAAGCATGAGGTGTGGGGCCCCAGTGCCTCAGGGTGGCCTGTGCTCATTGTCTATTTTATGTGTTGCCTATGAGTTCAATGGAGGCTGCACAGGTGGGCCTGGACCACGCTTTTAGGTTTGAATCCTGGCCCTGGCACTTGCTGGCAGCATGACCTTGCACTCACTTCCTGGGCTGCCCTTTCTACATCTGCACTTATGTCCTCTGTCATCCCAAGGTCAAATGAGGTAACCAAACCCAGCACTGGGCTGGACACACATGACATGCCCAGCTAATAAGTCTTTCCTCCCATTCTTGGCAAAGCAATCTTCTTGCCCCTTTCTGAACATACCCTACAGTTTCCAGCTGATGCCAATGCCTTGCCTGGACCCCACTCCCTCTGTCCCCTACAGCCTGTGGCATAGCCTCCGAGTCTGCACAAAATGCCTGATGCCTGCACCTCTGCCTCTGGCTGGCACTATCACTTGTTTGAGTATATGTGTGCAAGCAATGTGCAGACAATAAAAATGACATTGTATGGCCAGGTGGGTGGCTTATGCTTGTAACCCCAGCACTTTGGGAGGCTGAGGTGGGCAGATGACTTGAGGCCAGGAGTTCGAGACCAGCCTGGCCAACATGGTGAAACCCCATCTCCACTAAAAATACAAAAATTAGCTGGGCATGGTGGTGCGTGTCTACTATCCCAGCTACTTGGGAGGCTGAGGCAGGAGAATTGCTTAAACCCAGGAGGCGGAGGTTGCAGGGAGCTGAGATTATACCACTGCACTCCAGCCTGGGCAACAGAGAAAGACTGGCTCTAAATAAATAAATAAATAAATAAGGCATTGGAGTTGCTGTTTATTGAGCATTTGCTACGTGCTGGGCACTACAGGCCACATTCTCATGTTATAATGCCTAGTTTACAGATGAGGAAGCTGGGGCTCAGGGCTAAGGAGCAGCTGCTCAGGGGCACCCAGTTAGGAAATGGGCCTGAATTATTTTTACCTCTTCCATTGCCAGGCACAGAGTTGCTACTCAGTCAACATCTGCTGGATCTGTTAGAAGAGTTTAGTTGATGCTTTAAGATCTGAGTGTGGCAGGGAGGGAGGGAGGGAGGCAGGGAACTGGGCCAGGTCTGGCTTGGTTTTTCTTCATCATGTAGGTTGTCTGTGGGCAGTCAGCCATGAAGACCCGGCCCAGGGCTTCTGAGCTATGGCATATTGGCTGCAAATAAAAATGGAAGGCAGGTCTGGAGGCCTGGGTCAGGGTTGAGGTGGGAGCCAAGCCTTGGGGTGGAGCTGTCTGATAAGCAGACTGGTGGGGATGAGGGTGTGAAGGAGGATCTGCCAAGCACCAGAAGCCCGAGGAGCAGCCAAGCCAATGATGCCTTTCCAATACCCTCTCCTCCACTCCTTTAAAACCACCTCCCTCCCTCCCAGCCACAAGAAGGGCAGCTGGCATAAGACGGCCAGGGGACCCCCTGCATTTGACTTTGACAGGGATTCTCCATTCTTGTTACTGGCAGGAAACAAACAAACAAAAAAGAAACAAACAACAACAAAAAAACCCTCTAGCTCATAAGCAATAAGCATACACCTACTTTCATATTCCTTGTACCTTTCCCAAAGCAATTTTGTATTCACAGAAACTTAATTTTCACAACGAGTCCAAACAGGTCTTAGGAGAAACTCATGCACCCCATTTGCCGGGCAAGGGAACGTAGGTGTGCAGAGGTGATGTGTTCAAGGTCACAGCTGGCAAGGGGCAGAGACGGAGGAGAGCATGGGTGTCTGGGTTTTATACTCAGGCAGCGGACGTTTAGGAAGAACCTGCTTTGTGTGGGGTATTGGCTAGATACTGGGGCTAGAAGGATGAATGCAACACAGTCCCTAGTTTTAAATAAATTAGCTAATACATGCGTATATAGCATTTACTCTAGGCACTTTACATATTAACACATCTAACCCTTGTAATCACCCTATAGGAATTATCATTATGTTCAGTTCAGAGATGAGAAAACAGAGGCCCAGAGTAGTTATCTAATTGTGCACGGGCACACAGCTCGAAAGCAGTATGGCTGGGATTTGAACCGAGATAGCCTGGGGCCCAGAGGCCAAACACCTACACACAGTTTTCTCTGAGATCAGTAGAAAAGGCCATTATGGGAGCAAATAGCAGCCTAGCATGCTGCAAACACTCATTCAGGTCTGGTTCTAAATCCCTGCCCCACCACTGTGTCCTAGCTCTTTGAACTAGGCTAAGCACCTTCAATGTCCATTTGCCCACCTGCAAACTGGAGATAATTCCTGAGGAAATCATGATGCTAAGAGAGATGGCAATGTGGGTGCACTGTATGAATGCCACATGGAGCCAAATGGAGAAAGGAGTGGACGGTGGGCCACTGGTCTCTCATCTGTGCTAACATCGAAGCTTGCAAAGCAAGGCAGGACCAGGTATTCACCGTCCGAATTCCCCGCTGATTTCTGGCTTACTGTTTTCCTGGCTCTGCTGCAAGGCTAGAATAGTACATTTGAGTAAAACCCAAACAGGTTTTGAGACTTGGGGTTACAGGACACCAGGACAAGATGCTGAGGAGGAGAGGAGATAGGAATTTCCATCCCTGGAATCTGAGAATGTGAGAGGCAGAGGATCCTTGGGGATTAGTCGGCCTCATTTCCTTGGATTACAGATGGGAGACAGAGGCCCAGTGATTGAGAGACACTGCCCAAGGTCACACAGCCAGTTTGGGCAGAGCTTGGATCAGTATTCATGCAAAAGTGCAGGCTGAGTTCAGGAAAAAAAAATCCCAAATCATCCTGGATCCCCTACTCAGCAGGAAAAACAGAATCTACTCCTTTTAGGTTTTCAAATTAGGAAAATACACCAGTTTTCCTTTGTCTGGAGTATGTGGCAGAGCTCTCAGACCTAATGGACAGCTTTTTATCTTATAATCTAGGGGAGTGAGGGGCCCCATATCATCCCTTCCTTGTGACAGACATAGCTTCAAACTTTTTGCATCCAACACCCCAAGATCCACAATATGCCCAGACCCCAGGTCACTGCTACCCACCGTCAACCCCAATTTTGCCGTCCCCATCTTTGTCTCCAGCAGCCATCAGCGTCTTGGTTTCTTTAGCAGACAGGTCTCTGGCATCTGGGGAGAAGCCTTTTAGGATGAATCTGGAGGAGAAAAGGGAGAAAGCCAGTGAGGGAGTCAGGCCGAGGTCTCCTTGCAGGACACTGGATGGAGGGTGGTCTTGTGTCTGCGTGGGGAAAGGGGTGGCTGGGACAGGCAGCCAGCAGCAGTCACGCACACAGATGCTCTGTGCCAGGTAGCCTGCTCGGTGGCTGTGCTTTCATGGATGAGTATTCAGGAAAGGACAGGCTGTCCTCAGCGAAGGGCTGATCCCACTTCAGGGAGGGCACCGACACTGGTTAATTTATCCAACAAGTATCCACTAAGTGTCATTTCTGTGTCAGGCATATGCTGGAAAGTGGGGTCACAGTGGTGATCTTCGGAAGGCACTGAAAAAAATAAGGAGGTCCTAGGCTCCAAGAGAGACCACACGGTGTGATGGGCACAATGGCGGTGGAAGTGGAGGGGGGCGCTCAGAAGCTGTATCTGCCCACCTGGGGTGAGGGGAGGAGCGGGGAGGTTTCCCAGTGAAGGTGATGCCTGGAGGACGGGGGAAGTCAGCCTCTGTGAATGTGTGTGTGTGTGTGTGTGTGTGTGTGTGCAGAAGTGTACATGCATGTTGGATGTAAGTGGGTAGAATATGAAGGTTCTAGCCACTTAAAATCAGAAGGTACGCTTGTGAGATGGTTTAGCGGGGAGACAGGATGGTTGGGGAAGTCACTACTTGAAAGGCCTCTCCCTACACCCACCCCCCATCCTTCTCTTTGTGACAAAACTCAAGGCTTTCTTGGCCAGAAGGTGACATAAGGCAACCTGAGTCAGTAGACATGGCCGGGTGGCCGAGGGGATTATGGCAGGAGACAGTTTTTGCCGATGGAGGCATACATTTTCCTAGCCACAGCCTTCTCCTTCTCTGCTTTTCTCCAAGGACCCCTGGACCCCCAGAGCTGGTTCTGCATCCCTGGCTTGCCCAGAAAATGCACCAGCCACACTAGTACCAGAGGGCTGGGGGCTGCAGGAAGGTGGTAATTGTCAGACAAATGAAAATCAATGAAATACTCAAGTGAATGCTTTCTGCCCCGCCTATGGTGCTAGGCAGCAACAAAAACTGCCTTTTCATTTGTATTAAATTATTAAGTAGCATCATTCCATTAGCAATATTAAGTGGCTATCATTTAACCTAGTTAGTTCCACTTTCAGCTGAGGGTTTTACTCTTCCGAAGCAATAGTGCCGGGAAGCCTTTGCCCCTGGTGCCCTGGGTCCGAGCACTGCCTTCACGCACCGTTACTTTCTGTGAAGCAGGCAGAGTGAAAGGCAGGTCTGATGGACACTTGGAAGCTAGAGTCCCAGCCCCCACTCCCTCTCACACAGCCGTGGGCTGGGCAGCCCCTGCAGGCCTCCGCTTACCCCAGCTCATCCTCCTCGATGAAGCCACTTTTGTCCTTGTCCAGGATATGAAACACCTTCTTCACATCATCCGCACTCTTTTTCTTCAGGCCGACCATTTGGAAGAACTTTTTGTGGTCGAAGGAGTCAATGGCTGTGGGGGGAAGAGCAGGGTCAAATAGGACCAGAAAGGCTGGTAGGGAAGCGTGGGAGAATGGAGGATGTCAAAGCATGTGTTGATGGATTCCCGCATGCCAGTTGTGGAGAATGAGAGGTACCCACCTCCATCAGAGGACTGAGGGAGCCCGGGCAAGGGAGGATGCCCTGTCCAAGGTCACAAGGCTGGAAGTGGAAGAGGTGTGCTCACATCCAGATCACCCCGGCTCTCAAGCCTGCCCCCACACCCCGCCTCCACTGCACCCATTCCTGATGATGGGAGCAGCATCTAAGAACCAAAGGCTTTTGTTCTTCTGAGAACCTCGTATCCAGGAAGCCTTTTGGGTGCCAGCTGGTTGGGAGTGGGCTGGGGAATTGAAGGGGGCATGAACATGGTCCTGGGAGTAGGGGGAGGAGGGTTGACCTTCTTTCTTGGCCACAGACTCTGTGACCAGAAAATTGACATAGAAAGGTCAGGTTTCCCTCAAGGTCACACAGAGGGAGGAGGAGAGGGAAGAGGAGGGGCAGACCCGGAAGTCCTGGCTCTGCGTAGAAATCCATGTAGGAGGCAGTGGGAAGGGGGTGTTGGGAGGCTCCCGAGAAATACCCAGTTAAGTTTCTTCCCAGATGGGCTTGAGGTGAAGGGAGAGGGTTATCTCAGGACCCTAGGAGGGTGGCTTCCCAGAGAGGTTCTTGTGCCCAGGGGAGGGGGTGCAAAGCAGAAAGGAAATGGGAGTCCTTTTCTACCTGCGATTTTCTGTATCTTGGGGTCCTTTTTTAGAACACCTGGGGAAGGGTACAATGTTAGATCCTGTATCATGTGTATGTATATGTGTGTGTGTGTGTGTATGTGTGTATGTGTGTGTGTATATGTGTGTGTATGTGTGTGTGTATGTGTGTGTGTGTGTAGGGGTGTGTGTATGTGTGTGTGTGTCTGTGTGCAGGAGGTGGCTGTGAAAGTCATGTTCTCTTCCCCTCAGCACAGGGCTAGAGGCAAGGAAAGTTGCCCTGTCCACCTCCGACACTAGGCTGGGCAACCCAGGTCTAATACCCCTTCTGCCCAGTTCGGTGACCTTGGGCAACTGTGTTGTCCTCTCCAAGACAGTTCCCTTGTTTCCCCACCTGTACGACAGGGGAGGAGGAAGGCGGGCAGCTAAGCGGTGAAGTCCTGGGCAGCTGGGAGAGGTGAGCCTGCCAGTTCCCCTCCCCGGCCCGCCTAAGGAGGCCCGAGGTCTGAGGCACTGAAGGTGCCCCGTGCAGGCTTGGGCAGAGCTGTGCGCCGGCTCCAGAAGGTCACCTCGCCCGCAGGTCCACTGCTGAATCTCAGTAAAGGAACTAGGGCAGTCAGGAGGCCAACAACGGCTACCGCCTGGCGAGAAAAGTCCTATCCAGAATGAGGGTCCAGGAAAGGGGTCGCTTGGAGACGGGGATGCGCCCTGCAGTCCTCTCCACGTGCCTTAAAGAGGACGTCCAGAGAGCTCGTACAAGGACCCTGGCGATCCCTCCTCCGACCCTGGTCTTCGCCCTTGGTTCCGGACCCTGAGTCCTCCCAGCCACCGGGCCTTCAGCACCCTCAAGTTTCTGTAACTTGGGCAGGGCGCCCGCTTCCCCGCCCGCTCCCTGCGCCACGTCTCGCCCGGACAGAGTTTGGGAACTGCCAAGGACGCCCCCGCCCCGACCTCGCCGGCGCCCAGGGGGAAGTGTGGGCAGAAGCGTGCTGGGGAAGACCCTCAGGCTGCCGAACCCGCGGAGTGCAGGGGTGCGGGCGGTGGACGAGGAGAGAGGGATGGAAGGGGAGCGCGCTGCTCACCGCTAAAGGCTCCCACCGCCTTCTTGATGTCCTCAGCGTTGAGCAAGTCTGTCATCGACATCCTGCAACTGTTTGAGCGGGCAGAGCAAGTGCGAAAAGATTAAAAAGTGCTTTTCTCATCATTTCTGCTCATATGACCAGCGCTGCAGTGCTGCGCGCCGGGCGCACGCCCGCCGGGCCTGGCATGGCGCCAGGGGCCCGGACTCTGAGCGCAGCGGGAGCGGCTCAGTCCAGCCTCGCGGCTGAGCAGCGCCGGCCGCCGGCAAGAGGGCGCGCGGACCTGCTACCGCTCCTGCACCGCCAGGCCAGGGGTCCGCGGGATCCCAGGGGCTGCGGCCAGGGCACGAGGGAAAGGGGGCCACCTCTGGGATTTAGGGGGCACTGGAGTCACCAGCCGGGTCTGGAAAGTCCACCTGCTGTCAAGGACACGCAGGAGGTGCGGGGTCTCAGATCTGGGAACCTCCGAGGATGTCCTGCCGCGTGGGGGAAGATCCTGAACCCTCAGCGGCCAGCCTGCACCCCAGGACCCCCTAGGCCCTGCTCCCTTTCTCTCTCCACTCCTACTTCAGCCTCTGCTCTGGTCTTTCCTGGACGCAAATTTATGCTGCAAAATCTGAGCGCTGAGGTCGTGAAACCTGACCCACCGGACGCAGGGAGGAGGTGGCAGGGACAGGGACAGGGACAAGCAGTAGCTGCTGGCGCCCACTTCGGGTGCCCCATCCCACATCTGGCCAGGGATGCACATTCTAAAACCTGATTTTATTTTTATTTTTTTGTTGGCTTGATTTTTCAAAGAACACTTCTCAGATCTCTACTAACTACTCGCTTTCCTGGTCTCCTGGGTCCCGGCATCATGGGACCAGACTCCCCCTGCTTCCATAAACCTTTTTGGGCAGAGTAGGGTGGGGGAGGCTGCTTGGAATTGCTAAGGTCCCTCCCAGAAAGCCCCGTATGTGTTTGGAAGAAGGGTAACCCCTTCAGACCACACTTTCTAGACAACCTAAGCAGGCCGTGGGGGCTCTGAACTTCACCTCTGGAAAAATGTCACGGTGTCTATCTTTATGCAGCCAGAGATCAGCTGTGTTCTTCCCCACGGTTCCCAAGGTTTCAAGCTGCAACCAGCTGCTTCTAGAGTGTGTGAGCACTGGACAGGGAGTCAGGAGGCCTGGGTTCTAGATCCTGGGCTGCGCTAAGTCCCTGTGTGACCTTGGGTTGTGACCTTCTCTGGGCTTCTGTCTCTCGGTGATGTGTTGATGTCAGTGGTCCCATGTAGTAGGACCTGGGGACTGCAACTTAAGGTATGGGCAGGTAGGCAGGGCCTGGGGCTGTGGTGGCCCTGGGTGGTGGGGCCCAGGGAGAGCAGCTGTCCAGCTGCCCAGTAGCTCAGGTTTCCTGACATCGTTGTCAACACTGTCTCCTGCAGCTCAGCCGTGGATGGGTGCCCTTCCTGGAAACCTTAGGATACCGTTGCTGGCTCCAGCTGCCCCCTCCCTGTGAGTCAGCTCCTTCAGGCCACAGCCCGCCAGCTGGCTTCCAAGGCTCCCAGACTGCGGCTCCTGACCTGATGCCTCTCCTGTCTAGGACTTCCCAGGATCCCTCAGCTACCCTGGCCCCTGCTGCTACTGCCGTCACCTCTGCACCTTGTCCCCAGCTGGGCTGCTGACTCAGACATGCCAAGCTCCTACGCTATCATTTCAACTCCCAGGCTCAGCTCACTCCAGGGGTGAGCTCACTCCAGCTTACTCCTAGTTGGAGAATGGATTTCCCCACCTGAAAGACCCTTCAGCTATACCAGTGGAGAAATGGAGGCGCAGAGAATCTGTGAGTGGTCTGAGGACACATGGCAAAGCAATAGCAGAGCAGAGCACACCCCTGGGCTCACTCATGTGGAGTTCAGTGGCTCTCTGGGTGATCCTCCCTGGCGCCTGGGACCCAGCTCTATCAGGTGCCATACATCTCAGCCCCACACTGGCTCCTGGTGAGCCCCTAAGCAGTGACCCTGTGGCAAAGGCTGGAGCCTCAACAGAGGCCCACTCTTCTTCCGTCTCCTTCCTCCCTCTCTCCTCGCCGCTGAGTTCTCTCATCAACTTGAAACACCCTTCGGGGCTGAGTCCTCCCAGGCAGAGCATCAATGTCATGAGGTCATCCCATCAGTCCTCGGTAGTCCTCCTCTGCCCTCTGGGTCCCCTCTGATGGCATCACCAGAGTCCACAGATGTCTGGCTCCACCCCTCTTGTTCTACGGCTGGGGAATCTGAGGCCCAGCCTCAGGGGGCAGAGGGAGGGGGGAGTTTGCCCCAGGCCACACCAGGAGTCTGCGTGGAGAAGCAGGAATGCATACTCTCAGCCCTACATTCCCCAGCTGCCCTGCCTCCAGCACCCCCACCACACCCCCCCTCCCTCAGGTCACTAGGGACAGGGGAGATGTAGCTGTCCCTTCCAGCTGGCTCATCCTGCTGCATCCCTCTATCCTCCAACCTCGGTTGCTGCCACTCACCTCAGGTGGGGGTGGAGGGCTGAAGCCTGCCCTGAAAGGCTGGGCTGGTGGGAGGTCCCGTCGGGAAGTGAGCCTGGCGGTGGGATGGCCACCTATATAGGCTTCTGCTCTGGCTATTTTGGGAGGTGGCACTCCCCGTAGCCCCCGGCCCCCTCCCCTTCCGGTGTCAGGTACTCCCCAACCATGGTGCTGGGTGTCTGTATCACATTCAGCCTCCCTGGGCCCATCAGGCCAAGCCTATTAATAACTCTTGGCTCCTGCTTCCCTCCAGCACCCAAATTTGAGGCCCAGGCAGGGCTCACCTCTTCCATGAAGCCTTCTGTGACTACTGTAGATGGCAGCGATGTTTCCTTCTTCCATATCCTGCCAGGAAAGGAAGAGAAACAGCAAGGAAAATAATGAAACTAGAATTGTTCTCTGTGCCTGGGGCTGGGCCCCGTTCCTATGCTTATATGATCTCTCACTACAGCCTCGCCAGGTAGACATGGCTGTTCTTGCACAGATGAGGAAACAGCATGAAGACATTAGATGTTAAGTAACCTGCTGCTCAAAGCCATGGGCCTGGGGCTGGGAGCGGACTCAGCACTTTTGTGCAAGGATCTAGTGTCTGGTAGGAGATGTTCTGCATATTCTCAGACAAGTCCCTTCTTCTCTCTTTCTCAGTCTTTCCACCTGTAACATGAGCTCAATCAGAAGTAAACTGTGCTCTGTCTAGGGCCAGAGGAAGATGGACCCCCTGAAATTGTTTGCAATGCAAAATGTCACAGGGGTGTGACATTGAGTCGCAAAGGCCCCAGCCCTTCATGATTTGCTAAGAGATCTCTGACGTTGTCTGTCTTGGATTGGAGATGACCATCCAAGGGATGTGTTTTGAGAAGCATGAATGACCAAATGAATTTAATTAATACACAGTGAATGTCTAACCTGAGCACAATGAAATGTTCCTCTCCTCATCCCTAACCTGAAAAGAATCTCCAGGGCACTGAGATTGTCAGTGGTGGGGTCTAGTTCTTGACAGCGACATGAGGAATCCCAGGCTCCATGCAAAGGCTGTTTGGAAGCTCCATGGATAGAGAGAGTCGAGGGCAGGCTGCATGGGGGAAGCTGGGGCTGGGGCCTCCTTGAGGTGTGGTGCTGGGGCCTGAGCGAGGTTGCTGGTGGTGGCAACAGGGAGGAGTGTGCAGATAGGGGAGCATCTCTTGGACAGAATCTTCCAGAATTGGGACTGTGGCATGAACAAGAGGGACAAATCCAAGCTGACCCTAAATTTTCAAGCTGGGGTTTGCTGAAGAAGGAAGGTGGGGAGTGTAGGGAGGAGGTAGAGCTCAGTCGGGGGGATGATAGAGTGGTGTTGAATCCTAGGATGTTAGGGCTGGGACAGCCTCCTCGGTGATTGGCTAGAAACTTCTACAAACGACATCGTGTTATAGATGAAGAAACCAAGGCCAGGATGACTTACCCAAATTCCCCAGAGAATAGTGGAGGAGACAAGAGCTGGTGCTGGATTTAGGGGGCCTGAAGGACGCCCTAGTGGAGATGTGTCTGAACTCTGGAGTGAGGTCAGGGCTAGACCCGTGGGGCTTTGGTGGTCATCAGAGAGGTCAAGGAGTTGATCTCGTCAGGTCGTGGGCATGGCTGAGCTCAGGGAGACGGATGCAGGAGAACCTTGAGGATGAACCCTTGAGGAAGATCCCTGACTGGGGCCTGGGAAAATAATCACACTTGTTTGTTGAACAGTGTGCTGGGTTCTGTGTGCACAGCATCACACTTTGATTCTTGTGTCCCCTTAAGAGGTAGCCAAAACCTTCTCTTTTTTACTAATGATGGAAGAACAAGGCTCAGAGAGGTTGGGCAACTTGCCTAAGATCACAGAATGGAGATAGGATTTCAGCCCATGTTCTCTGACTGGAAAGCACTTGCTCCTTTCTACCACACTATCCTGCTTCTAGAATAAGGCCAGAGGACCGGGGCAGCATCTACATGGGTGAATTCTCGGGAGCCCAGATGGCCTTCCTCTTTGTCCCCATAGGTCTTCTTCATGTACCTCTAATTAAGCAAATCTAGATGGGCTGAACCATATCACGTGTGTGTATGTGTGTGTGTGTGGGGTACATTTATTGAGCACCTACTGTGTACCCAGTGCTTTATGTACTTTATCTCAGACGTTCAAAGAAATAGAATCTTAGAGAGATTTAGTGACTTACCTAAGGTCACACAGGTAGGAAGTGGATTTAAACTGAGCACTTTCTGATTCTGGAGCATCTTTCCCTCTACAATACTTAAAGTAGGGTAGAGATGTCCTAAAACCTGAGTCATATATCTGGAAACATGATCCAGTTTTTTTTTTTTTTTTTTTTTTTTGCTCTGAATCTGTGCTAATTGAAGCAGGCTTCATTTTATTAATTTGGTTAATTATACAAGGGCCTTGATGCCAGAAAATGGGTTTATCAGTCAGTTCTGTTTTGGCCTGTAAGTGATGAGAAAGTCTGACTTGGGCTGGCTTAAGACAGTGCGGGGTTTGTTAACTCGTGCAACTGAGAAGTCCACGAAGGTTCAAGCATGGTTTGATCCAGAACCCAAATGCTGTCAGGAAGGTGCTGTTTCTCTTACTTCTCAGCGATACCTTGTGCCACTCTCTCAAACTGGCTGTCCCCTGAGGGTGTCAAGATGGCCGTCTCTGCAATGCTACAAACTTTCAGGTCCAAGTCCTTTGGGGGAAAGGGAGTCTGCTGCCTGAGAGCTTGCTCAAAAGTCCCTGAGCTATACAAAAATTAGCCGGGCGTGGTAGTGTGTGCCTGTAGTCCCAGCTACTCGGGAGGCTGAAGCAGGAGAATCTCTTGAACCTAGGAGGTGGAGGTTGCAGTGAGCCGAGATCGCGCCACTGCACTCCAGTCTGGTGACAGAGCGAGACTCCATCTCAAAATAAAATAAAATAATAAAATCAAAATAAAGTCCCAGAGCTGCATTCACCAGTCGTGATGAGCTCAGTTTGGCCCATATCATCCCTCAACCTGTCACTATTGATGACGAAGGCAGCACAGGCCTGCGGCACGAGATACCCTTCAGGCTTGGATGAGGCAGAATGTCAATGCCATTGGAATGGCCTGGAGAGGGAGACATCCCTGGACAAAGAGGTGAGGGACTCTGAGAAGTCAAAGCCCATGAAGTCATTGTTGAGGTGAGTCCCTGGGGGCTGCCTAAGTGTGCCAGGCACAAGGGAGGTTCATGCCCTAAGTCCTTGGTGAGTGTAATGACAGTTTGCCTGCATCAAACTTCTAGAGCATGATTCACTCTGCGCCCAAAGTTGCTTTCCTGGACTTAAGGCCCCCCTACCCAGGCCCATCCTGCTCTGCATGAGACCTTATGGACTCCCACCTGCCTAGGACTTCTGCTTAAAGGTAGCAGCAGTGCCCAGTGGAATTTTCCTCTAGCTTCAGGGTTTCTTACTGTGAGCAGGGAGGAGGACCCTTAGTAGCCAGGCAGATGCCACAGTCTCACACTGACGCTCCCTTCTATCCCCTAAAATGAGGCGTGGTCTTTAACTGAGCACATCCACATAGTTGCAGTAACATATATGTTACCAGAGTGGATCCCATTATCTTTTTTTTTTTCCACAGGTGAAAAGTTTTTATGGATGAACCAAACTGAGGTTCAGAGAAGTCAAGTTACTTGCCCAAGGTCACGCAGCTCACCAGGACCAGAGCCTGTTCTGTCTGCCTCCACTCATGTCCAGTGCTCTCCCCGAAGCCTGCTGTGGCCTCCCAGCTGGTGGAGGGGAGGAGACCAGTGTGTGCAGGACAGCAGTCTGTCAGCTGCCGCCTGCCAGGAGGCAAGTATTCAGCTGTTAGCTTCGCTGCCGCTATTTCATTAGTTCACACTATTTCCACCTGCTGTGGCTGGAAACAGGATACAGAGTTCCCCACGTCCAGGGCCCCGGCAGGCTGGGTGGACATTGCAGGATCTAATGATATCGATGAGATCAGCTCTGTGGGATGATGTGTGTTAACTCAAAGGAATCTCTGCATTCCTGAGAGCCAGATCTCGAGCCTGTGGCCTTGTTTCTCCTTCCTCCCCTTATCCACGCTGAAGCATGATTTCCCCCCGGAGAGAACGGCTATAGGGAAGACAGTTGTGAGGATGGCAGGGGCACGCAGACAGATGGCCCTGGGTCCCTGCCTCGGCTCCATCCACTTGCCCACTGTGTGGTCCTGAGTCAGTTGGTTCATCTCTCTGGGTCTCAGTTGTTCCACCTGTAAAATGGAGCTAAAGAGGAAGCCGTGGTGAATACGAAATGAGATTGTGTCTGAGAAAGGCTATAAAATCCAACACAAATGATAATGGGGGTTGCCGTTGTGAGGAGCTGACCTTGATCCTGGCCTGCTCCTGCATGAGAGGACCTGGAATAGCTTTATGCATAGAAACCTGGAGAGCCAGGGGTGCCCACCTCTGAAAACCGCTGACTCTCCAGGAAGGTCTCCGAGACCAGGACCCAGTGTCCTTGCTGGGGAAATGAGAAGCCTCACGGAGGGGAAGAAGAGGACATTTGGAGAATGTGAACGCTGGAAGGGGCTGGGGTTAGGGGCTCAGACGCACTGTGGTCCGGAAGGGCCTGGGGCTCTGGAAAGAGGGTGGGGTTAGGGCTCAAGGGGCCGGGGTGAACGGAGCTCTTGGCCACCTGGGTTTGTGTTATGCCCTGGAAGGCTCCACCCCATCCCAGTGGTGCCCAGAGGAACCCTGGGAAGGGGTTAGCAGCCCACGTGGGCTGGAGTGTGAAAAGGCAGCAGAACACCCTAAGATCAAGGCTAAGGTCATGGGCTGAGGGCGCAAGAGGGAGGCATGTACTCAGAAGGCAGGGGAGGATTGGAAAGAGGAGGTCTCTGGGTTCTCCCTTCTTGGGTGGGCCTGGAGGAGCTGAGGGAGGCTGGCCCACAGAAGGTGAGAACGCTTGGCCCCGAGGCATCTTCGTCCCAGCTCCGACTGGATTACAAAGGCGATGTCCCCTCTCACTGCATCCTCTCTTCCTCAGTCCCCTCCCCCTCAGTCCCTCTTGCCCCCATCACTGGCACAGCCCACACCCTGCAACAGAGTAGAATGATCCTTGACGGAGGTGTGTCCGTGAGTGTCTGCATCTGTGTGGTGTGTCTGTGTGTGGTGTGTGTGGTATGTGTGTGTGTGTGGCATGCCTGTGTGGTATGTCTGTGTGTGGTGTGTGTGGAGTGTGTGTGTGTGGCATATCTGTGTGGTATGTGTGTGTGTGGTGTGTCTGTGTGGTGTGTGTGGTATGTGTGACTGTGTGTGGTGTGTGTGGTATGTGTGTCTGTGTGTGGTGCATCTGTGTGGTGTGTGTGTATGGTGTGTCTGTGTGTGTGTGTGGCATGTCTGTGTGGTATGTGTGTGTGTGGTGTGTCTGTGTGTGTGTGTGGCATGTCTGTGTGGTATGTGTGTGTATGGTGTGTCTGTGTGTGTGTGTGGCATGTCTGTGTGGTATGTGTGTGTGTGGTGTGTCTGGTGTGTGTGGTATGTGTGTCTGTGTGTGGTGCATCTGTGTGGTGTATGTGTGTGGTGTGTCTGTGTGTGGTGTGTCTGTGTGTGGTGTGTATGTGTGTGGTGTGTATGTGTGTGGTGTGTATGTGTGTGGTGTGTCTGTGTGTGTGTGTGGCATGTCTGTGTGGTATGTGTGTGTGTGGTGTGTCTGTGTGTGGTGCATCTGTGTGGTGTATGTGTGTGGTGTGTCTGTGTGTGGTGTGTATGTGTGTGGTGTGTATGTGTGTGGTGTGTCTGTGTGGCATGTGCGTGTGTGGCGTGGCTGTGTGTGGTGTGTGTGGTATGTGTATCTGTGTGTGGTGTGTGTGGAGTGTGTAGTGTGTCTGTGTGTGGTGTGTGTGGTGTGTCTGTGTGGTGTGTGTGGTATGTGTGTCTGTGTGTGGTGTGTCTGTGCGTGGTGTGTCTATGTGTGGTGCATCTGTGTGGTGTGTGTGTATGGTGTGTCTGTGTGTGTGTGTGGCATGTCTGTGTGGTATGTGTGTGTGTGGTGTGTCTGGTGTGTGTGGTATGTGTGTCTGTGTGTGGTGTGTCTGTGTGTGGTGCATCTGTGTGGTGTATGTGTGTGGTGTGTCTGTGTGTGGTGTGTATGTGTGTGGTGTGTATGTGTGTGGTGTCTGTGTGTGTGGTGCATCTGTGTGTGTGTGTGTATGTGTGTGGTGTGTGTCTGTGTGTGGTGTGTGTGGTGGTGTGTGTGGTGGTGTGTCTGTGTGGCATGTGCGTGTGTGGCGTGGCTGTGTGTGGTGTGTGTGTATGTGTATCTGTGTGTGGTGTGTGCGGAGTGTGTAGTGTGTCTGTGTGTGGTGTGTGTGGTGTGTCTGTGTGGTGTGTGTGGTATGTGTGTCTGTGTGTGGTGTGTCTGTGTGTGGTGTGTCTATGTGTGGTGTGTCTGTGTGTGATGCATCTGTGTGGTGTATGTGTGTGGTGTGTCTGTGTGTGGTGTGTATGTGTGTGGTGGTCTGTGTGGCATGTGCATGTGTGGCGTGGCTGTGTGTGGTGTGTGTGGTGTGTGTGGTATGTGTATCTGTGTGTGGTGTGCGTGTGGTGTGTCTGTGTGTGGTGTATCTGTGTGTGGTGTGTCTGTGTGTGGTGTGTCTGTGTGTGGTGTGTGTGTGTGTGTGGTGTGTCTGTGTGTGGTGTGTGTGGTATGTGTAGCTGTGTGTGATGTGTATGTGTGTGGTGTGTCTGTGTGGTGTGTGTGTGGTGTGTCTGTGTGTGGTGTGTGTGGTGTGTGTGTGTGGTGTGTCTGTGTGGTGTGTGTGGTATGTGTGTGTGTGGTGTGTCTGTGTGGTGTGTGTGGTGTGTGTGTGTGGTGTGTCTGTGTGTGGTGTGTGTGGGGTATGTGTGGTGTGTGTGGGGTGTGTGTGGTGTGTCTGTGTGTGTTGTCTGTCGGGTGTCTGTGTGTGGTGTGTCTGTGTGTGGTGTGTCTCTGTGTGGTGTGTCTATGTGGTGTGTCTGTGTGTGTGGTGTGCCTTTGTATGGTGTGTGTGCTTGCGTGTCTATGTATGGTGTGTGCATATGGCGTGTCTATATATGGTGTGTGTTTGTGTATGGCATGTCTATGTATAGTGTGTGTGTGTATGGTGTGTCTATGTGTGGTGTGTGTGTATGGCGTGTCTATGTGTGGTATGTGTTTGCGTATGGCGTGTCTATGTATGGTGTGTGTGTGTGGCATGTCTATGTATGGTGTGTGTTTGTGTGTGGCATGTCTATGTATGGTGTGTGTGTGTATGGCGTGTTTATGTATGGGGTGTGTGTATGGCATGTCTGTGTATGGTGTGTGTTTGCATGTGTGTCGAGGGGGAGGATGATTAGTTTGCATGTGTGTGTGCCTGTTTTTTTTTTTTTCTTTAGAGACAGGGTGCACTGGCATGATCATAGCTCACCGCAACCTTAAATTCCCAACCTCATGTGATCCTTTCACCTTGGCCTCCCAATGCATTGGGATTACAGGCATGAGCCACTGCACCCAGCCTCCATGTGTTTTTTGGGGACTCCCATCTAGTGCTCTTCCTTGGCTCTTGGGAGGGCCAGTGGCTGACCCTTCAGAGCCATTCCAACAACCCACGTGTTTCCTCTTCAGCATCCGGCTTCTTTGCATCAAAATCAGGCAAGTTCTAATGCTCTGAACTCTCCCATAGCAAAAGGGAAAAATCAAGGGCTCACCTCTAACCACTTATCTACACCCCGGTGCTACGGGCTGGCTTTGTCCCCCCAAAATTCCTATGTCAAAGTCCTAACCCTCAGTACCTCAGAATGGGACTGCATTTGGAGACAGGATCTTTACGACAGTGACTAAATTAAAATGAGGTCTTTAGAATGAGTCCTAATCCAGTGTGACTTGTGTCCTTACAAGTGGAGGAGATTAGGACAGACAAGCAGAGGGAGGAGACAGCCATCTATAGCCAAAGAGAGGCCTCAGAAGAAAGCACCTTGATCTCAGACTTCTGGCCTTGAGCAGGGTGAGAGGATCCATTTCTGTTGTTCAGGCCCCCTCCCAAGCTGGCTAACACACCTGGCAATGGAAGGAACCTGCTGAGGGCTCACGAAGGAGAGGGTCTCCATTCCTGTGATCACAACGCAGATGTCAGCCCATGTGCTCATGAAAACTCTCGAAATCCTTTGAAACTGTGACATTTTCCTGCTTAAAAAAAATGTGATTATAAATATGACATGTACTCTTTAAAGAAACAATAGAAAATCGAGGAGCTAAACAGGGCCGGGGGTGGGGAGGTGTGTCACCAGTAATCCCTTGCTACCCAAATACAACCATGGTTACCATTGATTTCAGAGGTTTTCTGCCCTCTCACTCCTGCTGGACTATCTACCTGCTGATCATCCTTCATGTTTTAGCTCGAATGTCACCTCTTACCAGAAGTCCTCCTGGGTTTCTTCCCCCTGAACTCATGCCCCTCCTAGAACTCTGCATTTGCCTCGATAACGGCCTCCTATTATTCTGTTTGTTCTCTCTGTTTCCAGTTGCCTTTTCAGCTGGGACTTTGAAGCACCACCATAGCATTCAGCTTCTTTCCAGGACAGACTCCAAGGAGAATAAATCAAATGGGGGATATTTTTATTTTTGGCTCTGCATGTACAGTGGTTCTTCTCTAAGACATTCTTGGATTTCTACTTACAGTGCTGTCGAAATCCATTTATTCACCTGCACTTTAGAGGCACCTGCTGGTGTGTAATTAGTCTTCCAGGAACTGTGGCCTTCCCTGGGAGCTATAGCCTCCTGTCCCCAGGAATCTTAATTCCTGATCCAAAATGGCAGCTCACATTTCGATAAGGGAGGGTGCTCTGGGAACAGGGAACTGGGTATCTGAAAGTGGCTGAGCAAATCCAGAATGTATGGTCGCTATCTGCCTTGGTGTTCCTTCAGCCAAGAGGGGGATGCTTGATGTTCGTACCAGTGTAAAGGCTCCAGGTAATACAGCTGATGGGTTTTAAGGACATCATTGAACCAGTTTTTTCTTATTAAATCTTTATTGCTTCCATCCTGATTCTGGGTCAAATTTGACTGAGAAAAAATGTTTTTTAATTCAGAGGCTGAATCAGTTTGAAAACCCAGTAGTTCCCATTTTGTTTCAATACTGCAGACTAACCCACAGCTCATGTTGGGGTTTAGAACCAAGATTTGTAGAATGACAATGGCTGAGAATTGAGAAATAAAAACAAGCACCAATTGAGGCAGAGAGGAAATGAACTGAGGCAGCAGAATGGCCCACCCCTTTCCTTCCTCCTTCTCCCTTTCCTCCTCCTCCTCCTCCCACCGCTGTATCTCTCCTCCTTTGTTCCTCTCCCTTCTGTCTCCTTGTCTTGCTTTTCTTTTCCCTAAGTCTCAATCAGGAATGCTTGGTCTCGTGATTCTACAGGATTAGGGGGCCCCTAGTCACCAATCCAACCGTCTCATTCTAAAGTTTTCCCTTGTATTAATTTTTAAATTATGGTAAAAGAAACACATACAATTCACCATCTTAACCATTTGTAAGTGTCGAATTCAGTTCTGTTAGGTATATTCACATCGTTTGTCAATCATGACATTTGACAGATGGGAAGCCTGAGGCTCCAAGAAGGCATAAGATGTCCAAGGAAAATGGCAGAGGAGGGACTCACCCAGGCCTGTGTATCTGACTTCTGGGCCCTCAAAGGAGGGCAGGACGTGTCTAAAGGGATAAGAACAAGGTAGAAGGGAGAGAGAGCGGGAGCTGCTATGTCGACTGTAGACCACAGTGTGAGCTCTGCCCTCTCCTCCTCAACTAGAAAATGTGTAAAATATTAATATGCTCAGTGAAAGAAGCCAGACACAAAAGGTCACACCACGTATACATATGAAATATACAGACTAGGTCAATCTGGAGACAGAAAGCAGGGGCTGGAGGGAAGGAGGAACAGGGAGTAGCTGCCTAATGGGCTTTATTGGAACCAGGTCAAAGTGGCACCAATGAATCAAAGAGGGCTTCTGGGAAGAGGTGATGCTCAGGCCTCCTTGATTACTTCTTCCTGCTCACACACCACTCTCATATTCACCTCTGTTTACTATGATCATTGCTGTAGAGCAATTATCCATGGAATTGTCTGCTCTCCACCTATGAGCTTGTTGAGGTCAACTACTTAATGGGTGTTGAGGTCACTGCATCGTGAGGTGATAAAAATGGTTTGGAACCAGAGAGAGTGGTGGTCGCACAATATTCTGCACATTCTGAGCTCTGAAGGCATTAGATGCCACTCAATTGTCTACTTTAAAGTGGTTAATTTTATGCTATATGAATTTCACTTCAGTTAAAAACATCTCCCATTCTCCCCACAAGATTTGTAGTGAATCTGATAGATGACAGCATATCAGATGACCGTCACTTTTACTGATTGTATTAGTCCTTTCTCACACTACTGTGAAGGCATACCGGAGACTGGGTGATTTATAAAGAAAAGAGGTTTAATCAGCTCACGGTTCTGCAGGCTGTACAGGCTTCTGCTTCTGGGGAGGCCTTAGGAAACTTACAATCATGGCGGAAGGGCGAAGGGGAAGCCAGCACGCCTTACAAGGTGGGAGCAAGAGGTAGGGGTGGGGAGGTGCCACACGGTTTTAAACAAGCAGATCTCAGGAGAACTCTATCATAAGACAGCCTTAAGGGGATGGTGCTAAACCATTAGAGACCGCCCCCATGATCCAGTCACCTCCCACCAGATCCTTCCTCCAACACTGGGGATTACAATTTGACATGAGGTTTCGGTGGGGACCCAGAGTCAAACCATATCACTGATATAGCCATGTGAGTCACATACAAGGGAGACGTTACCTTTGGTTTACCCTGAAGGGTAACATAGACCACTGTGACAATGGCTTGCAGTAATGGCTGGCAGTGACAGCATGCTACTTCCTCTGGCATTGTCCTGCCCTCTCCCTCCTGCAGGCTCACTGCACCTGCCATTCACCCTGTATAACGCAGTTCAGGCATCACCTCTTCCCAGAAACCCTCCTTGATTTCTTCTTCCTGCTCACACACCACTCTCATACTGACCTGTGTTTACTGTGACCTGTGTTTGCTGTGGAGCAATTATCCATGGAATTGTCTTCTCCCAACGTGACTATGAGCTTGTCGAGCTCAGGGGCCCTTTCGCAGCAGGGTGGAAAGGAAACTGCATTGATTTCGGTGCCACATTGACCTGGGTTCAATATCTGGCTCAGCCAACCTACTAGCTCTGTGACCTTGGGACAAATTATGTACTGTTTAGGAACAACAGTTTCACATCTGAAGAATGAAAATAATATTGTCCTTATGGGGCTGTGCCAAGGAGTCTTGGATGTATTATCACATCCCCTGTGAACCTTTGAACTTTTGTACTTACTATTATTTGCATTATATTGGTTTTGCTTTTCTCCTAGTTTTGGCCACTTCTGAATATTTTCAAATGATCTCACCAACATATGAGCAATAGAATGGAAAGAATGTCTTGGCTGTGGGGCAACCTGGTGTCCACTGGGTGTGCCCAGCTGGTGCAGGGTGGGGGATGAGGGGCAGCTGAGTAGAGAGGAGATGAGTCCCGGGGGTGAGCGTTTGGGGTCAGTGGTGACTGCTGCTGTTACACAGTGGAGATGAAAGAATATTCAGGCTCAGCTGCTAGCTCTAGCTGTGTGACACTTGCAGAGAGACTTGACCTCCCTGAGCTTCCGTTTCCACTTCTGTCAATCGGGACTCCTGAGAGTCCTCCACTCAAGTGTTGTGAGAGTGAAATGAATACATGAATTCAACATGTATTCATAACCTAAGCAGAGAGTGGGTCACAAAATGTGCCAATAAGAGGCTGCTGTACCAGGCAGATCATCATGATTCCCTGCTTGTGTAATATACACACCTTACTGGATAATAATGTCCTGTAACATAAATATACATACATTGAACCTTTGCCAATTCTGAACAGATGTTTCAGTAAATGAACTTTAAATAATGCCAGACTGCTACCCAGATTCTTAAAATGTGTTGCAGACAAGCAAGAAAGAAAAGGTTCCATTTCTTGGTGTTGCAGGCTGAAGGGTGAGCAGGTATCAGGTGGGGGAGTATAGGGTAGGAAGTGGCACCCCCACTGGAATTCAGTCAGACCACATGTTGTGGCTCGTGCCCCTCCACCTCCAGAGGGTTGGAGGCAGGGGTGAGGAGAGTGACCAGGATTATTCTACAGGGCCAGGGCAAAGTCCAGTCCCATAGTTGAGTGACCCTGGAGCAAGGGGTTAGGTGAGGGCCCCACTCCCCAGGCTGAGGAGCCCTGAGCAAGCAGCTCCCTGGTGACTGCAAATTCCAGGATGGAAGTGGAATTAAAATTCCAGATCCACATGTGATTACAGAAACCTCAGCTGTCTAAGCCAAAAACACAGACTGATCCCTGAACTCCCTCCTCTCTTTTCCCTGCCTACACATTGCAATGGAAGGAAACGTACTATAAATTCTTTTTTTTTTTTTTTTTTTTTTTTTGAGACGGAGTCTCGCTCTGTCGCCCGGGCTGGAGTGCAGTGGCCGGATCTCAGCTCACTGCAAGCTCTGCCTCCCGGGTTTACACTATTCTCCTGCCTCAGCCTCCGGAGTAGCTGGGACTACAGGCGCCCGCCACCTCGCCCGGCTAGATTTTTGTATTTTTTTAGTAGAGACGGGGTTTCACCGTGTTAGCCAGGATAGTCTCGATCTCCTGACCTCGTGATCCACCCGTCTCGGCCTCCCAAAGTGTTGGGATTACAGACTTGAGCCACCGCGCCCGGCCACGTACTATAAATTCTAAACTTACCACTGAACACGAGGAAATGCTCTGACTGCCCGAGTTCAGTTTCCCCATCTGTCAAATGTGCATAACCCACCTACTTCATCTTCCCCCAATCCATTTTTTAAAAAACCTTTAGTTAGTATGAGTCAAGTTTATTTCACTTGCAGTAGAAAGAATCTTGACTATGGTAGTGTATTATATTAGTGGTTTCTGATAAACCATGCTTTTAAGTATTCATACCTTTGTATACTTGCTGAGCTGATAGGATGTGGTTCTAGAAATGTGGGCAGCCATCTTACCCACCACTAAGAGAGAATCTGTCTGAGAAATGAAAAGAAAGATAAAACCTTGATGATATCAATGAGCCCCTCGACCCATCTATTCCTCAAGACAAATGCACACCTGGGCTTTCAGTTACAAAGCCAATAAATCATCCTCCCCCAATCTATTTTTTAAAAAACCCTTAGTTAGTATGAGTCAAGTTTATTTTACTTGCAATAGAAAGAATCTTGACTGTGGTAGTCCATTATATCAGTGGTTTCTGATAAACTGTGCTTTTAAGTATTCATACCTTTGTATTGCCACCTTTCCTTGACTGTAGATGGTCTTTGCAACTTGCTTTATTGTCACCTTTTCTTGGCTGTGGTCAGGGCTTGCAGCTTGCTTTAAACAATGGAATGGGGTGGAAGGGACACCGTGCCTGCTCTGGTCCTAAGCTTGCAGAGGTCCTGACAGCTTCCATGCTCTTGGGAGCCCAGATATGCCCGGTAAATTCAGATGCCCTGTTGGAGAGACCATATGGAGATGCCACATGAGAATGAGAGGCCCAGAGACCACACAGAGAGATGAAAGCCCAGCTTCCCAGTGTCTTAACTGAACCCACCCTCAGCTGATTGCAGCCACATGAGTGACCACAGGTAAGAACAGAAGAACCACCCAGTTGAGCGCAGTTCAGATTAAGGAATTTAGAGAGATGATAAAATAATTGTTGTTTTAAGCCACTATACTTTGTTATAGTTTGTTGTAAAGCAATATATAATGAAGCACTGACTCATACTTTCCTTTATGAAGTTGTTGTTCGTACTAAGATAGTACATGCAAATTGCTTAGCACGGTGACTGGCACAAAGAAAATGATAGGCTATCCACTCCACCATCCCTGGGTTACTGCTGGGGGTGAGGTTGGAGGGGAATGAGGCCATGGTGCACCTGTAGCCACTTGGAGCTCACACATGTGTGGTGGGGTTGTTTTCAAGGAGAGAGAACTGGGCCAGTCACGGTGGCTCATACCTGTAATCCCACCATTTTGGGAGGCCGAGGTGGGTGGATCATCTGCAGTCAGGAGTTCAAGACCAGCCTGGCCAACATGGCGAAATCCCATCTCTACTAAAAATACAACAATTAGCCAGGCATGGTGGTGTGTGCCTGTAATCCCAGCTACACGGGAGGCTGAGGCAGGAGAATCACTTGAACCTTGGAGGTGAAGGTTACAGTGAGCTGAGATCACGCCACTGTACTCCAGCCTGGGTGACAGAGTGAGACTTGGTCTCAAAAAATAGACAGAGAGAGAGAGAGGACTGTTTTAAACCAGAAAGCCACCCGAAGGGGTGCTTATGACATATGACATATAGTCAAGACAGCCAACAGCCCACTCAGATTTACCTTGGCTTTGGTGAGTAACAGGGATAATACTCCACACTTAGCATTTCGCAGAGGGAACAGACAGACCCTAATAAGTAAAGATACTTCCCTAGGCCTCAGACATAGATCCATTTCATTTAAAAAGCTTCATAGATATGAGATAAAACTAGTATAGTAGAATGGCCATGACCGATCCACAGCAGTGGGTACATGATGCTCATTTTAAAAGTCTTTCAACTTTTCTGTAGGTTTGAACATTTTCATAATAAAATATTAGAAAACATTTAAGTGTATGTTGAGAATAATTAATACATTTATATGCTTCAACATTCAAAAGGTACAAAAGAGTTAAACAGTGAAAAGTCTTCCTCTTGCCTCTTCTCAGCCATGCGGTTCCCTCCCAAAAGGCAGCCAATGTTAGCAGCTCCTGCTGATGCTTTCCTGAGCAGAATATGTGTGTATACAGCAATTCCAGACAGATGCAGTTCTCCCCATTTATAGCATTAGACACTGACATGGTGACAAGGATTTCCTCTGCACCAGCTGAATGCTTTGCACGATTATCTCATTTCATTCTCCTAACAACCCTGTGAGGGAGGCGTCATTATGCCTAGTTTATGGATGAGAAAACTAAAGCTCAGAGGACTGTGAATTTTTATAGATCCCATGGATAATAATTGGAGAATCATTGGGATGTAAACCTAGGTTTTTATTTTATTTTATTTTATTTTATTTTATTTTATTTTATTTTATTTGTAGAAACGGGGTCTTGCTATGTTGCCTAGGCTGGTCTTGAACTCCCGAGCTCAAGCGATCCTCCCAAAGCGCTGGGATTACAGGTGCCAGCAACCAAGCCTGGCCAGAACCTTGATTTTTTGACCTCAAATCCTGTGCAATGAGCCACCACATCGTCATACAGGTATGCGAACTTGTATTTTGTCCACAGGGTGTGGGAATAGAGTCTCATAGATGGAACCAGAAACGAGAGCTCACACATCACCATGCGAACCAGCATCTACTGGTGTTAGAGGCTCCAGCACATCCTAACTTTCCCTGAGGGTCTTTTCCAAGCAATGTCTCTGGAAAGGAAGTAGGTACCTATGGGTCATATGGGTGCTTAAATATGTACCTACTTCCATTCCAGAGACATTGCTTGGGAAATGTGCTAAGTATCACATCAACTGAACGGGGATAACCAGAAAGTAATTTACCTTCCCTTGCCCTGGCTCTGATGTTGTAGGGCTAGTCCTTTCCCCAGTCCTGGAGGAAATCTTTTTACTCAGGTAATAAAAAGCTTTCCGTGCAGGTAGCCACACATATCTGTCAGTTGGATAACTAGCATGTCCAGTCTTGTTTAATAATCAAAACCCCAAACTCTGTTCAGAGGTAAAGCTTTGCCCCTGGCCCAGCTGGAACCTGGTGTGATAGGAGCCTGTGGTGGGAAAGGTGGATGTGGCACCACCTTGAGCTTCCAGTGGCAGCCAAAATCCTAGCTGAGTGCAGTCCTATGAGTGACCCCAGATGGCACCAGCAGCAGCAAAGCCACTATCCAACTACCAACCTGAAGAATCCTTAGAGATAGTCTACCATAGAAGATTGAGGTTTAGGATGGATTTCCATGGTAATAGATCATTGAACTACACCTAACAGTTTCTCTTTAGGATTGGGGGATCATAGTACTCCAAAAGCTCTCTCTAAAGAACAACCTGCAAACTTTGACTTCTCTACCTCTCCAACTTTAACCCTTTTATACCTTCCAATGCACGAAAAGCCAAGAGCCACGAAACTGGTTTTTTACCTTCTCCTTTGCAAGTCCAGCATGAGAGGCTTAGCAAACTATAGTCTGTGGCCAAATGAGCCTGGCCCACAAAACCTGTTTGCTCTCTAGCACTTTAAGAAAAAATGTCCCATTTGAAATATGCAGGCAACAGTGTCTGATGGGCCAGGCTCGTGTCTGGTGCTCATCTGTATCAGTTCACACGGATTCAGTTGTGCTGCAGTAACAAACAATCCCCCGAGTTTGAGGGACTGGAATCTCACTTTGGAATGTAAGAACAGGTGGCAGCTCTTATCATAGACCCTCAGCTAAAACCGAGGTGGAAATACTGGCATTTTAACAGACTGTTATAGATGTTTGATGAACAGAGCATTCCATGGCCAAATACATTCAAGAAATGCACCATGGCTCACTCCTGTAAGCCCAGCACTTTGGGAGGCTGAAGTGGGCAGATTATCTGTGGTCAGGAGTTCAAGACCAGCCTGGCCAACATGATGAAACCCCGTCTGTACTAAAATACAAAAATTAGCTGAGCATGGTGGCATGCACCTGTAATCCCAGCTACTCAGGAGGCTGAGGCAGGAGAATTGCTCGTACCTAGGAGGTGGAGGTTGCAGCGAGATTGAGCCACTGCACTCCAGCCTGGGTGACAGGGAGAGACTCTGTCTCTTAAAAAAAAAAAAAAAGAAAAAGAAAAAGAAAAGTAAATACACAATGGAAAAATAAAAGGCAAACAAGATTCTTTCATTGCAGCCTTCTCTCCAAGAGGGAAGAAGAGGCCTGTAACATCCTATTGTCCTGTAGCTCCTGGACCTTTTCTGCTGGAGCATCTCCCGTGACACTTGGGGAACTCCTGTTGCCAGATGCAGGATGGTGGACGTTGAGAGAGGCAGCTGGAGCCAGGCAGAGTTTCTCCATCCTGTGTCTTCATCTTAGCCTTTTGGCCCTCTTTCCTCCTTAGAGTTATCTGGCTGTCTGCTCATCTGGTCATGAACCATTTTGTTCATATTAGGACATGAGAAAAGTGCAGTTCTTGGGTGGGGGGAGACGAGGAGGGAGACTGGGGATTTTGCTTTTGAAGAATGCAAGGAAAGGACAAAGTTGAATCCAGTGATCTCACTTTCTTTTTTTTTTGTCACCATCAAAGCTGTGATTTGCCACTTAGCCCCTCTCGGAACAGTTTCATGGTTTGCTGGAGTTACTTCTGAGCAGATTTCTTTATGATCAGAAGGAATATTTTATACCAGGAGGAAATTAATCTGCTCAGCCTTCCTGCATATTCCTTTGACATGACAGGCTCCTCTATTGAGGGCTGTTTTAACCTCTAGCTTCTCCCTTTGATATATTCAGACGGCCTCAAAAATGCTGAGCCATCATCTTCACTCCTGATGGCTTTGCCATCATTCTGGGAACTAAAAAAGGATTAAATTGCAGTGGAAATGGTCACAGAATGCTCTTTTCTCTTTGGAAAGCTAATGTTAATTTGGAGTAAGATTTATGCAGGAAGCTTAAAGAATCTGTTAAAAGAAACATTGAGTTGATTTTCTAATTGACCACCAAGTTGCATTTACATGTGTGACATCTGCAGATGTTCCAATAGTAGGACTACACACATAAAGTTTTAGTGATTTGGTGATTGTCAAAAAGGCAGTATTTTTTCTGATTGGCATAATTTCTACCTCCAATTTATTGGAACACTGGGCATGACTGAGATGCCTTTTCAGTGATGTCTACTGCTCTGTATGTTCAATAAACATAAAATTGAGAGGCTTGGCCATGGTCGTGTATGTGCAGCATCTGTGATCCAAGTGGAATTTAATGGTGGAATTTGGGGCTTAACAATGGAATCCTGAGGGTGATATTTGGGCCTCAGGGCCCTTACTCTGCAGAAATGAGTGATGGGGACTGTATTAGTCCATTTACATGCTGCTCATAAAGACATGCCCAAGACTGGACAATTTACAAAAGAAAGAGGTTTATTGGACTCACAATTCCACATTGCTGGGAGGCCTCAGAATCATGGTGGAAAGTGAAAGGCACATCTCACATGGCAGCAGACGAGAGAAGAGAACTTGTGCAGGGAAGTCCCCTTTATAAAACCATCAGATCTCGTGAGACTTATTCACTATCATGAGAAGAGCAGGGGAAAGATGCGACCCCATGATTCAATTATCTATCACTGGTCTCTCCCACAACAACACATGGGAATTACAGGAGCTGCAATTCAAGATGAGATGTGGATGAGGACACAGCCAAACCATATCAGGGCCTATTCATATGGAGCCGACTCTGTGTGTGTGTGTGGTGTGTGGTGTGTGTGTATGTGTGTGTGGGCAGTGTGTGTATGTGTATGTGTATGTGTATGTGTATGTGTATGTGTGTGTGTCTGTGTATGTGTGTATGTGTGTGTGGTCTGTGTATGTATGTGTGTGGTATATGTGTATATGTGTGTGTGTGTATGTGTGTGTGGTGTGTGTGTATGTGTGTGTCTGTGTGTGTGTCTATGTGTGTATGTGTGTGTGGTGTGTGGGTGTGTGTGGTGTGTATGTGTGTGGTGTGTGTATGTATGTGTGTGTGTGGTATCTGTGTATGTGTGTGTGGGTGTGTGTATGTGTGTGTGGGTGTGTGTATGTGTGTGTGGTGTGTGTATGTGTGTGTGTGTATGTGTGTGGTGTGTGTGTATGTGTGTGGGGTGTGTGTATGTGTGTGTGTGTGTGTGTGTGTATGTGTGGTGTGTGTGTGTGTGTGGTGTGTGTGGTGTGTGTATGTGTATGTGTGGGTGTGTGTGGTGTGTATGTGTGTGTGTCTGTGTGTGTGTGTGTGTGTATGTATGTGTGTGTGTATATGTGTATGTGTGTGTGGTGTGTATGTGTGTGTGGTGTGTGTATGTGTGTGTGGTGTGTGTATGTGTGTGTATATGTGTATGTGTGTGTGTGTGTGGTGTGTGGTATGTGTGTGTCTGTGTGTGTGTCTATGTGTGTATGTGTGTGTGGTGTGTGGGTGTGTGTGGTGTGTGTATGTGTGTATGTGTGGGTGTGTGTGGTGTGTATGTGTGTGTGTCTGTGTGTGTGTGGTGTGTGTATGTATGTGTGTGTGGTATATGTGTATGTGTGTGTGGGTGTGTATGTGTGTGTGGGTGTGTGTATGTGTGTGTGGTGTGTGTATGTGTGTGGTATATGTGTATGTGTGTGGGGGTGTGTGTGTATGTGTGTGTCTGTATAAGTGTGTGTGTATCTGTTTGTGTGTCTGTGTATGTGTGTATGTATGTGTGTGTGTATGTGTGTGTGGTATGTGTGTGTGTGTCTGTGTATGTGTGTATGTGTGCGTGTGTGTGTGGTATATGTGTGTGTGTGGTGTGTGTGTATGTGTGTGTCTGTATAAGTGTGTGTGTGGGTGTGTGTATGTGTGTGTGTGGTGTGTGTGTATGTGTGTGTCTGTATAAGTCTGTGTGTGTCTGTGTGTTTGTGTGTGTCTGTGTGTATGTATGTGTGTGTGGTGTGTGTATGTGTGTGTGTGGGGTTGTGTGTGTGTGTGTCTGTGTGTGTATGTGTGCATGTGTGTGTGTGAGAGTAAGGTTGTCAAGTCAGCAACCGGTCAGGCTCCTCCTGGGCTGGTCCCCGTCTGTCTTCAACACCACCTGGGTGGCATGTCTCACAGCTATTATGCTGCCTGAGCCTGTGTGTGATTGGAGTGGGAACTGGCATTTCTCCAGCTCCTGTTGTCCGCCAGGTGTTTTGTGGTGCTTTCTAATTGTTCCTCCTGGGAGCCTCCTCGCAAACTGGTGCCGGGCTGCACTTTTGGCCCAGCCTCGGTGTGCTGGCCATTTCAACTCGGGAGCCTTCAGCACTGAGGGCCAGCCCCAGTCTGCGGTGTTTGCACAGGATGACCAGTCCCTGCCAATCCGGCAGGTCCTCAGAGGCCAGGCTGAGCAGCTGGGGCCTTACAGCAGGACACAGGGTCACAGCTGGACCCAAGCGGAGCGCCTGCTGGGCCTGAGTGTCCAGGTGTGAGGGAAGGGCTTCCTCCCTCTGGAGGACAGGGATGCAGGTTCCAGCCAGGTAGACCTTCCTGCTTTGTGACTGTCTCCAGAGCAAGGAGAGTTTCACCCACATTCCCAATATGTGACGGGAGCAGCACAGGGCAAACCCACTCTGCTCACTCAGAGGATCCCCAGGAGCTGCTCTGGGGTGCCTGAAGCCTCACCATCGCAGGCTGGAGTGCAGTGGCGCTATCTTGGCTCACTGCAACCTCCGTTCCCCAGGTTCCAGCGATTCTCTTGCCTCAGCCTCCTGAGTAACTTGGACTACAGGCGTGCACCACCACGCCTAGTTTTTGTTTGTTTGTTTGTTTTTTGTTTTTTGTTTTTTTTGGTAGAGACGGGGTTTCGCCATGTTGGCCAGGCTGGTCTCAAACTCCTGACCTCAGGTGACGCCTACCTCAGCCTCTCAAAGTGCTAGGATTACAGGCATGAGCCACTGTGCCTGGCCCATCAGTTCTTTTTTACCGTCAACCCATGTCTGACCTTTCCTGTGCCTAGACTGCCACAGAGGGTAAATGCAAACCAAACACACTTCAGATGGGAAACACCTCACTCTTCTCCCAATTCTCAAACCTTGAATCACTTCCCATAGCACATGGAGGAGAATGCCAGCATCTCCCCACGACTCGCTCCACCTCTCCTCCCACCCAGCCCTTCCTCCTTCACTGCTGGTGGCCCTCAGGTTCTAGAACATGCCTTGGAACCTTATCCCCCAGATACCCACATGGCTGTGTCTAGGACCTCCTTCCAGTCTCTACACAAATGTCACCTCATCAGAGGCCTTCCCCGGCCACGATGTCCGAAGGGATACCCAGCCCTACCCTCACTTCTCTCTCTCTCTATCTGCTTCCCTTGCTTCGAGGCTCTCTTGCTGCTCAACTGTGGATTAGACATTCATTTATTCCTCATTTCTCTCTCTCACGAGAAAGAAAACCTCAGATGTTTCCCCACTGCCACAACAGTGCCTGGCAATAATTGAGCCCTCAGTAAATATCTGTAGAATGAAAGGAAGAATCTTTTCAATGGTGGAAGTAACTCAATACACCTATCATCCCCCAGTGGCGGGACCCTAGTGCTTCTGAGAGAAGGGAGATGCTGTTGTGGCCAAACTCCAGGAGGGAAGGGAGAGCATGACCCCCAGCCCTCAGGACAGATGGGGCGTGGCTGCTCCCACCATGGCTCACCGAGGTGCATCTGATACACCGTGTTTGCCACTCCAAAGTTTAATTTAGCTGATGTCTTGGCTGTGAGCAACAGCTGGTAAATTTAGTTGGAGGATTAAGAAACGTATAAGATGCATAGCTCCTTAAAAGGAGCTGGATGTCAGGGGAAAACCAAAGCCGGGTGCATCCTGAAGTTGGCTGTGAAAGGCGGGCAGCCGCCCTCTGATGGAGAAGCTGCAGCAAGTTATCCAGAAGATCTGGCTAAGATCATTGATGAAGGTGGCTACACTAAGTAAGATCTTTTCCATGTGGATGAAACAGCCTTCTGTTGGAAGAAGATACCATCTAGGACTTTCATAGCTAGAGAGGTGAAGGCAATGCCAACTTGCAAAGTTTCAAAGGACAGGCTGACTCTATTGTTAGGGGCTAATGCAGCTGGTAACTTTAAGTTGAAGCCAGTGCGCATTTACCATTCTGAAAATTCTAGTGCCCTTAAGAATGACGCTAAATCTACTCTGCCTGTGCTCTATAAATGGAACAATAAAGCCTGGATGCAGTACATCGGTTTACGGCATGGTTTGCTGATCATTTAAACCCACTGTTGAGACCGATTGTCCAGAAAAAAAGATTCCCTTAAAAATATTATGGCTTATTGATAATGTACCTGGTTACCTAAGGGCTCCAATGGAGTACAAGGAGATTAATGTTATTTTCATGCCTGCTAGCTCAACTATTCTGCAGCCCATGAATCAAGGAGTAATTCCAACTTTCAAGTCTTATTATTTAAGAAACACATTTCATAAGGCTACAGCTTCCATAAACAGTGATTCCTCTGATGGATCTGGCCAAAATAAATTGAAAACCTTCTGGAAAAGATTCATTGTTCTAAACGCCATTCAACACATTTTTGATTCATGGGAGGAGGTCATAATATCAGCATTATCAGGAGTTTGGAAGAAGTTGATTCCAACCCTCATAGATGACTTTGAGGAGTTCAAGACTTCAGTGGAGGAAGGAACTGCAGATGTGGTAGAAATAGCAAGAGAACTACAATTAGAAGTGGAGCCTGAAGATGCGACTGCATTGCTGCAATCTCATGATCAAACCTGAGTGGATGAGAAGTTGCTTTTTTATGGATGATCAAAGAAAGTGGTTTCTTGAGATGAAATCTACTCCTGTGAAGATGCTGTGAATATTGTTGCAATGACAACAAAGGATTTAGAATGTTCCATCAACTTCGTCAATAAAGCAGCAGCAGGGTTTGAGAGGATTGACTCCAATTTTGAAAGAAGTTCTACTGTGGGCAGAATGCTATCAAACAGCATCACATGCTACAGAGAAATCTTTCTTCCAAACTCCTGTTAATGTTGATATTTCATCTTGCTTGGTGATGGCGATGATGATGTCAGTGATCATGGTGATGATGATCATGATGATGGTGGTGGTGATGATGAGGATGGCAATGGTGGTATTGATTATGGTGATGATAGAGGAGGAGGAAAAAGACCAGGGGCAGAGGAGGGACCAACACAAGAGAAGAATTTAAAGGAGGGGGAAAAAAGGAAAGACCAACTGGAAGCTAGGGTGTGCCAGGCACTTTAGAGTCATCAGCTCATTCAATTCTTCCAATTATGCTGTGAGACATACAGTAGCCATCCCCCATCTGAATTTTATGATTGAGTAAACAGAGGTCAATGTTGTGAGCCATCTGAGGTCTCCCAACATATAATAGTAGAGCCAACATTTGAACATTCAGCTCTGAAGAGTCTTTCTAGTTCCATACTTTCTCATAGTGCCCAGCACAGTGTTTGATACATAATAGGTGCTCTTAGAATTAATTTCTAAGAGAGTTTGTATCTCAAAATTAGGCTTTGGGAGTTGCTGCAAGGTTTGTGGCCCATTTCTTTGGGAGTCCCCAGAGTGTGCTGGTTATTAAGCCGTCATCTCATATAAGCCCCCGATCCACCCTCCCCTGTTCAGCTCCCAGTCTAAGGCTGGGATTCCACAAACCCATTTCCACACTGCCAGCTCCCTCCTGCTAGACCCTGGCACTCATTGGTGCCAGAGGGAGCCTGTGAGGCTGGAGGAGAAGAGCCTCGTGCTTTCCTTCCCACTTGCCTATCCCCTGAGCATCCCCTCAGCTTCACTTATTCACCCCAGCACTGGTCCCTCACCCTGGCAGCAGCACTTGGTTACCCACTCCAGGTTTTTCCAGAACCTTCCAAATCAGCCCCATCACACTCCCTCAAGATCTCAGGGTCAGCTGGCCAGTGTCCCCTCCTCAGCTATCCACATCCCAGCTTGTGGAGTCTCTTTTTGGAACTTCCGGGTTCTGTTCACCACCACCTCTCCCCTGTGTTCTGACAGCCCTGGGGGCAAACCTTCTTCCTGAAGTTACTATTTCTAGGCATCTCACTGAAGTCCCCCATTGCCTTTTCAGTCCCCAGAGACCTGTCTAATCAATTCCCTACAGTAAATTCCCTCTGTTAAAGTAACTGGTGTGTGTGCTTTCTGGATTTGACTGGATCTTGACTGATGCATGAGGTCAATTTGATTTGGGACAGTAACTATCATTCGGATCTCACTCTTGGGGAGAAGGAGGGACGAGACAGGCAGAGAGAGAGAGAGAGAGACCATTTTACATCAGAAATAAGGCTTGTCCATGAATACATAAATGGATTTTACAACTTACTTAGCCGTCTCTTTCCTGTTGGTTTTTGCTTCCTGCTTTTACAGCCCTGATAGGCAAGGGTGTGACTGCAACGAAGCGAAGTCCTCGGAGTCTGGATTTGACCCCTTTCAGCACTTCCACTCTGGTCTCAAGGACCAGAGAGGGGAACAGCTATCCCTTTAATGTTCTGACTCAACCAGGGCCTCTTTCCTGGATTTATTCTTGGAATATCAAAGTCAGACTGAAACTGTCAAAGTGCTTTAGTAAACTCTAAGGAAAAACAACTAAGTAAATGCAAAGAGAGCATGGATGTAAGCAAGTCTTGCTTAGTGCTTGGAACCTGTTTGCAGCCTGTCCTTCAAGAGAATCCACAGAAACATGGCCTTCCTGGGTCCCTCACTGACCAGCTCCTAGGCTGCTTCCCTGAGAACAGTGCCATTTGCCACCTATTCCCAGGGCTGTCTGCTTGGTTTCCTGATCCTATTAGTGCTGAGAATGCTGAGAATGGTCAGTTAACTCATTGATTAATTCATGTATTTATTCATGTAATCACCCTAAGAGATAGGTACTCTTAGCCCCATCTTACAGATGACAAAACCGAGCCACAGAGACTATGTAACTTTACTAAAGTCCCTCAGCTGGTAAGTAGGATGCTGGAATTTGAACTCAATTAATCTGGATCCAGAGCCTTCCTCCAATCAAACCTCTCCATTCTTTCTCATGGACATCCCTTTTCTCAAGGTGGCTCGCTCTGTGGGGGCATGGCCTCACTCTTGTATCCTTCCATTGGCCAGAAGCTTATTCCTTCAAAAGGCAGCCTGGATTATTAGAAATTTCTTTATATTGAGCCTGCATTTCCTTTCTAGTTGCTTTTAGCCCCATTTCTGGGATTTCCCCTTCAAGACACAGAATAAATTTACATTTCTTCAAAGTCAACATGGGTGTCTTTCTGAGTTCTCTCCTCTTCTCACATTGCCTATGTTCGTCTGACTCTATCATCTTCTAGCAGTGTGACCTTGGACTGGTCACTTACACACTCTTTACCTTTGTTTCCTTATCTGTAACAAGTGGAATTGATTGAACACACACCTCGCTGGGTACTTTGTCCAAAAAGCCCCTGGAGCAGTGCTGAGCATACAATATTGTTCTGCCACTTTAACCGGCCCGATCATTCGAATGGGGATGACTGTTAAGCCTTGCTTTGTACATGGTATGGTTGTGTGGAACCAGTCACAGACCTGTGATTCTGCCTTTTTTTTTTTTTTTTTTTTTTTGAGAGGGAGTCTCACTCTGTCGCCAGGCTGGAGTGCAGTGGCACAATCTCAGCTCACTGCAAACTCCGCCTCCCGGGTTCAGGAGATTCTCCTGCCTCAGCCTCCCGAGTAGCTGGGACTACAGGTGCCTGCCACCACGCCCAGATAATTTTTGTATTTTTAGTAGAGACGGGGTTTCACCATGTTGGCCAGGACGGTCTCGATCTCTTAACCTCGTGATATGCCTGCCTCGGCCTCCCAAAGTGCTGGGATTACAGGTGTGAGCCACCACACCTGACTGATTCTGTTTTCTGTCTGTCTATCTCCACCGTCCTTCTCCTCAGACCCTATCAGCCCTGCCCTGAGTTCACCCTCAGCCCAATGACCAGCTTCTAGTCTTGCTCGGCTGCAACCTCTCTTCCCTTTAGCATTCATGGTGTTCTTGGTAAAACACAAACCTCACGCGGTATCTCCTCTGTTCAGATCCTTCCCACATCTCTCCTGGCCTGCCTGATAAAGTTCCGATTCCACGGCTTGACTTATAAGGCCCTCCTTGGTCTATCCGCTGCCGACCTCCTGGTCTCTCCTCTCCTATTTCTCCCCTCCTGCTTCATCTTGAGCCAAACGAACCCAGAACCAGCTCCTGGGCCTCTGAGCCTTGCCTGACTTTGTACTGTACCTACTTTGTGTCTGATTTCCCAGGGCCTAGCACTGTGCCTGGCAGCCATCCGGAGCTTTGTAAACTTTGGCTGGTGTGTGCTTCAAATGGGATGATGCCAAGAAGCGAATGCTCTGTAAACCACTGATGCATCCATGGCAGTTCATGCCATTATTTTTTCCAGGGGTCATAGTCAAAATGACTGTCTGATCCAGAGCAGTGTCCAGATGGCCCCCAGATGTGCCAAGCATTAACCATGTAGGTGATAGGCGTGAGGAGGTTCTGGGCGTGCCATGGGGAGGGGGAGGGGCAGCACAGGTGCTGGGGGGCAGTCGGTGGAACCAAGTGCTACAGATGCATGTCCACGTTTTAACAACTGGTACAGCTCCAACATTTCCTCTGGAAAACGCTTTCTTCCCCTGGATCCCGTTTCCTTCCTTTCTCTCTCCAGCTTCCCCATGCCTTGACCTGTTGCTCTGCCAGCCACCCCAGCACAGCCCTCTCAGAAGGCTTTTATTTTGAAGCCCGCACAGGGTCTTCGGTGACCTGTTTTCCCCAGAGTTTGCCCACAGGGCTTGGAAAGCCTCCCTTACCACATGGCACTGTGCACACCAATCTGGCCTGGTTCTTTTGGCCTAAAGATCCCTCATCCCCGGGACCTCCATTTTCAGGATGGGGACATGGAACACGGAGCCCATGGCATACACCAAACAAACAACATTGAATGGCATGGGAAACAATGGTTCACCACCTGACACCTTCACCCAAATGGACTTGCGGATTGGCTTAGCCTTTGAGAGGACAGATGTAGTATTGACAGCCCTCGACAGATGGGAGCCAGGTGACCTTGCACCGGGGGTCCTCATCCATCAGGTAGGATGAGCATCTCCAAGCGGGGAATCCCCTCTCTGATGTGGCTGCTGCTTCGTGTTTTTCATGGCACCCAATGGGTTAGCTTGTTGGTTGCCCATGGAGTCCGTGGAAAGCCATCTTTGAATAGGTGACAAAGTTTGAAATGTCTGCAAGGGAAGCAGCAGAAAGTAGTTGAGGTGACCCTTCCATGGAGGGAATCTCTCTACAAGGGCATATCCGTGTGGAGCTTTGGCAGTTCTGAGCCTCCGTTCCCTCCTGCATGACATGGGAGCTGTTGCCGCCAGCAGCACTGCATGGGCACAGGGAAAGTACCTAGCCAGCCCAAGGTCCCTGCTCCTGGGTTCTCATCAGGTTCCAGAGTCCCAGGCCATGTGATGGAGGCGAAGCTAGGGCACCCTTTGAAATGAGAAGCATGAAACTCAAGTCCTGGCCCATCGCTGTGACCTCCAGCAATTCATTCCCTCCAAGCTGCAGTTTCCTCATCTGTGGGAGGAATACTGTAAAGAAAAGAAAAAAATATACATATTGCAAACTTTCAAAAGTGAAATGTCTATTCTGGTGCTTTCCTAGGGGAGAGGGGAGCAGATGACTTCCAAGTTCAGGAAAACACCTTGTTTCATTTTGGTGTTGTTTTTGCTGAAAAGGAGAGGCCTCCTGGGAAAAGTCTGGATAAAAGAGAGTTGCACATACAGAAAGCAATCAACTACTTTGTGGAAAAAGTTACAGGCATTGGTCTCTCCTCCCTCCTGAGCCCTTGCTGACATAGAGGAAAACAAACAAACAAACAACAACAACAAACTATATATATATATATATGTATGTATGTATATGTATTTATATAAAGGATAGTCCGTCTGTCAAGGACAAAGAGAAGAGAAAGAGCATCAGTGGATGTGAGATGGTAACACACTGTGGAAAGCGGGATTTGCTTCGAGGCAAGGTAATATATTCAGAAGGACAGAAAACCTACACCATGGTCGGGCGCGGTGGCTCATGCCTGTAATCCCAGCACTCTGGGAGGCCGAGGCAGGCGGATCACCTGAGGTCAGGAGTTGGAGACCAGTCTGACCAACATGGAGAAACCCTGTTTCTAATACAAAATTAGCTGGGTTTGGTGGCAGGTGCCTGTAATTCCAGCTACCCGGTGTGTGGGGGGGTGGTTGCTGAGGCAGGAGAATCGCTTGAATCTGGGAGGTGGAGGTTGCAGTGAGCCAAGATCGCGCCATTGCACTCTAGCCTGGGCAACAGGAGTGAAACTCCATTAAAAAAAAAAAAAAGGGAAGGAAGGAAGGAAGGAAAAGAGAGAGAGAGAGAAAGAGAACTTACACCACGCAGAGGGAAGTGCCAGTGAGAAGAAAACCAGTGAGCTCAGACCACCTCCTATAGGGTCCCTAAGGTGAGGGGAGCAGGTGGAGAGGACAACGGGGGTGCAGTGAGAGCCAGCAGCCTGGGACTTATCCTTGAGCCTTCTGCTAGAGGTGGATTCTCTGAGGGTGGCAGAGAGGAGATTCTCAGGACATCATGGCCACCAGCATAGCGGAGGGCTATGAGTGCCCTACAGAGGGGCATGTGCAGAGCCCCTCATCCCCTGGTCACCCACACACCTTCTGCCCTTCCGTTAGAGTCTGTAGATGGGGTTTTGGGGGCATAAGGGGCAGGTCTGTGCCCTACATGGGACAATGCAGGGCTCCGGGAGGCACAGGATTCAGGTGGGACTGAGCGGGGGCAGAGGAACAAGGGGAGACAAGATCCTTTCCTTCCCTCGTCCTAGAAGAAGAAGACTTTTGGAAAGACCTGGGAGGGGTGTTGGAGAAAGTCTAGATCCTGCTGTTAAGTGGAAGGGGAAGTGGTCTGAGCGTCAAACTTCACCCTGAGGCTGAAGCCCATTCTAAGATTGGTGTGAAGTCCATTCTAATATTCTAAAAATCACTGCATGATCTTCCTTACCCCCAACCCCCAGGGCTCCAGGGCACCACCATAACAATCCTAATTGCATCATCTTAAGCACCTACTGTGTGCCAGGCAGATGTTCCATTTTGAACTCTTGTGACACCTTTCTAGTGGATGGTGTGTGGAGTCTTTAAGGAGAATTAGGAATTGGTTAAGCAGAGATATTGGGGTGGGGGTTGGAGGCATTGGAACATGCAAAGGCCTGGGCACAACGGAGCTTGTCGGGGGGGAGGCACCTGCCACAGAATTTCAGCTGGGAGAGGAGAGAAATGAGGCTGGAGTCAAGCTGGAGCCTGGCAGAATGAGAGCAATATGGACTTGTTTTCTTAGCCACTGTGAGGCCTGGAGGGATGGGATGTGTGGGGTTAGTCCCATTCAGGAAAGGCCTCCCAGAAGCTGGCATGGATGACAAATCACAGGACAAGACCAGGTAGGCCACTGTTGAAATTATTCAGGCAGGAGAGGAGGGAAGTCTGAATTGAAGCCCAGGCTGTAGGGAGGGAGGAGGAAGGGCAGTTACGGGGACCTTAAGGAAGTGAAATACACTCCTGACAGATTGACTGTGGCAGGCCAAGGTGACGTCAGGTTTCTGTCTTAAGTAAATGGTGGAGACAGAGCTCAGGAGAAGGGGCTGCTGTGGAGCGAAAGGAACCACCAGCTTGCAGGGGCTCAGGGGACAGCTAGGGAGAGGTAGGGGGTCCAGGAGGCAGTTGGGACACACGGCCTGGTGCCAGGCAGCAACCGCAGAGTCCTCCGTGTGCAGATGGTAACAGAGCGCTCGGGAGTAAGGAAACCCCCACTCAGAGTGCATGTAGGGGAGAAGGTGGCTGAGGTTGGAGAGGCACCTGGGAGGAGCCCCAGTCACAGAGGAGAAGGTGCAGGAGCGAGTGGCGCAGGGGTTGGGGGAGCCGAGGCAGCATTGAGGGTGGTAGGTAATAGCAGAGGCCAGGCCAGGTGCAGTGGCCCACGCCTGTAATCCCAGGACTTTGGGAGGCCAAGGCGGGTGGATCATCTGAGGTCAGGAGTTCAAGACCAGCTGGGCCAACATGGTGAAACCCCATCTCTACTAAAAATACAAAAATTAGCTGGGCGTGGTGGTGTGTGCCTGTAATACCAGCGACTCAGGAGGCTGAGTCAGAAGAATCACTTGAATCCGGGAGGCGGAGATTGCAGTAAGCCCAGACTCCAGTCTGGGAGACAAAGTGAGACTCTGTCTCAAAAAAAAAAAAAAAAAAAATAGCAGAGGCCAGAGCTGCAGAAGAACGCCAGGTGAGGGCTGGGGACAGGAGTACACTGTCCCCAGTGTACTGTGGCTAGGAGGTCACAGCTGGGAGCAGGTGGCCGAAAGGCCAGGAGCTGAAAGGACAGTTACAGAAATGCCAGGACTGTGTGTTCCAAAGCTCTCTGGTTCCTGGCAGTGCAATTCCGACAGAGTGGGGCACCCTGGGCAGTTGTCGCCACACTGTGGGCACGAGCGAGGGAAAGCTCTCCCCTTAACGTAGAGGGCAGAACTCATGAGCAGCGAGAGATGCGTTTATTTCAATCACCTGGGTCCTGGCCTCATCTGGCAAGAGGGGAATGTCTGAGACCAGAAGCCCAGTCCTACTGTGTGTCTACCCACTTGCTTTGTCTCCTTCTTCACTCTCAGCCTCCATCTTCCCCTCTTTTTCTCCCTCCCTTCCTCCCACAAACGCTTATTGGTCCTGTTTTGGACACTGGTGATTCATAGATGAATGTGACATGGTTTTTGCCCCCAAACGTGCCCATGGTATGGAACCTTTAGCAGGAAGAGGTGAGAAGTGAAGTCGCTGACAGAGGCTGGAATTAAAGTGACAGCTCTGGCTGGGGAGGGTGCTGCCCCCAGCCTTCCAGGGAAGCCTTTGACCAGTTTTGAATCTTAGGTGATGCAAAGAATCAAATGGATGAAGAAAAGCCATAAAATCACAGAGATGGGAGGAAGATGGGGAGAATGCATCAGGAGAGGTCAAGTTGATGTACTGGACAACGAGCAGGCAGAGGAAGGGGGGAAGGCATGTCCTGGGGCCCAGGCTGGAGGGAGGGTATGGGAGGGCGAGGGGCTTCAGAGTGCTACAGCGGAGGGGAGGGAGGAGAGGGCTTGTGGAAAGGGGGAGGTTGCTATGCCTTTGTAGTTAATATTTGGAGGCACGACTGATTTTTGAATATAGCCTCATGCAGATGCTGGTCAGCTGGAGCCACAGCTTTTCTGCTGGCTGTAGATGTTTCCCCTTTTGATGCCTTTAGGAAAATCACATTCCAACATGTCTGTGCTGGATAAACCGCAGCCAGAGGAGCCCTCCTTTCCTGGGGCAGTTTCAAAGGCAGTGACATCGTAGCAGCAGCAGGAACCACAGGTGGACCCTCAGGGAGGAAGCGACCCTTGGGCAGCTGCTCTGCCTCACCCCTCACCCAGGATTCACCTTCCTGAGCTCTTGTTATGTCTGGGAACTGTCGCAAGGGAGTCTCTTTGCTGTTAACTCTGGTGCGTGGTCCACACTGACCTGCTTGTTTTATAAATAAAGTTTTATTGGAAGATAGTCATGCACATTCAACTATTTGTTGTTTATGGCTGCTTTTGTGCTGTGACAGCAGAATTCAGCAGTTGTGATGGAGACCAACTCCCTGCAAAGCCTAAAAGTATTTACTATCTGATGCTTTATAGAAAATATTTGTCAGCTAGGTGCAGTAGCTCACACCTGTAATCCCAGCACTTTAGGAGGCTGAAGTGGGTGGATCACTTGAGGCCAGGAGTTCGAGACCAGCCTGGCCAACATGGTGAAACCCCCATCTCTACTAAAAATACAAAAATTAGCGGGGCGTGGTGGCAGGTGTCTGATATCCCAGCTACTCAGGAGGCTGAGGTATGAGAATGGCTTGAACCCCGGAGGCAGAGGTTGCAGTGAGCTGAGATTGCACCACTGCACTCCAGCCTAGGTGACAGAGCGAGACTCCATCTTAAAAAAAAAAAAAAAAAGCAAAGGAAGAAAATGAAAAGAAAGCATTTGCCAATCCCTGCTCCAGTGTATTGGGTAGGGTACAGGTTCAGCTGCTGTAACAAACATCAAAAAATCAGCTGCTAAAACACAATAGCAATTTCTTTCTCCCTGAAAAATCTGAACAGAAGCATGGTCAGAGATCCAAGCTGTTTTGTTGCTTACCTGTTCTCCATAGTCGGCCTCTCCAGCCAGCTGGAAGGGGAGATGGGAAAGGAAAGATACACCTTCTGTCTTTCAGGGCCCGACCTGATGGCATGTCCATGGCCTCCCCTCCCATTCCATTGACCAGCAACCGGTCATATGGCCACAGGTAGCTGCAAGGTAGGCTGGGAAATGTTCTCTTTAGCTGGGTGGCCATGAGTCCAGCCACAACTCAGGAACTTTTATCACTACAGGAGAAAGGACAGAGTGGATCCTAGGGGATATTAGCAGTCTGCTATACCTTATCGAGAAGAACAAAGACAGAGTGCAGAGGGGAAGGATTTGGCATTCCCTGAAGGGTACTGGAAGAAAATTTGTAACATGCTCAAATGAAGTAGGTGTCAATAACAGACACAAAATACCTCCTTCTTCCACTTCCTCTCTCAAATATTTATTAAGCCCTCATTTATATTAGGCTTTATTTGGATGCATTTTGCAGATAAATAACCTGAGGTTCTGGGTGCTTGAGGGAGTTGTCTGAGAGTTCATAGCCAGAGAGTGAGAGCTCTTTCTGCCTTATTGCCCTCTTTCCCTTGGGACACCCTGGAGCTGGGAGCTGGGTCTTAATGCCTGTTAGGCTGGCTAGGTTTGGAGACACGGAAAGTACACGAGTAATTTTTAAAGTGAGAATTCTAGAAAGCAGACTGCTTGAATAGATTTTGTTAGACTGAAAAGGCAAAAGGAGACACCGAGGTAACCAGAGATAGAACCTGCAGGGAGCAGCCATCACCCCTGCGGCTGCAGGAACGGAAGGAAGAGAGCGGGGTTACCCCAGCCTGGAATCTTGGAGGAGGGGACTTAGAGCTGCGGGGAGGAGCTGGGACTCAGAACTGCAGACCTCTGAGGAAGGGGTGGAGTGAGACCGGCTCTGGGATTGTGAAAAAACTAGAAACTAGAATCAACTGCTGCTGGGCCAACATGGCTTCCAGGGCAGGGCAGTTGGGTCCTGGCTGCAAATAGAAAGAAGCAAGCGCCTCTTCCTCTCCCATCCTTCCGGTCTCCCTCCAGCGCCCCCTCCTGGCCGAGAGCAGCGGAAATCAGCCGGCAAAGCAGAAGAAGCAGGGTTTAGAGTCCCGGCTCGGGCATCGCAAAGCAGAGGGTAGAAAAAAGGTTTGGAGCTGGGAGAAAATCATTTAATAACCAGCCCAGAGGCTATGACTCATTTAGACCCCCAGGCTGTGCAGACTTGGAGCCACTGCCTCTGAGCCAGCGCACACCGGGTACCTTGAAGCCTCTGTCTCCTGATACATGGGTCGGTGGGAATGCAAAATGGGTCAACCACTTTTTGTTTGTTTTTTTGTTTGTTTGTTTTTAGACTGAGTCTTGCTCTGTCGCCCAGGCTGGAGTGCAGTGACGTGATCACAGCTCACTGAAATCTCTCCTGGGTTCAAGGGATTCTCCTGCCTCAGCCTCCCGAGTAATTGGGATTACAGGTGCCCACCACCATGCGAGGCCAGTTTTTGTATTTTTAGTAGAGATGGGGTTTCACCATGTTGGCCAGGCTGGTCTCGAACTCGTGACCTCAGGTGATTCACCCACCTCGGCCTCCCAAAGTGCTGGGATTACAGGCGTAAGCCACCGCACCAGACCTGGAAAACAATTTTCCTAAAAGTTAAATATGCATCTACCATATGACCCAGCATTTCTCTCCTAGATATTTACCCAAGATAAATGAAAGCACACGCTCACTCAAACATTTATGCTTGATGTTTATAGATCCTTTGTTTTAACAGCCCCAAACTGGAAAAACAAAACCCTAATGTTTATGAACTTGTGTATGGAAAACAACTTATGTTATATCCATATAATAAAATACCAGTTGACAATAAAAAGAATGAATACCGATGTACATATAAACATTGATGAATTTCAACGGCGTTATACCATGTGGGGGGGAAAAAAAAAGCAGGCACAAAAGATCACATACTCTGTGGTTTTGTCCGAAATTTCAGAAATGGCAAAATAGTGTGATAGAAAGTGGATCAGTCATTGCCAGGGCCTGGGGATAGGGGAAAGAGATTGGCTGCAAAGTGTCCTGAGGGATCTTTTGAGATAAAGGAAATGTCCTATATCAAAACCCATGGAATTGTATGCTTTCAGTTGGTAAGTTTTATGGTGTGTAAATTGCACCTTGATAAAGCTGATTGTTAAAAATTGAAGTAGAATGCTGTTAGAAGTGGTGCTTCCCCTCCTTGCTTCTAATACCACCTTCTTGCAAGCCCATATCCAAGTAGTGGACCAAGGCATCTTATAAAAACATAAATTCAATCATATCACTCCTTGTTTAAAACACTTCAATGGTTTCTCTTTCCTCTTTGAATGAAATCCTGAGAATCTCCATGACCTACAAGCCTACCTGTCCTGCTCACTGACCCTGACATTTGTAGGGCCTGGAACAATGGGACAGAGGCCCATGTACCACGATTCTAAATATGTACAGTTATGAATTAAGCCAATCAACTGCTAAAAAGCAAGTTCTATCCTACTTTGATAAAAGTACCTTCATGACAAACTGGAAGGCCAGGTTCAAATGTAGAGTTTGGACTCGTTGGAGTTCTGTCCCAGAATGTAAGGTTAATGAAAGGCAGACCCTAGACTACAGCCTACTTCCATTGCCTTTACAGCCCCGGATCCATCTGAAACCTCCAGTCTACCTGCCAGGCCGCTGTAGACAGTTGTGTTTGTAACCTCTAGGGACCAAAGATAGTACTGGAGATGCAATCAGAGAAACTGGATGCGAAACATGTATCTCCTGGTTTTCCCCAAATTGTACTTGATTCTGTATGTGTGTGTACATGTGTGAACATGGGTGTGCATGCATGTATGTGCATTTCTATGTGCCTGTGTGTACATACATGTGTGTGCATGTGTACATGTACATGTGTATATGTATGTGTCTCTGTGTCCATGCCTATGTGTGCATGTGCATTTGTACGTGTGTATGTGTATATGTGCCTGCATGTGCATGTGTATATGTGCATGTGTGTTATGTGTGTATGTGCCTGTGTGTGCATGCATGTGTGTGTATACATGTGCGTGCATGTGTATGTGTGCCTATGTGTGCATGCATACGTGTGCATGTGTGTTATGTGTATATGTGCCTGTGTGTGCATGCATGTGTGTATACATGTGTGCATGTGTATGTGTGCCTGTGTATGCATGCATATGTGTGCATGTGTATATGTGCCTGTGTTGTGCATGTGTGTTTATTTGTGTACCTCAACAGCAGTGTGAGCTTCCTGAGGGCAGCAGTTGTGCTGGATTCATCTCAATATCCTTTCTACCTGGTGCAGAGTGGATGCTAGATGAATGCTTGTGGAGTGAATAAATGAATGAATGAGGGACAGTACAGCGCAGTTATTAAGTGTAGGTCTTGAAATCAGCCTGATTTGAGGTCCAAATCTTACTCTGCCGCTCATTAAGCAAGCCGCTTTGGTTTATTCTCCTAATCTCGTAAAGCCTGGGTTTCCTTATCTCCCGATAGGGATAAGAATTCCACTATTTTATGGGGGTTGATGTGAGGATTAAGTAACAACAATCAGAGCCAACATAGACCAAGCCAGGCTGTGGGCCAGGCTCTGTACTAAGGGCTTTGCAAATGCTAGCTCACGTGCTCCTCCTGGCAATTTCACGGTGTAGGGGTGATTACACAGTCAACTCTCAGAGTGACTTGGCTGTTACCGTATTTATGATGGTGGAGAGGCGATTCAGGATTCTTAGCCCCTGGGGGCAGCTTCCCCTGAGTGCGGCTCAGATTCTGGCTGATAGGGCTGTCTGGAGAGGTTGTCTGAGCCAGCAGGTTGCACGCTCTGCCTGGTCAGCTACAACTTGACCCTTGGCTTGTCCGGGTCCTTTCTAGTGCGGCTTATGACATTCAACCTCTAGGTGGCGCTGCAGAATGGGGACTCGGCTGTTGATCGCGGCGCCCCCTGGCGGTCTGTTCCCGTCAACATTTAGATTAAACGCAGGGGAAGTGCGCGTTCCGGTGCCCCAGAGTGGAGAGAGCGGACCACAGATGCGGGAAAAAGTTAGAATTTAACGTTAGTTGTATGACAGAGAGGACCAAGCTGTGCAGCAGAGGGAGACAGAAAAGGGAGGGACCAAGTCACACCAAGGAATGATCGTCAGTAATAACATTAAGGTCTAGAATTTATTGACCACCTGCTATGCGCCGGGCACTGTCCTAAACATTTGGTGTTCATTCCCTTATTTAACACGCCTCTAGTAAGTACGTGTCTCAAGAACAGTGGCTGTGTATCATTTAGGGCCTAGCACACAGTAGGTATCTGGCACATAGTAGGTTCTCAACACATTTGGAAATGAATGAATACAAGAATCTTGCAATTTTTCTCTCCAAGTAATAATAATGTAGAGGCAAATATTATCTCCATTTAGAAAAATGAACGATGATCGGAAAGTTTGCACAGCTAATGCATGACAGAGCCAGGGCACGTGAGGTTTAGACCCTGCTCTGCTGTGTGTGGGGGCTTCCCAGAGAAGAGAAGGTCCTCTGCCTTCAGGGAGTTTGCTGTCTAGTTGGCCACATCTACACCCTCCCTGTCATCAAAAACTGCACGGGTGGCCTGCCAGGGATGGCTATTTATGGCTCAGGGAGGAGGTCCAGTGAAACTCCCCTCATAAATTATAAAGGGAGACACATGTGGGTCAAGATTGGGGAATCCAGTGCGTGAGGGATCCCCAGGAATCTTATACAGTCCAGTCAGGGATTTTCCTTCTCTTACCCTGGATAGCACCTGATGTAGGCAGCGGGAATTTGCTGAGGACTCATAATGAGCTCTCAGGGGTAGCTCCTGGTCCTGTAGAAGAGGCTTACCTCCTCCATATCACAGAGTTATCAGCCCCGGCCGCTGGCTACTCAAAGGCGGGTTTCCTCATCTCCAAAATGGGGGCGATGGCTTATCTTGTATACCCCAGCACCTGCATGAGGAAGGATTGAAAAGTGTTGTACACTTTTGTGATTCGCACATCCATTCCCCATTCAGACTCTGGCGATCCTCCCAGGCATGGTCTAGGTGTACTAGACTTTTTCCTGGAGACGTGATTGTGAATGGGCGTTAGTAAGTGGTGTTATGCACAGATGCCCTTCTCTGAGTAGCCTCTGGTATTTGTTTTTTGGTTTTTGAGAATATATATATTGTTTAGTATTCCATGGTCTTTATCATTGCCAGGCTGTCAGTGAACTGTCACTTGCGTTTGGCTGCCCCGATCATTTTCTTCCTTCTCCTAACTCACTGCTTCAAGTTCTCGGTTTGGCAGAAAGAGAGGACCAGGCTCCTTTTATATTTCTTCTGTGAATAAAATATGCCAGTGTCAATGCATAGACGTTGAGCTATCAATTCTGACCATTCAATAGCTTTTTTTTTTTTTTGGTTTATTCACAGGCTGTGGGATGTGGAGATTATAAAAAATCAGGTCTCCATAAGTGAGAGGTCACTTCAGGCATTTCTTTGCATTTACCCAAAAAAGATTCCGTCAATACTTGCTTAATGGAATGTGTGAAGAGCTTGGCTCCTCTTCCAGGCCATCCCTCTGCCTCATTCTCCCCCTGCAGCAGCAGCAGCAGCAAGAGCCCAGTTCTGGAGTGGGAGTAGAAGGTACAGGCATTGCTGCAGCGGCAGGACGGGAGCCCATTGCTGACCGAGTGCCTGGGCTCAAATTACACTGTATCAGAGCTTGGGCATAAAATTAGCAGCAGTGTTCTGTGTATGAGGAGACAGAGGAACACCCGTATTCAGTACAACCGTGGGAAGGGACAGAAGAAAAGGAGAGAAAGAGGGGAGGAGGGGAAGAGCTGACCCATCACGGACTCTTCCCTGGACACCTTTTTCCCCCAGGTGCAGAGGTGGCTTCCCAGTGGCCGAGTCAGGGCCACAGGAGGTTTCTTGGGGGTGGCGAGGGCCGGGGTTAGGAAGACAAGCCATGAAAAAACCTGGGAAGGTAAACTTGAGGGCTTGACTCGCCTGAAACACAAACACACACACACACACACATATACACTGAAAACGATAAAAAAAAGGAATAATAAATTTCCATGTGTCTAGGCACTTTTATACATTTTTCTATTAATTCCTACTACAACTGAATTAGGCAAGACTATTTTACAGATTGGTGAAGAAGAAAGTTTCAAAAAGGACGTGTTATCTTGCCTGAGTTCACCTATTATAAATGTACTTGCGTTTATGCTCATTTGGCACCGACTGCGATCCAAACATTTAAGTATATTCTCTCATAGTCACAATGCCACCACTATACACATCATATGCTCTTTTATAAACACAACAGAAATGCACTTACACTTGCTTATGCAAGCTGTATGTGTTTATACACAAATATGTGTTTCCAACTGTAGGCATATACTACACACACTGTTTACACAATCGCCTGCAAATTCTGTATCATGCTTGCTTGCTAAAATTGTTTTGCCATTTCCTGTCCTTCCTGACCAACTGTAGGCCAGGGTCCTCCTCTTCCCTCAGTTATGGCCGTGTGCTTGCACCTCTTGGTACTTACAGACACCTGCACTAATAAGGCTGTTCTGTTATTTCTGTGTTTCATTGTTTCATCCTCTAGCCTGGGAGCCCTGAGACACCAGCAACTCATCGGACTTACTGTTTGTATTATTTCTAGTTCTTCGGGTGTGAATTCTTCATGATGTGGAGGCTCTGAGCTGTCTTTCACAGCTCACGATTTGCAGTTTTGGTCTTGTGAGTTGACAGAGTAGATCTTGTAGTGTCACTGACTCCACACTGTTTTTATATAATGCCTCAGTTTAGGATTTCTGCACCACATGGATAGCTTATATCTGGGCCTTACATCAGTGCAGAGGGCAGGCTTGAGGTTGATCTGGTACACACGTCCCTTGTTCCACCCATGGCCTGCGAGAGGACCTCAACTCCTGCTTTGACTCCAAGCTGATGGCTGAAAAACTCTGTTCCCATAATCGGTTCTGACACTCACTTTACACTGAGAGCTCAGATTTGACTTTCTGCCAATAGCAGGACCTGTGGCCTGTACCTAGTCCCAGATTTGGCTTTAAAATCTCAGCCCAACAAGCATATCCAGTCTTGGTTTTCCCATGGGCTCTGGGCCACGTTCCCCTCTCCCTGGTACAGATTCCTGACCCCTCTCTATGGTCCTACCTGAAAATTATGCTTTCTTGTTTTTTAGCTGAGACTTGAATGTGTGAAGTAGTTTAAAATGCCTTTCTGTTCTGCATCTATGAATACGAGTGCGTGAGCGTGTGTGACTGACGGAGAGTTACTGGGTGTGGCTGTGCCAATGACTCCTGTGGACGTCTTCTCAGAGAGGTCCCTTCAGAATCAAATAGCCACACCTGTTAGGAGCCTCAGTCACTGACTAGCAGAGTTTCATTCATTCACTGAATATTGGTTGAACGCTTGCAATGTGCCAGGCACGTTGTTAGCCAGGGATGCAGTTATTAAACACACAGATACACAAACGACTATGAGATGACAATAGTTATGAGTGCTCTGCAGTAGACGTGCAGGGACCTGTGAGAGAAAGTAGTAGGGAGGGCCTTAATTTAGGGTGAGCCATCAGGGAAGCTCTCGCTAAAGACGTAACTTCTAAGCCGAGATGCAAAGGAGGCAGTGAAGAGCTCGTTCCAGCAGAGGGAACACCATGCACGAAGGCCTTGGGGGGGACGTCTTAGAACATTCTAGAAATGGAAAGGAGGCCAGTGAGAAAAAGGGAGCTCAGGAGTGGAGGCTGGGGAAGGCTGCAGGGCCTCAAGGGCATAGGAGGCAGGCAGGGCAAGGACGCTGGACTTTCTCCTGAGTACAGGGTGATGAGGCAGGAGAGTTTAAGCAGGGAGGATGAAACTCACTCTGATTGGCAGCCCTGTGAAAGAGGATTGGCTGGACATGGAGATCTAAGGATGAGGAAAGGATATCCCAGAGTGCCAGGGAGCACAAACCAAACTTCACACTCTAGGACGACAGAGGCCAGAGGAACCGGGAGGGCTTCCTGGAGGGGGTGTCATATACTCTGGGCCTAAGGGATCACAGGAAAATGGAGACCGGCATTCCAGGCCTGGGGAAGAGTTTGGGCAAAGGCTTGGCAGTAAGAGAACAAGGGTTGGGTTTGATGGGCCAGAGGATGAGAAGTGACTCCCCAAGGTCACAAGACCCCCTGATGGCTGGGACCCCATCTCTGATGGAGCAAGGCTTCTGATACCCAACTGAGGCTTGGTGCCAAGGACTGGCATCAAGGAAGTGGATTCCTGCAAACCTGGCACCCAAGGGTCCACTTCCTTAATTTCTGTGCAGCTGGGAGGTGAGGTAAGAGGAAGTGTGGGTCACAGGCTAGGCCCAGAAAGCCTGGAGGAGGAGCCTTTGACAGAGTGGAGAGAAGCAGGCCTGAGCCTCCCCAAAGGCACCTCCTGGGGACTCCCAGGACCGCAGGCTGAGACGAGACGCAGGGTGGCTGGAGGAAGTGAGAGGTGAACTCAGCCTGGGACTGGCTGGGCGAGACTCTCCACCAGCTCCCTGGGACCATCGCCCACCATGGCCGTGGCCCAGCAGCTGCGGGCAGAGAGGTGAGTGCCGGGGTGTGGCCGCCCCCGGGCCTTCTCACTGCTCCTGATAGGCCTTGGGGAAAAAGGCCAGTCCTTCTGCAGTCCCGATCAACATGAGAGGCTGGGGTTGAGTCAGAACCCATATACTCAGAAATGCAGCCTCTCAGAACTGCTTTAAGGAAACTTTGAGCTGTGGCTCACCACCCTCAGACACAAATAAGAACACCGAGGCTCCAAGAGTGGGAGGGACTTGCCCACGGTCACACAATGAGTGACTGGCCGTGTCTGGAGAGAAATGCAGGTGTCCTGGGTCCCAGACTGGGGCCCTTTGCCTCACATGGGAATCAGCAATGACTTTCCATCTTTTGTGCAAACAGAATTCACGGAATCTGGCTTGTTCTTCCTCTAATCAGGGCTTGCCTCAAATGTCGCCTCCTCTGAGAAGCCTTCCTGATGGCCTTTACCTCATTGCTGTCTGACCCTTTGCCCTATTTCCCTTTTCTGCCTAGTTCTTATATTACTAGAATAATATTACATACTCATTTATTATTTTTTTCTTTATCATTGGCTTCCCCATGAGAAGCAAGCTCCATGAGACGTTTTATCTGTTTTGATCACTGCCATATCCCTAGAAGGTAGCTCATCCCTGTTGAGCACCAGGACCAAGGGCTCAGTAAATGTTGCTAAATTAATGAATAAATGAATGAATGGATGGATCTTTGAGGTGAAAAATGTCTCAGATTCTTCTAGTCCAACCTTGCCATTGCACAATTTAGAAATCTGAGGCCCAGGGAGGATAAGAGACTTACTCAGGGTCACAGAGAGTGACTGGCAAGGCTAGGGCTTGGAGCACAGCCTCACCAGCGTCTAGCCTCGTCGCTTGGGAAGCATTTTCAGAATTTTTCCTTAGTAGCTAGGCCTGCGCTCTGAGCTACAGGGTCCCTGAGGACACAGAGCCTGGCCCCTGCACCCCCTGGACTGGAACAGCAGGTGACCCCTGTTACCTAGGTGGAGGCCACTCGGGGTCACCAGAGACAGGCCAGGCTGGTGTGGGCCTACGCGGGGAACAGAAGGCCCACGGTGGGGCTGGGGGCTGGAAGTAGAACCTGAGGGGTGTGCGGGGGCAAGGGCAGCAGAAGGAAATGCTTAGAGGGGAGCCCGCGTGGCCTTCCTGAGCCTCAGAGCAGGGTGCAGGAGCTGGGTAAGGCTGTCGGACCTCAATTCCTCCCCACACATGCTCCTGGCGGACCCAGCCGCACGCAAACTCGAACCTTCCGGAAACAGCAGCTGTTTGTGGCTTGGGCACTTCCTGCTTTCTGGGGTACAGGGTTCAGGGGATGACGCTGAGAGCAGGCCAGCAGGACTGTGTGCTCCCTCCCCTGCTCCCTGTCCCCTTTCAGCTGCCTTCGCCCTCAGACGGAGAGGGACTGCTTTTCATGAGGCCTTGAGCCAGGTACTGGGGGCACGGGTCTTCCTGTACCTCGAAGGCCTTATCTGAAAGTGAGCCTGGATTGTTCTGCTTGAGGTCAAAGCAGAGAGTACAAGGAGAGGGCACAGGTTTGTGCAGCAGCACTTTCTAGAACACCAAGGCGAGACATCCAAAGATGGGGAGGGCTGCCTCAGGGGTGGCAAGTTCGGTTCCAACAGACATGCTTTGAGCACCTACTGTGTGCCAGGTGCCAGAAAACCTGCCCTGGCTGCCCTCCAAGGATTCTTTCAACCTCAGCCTCCCCCGGGTCAGGCTTCAAAGCCTCCCCCAGGCCAGGCTCCAAAGTCCGTGAACTACGCGAGTGTGTCTTGAGGCAGAATTGTCCTGGCTCAGCAGGGCCTGGGTGAGGTCCCTAAGGGAGCGGATACTCCAGGGGACTTCCGGTTGGGTTTGCTGCTCTTCTTGCCTGCCCTGCAGGCAGCCAGGCCATTCTCATGCTGCCCATCAAAAAACTCCATAAATGCAGACGAGAGTAGTGGCCGTGTATTGAGCAGTACTGAGCACCTACTGTATGCCAGGCTCTGTTCTGGGCATTGGGACGTAGGGTGAGCAGAGTCCCTGCCCTTGTGGGGATTGTAGGGCTGTGTTTGTTACAGATAGGACTGCAGGACTACCCGGAGACATAAGTTCTTCTCTTGTTCCCATTTTACAGAGGAGGGAGGAGCGGAGCACAGGGAGAAATCTTCCCAAGGGAGCTTGATCTTCTTGTCCCCAATGCTGTGACTGTGCCTCGAGCATCTGCCAGTGCGTCTGCAAGGCATCAAGGCGCCTCATGAGCGGGCCCTGCCTGCCTCTCCGGCTGGTCTCTCATCATATCCCGCCTCCCGCTCTGTGCTCCAGCCGTGCTCAGCTCCCTGCAGTTCCCTGAACTTGCCCCTGTTGCACAGCTGTGGCCTTTGCACTTGCTGTTCCCCCTGCCTGAAAGGCCTTTCATGCCATCCTGGCACCAACTCCTCTCTGCTTTTCCTGGCTGACCACTGGCGTTGCTTCTTCTGGGAAGCCCTCCTTGACCACCCTCAGCCCAAGGACGCCCTCTGACAGCACGTGAGCCTCCATAGTACAAGCTCCTGCTCCCAATCTCTCCTGTCTGCTGTGTGACTGATTCTTTGAGGGAATATAATAATGGCCAGGCTCCTGTTATAGTTCAAAACGCCATGTGCTTTTCCTTCCCAACACTATGCCCATTTGAATTATGTCATTATCTGTTTAGTGTCCAGCATCCCCTTCCTTTCTCCTTGGAGCTATGAGATCTGAGGAGCCCATATGTCTTAATGGGCTTAGAACAGTGTCTGGCCCACAGGCAGTGCCACATACAGGTTTGCTAAAATTATAATTATTTTAGATGGGGACACAGGCCGAGAAGGGCTGGGATTTTTTTTAAGTTCACACAGCAAGTTGCCGGGAGGCTCAGAGTGTGGGGCAGTATGGCCGTGTTCGGTAACAGATTTCTGGAGCCAGACTACTACTGCTTGGGCTCAAGTCCCAGCTTCCCGACTTTACTTGGGCTAATCTTACCATGCCTCAGTCTCCTGATCTGTACAAAGGTGACACTGTCTTAGAAGAGCACCTGGTGACCTCAGGAAATAGGTAGCTGTCGTTCTTATTACCCAACTTGCCTGCCCGCCCTGCTCAGGGCCGTTTCTACCCTTCACGTTCCTTCCTGTGCGCCCCCCACCCCCACATTCCTACCTTATCATATTGCAGAGGAAATTACCCAGGACAAGCACAGCCTCAGGGGAGAAAGTGGAGGAGGAAGCTTCTCCCAAGGGTGTCACCGAGGGAGCATGTGTAGAAAGTGAGTGGGGCTGGGCGGGGGGATTTCCACTACCTGCCCACTGCAACCCTGAGTCACCTCCGGGTGGCAGCCCCCTGAGTTCTGATGCAGCCTCGGATTCCAGGTCATGTGGGTCCGGCGTGGACTGGGACTAGGGTATGCAGACTCCTGAGGTCCCAGCCAGCTCTGGGGCCTGGGACTTGGCAGCCCCTGCAATCCCCCCACCACTGCCACCCCTGCCACTCTCTCCCGTTTCCCACTTGCTGCACCAGAAGAATCATAGTTCTTATTTTTTCCTTGTCTGTCTCCAAGTGACTGAACTCAGTGACCCCTCAGAGACTCCTGGCTGTGCTTTCTCCCACTCCTTGGAAGTCTGTTTCCTCTTCCCCTATCTGTCCCTCTCAGACCCCGCCTCTGTTCCCTGATAACTCTTCACCGTGTCAGGAGTGGGGGTCTTAGCCACAAGCCACAGGCAGAAGATTATTCCTACCTCGCCCCTTATAGCTGAGACCTCCCATGCTGAGATCCTGAGCTATACAACAGGCCTCTCAAATTAGCATGCCCCAAACTGAGTCCATCAACCCTGGCCCCCACATCCTGGCCAGAAGTGTGGGTGTCACTCTTGACAGTGCCTTTTCTTTTACCTCCACATCCAAATAGTACCCAGCCTCTCCTAATCATAACTTAGGAACAACAAGAAATCGGTAATGTGTCTGTTGGAAATGCATTAGGCTGCAGGGAATGGAGGAAATGACGATGGCTTAAACAGGGGATTATTTGGTCACCTAACAAGAAGTCCCGGGAGGCCGAGGTAGGCAGATCACTTGAGGTCAGGAGTTTGAGACCAGCTTGGCCAACATGGTGCAACCCCGTCTCTACTAAAAATACAAAACTCATCTGGGTGTGGTGGCTTGCCCCTGTAATCCCAGCTACTTGGGAGGCTGAGGTAGGAGAATCACTTCAACCTGAGAGGCAGAGGTTGCAGTGAGCTGAGCTCACACCACTGTACTCCAGCCTGGGGAACAGAGCAAGACTCTGTCTCAAAAAAAAAAAAAATGTCCAGAGGTAAGCCATAGTTGGTTCTGTAGGCCAGTGACATCAGGACTAGCACCCCAGAGATTCCTTCGGCCTTTCTCATGTCTTGCTTCACGGAGACAACATAGCTGCTGTAGGTCTGGATGTCACACTTGCTTCAAGACTGCTTTCAAAGGGGGAGACCATGCTGAGCTTGTTCATCCCTTGGGATCAGGAAAGCAAGCCCTCTGGGGAGTGCCCCATGGAGAGACTGCCTAATTGTGCCCAGGTTGGGGAAATCCTCAAAAAGGCAATGATATGTGAGCACTCTGGGGAGGCCCCTGCACCAGGCCTCCTCTTAGGTCTCATTGGCCAGAACGGGTCACATGGTTGCTCCTAGCTGCAAGGGAGGCTGGAAAACAGGAGCTGGATGGTGATGTTTGGCTCAGACCCATCATGGTGCAATTGATAGCAATGTGTTAGACGATAATTTGGCTATTGCTATGTGGCTGCCAGCTTCCCATTCCTGCACTCAACATGGCTGCCAGCTTCCCATTCCTGCACTCAACATGGCTGTCAGCTTCCCATTCCTACACTCGGTAAGGCTGACAGCCTCCTATTCCTACACTCAAGGCCTGGACTGTGTCTTGTTATCTCCATATTTCCAGGGTCAGTGGCAGGACCTGGCCTGGGAAGGGGTGCTAAGAGACGAATGTTGGATCCACAACATCGGTTTGCTTTGCACTCTACCTCATATCCGGTGGGCCCACAAAATACATCAGGGTGATAACCAGGATTTCTTTTCCTCTGCTATGCACAGTGACTTTGAACAGCTTCCAGATGATGTTGCCATCTCAGCCAACATCGCCGACATCGAGGAGAAGAGAGGCTTCACCAGTCACTTTGTAAGAGAGACTCCTGGACCTTCACCCTAGAACCTCTGGACTTCCACCCAGCTGACCTCTGAACCTTGTCCTCTGACCTCTGAACCTCCAATTCTCTGATCTCTTAACTTCTATCTCAGTGGTTTTCAACAGGGCCAATTTTGCCCATTTGACATTACCCTGGGAGATTCTGATTATTGCATCTTGGGGCAGGTCTATTTCACATCTAGTGGGTAGAATCCAGGGTGCTGCTAAACTCCCCACCATGCACAGGACAGCCCTGTCCCTGCTAAAGAGCTATCCGGCCCCAGCATGGTACTAAAGTTGAGAAATCCTGATTGCATCCTTTGACCTCTGAACCTCCACCTGGAGAGTCGGGGGTGAGGGACTTTAGTGTTGCCCCCACAGCACCCCTGTCATATTCAGACACAGATGGAGGGGGCATCCTGCACCCGCAACACAGCCAGGGGTAGGTTCACTCTGCACCACGACCTCCAAGGCATGGCTCCTCATTTCTTGGGACTGAGTGCGTGTTTGGCCTATTTCCAAGAGCTCTTGCCTCTAACACTAGGTCTCACTTCCCCTCTTTTTCCAGTTTTTTTGTTTTGTTTTGTTTTTGTTTTTTTAGCAAAGCTCGTCTGCTTCTGGAGCATCAGCCTTTTGACTTGACATGGGTCTCCTTCTCCAGAGACCCTTCTGCATCCTTATCCTCCTCCCTTTTTTTGGCTTCTGCTCCTGGCCCCTGAGCCCTCCCCACAACCCCTGTCCTCCTTAGGTTTTCGTCATCGAGGTGAAGACGAAAGGAGGATCCAAGTACCTCATCTACCGCCGCTACCGCCAGTTCCATGCTTTGCAGAGCAAGCTGGAGGAGCGCTTCGGGCCAGACAGCAAGAGCAGCGCCCTGGCCTGTACCCTGCCCACACTCCCAGGTAGGCAGCCACTCCTGTCCTACTGTTGCAGAGCTGCTGACTCTCCTTCCTTCCATGGCCCTTGACACTGTTCCGTGATTTGATCTCAACCCCAGTGAAAACTGTTTATGTAGTTTATAGCCCCCACTCCCAGCAGTCACGGACTGCCAAGCCCTCCCCGCACAGCTCCCCCTGCCTCACATTGTGGCTTCCACCCCAAGCACTCTAGCCTCACAGCCCCGGAGCTCTGATGACAGTGGTGGCTAGTCGCTCCTGCTGTCCATTACCAGGAGGCCACAGTCTGGAGCACGTCAACACCTGGCCTCCCTTCGTTAGAGACAGGAATCCCCCAGTCTGGTCCCTAAACACACTGACTCACCTCCCTGCCTGCCCTCAGCTTCCTCCCACGAGACCAGCCCTCTGACTTCATAGTCTCGGCTTCTAGCGTCCCTGTGGCTCTCCTTCTTCCCCTGTCCTGCCAGGAAGTTGGGTAGCCTCACACCTCTGCTTACGAACAGTCCCCTCGCCTCCTGGTCTCCTGGTCCTTCCTCCCCAGCTGGATCCTAACATCCACCTTGGACAGCGCCAAGCCCTTAGTTGCTTAGCACCTGCCCCGCGGGAGGAAACCCCGTCACGAATGGGTTACAAGGGGGTGGTCTCAGTGGCGAATGGGTTACAAGGGGGTGGTCTCAGTGTGCTCTTCATGCCCTGCAGGCCAGAGACAGGGACCATTGCCTCCCTTCCCCAAGCCTCAGGGCTCCAACCCCACCTCCAGCTTGTTTTTTCTGTCCCTGTCTCTGTCTCAGCATATGACCCCGCTCCTTCTCATCCAGCCCCACCAAGGAACTTGAAGCTCCCCCCAGGAGTCTTGCCTGCTCTAAGCCAGCCTCCCCTCTCAGGCTCCATTACTTTCCCTCCTCTCTCTTTTGGGGCTTTCCCCTGACAATCTACTCCTCCTTTTCGTTGTATATTCATCTTCCCCTTGATATACCAACTTCCTCCGCTAAGCGTCTCCACCGCCTCAACCCTCTTCTGTCTTTAAACAATCCTGAGCTGTGAAACAGCATTCTTACAACAAGCCTCCCTGAGCCTCCATGTCCCCAGGGCCCCCAAAGATCTCTTTCTTTTTCCTTTGGCAATCACATTCGCGCATTGTCTCACCTTGGCATGGCCATCCTCTCAGCTTGGTTTAGCTCTGACTCCTCCACAGAATTTCCTCTCGGTGAGGTGAGCCATGACCCATCGATTCTGGCTTCCATGACTAGTGCTAAGCCTCATCTTCACACCCCACTCCTTCCTCTGTTAAGCTTTCTTCAACTTCCGGAGGCACCAGTGTCTCCCAATACCCTTCCTACCTTACTAGAGACTCCTTCAGCTTCTCTGTTACAGAATCAACCTTCTCTGCCGCTCCTTGGAAGGTGGGGATCCTCTGAGCGGACATCCTCTGTCTCCTGCCTTGTCTTCTCATTCCAAACACTCACCCTGGCAAACTGACCCAGGTCTGGGACTTTAATTGTCACCTTCTTGCTCCTAACTCCCAAATGTCTAGCGCTAGCCCAGAGCCTCCTACCGCCACCACCACCACCTCTGTCCATCTCCTAGACACCAGGAGCCAGGCAGGTTTCAGGCTTGCTTCCTCGTGGGGGTTCTCTAGGTGAATGGTTCCACCAGTGCGCCCACCTGAAGGCACCTGGAGGAGACATTTGTCTCTTGATAGCCCATCATATTTCCTTTTCCTCCAGAACACTCTGCCTTGAGCTTGGGGAATTGTTCTTTCATCCACTCAACAAATGTTAATTCATCTGGGCATGATTCTAGACCCATGGTTCTTAACTATGGTGGTATGTGGAAGTGCCTTGAGAGATGGAAAGAATCCTAGTTCCTGAGTCCCGCCCCCAGAGATTCTCTTGTAATTGTCCTGGGGCAAGTGCTACACAGTGAGATATTTACAAGCTCCTTGGGCAGCTTGAATGTGCAACCAGTGTTGCCACTGTCCTGGGTGATGGGGGTACAGCTGTGAGCCAAGCAGACGAAATCCTGCTGTCTTTGAACTAAGAGTCGTGTGTGTGTGTGTTTGGATGAACAGGCAGTAAATAAAAAAGTAAGACAAGAAAAATGTCAGCTGGTGATAGCGCAACTCAGAGGATGACAGTTAGGTGGTGCCAGAGTGGCCACTTCAGCGCTGTGAAAAGATAACAGGGAAGAATTCTGAGTCATCGGGAAGGGGCTCTGGCCAGGGTTCCTGGCCTGCAGGGGCAGCCCTGAACCCTGGGGCCGTGTTGGGCCAGGCTCCTAGGACAGCTGTTTGTCTCTTCTCAGCCAAAGTCTATGTGGGTGTGAAACAGGAGATCGCCGAGATGCGGATACCTGCCCTCAACGCCTACATGAAGGTACCAGTGGGTCTTGCCACATTGGCACGTGGAAGGGCATGGAGTGTTGGTGGGGGAGCCCAAGTACCATCCCTGTGTATGGCTTTGGGAACTGGAGCTGGCTCTCTGGCTCTGATGGCCCCATCTTCAATCCCTAAAGGCCTGGTCTGGGGAGAAAAACAGGATGTGTCCTTAGGGTTCCAGGGATAGGAGCAGGAGCAATGGAGAAGGTACAGAAGCCACACTTGGAATTGACAAATCTTCGTTTAATGCTCTAAGCCCACAGGTAAATGTCTATGCCAGGTGTTAAGATACAAAGGTGAATTCCATACAGAGCCTGCCCCCAAGGCACCCACTGTCCCGTGGGAATGCCAACAGGTGGATCATAAGATCACATGGAGACATATGTGTGCCTCCATCATGGGGGTGTGGCCAAGCAGGCCACAAGTTGCTCATATAGCATCTTTGTGCAAACTAGAGAAGGTCTCCTCCGGAGCAACACACCCCCTCACCTGAGCATGGGCTGGATTTTAGCTGCACTCATGGGTCTTGGCTGGGGATCCTTGTGTATTCTCCAACCTGCAAACTCTGCATCTCTATGAGATGGGAGATCTTGGCTTGTGTATTCTCCGACCTGCAAACTCTGCATCTCTATGAGATGGGAGCATACAGGAAGGAGTATCTTAAAGGCAGAGGCCAAGGTGGTCCGGAAAGGACTTCCACCAGCCAGAGCCATCCAGGAAAGGGGCAGTGTTCCTCCTGAGGTGGCAGTGAGTGCACCATCACTAGAGGCCTGATAGCGACCTCAGAAAGCTGGCAAGGGAAGCCCTCCTCCCAGCCCAGACGCGTCCTCACGGCTGAAGAGCACTGGACTATAGGGTCCTTTAGTCTTGACTCTGACATTGACTGGCTGGGTGATTTGGGGTGAGCTGCCCATCCTCTCTAGGCCTTGGTTTTCACACTTGTGAAATGGGGCAGTGCCCTCTAGTATCACCGGAGTGAAGTTGGGATCTGTTGAGAACGGGATGAGAAAGTGCTTTGTAAACTGTGAACCTGCTTCCAGAATGTGAGAGATCCTGACTCTTGATGGAGGAAGGGAGCAGATGGAGGGCAGAGGAGGTGGGAGGAAGGAGGAGAGAGCAGGTAGCTGCAGGAATCCTGGGCTCTGAGCAGGGAAGAGGGAGGGAGGGAAGCTGAGTGGGCTCCAGCTGTTCCTTCAGGGTGGCTGAGGCTCCACCCTTCTCCCCCTGGGCTAGAATAGGGGAGTGGGCTCTGGAGGGAGGGAAGGAAAGAGGAAGACAAGGTAGGAGGTGAGGCTGGGGAACTGGGGCTCCTCATTCCACACCTGGTCTTAGCAACCAGCAGCCCAGAGGATTCATCTCTGCCTCTTTGTGTCAGATTGGGTTCCTGGAAGTCAGAGACCATTCAGTGTAGGAATCTCTGCCACGGCCACCCCATCCTGTGCTTGCATACCCTCAGAGACGGGGAGCTCACTACCACTCTGCCCTGACCCAGGCTGCTTGTCCCATTGTTGGGCAGCTATGAGAAAAGCCCAACTCTCTGTAAATCCTACCCACTGGTCTCACCCTGCCCTCATGAAGTATGTGAGTCACGTGATAATGACAACTGCATGGAACTACATGAAGAGCTTTGACTGGCAACCAGAAAGCTCTTGATACATGTTTATGGATACACGAATAATCTTATTTAATTCCCCAATAACTTGTGAGTTAAGTGTGACAGAGCAGTTAGGTAGGTGGGATGAGATTTCAACTCACATCTCTGTGACTCCAGGGTTTGAGCTCTTACCCACTGTGCCTCATTGTAATGAACATGACAGTAACAATGATGATATCTAACTTTGATGGGCACCTGTTATATGCCTGTTCTAAGGATTACACATATATTTACTTATTTAATTCTCACACAATCCCACGAGGGAGAGGCTATTCTTGTCCCCATTTTATTAATGACCATCTGGAGCCAGGTTTGCCCAAAGCCACCCAGCTGGTGACAGGAAGAGCTGAGATTCGATCCCAGGAGCCCCTGGCTCCTGAAACATCTTCCAGGCTGTCCCCATATGACAGCCTTTTCTGGGCTCTGCATCCCCAGTTCCTCTCGGACAAAGTTCCCCGACCCCACCTCAACCTGCTGCCCCCATGGGATCCTCTGCAGGGCTCTGGGTGCCTCTGGAGCCTCAGTACCTAAAGCCAACCTCAGTGTCCCCAGACCTGTGTGCTTGGAGTTTGGTGAGATGACCCTGCCAGGTGCTGGGTGCTTGCGTCCTCACAGCTTCAAGGTCTTTGCATTGTGGTGGGTGTAACCAGCTTGGATGAAACTAGAGCTCAAGTCTGGGTCCTGCCACTTAGCTCTGCTCTTCTGGGTCAGGTACTTCCCTCTCCAAGCCTCCGTTTCCCTAACGAAGATATGAGATAAAGTATCAGGAAGCGTTTTGTAAGCTATAATGCCACCAACTGTTGTTAATTTGGGTTATTTTGGGAGCCTCCACCCCCGCCGACTGTTGTCTCACCTTGAGCTTTGGGTAGCCTTTAGTGACAGACGGCTCTGGGTGCCCCAGCTCTGTCCCCTGCTAGGCCGTGTGGTCTTGGGCAGATCCCTTCACCTCTCTGATCCTAACTCATGGGATACCATGAGATTGAGGAAGGGCATGCATGTGATACTCTCCTGGTGAAGTCACCACCAGGTCATGTTACTTGTCATCTTCATTATTGCTGTTTCTGGAGAACTTTAAGTCTTTTCTGAAGGGACTCTTCTCAAGCCCCTGGTCCCTCTCCTGACCTTGGACCCAGGAGCAGAGCTTGTGAAGTGTTACCTTCAGCATGCTGAGTTTTCTTATTTTTTTAAACAACGTGTTTCTGTTATCAGGCAACATGCATTAGTAAAGAGAGGAGGGCTGATGTCAGGGCTCGGGGATGGCACATCTGGGCTGGGGTGTCCAGATCCTTCTGCTGACTACGCCACCGGTTCTGCTGTCTCACCCACACAGAGCCTGCTCAGCCTGCCAGTCTGGGTGCTGATGGATGAGGACGTCCGGATCTTCTTTTACCAGTCGCCCTATGACTCAGAGCAGGTGCCCCAGGCACTCCGCCGGCTCCGCCCGCGCACCCGGAAAGTGTAAGTGACCAGCCCCTGGGCTTCCACATGGCCAGAGCCCTGGGTCCCTGCTGGAAAAGCATCTCTTTTCCCCGAAAGGAGAGAAGGAAAATACAGATCAGCCATATCCCTGGACACTCCAGGGTGATTTGGTTTATTCAATGGGTTTAGAAAGTAGTGTTCAGGTTTGGAGGGACAGAGGGTGTGTGCCTTTCAATGTGATCAAAAGGACTGGAAGACAAGGACTGGGATATTGACTCTGGAGAGTCTGGTGCCACAGCAACCACTGGGGATGACCCAGAAGCTCTGGGTCCCTGAAAAGAACTGGGGGCAGAGAGGAGGGAAGAGCTGCCTTATCCACAAACATTCTCTGAGCAGCTCTGGGAATGCCTTTTCCTGGTGTGTTGGAGCTCCGTGGGGCCAGCTGTGGCTCTGGTTGTATCACGTTGGCCTCCAGGGCACACTGCTCCTCCCTTACTCCAAAAATCCCGTCCCTCCCACCAAAAATTCAGCTACTCATAGACTGCTTGACTTCCAAAGCCCAGGTTGCTGCTACTAAGAATTCTGGAAAAAGCAGGACGGAATTCCTGAGTTCCCCACCAGCTCCTCCCTCTGCTTACTCCCACGAATGTCTCCAAGGGTCCTCTCCATGCCTAGCATCTCCCCTGTGCACACAGTCAGGTGTGTCTTAATTCCAGCTGTGCCACGTGGCAGCCACGGGCCCCAGAGCAAGGCACTTCACCTCTCCAACCTTCAGTTTCCCTCAGCTGAAAAATTACAACGGTCACATTTACATCAGAGCTTAGTTGTAGGGAGCAGAGAAACAAACAAATCTGAACACTTTGGGAAGTGAAAGGCATGGAATGAGCATATATCCCCTTCCCCACCTGCTTTCTGAGCCTGGCTTCCTGGTCCGTAAAGAAGGGAGAACAACCCTACCTCCAAAGTGGTTGTGAGGATTTGGGGACAAGTGTGCCCACCTGGAGGAGGAATTGCAGCCACATTTCAGCATCATCTCTCTCCCCCGCCTTCCCTGCTCCTTGCAAGGGGCTCCTCTGGACACAGAAGCAGGAAGCTGGGCTTCTCTCAGGGCTAACAAGCCCCTCTTCTCTCTCCACAGCAAGAGCGTGTCCCCACAAGGCAACAGCGTTGACCGAATGGCAGCTCCGAGAGCAGAGGTATACCCCACCCCTGTGCTGGCCAGGCTCTCACACTTTGGGCATCGGCCTTGGCCCACCTGCCAGCCACTGGTGGGCCAGTGGGTCTCTCCTGCTGGGCACTGCTGTGTGCCTGGGCGAGTGCTGAGCACTTGGAGGAAGGAAGGGGTTACAGCCTCAGCCTCTGCCACTGGGCGTCCCCGAGCCCTGCTAAGGGGACGGAATGTGATCAGCATTCAGAGCCAGAGGGGAACGCTTCCATCCGTATGCTCCTCCGGTCAGTTTGCCTGAGCCTCCTCTGAGTCGGCCCTGCCTTACGCATGGAACCTGCAGAGATGACTCAGACAAGGCCTAGCCTGCGATGAAGCCTGGGGACCAGGGTGGGTGCTCAGCCCAGAGAGTTCGAACTCTTCCGTGTGTGCTCACCCCCACCAGGTCTGGAAGGAGCACCCAACCTAGAGTCAGGGAGACCTGAGTTCAATTCCTAGCTCCTCCACTAAAAAATGAGATGGCCTCAGACAAGTCGCTTATTCTCCCCGAGCCTCAGTTTCTACATCTGCAAAATGGGAGACTAAAGTATGTAAGGCACTTCTGTAGGAACTCAGTGAGTGTTTTCTCCTTCCCTCCTTTCTGCACGCTTCTCCTCAGGCTCTATTTGACTTCACTGGAAACAGCAAACTGGAGCTGAATTTCAAAGCCGGAGATGTGATCTTCCTTCTCAGTCGGATCAACAAAGACTGGCTGGAGGTGAGTTCAGAAGTGAGGATGGAGGTGAGATTGGAGGTGAGGTTGGAGGTGAAATTAAAGGTGAAGATGGAAGTGAGGGTGGAGGTGAGATTGGAGGTGAGGATGAAGGTGAGGGTGGAGGTGAGATTGGAGGTGAGGATGAAGGTGAGGGTGGAGGTGAGATTGGAGGTGAGGATGAAGGTGAGGGTGGAGATGAGGCTGGAGGTGAGGATGGAGATGAGGGTGAAGGTGAGGATGGAGGTAAGGGTGGAGGTGAGGATAGAGGTGAGATTGGGGGTAAGGTTGGAGGTGAGGATGGAGGTGAGATTGGAGGTGAGGATGGAGGTGAGCGTGGAGGTGAGATTGGAGGTGAGGGTGGAGGTGAGATTGGAGGTGAGATTAGAGGTGAAGATGGAAATGAGAATGGAAGTGAGATTGGAGATGCGGTTAGAGGTAAAGATGGAGGTGAGGATAGAGGTGAGGAAGGTGAGTTTGCAGGTAAGGATGGAGGTGAGATTAGAGGTGAGGATGGGAGTGAGTTTGGAGTCGAGGATGAAGGTGAGGTTGGAAGTGGGTTTAGAGATGAGGTTGGAGGTGAGGTTGGGAATAAGGATGGAGGTGAGGTTGGAGGTGAGGATGGAGGTGAGAATGCAGGTAAGGTTAGGCTGAGATTAGAGGTGAGGCTGGAGGTGAGGTTGCCTCAGGCATTGTGTGCTTCAGAGACTGAGGACCGTCTCAGAAGGCCTCAGGGAAGAGATGCTATCTGATGATAGTCCTGGAGATCCAGGCAGGTTGGGGAACCTGCGGGAATACAGCCTTTGGGGAGGCAGATGTTCGGTGGGAGCAGAACATTCTGGAGCTCATGCACTTGTCTTTGGTTCTGACCCTGAAAAATGGGCTGCTTAGGGCAAGTAAGTTCACCTACTGAGTTTAGTTTCTTGGTCTGCAATGGGTGTCTCAGCAGGGGCACTATTGACATTGGGGCCAGAGGGTCCCTTGTGCGGTTGTCCGGAACATTGCAGGGTGTTCAGCAACATCCCCGGCCTCTCCACTAGATGCCAGCAGCACTGCTAAGTTGCAGCAACCAGATAGCTCTCCAGATAATTTGCTCCTGAGCAGCGAAATCGCAGCCACTTGTGTAATATGGGACAGCAGTACACACCCTGCCTGCAGCAATAAAAGCTGCTGATGAAGAGCTCGAACTCAGAGTCAGCCTGTTTGGGCCATTTCCTAGCTCTGTTTTTCACTAGCTTTGTGGACCTTTGGAAACTTGCTCAAACTTGTGGTTTCCTTTTCTGTAAATGTTTCTTCATCAGCTTCCTGGAAGGGGTAAAGGAGGTGATAATGGCCAGGGCTCGCCCCAGAGCCTGAATGTGTGGCGCCTGGCCAGGCACTAGGGTCGTTAGGAGACCTAAATGAAACTTCAAAGCCAGGGCCTTTCCCGGTCACTGCTTTGTCCCAGCGTGGCCCACAGAAGGGCTCTGTTCTCACTCAGTGAGTGGAGGTGGAAAGTGGCTGTGTTGGGCCTTGGCCTGGGGCCAGTCCTGTCTTCAGACTTAGTGCTCCTGTGGGGAGTGCCTGGGGGAGGCTCTGGGAAAGACCCAGAGGCAGGGTCAGCCCCCAGGGGTCCCAGGACCTCTAAGAGTTGGGTTGGGTCCCTGGCGTCCAGGCCTTGGAGAGGAGCTAGTAGTAGCCACTGGTTTAGCCAGTTTAGCAGTTTCCATTTTACCCTAATCATAGATCTCCATCTCAGGAATTCAGGGCTTTTACAACTGCCTGAGGAGTATCTCTGGGTCACTTTCCAGAAATAGAAAACATGTATTGCCTTCCTGTTTTCCAGAAAGTCCTACTTATCAGTTCGCTAGCTAACTTCTGGCCTCAGGGGCAGGGAAGGAACCACCTTGAGCCTTGGTTAATATGTTTGCAAAATGGCATGTAAATAATCCATCTTCTGTAGGGTTGCTGTGAAGATGAACAGAACACGTGCCCAAAGCCCAGGCCATGGCCGGGTCTGGGTCTGATTTCTGGCTACTTGGTCTAGAGCAGAGGCACAGTTGTATCTGATGAATGAATGAGTAAGTGGGATCAGCAGCAGGGCCTTCCTCATCCCTCATCCTCTTCCTTCTGTGTTCTATTTTCATCTGTAACACCTGCCACCATTGGACTCGTTGGGTAGGTCATTGTTGACAGCGCGCACACCCTGTCATTCCCCATTGTACTGGGAACTCCATGGGGGCAAGGACTTATTATTTATTATTATTATTATTATTATTATTTTTGAGACAGATTTTCACTCTTGTTGCCCAGGCTGGAGTGCAATGGCGCGATCTTGGCTCGCTGCAACCTCCACCCTGCGGGTTCAAGTGATTCTCCCACCTCAGCCTCCTGAGTAGTTGGGATTACAGGCATGCGCCAACATGCTCGGCTAATTTTTATATGTTTAGTAGAGACGGGGTTTTGCCAAGTTGGCCAGGCTGACCTCAGGTGATCCGCCAACCTCAGCCTCCCAAAGTGCTGGGATTGCAGGTGTGAGCCACTGCACCAGGCCCAAGGACTTTTATCTATTTTGAGAGCCCAGAGCCTGTCAAGTGGCTGGTTCTCAAGAAGTCTTTGTTGAATGAATGAGCGAATGAGTGAGACAAAAGCAGCTTTCTATATAAATCCAGACTCTGACATATTGTAAAACCCAAATATAAGCCTTCTTGGAAGTGACCAACTCAGTGAACTTCCTCGCCTTCTCTCTTCCCTCTACGGAAGAAGACCGGGACCTCGTCTGCCTTTCCCCATCATTAGAACGGGGCTGAGGGCTCCGAGGCGTGGCTCTGCTGCCTCTCCTCTCACCAGCCTGGCATCCCTTCTCTTCCTCTGCAGGGCACTGTCCGGGGAGCCACAGGCATCTTCCCTCTCTCCTTTGTGAAGATCCTCAAAGACTTCCCTGAGGAGGACGACCCCACCAACTGGCTGCGCTGCTACTACTATGAAGACACCATCAGCACCGTCAAGTTTGTGGCCTGGGAAGGAGGGGCCTGTCCAGCCTTCCTGCCATCCCTACCACCCACCACCCCTTGTATCACCCTCTCTTGGGTCCCTCTCCCACTCCAAAGCCCCCAGTGGCTCCCAGATGAGCCACAATGCTGAGGCATCAATGTCCAGGGTGGCCTCGCCAGCCTCATTCCTCTTTTCCCCACCCCACACCCCACTTCCAGCCTAATGCCTCCTTACCCCAGCCTGTCACCCCCTTACCCCCGCCTGTCATCCCCTTAGGGACATCGCAGTGGAGGAAGATCTTAGCAGCACTCCCCTATTCAAAGACCTGCTGGAGCTCACGAGGTGAGGGACTGGGAATGGGGCTGGGGAGTCAGACACTCTGGAGACGAGAGCGCAGGGAGAAATGTTAAGCCCTAGTATGAAGGTGCTGGGGTTTTGCATGTACTTTGTCTTCTCGTTTTATCCACAGCCCAGCCCTACAGGTTAGGTAGCATCTCCTCACTTTAGAGACGAGTGGGGAAGCCGCAGATCGGTTAGGGGACTTGGCTGAGCTCACACAAGTTGTGGGTTTAGATCCGGATCTGCAGCTGGAGCTAAAGTCTCTCTGGCTAAGAGCCTTGGACTTGAGCCATCCACCCTCAGGGACTCACTACCCGCCCCAGGTCCAGGACATTGCTGGACAGTTATTTTACGGAATGGTAATCACACTGTTACATTTCTGACTGTAAAAGTTGTACCAACTCATTATATATATATAAAAGAAATGTCAGTAACCATGTCAGAAAGATACGAAGAAGTGAAATCACCTCATATTTTTACCCCCCTTGTTAATGACGTACACTCAGATTTCTTCAGTACTTACACCCCATACGCACATGCACACACAAAAGTTACTTTGGCTGCACAAAACCTTTCTGTGGCTACATCATTAATATGGCCATGTGCTTTTACTGGCCTCTTAGGATTTCTTCTACTTCTTTACTACTCTAAACAACTTTGTACAGACCATCTTAGTTCACCTATTTGATGACTTATCTGATCATTTCCTTGTAATGATGCTCAAGAAGTAGATTTGGGGATTAAAGCATTTGCAAGTCTCGTAGCCTTCTGGCCCACGTTGTCAAACTACTGGTAGAAAGTTCAGATCAATTTCTATGTACACCAGCTAAGTAGAAGGGTGCACATCTTCCTGCACCCAGGCCAGACAGTTCCTGTCCTTACAAGGTTCTCCTCAATAGCCTCACACAGGTTTCTCTCTGAGGCTTTATACGGCCCTACTCTGTGCCCAGTCAAACCTACTCTTCTTCACAACTCTTAAGCTTTTAGCACATTTATACACAAGACACTTCAGGCTGTGCCACTAATTTCCTGTGAAAGTCTCTTCTCTCTTTTTTTTTTTTTAAGATGGAGTCTCACTCTGTTGCCCAGGCTGGAATACAGTGGTCAATCTCAGCTCACTGCAACTTCTGCCTCCCGGGTTCAAGTGATTCTCCTACCTCAGCCTCCTGAGTAGCTGGGATCACAGGTGCATGCCACCATGTCCAGCTAATTTTTGTATTTTTAGTAGAGACAGGGTTTCATCATGTTGGCCAGGCTGGTCTCGAACTCCTGACCTCAGGTGATCTGCCCTCCTCGGCCTCCCAAAATGCTGGAATTACAGGTGTGAGCCACCACACCCAGCCTCTTCTCCCTTTTAGGCCTCGATATCCCCATCTGTACAATGGGAGGTTGGATTATTTGGATGACACAGGCTTGTGTCAGGCTCTGATCTTTTCTCACTCCTGGCTTCAGGACATAAAACATTTTTACCCCCTCTTCCTACCCCTACTCCATGCTTAGGCTCTTTGATTATCCCTGACTTTTCCCATGCAGGCGGGAGTTCCAGAGGGAGGACATCGCCCTGAATTACCGGGACGCTGAGGGGGATCTGGTTCGGCTGCTGTCGGATGAGGACGTGGTGCTTATGGTACGGAAGGCTCGCGGCCTCCCCTCCCAGAAGCGTCTCTTTCCCTGGAAGCTGCACATCACGCAGAAGGACAACTACAGGGTCTACAACACGATGCCATGAGCTGACAGTGTCCCTGGAGCAGTTAGGGGACACCAGCAAGAACCTTCAACTCTCAGAGGAGATTAGGACCAGGAAAACCTGGGGGAATGGGCAGACTTCCCGTCTCTGAGGCCAGTGGACGCATGGGGTTTGTAATCTGTCTGTTTCTACTCTTTACATCCGATTTAAATAAACCATTCCATGTCAATAGGGCAGGCTACGGGAAAGAGCATCTTTCATGCGAGTAAAATACGATTTAATGAGCATCCACGGGGAGGCCGTTTATATCCAGCAGAGGCCCTGGCTCTGAGACCTCTGTCCTGCCACCCCATTTCCTTGCTCTGTCCCGGTGTTGGGGGGAAACCTGAGGGTCCCCAAGCCGTATCCCTTCTCCCTCCCACTGCTCCCCTTTACCTGCGATTAGCCACTTGCCCCACAGAAGTGATCTGCTCTGGGTGCCCTCTGGGGTCCCACCAATGCCAAGTCCTCGGCTGTGTGATGAGGGTCAGGAGCTCTCCTCTGCCTTCCTGTGTCTGCTGCTCTGTGGGGGCAGGGAGGCAGGTCTCGGGGTTGGTTGTCTCCACTGTAAGTAGGGGGAGGACTCTGGTCTCATCCAGGAGGAGGGGGACACAAAGCAGTGGGATCGTCTTCTCTGAGCTGAATCTCCTATCCTAATCCACCAAAAATTAAACAGGTGTCACTCCCAGAATGGTGGTGTGAGGAGCTTGGTGGACCCTCTCCCCAGGGAAACAGTAGTTTAACTGATGAGAGATACTTAAAATCAACTGTTTAAAGTCTCTGGAAATTGTTCTAAGGGCACAGAGCACATGGAGAAACAGCCATTCAAGAAGATCATTAACGTCTCAGTAAGAACAGCAAGTCGGTGGCATTTGAGACACATCGTGTTCCCGTCCCCCACCCCCAGCTCCATGTGATGGAAACTCTACTCCAGATACTCCACTCTGGATGGATGCAGCCAGGAAGATGGGCTCCCTCATCCCTCAGTGTCTAACCTTCCACAATTTCACCACAGGAGGAATAGGCTACCAGGATCTCTTCTTTCTGCAGCCCTATATGTTGTAGAATCACTATTCCAGGCCATTATAGCAGAGAGGACTGAGTTTCCTACAGTTCCCATAGAAAGTACCAGGAAATTTGGGAGGCCGAGACGGGTGGATCACGAGGTCAGGAGATCGAGACCATCCTGGCTAACATGGTGAAACCCCGTTTCTACTAAAAATACAAACATTAGCCTGGTGTGGTGGCGGGTGCCTGTAGTCCCAGCTACATGGGAGGCTGAGGCAGGAGAATGGCGTGAACCCGGGAGGCGGAGCTTGCCGTGAGTGGAGATCGCGCCTCTGCACTCCCGCCTGGGCGACAGAGTGAGACTCTGTCTCAAAAAAAAAAAAAAAAAACCAGGAAATTGAGCTTAAGCAACAGAAATCGATCGTCTCACAGTTCTGAATGCTAGGTGTCCACAGGGCCATGCTCCCTATGAAATATGGAGGGAAATCCTTCCTTGCCTTTTCTTAGCTTCGGGTGGTTTGCCAGCAATGTCTGGTGCTCCTTAGCTCGTTGGTGGATCGCTCTGTCTTCACACGGCATTCTCCCTGTGTGTATTTACACTGTCTTCCCTCTGTGCATGTCTGTCTCTGCATCCAAGTTGCCCCTTGTATAAGGACACAAGTCATCTTGGACTCGGGCCCATCCTAGTGATCTCGTTTTACTTTGATTACCTCTACAAACCTCCTCTTTCCAAATAAGGTCACATTCTGGAGTACTAGGGGTTAGGACTTCAACAGTCGTTTTTAATTCCAATATAACACTTCAACCCATGACACTCCCTTTACCCACTCAGCTCCCCCTCCTAAGGCAAGGGCTCTGCAGTAGGCATAGCAGGCTAGGAGTGCTGGACCTTAACCCCCTGGTAGGGCAGGGGTTCCATGCTAAGAGGGGCAACCTGAGATCAAGGGATACTGTACTCCACTCCAGTGCCCACTCACAGAGCAGGATGTCACTCCTGGAGAAACAGGCTGATTTCCGTATCCTCAGATCTGGTGCAGTGGTGCAGAGGTTCTGCCCAGGGAGACAGTCAGGCCTTAGGGATGGATAATTCCACCGCTTTTCCTGAGGGGACTAACTTTGTTTGGAAAGCATGGCAAAGAAGTTGGCAAAAATAATGGAAATCTTGGTGGCCAGCAATTAAGGAGGGACTAGATACTAATGCCATCAAGTGAAATGTAAGGCCAGAAATTTGACAGAGAACCAGGTAAAAAAATAACCAAGAATAGTGGTTCTAGGACTATAGTCATCCCTGAGGACACAGGATATTGTGCTCCCGTGCCAGGCTGCACCCACACAGCAGACATCAGAGTGGAAAGTGTGGCAGACTTGAAATCGTTCCCTAAACCACATACAGATCCATCAGCAAAACACAAGCTCAGGAGGCTGAAGCCTAACCTCTGACCAAGCAATGGCTGAACAATAAGCTAATCTGACTCAGAGGGGATTCTTAGGAAGCCAGGGTTAAAAATAAAATTGCACTTATTTCCTGGTGGTCTGGAAGACCGCATGCATGCCCAGGCTGATCACTCTCAGGAGTGACTGGAGAAAGAAACGCTGGGCTATCAGTTCCTGACTGAACATGGGGCAAGCTTGAACCCCGAGCTGTGAAAGATGTCTCCAAACCACATTCACAGCCGAAAGTAAAGGGTGAAACCAATCCAATTGAAGGGGCTTAAGCACAACTTTTCATCAATACGTGGTTTATGCAGACCCAAGTGCAACCTCTAGGAAGCCAGGATAAGAGAGAGAGAAAAAAAAAACAAGAGAAAAAAATATGAGCAGAGGCATCATAAGCTACACATTGTAGGGGAAACAGACCTCACAAAATTAGTTCACTGAAGTCACTAAACAAGTAAATAGATGACAAACCAAATAACAACAACATTAAGCCCTGGAAGGAATAGGAGAGCAGTACCTAGAGTTGCTACAAAATATTATCTAAAATGTTCAGTTCCTGATATGGTTTGGATCTGTGTCCCTGCCCAAATCTAAAGTCGAATTATAATCCCCAGGTTGAAAGTGGACCCTTATGGGAGGTGTTGGGATCATGGGGGTGGATTCTCATAAATAGTTTAGCACAACTCCCTCCGGGCTTTTCTTGTAAGAGTGAGTGAGATCTGGCCATTTAAAAGTATGTGGCACCTCCTCTTTCTCTCTCTCTTCCCCCTGCTCTTGCCATACAAAACTTGCCTGCTTCCCCTTCATCTTCCACCATGATTGTAAGGTTTCCTGAGGCCTTCTCAGAAGCAGAAGCCACTAGGCTTCCTGTATAGCCTGTAGAACCAAGAGCTAACTAAACCTGTTTTCCTTATAAATTATGCAGTCTCAGGTTGTTGTTTGTATGTTTGTTTGTTTTTTTCTTTTTTTTTTTTTTGACACTGAGTCTTGCTCTTGTCATCCAGGCTGGAGTGCACTGGCATGATCTCAGCTCACTGCAACCTCTGCCTCCCAGGTTCAAGCGATTCTCCTGCCTTCCTGAATAGCTGGGATTACAGGCACGCCCCACTTCACCCAGCTAAGTTGTGTACTTTTAGTAGAGATGGGGTTTTGCCATGTTGCCCAGGCTAGTCTCAAACTCCTGACCTCAGGTGATCCACCTGCCTCGGCTTCCCAAAGTGCTGGGATTACACCGTGAACCACTGCACCCAGCCAGTATTTCTTTATAGCAGTGCAAGAACAGACAAATATGGTTCCTAACAAAAAATTATGAGAATTGCAAAGAAACAGCAAAGTGTAATCCATACACAGGAGGCAAATAAAAGCAGGCAATAGAAGCTAACGAAATTGCCTTTGAGGGGAGGATTCAGATCCTGGACGTAGCAAACAATGACTTTATATTAGGAATATGTTTAAAGAACTAAAGGAAACCAGGTTTAAAGAATTAAAAGAAAGTATTGTAACAATGACTTTTCAAACAGAGAATATCAATACAAAGACATAAATGGTTTTTAAAAAGAGAACCAAATTGAAATTCTAGAGTTGAAAAGAACAATAACTGAAATGAAAAGTCCACTAGAAAGGCTCAGCATTAGATTCAACTTGGCAAAAGAATGTTAGCAGAGAAAGTATAAGCAAACTGAGAGATAGATCAATAGAGATGATGCAATCTAAGAAAGAAAGAAAGAAAGAAAGAAAAAGGAGTGAGAAAAATGAGCAGAGCATCAGAGAAATGTGGAAACCATTAAGTGCACCAACATATGCATAATGAGATTACCAGAAAGAGAGGAGAGAAAGAGACAGAAAAAGGATGAAAAGAAATCATGATTGGAAACTTTCCAATTTTTATTTTTTTAAAAACCACCAATCTACATATACAAAAAGCTCAACAAACTCCAAGTAGTAAAATACAAAGAAGGCCACACTTAAACACATCATAGTCAAAATGTTGAAAGCCAAACATAAAGAGAAAATCTTGAAAGCAGAAAGAGAAAAATGACTCACCACATGAAAGGGAACTACATTAAGACTAACAGCTGATTTCCTGTCAACCAAGAATCTTACATAAAACAAATCTATCATTCGAAAATGAAGGTGAAATTAAAACATTCCAAAATAAGCAAAAACTAAGAATATTCACTGTTAAGCAGACTTGCCTTACAAAAATATATTAAAGGAAGTTCACAACAAGAGTTTCACTCTTGTTGCCCAGGCTGGAGTGCAATGGTGTGATCTCGTTTCACCGCAACCTCCACCTCCCTGGTTCCAGTGATTCCCCTGCCTCAGCCTCCTGAATAGCTAGGATTACAGGCGTGAACCACCACACTCGGTTAATTTTGTATTTTTAGTAGAGATGGGGTTTCTCCGTGTTGGCCAGGCTGGTCTTGAACTCCCAACCTCAGGTGATCTGCATGCCCCAGCCTCCCAAAGTGCTGGGATTATAGGTGTGAGTCACTGCACCTAGCTAAGACTCTATCTCATGTAAGATCACATTCTGAGATACTGGGGTTAGAAATTCAACATATCTTTTGGGGGAGAATACAATTCGAACCATAACGGTGCACTAGAAAACATCCATTCAAGAAAAATTTTAAAAGACTTTGCAAGGTGTGATCTCCCAAACCCAGTTATTTGGCTTCTAGTTTGTTGCCTGACCACAGTCACCAAGAAAATGTTCTGGTGCAAATCAACCAGAACTCGTTAAGACACAGTCTTTGAGGAATTATGAGCGTTACAAGAAGTAAAGGAGTTCTCCAATGATTCTTCCACTCCCTACCAAAAAAATTATGATAGGAGTTGAAACCAGAATACAGAGCAGTTGGGGTGCTGTTTTCTGGAGAGCAGAGGCAGTCCAGAATGCAGAGCCATGGGGAGGCCATGAGGTAGGGAGGCTGAGCCGGGGCTTCTGTGCCAGGCCAAGGCCCTAGATGTGAGAGCTGAGGCAATCCTGAGAGAGTGGCATTCCTGGCTTGAAGCAGGAGCAGAAGAGAGCCTCCTCTGGAGTAAAGTATTTCCGGTTTAGGCTGACAGGAGTTACCCTGATTAATATCAAGCAAAAGGCTTATAGTCAAAGATCACCAAATCTCTGTGAGTGAGAACAGGCAGAGGCAATAAACAATAGCTTTACAGCCCCAGGGACTATAGATTATTGAATTATGTGACTGAAATATTTAAAGAAATAAAGAATGTAATCATAAAGATAAACAAGCAAAAAAGAATGAGCAGGCAGATTTTCAGATTTGTAAAAGAAAGAAGGTATGAATGCATCTATGTGTGTGTGTGTGTATACACACATGTATATAATTCAAAAGGTGAGTTGGTGAAAAGTCCAAATTTATCAATAATTCTGATACCATAAACATAGATGGATTCCATGCATGAGTTAAGACTGTCAGGGCCGTGCACAATGGCTCATGCCTGTAATCCCAATACTTTGGGAGGCCGAGGCTGGCAGATCACTAGGTCAGGAGTTCGACACTAGCCTGGCCAATATGGAGAAACCCCATCTCCATTAAAAATACAAAAAATTAGCTGGGTGAGGTGGTGCACGCCTGTAATCCCAGCTACTCTGGAGGCTGAGGCAGAAGAACCACTTGAACCGTAGGTTGCAGTGAGTCAAGATCGCACCACTGCACCCCAACCTATGCAACAGAGCGAGACCCTGTCAGGAAAAAAAAAAGAAAAGAAAAAAAGACAGTCAGACTGAATTTTTAAAAGTCTAAATCTATGTAAGTGTCATATATACAAGACACACACATACAATAAAAGGTCATGGAAACATTGAAAGTAAAAAAAAGTATGAAAAAAGATATTCCTGGGAACCACTAACCAGAAGACAGCTGGGACATCTATACAGATTCACAATCTACTTTTGTGTACACTTGACACTCAAACTCACTTGGTAGCACTCCTTGCCCCTGAACAGAATAGTTACGCTTACCAGCCTTATGTGTCTCTGCTATTCCCTTATTTTTTGATGCTTTGGGGGGGATGACTTTTGATTTTACGTGTAACTGAAGTAAGAACGTGTCAAAATCTGAAGTGAAAAGCTTTTGCTGATAATGAAGCTGATGAAAATTGCGTGGGTGGATTTGTTAAGTAATGCTATCTGATGAAAACCTTGGCTGTGGGCATCAGTCTGCTCTGCAGAATGACTGATGAGGACCCACCAATTACTTATACCCTGTTGACTGTTTTTGGCGCACTGTGTGCTACAGGAACACACTGGATACATTTGCAAGTAACAGGGAAAAGCCAACATCCACCATCTTTGTAGGATGTATCCAATTTACTGTCTGTCGGTACACATACTAGACACCATGAGTAACCACAGAAATATTTTCTGACTGATTAACAACCTTTTTCTACCAGTGGTACAAACTCATTGCAAGGATTCTGGCTTGGAAAAAACAACTGTTAGATGTTATCATTCCTGGGAAACTGCTATGCATACCTCCTTCCTAAACATCTCGTGGAAAAGCAGTTTCAGCTTTTATTTCCCCTGGGGAATACGTGCATTTTAGCCGGAATGCAAAGAAGTTTAGAGGAAGGGTAAACACTTTTTTTCCGGGCTGTGTTCTTGCTACAGTCACAGATTCCATGACTCCCGAAAGAGTCCAGTGTTAGAATGTCTACACGTAATTGACAGTGTTTGGAATAATGTTGATTAGACATTAGCACGTTCGACACAGATTCTGACTCTACTGATGCTTGCAAACAAGTCTGTACAAAAAGGCTTTGGAGAATTTTTTGTGACTTACGAGAAAATGATGATGTAAGACTTCATTCTTGCACAAAATATTTATCAGCTAAAAGTGGAAATAACTAAGAAAAACCGATACCAAAGAAATGTTGAACACCGTGATTCAGCTATTGTTCATTCTTTGCATAGTGGGGAAGTTGCTGACAAATACGGATAAGGTTGAGGGTAACTGTGATGATAATGTTGACACAATTAACGCAGAGTAAAACATTCCCATTAAAAATATGGTGAATATTTAATTAGTTAATTACGGGCCTCGAACAATTTGCAATTAATGGTGAGCAGGAGATAATGGAAAATTACCCAATTAGAAACAGACTTCTCAAGTAGGCATCTAATGCAATAGGACACTGGAAGAAGTCATTAAAAAAGCAATTGATTGCAGTGTGCTTCTTGGTTTGAGGACCTTGTTCCTGGTACATCACGAGACGTCCAGGAGGAAAAATCTGGCATCCTCAAGTTAAGATAATTCAAGGTGAGTTTAATAAAGGGACTATTTACAAAGACGTAGGCAGCACACGGGAAAACCTCAAGGAATAGTTCAGTATCCCACGGATGGGACCTCAGACCTGTTACATTCCTGGACCCAAAGGAATAAAACCTGAAAGGAGGGGAATTGTGTAGACATGGCCTCCTTAGAAGGACTGGTGATCTTTGGCTGGTGGGCGAGATTGACCCAAAGTAACCCTGCTGGGAGGGGGTCAGAGGAAGAAATACCCCGCCCTCCCGCCTCATCCTGATCTCAGCAGAGGGGTTCCCTACTGCCAAACAAAACTGGAAGCCCTAGGGCGAGGCTGTTATAATCCACACAGGTTAGCTTCCCAAGGTAGAGAGCAGGGCAGAAGAGAGCACAGTGTAAATGGGAGTGGGGAAAAATGAAGATCTCTGGCACCCTCCACCCGTTTTTCCCCTCATTATATACGCTTATTCTTCAGCCAAGTGAAAACGCCATGTTCCCAAGACAGGGAACACAGGAATTCCCATCAGCTATTTTGGCATTTTAGGGTCATGTCCCTACAGACATATTCCCACCTGAAACCTACAGTGTTAGCTGCTACAGGTATTCTTTATATATCCAAAGTTGACATTTTGAGCTACCTGTTCCCAGTGTTCGTTTCATGTTCCTCTTTCCTCTGCCGGTACATGGGTTAAATAAGGGTGTTTATGTGGTGAAGTGACTGAAGACTTCATTCCTATGGGATCTGAGTTCTCGTTAGTCTTGTCTTTATCAGATTGCCTCAGTATTCCATTGACCAGGACTATTGGGTAAGAAAATACTAAGAGGCACCTATGTGAATCACAGTGGGACCACACATAGTCCTCTCTATCTCCTTTCTTTTTTCTTTTTTCTTTTTTGAGATGGAGTTTCGCTCTTGTTGCCCAGGCTTGAGAGCAGTGGCGCAATTTCAGCTCACTACAATCTCTGCCTCCCAGGTTCAAGTGATTCTCCTGCCTCAGTCTCCCAAGTAGCTGGGATTACAGGCACTCACCATCACACCCAGCTAATTTTTATTTTTTTATTTTTTTATTTTTAGTGGAGATGGGGTTTCACCATGTTAGCCAGGCTGGTCTTGAACTCCTGACCTCAGGTGAACCACCCACCTTGGCCTCCCAAAGTGTTGGGACTACAGGCGTGAGCCACCGTACCCAGCCTGTCTACCTCCTTTTTGTAGCAGCAACCTAGTTTCCCTCTTGGTAACTGGGATCAATTACTCCAGCCAATACAGTGACCTCTTTCTCCACCTATTGGCTCAATGGCACAAGGAGGGTTAAATGGTTCAAATTTCTAAAAAATGTCACTTTGTATATGCCACAAGTTTTCATATGCCTCATTGTCATTTGATGGTAACTGTTCTTTAAATTCAATTAGGATTTGATTTGAGCTATCAGTCAGTTACTTAGAAGTGCATTTTAAAATTTCTAAACATGTGAGAATTTTATGTTTTGTTTGTTTGTTTGTTTGTTGGGTTTTTTTTGAGATGGAGTCTTGCTCTGTCGCCCCGGCTGGAATGCAGTGGCACAATCTCGGCTAACGGCAACCTCTGCCTCCCGGGTTCAAGCAATTCTCCTGCCTCAGCCTCCCAAGTAGCTGGGATTATAGGCATGCACCACCGTGCCCAGCTAATTTTTGTATTTTTAGTGGAGACAGGGTTTCACCATGTTGATCAGGGTTGTCTTGAACTCCTGACCTCAAGTGATCTGCCCGCCTCGGCCTCCCAACGTGCTGGGATTACAGGCGTGAACCACTATGCTTGGCCATGTGAGGACTTTAAAAAAAATACTTTTTTTCTTTTTTCTTTTTACTTTAAAGTATCCTTGCACATTTCATGCAGATTCATTTGTCTTTCATATCCTTCAGTTGTCGAGACTAGACAAGCTAAGGGAATGAATCAAAATCAACAGACACCAAAGGTGAGGCTTCTCAAAGTGAAACATCCTGTTTATGTCCAGTAAAACCACCTCCACAGAACATCATGAGTCATCAGGTATAAGGCCTAACACCTGTGGCGTGTAGTGATACAGCATTTTATCTCCTCCTTATAGCCCCATGAAATAAAGAGAAAGTTTGTTCAAGAGATGATGGTCGTTTTCACTGCACTAGAATGTTAAAAGAAGGTAAATGAGAACAATAACCCCGGAAGAGGAGGCTGCTGCTCCAGCATCTGCAGCATTCTCCTGAGGGGACACATTAGGGCAGCCGATAGACATTTCCCAAAATAAACAGCGAAGGAAATAGATATGTAGGAGTCACAGTGTGGAGGCTAAAGTGACTCCATCTAGGAAGCTAAGCCACCATGTTGACTTCTGATTAACGCCGGTTCCTGAAATGCCCCTAAGATTTCCATTTCATCTGTTGTTCTTTGTGTAAGCACATGTGCCTACCATAAATCCTGCCTTTTGATCAAATTAAGCATGCATACCCTTTCTTTTTAGGGTGTACAATCCCTGGATCTGGGGGATAATAGTGTAGAGATGTACCTGTCGTACAGCTGCCCAAGACCGTGCTTCAGTCCCTAAATTCCCAAATAAAACCACCCTATCACAAGCTGGATTTGTCTGCTTCCTTCTTCTGTATCCTGGCTCCTATGTTTGCAGGTCACTTTGCACATACAGGCTTAAAAAAACACTTTCAATGGTCAACTATAACAACACAGAAAGTACATAAAAGAAAAATGGCTGAAAATTAACAAGCTAAATTTCCGAAATCAGAAGTAAAAAAACAAAAACAGACAAACGAGAAAACAATAGAATTAGCTCAAGGAGGGAAGTAAAGACTTATGAAGACAAGGTCAGAACTCAACATCACCGTCACCACCACCACCAACAACATGCAATAGAAAAGGTCAACAAAGCCAAAATTGGGTTCTTAGGAACAACTACGGTAAAACTGATGAAGATAAAAAGAAAGAAGAAAAAATAGTATTAGGAATGTAAATGAACCATAGTCATAGATGAAACAGAGGCTTAAAAGACACTGAGAATTTCATCAAAAGTTTAATATTCTAGATTTTAAAATTTAGATTGAACAAATACTTAGTATAATTTGGTTTAAAAAATCAAGAGAACCGATAGACTGAATTTTCCTTTAACTATTAAATAAATTGAAGCTGAAATGTTGCCTCCCCAGGCACATATGGTTTTATGGGTAAGTTCTGCCAAACAGTAAAATAGCAGATTATGCTAATATTACAAATTAAGGCCGGGCGCGGTGGCTCAAGCCTGTAATCCCAGCACTTTGGGAGGCCGAGACGGGCGGATCATGAGGTCAGGAGATCGAGACCATCCTGGCTAACATGGTGAAACCCCATCTCTACTAAAAAATTACAAAAAACTGGCCGGGTGTGGTGGTGGGTGCCTGTAGTCCCAGCTACTCGGGAGGCTGAGGCAGGAGAATGGCGTAAAACTCGGGAGGCGGAGCTTGCAGTGAGCTGAAATCTGGCCACTGCACTCCAGCCTGGGCAACAGAGTGAGACTCCGTCTCAAAAAAAAAAAAAAAGATTACAAAATAATTCCAGAAAATAGAAGATAGAATATGTCCCAACTCATCTATGCAGCCAGAATAATCTTGATGCCTGTCTTAGTCTGTTTTGTGCTTCTATAGCAGAATACCACTGATTGGATAATTTATAAAGAACAGAAATGTATTTCTCACAGTTCTGGAAGCTGGGAAGTCCAAGGTCAAAGCACCAGTAGGTCAGGGTCCAGTTTCCCTGCTTCCAACATGGCATCTTGAGCGCTGCATCCTCCAGGGGGGAGGAACACTATGTCTTCACATGGCAGAAGAGCAGAAAGGGAAAAGAGTAAACCCATTCCTGCAAAGTCTTTTTATAACAGCATTAATCCATTAAACACTTCCCAAAAGCTTCCACATTCCAACACTGTGATACTGGAAATTAAGTTTGCAACACATGGATTTTAGGGGACACATTCAGACCACAGCAATTCCCAAATAGACAAAAGCAGTACAAGTAGTAAAAATTATAAACCAATCACACATATGAAAATAGATAGAAACTTCAGCAAACTAAATCTAGCAGGAAACAGACATACATATAAAGATAATATAAATGCCTACATTAGGTTTAACCCAGATATACAAGAAAAGCTTTGCATCTAAACATGCATAAATATTATTCACATTGGGTGTGGTGGCTCACGCCTGTAATCCCAGCACTTTGGGAGGCTGAGGTGGGTGGATCACGAGGTCAGGAGATGGAGACCATCCTGGCTAACATGGTGAAACCCCGTCTCTACTAAAAACACAAAAAATTAGCCAGGTGTGGTGGCAGGCGCCTGTAGTCCCAGCTACTTGGGAGACTGAGGCAGGAGAATGGTGTGAACCCAGGAGGCGGAGCTTGCAGTGAGCGGAGATCGCACCACTGCACTCCAGCCTGGTCAACAGAGCGAAACTCTGTTTCAAAAAAAAAAAAAAAAAAAAATATATATATATATAACATATATATATATATATTATTCACCCACCACATAAGAGAATCAAGGAGCAAAACTATATGATCATCTCAACAGATGTGGGAAAATAATTTGATACAATTCAAGACCTATTCATGAATTTAAATTAAACACACGTGCACATACCCACACACCTCTTAGTATACTGGGAATAAAAGTGATGTCTTTCATTTAATAAAGGCTGTCTTCAAGAAAACCTGCAGCAAACATCATTCTAACATTTAGTAGGAGCACATTCTAATACAGCAGCAGTTCCTTTACATGGTAGAAAGGCAAGAATGTCCACCATCACTCATCTATGGACATTGGAGGCCCCAGCCACCCAGCATGGCATTAAGAAGAAATAAAAGCATAAGAATTGGAAGGCAAAAGCATATCCGTCATTATTCACATTTGCTATAATTGTCTACATTGAAAACCCAATAGAATGGATAGGCAAATCATTCACTGTGATAATAGAGCTTCACTATGTGGCTGATTATGCTAATACTGAAGATTGATTGTCTTTCTATACAACAACAATAAATAATTTGAAAAGAATTCTTGAAAGACATGCCATTTACGACATCAATACAACCTTAAGGTACTTGGAAATAAATCTAACTAAAGGTATGCAACACCTGTATGTATAAAATGTTAAAACTTAACTGAAATATTCAAGAAAACCGAAATAAATGGAGAGACTACCCATGTTCATGAATAGGAGGCTAATATTGTACAGCTGCCAGTTCTCCCAACTGATCTATAGCTATCCATAGGTTTGATGCAAATAGAAAAACATCCCAACAATTTATTTCTTCTTTTTGTTTTACTTTGTTTTTGTATATAATTTCATAAACTTATTCTAACCTTTATATAGAAGAGCAAAGGACTTGAAATAGCCAAGTTACTCCTGGAGATGAATAAAGTGATGGCAGATGACCTCTAGAAGAGTAAGAATTATTATAAAGCAACGGAAATGAAAACAATGTAATATTGTCCTAGGGACTGATAATTCAACAATGGAACAGAATAGAGAGCCCAGAAATACTTCATATGTAATAGAAGTAGATTTGGCTGGGCACAGTGGTTCACCCCTGTAAACCCAGAACTTTGGCAGGCTGAGGCGGGCAGATCATAAGGTCAAGAGTTTGAGACCAGCCTGACCAACATGGTGAAACCCAGTGTCTATTAAAAATATAAAAATTAGGTGTGGTGGCATGCACCTGTAATCCCAGCTACTCAAGAGGCTGAGGCAGGAGAATCGCTTGAATCCAGAAGGTAGAGGTTGCAGTGAACCCAAATCATGCCACTGCACTCAAACCTGGGTGACAGAGCGAGACTCTGTCTCAAAAAAAAAAAAAAAAAAAAAGATAGATTTGCAGATTAGTGGGGGGAAGAGAAGTAAAATCAAATAATGGTGCTTGGGCAATTGCTAGACCATATGGAACACAAAACAAATGAGACTGGATCCCTAACTTAAACCATTCCGAAAGGCAATGTTATGCATTAAACTGTAAGAGGGAAAAGTAATACTTTGAAAAGATATATATGATGCTATCTACCAAATCTTGGGGTAGAGAAGAACTTCATAAATAAAACAAACAAAAAAAGAAATATTAATAAATTTGACTACATTAAGATGTTCTCATCAAAAGACACAAGAGAAGAGGCACAGTGGCTCAGCCTATAATCCCAGCACTTGAGAAGGCCCAGGTAGGAGGATTGCTTGAAGCCAGAAGTTTGCAACCAACCTGGGGAACAAAGCTAGACCTTGTCTCTATAAAAGAAATTTAAAAATTAGCTGATGTGCCTGTAGTCCCAGCTACTCATGAAGCTGAGGCAGAGGAATCACTTGAACCCAGGAGCTCGAGGTGGCAGTGAGCTACGACTGCACCACGGCTTTCTAGCCTGGGCAACAGAGATCCTGTTAAAAAAAAAAAAAAAAAACAAAAAAAAACAAAGAAAACAAACAAAAACAAAAGAAAACACAAGGAAGAGAAAAGATAAGCCAAAAACTAGAAGATATTTGCAAGATGTGTAACTGACAAAAGACTAGTATCTAGAATATATCAGGAATTCCCACATATTAATAAGAAAAATACAGACGATGATATAAAAGGTGGGCAAAGTCATGATTAGATATTCCACTAAAGAGGAAAAAAAACAAATGGTCAATAACTATATAAAAAGATATTCAGTAGTCATAAGGGGAGTGCAGATTGGTTCAATCTCTGGAAGACAGTTTGCAATTATTTTGTAAAGTTGGACATTCCCATATCTTATGACTCAGCAACGAACCTTGCACGGGACCCTGGGACATAAGCAAGAACATTCATGACAGCTCTCTTCCTAATAGCTCCCAACAAATGTAAGCAACCCAAACATCTGTCCAGAGAAGAGTAGGTTCTGACAGTGATTATAGCACGACAACATGAATGATTCTTAGAAATGTAATTGAACGAAAAATCAACTATCAGAAGATAGGTTTCTATTTTTTTTTTTTTTTTTTGAGGCGGAGTCTCGCTCTGTCGCCCGGACTGGAGTGCAGTGGCCAGATCTCAGCTCACTGCAAGCTCCTCCTCCCGGGTTTACACCATTCTCCTGCCTCAGCCTCCCGAGTAGCTGGGACTACAGGCGCCCGCCACCTCACCCGGCTAGTTTTTGTATTTTTAGTAGAGACGGGGTTTCACCATGTTAGCCAGGATGGTCTCGATCTCCCGACCTCGTGATCCGCCCGTCTCGGCCTCCCAAAGTGCTGGGACCACAGGCTTGAGCCACCGCGCCCGGCCCTAGGTTTCTATTTTTTAAAGCTCAAGAACTATAAACAGAAATAGTAGACACAAAACTCAAGATAGTGGTTGTTTCTGGGAGGGAGGTAGCAGAGGCATAGGAGAGGAAGATATAGGTAGGTATCAGTAACAGGTACTGAAATTTGTCGAAATACTTGGGGTTGAGTGGGTGGGGGAGTGGGTTCATAGCTGTTTATTATATTTACAAATATGTTATACATAATCTTTTGTATGTATCAAATAGGACATTAAAGGTACAATATAGTTTACAAGTTTAAAAATCGGTTTCCATAAAAGATTCTTATTCTCCACTTTTCAGAGCCTTGACTTCATTTTGTATAAATTAATTATTTTGATCTGTTATGCCAGGAGAGCACTGCTGGTCACGTGGTAGGAGTGGGGTTTTCCTGAAAGACAGGGTGGGATGAGGCTGTGGTGAGCCTCCCCTTGGAGAGGGCAGGAGTCCAAGCCTAGCATCGCCGGCTGGAGGGACCTGGAGCTCTCTTCCCGAGCTGAAAACTTTGGGACTTTCCACCTTTGAAGTTCTGGTTAATATTCTGTTTCCTGCAAACAAGTGCAGGGAATAACCTTACAATAACCATGGGCTGGAGGTTTGTCCTTAGGGGGAATGAGGCATGGGACAAAGGAGAGGAAGGACAGGTTCAGTTGAGCATGGGAGTGGGGGTGGAGAGGGGGCAGTTCATGCTACAAAAGAAAGGCAGACAGCCACCCACTTAGAGGCTGCTAGGAAGATGCTGCAAGAAAGCAGGGGAGACCATGAGGCCCTAGAGGTAAAAACATGGGTTCTGGCTCCACTACTTCCTAGCTGGATAACTTGGGTAAGAGACTGTCTTCCCATCTGTAAAATGGTCTAATAATAATGCCAGCACTCCTCGTAATAGGTCTCAACAAATGTAAACAACCCAAACACCTGCCCAGAGAACAGTAGGTTTATACAGTGATTATAGCACAATGATGACATAGATGATTCTTGGAAATATAATTGGATGAAAAAGTCAAGTATCAGGAGATAAGATTCCTTATCTTTATACCTCCCTTTGTTGCACGCTTTTTGTGACAATAGGAAATATATTTTGTATATTGCCTGCCACACAGCACCCATCAATAATACAGACTAAAATAAAAATAAGACCGCCTAAAAAGATGCTTTAACAAGAAACTAAGCAATTCGAAATGGCAGCCATGGCATAGTAAAGGCCAGCTGGAATCTGGAGGAAACATGGAAACCTCCAGCATACTCTCTTGTTTCTGCTGTGCCACTATAACAATTTCTTCAAGGAATATAACTGCCCCTAGAAATAGTAAACCATCCAGCAACTGTGTATGAGACAGGCTTATGGCTGTTAAGTAGACTTTTACAAGTTGTATTCTCTTCCTGTAGTGCGATGAAAATTCATCAACAGGTTTCCTGTAGAGTAGGATGGACTTGTTCACACATTTGATATTTCAATAATGTACACTTGGGCCCAAATAACTCAAGCTGGGATGGTTGGTGATTTGGGCCTAGGGCTTGTGCACTTCCTGCTTGAAAAGCAGAACCCTTGAGCAGCAACATTAACTCTTGCTGATTCTAACATTTTACAACTTTCAAAACGGGGTAATTAGAATCTTAGAATGCCCGTGACTGAATCACAGAACCTCTAAAGATCAGTGTGTGTGTGTGTGTGTGTGTGTGTGTGTGTGTGTGTGTTGGAAGAAGGGGTTGGGGCAAAGAATACCAAAGCAACAAAAGTAATATGGGATGAATGAGTTCAAAGTCTTGCAAAAGGGACAAGATGTTTCTGAAGCCTCAAGCACGAAGACGCAGAGATGGCTCATCAGTGATGCTACATGCCTGTTTGATTACACTTTTTTTTAACGCGTATTGGCCCTTTGCATTTCTTCCTTTGTGAATTGTTGTTAATTAGTATGTTCATATTTTTCTTATTTAGTTATAATATCTCTGTTGCTATTCAGGATATCAACTCTGTATTTTGCATATGTTTTTGCAAACTTTTGCTCTCAGGTTGTCATTTTATGTCTGTTTCATGAGGTGGTTGGCCTGTCTTTGCATTGCATGACCATACAGTTTAGCTCCTGGAGTGAGGGCCTGTCTTCTAAATTCTGGGAGGATGTCACTCAGTGGCTGTCAAAGTGCTCATAAACAGAGAAAACTAGGGAATTTCCTGATACATGTGGCCACAAGAACTCATCATTTTGTTAGATAACCCAATCCCTTCCCAACCCACTCTCAGCCCATTTCCTTATTTTATGCCCATATAAAAAAACCTGCCTATGCCAGTTATTAAGTTATTGTCTCTCAGCTCCAAACTCATCCCTCTGTACTTTGCTTTGTTGTGATGCTGGAATTGGTACTTCCCAACCACAGTGATGTCAGCTGGTTCCTGGTACCCTCTGTCAACTTCAGTGCTAGATGGAAGCTGTGAGCTGTGAGGTTGGAGGGAGAGACGACTTGCACCTTCCTGTCTGCTTGCTGCTCCAATGAGCCTCCCTGCAGGAATACTTCTTCACCCTTCACCCTAGCAGCAGCAATTACTTCCTGTGGCAGTAGTTGAATCCATTTTGCAGCTTCTCCAACCCTGGCAGAACCAGTTTTGATGAGAAACTCCCCTTTTCCCCTGGTCCCCGCACAAAACACCAGCATCAGCTGATATTGTGTGGGTGTTCCTCCCCTCCAAATCTCATGTGGAAATGTGATTCTCACTGTTGGAGGCGGGGTCTGGTGGGAAGTGAGTGGATCATGGGGCCAGATCCCTCATGAGTGGCCTAGCACCATCTCCTTGGTGATAAGTGAGTTCTCATTCAGTTCACACAAGAGCAGGTTGTTTAAGAGTCTGGGACCTCCCCCTTCTCTCTCTCTCACTCCTTCTCTCCCCATGTACTGCTTCTCCTTTGCCTTCTGCCATGAGCAAAAGGTCCCCGAGGACTCACCAGAAGCTAAGCAGATTCTGGCACCACACTTCCTGTGCAGCCTGCAGAACCATGAGCCAATGAAACCTCTTTTCTTCATAAATTACCCAGTTTAAGGCATTTCTTTATAGAAACACAAGAATGGACTAACATAAAAAAATTGGTACCAAAGAGTAGGGCATTGCTATAAAGATATCTGCAGATGTGGAAGTGGTTTCAGAACTGGGTAATGGGCAGAGGGTGAAAGAATCTAGAGGGCTCAGAAGAAAACAGGAATATGAGGGAAAGTTTGGAATTTCTTGGAGACTGGTTAAATGTTTGTGACCATAATGCTGATAGAGATATGAATAGTGAAGTCCATGCTGATGGAATTTTCAGATGAAAATGAGGAAGTTATTGAGAACTGGAGTAAGGTTCACCTCTGTTTCTCCCTAGCACAAAACTTGGCTGCATTGGTGCATGACCTAGGGATCTGTGGAAGTTTGAATTTAAGAGTGATGACCCAGGGTACCTAGCAGAAGAAATTTCTAAGTGGCAAAGCATTCAAGACATGACCTGGCTGCTTCTAATAGTCTACACTCAGATACAGGAGCAAAGAAATGACCTAAAGTTGGAATTATATTTAAAAGGGAAGCAGAGTGTAAAAGTTTGAAAAGTTTGTAACCTAGCTATGTGACAGAGAAAGAAATAGCATTTTCAGGAGAGAAATATGTTTAAAAGAGTCTCGTGGAGTAGCCACTTGCTGAAGAGATTAGCATGACTAAAAGGGAATGAGTACTACTGTCCAAGACAATGGGGAAAATGTCTGGAAGGCACGGAAGACCTTGAAGTCATTTTCAAGATTTTCCTTGAATGCAAATCTTCACAGCTGCTCCCATCACAGACCCAAAGGCCTAAGAAGAACCAATGCTTTCAGGGGCCAGGCTGGGGTACCACTGCATTGTGTAGTCTCAGGATGCTGTTCCCTGCATCCCTGCTTCTCTGGTTCCAGTCTCAGGTTAAAGAGCTCCTGATACAGTCAGGCTGCCACTCCAGAGGGTGTAAGCAGTGAGCCTTGGCAGTTTTCATGTGGTATTAAGCCTGCAGGTGCACAGAATGCAAGAATGAAGGAGACTTGGCATCTCGCACATAGATTCCAGAGGATGTATGGGAAAGCCTGAGTGTCCAGGCAGAAGCCTGCTGCAGGAGTGGAGCCCCCACAGAGAAACTCTACTAGGGCAGTGACAAGGGGAAATGTGGGGTTGGAACCCCCACACAGAGTCCCCACCAGGGCACTGCCTAGTGGGGCTGTGGAAAGGGAGCTGCTGCCCTCCAGAATTAAGAATGGTAGAATCGGCCAGGTGCGGTGGCTCATACCTGTAATCCCAGCACTTTGAGAGGCTGAGGAGGACAAATCACGAGGTCAGGAGATGCAGACCATCCTAGCCAACATGGTGAAACCCCATCTCTACTAAAAATACAAAAATTAGCTAGGTGTGGTGGCACGTGCCTGTAATCCCAGCTACTTGGGAGGCTGAGGAATGAGAATCGCTTGAACCCAGGAGGCAGAGGTTGCAGTGAGCCGAGATTGTGCCACTACACTCCAGCCTGGCAACAGAGTGAGACTCTGTCTCAAAAAAAAAAAAAAAAAAAAAGAATGGTAGAATCACTGACTGGCAGCTTGCAACCTCAATGTAGAAAAGCTGCAGGCACTCAACTCCAACCCATGAGAGCAGCCACAGGGCTGCACCCTTCAAAGCCACAGGAGTGGAACTGCCCAAGGCCTTGGGATGCAGGGCATGCATCTCCTCACCCCAGGATGCAGGGCATGGAGTCAAAGAGATTGTTTTGGAGCTTTAAGATTTAGTGACTTCCCTGTCAGATTTCAAACTTGTGTGGGGCTGATTGCTCCTTTCTTTTGGCTGATTTCTCTTTTTTGGAATGGGAATATTTACCCAGTGGCTGTACCACCATTGTGTCTTAGGAGTAAATAACTTGTTTTTGATGTCACAGGCTTATAGGCAGAAGGACCTCATCTCCAGATGAGACTTTGGACTTGGGATTTGGAGCTTGGGACTTTTGAATTAAGGATGGAATGAGTTAAGACTTCGGGGGACTATTGCAAAGGTATGATTGTATTTTAAAATGTAAGAGAGACACGAGATTTGGAGTGCCAGGAGAGGAGTGATAGAGTTTGAATGCTTATCTCCTTCAAATCTCATATTGAAATGTGATTCCCAGTGTTGAAGGTGGGGCCTAATGGAAAGCATTGGATCGTGGGGGTGTGGGGGGAACCTCATGGTTTAGTACCATCCCCATGGTGATGAGTGAGTTCCCATTCAGTTAGTTCAACAACCACATGAGAGCTGGTTGTTTAAAAGAGCCTAGGACCTCCCTCTTCTCTCTCTCTTGCTCTCTCTCTTGCCATGTGACATGCCTGCTCCCACTTTACCTTCCTCATGAGTAAAAGCTCCCTGAGGCCTCCCCAGAAACTGAGTGGACATGGCACCATCCTTCCTGTGCAGCCTGCAGAACCATGAGAAAATTAAACATCTTTTCTTTATAAAGTGCTCAGTTTCAGATATTTCTTTATAGCAGCACAAGAACACACTGACACACCAGCTGAAGAGTGGCCCCTCCTCAGCGAGCTCAGGTTCATCTTCCTCCTCTTTGTTTCTCAGTTTTTATAATTTTAACCTCTTCCCTTTTGCGAGGGGTGAAAGCTGCTTCCTGCAGTTGTTACCACCATGATACTTTACAGTTCTCTCTCTCTTTTTCTGTCTCTCTCTCTCTCTCTGGCTTGTTCTCTTAATCTTTTAGTTACCTAGTTAACAACTCTATACTTAATTAGCAAATCTTTATGTTAAGTTCTCTCTGATCAGATAACTGGTATGATTTCTGTCTATGGACTGGACCCTGACTGACACAATAAATATAAATTAATCATATTTATTTTATGTCATTGTCTGGGACTTAGAAAGTCTGTATTTCAGACCTCATTTTGCCACTTTAAAGTAATCAAGGAAACAGTCCCCTGGACTGCCCTCTCTCTAACTCTACTCCATCCTCTTGTGTTACAAAGTTTCACCTGCTAGAATGCTCTTATTTCCAGGAAATAATAACAGCATTTTTAATTTATATATGCTATTTATAATAGCATTTTCAGAGTTTATGTGCCACATAGATCCTTATTTGGATTTTCTTATTTAGTCCTCATAACAACACCATGAAGTAAATACTATTGTTAGTATTATTCCTATTTCATGGACAAAGACATTAATACCCAAAGAGATGAAAAGACTTGCCCAGGGACACACAGCCATAGCTGGCAGGGCCAGAAATCAACCCCAAGTAGGCTAACACCAGGGCCAGTGTTCTTCACCTATTGGTTGCTGCTGGTGTGGAAAGAAACTAGCTCTGAATTCCAGTTCTGCCACTAATGAGGTGAATGACCAAGAGGTCGAGGTATTGGCTGGTTGGCTCTCGGGAGATGGCAACCTGAGGAAGTGGAGGGAAGGAGACCAAGAGCTGGTTGCTGACGTCATCAGGATCGGTGGGCGCTGACCAGATCATTGGTGGATGCCAGCAACACAGAATGAGCTGCAAATGAGCTGGGGTTTCTAGAAGACAGGAATGAGGGAGAAAATCAGCCACCAATGGAGAGGGCTGCAAGGATGCAGTGTGCTCAGGGAGGACGGGTTTGAGTTGGCACAAGAGGGTTGCATGAGTGTCCTAGGGCTGCCAGAACAAAGTACCATATGGGTGGCTTCAACAACAGATATATGTTGTCTTCATCCTGGAGGCCAGAAGTCTGAAATCAAGGTGGCTCCAGAATGGTTCTTTCCAAGGGCTGTGAGGGAAGGACCTGTTCCAGGTCCCTCTTCTTGCTTGCACATGGCATGTTCATGTTGACATGGTGCTCTCTCTGAATGTGTACCTGTCTCAACACTTCTTTTTACAAGGACACCAGCCATATTGGATCTGGGATCATTCTAATGACCCCATTTCAGTTTGATTATCTCTGTAAAGACCCTGTCTTCAAATCAGTTCATATTCTGAGGTATTGGGGTTAGGACTTCAACATATGGATTTTTGGGTAACACAATCCAGCCCATAACAGGAATAAAGAGAACAGCCAGAGAAAAGGAGCAGGGGATGTTGCTAGACCATGAGTTCCCACAGGTACAAGGAAGGGCTTGGAAAGGCTGAGTGGTCAGACAGGAGATGCTATTAGGAGGACTTATGTATGGAGGACTTGGGAATGAAGTCTTGGGTCTTGAAGGATGTCCTGGGAGCCTGGGTTTCTGGCAGTGACTAGGGAGAGCCAGAGAGTTGATGTGCTGGACCTGACCATGATGGTCACCTTGGGGAAGGTGGTGACCAGTTCCAACTGGCCTGGGGCCACTGGACAGCTGGCCTTTCTTCCACTCTTGGTAATTTGGTGCCAAGTGGGGAGTAAAGGCCTCCTCGAGGCCCACACTCTTAGGCAGCATTGAGAGTGGGGGTTCATCCTCCTGGAAATAAAGGGACAGGAGGTCTCCTGCAGGGCCATGAAAGCACAGTTGGTATCACTGAGTGTCACTGACCCCTCTGTGCACGGTAAGGGCAGGGGATACAGTTTTGGAACCTTTTTGACTCCCATCAATCAATCAGATTTTCTACCTCTGTCAAGTTTCCTCTTGTAGTCAGTAAGAAAATAAAGATCCTAAGAATATGGAAGGCCCTCCTGGCTGGTGTGAGGAGCCCTGCTGCAGGGGAGCAGGAACCCTTCAGGCTACAGGGGCTGGGGCCTTTGAGAAGAGGCAGGCAATGTGGGGAATTCTGGGCACCCACAGGAGGGCCAGCTGCACTGTAGGCTACCCCATGGGCTGGGCTGGATGGAAGGAGCTGTTGAGGGTCAAGTCCATGGGGCAGCTCCCAGATGAGAGGGGCCTTGATGGCCCTGGATCCAGGCTTGACAATCCCACACCATCTGAATCCAGTTAGCTCTCCTCATCTGCCTCCCCACCAAACCTCAACTCCTCCCTGCCCTGCCAAATAAGCCCATCTGGTGTGAGTGGCCCTATGTGTCCAGTTAGCTCCCCACCCCCATGCCAGTCACCCCAGGACACATGCTTACCACTTCTTCTGTCATACTATCAAACTATCACTAAGGAAACTATCAATTTGAAGGCATCAAATGATGCAACAAAGAGTCTGGATAAAACCACAGTCTAGAGAGAAGCAGGGTCTCATGGAGACCACAGGGGACATGTGTTTGAAAGTAGGGACAGGTCGTGCACGGTGGCTCACGCCTGTAATCCCAGCACTCTGGGAGGCCGAGGCGGATGGATCACGAGGTCAGGAGATCGAAACCATCCTGGCTAACACAGTGAAACCCCATCTCTACTAAAAATATAAAAAATTAGCCAGGCGTGGTGGCGGGTGCCTGTAGTCCCAGCTACTTGGGAGGCTGAGGCAGGAGAATGGCGTGAACCCCAGAGGTGGAGTTTGCAGTGAGCCGAGATCGCACCACTGCACTCCAGCCTGGGCGATAGAGTGAGACTCAGTCTCTAAAAAAAAAAAAAAAAGAAAAGAAAAGAAAAAGAAAGAAAGAAAGTAAGGACAGAGTCTGAACACTCCATGTATACTAGACAGGTCCCTGCCAGTGGCAGTGAGGTGCAGACACCCAGGACAGGAACAGGCATGTGGGTCCCTCCCTCTTCTCTGCCAGCTCCCAGGACTGTACAGGGCCCCAGCCCAGCCCTCCCTGAGCCCAGTACACCACGCTCACATCTCCTGGCTCCTCCACTGGCACCACTGCCCTTAGAGTGTCCTTGTTCAGATGCAGCTTCGTGCCCGAGCCACACTCACAGGGTCTGTCTGTCCAGGCCCCTCCCGGGATCCCTCCCACAGAGCCCTGCATTCTCACCTAGAGCAGAACCTCCAACCCCACAGAAAGAACAGCGTTCTCAGGGACAACTTACTTGGTTCCTGCCCCCTGGTGCCCCTGACCCCCAGGCTGGCAGCTCAGATCCATCCCCAGCCCTGGGACCCGCCCTGACCCGAGTCAGGAGGGACTTGCAGGAGGAAACTTGCTGTTTCCCAGTGCTCCTTAATTCTCGGTTCTCATTCTGGTGCCAGCTTTGTTTTGGACAGCTGGGGCCCACTTACATCTGACAGCTGAGTTCCTACGTTCCTTCCCACGGCCTAGAAGCTCAAGGTGGAGACTGCCTTGCCCTTCCCCATCCCAGTTCCCCTCCTACCCTTGCACCTGGAGCCCAGCTCCCTGTTGACAGCTGGCCCCTCAGAACAACCCTGCTTTTCCCATCGCTGTAATCAGCCTGCTGTGGGGACACCCCTCTCTTTGGGCAGCTTCTACCTGCCAATAGTAATGGCCTGAAGTTCCTCAGCCCTGAAGCTCCTACCTGGAGACCTTGAAAAAGAGCCCCATCTCTAAGAAGGAAGCACTGCTTCCTATGAAAGGGTTTTCCTGCAACTTCTCACTTGAGAGCAGTTGTTGTATCCGCCTCTGCAGTAGATCAGACGCTGATGGCTCTTATCTTTCTCATGACTCTAAACCACACAGTTCGGTTCCTGGTATCTCCTTTACCACCTTGGTCTGCCCCTGAAGACCAGAACGTGGTTTCGGGACATGGAGGTTTGGGTTCCCTGTCTTCGGCTCAGGATGGTCCTGCTGGTGAGATGTGTGTTGGGCACTTTTCTGGCCTTGGAAGAGCTAAAGGTCCAGGGCAAAGTCACTGAGATGGTGCAGGGATGACGGGGAGGTGGAGAAGACAAAGAAGGCCTTCACGAAGGGGAACAGAATATACAGATATTAGCGGGTACAGCAGAGTGCTGTCAGCTGCAAGCAACTGAAAAACCACTGAAAGTAGCCAAGGAACAAGGGGTTTGTCATTGCTCAGATACAGAATCTGGAGACACAATAGTACCATGCAGGGCCATGTAGGGTCTCAACCTCTTCAAGAACCCAGGTGCTTGCCCTCTTTCCGCTCTGACAGTTCAGAATGGGAGTGATGATGGCTGAGGGGACTCCAGGTACCACATGCAAAGGGCGATGCCCAGAGGTAGAAACAACATCTTCCCTTGTCTCACTGGCCAGGTTGAGATCACATGACCCTTCCTAAGCCAATCACAGGAAAGAAGAGAATTACTGCGAGTAACTTCAACTAATCAAGTTCTACCTTCTTGGGACAGGGGACAGGAAGGTATTTTATATCCAAGATCTGATTTTTCCCAAGATCTTTGTTTCTTGGAGGTCTGTGTGTATTGTTGGTTGTTTCTGCTGACTCTCACCCATGGTGGCTTGGTGATTGTTAATATGGGCTCCTACATGGGAGCATGTGACTATGTGGAAAGTCAGCATGGATCAGTGAAAAGAAATGGTGTCTTCTACTATCAACCAGAACCTTGTGCCTGAGTGACATCCGGGATCCAGCTGTTTCATTGCTCCTCCATTGACTGGCCAAGTTGGTGTTTGTACTAAGTCACGTGGTTGCACATCCATATTGTCATGCCTGTTCCCTGTCATCACAGCCACCTGGAGGGGAACTATGGGAAGCAGGAGCCAGGAGCAGGCAGACGAGTTTATTCTCTCTCCTACGCCCTGCCTTTTACCCTCCACTGCCTTCTACCTGCTCTCACAGGACCCCCACTCCTTCCCAGTTCCTGATATTTTGTTACATAGAGGATGTCAGTGGCAGGAGGGCAAGGTCTTTTCCTTTCATAAACAGAAAGGAGACTGTTGATGTATCCAGGGGTTACAGCGAGAAACGGAGATGTGAGTTTCACAGTGAGTGTGTGGATGAAATTCTCTATGGGAAACGCAGCTTGAGATGAGCTGAGAGCACTTACGGGGCCTTGGAAACACCGTTACCTGAGGAATGGGCAAAGAAAGAGGAAATGACAACAAGGAGTGCCAAAGATCCAACAGAGTGAGCTTGTCCAACCCGTGGCCTGCAGGCCACATGCAGCACAGGATGGCTTTAAATGCAGCCCAACACAAATTCATAAAAACATTATGAGACATTTTCTGCGATTTTGTTAGTTCATTGGCTATCATTAGTGTTAGTGTATTTTATATGTGGCCCAGGACAATTCTTCTTTTTCCCATGTGGCCCAGAGAAGCCAAAAGATTGGACACCCCTGAGCTAGAGAAAGGGAAGAAAATAGGAAAGTGTGGTGTCCTGGAGGCCAAGGCACAAACAGGTGTCCAGAAGTGAAGGCTCCACAGTGCCAAATTCTGCTGCAACAGAGTAGGAGGTAGCTCTAGAACTGGACAAAAGGAAGGTTCCTGTGGACAAAGCAGCATTTGTGGAGCAGGTTTCACTGAGCTGGGGAATAAGTGAGAGGGAAGAAATGCCGACAGTGAGTGTAGATGGACCCTTTAGGAATGCTGAGTACCTCCTCTGCCTGAGCAGGTGTACCCTGACCATCCAGTTAATGCTGGAATCTGCCTTGCCATTGCCCATCCAGTCCCCTAATGGCTCCACTTCTTTGTTCCACTGCACTGACACTCACAGTCCAAAGTGCCATTTGCCTTGTATATTTTTACTAGCGTAGTATGTTCATTGCGGATTGTGTATCTCCCCTGCAAGATTATAACAGTCTCAAAGGCCTTTATCTCTTTTGGTCATCAATACGTTCTAAGTGCCCAGAGCAAGGGCTTGGCTCCCAGTAGGTGTTTAGAAGAGTTGGTCAAATGGAATGACTGAATGGGGGGAAGGACAGGGTTTGGGAAGAAGCCTGGGGCAAAAAAAAAAAAAGTAGGTTTCTGCTTTTAGAGCTGGGTGCAGTCTGCTTGTTTATGGCTGAGAGAAAACAACTTGGTTTGAAAACATAGAAGAGAGAAGTGGGAATTAGTGATGCAAGGTCTTAGGGGAGATGAGTTTCAGAGCAGGCTTGGGGGAAATGACCTGGTTCAGGGAAGCTGGGAGGGGTCAAGGTACACATGGCTGGAAGGTAGGCTTCTGGACTGTCTTAAGTAACTGAGGGGCTTAGAGTCAAGGCCCTGGGTATTGGGAATTCCCTGGGTGATGGGATTTTTGTTGTTGTTGTTGTTCGTTTGTTTGTTCATTTGTTTTTTGAGACAGAGTCGCACTCTGTTGCCCAGGTTGGAGTGCAGTAGTGCAATCTCGGTTTGCTGTCACCTCCGCCTCCAGGGTTCAAAGGATTCTCCTGTCTCAGCCTCCAGAATAGCTGGGATTAGAGGTGCATGCCACCAAGCCCAGCTAATTTTGTGTTTTTAGTAGAGAGGGGGTTTCACCATGATAACCAGGCTGGTCTCGATCTCCAGACCTCAAGCGGGTTTTTTTGAGCAAGGGAGCAACACATCACTATGGTGACCACTCAGGGTCATTGTGTTGTACAACTCAGGAGACACTATTTGCAATTCCATAGAACACAACGGGAATGGTGCCCCTTGGAGGTGTGCAACATGGCAGCCCTGTGAGGAAGGGTTAGTGCTAAGAGGAGTGTGAGGCAGGACCCTCTGGTGGGAAACTCTTGGAGACTTAATTAAGGTCTGACTAGGGGGTTGCAGGAGGGACAGCAGAATGATCACAAATGCAGTCTGACAGCAGGTGGGAAGGTAAGAGGACTGGAGGGCCTGAGTATAACTTGTTTATGGAGGACCTTCAGGACAGGGGGCTGGCTGCACTAGGGAGATAATAAATTGAGGTTTTGATAGTTGCTGTTGCTCAAGAACAAAGAAGGAAGTCCACTTAGATGTGGTAACGTTGAAAAATATATATGATGGCAGATAAATTCCCAGGTAAGACCCACAGAGGGAATTTAGAACTTACCCCAGAAAACGTTATTGGAAGAATCTGAAACTTTTGAGATTGATGTAGGGAGGCCACACATGTCCTACTGAAATCATCTTTTAGTGTCTTTCCTACTTGATCTAATTGCATTCTGTCTGCTCCATTCAGTTCAACTATATCCTAGTCCATTCAATAAACATTAATTGAGCATTTACAAGTCCTCAGAATTAGAGATAAAAAATAAACGGTATAATCCCTGTTCCTGATTGGCTGTCAGGCTAGCAAGAGAAGCAGAAGCGTGAGCAGCTACAACAGAATATGGAAGATGCTCAACTAGGGGTTCTGCAGAGGAACAGGGGAGGGCAGAGGCAGGATCTCACCTAATTTCCTGTGTATGTGGGGCAACATTGAGCCTCCCTTGGTCACCTTTCTTCCCAAAGTCCCAGGAGCTGGAGCATATGGGCGAAGAACGAGCAGAAAGCTCAGACCCCACATTTGCTCCTGTATTCCTCACTGAGGCTGTAAGAGGTAGCGCTGGCCTTAACTCAGCCGCTGAGTGGCTGTGACCTTGGGGTGCCACTTGCTACCTGTGAGCCTGGAAATAGGTCTTGGGCCAGTCCTATTGTAGGGTCCCTTGACTGCATGGTGTTCTCAAAGTTACATAGTTTGCCAGGTCAGAGAGTAGATCCCAACGATGATGAGTTGGAGGGCAAAAGCCACTACCTCCAAGAAGGCAGCCAGATACACCTTTTGCTCTGCCTGGCAAGACACTCCACAGAGTCCAAGGTCTAGCTCCGGGGATGCCTCCTCTGTGGATCCTCCTCTGACCCCCTCAGAGATGAGTCTCTGGCTTCCACATGATTCTACTCTGAGTGAGGGGTTCTCCTCCTTCTGGTGCATAGGACAGAGAGGATCCCCAACTCAGAGGAGAAGCATGCCCTCTCTAAGTTGTAAACTCGATGATGTCATCTCCATATTTCATTGCCTGGTACATAGCAGGTGTTCAGTGCTCTTTGAATGGATGAATACATTAACAAATGTCAAAATCTTATATCCTCCACAACCCAGTGCCTGTGTCACTGCCCCTGGAAATCTTCCCGTGCCTCCCTTACTAACAGTCATCTCTCTTTTCCCCATACTCCAATAGGATGCTGTTTGAATGCCTACACTGGAACAGAGCTGGCAAACTTTCTCTGTTAGGGACCAGATAGTAAACATGGCTTTGCCAGCCACAAAGTGTCTGCTTTAATGACTTCACTTTGTCATTGTGGCACAAAAACATCGTGCAGCCACAGAGAACAGAAATGAATGAGTGTAGCTGTATTCCAATAAAACTATTTGCAGGCTGGGTGTGGTAGCTCATGCCTGTAATCCGAGCACTTTGGGAGGCCAAGGCAGGCGGATCACTCGAAGTCAGGAGTTCAGTACCAGCCTGGTCAACATGGTGAAACCCCATCTCTACTAAAAATACAAAAATTAGTTGGGCATGGTGGCAGCTGTCTGCAATCTCAGCTGCTCGGGAGGCTGAGGCACAAGAATTGCTTGAACCCAGGAGGCAGAAGTTGCAGTGAGCCAAGATCACAGCATTGCACTCCAGCCGGGGTGACAGAGCGAGACTGTCTCAAAAAAACATTATTTATGGACACTGAAGTTTGAATTTAATGTAATTTCCACATCACAAAATATTATTCCTATTTTGCTATTTTTAAAACCATTAAAATTAAAAAAAAAACAAAAACAATTTTAGCTCCTGGGCTGAGCTAAAACAGGTTGCAGTCTATGTTTGTTGCATAGACCAGAGTGCACCAACACCTGCTTGAGAGCTTACTAAGATCGGCTTGCTAATAGGTTTATTTTGGTCTTGCCTATTAGCCTATAAAAAGAAGAGTTAGGAACACAGCCTTTGGATGCAGATGGGTCTGTATTAATATTCTGATTCCAGACTCCCTCTCTCTTTTTCTTCCTTTTCGGTCAAAGTCACTGGGCAGGCCTGCTAAGGGAAGGAAGGCAGTCCAAGGGTAGCCAGGACTCAAACAAGGAGGGTGTGTCAGTTTCCTCGGGCTGTCATAACAGAAACTGGGTGGCTTAGAACAATAACAATGTCTTGTCTCACTTTTCTGGAGGCTAGAAGTCCAAAGTCAAGGTGCTGGCATGGCCATGCCCTCTGATGCCTCTAGGGAGAATTCTTCCTGCCTTCTTCCAGCTTCCGGTGGTTGCTGGCAATCCCTGGTGATCCTTTTTTTTTTTTTTTTTTGAGACAGAGTCTTGCTCTATCGCCCAGGCTGGAGTGCAGTGGCGTGATCTCTGCTCACTACAACCTCTGCCTCCCGGGCTCAAGCAATTCTCCTGCCTCGGCCTCCCGAGTGGCTGGGATTACAGGTATGTGCCACTATGCCCAGCTATTTTTTGTATTCTTAGTAGAGACGGGGTTTCACCATGTTGGCCAGGCTGGTCTTAAACTCTTGACCTCGTGATCAGCCCACCTCAGCCTCCCAAAGTGCTGGGAACCACCATGCCCGGCCCCCTTGGTCATCCTTAACTTGTGGGATCCCTCCAGTCACATGACTTTCTTCTCCCTGTGTGTCTTCATTTGTTTTATCTCTAGGGCTGTCTCCATGTCCACACTTTCCCCATTTTATAAGGACATCGGTCATATTGGATTACCGCCCACCCATAAGACCTCATTTTAGTTTGATTACCTCTGTAAAGACCCTATTTCTAAATAAGGTCATATTCTGAGGTACTGGACATTAGAACTTCTGCATATCTTTTTGGGAGACACAAGCCAATCTCATAACAGAGGGTGTCAGTACAGGGCAGGACCCAGCCCAGCTTGGAAGTGGGCTACGTTCAGTGGGGCAGGGGGAGGGGAGCAACTATGTAAATACACTGACAACAATAGTGTAGTTTGGCACAGCCAAGGAGGGAGCCACAGATACAGACAGAGAGAAAGCTAGAAAGAACCCTGTGGTGTTGGATTGGAATTGGCAGTATAAGTGTGATCTCATGGTTTTCAAAATGATAAATATAGAAATAAATATAGCTGGTCGGATGTGGTGGCTCACGTCTGTAATCCCAGCACTTTGGGAGGCCGAGGCAGGTGGATCACTTGAAGTCAGGAGTTCAAGACCAGCCTGACCAACGTGGTGAAATCCCATCTCTACTAAAAAAAAGAAAAAAGAAAAAACGAATTAGGGGGACGAGGTGGTGCACACCTGTAATCCCAGCTACTTGGAAGACTGAGGCAGGAGAATCACTTGACCAGGAGGTGGAAGTTGCAGTTAGCCGAGATCATGCCAGTGCACTCCAGCCTGAGCAATAAGAGCAACACTCTGTCTCAAAAAAATGGAAAAAAAAAAAAGAAAGTATAGCTGTAAATACAATACATGCATTTGTTCATTCATTCTCTGGCTCTGTCCAATGAGAGACCTGAGGGCAGTGACACCTAAGCAGCAGGGAACAAGGTCACTTTGTGTGTGTATCTTGGCTCTAAATACCATTCTCTACTATGAGGAACCCAAACCCGTTGGAGAAAATTCCCAAGTCCAAGCCCAGGGCAAAGCAAGTAGGAGAGGGGATGAGCATTTCATGCTGCCTGAAAGGCAGGGAGGTCTTAAAGAATGATGGGGATCATTGGAAAGGACACAGAAGCCCATTTGAAGGAGCTGTCACTGGCCAAAGTTGGCATGATTTGAGCATTAAAATAAATCATGATAGCAACTGACTATAAGCCATTTAATAAAATAGAAATCTGTGAGTCCACACCGATTAAATAAGTGAAAAAAGAAAACAAGAAGGAAAACAAGCTCTTCCTTAGGTAGAATGCCAACTATTAAATACAAAAGGAATGGTGACATTTTATTTATTTAATAAAGGCAACTTTTATTTTAGATTCAAGGGTTATACGTGCAGGTTTGTTATGTGAGTATATCTCATGATAATTCATGTCCCAAACCACATGGTAAGTGTAGTACCTGGTAGTTAATTTTTCAATCCTTGCCTCTCTCCCGCACCCCTCTAAGTAGTTTCCTGTGTCTTTTGTTGCCGCCTTTATGTCCATTAGCACCCACTGTTTAGCTCCCACTTATAAGTGAAAATATACAGTATTTGTTCCTGCATTAATTTGCTTAGGATAATGGCTTCCAGCTGCATCTATGCTGCTTCAAAGGACGTATTTCATTCTTTTTATGGCTGTGTAGTATTTCATGGGTGTATATGTACCACATTTCCTTTGTCCAGTCCACTGTTAATGGGCAACCGGGTAGATTCCATGTCTTTGCTATTGTGAATAGTGCTGCAATGAACATATGAGCACGGGTGTCTTTTTGGATATAAACCCAGTAATTGGACTGCTGGGTCAAATGGTCGTTCTGTTTTAAGTTTTTTGAGAAATCTCCAAACTGCTTTCCACAATGTCTGAACTAATTTACATTCTTATCAATAGCATATAAGCATCTTCTTTTCTTAGCAGCCTCACCAGCCTCTATTGTTTTTTGACTTTTTAATAACAGTCCTTCTGACTGGCGTGAGATAGTATCTCATTGTGGTTTTGATTTGCATCTCTCTGATGATTAGTGATATTGAGCATTTTTCATATCTATTGACTGCTTGTATGTCTTCTTTGGAGAAGTGTCTGTTCATTTCTTTTGCCCACTTTTTATTGGGGTTATTTTATTATTATTATTATTATTATTATTTGCGTGCGGAATTGTTTAAGCTCTGTACAAATTCTGGATATTAGACCTTTGTTGCTTGCATAGTTTGTGAGTATTTTCTCCCATTCTGTAAGTTGTCTGTTTACTCTGTTGATAGTTTCCTTTGTTGTGCAGAAGCTTTTTAGTTTAATTAGGACCTGCTTGTCAATTTTTGTTTTTATTGGAAATGCTTTTAGGAACTTAGTCATAAATTTTTCCCCAAGACTAATGTCTAGAATGGTGTTTCCCAGGTTTTCTTCTAGGATTCTTATAATTTGAGATCTTACATTTAAACTTTTAATCCATCTTGAGTTAATTTTTGCATATAGTGAAAGGTAAGGGTCCAGTTTCATTCTTTTGTGTGTGGCTGGGCAGCTATCATGGCACCATTTATTGAATAGGGAGTATTTCCCCCATTGCTTATTTCCATCAGCTTTGTTGAAGATCAGATGGCCGTGGGTGCTCAGCTTTATTTCTGTGTTCCATTGGTCTATGTGTCTGTTTTTGTACCAGTGCCGTGCTGTTTTGATTACTGTAGCCTTAGTATAGTTTGAATTTGGGTAATGTGATGCCTCAGGCTTTGTTCTTTTGGCTCAGGATTGTTTTGGCTATTTGAGCTTTTTTTTTTTTGGTTCCATATGAATTTTAGAATAGTTTTTCTAATTCTGTGAGCATGACAGTGGTAGTTTGACAGGAATAGCATTGAGTCTGTGGATTGCTTTGGGTAGTATGGCCATTGTAATGATACTGGTTCTTCCAATCCATGAGCATGGAATGTTTTTCCAATTGTTTGTGCCATCTGTGGTGTCTTTCAGCAGTGCTTTGTGGTTCTTCTTGTAGAGATCTTTTATGACCTTGCTTAGCTAGGCATTCCTAAGTATTTTATTTGTGTGTGTGTGTGTGACTATCGCAAATGAGATTGTATTCTTGATTTGGCTCTCAGCTTGAACTTTACGGGTGTATAGAAATACTACGGATTTGTGCACATTGATTTTGCTTCCAACTTTACAGAAGTTGTTAATCAGTTCCAGGGGACTTTTGGTGGAGTCTTTAGGGTTTTCTAGGTACAAAATCATATCATCAAATAAGAGACAAAGTTTGACTTCTTCTTTTCCTGTTTGGATGTCTTTTATTCCTTTCTCTTGTCAGATTGCTCTGGCTAAGACTTCTAAATGACAGAATTTTTAAAAATCACCATTTGGCAATGATCACCACGATAATGTTTAATTAAATTAAGGAATATCATTGCATATTGAAGTTATACAGGTGTGGGAGTGGGATGAGAAAGCTTAAAAGTATCTCCCTACCAAATGCTTATAAATTACGATGTGGAAGGGGAAGTAACTTTACAATAGAGAAACTTGACTGAGGTCAAGTTAATCAAATGATCAGAGTGAACAACATTAGTGATGGGACAGATTGACAATGAAAGCTGATAGGACTCATCAAGAATAATCCAGCATCACTTCTATGTTATTTTGGCCAAAAAAGCATAACCTCGGTCTAATCATCAGACAGAGCCAAATTGAGGGACATTATTCAAAACAACTAGCCTGCAGTCTTCGAGATGTCAAGGAAAAAACAAGGCATCTGTTTCAAACTGGAGACCCGAAAGACATGGTAACTAAGAGCCATGCACGGTCCCAGATGGATCCTTTGCTAGAAAATACATTTATTGAGACACTTAGTGAAACTCAAAGGGGGTTTCCACATGAAGGGTATGTGAGAGTTCTTTGTACCGTTCCTTTAACACTCTGTATTTTGAAATAGTTTCAGAATAAAAATGGAAATGGAAAAAAAATGCAATGTTAACATATATGAGTTACTACTTTCGACAAGTTAGCTTCCTTTTCATGCCTCAATTTCTTCACCTGTACGGTGAAGACAGTAACAGCTACATAAAGGTTACTGGGAAGAGATGGAGAAGCACCGAGCCCAGGGTCTGCTCACAGCATAAATGCTCAAACCCTGGTCATTATGAGTTCTATGTTCTTGCCAACTTTTTCTTGGGTTTCTTAGTCTCTAAAAGATTGTCATTTGCAAGAAACGGTATTTTACATACCAACCACTGAGGGAGAAAACAAACAAACAAACAAACAAAAACATTCGATGAATTCCTGACAATGTGATTCTTCTCGCTTAGAGCCTTTAATACTTATTGAGAGAACTCTGTTAGACTTACTCAAATGTAGATTTTTATCCTCTGCTACTCTATGACAACTTTTAAAAGGAGAGGATCAGTCAAGTGAATTGGCTGAGGTGTTCCTAAGGCTCCTTCACATTTTGGGTCTGGTGTCTGGAGTCATTTTGAGTCAGAGTCTCGGGGTCTTCGTTTCTACACCAGGCAGCATCCTCTGTGCTCCTGAGGGCATCCAGGCCTGCAGCCTGCCAGTCCCGCAGAGGAGCTCAGGAAAGACAGGCAGGGTGGGGACACCTGGGAGAAAAGAGAGGCTGGGATGTTGCTTTAATTCCATCCTCTCCAGCCCTGGAGAACCCCCTGCAGGGTTTTTCCACGCCAGGCAGAGACATCACACTGGCCGGATTGCCTGAGAGAACCACCCATGCCTTCCTCTACCCTGGGCTTTCTCTGCTAGGGTGAGGCCCTGCCAGCTCTTCCTGGCCAACCCTGCCCTTCCTGGTAGGAGGAAAGCAAAGAACAATCAAGCCAGAATTCCAGTGGCTTCGAGGCAGGTTCCCGCCCCTCCATTTCCTCCATTCCCCTCATTCTTGCCCTCCATTCCCCTCATTCCTATCTGTTGCCCTTTCCCCTGGGAGACAGCCCCATGTAGGAGAAATCTGATGGCATTTTGTTGTGTCTTGGCACTGTGACTCATCCTGTCTTGATTCAAATTTTTCATATTTGGTTCACCATGAATAGTTTCTGCATTAATTGGGATTTTTTTAAACCATATTGCATTAAAATATTACTTATATCAATTACTGAATTTTGAGATGCCTGTTTACATTTTGAGTCCGAGAGAGTGCTTCACTCACCTGACCTTAATTCTGCTAGCCCTGCTATGCTCAGGGAGCCATTCATTCATTCATTCATTCACACACAGTCACTAAAGGTCTCCTCTGTACCAGGCCATGTGCTAGGTATTTGGGAGGGAAATGCAAGCCAGACACAAGCCAGCACTGAAGATAGTGTCAGAGGAAAGACATCCATGAACATGCATGACCATATGACACATGGTGGGGTGGGGCGGCAGGGCATAGAGGACATCGGGGAAATCAACATGCCACCAGCTACCACTTATAGGGGGTTCTCCTCTGGCCAACTCTCAGCTAAGGTCTTCCTGCACACAGTCTCACTGGATCCCCTCAACAGTCCTTCCAAGTTTATAGATGCTTCTGCAAAAGTAACAGACAGATGGATGTCCCGAGGCTTGGGGAAGTAACACGCAGATGATTTGCACAAGGACACACTTTAAGAAGCAGTGGACTCAGAAGTCCAACCCAGATCTGCCTGGCTCTGGGCTCAAACCAGCTGTGGTTATTGCAGCCATTTCCACCTGCATCGCTATCGAGGAGTCAGGGAAGGCTGCATGGAGGAGGCCCTGTGTCAGCTGAGGCTTGAAGGAGGCCTAGAAGTTTGTAAGAAGATAAGTTGGAGTAGAAGGCCTTCTGGAAGTAAGAAAAGTCACGTGCACTATTAGCAAAGTAGGCCTGGGCTGGCACTGCTTCCTCTTTCTGCTTCTCTGTTTCCTGATGATGTCAACATGAATAGGAAGCGTAGGAGGCTTCCTCACTCTGCCTAGAGGCTCCAGAAGAAGGCTGGACTCTCTGACCACACAGAGGTATGTTCCGGCATCCAGGAGCAGTGCTGAGGGGTGGGGTCAGAGCAGGGGGGAATGTGGGGAGTCCAGGATGGAAAAGGACACGGGGAGCCTGGGGGGCGTCCTGTGGGCAGCTGTGCTCTGGGGACTTGGAGGACTTAGGGCTTGGCCTCTTGGGATGACCTGAGCCCAGACTCCTGGGGCAGCCAGCGTGTAGGGAGGCAGCCAGGGGTGCCAAGCTGCTTTGGTGTTGTACGATAGCTTTGGGGAGGACTCAGCCTCGCCAGTGGGATCTGGTTGGTCCTGGTGGGAAGGACGCCTAGTGGGGTGGAGAGAGCTCAGGCCTGGGAGTCAAGCAGCTATGGTCTGTCTTCACTTTGTCACTAAGATGCTGGTGGTAGTGAGAGCACCCCCTGTCCACCCTGGGCTTCTGTCTCCTCATTTGTGGAATGGGGAGCATAGATAGTCTCTGACATCTTGATTTAGAAACAGAGAGAATGCATGCTCGTGTGTTTGCCTGTGTGGGCATTTGTGTGTGTGCCTCTGTGTGTATGTGCATGTGCGGAGAGACTAAGAGGCAGAGGGTGAAACCTGGACCCTTGCTGTGCTGAGGCCCAGAGCTGGGTGCGATGTGGCTTCGGAAGCTCACTTTGAACTTGAGAAAGAGCCCAGCCCTTTGCCCAGAGACATACCAGGCACAATCCAGCAATCTCTCTCTTTCTCTCTTGCTCTCTCTGTCTTTTTAGTTATGACACTCTGCCCTGCTTATTTGGGTTGCTGATGTGTGTTGGTGCCCAGGTGTGTGTGTTCTGTAACCAAGTATGTTGGCTGGGTGGGTAGGTATCTGGGGTGTCTGCTTTAGGGTGTGTGCAGGCGTGCATACTGGTCCTGAGAATGAAAGGGCACGTGTTTTACTGGGACCTTGTCAGATGGGTGCTAGTGACGAGCTGCATATGTGCAATTTTTAGTCTTCAAAAACCCTGCTGCTATATTTTTGTATAGCCAAATTCTAAATTTTTTCTATTATCTTTCCTGCTTTTTAATCATTTTATAATGAGTGAACATTTCCAATTAGCTTTTGGTCACTCTTTTTCTCATCCTGCAGTTTTATTTATATTGTTCCAGTGTACAGATATACCAACACCACAGTTTAGTTCATAAGCTGTATAAGGAATGTATTTGATGCTAAACAAGCAACTATGCAGAAACCTGCCTTCATGAAAATTAGAATAATCTAGAAGTATGTAGCACAAGAGACAAAGTCCCCAGCAATTTCTTGTCTGTAATTCCATAGCTTACTCTTCTCACCACATGTATTCTTCCAGAACATTTTCTAAGCATGATACAAGCATGTAGTTTTTCTTTCCTTTTCTTTTCTTGTTTGTTTTTTGTTTTGTTTTGTTTTTGTGACGGAATTTTACTCTTGTCGCCCAGGCTGGAATGCAGTGGCACAATCTCGGCTCACTGCAACCACCTCCTCCCGGGTTCTGGGTAGCTGGGATTACAGCCCCCAACCGCCACCAGGCCTGGCTAATTTTTGTATTTTTAGTAGAGATGGGGTTTTACCATGTTGGTCAGGCTGGTCTTGAGCTCCTGACCTCAGGTGTTCCACCTGTCTCAGCCACCCAAAATGCTGGGATTACAGGCTTGAGCCACCGTGCCCGGCTGGTAGTTTTCTTTTTTACAGAAATGGGATTATTTATGTATTATTTTATATATATTATTTATATATATATTTCTTTTTTTTTACTTAATATTTTGGAATATTTCAAAATTTCTACAATGATACATATAGATCTAACTTGTTAAGTAACCCTAAGAAATACGTGGCATTTATTAGGATGGGTACACCGCAATGCATCTAATCTCATGTTGATTGACACCTAGATTGTTTCTAATTTTTCCACAGCTACGGAACTGTTTCTGTAGACTAAATTACTAAATGCAGAATTACCATGCAAGAATTACCATGTGCGTTAGAAATTTAATAGGTATTGTTAAATCAGTCTCAAAGCAGTTGAGCTAAGCTGACATTCCCAGGTAGTGCCTAAAAGGGCCAATTTACCTTCAGAGAAATTATCAATCTTCTAATTTTTGTCCAATATTACGTACGGAAATTCTCAATGTTGCTTCATTTTTTTCTTCCCCTGATTATGAGTGAAGTTGTACATTTTCTATATGTAGATTGGCCATCTGGATTTCATTTATGATGAACTTGGAGAAATTTTTGTTCATCTCCTGTTGAATTCTCTTTTACATCTTAACTTTTGGAGTGACTCGTTTATTATGTATATTAATAATCCATTTATATATGTTGAAAATATAGTCTCCCAAGTTATCACTTAGCTTTTTCTTTACCATGTTTAAGATGTCTTATGTCATATAAAAATGTTTTCATTGTTAAGTCAAACCTGTCATTACTTTTTATATGGTTTCTGGTTTTGGTGTCTTGTAAACCTCTGAGATTACCGGCGTCTTGTAAACCTCTTTTTACTTTATGATTTCTGGTTTGGTGTCTTGTAAACCTCCAAGATTACAGAAAGAGTTTTAATAATTTTACTATTTTGGTTTTGACTTTCAGATTTTTAGCCCACCTAGAATTTAGAGAGGTGAATAATGTGTAAAGTAACTTTTAAAAATAATTACCATCTAATTGTCTTAACATTGCTAATTATGAGTGTGCGGTTTCTCCTCTCTTCAATGATTCGAAGTGCTCCTATTATGTCCTAGGATTCTATACATACTTTATTATTTTCCTTATTGTTTTCTGTTCCATTTGGCTACCACTACATTCCTTATTATTTTTCCAGGGAATGGAGCAAGTCTCTCATCTCTGGTTTGTTATAATTTAGAATCAGTTTGCCAAGGCCGGGCGCAGTGGCTCATTCCTGTAATCCCAGCACTTTGGGAGGCTGAGGCAGGCAGATCCCTTGAGGTCAGGAGTTCAAGACCAGCCTGGCCAACATGATGAAATCCCATGTCTAGTAAAAATACAAAAAATTAGCCAGGCTTGGTGGTGTGCACCTGTAATCCCAGCTACTTGGGAGGCTGAAGTGGGAGAATCGCTTGAAACCGGGAGGCAAAGGTTGCACTGAGCCGAGAGCACACCACTGCAGTCCAGCCGGGGCAACAAAGCGAGACTCTGTCTCAAAAAAAAAAAAAAAAAGGCGGGGGGTGGGGTGGTGGGGGCGGTGGCTCACGCCTGTAATCCCAGCACTTTGGGAAGCCAATGCAGGCAGATCACGAGGTCAGGAGATCGAGACCATCCTGGCTAACACAGTGAAACCCCGTCTCTACTAAAAATACAAAAAATTAGCCAGGTGTGGTGGCAGGTGCCTGTAGTCCCAGCTACTCGGGAGCCTGAGGCAGGAGAATGGCATGAACCTGGGAGGCAGAGCTTGCAGTGAACCGAGATCGAGCCACTGCACTCCAGCCTGGGCGACAGAGCAAGACTCCGTCTCAAAAAAAAAAAAAAAAAAAATCAGTTTGCCAAGTCCATGAAGTATCTTTTTGGAATTTTCATGTTGATTGCGTTGAATTTAGAGATTATCTGAGGGACATTGGCCACTGGAAGTAAAGACAATAGTGAGAGCCTCTTGTGTGAGGCTTTTATGGGAGGACACTAACGTGCCCCCTTGGCTCTGACATCGCCTTTGGTTTCTGGCAGACATTCAGTGATGCCAACGTTTCCTCCACTGCCTCCTTTGCAGGGTTTGTTTGTTCATTTAACCAGAAAAGTCTTCTTTATTATTAAATATTTAGGAGCATCTTTCAAGATCAACTTATCCTTTTTTCCCTTTTAATCCGTTCATCTGTTTGTTTGAATCATAAATAGATTTCTCGAGGGTTCTCCTACAATATATGGGGTACCCTCTACTTGGCCATTACGTCTTCTTTTAAAAGTCTTTGTCAGGTTGACCTATGAAATTGTTTGTTTCTGGAGTGAATTTGTATTTTGCTTTTTTCCCCCTAGTTTTTATTCCTACCATTCAATTTCTTCATAAGCTTGGGAATGCTTTATGTGTGTGTTTATTTTAAGTAAGAAGGTGTTTGGTTTTTCTCTTCTCTTTTCTCTCTCTTCCTTTCTCTGTCCCTCCCACCCCTTCTCTGTCATCCTCCTGTCCCCATGCTTACTCTGCATTCTTAGTGATTTTTAATCTTTACATTTTTAAGGATTTAAAATGTATTGAACTTATATTTTCTGGGTTGGGCACAGTGGTTCACGCCTGTAATCCCAGCCCTTTGGGAGGCCAAGGTGGGCAGATCTCTTGAGGCCAGGAGTTTGAGAACAGCCTGGCCAACATGGTGAAAACCCATCTCTACTAAAGATACAAAAACTAGCCAGGCGTGGTGGTGCATGCCCGTAGTCCCAGCTACTCAGGTGGCTAAGTCACAAGAATCGCTTGAACCCAGGAGGCAGAGATTGCAGTGAGCCGAGATCATGCCATTGCACTCCAGCCTGGGTGATGGAGTGAGATTCTGTCTCAAAAAATATGTACATATTTTTTTAAAGAAACCGTATTTGCTACCAGCATTTGGGTTTATTTAGCACATATATGCTCTTCCAAAACAAGAGGAGATCTTTAGCAAGTTTTCAGTTCTCCTCCACTCTCCACCCCAGCCTCACAGCCAACTCCCATGTTAAAATCATCTGAGTTTTGGTTCAATATTCTTCTTTACTTATCTATAAGTGTGATTAGTTTCTTTGCCTCAGTATTTCAGCCTTTCTTGGATTTTTTTTTTCCTGAAATAAAACCTAGAGTAATTTTTTTCAGAAAAGATTTGAAAAACTTTCTTTGTCCTTACATATCCAAATTTTTTTGTGTCCTTTAAATGTCAAAGAAAACTTGGCATTTTGTGATTCTAGGTTTAAGCATAAATTTTCCTTGGTATTTTCAAGACATCTATTTAAAGTTCAGAGTCTCTCATGTGAAATCTCTAGCCAATCTGACCCTTGTTGCATTCAAAGTATCCTATTTGTTTTCTTCTGGAAGCATTTCTAGGATTATCCTCATATTCTTGCAAGATGTAAAGTTTACCAGTGAGAACTGGGTTTGATTCTATTAAAAGGAATCTTGGGAGTTAACTCTGATCTCTGTCCCCTACTATAAAACCCCATTGTAGTAGCCCCCGCCTCTTGAATACAGATTCCTTACTGTCTTTAAAAAATATTTTACAAAGGAATCTTGTTCTTTATTGAGTGGCCTGTTGTCTCCTTGAAAGCCCTGGGAAGCTTTCCCCATTTGCTCTTGTATCTGTTTGGTTGCACATGGAAAATCCCTAAGCAATAGTGGCTTGACAACATAGAAGTTTCTTTTTCCCAGCATATAAAAGAGGCCCAGGGGTAGCAGTTTCAGGTTAGTATGGTTGCTCCAGCGTGAGACTGGGAATCCAACTTCCTCTCTTTCTGTTGCATCATCTTCACATATGACTTCCATCCTCAAGGTAACCTCATGGTCCAAAATAGATGCTGAAGCTTCAGCTATCGCCTCCAAGTTGCAGGTTGGAAGAAGGAAGAAAGACAGAGGGACAAAAATGAACCTCTCGCACCTGAGTCAACTGCCATCGAGCAGCCTTTTTTGGAAGACATACACAATGTTTCTACTCTCACATCCTTGGATCACATTTAGTCACTTGACGGCACCTACCAGCAAGGGAGTAGAGGAAATAAAAACTTTTATTCTGTGTAGCAATCAACTCAGCTGAAACCTTGGCTTCTGCTGCCAGGAGGAAAGGGACACGGTCTTCCACTGTCTTTCAGACTAGGTGGCTGACGCTGTCTGCCATACCTGCTCTTAATTCTCTCCACCCCCTGCTTCTGGATGCTGGAATTTTTGAATTTCTTTCCCAGGTCTAAACTTTTCTCTAAGACTTTTCGTCTCCTTGACTATTTGCTCTATTTTATATATCTATCCTTTTCATTTGTGGTATCCCTTCTGTGGTCTGACCCATTATTGATAGTTTGTTGTTTTTTTTGTTGTTGTTTTTTTGAGACAGAGTCTCAGGTTGGAGTGCCATGGCAACTGTCTCAGCTCACTGCAACCTCCGCCTCCCAGGTTCAAGCAATTCTCCTGCCTCAGTCTCCAGAATAGTTGGGATTACAGGCGTGCGCCACCATGGCCAGCTATATATATATAATATAAATATTATATTTTTAGTAGAGACAGGGTTTCACCGTGTTGGCCAGGCCAGGTTGGTCTCAAACTCCTGACCTCAAGTGATCTGCCCGACTCGGCCTCCCAAAGTGCTGGGATTACAGGCATGAGCCACCACGCCCAGCCTTTGATTGATTTTTTTTTTTAAATTATGGATCTCACATCTTCAAATTCCAATAATTCTGTTATTTGCATAGAAGTGCCTTCTTTTAAATGGCTATGATTTCTCAAATCTCCCCGAGGATGCTGATTTAAATGTCTTAATGTACTCTTTTATTTTTGCTGTATCTGTGCCTGTCTGGAGAAGCGTCTGCTGGGTTAGTGTATGTCAGAATACATGTGCGCTGTTTTGGCATTTGGGAAATGGAATCACTATTGGCATAGAGGTCAGGGACAGAGTCTAGAGGTAACTCACCGTGGGCTTGAATCCCAACCTGTTCCTTACCAACCATGTGACTGTCGACCAATTATATAACATCCCACCCGTTTTCTCATCTACAAAGTGGAGATTCTAGCGGTAACCTACATATGGACGTATTCATATCCATGAAGCCTTTTGAATAATGCCTGATTCAAGGAAAGCACTGCAATATTGTCAGCCACTATCATGAATTCTCTCTGTATAGGTGAATGTTGTTTGTACTCTTTAATGATATTGATTTGTTTTAACCTTTTACACTAACCTGTGCTCCATAATTCTAGTTGCTATGGTCTATATGTTGAAGTGCTCCCAACTTTATGTTGTAACCTAATTCCCAATGTGAGACTATCTGGTGGTAGTGCCTGTGGCACCCTATAGAATACCCCAGCAGGTACCCTTGCTCCTTCCGCCACGTGAGATTACAGGGAGAAGACTGTGAGGAACAGGCCCTCACCAGATATTGAATCTTGAACTTCCCAGCCTCCAGAACTATGAGAAATAAACTTTGTTACTTGTAAGCCACTCCATCTGTGGTATGTTGTTAGAGTAGCCCTAAGGGATGAGTACGTTGGTGCAAAGATTTTCTGTTTGCACTCTGTCCTTTGCTTTTATGGTTCAGTCAGTTTGATAAATTACAGAAGATTTCACTTTTATGTACTTCTGCCAGCCTTTGTCTCTGTGATGTCTCCTATGCTTTTAAGCTTAAAGAGTTCAAAGGCATTCACTCCTCTGGTTTGCAGGTTTCATAGGATGTAACATTTTACATTGAAATTTGTAATTAACTTGTTATTTGGGGAATGGTGTGAAATGGGGTTTTAGATAGGCATTTTTATGTTGTTATTCAATAATGTTAGCATTTTTTAAAATGGAATATTTCATCACTTCACATTGATTCCTGATTCCTCCTTCATCATGTATTAGTACATTCTGGGGTCAAACAGAGCTTGTTTCCAGCCAGCGTGTCCACTGATAGATTCTGTGTGTGTGTATGTGCGTCTGTGCATGTATCTGTATGTATGTGTGTATGTCTGTGTGTAGATGGTATATGCGAGTGTGTATATGTGTATGTGTGTGTGTTGTGCATGTGTATGTGTGTGCCTGTGTGTGAATTTGTGTGTATATGTGTAAATGTGTGTGCATGTTTGTGTGCATATGTGTATACATGTGTGTATACATGTATGTATCTGAGTTGTTCGTGTATGTGTATGTGTGTCTGTGTCTCTCTGTGTGTGTTTGTGTGTATGTGTGTGTGCATGTTTGCATGTGTATATGCATGTATATTGTATGTATCTGTGTGTGTGTCTGTGTCTGCGTTTGTGTGTATATGTGTGGGTATGTGTGTGCACGTTTTGTGTGTACGTGTATATATGTATGTATCTGTATGTATCTGTGTGTGTGTTGTGCATGTGTGTGCCTGTGTGTGTGTGTGTTTGTGCGTGTGTGTGCCTGTGTGTGCGTGTGGTGTGTGTGTGTGTGTTTGCGTGGGCATGTTGAGTGAAGCTGCCAGCAATCTTCCAGAAGAAAAGGAGCCACAGTTGTTTGTTCTGCTCTCTTGGGTACTTCCCAGACCAGTGAAATGAAAGGGAGGAAACCCCCGGCCTCCGAGGAGAAAAGGGAACTGGCAAGCAGAGGGTGGGGGGATGACGGTAAATGGAGCAGGGGTGGGGAGAGCACAGGCCCTGTGGAAGCGAGGACATGTGTGTGTACGTGTGTTCATGTCCAGGGGATGACACTGTGGCATCCAACAGCCGTGGACCCGCAGCCCACGGGGAGCTTAGTAGGAGTCAAGTCCCAGGCCTCCCTCTCGGCCGCTCTGCTGTCTAGCGCATTGTGTAGTGGTAGTGTCAGTGACACAAGTGGGGGCCCAGTGCCTCAGGCCACTCAGTGCATGTCCATTGCCTTCATGTTGCAGGACACTGAGGGGTCATGCATGAGGGCCACTTCTCTGGGTTGTCCCCACAACATGGGTGGTGTCCCTGGGACACGTGGAAGGGGAGGGGCAGCTCACTGCTGACATCTCCTTCTGCAGGCCTGGAGGAGGCAGAGGCCAGGAGGGAAAGGTCCCAAGAACCTGTGAAATGGATCTGGCCTGGCTCCCAGCTGGGCAGGAACACAGGACTTCAGGACACTGAGGACCCTGCCACGCCCATGGCCAGCACCCACCCGTGCTGGCACCTGCCTGTCCAGAGCTGACCAGGGAGATGGCACTGGCCCAGAGGCTGCTCTCCATGGCCCTGCTGGCCCTGTGCTGGGGGCGCAGACTGGCAGGGGCAGAAGGTGAGTCCCGTGGCTCCCACCCCCTTCCCTGTCCCCCTCCTCACTGCTGCATCCTGGGGGAGGGCTGCAGCATACCCCCAGGACCCTGCCCACCAGCCCTCCTCCTGCTCCTCTCCCTCCGTCTCTCCCCCTGGCTTTCCCTGGGCCTCCCTCGCTTCCCTCCTCCTGCACATTCCTGCTCATCCTGTCCTGGAAAGTCCAGCTGAGCGTGTCTGGCTTCCTGGCCCACATTTCTCAGCACGGCACTCCTGGCCCCCAGCCTCCAGGATGGCTGCTCTGGCCGTTTCCCTGTCCCTCTTTTCCCAGCAAACACTCTCTGCACCTCAGTGGTTCCCACCTCCGGGACTTTGCTCCTGCAGGTCCTCGGCCGGGGTTCCCCTCCTGCTTCAGCCGCTAGCACCCTCCTTGTGCCTGAAGGCCATGCTGGGATGCTCCTGGGTTCTTGAGGTGAAATGGCCCCTCCCAAGGGCTCCCAGACTCCCAAGGGCTTCTGTGATAATGCTGGGACCACAGTCCCCTTAACAAATACCAGGATCCCGAGACTGGGGACTAGAGAGCAGGGGGGAGGGCGCAGGGTAGGACTCTGCCACACTGCATCCCAGGGCTGAGTGTGTGCCCCCTCCCAGGCTGCACAATGGGTTCAGGGGCCAGGCCTGTGCTTGATGCATGTCCCTGTCCTGAAGGTGGGGGAGGGGACCGTGCCCAGGAACAGCACACAGCAGAGGCCCAGAAAGTGTGCTGAGAACCAACAGAATATCGCGCTTCTGTCGGGAGGGGAGGGTCTGCAACCAGGAGCCCCCCATCGGGCAGACCCCCTTCCCAACTCAGGGCACCTCTGCCTCGCCACCTGGTGCCTCTGCAGGGACCTGGGAGACCCCTCCCCAGAGCTGGGCATCCCAGAGCAGCTGGGGGTGATGGTGACAAAGGTCCCCACAGGAAAGAGAGGTGACCCCCGCCTACCCCTCTTGTCAGAAACCGTCCCGCTGCGGACCCTGCGCTGCTACAATGACTACACCAGCCACATCACCTGCAGGTGGGCGGACACCCAGGATGCCCAGCAGCTTGTCAACGTGACCCTCATTCGCCGGGTGAATGAGTGAGTGACGCTGGGTGCAGGGTCCACGGGCAGGGGCTACGGTGTCCCCTGTGCCTGGCGTGGGATGGTGGTGTAGAGAGGGACCTGTCAGGTCAGCCTCAGGGTGGAAGTGGACAGAGGACAGAGGAGAAGGGAGGCCCTCCTGGGAGCTCCTGCCCTGCCAGGCACCTGCCAGGCCGGGCGCTACTGTCTGACCTGGGGTTTCTGTGGAGTACCTTCTACACCCACTCACGTTGTTGATGATGGTGGTGGTGACAATGGTGACAATCTTCTCTTATTTCGTCACAATTTAACACAATTGCCCCACATGTCCTGTCTTAGTTCCTCCTCACTATGAGGTGGGCAGGGCCAGGCCATGATGCCCCAACTGTGCCACCGCCTGCCTGTCCAGAGCAGAGCAGGGCGAGGATGCTGGCCTGGGAGCTGGCCTGGGAGTTCACAGATGGGGAAACTGAGGCCCTGGAGGTGAAGTGCCAGTCCTGGCCACAAGGTAGGGAGTGGCAGAACAGGCTGTGTGAACGTGTCTGGGAGGGGGCTCCGCGCTCTCCCCGGGTCCCCCTCTGCATATGGGCTGCGACCTCTCTCACCCGAGCTCTCCTGGGCATGCACCACACGGGAAGGGGACCAGCATCGCTCTGGGGTGTTGGCCAGGGTCTAAATCAGCCTTAAATGAAATAATTAAACAACTGGAACCAGAGCGGCAGGTGACAACCCACTGGAGGTCATGCCAGCATTGGGGGGTGGGACCGGCTTTGCCACCCCCCCCCACCGCCTTCAGTTCTTCTGGGCACCTCTGTTGGACCTTCTCCATTCTCCCCAAAGACCATCCTGCCCCTCCCCGTGACCTGCTTCCTCCTGCTCTGACACAACAGGAGACCAGGGAGACGCTCCCTCCCCACTCCACACTCACATTCCCCACTGCCCACCGCCGGGGCATGGGCCTGGACCAGGGCACCTGTCTAAGGCCTAAGACCTGATGCTGTCTGGTCCTGTGGCTCAGGAACATCACGGCCCCCAAGTCCCTACTCTGCCCTGTGCCACCCACTGTACCCTCTCCCAGGATCTTTCCCAATCGCCTTGCAAACCTCAGATGCCCACAGGAGTGCAGTGCCTGGGCATCTCCTGACCTGACAACCCTGCGGCCCCTCTTTCTCTGTTTCCTTTGACAGCAGCATTCCCTACAGAGTTGTCCACACTCACCACGTCCAGTGTCTTTCCGGCCATTTCCTCCTGGGCCCACTCCCCCAGGATGCTGCCCCCACCAGGCCACCCAAACTGCTCTGGTCCAAGTCAGCAAATGCCCCGGGGAACAGGATCTCATGGTTGGGCCTCCGCCTTCTTCCTACTTGACCAGGGGCAGCCCCTGACAAGGAGGACCACCATGGCCTCCCTGCAGTTCCTCCTGCACCTGGCTCTGCCCACAGCTCACCCAGCACCCCCAGAGCCCTGCCCACCCTCCTCTTTCTCCTTGTCTGCTGCCTCTTGGTTCTCTTGGCTGCCAAGGGTGAGACGCCCAGGCCTAGTCCATGAACCTACTCTCTGCTGTATCCACTCTGCAGAGACCCCCTCAGGCCCTGGGGGCATCTCCCAAAGGTGACCTCAAGCCCACACTTCCCCTAAGCTCCAGGCCTCCGGGCTCACTAGCCTCTCCACCTGTCACTTAAACAACAGGCGTCTCCGACTCCAAATGTCCTCAGCCAAAGTCCCGCTCTCACCTGAGCTGCGTTGCTGCCTCCATCTCCCCCATTTCCCTTTCTAAATGGGAGCTCCTAGTGGCTCAAGCTAAACAACAGGGAGGATTTCGTTTTAAGTCTCTTTTGCCACCATTCCTTCCTGACTGCTACATCCCTCCACCAGCAAATGCTGCCAACCTTATCTCAAGCAGAATGTGAATCTCACCCACACCAGCCTGACCAGCCTGGTGCACGCCACTTCCTGTCACCTGGATATTCCAGAAGCCTCCTAACTGGGCCCCCTACTTCCAACGTTGCCACTTTCCCACCTCAGTCGATTCACAACTGAGGACCCTCGGGAATCCTTTCAAAGCATTCATCAAAATCTACAACACCTTTGCTCAGAACTGTTTCCCACTCACTCGCAGTGAGATCCAATCCCGTCACGTTGACGGATGGGTCTCCTAGACCTCCCTGTCACATGCTCTACTCCCCGCGCGCTGGTTTGAGGCCAAACCACGCAACACACCAAACTCTGCCTGCCCCAGGGTCTTTGCACATGCTGTTCCCGTTTCCTGAAATCCTCACAATTTGCACAGTCCCTCCCTCAATGCCTTTAACATTCTGCCCCCAGGTCACCTCCTTAGAGAGGCCTGCTTGTCCCATATTTCAAATCGCCTCCCCAGCCCAGCCCTTAATCCCTCTTCACCTGCTTCTTGCTTTATTTATCCACATGAAGTTCTCTCCACTGCTCACGCTACACGCTTTGTTCCATGCGGGTCCCCTTCTCCCAGGATGGCAGCTCTGGGGGCAGGATTTGTGTGTGTTTTGTCACTGCCTGGCCCCTGATTCTGGACAGAGCCAGGCACGTGGTGAGCACTTAGTGAAACTTTGATGAGTGAGTGATCCCCATACACCCTGGGCTAAGCCATGTCCTCTCCCAGCAGGGACCTTCCAGAGCCAGTGTCCTGTGACCTCAGTGAAGACATGCCCTGGTCAGCCTGCCCCTATCCCCGCTGCATGCCCAGGAGATGTGTCATTCCTTACCAGAGTTTTGTCGTCACGGACGTTGACTACTACTCATTCCAACCAGACAGGCCTCTGGGCACCCAGCTCACCGTCACTCTGACCCAGCATGGTGAGGGGCTGGGGACCCCGCCTGGGGCTTGGTTTCCTGTGTGGACAGGGGGGCACCAGGGGTGGCCCAGGGAGTCTTCAAGGCAGGAGACCAAGGCTTGGGGTTGGGTGAGGGTTTCTTGAGGGATGAGGGTGTGGTGTGGTTACGTGGAGGCTTCAGAGCAGGGACTGTATGAGGGGCCCCTGACAAAGGCTTCTCCTATGCCCCTGGCTGCTACCACCTCCCACTAAGCCATGGGCTTCCAGCACTGCAGGCTTCCCTTGAAGAAAACCGTTCTCACCACTCACTTAGAAACCTACCCAGTTAAAAAACTCTGTCCGCTTAGTTGTCTCATCTCATCTCTGAAGCAACCCGTTTCCTGGATGTGGCCCTTGAGGCCCAGGAGGTCAGATGCCTCCTCTGAAGTCCCCCCGCTGAGCAGTAATGACAGAGATGGGTCAGCCTTCCCAGGGGCTTCCTGCACGGTAGACAGGGAGCTTCTCTCCTCCCTGCCCTGGAGGAGGGACCCCGTGTGGGCTGCAGTCCCACAGTGGTCCATGAAGCCATCTGTGGTCTAGGGTGGGGTAGATGATCATTTTATATAGTTAGGTTTTATTTGCCTCTATAGTAGAAAGAAATATAACCCGCAGTTCGAAGTCCTGGATTCAAGGAAATGGCTGCTTAGAATGAAGCTAAACCTAAAAAGGGACATGTTTTATGAAAGTTTTCGTTGACGTCGCAAAAACCCACGCCAGTGGCAGGCTGGTAGGAGGAACTGCAGGCTGTCACTGGAGTCTCAGAACCACGGCAGGCTTGGTGCTGTTACTGGTGCCTTTGGCTGCTGCTGAAACGGAGACAGAGGGAGGTGACTAGTCCAGGGCCTCTCTGCTGCTGCTGGCAGAGCTGAGATCTAGCGCAGGATGGTCTGGGTCCTTGGTCCTAACCACCAGCCCAACTGGTGCTCTTTGCAAGGGTCACACGGAAGGGGCTCTGACCATGGCTTCCTGCCCCTTTTTTGAAACAGCATCATCAAGCCACTGCCAGAGGAGGGGATGGGTTAGGCCACCAGGAATCCATCAGAAGCAGTGTTTCCACACATGGGTTTGATGGACACAAGAGTCCCTTCCTTCCCAAGAGCAGCTCAGGGTGCCCAGGCTGGAGGGAGGAGAAATACTATACGTCGTCCACCGTGAGAACTTACTGACAGCGGCGGGTGGGTACCTCATGCAGGGGATAAAGGGCAGGGTCCCTGGAAGATCAGCGCAGGCTTCCCAGAAGGAAGAGCTTTGCAACTCAGATCTGAAGGGTGGACAGGAGAGGAGGGCAGGAGGAGCCTCTCTGGCAGGGTAACAGCTGTGCAGAGGCTGGGGGATTGGAAAGGCACGGGCGGCCCCGAAGAGGTTTCTGTCTCCTGCAGTCTCAGGGTAGAGAGGACCCTCTAGGCATGGAGAGCACTGAGGGGAAATGCCATGATCAGATGTGGATGTGAGAATGCTGGGGACAGGGGACTTACAGGGTAGATTGGAGGAGCAGGAGTTGGGAAAGAAGTTGAAGCTCAGGATGTGACCTCAAGCACTCATTCCTAGAAATGACGAGGACACAGCTGGCTAGGAGATGGGGACATGAGGGCAGGCAAATCAGAGTTCGGATATACACACAATTCATTCATTCAACCCTCTTTCCTTGAGCACCTACATATACCAACAAAGCCGTCAACAAACCAGCCAGCAACCCTGCCCTTGGAGCTTACAGCCTGGAAACCAGGAAGGTTTCCAGGGCGATGAAGACAACTCAGATATAGGGAGAGAAGTGTGGCCCTTGGCCTCCTGGAGCCTGTGTTAAGCGGTGAGGTAGGGTCCAGCCTAATGCAGACTAGCAATGAATCAAGGAAGCTGGGGGGTACTGGGCAGGTGACAGGCCTGCCTCTGATCTGCTCTGAGGCTCCATGTCTGGAGACCTTGGACATTTCACTTCCTCTATGAGTTTCTCCATCTGTGAAATGAGCTGGTGGACTAAACCTCTTGAGTTGGTTGAGCAGGTTTCTGATGGGGCTGCCAGTCTGTGCAGTTTGTGGTAGCTTCCAAGAGGGCTCTGCCGGGAAGGACTCCCCCTCCATGACAGCCTTGGGGGTTGGGAGTGCAATGACCCATGAGGGACGCTGGTCCTGGCTGTGGGTGGGGAGGGGCGGCTTCTCTGCTGTGTGTCTGCCGTTCTGGGTTGATGATTCCTGACATGCTCTAACATACCACAGCCCATGTCCAGCAGAGAGCACTTACCTCCTATGTGTGAGGGTATTTTTGTTTGAAAGTCATCCCTCGGCAAGCAGACACAGAAATGCCAGAAACCAGGTGCCATGTCTTCATTCTGCATTTTCTTGAACAACCCAGAGTTCCCAGGAGATGGGTGCTTGCCTTGTGGCTGCAAGGATTTCATGAGAAGCCCCAAGGTTGCCTACGCGTATCCGTTCATTCATTCACTCATTCACCTTGCCCTGTAATTCACTAAGCAGCCGCATCTCAGCCTGGAGATAGGGAAGGGGGTCAGGACCAACCCCACCCACCCCCATCTCCTTACCCCTTAGGGGAGGCAGACACAGAAACACAGGAATCTCTCAGCTGTGGTAAGACCTGGTGGAGGGAATTCCACTGAGCTATGGTGGCAATGAGAGAAAGAATAAGGGATTCTGCCTGGAGATGCGGATCCGAGGACGTTCCTAGAGCCAGAGGCATTTGCCCCGGGCATTGACAGCAGGAGGGACCCTGGGCCGGAGGAAGGGAGCTTGGACAGCAGGAGGGGGAGGCCTCTGAACCGCAGGCCCCTCTGCTGGCAGGAGCCACCTAGGCCGCAGCATGGGCAGTGGGGAGCCTCAGGGCAGAGGAGGCTCCATTGAGAGTTTCCTCGCCAGTGCCTTTTAGGGAGCTCGGATCACATGGGCATTGCAATCGGCCCGGCTTTCCATTGCTTTCATGTTGAAACGCTACAGTTTTGCAGAAGAAGGGCTGAGGCCCACAGAGGAAATGGGTCTTGCTCAAGGTCCCTCAGCTGCTGGGGGCAGGGGTGGCCTGGAACCCCCTGTGTCCACACAAAAGGCCATGCAGGCCCTGACTGCCCCCGAGCGGCCCAGCCCTTGGGTGCCCTTCACTTCCCCCCTCCAGTCCAGCCTCCTGCGCCCAAGGACCTGCGGATCAGCACCGACCAGGACCACTTCCTGCTGACCTGGAGTGTGGCCCCTGTGAGGCCCCAGAGCCACTGGTTGTCCCTGCGGGATCTGGAGTTTGAGGTAGTCTACAAGCGGCTCCAGGACTCTTGGGAGGTAGGAACCACGGCCAGCTCTGCCCCAGCCCAAAGGGATGGGCGGCACCCCTCCTTCAGCACCCACTGTCTCCTGACAGGATGCAGCCACCCTCCTCTCCAACACCTCCCAGGCCACCCTGGGGCCAGAGCACCTCATGCCCAGCAGCACCTATGTGGCCCGAGTGCGGGCCCGCCTGGCCTCAGGCTCTCGGCTCTCCGGACGTCCCAGCGAGTGGAGCCCAGAGGTTCGCTGGGACTCCCAGCCAGGTAACGGAGCCAGAGCCCAGGAAATGCCCCGTGGTGGGAGGGTGGGCTCATCAGGAGCTCCTGGCACAGCAGGGTTCCTGGGCTCCACCTGGGGGCTTCCCAGATCTCCTGCTGCCATCTTTCCGGGAGCCTCCCTGGGCTGTCCCACCTGTACTGTGATTGCTGCCCAGTAGGGCTCTGCATCTGTTCACTTTGGGCTTCCCGTTTCTGCATGCTCTCTGCCACCGGCAATGACAGCAGTAACAACAATAGCGCTATTAGCAGCCGTGTGTTAATGGAGGCTACAGGATGTGCAGGGCTTACCCACGTTTTTCTGTTCAGTCCCCAAACACTGAAACTTAGATACTACTTCCATTCTCCGGGAGGGTGTGCAGGTGCACAGAACTCTCTCTCTCGGAGCTGTTGGACACCCAGCTGGCAGGTTCAGGCTGAAGTTTCAGTCCTGGTCTTTTGACCCCAGAGCTCGTGACCTCTGTGATGAATCACACGGAGGGCACCTACCGAGAACTATGGGAGGGATGAAGGAGGGGGTGCCTGAGGACCTGTCTCCCTCCCAGGGGACGAGGCCCAGCCCCAGAACCTGCAGTGCTTCTTTGACGGGGCCGCGGTGCTCAGCTGCTCCTGGGAGGTGAGGCAGGAAGTGGCCAGCTCAGTCTCCTTTGGCCTCTTCTACAAGCCCAGCCCAGATGCAAGGTGAGCATCTTTTTTCTCCGTCCCCTCCCCTCCTCTTGGCCTTGCTCTCTCCACGCTTCCTTCTGTCCCTGGGGCCCCAGCAGAAGCCACAGCCCACCCCAAGCTCTCCTCCCTCCCGTGTGCCCTCCCTCCCCCTGACCTCAGCTCTGCTGTGCTCCTCAGGGAGGAAGAGTGCTCCCCAGTGCTGAGGGAGGGGCTCGGCAGCCTCTACACCAGGCACCACTGCCAGATTCCCGTGCCCGACCCCGGGACCCACAGCCAATACATGGTCTCTGTTCAGCCAAGGAGGGCAGAGAAACGCATAAAGAGCTCAGAAAACAGTGAGTTTGCTCCCAGCCCGCTGTGGGGATGGTCTGGGACTAGCCCACCCTCACTGTGTAACCCAGATCAGCTCAGGGTTCCTCCTGGCCAAGTCTTCATGTTTGTCACTTTCAAAGAGATGCAGTCCAGTGACCAAAAGTGAACAGAGGAGCAATGAAACCACGATGGCAGTGGCCGAAAACAGGAGCAGATCTTTTAAACCTCTGATCTCTTGTCCTTTTCTTCTGCTTCCCTCTCCTCTCCTGCAGCTCTCCAAATCTCCACCGCTAGCCACACTCTCCTGGTCCTGTCACCAAAACCCTCCCTTTCATTCCTCGTTGGATGTTCCTCTTTCTGATTTCCGAAGTTCCCCACCGACTGATATTCTTCCTTTAATGTAATTGATCTATGATGTACTTTTCAGCTGGGGTCTGTGGTGTGTACAAATAGTGTTGATCCTTGGAGCTTCATATGCTTCATTTCTGTGATGTAACAAAGACCCCAGTGCAGTGGAACGTCTCACATTGTTTCAGGATGACCAAGTTCTTCCATCCAGTCTTTAGCATGTGTGAAGGGCAGAGGCCAATTTGTCTTAGTTACCTGGGTTTGAATTTATCATTAACTCTCTTGGGATCCTCACTGGGAACAGAATTCTGATTGTTCAAACGCACAGGATATATTAAGGGCCTCATATAATGCCTGGCACATAAGAGGCCTCAACAAATTACAGGCATTCATATTATGTTTCTACTATGAAGGCATCGAGGTTATAAGCATTCTCTTTTTGCTTTTGGGTAGACTGAAGCTCAGAGAGGTTGAGTGAGTTACTTAAAGTTGCACAGCTGTTAGTAGGCCGATCAAGATTAGAGTTCAGAACTTCTGAGTCCCTGCCCAGTTTCTGCTTTCTTTACCCTTTGCCTCTTTCAACTTGTGGGTCTGCCGGCCAGGTGGGAGGTGCTGTCTGCAAAGGGCTTTCCCCTTCTCTTTGGCCACTGTCTCGTTGGGGAGAGGCCTCACCTAGATGTTGTTGAAGGCCTGCTACAGCTGCTGTATTGGGGATTTTCTGGTCATGAGAACGTGTGAATGGTCCTGGCCTTCAGCCATCTCCCTACAACACCTCTGGGACTGTCAGACAAGAGAGCCCATCACACTGGTGGGGTCGTAATCTTTGTTCTACCACTGCTTACCTGCCTTTCCTCAGGGCAAGTTACTTAATGGTTCTGTGCCTGAGTTTCCCTGTCTGTGAAAAGTGAAGGTTAATAGTACCCACCACATAGGGCCGTTAGAATTGAGTGGAATAATTCATGTGGAATAAGTATGTATAACAGTGCCTAAAACATAGTCAGGCTGGGCACAGTGGCTCACACTTGTATTCCCAGCACTTTGGGAGGCCAAGGCAGGTGGATCACAAGAGGTCAGGAATTCAAGACCAGCCTGGTCAACATGGCGAAACCCCATTTCCACTGAAAATACAAAAATTAGCTGGGCGTGGTGGCAGGTGCCTGTAATCCCAGCTACTTGGGAGACTGAAGCAGGAGAATCGCTTGAATCCGGGAGGCAGAGGTTGCAGTGAGCCAAGGTTGCACCACTGCACTCCAGCCTGGGTGACAGAGTGAGACTCCGTCTCAAAAAAAAAAAAAAAAAAAAAAATAGCCGGTTGCCTAGAATAGAACCAACTCATAGTGGTTTTATTTTTATTGCAAAAAAAAAAAAAAATAGGAGTGATGCAAGCACTGAGCCACATCGCTACAAAACAAGTGTATCTCAGCATCTCCCAAGAGGATACCACTCAGGTCAAAACATGATATAGTGAAGTGGGGATGAAAAGGATGAACCATGGACAGAACCTCGGGTCTTGTGCCAGTGGAGATGGCCCCAGTGTCTAGCATGAGACACGGGGAATGTTCTGTTGGAGGGTGGATGTGATGACTCTCCTAAAAGTGTCCCTCCCTCCAGTCCAGATGGCCCCTCCATCCCTCAACGTGACCAGGGATGGAGACAGCTACAGTCTGCGCTGGGAAACAATGAAAATGCAATATGAACACATAGACCACACATTTGAGATCCAGTACACGAAAGACACGGCCACGTGGAAGGTGAGGGCCTTTGCCCGGGGAGGGGAGAAACACTGGGGAGGGCAAGAGAGGAGAAAGCAACCAGAGGTGTTCCACCTGCAAGGCGTCAGGCCCTTGGCAGGTGACCAGTGAGAGGTAGCCACTGGGACGTGGTGATCACTAGGCTGTGTGGTCAGCAGGTCACTGTCCCATCTCTTGGTGAAGTAACTGAGGTTCGGAAAAGTGGCGTGGCTTGGCCAACATGAATAGCTGACCCTGAGTTCCCAGGCAACAGAGGACCCTCTGGGCAGGGAGGGGTTGAAAGGCCACTGGGAAGAAGGTTTTCAAAAGTCGTGAAAGTTTGGGGTTATTTCCTCAGAGGAATCTCATCTGGACACACATGGGGGCTCAGACAGAGCTGCTTCTGATGAGTCGGGGGTGGGCCCAGGCCAGGGCTCAGTCCCCTGCCTCCAGAGCCCAGAACAGAAACCACAGAACCAACCCCAGACCTTCAGACTAGAAATGGGGCAACTGAGGCTAGGAGGGAGATGAACCAGTGGTGGAGCCAGTAGCAGGCCCTGGGGTCCCGAACTCCCATTCTCAGGGTCCAGAGTCCAGTCAGCCTGCACTGCATTCCTGGAAAGGCCACAATGTGGGTGTGCTGAGAAGGCTCAAAGGATGGTGGGACAGGTGGCTTCAGGGTTCCGGGCCTCAGTGTTGTCAATGTCAGGGGCTGCACTGAGAGGCGGAGTCCCTGGGGCCATCCGAAGTGCTTTCCCTGGGTGGGCCCTTAGGGAGGATCCACGGTGGTGAGAGAGAAGCCGCAGCAGGCCTGGGGCAAGGCAGAAGCTGGGAGCCAGCGAAGCTGAGGGTCCAGGTGGGAGGGATTTGCAGCTGCTCCCACAGGCACCGGGCCAGGCCTCACCCTCAGCGCCAACCCACAGGACAGCAAGACCGAGACCCTCCAGAACGCCCACAGCATGGCCCTGCCAGCCCTGGAGCCCTCCACCAGATACTGGGCCAGGGTGAGGGTCAGGACCTCCCGCACCGGCTACAATGGAATCTGGAGCGACTGGAGTGAGGTGTGCTCCTGGGACACCGAGTCTGGTAGGTGAAGCCTGGAGTCCAGAGCTTCTGGCCAGGACCAGCTCGTAGTTTCTCACTGCCATATAATCCTCAATGCAGTAGCTGTAGTAGGCCTGCAACAACTTGTTGGTGAGCCCTCTCCCCAATTAGATGGTGGTCAAATAGAAAGGGAAGGCCTTTGCAGACAGCACCTCCCACCTGGTCGGCAGACCAGCAAGTTGAAAGAGGCAAAGGGTAAAGCAGGCAGAAACTGGACATGGAATCAGAAGTTCTCCATCCACTCTTCATGAGACAGTGCAGCTGGGCAGAGAGTGCAGGCTGTATGGGCACAGAGATGTGGGGCTCCAGACCCCACCCCATTCAGGCCTCCTTCCCTCCCTTGGGCCACTAGTCATTGGAAAGTGACACCTGGTGTGCAATACAGACTGCAAGTGAGGACTTGAAGGAGCAGAGGAGAGCAGATCTCATGATCACTCCTCCTTTAAACAGGGACTTAGACCTCTGTTAATATGGCCCTTGATTTCTTAGCTTTTGGGACTACCAAGTTTTTGTGGTTGCTCCGCCCGAGTTTCCTGTTACCATGGAAGCAAGAAAATCTAGAGCCGCAGACTGTGTCCTTGGATTGCAAGGTTTTGCTGTGATTCCTTCATCTTCCCACCTATCTGCACTTGCCTCGTGCACTGACCCCTCACCTTTCACCATAGTGACCACCAGGGGACTCCTGTAGAACAAGACAAGTCCAAGGGGTGGTTTCAGAGACAGTAAGGATACAGGAGATATTGGGAGCAACCCAAGTGCACAGTCAGGCTTGGTAGTGGCAGGGGCCCAGGGAAAGGGCCACAACCAGGTAGAAAGGAGGCCGGACCAATGGGCCCAAGAGAGGAGCAAGAAGGGAGTCCTGGAGGAACCTGGCCTGGGAACTCAGGGCTGGGCAGCAGGAGGGATCAGGGGCCTTCAGAGGGGCCTTTGCACCTACTGGTGTCTCTGCCAGCATGCCTTTCCCCATCTCCACCTCTCTAATCCTTCCTATTACTAGAGGCCCAGCTAATATGCCACCTCCTTCAGGAAGTCCCCTGTGATTGCCATGAACTGTGTGGTACTTGCCCTCCCTGTAGCACCTCCTGTGCTGTAGATCCCAGACAGGATCTGACCCTCCTGTGTCCTCCCAGCACTTTGAACACTGTAGGGGGTTCAGACCAATGTCCTTCTCAGCATGGATCTGGCCTCTCTCTGCTAATCCCCCAAAGCAGTAAGTTCCAGAGCCCTAGGCCTGCACAGAGCAGGGTCTTAGGGAATACTGCGCCAACCCCACTCTCTGCCCTGAGGTCGATTTCCCTCCCCGATGCTGACACTCCTCTTCCTCCCCGGCTACTGGAAGTGCTGCCCATGTGGGTGCTGGCTCTGGTCGTGATCTTCCTCACCATCGCTGTGCTCCTGGCCCTCCGCTTCTGTGGCATCTACGGGTACAGGTGAGGGGACTCTGTGGGGCTGGAGGTGGTAGCCGAGACCCCAGAGGGCACCAGGGAATCCCACCCAGCTCCCTCCAGGTCCTGCCCTGCCACTCACTTCCTGGGCCTCAGTTTCCCCTCTGGACATGAGCATGGGAGCAACTGGCCCTGAGTTCTCTGATGGCTGTCACCTCCCTGGTGTCTTCCAGGCTGCGTAGAAAGTGGGAGGAGAGGATCCCCAACCCCAGCAAGAGCCACCTGTTCCAGGTAGGAACTGGCTGCGAGGGGTGGGGTGGGGGCTTCTCTGTTCCTGCCTTTCTTGTCTCTGTCCCCACCTCCTCCTTCCCTTCCAGTGGGTTTTGGGTGGTAGGGATGTAGGTGGACTGGAGAGGGGCTTTGGGAGCTTTGGGAGCGGGGCCAGCACTTGGAAATGCATTCCTGGGATTCCCTGGAGTGCCCATGCCTGGTCCTGCCTGCCAGAGCTCTGCATGGAGCCCAGTGGAGAGAACTGAGTGTGGGGCTGCCCGGGACAGGGTGGGCTCACGGGGGGGGTTCCTGCCACCAGGATGGATGGGGTGTCAGGAGGCAGAAGGGCTCCCCGAGGACAAGAGACCTGGACTGAGCTGTGAGGGTCCGAGTGGTGCCAGGTGGCAAAAGTTGCTCAGTCGGGGCATCTCAGACTCAGGGCATCTTGAGGGTGGAGACGGAAACCCTTCAGGAAGGGAGCTGAGGGCATGGGACAGGAGGCTGGGGGCCATGTCGGGAGGCTGAGGTGACCGTAGGGAAGACACCAGCATGTGGGTGATGGGAGCCCTTTAGTCAGGCAGGCGGGGCCAGCTTTGCCTGTGGAGGGATCTCTCTTGGCTGGTGTGGAGGAGAAAGGTGGGCGAGCATGGAGACAGGCACCCCAGGTTAGAAAAATCACAGGAAAAGGACCCTGTCCTCAGGTGTCAGGGACATGCGGGAAGTCCCAGCCCCCATCTGGGCCTCACTTTGCTGGTGTCAAAAGGCCATGGCCAGTCCTGAAGAAGTGGAGATGCTTCTCTTGTCTGGGGGCTCCTTGAATCCCCCTGCACCCCCATCCCCCTCTGCCTTGCCCCCACCTCGGGGGCCTCCTGATGCCCACAGGCCCAAATGTCTCCGCCCTTGCAGAACGGGAGCGCAGAGCTTTGGAGCCCAGGCAGCATGTTGGCCTTCACCAGTGGGAGCCCCCCACACCAGGGGCCGTGGGACAGCCAGTTCCCTGAGCTGGAGGGGTGAGTGTCTGGGCTCATGGATCACTCCTGACCTCTGGGGAGCATACGGGGAGCTGACCCCATTGTGCAAATCGGGACTCAGGTGAGGTTGTTTGTGGCTCACTGTGAAGGGATCCGAGGGGGCAGGTTTGCACTAAAGCAGGAGGCACCTGGGGTGGATGTGAGGAAGAACTTCCTCTTTCCAGGCTAAGGAGGGCCAGACAAAGGAAGTGACCAGGAGTGAAAAGGGAAACAGATGGCCTTCCCCTCCCCTGTTGGCTCGGAGGCGTCACACTGCAGAGGCCTCACGGGGTAGCTGGGGCTGTAAACTCCCGGGAACTCAGTGCCTGAGCCAGCAGCTCACCACCGACTCGGCAGGGAGAAGGGGGTGGCACGGTTGATAGAATGACGGAAGGGTGGCCCGGTGCACAGGCTGGGCATGAGCCTGGTGCTGAAGGAGGATGGACTTTAAAGTCAAAAGGGAGAGGGCTCCAGCCTTGCGGAGGAAGACCTTGAGCTCAGCATGGAGGATGGAGCTCCTGAGCCACAGAGAGACTGAATTCATGTCCCGTGTTCTTCTCTGGGGCCCCTGCTCCCTCAACCCTGCCCCGCTCAGGTTCTCACTGTGAGCTCTGGGGGACATCAGGCTTCCAGAGAACCATCTCCACCCCACCAAGACCCTTGTGCCTGAGCCGAATCATCTGCGCAAGGTGGTCCCAACTCTTTGGCCCATGTTCTTCCCACAGGGTGTTCCCTGTAGGATTCGGGGACAGCGAGGTGTCACCTCTCACCATAGAGGACCTCAGGCATGTCTGTGATCCACCATCTGGGCCTGACGCGACTCCAGCTGCCTCAGATCTGCCCACAGAGCAGCCCCCCAGCCCCCAGCCAGGCCCGCCTGCCTCCTCCCACACGCCTGAGAAGCAGGTTTCCAGCTTTGACTTCAATGGGCCCTACCTGGGGCCGCCCCACAGCCGCTCCCTGCCTGACATCCTGGGCCAGCCAGAGCCCCCACAGGCGTGTGGGACCCAGAAGTCCCCACCTCCAGGGTCCCTGGAGTACCTGTGTCTGCCTGCTGGGGGGCAGGTGCAGCTGGTCCCTCTGGCCCAGGCGATGGGACATGGCCAGGCCATGGATGTGGAGAGGAGGCCGACCCAGGGGGCTGCAGGGAGTTCCTCCCTGGAGTCCGGGGGAGACCCTGCCCCTCCTGCTCTTGGGCCAAGGGTGGGAGGACAGGGCCCAAAGGACAGCCCTGTGGCTGTACCCGCAAGCTCTGGGGTTCCTGAGGACCCTGGAGTGGCCTCTGGTTACGTCTCCTCTGCAGACCTGGTATTCCCCCCACACTCAGGGGCCTCGGCGGTCTCCCTGGTTCCCTCTCTGGGCATCCCCTCAGACCAGACCCCCAGCTCCTGTCCTGGGCTGGCCAGTGGACCCCCTGGAGCCCCAGGCCCTGTGAAGTTAGGGTTTGAGGGCTATGTGGAGCTCCCTCCAACTGAGGGCCAGTCCCCCAGGTCCCCAGTGAACAATCTTGTCCCCCCTGAGGTCAGAAGCCCTGTCCTGAATCCAGGGGAACGCCGGGCAGATGTGTCCCCAACATCCCCACAGCCCGAGGGCCTCCTTGTCCTGCAGCAGGTGGGCGACTATTGCTTCCTCCCAGGCCTGAGCCCCGGCCCTCTCTCACCACGGAGTAAACCCTCTTCCCCGGGACCCTGTCCTGAGATCAGGGATCTAGACCAGGCTTTTCAAGTCAAGAAGCCCCCAGGCCAGGCTGTGCCCCAGGTGCCCGTCATTCAGCTTTTCAAAGTCCTGAAGCAGCAGGACTACCTGTCTCTGCCCCCTTGGGAGGTCAACAAGCCTGGGGAGGTGTGTTGAGACGCTCAGACCTAGACAGGCAAGGGGACAGAGAGAACTTACCTTCCCTCCCACCTGACCTTCCTCAGTCATTTCTGCAAAGCCAAGGGGCAGCCTCCTGTCGAGGTAGCTGGAGGCCTGGGAAAGGAGTTAGTCTTGCTCCAGAGCCCTTGACCTTCGGCAAATCACTTCTCTCCCTGCGCTCACACACACACACACGTACGTGTACACATTTTTCCCCTCAAGTTAACTTATTTGTAGGTTCTGAATTATTAGAACTTTCTAGACATACTCATTCCATCTCCCCCTCATTTTTTTAAATCAGGTTTCCTTGCTTTTGCCATTTTTCTTCCTTCCTTTTCCACTGATTTATTATGAGAGTGAGGCTGAGGTCTGAGCAGAGCCTTGTCAGACTGAGACGCATCTGGTTGTGTTTAGGATTTGTGTGGGCTGCCTGTCCCCGGCAGGTGCTGATGCATATGACATGATTCTCATCTGGGTGCAGAGGCGGGAGGCACCAGGTGGGCACAGTGGGGGTTAGGGCTTGGAAGAGTGGCACAGGATTGGGCACGCTCAGTGAGGCTCAGGGAATTCAGACCAGCCTTGATTGCCATTCTGAGAAATGGGCATGGTAATGCGGGTGGCGGGGTGCCAGGGACGTACATGAGAGACTGAGAGCTTCTGGGGAGCCCTGCTGGTGACGTCTGCGGGATCTCCAGTCCCCTGAGACCCCATGTCATGTAGAGAAGTTAACGGCCCAAGTGATGGGCAGGCTGGTGGGACCTGGGAAACATCAGGAGAGGAGTCCAGAACCCACGTCTACTGCAGAAAAGTCGGGGGAAACTGCCTAACAAAGGAAAATGCCCCAAAGACATATATGCTTTAGGGCCTTTGGTCCAAATGGCCCAGATGGCCACTCTTCCAGATAGACCGGGCAACTCTCACTCCCACCGGCCACAGATGAAGGGCTGCTGGTCAATGCCTGGGCCTACACCAAGGATTACGTTTCTTTTAAATCTTTGCCTTTCAGATACATGAAAAATAATGGCATTAAATTGCTTTAATTTGCATTATTTTTGTTATCCAGTTTGCACATTTTTTTATAGGCATCTTAGGCATTGATTGGTATTTTTTAACTGGGCCAAGCACATTAAGGTTTTTCTTCTGTTGGGTGCTATCATTTTCTGATTAAGTTTTTTCAACTATTAACATATGGTCTTTCATGGATGATGGAGTGTTTTCCCCCCAAATCTGTAGTTTGTCTTATAATGTTGTATTTGAGGTTTTATGGTGTATAAATGTGAATGCTTCTGTAATGTCAAACAGATCCCTAGTAAACTCCTTCTTCACTTTTACTGTCAAATTTACAAAGGTCTTCCCACTGCAAAGCAGCGTTTGTCCTAATTTATATAATTTTTTCTAGTTCATTTTGTGTTTCCAACTTTTCATGTAAAATTGTAATTGTTTTTGAATGTATGGATGTGAGATGGAAGTGCCTTTTGGTATTGAAATTCTTTTTTTTTTTTTTTTTTTTTTCTGAGACGGAGTCTTGCTCTGTCCCCCGGGCTGGAGTGCAGTGGCCGGATCTCAGCTCACTGCAAGCTCCGCCTCCCGGGTTTACGCCATTCTCCTGCCTAGTCTTTTGTATTTTTAGTAGAGACGGGGTTTCACCGTGTTAGCCAGGATGGTCTCGATCTCCTGACCTCGTGATCCGCCCGTCTTGGCCTCCCAAAGTGCTGGGATTACAGGCTTGAGCCACCGCGCCCGGCCAAAATTATTTTTCCGTGTATCTGAAGTGTTACTTTTGTGATATAGGAAGTTCTTGTATATGTACTTCATCAGCCCCTAGGCTTCCTATTTTGTTACCTCTTTCTCTCTATGGCATCCACCATTTTGATTGTTCTACTTGTATATGTTTTCATAAGTGGTTAAGCAAGTGTTCTCGTTACTTTTGCTCTTAAATCCCTGCTCATTACAGCAATGTTGGTGGTCAAAGAAAATGATAAACGACTTGAATGTTCAATGGTCCTGAAATTCATAACAACATTTTAGCACATTGTAAAGTAGAATCCTCTGTTCGTAATGAACAAGATGAACCAATGTGGATTAGAAAGAAGTCCGAGATATTAATTCCAAAATATCCAGACACTGTTAAAGGGGAAAAGTTGCAATAAAATATCTGTAACATAAAACAAAGTGAAACCCTGAATTTGTGTGTGCATGTTGGTGTAGCTGGAGGAAGGGGTCGCTCTTTGAAACCTCAATTGCTATTGTAAGTGATACAGCTCCAGTGACTGAAGGAACACCAGGATCCTTAGTCTTGCGCCGATTTAAATGAAATGACACGGAAACACATGGAGTGGTTTTAAGGAGTGGAGAGCTTAATAGGCAAGAAAGAAGGAAGAAGGGACAGAGGGAGGGGGGCTCCAAAGCCGAGAGAGGAAACCGAGTGCCACGGAAATTAGCCAGTTATATGAGGATGCTAGAGGAGGCGGTATCTGATTTGCATAGGGCTCAGGGGATTGGTTTGACCAGGCATGTCATTCTTGTAACCCCTGAAAAACCTGGCCCTTTCACCCTAGCATTTTAATATGCAAATACAGGGTGCCATGACGCTCTACACAGGTGGGGCTGTGTGGGGGCGGCCATATTGCCAGGCAAACCTAGGGGCAAGGAAAAGATGGTGGGAATTCCCATGTTTGGGTGGACCCGGTTTCTAATGGTCGACATTTGCATACCAAAGGTTGCCAGCCTGACTCTAAGAGCCAGGGCTTTCATGCTAGACAAGAAACGTTTTTTGGAGCTGCTTTTAAGACAGAAATGAAAACTTCCCAAGGACCCCTTTTCCTCTCTATCTGCCTCAAATAATTTTTAAATAATTCCTATAACATAAGGAAATGAATTCTGCTAAACCGAAGGGCCTTTGGTCTTTGGGGCACTGCAGTGGGTACATGATGGCGTGTGGAACACCACGCAATGGAGGGAGATGCAGGGCGCTTCTGGGAAAATCCAGGAGGCCAGAGGGAAGAGGAAAGACAGAGAGGGAAAGGAGAATAAAGAACACACTTTTAAAAAATCGTTCATTATTATCTGAAATTCCAACATAACTGATAGTCCTGTATTTGATCTCTAGCCATGAGAGTGAAAAACTAAATAGAGACCGAATTCCCCATAAAAATAACTGAGAGTGATCGAGAGCTTATTCCTGGCAGGCCCTGTTTGAGTGACCTATAAGATCAATTCATTTAGATACTATGGAAGTGGAAGATACTGCCTTTATCATTTTCGTCACTGAGGAAACTAAGGCACAGAGATGTCACACAACTTGCCCCAGGTCTGCCAGCAAGTAAGGGGCAGAGCCAGGATTTGAACTGTAGTCCTGTGACTCAGAGCCTGCCCTCAAAAGATAAGTCTGTCACCTAAAGATCCATACGTGGTTGTAAGATGATCCATGTTGGTTGGCAAAACAGAAAAATCCATAAACCAAATAAATTGATTTGGTGGCGGGGGAGATTGAATCAGAGGTGACCCTGAAAAATGTCTGTTTATCTGGGAGCTGAACAATGAAGGTGCGGTTCTCACCCATTGGAGTCCTGAGAGACCTTTCCTGGAGGACTGCAGCTCCCTCATCTGTCTTCCCCTGAGAACCCAGCCCAGAGCCATGCATGTAGTAGGTGATCACTGAGGTGAGCAAGGCCTGCAGGAGGCTGTCCCTGAGATGGAAGAGGATGAAAAACTTACTAGGGGGATGAGAGGGAGGACAGGAAGCAGAAGTGGGCCGGGGAAGCCATTGGCCATCCAGAGTTGACATTTGTCCCCCCATGGGGAACTTGGGGGCATGAATTGCCTGTTGGAACAGCCCGTGTTGGGTGGAAACAGCTAGGCCCAGAGCCCTTCTTGGTGGGGAGCCCTGAGAACCTACTACATAAGGAAGGAGTAGGGCTGGAGACCATCAGTAGCTTGGGCCTCACAAGCATTTCACATGTTTAATTGATCACACAGAACCCTTGCACCAAGACAGTCGTTTGCTCCTAGAGGGAGCCTTTCCTTCTTTTGAAAACAATCCTTTCCGAACTCCAACAAGGCGACCTGCACCCAGGGTGCTCAATCAATAAAAGTTGGGGAGCCCAGCTCCGGGGACAGTGTCCCCAAAGCATTGAAATGCAGTGATTTGGGCCATGGGTCATGCTGGGTGTCCTGAGCAGGGGTAACTTCATCTGCCCAGTGACGCAGGTAGCAACTCTCTGGGTCTGATGGCACAGGAGGTAAAGGAATTTACCAAGCCAGTTGTAGGTAAAGAAAGGCAGATTTATTAGAGAAGATATGAAAATACATTGCAAGGTTGCAATTACAATGAGCAGAGAAGGGGCTGTCTGCAAAGAGGCAGGCGCTGGGGGAAAGTTTCACAGGGTCACGTTGAAGAGGGCTACATGCAGAACAAGCAGAACGACGTCGTTGTGCCCAGTTGTTTGTGATTAGCTGTCTCTCAGAACAGTTACTCATTTTTCTCCCAACTTGGGCCCCTCCCCAACCTGGGGTTTCTTCCTCATTATTGCTCATTTATCAGGACTCCACACCAGGGACCCTGAGTCACCCAACAAGTCCTAACTCAAGTGTGGGTTCCTCTTAGAACACAGCCCCTCCAGCTTCCTTGGAAATCCCCATGTCTGCCCAAACGATGTAGGACTTTTCCTCTTGTTCACTTTGCAGGCCAGGGCCCCCAGCCAGGGATGCCTTGCCTTGCCCAGGACTCACTCGGCCTCGCTGTTGTACCCCAGCTTGCCTGTATTATAACTTGTACCCGTGTTCAGTGGTTCCTAAGTAAGCTCTTGTACCTCGCCCAAGAAGAATGAAGATATACTGGACATTGGAGGGTGAGGAGGGCTGAGAAGAATTTTATTGAGCTATAAAAACGGCTTTCCATGGAAAGGGAACTCGGGGGTGGGAGGTGGGGTGTAGGGGGAGGTTTTGCCATGTGGCTGGGTCTGGGGCCCTTTATGGATTCAAAATGAGGAGTGTGTGCTGATTGGTTTGTGAGTATGCAAAAAAGGTTAAAGGGACAACACCACTCAAAGGTGCGCACAACGGTGTAGGAAAACCAATCAGGAAAGGGTAGGGAGGTATATGTAAAATAGGTGAATGGTGAAGACCAATCAGAGGTAAGCATGCCAAATAGGAAGACAAGTTATCAAACCAGTCCATTCGGAGGCTTTAACTTGTAGCTTGGCTTTCAGGTTTTAAGCTGTCTTTGGCTTGGAGGTGGGGTTTCACCAAGGACCTGCCCCTATCTGCCTAGGCATTTGTCCACCTCCTACTTCTATCACAAACAGAGCATGTCTCAGCCTGTCTGTCCCACCACTCAACTTTGTCCCCCTGCCTTTATTACCTGTCTTGTAATTCCCGACTCACAGCTTTGTGTTCCAACTAGACTGAGAGATCCCTGAGCCCAGCTACCACCAGGCTCACTTCAGGCTTCAATGCCCAGCTCGGACCCAGCGCATCTGCTAGTGTGTTGTGTGTGTGTGTGTGTGTGTTAAAAGTGTTTCTTGCTGGCTGGTTCTGGAAATTTGTCATTCCCTGTCCTCTATCTCCCTGTTAAAAACTTCAGCTGAATTAAATTTGAAGGAGTTTAATTGAGCAATAAACAATTTGTGAATTGGGCAGTCCCCAGAATCACAGCAGATTCAGAAAGACTCCATGGGTGCCTTGTGGGCAGAATAAATTTATAGACAAAAAAAGTAAAATGACATACAGAAATCAGAACTGAGGTACAGAAACAGCTGGATTGGTTACAGATTGGCAGTTGCCTTATTTGAACACAGTTTGAACACTCAGCAGTGTATGAGCGGTTGAAGTATAACTGCTGGGATTGGCCAAGACTCAGTGATTGTTACAGGCACATACTCCTAAGTTGGGTTTTCAGTCCTGTCTACCTACTAAGTTAGGTTGCAGTTCATCCACAAGGACTCAAATATGGAAGTACCGAGTCCTTCTCAGGCCATATTTAGTTTGATTTGACATCCCCATTGAGATGACTCAACTATTCGGCTAAGGGCTGTAGACAGGGAAAAAATGTGACTAATTGCTGGATACTGCAGTATATTGAGTGTGTGAGAGCATTATATCTAAAAAACAATGTATGTACTGCAATTTAAAATGTTTTGCTGATAAAAATAAATGCTAACAGTCATGTTAGCAAGCTGTCATCTTTTTGCTGCTGGGGGCTCTTGCCATGATGTTGATAGCTGCCGACTGAGTAGAGTGGTGGTTGTTGAAGGTTGGGGTTGTATTGAAGGCTGTGGCAATTTTGTAGTGGCCACCAATGGAGTTTGCTGCATCGATGGACTCATCTTTTCATGAAATATTTATTGGTAGCATGCAATGTTATTTGATAGCATTTCTTTCCAAATTGTCGTTAATCTTCTCAAACTCTGCTGCTGCTTTATCAGCTAAGTTTATTTGATATTCTTCATCCTTTGTTGCTATTTCAACATGTTCACAGCATCTTCACCAGGAGTAGATTCCATCTCAAGAAATCACTTTCTTTGCTCATCCATAAGAAGCACCTCCTCACCCGTTCAAGTTTTATCATGAGATTGTATCAATTCAGTCACATCTTCAGGCTGTACTTCTAATTCTACTTTTCTTTGTATTTCCACTATATCTGCAGTTCCTTCCTCCCCTGAAGTCTTGAATTCCTCAAAGTCATCCATAAGAGTTGGAATCGACATCTTCCAAACCCTGTTAGTGTTGATGTTTTTACCTCCTTCCATGAATTGCAAATGTTCTGAATAACATCTAGAGTGGTGAATTCTTTTCTAGAAGATTTTCAATTTACTTGGCCCAGATCCATCAGAAGAATCACTGTCTATGACAGCTATAGCCTTAAGAAATGTGTTTTTTAAATAACAAGTCTTGAAAGTAGGAATTTCTCCTTAATCCAAGGGCTGTATAATAAATATTATGTTCGCAGACATGAAAACAACATTAATCTCCTTGTGCATCTTCATGAGAGCTCTTGGGTGACCAGGTACATTGGCAAAAAGCAGTAATATATTCAAAGAAATATTTTTTCTGAGAATTATATCTCAACAATGAACTTAAAATATTCCTAAACCATGCTGTAAACAGATGTGCTGACATCCGGGCTTTACTGTTCCATTTCCAAAGCACAGGCAGAATAGATTTAGCATAATTATTGTATTAGTCTGTTTTCATGCTGCTGATAAAGACATACCCAAGACTGGGCGATTTACAAAAGAAAGAGGTTTAATTGGACTTGCAGTTCCATGTGGCTGGGGACGCCTCACAATCATGGCAGAGGGCAAGGAGGAGCAAGTCCCATCTTACATGGATGGCAGCAGGCAAAGCGAGAATGAGGAAGATGCAAAAGCAGAAACCCCTGATAAAACCATCAGATCTCGTAAGACTTATTCACTACCATGAGAACAGTACGGGGGAAACCGTCCCATGATTCAACTATCTCCCACTGGGTCCCTCCCACAATACGTGGGAATTATGGGAGTACAATTCAAGATGAGACTTGGGTGGGGACACAGAGCCAAACTGTATCAATTCTTTTTTTTTTTTTTTGAGACGGAGTCTCACTCTGTCACCCAATGGTGCGATCTCGGCTCACTGCAAGCTCCACCTCCCGGATTCACGCCATTCTCCTGCCTCAGCCTCCGAAGTAGCTGGGACTACAGATGCCCACCACCACGCCCGGCTAATTTTTTGTATTTTTAATAGAGAGGGGGTTTCACCGTGTTAGCCAGGATGGGCTCGATCTCCTGACCTCATGATCCACCCGCCTCAACCTCCCAAAGTGCTGGGATGACAGGCGTGAGCCACAGCACCCGGGCAACTGTATCAATTCTTAAGGGCCTTAGGGTTCTTTGGAACTGTGAATAAGCATTGGTTTCAACTGAAAGTTACCAGTGGCATTAGCCCTTAACAAGAGATTCTGCCTGTCCTTTGAAGCATTGAAGCTTCCCATAAAAGGCATCTTCTTCCAATAAAAGGCTATTTTGTCTACATTGAATATCTGTGTTTAGTGCAGCCACCTTCATTAATCATCCTGGCTGGATCTCCTGGATGACTTTGTGTAGCTTCTCCATCAGCACTTGCTGCTTCACTTTGTTCTTTTGTGTTAAAGAGATGGTTTCTTTCCTTAAACCTCATGAACTAATCTCTGCTAGCTTCCAACTTTTCTTCTGCAGCTTCCTCACCTCTTCAGACTTCGGAGAACTAAGGAGCATTAAGGCCTTGCTCTGGATGAAGCTTTGGCTTAAGGGAATGTTGTGGCTGGCTTGGTCTTCTATCCAAACCAATAAAACTTTCTCCATATCAGCAATAAGGCTGTTTTCCTTTCTCATTCATGAGTTCACTGAAGTAGTACTTTTAATATCCTGCAAGAACTTTTCTTTTGCATTCATAACTTGGCTAACTATTTTCCCAAGAGGCCTAGTTTTCAGTCTATCTAGACTTTCAATGAAGCTTAATCATTTCTAGCTTTTGATTTAAAGTAGGAGATGTGTGCAACTTTTCTTTTTACTTGAAAGCTTAGAGGCCATTGCAGGGTTATTAATCGGCCTAATTTACCTATTGTTGGGTCTCTGGGAATAGGGAGGCTAGATTTGGTATCTAGTTAGGGCCTACTTCCTCATAGATGAAGCCTTCTCACTGTAGGGCGAGAGATAAGAGAACGGCCAGTTGGTGGAGCAGTTAGAACACACAGAACATTTACTCAGTTTACTGTCTTCTGTGACAGATCATGGCATCCCAAAACAATTGCAGTAATAACATCACTCATCTCAGACCACCATAACAGAAGCAATAATAATGAAAAAGTTTGAAATATTGCAAGAATTACCAAAAGGTGACACAGAGATTAAACTGCCCCTATAAAATTTATGAAATTAATCAGGGAAGAAGGAAGGGGGAGAAACAAAAATCACCCACGCTGGCAGCACATTTGGCCTCCATCATGAGGTTGGTCTGCTCTCCAGCCTGCGTGCTCATGGCTATTTGGTGCCTACTGTGCTAAAATCGCATAGACCCTGTTACGAGATCACAGTTCCCCTTAACTGCTCCGTAGATAACAACGTGAACATTATAAAATGTTAAGTTTTCCCTGTGAGACAGTCCTTCAGGTCCGATATACCGATGAAACCACTGACCCAGCTGGTCTAAAGGACCCCACAATGGGCTGAATCACCAAAGAATGCAGGTTCCATATCCTGATGATTTCATTCTCCCTTCCTCCGACCAATCAGCAACCCCAATTTTCCAATTACGGAGGGAGTCTCTCACCCTCTGTAATCCCCTTAAAAGCCCCAGCCCAAAGCTCTTTGGTGAGATAAACGGGAGGGTCTCCTCCCATCTTCTCGATCAGCACTCTGCAATCATTAAACTTCCTCTTTTGCAAACCCTGCTGTCACTATGTAATGGGTCTGTTACCGCACGATGGGCATATGAACCCATCGGTCCTAAAACAAAGACATGTTGTTGGAAAAATGGTGACGGTAGACTTACCAAAACGTGGCTGCCACAAACCTTCAATTTGGAAAAACACGATATCTGCAAAGCACAATAAAGCAAAGTGCAATAAAATGAGGTGTGGCTGTATATTCAAATTAAAATGAGATGTAGTTCTTTTACTCACCATATTGGTAAATATTACTGGTAAAATGATTGATAATACCCAGAATGGGAAGTGTGTGGGGGTACAGGTACTCTTGTACTATAAAATACTAGTCTATTTTTTTTTTAAATAGACTTTACTTTTTAGAACAGTTTTGGTTTCACAGCAAAATTGAGTGGGCAGTTCAGAATGTCCATATATTCCCCGCCCCACACATGCACAGCCTCCCCAACTATTAACAGCCCGCACTATAATCGTCTTAGCCCATTGGGCGGCTATAACCAAAATAACAGAGACCAGTGGCTTATAAACAACAGCATTTATTTCTCACAGTTCTGGAGGCTGGGAAGTTCAAGATCAACATGCTGGCAGATTTGGTGTCTGGTTAGGGCCTGCTTCCTCATAGATGAAGCCTTCTCACTGTAACCTCGTATGGCCGAAGGCGCAAGGGAATCTCTCTGGTATCTTTTGTAAAAACACTGATCTCCTTCCTGAGGCCTCTGCCCTCATGAACTAATCACCTCCAAAAGGCCCATCTCCTAATCCATCACCTTGTGGGGTAGGATTTCAACATAGACCATTTTGTAATTCATGGACGTGATGATTGGATGTTCCCATGTATGTGTGAGATGTGCCACCTTTGAACCTTGTTACTGTAAGAGTTAAAGAAAGAGGAAAGAAACCAGAAAAGGGGCTTAACAGTCAAAAACAGGTTTATTTTGGAGAATAAACCTGAAAGGGGCTTCCGGCCAATTTCGGTCGGATTATTCTGTCTTACAACTGTCAACAGCCTGCACTACAATCGTCTTAGCCCATTGGGCTGCTATAACCAAAATAACAGACGGGTGGCTTATAAACAACAAGAGTATTTATTGGTTTTAGAGTGAGAGAGCTTTATCACAGGCTTGGAATGGTTTTGTGTCGGGGTTGGCATGTCTCTGGCTGGAGGGGAGGCTGACGTCTCTCTGCCGGAGGGGAAGTTATCTCCGGGCTGGCATGTCTCTGGTCAGGGAGGGATTTATCTTAAGGTTGGAATGTTTGTGGTTGGAGATGTCATTTGTGTTTATGGTCATGCTGACCTTAGTCACTAGGTTGATGCCCTTTGAATTTAGGCAAGTTTTGATCAAGGGGAACTTGAGAACGGCAGTGCTTGTCCAAGATGGCGATGCTTCTGCTCTGTCAGTTACCGTGTGGGCATATTACCCATCCGACATGAACTTAGAGAAAAAGAAGTTAAGAAAAAAGCAAAAAGGATTTCAATGCACTGATTTGGAAGGATATAAACATTCAATCCATGGCAACCGTGGTATATTTGTTACAATTGATAAACCTATATTGATACATAATTATCACTCAAGCTCTATAGTTTACATAAATACATCTTGACAGGTATCCAGCATTATAACATGGCACAGAATGGTTTCACTGCCCTAAAAACCCCCTGTGCTCCTCTTTTCATCCCTCCCTCGCTCTAACCTCTGGCAACCACTGATGCTTTTTCTCTCTCTATTGTTTTGCCTTTTCCAGAATGTCATATAGTTGAAATCACACAGTATGTAGCCTATTCAGAGTCACTGTTTTTGCTTAGCAATATGCAGCTAAGTTTCCTCTGTGTCCTTTCACGGCTTGCTAGCTCATTTCTTTTCAGTGCTACATAGTATTCCATTGTCTGGGTGTATCACAATTTATTTATCCATTCTCCTACTGAAGGACATCTTTTTTTGCTTCCAAGTTTTGTCAGTTAATGTTGCTATAAGCATCTATGTGCAGGCTTTTGTGTGAACATGTTTTCCACTCATATGAGTAAATACCAAGGAGTACAACTGCTGATCATATGGTTAAAGTGTGTTTAGTTTTATAAGAAACTGCAAAAGTGTCTTCCAAGGTGGCTGCACCATTTGGCATTCCCACCAGCAATAAATGAGAGTTCCTGCTGCTCCACATCCTGGCCAGCATTTGGTACTGTCCCTGTTCTGGATTTTGGCCATTCTAACCGGTGTGTAGCAGTATCTTGTTGTTGTTTTAATTTGCAATTCCCCAATGACGCATGATGCTGAGCACCTTTTCATACGGTCTTTTCACATCTGTATGTCTTCTTTGATGAAGTGTCTACTCTGGTCCTTAATTGGATTATTCATTTTCTCGTTTTTGTTTGTTTTTTTTTAATTTTGTAGAGATGGGGGTCTCGATTCAGGTGATCCTCCCACCTAAGCCTCCCAAAGTGCTGGGATTACAGGCATGAGCCACTGCGCCTGGCCCTGATCATTGAGTTTTAAGAGTTCTTTGAATAATTTGGATAATAGTCCTTTATCCGAAAATTACGTCTTTTGCAACATTTTCTCCCACTCTTTGTCTTGACTTCTCATTCTCTTGACCAGGCACTCTTACATCACTTTAGTGGGAAGTTGTTTCTTGGACAATATCTAGCAAAATGAAAAACGTACACCTTTTGACTTTATTGTTATGCTTCTAGAAATATTCAGACCCATACCCAAAACCATAGGTACATAAATATTTGTTGTAACATTGTTTCCTTCCAGAAATAGAAACCACATGGAGGGCCGTTCACACGAGACCTGCCCCAGTCAGGGCCCCCAGTTCCTCACCATGCTAGGTCAGAGTGACGGTGAGCTGGGCACCCAGAGCCCTGTCTGGCTGGAATGAGAAGTGGTCAATATCACTGATGACAAAACTGTGCTAGGTAATGACACATCTCCTGGGCACACAGCAAGGACGGGGCAGACTGACCAGAGCATGTCATCACTAAGCTAGCAGGACACGGGCTCTGGAGGGTCCCTGCTGGGAGAGGACACAGCTTAGCCCACTGTGCATGAGGATCACTCACTCTTCAAAGGTTCGTTGAGGGCTCACCACTCAATGAAGAAGCCTTTGGGTCTTGGATCGGGATTGGATCTCACTGTGAGTGACTGGGAAACAGTTATGAGCAAAGGTATTGCAGACTTTGATGAATGCTTTGAAAGGATTCCTGAGGGTCCTCAGTTGTGAATAGACTGAGATGGGAATGTGGCAACGTTGGAAGCAGGGAGCCCTGTTAGGAGGCTTCTGGAATATCCAGGTGGCAGGAAGTGGTGTGCACCAGGGTGGTGGGGCTGGAGTGGATGAGATTCACGTTCTGCTTGAGATAAGGTTGGCGGCATTTGCTGGTGGATCGGATGCTGCAGTTGGAAAGGAATGGTGGCAAAAAGAGACTTAAAAACAAAACAAAATCCTCCCTGTTGTTTAGCTTGAGCCACTAGGAGCTCTCATTTAGTGAAGGGAGATGGGGAAGACAGAGGCAGCAGAGCTGCTTCAGTGAGAGTGGGACTTTGTTTGTTTGTTTGTTTGTTTGAGACTGAGTTTCACTCCTCACACTCAGGCTGGAGTGCAATGGCATGATCTCGGCTCACTGCAACCTCCACCTCCTGGGTTCAAACGATTCTCCTGCCTCAGCCTCCCGAGTAGCTGGGATTACAGGCATGTGCCACCATGCCCGGCTAATTTTGTATTTTAAGTAGAGGCAGGGTTTCACCATGTTGGTCAGACTGGTTTCGAACTCCTGACCTCAGGTGATCCGCCAGCCTCAGCCTCCCAAAGTGCTGGGATTATAGGCATGAGCCACCGCGCCCGGCTATTTTTTTAATTTATTATCTTTTTTTTTTTTTTTGAGATGGGAGAGCGGGACTTTGGTTCAGGACGTTTGGAGTCAGAGACACCTGTTGTCTAAGTGACAGGTGGAGAGGCCAGTGCACCTGAAGGCCTGGAGCTTAGGGCAAGCTCAAGGTCGTCTTTGGGAGACGCTCTCATGGCCTGAGGGGGTCTCTGTAGAGTGAATACAGCAGAGAGGAGGCCTGTGAACTGGGCCTGGGCATCTCAGCCTTGGCAGCTGAGAGAACCAAGAGGCAGCAGACAAGGAGAAACAGGAGGGTGGGCAGAGCCCTGGGGGTGCTGAGTGAGCTGTGGGCAGAGCCAGGTGCAGGAGGAACTGCAGAGAGGTTGCGGTGGTCCTCCTCGTCAGGGGCTACCCCTGGTCAAGTAGGAAGAAGGTGGAGGCCCAACCATGAGATCCTGTTCCTGGGATGTTTGCTGACTTGGACCAGAGTAGTTTGGGTGGCCTGGTGGGGGCAGCATCCTGGGGGAGTGGGCCCAGGAGGAAATGGCTGGAAAGACCCTGGACACAATAAGTGTGGACAACTTTTTATGGGGGGGGCTGCTGTCGAGGGAAGCAGAGAAAGGGAGGCCACAGGGTTGTGAGCTCAGGAGATGTCCAGGCGCTGCACTCTGGTGGGCATCTGAGAGGGGGTGGGGCAGGTTTGCAAGGCGATTGAGAAAGATCCTGAGAGAGAGCACGGTGGGTGGCACAGGGCAGAGTGGGGACTTGGGGGCCGTGATGTTCCTGAGGCCATGATGTCCTCCTCTCTCCTGTGTCCACTCTGCAGAGACCACCTCAGGCCATGACAGCATCTCCCAAAGGTGACCTTGAACTCACACTTCCCCTGAGCAATAGGACCATACAGCATCAGGTCTCAAGCCTTAGACAGGAGCCCCAGCCCAGAACCAGGCCCAGGCCCAGGCCCCGGTCGTAGGCAGGGGGAGTGGGGAGTGTAAGTGTGGGTTGGGTGAGAAGCTTCTCCCTAGTCCCCTGTTGTATCAGAGCAGCAGGAAGCAGGTCAGAGGGAGTGGCAGGATGGTCTTTGAGGAGAATGGAGAAAGTGTAATGGAGGCCCCCAGGAGAACTTAAGGTGGTGGAGGGGTGGGGGGTGGCAGAGCCGAGCCCTCCTCCCCCTCTAGGTGGGGGAATCACCAATCAGTTGTCACCTGCCTCTCTGGATCCAGTGGCTTAATTATTTCATTTAAGGCTGATTCAGACCCTAGCCAACACTGTAGAGCAATGCTGGTCTCCTTCCCGTGTGGTTCGTGCCCAGGAGAGCTCGGGTGGGAGAGGTGGCAGCCCGTACGCAGAGGGGGAGCCTGGGAGAGCATGGAGCCCCCTCCCAGACACGTCCACATGGCCTGTGTCTGTGGCCAGGGCTGGCGCCTCACCTCCAGGGCCTCAGTTTCCCCATCTGTGAACTAGGCATCGTGGCCTGGCCATGCCCACTTCACAGTGAGGAGGAACTAAGATAGATCATGTGGGGCAACTGTGTTAAATTGTGACAAAATAAGAAGATTGTCACCATTGTTACCACCACCATCATCAACGACACCAGTGTAGAAGGTGCTCCCCAGAAACCCCAGGTTAGACGGCAGTGCCTGGACTGGCAGGTGCCTGGCGGGGCAGGAACTCCCGGGAGGGCCTCCCTCCTTCTCTGTCTTTTGTCCACTCCCACCCCAAGGCTGACCTGAGATGTCCCTCTCTACACCACCATCCCACACCAGGCACAGGGGACACCATAGCTCCTGCCCATGTTCCCTGCACCCAGCGTCATTCACTCATTCACCCGGCAAATGAGGGTCACATTGATGAGCCGCTGGGCAACCTGGGTGTCCGTCCACCTGCAAGTGATGTGACTGGTGTAGTCGCTGTAGAGCACAGGTTCCACAGCAGGACGGTTTCTGACAAGAGAGGCAGGAGGGGGTCACCTCTTTCCCCTGCAGGGTCCCTTATCACCACCACCCCCAGCTGATCTGGGGCAGAGGTGCCCTGGTTTGGGAAGCGGTCTGCCGGGGTAAGTTTCTGCCTGTGGACCCTCCTCTCGTGACAGAAGCACCGTGCAATCCCTGCAGGATGGAGACACGCAGCAGCGGCAGGCCCTGCCCCCCAGACCCTCAAGCATCCTGGGAAGAGGCACAAATCCAGCCCTGAGATGAAACCCAGGCCAGGACGCTGCAGGAGCAAAGGTCTGAGGTGGGAACCACTGAGGTGCAGCGAGTGTCTGCTGGGGAAGGAGGGGAAGGGAAATGGCCAGAGCAGCCACCCTGGAGCCTGGGGGCCTGGAGTGCTATGCTGAGAAATATGGGCTGGGAAGCCAGACATGCTCAGATGGAATTTCCAGGACAGGATGAGCAGGAGTGTGCAGGAAAAGGGAAGTGAAGGAGGCCCAGGGAAGGCGGGGGGAGAGATGAAGCGAGGGGAGCAGGAGGGAGTTGGGTGGGTAAGGTCCCGGGGGTATGGTGCGGCTTCCTCCAGGGTGCAGCAGTGAGGAGGGGGACAGGGAAGGGGTGGGAGCCATGGAACTCACCTTCTGCCCCTACCAGGCTAAGCTCCCAGCGCAGGGCCAGCAGGGCCATGAGGAGCAGCTCCCAGGCCAGCACCATTCTCCTGGTCAGCTCTGGACAGGCAGGTGCTGGCACAGGTGGGTGCTGGCCATGGGCAGGGGTGGGGGTCCTCCATGCCCTGGAGTCCTGTGTTCCTGCCCAGCTGGGAGACAGGCCAAGCTGATCTCACCAGGTCTTGTTATTCCTCCATCCATGAATTGCCATCCTACCCCAGGTCCTGAGAAAGGAGATGTGGGCCAGGATAAGGCCCATCCACCCCTCTCGTCTCCCCAGGGATACGGCCGATGAGGAGGGAGAAGGCCATGTTGAGGGTACAGGGAACCTGGGCCTGTGCCTTCTCCACCTGGTATGGATCTCCTTCTCTGCCGCTCTCACCCATCCCTGCAGTGCTGGTGTAGATTCTATGTGTTCATATTGGGTGCTACTGGGTTGATGCCCAAGTGAGCTGCGTTAAGCTCTTCAAGTGATTTTGGTGGATAAGCTTTGTGGATCCACCCACCACAGATGGAGCCTTTCTCCCCCCAGTTCTTGAGGATGCACAGACACCCTTTGGGCCACCTCACTCAACACCAAACACTCCACCATCCTTCCTCACCTGCCCCAAGCTATTACTGCCCATCCCTCCTTCTCTGCAGGAGCCTGAGGCATTTCTTAGTTTCTTGCCCTTTGTGATGTCACAAGAAAAGTCAGATGTCTTCTTTTCTTCTTCCTCAACACTTCTGAAAACATGAAACATGCAAGCCTTCACCCACTCACACACCCACATACACACCTACACATACCTGCACACACACGCTCGGACAACGCCAATGGGACCTGACCAACCTGTGAGGGTGCTGACAAAACCTTGAGGACGTTGGGAAGGAGCTAGGAAGGAGGACAGGATAGGGGTGGAGTTCCGGAGGAGGCAGAGGGGCTTCTTGGTAAAGGAAATGGTGAACTGTCAGTCTTCCTGCCCTGCCCATGCTCAGCTGAACAAAACCACATCAGCTGGTCTAACTTAAATTCAGGATTACCATCGGAGGTGGGAGTGCAGGGCAGGCTCTTAATGCTGCCAGAACCCCAGATGACACTTCCCAGTAGCAAGGAGGAACTCTGCCCTTCCCATGAAGCTATTTCACACCTCTCTACTTCCGTCACACCTCTACTTCCCCTGCACCCCATTACCACGCCCCACTTCCCCTGCACCTCATTCCCACGCCCCACTTCCCCTGCACCCCATTCCCATGCCCCACCTCCACCTTAAGGACTCATGCACACCCAGCCACTATGTAGACACGCACACCCACAACCACATGCACAGACGCCAATGCAGGCACCCCTGACTTGCATCAAAGTCAACACCCAAATGGGCCAAATGGCTGCAAGTGGAGGAGGAGGGTCAAAAGACAGGCATGGGGGGAGGGAGGGGCTTCTCCTTCTGGCCATAATGGAGTAACTAGGGCCAGATTTAGCCTTCTACTTTAGAAGTATAAAACTGAACAGATGATAATAAAAATCTGTTTTCAGCTGTTAGAAAAAAGGAGTCCTTCCATGTGATCTCTCAGGGAAGGAAAACAAACATGGTGGATCCTATGATCATCCTACCTTCTTTTCTTTTTTTTTTTCTTTCTTTCTTTTTTTTTTTTTTCTGAGATGGAGTTTCGCTCTTGTTGCCCAGGCTGGAGTGCAGTGGCGCAATCTCGGCTCACTGCAACCTCTGCCTCCCAGGTTCAAGCGATTCTCCAGCCTCAGCTTCCTGAGTGGCTGGGATTACAGGCACTCGCCACCACACCTGGCTAATTTTGTGTTTTTAGTAGAGACGGGGTTTCTTCATGTTGGTCAGGCTGGTCACGAACTCCTGACCTCAGGTGATCTGCCCAGCTCGGCTTCCCTAAGTGCTGGGATTACAAGCATAAGCTACCGTGCCTACCTTTCTACCTTTCTACTACTTTCTGGACTGTGATGTAGGGAGAAGAACTCCAACATGACCATGGAAGTCTTGCTGTGTTGGGTGATAGGGGTCTGAGTCTGAGGAGGCAAAAGAAGCTGGAATTTGGTGTAGAAAACAAGAGAAGAAAGAGCTACACAGAGAAAGAGACCCAGCAAATCTACACAGAGATCCCCTTGCATGTACTGCTGAACACTAAACCATGCATGTGTGGGGTGAAGCTCCACTAGGCTGCGTAAATAATACACAGAGAGATGTATCTGAACAATTTCCAGAACTCACCAAAGACTGGACATGTTCAAGTTCCAACCAGCCAGAATAGGAATTCTCCTGAGCACCTCACACATTCAGTAGAGAACCAAGAAGAGAAGCACCTTAGTGCCAGCACTGAACCAGCCCAGGAGAGGGTCATTCTAAAACTGCTCTAGGCCAGCACGGTGGCTCACGCCTGTAATCCCAGCACTTTGGGAGGTCAAGGCGGGTGGATCACTTGAGGTCAGGAGTTTGAGACCAGCCTGGCCAACATGGTGAAACCCCATCTCTACTAAAAATACAAAAGTTAGCCAGGCATGGTGGCAGGTGCCTCTAATCCCAGCTACTTGAGAGACTGAGGCAGGAGAATTGCATGAATCTAGGAGGCGGAGGTTGCAGTAAGCAGAGATTGCACCACTGCACTCCAGCCTGGGCAACAAAGCAAGACTCCATCTCAAGTAATAATAATAAATAAATAAATAAATAAATAATAATAATAATAATAATAAAAAGTGCTCAAGGACGCTTAAAAACAAACCTTAAAAGATCAAACTGATTGATATGGTTTGGATTTTTGTCCCCATCCAAATCTCATGTTGAAATGTAATCCCCAATGTTGAAGGTGGGGCCTGGTGGAGGTGTTTGGATCGTTTGGATCATGGTTGGGGGATCCCTCGTGAGTGGCTTGGGCCATCCCCTTGGGGATGAGTGAGCTCTTGCTCTGAGTTCACAGGAGATCTGGTCATTTAAACGTGTGTGGTATCTATCCCTACACTGATATCTCTCTCTCTGTCTCTCTCTCTCTCTCTCTCTCTCTCTCTCTCTCTTTCTCTCTCATTTCTGCTTTCACTGTGACGTGCCTGCTCTCCCTTCACCTTCTGCCACAATTGGAAGCTTGCTGAGGCCTCTCCAAAAGCTGAGCAGATGCCAGCACCATGCTTCCTGTACAGCCGCAGAACTGTGAACCAATTAAACCTCTTTTCTTTATAAATTACCTAGTCTTGGGTGTTTCTTTATAACAGTGTGAAAATGACCTAATACAGAAAATTGGCACTGAGAGTGGGATATTTTCCATATTAGGTCATTCTCACATTGCTATAAATCAATAAATATCTTAGACTGGGTAATTTATAAAGCAAAGAGGTTTAATTAGCTTACAGCTCTGCAGGCTGTACAGGAAGCATGGCACTGGCATCTGCTTGGCTTCTTGGGGAGACCTCAGAAAGCTTACAATCACGGCAGAAGGTGAAGAGAGAAGACACGTCACACAGTGAAAGCTGAAATAAGTGAGGGAGAGAGATGGCATGAGTGCAGAGGCAACTGCCGCACACTTTTACTTTAGTTTTATTTTTTATGTTTTTATTATTATTATTATTATTGAGACAGAGTCTTGCTCTGTTGCCAGGTTGGAGTGCAGTGGCACGATCTTGGCTCTCTGTAACCTTCACCTCCCCAGTTCAAGCTATTCTCCTGCCTCAGCCTCCTGAGTAGCTGGGATTACAGGCGCACGCCACCACACCTGGCTAACATTTATGTTTTCAGTAGAGACGGGGTTTCACCATGTTGGCCAGGCTGGTCTCAAACTCCTAACCTCAAGTGATCTGCCTGTCTCCACTTCCCAAAGTGCTGGGATTACAGGCATGAGCCACCATGCTTGGCTGGTGCCACACTCTTTTAAATGACCGGATCTCCTATGAACTCACAGTGAGAGTTCACTCATCACCAAGGGGATGGCCCAAGCCATTCAGGAGGGATCCTCCTGACTATGATCCAAACACCTCCCACCAGGCCCCACCTCCAACATTGGGGATTACATTTCAACATGAGACTTGGGTGGGGACAAATACCCAAACTATGTCACTGATCTGCAAGTAACTTAATGACTCATCAGAATAAAGTCCAACACTTTTTGAAGAAAGACAACACCATTCAGCAGTCACCAACATAAAATAAACAACATTCAGCATCCAGCCAAAAATTACTGTATGTAGGCCAGGTGCAGTGGCTTACACCTGTAATCCCAGCACATTGGAAGACTGAGGCAGGAGGATGGCTTGAGCCCACGAGTCTGAGACCAACCTGCACAACATGTTGACACCTTGTCTCTGCAAAATAATAATAATAATAAAATTTAAAATTAGGCAGGCATAGTGGTGTGCACCTGTAGTCCCAGGGACTCGGGAGGCTGAGGCGGGAGGATCACTTGGGTCTGGTAGGTGGAGGTTGTAGTGAGCTGAAATGATGCCCCTGCACTCCAATCTGGATGACAGAGTGAGACGCCATCTCAAAAAAAAAAAAAAAAGAAATTACTACATGTAGAAAGAAGCAAGAAAATGTAACTCATAACAAGAGAAAAACCAGTCAAAGATAGAACCCCAAAATGATGCAGCTCATTGTGGAACTGGCAGACAAGGGCTTTGAAACAGTTATCGTGAATAGGTTGAATAATTTTTCAAAAACATGAAAAGAACAGAAATGGAAGATGTCAAAATAAAAACAAAACTGCCATAGATAAGAGTACAACGTAAGAAAATGTCATCGAATTGGCTTAATATTAGTAAATTTGAAAATATAGTAATTGAAACTATCTAAATTGAACACAGAGAGAATAAAACTGAAAAAAAATTAATTACTATAAACTCCTATGCATCATTCAAGCCTCAGCTGACGCAGGGCCTCCTCCATGCAGCCTTCCCTGACTCCTCATGGGATGCAGATGGGAGTGGCTCCAACAACCACAGCTGGTGTGAGCCCAGAGCCAGACAGACCCAGGTTGGACTCCCACCTCTAGTATTGCTAAGAGTGAGACCTCATGCAATTTATCTGCATGTTACTTCTCCAAGCCCCAAAACTGTCATCTGTTACTTGGAGATGGTTATCTACAAACCCCAAAACGACTTTGAAGGAACCAAGTGAAATAATGCCTGTCACATGGTAACCTACAATCGGAGTCAGCTAAATCCCTTGTATTTTCCTTGGTTCCTATTTTGCCCTGTACCTTCTTCCCACACAGTCCTGGAGTGCTCAGTGTTCATGCCCACCCCCAGCCCCCCACAAACACACCTGATTCATACCTCTCTCCCTGGTTATCTGCACATGTCCTGGCACAGAGGTAGCACTTCAAATTGTGTGTTGGAAAATTTGGGTATTGGAATGAACGCATGGATGGATGGATGGATGGATGGATGGATGGATGGATGGATAGATGGATGGATGATGGATGGATGGATGGTGGGTGGGTGGATGGATGGATGGGTGGGTGGGTGGATGGATGGATGATGGATGGATGGATGGTGGATGGATGGATGATGGATGGATGGATGGATGGATGGATGGATGGATGGATGGATGATGGGTGGGTGGGTGGGTGGGTGGATGAGCAACTCCTTGAGGACAGAAACTCCAGATCCCATGCTTTTCTACTTCGCATCTCTGGTTCTATCCAGCCAGGTATGAGGCTGTGCACATACACTGAGGGACCTCACTTGGTAACATAAAGACTGGGTGCCCTGTGTAGGCCACAGAGATGGGCACATTGAGTCCTGATGTTTAGAATTCAGAGATTGGTGGCTACCTTTTCTTCCTGTTCTTTTTCCTGTGTTGGGGAGAAAGGCAGGGAGGAGGAGAGGGAATGGTGGGAACCATTGACGTTTTGCCTTGATGATTCTTGAATTACTGCCACCAGGAAGGGGACCTGGCTGGGAACAGTGTAGGATGCCCTTCCCTGGTGGGGAAAGTCCTGCCTGGAGTGGAGGACTGGAGGGTGTTCAGGGAATGCCTGGGGAGCCCTGGGGACACTGAACTCTCTTTGGCACCCCTGTATGTGTGTGAAATCATGGTGCTGGCATGGAGAGGGCATTCAGGGGACACAAAGGGTCTGAGCTAATGTCCTGTCCCCAGCATTCTTTCTCTCTTGGGTGGTCCCACTTGGCTTCCTTGAGCCCCTTCACTGTGCTGGGAATGCAGAGAGACACCAGACCCAGGGCTGGCCAGGAGGAACTCAGTCTGCGACGTGCATGGAGTGGAAGTAGGAGGATGCTTCTCAGAGGATCGCTGGTGCTGGACTCATCCTTCATGCCCTCCACCCACGGCCATGCCCTGAAACATTAGGGCCTGGGAAAACTGACCCAGCACAGGGCCTGCTGGGGATTTCTGCTACCTGGAGCTCAGGAAGCTGCATCTCATTGCCGCAAGGAAATGTCTACCCTCACAGCCCACCAAGAGAGTGCAGAGAGACTCACACTGCTGGTCCCTTCCCTTGGTGAAGAAGATGCCTCTCAGCCTCCCAACTCCCTGAGTAGCAAGAGCTCAGTACCCCTGGCCAGGCTGCAATGTGTGTGCAATGCAGAAATGTATGTGGTATGTGGAAAGTAGAACATGGGAAAATATCAAAGCCAAAGCTTCTTATAGACAGTGATAACTGCAAATTCTAAAGTATCTTTTTATAAAAACATTAAACGATAAAATACTTTAAAACTGAACAATGATAAATGAGCCTTGTGGAGGTTCTGGGTCTAGCTATGAGAATTGACCAGAAGGGTAAATTTCCTGTAACTCAGTTATGGAAGGTGGTGTCAAGATAAGCAATGTCCTATAATGATTGATTGTGTAGCTGGAACCACCCTATCTGAGTTTAAATCTCAGCTCTGCCCCTTGGTAGCTGTTTGGCCTTGGGCAAGTCACTTAACCTCTCTGATCCTGTTTTCTGATCTGTACAATGGACATTATAATAGCCCCTCATTCTCAGGATTATTAGATGGATTTTTTTAGTAGGTATGTATGAAGCACTCGAACAGATCACAGCATGTAGGTATTCTGTCTACATGACTTAGTTTATCTTTGAAGGTGCTGGTGGGCATCCCAGGTGGTATTGGGGGTCACGTTTGTCAATCCCTGGACAGCAGTGTCCCTTTGGCCTGGGCCCCAGTCATGCTTCCTCATTTCATTCATGTGCCAAGGCTACCTGCTTCCGGAATTGTCCCAAGCCTATCCTGAGAGGAGAGGCTTCCTGGCCTGTATGTCCTTAAAAATCTCTTTGGGGCAATGGAGTGGAATCTACGCTGTCTTTGGAAAACATGAATCTCTAACCCACCCTCATTCCCATTCCACTTGCCTTGCTGGTTTTCTAAGTTGATGCCAGTTTCTTTCTGATAAACTCCAAGTCCTGGTTTCCAGACAGATTCCTGGAGAACCTCCCAGAGGCTGAGATGGCGGTAGAATAGAAAACCTCTTTTGTGGAATATGCAACATCAGGAAGGGAACTGAATGTAAAGGGGAATTAAAGGACTGAGTGCTTGAACATTTGGGCTTCAGATAGAGGCACAGCTATTTTTTGCAGGAAAGTTACCTTGGAGATCTTCTCATACTTGGGCAGGCACGGGTGGAGGGTGAGTTCAGGCTGAAAAATAGAATGATGAGATTTAGATGGATTCACAGATGATGAGTTCACAAGAGAAATGTTGAGCCCCAAAGAGGAAGATTGGAAACAGGACCTTAGAAGCATCAGGAAGGACCCATGTTCTCCTTCCCAAGAGAGATGAACTCCAGCCTCAACTTAGCCTCTGCCTGGCTGTGTAAACTTAGGTGTGCTCCCCGCTGTCTCTGAACCTGGCTCTGACCTCTCCTCATCTGTAAAATTTGGGTATTGGAAGGCATTTATCAGTCTATATTCTAGCCCCCAACCCCCGTGTGCCTGGGAGAGCCCTTCAACCTCCGTCCCTGGTCCTCCTGTGACCCAGCATCCCTCTGAGCCTGGGGGGTGCTCCAGCCCTCTCTGTTCTGCTGACACCTTCATAAACAGAGCCTGGGACTCTTAAGAAGATCCAAGCACCATCATCATCATAGAACACACTTATGAGATACAAGAATAAACCTGAAATACTAATATTCCAGAGACAAAAACTTGTTACGGTTTCATTATTATCAATGTTGGTATCCAAACTTTAAATGTTGACATTTTTCTGGGGAAGAATACCAATTTCTCAACTTTGTTTGCTACACGTAGCTCCTGGGTTTCCTCTCCCACACTCCCGCTATGCTTAATAAACACTCCTGTTCAACAAACCCTTTGGATAATTTCCCTAATCTTTCAGGGCATAGTGGTACGTTATTCAGATAAATGTTTCTGGCAATTTGCTCCTAGAAGGAACTCTGCACTTAGGATTAATGGTTCAGGAGGATTCCCAAAACCTTCATCTTCAGTTTCCAAAAATGCTTGGCCATCTATAGCAGTCATTTCTATAAACGTTTTGTTTAAATTGCCTCCAGAGACTCAAAACTGTGTGGAGTTTCCTTCCTAAAGCATTCTTGTAAAGTCTGTTGTTTTGACGTTTGAATAATCAGAGCAAAACACGTTTGAAGTGCTTTGTTTATTTTTAGAAATGTCTTTCTTCATTTTCTCCATTGTTTTTATTATGTCTGACTCAAAGATGATTTATCTTGGATATGTGCTGATTTTACAGTTGTTTTATCTTTGTGAGATTTGGACATGACAAAGTTGACATTTTGCTTCTAATGTATTCCTCACAAGATGTAGAGAATTCTCAAATAGTGCTTTTGCTTGAAGGACCCCTGGCTTAAATGAAATTAAGCCGCTAAAAATGAAATAGAGTTCTTAAAGGGATTTAGTTTCGTGTGAGAACTGCTACTTCTCTAAAATTTCTGCCAATATTACATTTATAATATAATTAAATCACTGTTGTTCTGCTTTTTATTGTTATTTAAACTTTATAAGCTCAGTCTATAATCTTCGTAAAATGATTGAGCAAATATGCTCTCTTAATATTTGTATTAATAATCAATCTTTTTTCTACTCAGCTATTTAAAGTTCTTAATTATTGTCTTTCTTCATAAAATTAATAGCTTTCATAATCATTACTTACTGCAGCATTTTACTCTTAAAATAATCAATGTGGATTTACAACTGACTGCTTCAATTTCAGCACAAAAAGTACGTGGGCAAAACTGCATAGGCAAATACTTTGCAAGGAAGAAAAAGAGAGAAGTGGAGGGGAAATTATAGATTAAAAACAGGCAACACCAAGTGATAGTGTTCAGAGATATACACAGAGTGATAAAACAATGTGAGAAAATGATAGACCCTGACATGGAAATTAGGACACAGGATTCCTGGGTTGGGGGACTAGGAGGTTTGTCTGGAGCAGTGCAGGGCTCTGGGTGGGTGGCAAGCTTCTATCTCCTGTGCAGAGTGTAGGGAAGGAATCAATCCAAGGATATTCACCTTACAATGATTTATTTTTTAATTTAAATACTTTCTTTTGGTAGAGAGGAGGGTCTCGCTATGTTGCCCAGGCTGATCTTGAATTCCTGGCCTCAAGCAATCCTCCCACCTCAGCCTTCCGAAGTGTTGGGATTATAGGCATGAACCACCTTGCCTGGCCTTATAATGATTTATTAAGCTAGAGATGTTTCATGCGACTTGGGGTATTTGTACTTAACAATAAAACAGGTTTTTAGAAAGGAAAAAACATTGAATCTGGAAATTTTACAACCAAAACCAAACCTGAGACATAATATGTAGCCTCAAAGACTCTTCTTTCATAAGTTTCTTTTTCCATCTGCCTGTGTTCATTCATGTTTTCCCCTTTTCCCTCTTGTCCTGGTGTACTGACCTTCTCCTCAGGTGTAGGCAAGAAACTTGCTCTATCTCTCCTCTTGCCTCCTTGTCCCTCCCCTTCCTCTTCCCTCTCCTCTCCTCTGGCATTCAGTGCACCCCTCTGCTGTAGCTCCCACCACAATTAACTAAAATTATCTTTTTGTGCATCTCTCTCTCCTATTGTTCCATAAGCAACTTGAGAGCAGAGGTGAGGTAGGTTTTGTGCGGTTTTGAATCCTCAAAGCCTAGCATACTCCCAGACATATACTAGACATCCAGAAAATGAGGTTTAAACTCAACATCTTTTTCTTTTCCCATAGCATCTCAAGTTCCACTTAATGATTTTCAATGATTATTCAAAGAGGACTATATGTCTTTTAAGAATTAATTTGTCAGAAAAGGGATTTCTGGCTGAAAGAATTACAGATTGAGTTTCTGTTTGTAAGTCCAAGAGCCTACAGGGTTATATGCCTGCTGCGCATGTTATTCAGGGAGTGGAATTTCAGTTGACTTCCGTTTTTCCCTTTTGTAAAACATTGTTTGTAATTTTACCACAAATGCACATTTATGTAATGAAAGTATAATGTTCATTTAAAATTATTTTTTTCATCTAATACACATTCACTGAGCAGTTTAAAAAGCATAAGACATGTTTACTGCAAACTGCATCTGAAGTGCTTCCCTATGTTTGAGAATGAAGATTTAGCTAGAACAGTGACTCCTGAGACGTACTGTGCTCAGGTGTTTCCAAACTTGGTGACCACAGTCCCTCTCATCCTGCTTGCTCCTCCACCTTGTGTCATTGCAGCTCCTCCTATTAGAATGTGGAATCTCTTTCCCCTCCCCTTGAATCTGGGCCTCCTTGTGACTTCCTTTGGCCAGTAGAATGCAGTGGGGGTGAAGCTATATGATTTCTGAGACTAGGCCATAAGAGGCCTTGCAGCTTCTTTTGCTCTCTTGGAAGTCAGCCATGATGCAAAGTGGTTCAGGCTCTCCTACTATAGAAGCCATGCGAAGAGAGAAGCCTTGGAGGATGGGAGGTCATGTGGAGGGGAATGAGCCAGTGAAGCCCTCTCTCACTCCATCCTAGTCAAGCTCCTAGCTAAATGCAGCCACATGAATGACCTTGCCAGCTTTGTGGAACAGAAGAACCACTCAGCTGAGCCCAGCCAACCCACAGGATGGTGACAAGTAATAAATGGTTGTTGTTTTCAACCATTAAGCTTGGGAGGTGGTTTGTTAGGCAGCAATCAACCATTTGCTCTTATGACAGAAGTTTGTTTGCTGGTTAGATTAGCTGTAACCTGGGATCACATGATCATACATATATACAATGTCAGAAATGTCCCCAGCAACAGGCACTTGGTCATTTGGACTTAATAAACCCAGCTTCAGAGAATCCCTGTTTCGCAGTCACTGTCTCTCAACTTTCCTACACTGCCACCAAGTATGAGCTAGCAACTATCCCTCTCACATTCCTCACCCCTTTAACTGATCCCCTGTTTTTCTTGTATCTCATTATTTTCTGGTATATTGCCTAGGACCTAAAAACATAACCAACTGTCTTTTATCTTTAAAAAAAATGCTCCCTTCCCTCACCCCAATCAAGTATCCACCTTAGACTTCCATACCATCTCTTTCTCCTCGTTCTAGTCAAGCTTTTCCAAAGAGCTGTCTTCATTTTCCCATTTCCTATTCACTCCTCTCTCTATTTATTATGACCTGGCTTTAGAATGTCTCCCACCAGCATCACAGAGGAGCTCCACATCACCTAACCAGATGGATTCACCCCTGCCTTGACCTCTCAGACAAAACACCAGCAACATGGCCACTCCTAGCGCCTTAAAACTATCTCCCTTTTTATGCTTCCCACCACACTCTGCTTTCTCCTTCCTGCTGTGACTGTCCCTTCTCTGTTCCCTTCCTGGCCTCCCAAGCACCTCAGCCAGCCCCTTAGGCACCAGTGTCCCCAGGGGTCTTCAGTGCTTCTCTTCTCATCCCGGTCTACCTGCTCTGCTTTCAAGTTTGCAGGCTCTCTCAAGCTTTTACTTAAAGGTTTTCCAAAGTAGGTGTTCTTCCCCCAAAACCTAACAGCTATGAATTCAATGACCTATAGAATCTCTTCCCTTATATGTTCCAGAGATGAGATGCCTCAAACTCCACGTGCCAGAATGTGACTCTTTGGCTACCCTCCACCCCACTAGCCCCTACTCCCAGTGTCTCTTTGTCTCTTGTAAGAGGACTTGCCCTAGGCCACTGGTTCTGCTAAGGCCAGAGAAATGCCCACACACAGTTGCTTATGGGAAAGGGTCATCTGAGCCAAAAATGGGGAATAGAGGCAGCTGCATGCCTTGAGCCACACTTGCAGGATCTGCCTGTTCAGGCCTCTCTTGTTCTCAGTGGTGACCTGTCTGCCTCCTGCTCCTGGGTCCTCCTCTTTCTGTGACTGAGACACCTGTGCCCCTCCCCCACTCCCCGGTTGGAGGCTCAGTTCCATCCTCAGCCCCAGGACCAGCCCTGACCCAGGGCAGGAGGGGTTCACAGGGTCACAGTTGTGCCTAGACTTCCTTGAGCCTCTGTCCTCATCCCTGGGCCCAGCCTTGCTTCTGAGAGCTGGGCCACCCTGTGCGGCCTCTGACAACTGAGTTCCTGCCTTTTTCCCCCACGCCAGAGTTTGTTCTACAAAGCTCAGGTTGGAGACCTTGTTGTTCTTGATTACAGCTTACTTCTCTGTTTCCATACCTCTACAGATGTGGTTTCTAAACAGTTTTCTATTATACTGATGAGTAAAAACATTTTTTTAATGGAAAGAAAAATACAATTTTATTTTTAAATAAAAAAGAAAATATCATTTACTATCAACATCATTTTCTACTTTAAAAAAAGACATTTTATTGTATTTTATTTTTTGTTTTCTGAGACAGAGTCTCACTCTGTCACCCAGGCTGGAGTGCAGTGGCATGATCTCAGCTCACTGCAATCTCCACCTCCTGGGTTCAAGCAATTCTCGTGCCTCAGCCTCCCGACTAGCTGAGATTACAGGTAGGTGCCACCATGCCCAGCTAATTTTTATATTTTTAGTAGAAATAGGGTTTCACCATGTTGGCCAGGCTGGTAAAAAGGGACATTTTAATACAAACGAAGTAATCAAAGAATTCTGATCTCAGATCGCAGGATGGCCCTTTTCAAACAGAGGCAGCTGGCCGTTTCCCTTGCCTTCATTTTCCAGGGGTTTCTCCTCCCATGGATGGGCAGTGAAAGTTTCATCCTGGACCCATCCTGTCTCCATGATGGCTTTGGGGACCTGCCTTGCCCCATTGTTTTGTCTGCGGGACTGGCAACTTTGACCATGAGAGGCAGACTCCCTCTAACTGGAGGCTGACAAGTGGAAACTGTTGGGATTATTCCCAGAGGACTTACATGGGGGCGGCTCAGCTTGATGAATTCTGAGGCATGATCCAAATCTGCCTCCTAGGCCCAGAACATCAATCTCCAAGGTCCCAGGGCTGCTGGGGCTCTAGGAAGCCATTCTCTGCTGCTCCTGGTGTGCCCCTAGGACTGGCTGAGGTTGGGAAGGCCTCCCCTCGCTGGACTAGAGGACAAAGTGATTCATCTTGATCCCTGTGAAATGGTTGTGCAACCCCAAGAGGCTGAGACTCATCAAAGAATGTGCCTCTTTATTTTCTGTTCATTACATTGTCAGGCACAATCCAGACAAGACATCTCAGCACTGCTTCCAGACCTCTGCTTGAAGGTGGGATACTTCAGTCTCCTGGACATTCTTAGAGTCTGGCTTTACACCAGCTCTCCTTTGCACAATGGCAACACCAGCAGTATCTGCCCATGTGCAAGAGAGTCCCCACAACAGCCCAATGGAGAAATGGAGGAGTTTCTAGGCCCATGTGACACTCTGTCACAATTGTCTTTTACCACTTAGGATGATGTAATCACTTTTCTCTCTCTTTTTTTTTTTTTTTTTTTTTTGAGACAGTCTCACTATCACCCAGGACGGAGTGCAGTGGTGTGATCTTGGCTCATTGCAACCTCCACCTCCCAGGTTCAAGTGATTCTCCTGCCTCAGCCTCCTGAGTAGCTGGGATTATACCTAGTACATCTCCAGCCTACAGGTGTGCGCCACCATGCCCCACTAATTTTTATATTTTCAGTAGAGACAGGGTTTCACCATGTTGACCAGTCTGGTCCTGAACTCATGGCCTCAAGTGATCCACCTGCCTTGGCCTCCCAAAGTGCTTGGATTACAGGTGTGAGCCACTGTGCCCAGTCACTTTTCTCTGATTTTTAAGTGAAGTATATACATATATATACAGCAGGCAAGTGGAATTCCAAGCACAGAGGGCTTTTCAGCATAATTCTGAGAAGGCAACTTTCAGCAAAGAACTTGCAGACATGGTACAATTTTTTCTTGTTAAAGTCAAGGCAAGATTTTCTGGGAAGGGACATGAAGACCTTGACATAGTCTGCTTAGCTTTATTTATTTATTTATTTATTTAGAGTCTCGCTCTGTCGCCCAGGCTGGAGTGCAGTGGCGCGATCTCAGCTCACTGCAACCTCCACCTCTCCGGTTCCAGGTTGAAGTAATTCTCCAGCCTCAGCCTCCCAGGTAGCTGGGATTACAGGCCATAGTCTGCTATAATAATAATAATAATAATAATAATAATAAAAGACAATAGTGAACAAGAAAGAATGATTCCTCTTCGCACAAGTAGAAAGTTCTGATGCTTTTGGTATCATGGGATCTTAGGTTCAATGTGTAGTGAGAGCTAAATAAGACAAATTTTATTTGTTCCTCTGAACACTTCTCTATTCCCATGACTATGTCATGCTTTTCCAATTGCTATAACTTATGGCATGTTTTGATATTTGGCATCCTCACTCATTAGTCTTCCTTTTCAACATTTTATTGGACGTGATTACGCTATTATTCTTCCAAATTATTGTTAGAATCAATTTATCAAGTCATAAAAATGTCCTCTTTGAATTTTTATGGGAATTACGCTAAATTTAATTCTTAATTTGGGAAGATCTGACAGTTTTGACAACTTTGTAATACTGGCTCTTTTGATCCAATAATTATGGATTTCCACTTATTTTGGGAATTTTACGTCAGCAAATTTTAAAAGCTTTTTCCTAGGTTCTTATTAGATTCATCTCCAGGTTTTTAAGATTTCAGCGCCAGCCTACTTTCTCTCTCTCTCTCTTCCACCTTCCTCCCACCTTTCTTTTTCTTTCTTTCTTTCTTTCTTTCTTTTTCTTTCTTTCTTTCTTTCTTTCTTTCTTTCTTTCTTTCTTTCTTTTCTTTCTTTCTTTCTTTCTTTCTTTCTTTCTTTCTTTCTTTCTCTCTCTCTTTTTCTTTTTCCTTCCTTCCTTCCTTCCTTCCTTCCTTCCTTTCTTGCTTTCTTCATTTTCCTCTTTTGTGGCTAATATCTTCCCAACCTATTTTATTGCAAATGATTATTTTTAGTGCAAAGAAAAGCTACTGATATTTGTATAATGAGTTTATACCCAGCGCCTTCTCAAAGTCTTGTTTGTTGAATAATTCTTATTTAAATCTTACATGCTTTCTAGACATACAAGCATATCTTCTTCAAATTATGAGCCTTGTCTCTTATTTTTAATACTTATTTTACTTATTATTCCTATTCAGTCGCAATTGCTAGAAAGTTCAAAACAATGTTGACAAATTCTTGGTGGTGCACACGCCTGTCTTCAGGGAGATTGCATAGGGAATGCCAAATGCTTCACCATTCGAGAGACTTAGCATTGCTTCCTGAAAAGTCCTCTTGATCCTACTAAAACAATATTCTACTCATGACAGCAGGCATTCACCTGTCAAGGATCTACATCCAGGGAAATGTTTCTGCCTCCATCTCCAAGTGGCCATGTGAGGCGTTTTAAGAAAATGAGCCTCAGACTAAGACCACACCAGAAGGCTTCTGTGGTTGGGCACCAGTGGCGGGTGACAGAGAGCTCCTACCAAAATGCCCTTAATGTTCCCCTCAGCTTGGTTTGACTTTAGACAGCTTCTCACTGACTCTAGGTCCTGACCTCCCTTATTTTAGAGCATTTTCTTTAGAAAACTTGTCATTGAAAATGATTTATCTGTCCCTTTGAGATGTCGGTAAATCTTTTCAAAAGCCTCTTGCTGGCCAGGCACAGTGTCTCACGCCTGTAATCCCAGTACTTTGGGAGGCCGAGGTGGGCAGATCACCTGAGGTCAGGAGTTTGAGACCAGCTTAGCCAACATGGTGAACCCCCATCTCTACTAAAAATACAAAAATTAGCCGGGCATAATGGTGTGCATCTCTAATCCCAGCTACTCAGGAGGCTGAGGCAGGAGAACCCCTTGAACCCAGGAGGCAGAGACTGCAGTGAGCCAAGATTGTGCCATGGCACTCCAGCCTGGGAGACAGAGTGAGACTCTGTCTCAAAAATTAAATAAATAGATAAATAAATAAATAATAAATAAAAAAGCCTCTTTCTAGGTTTACAATCCAGGACTGTCTTTCCAAGGAGCCATCCCTTCAAAGTTTAGTAATCACCAAGGAATATATCACCCTATCTCTCTGTCCCGTGGGAGGGTAGGAGCCTAACTTTGGTTGGCAGTTGGAAAACTATTCCCTGTCATAAAGATATGAGAAACTTTACTTTTCCTTTGGGTAAAGCCAGTTGGGAAACAGAAATGGCCCATGATCTCCCCCTCAACCCCATGCTAAAACACCCTGCCACCCTTCTTTCCACAGAGTTGAAGTCAGGCTTGGTTCTGGTGTCTCTCTTCTACTGCAGTAGTCTTGAATAAAGTCTTCCCTGCCTGTTAATTGTGTCTGGTGCAATTTTCGCTTTGACAGTTCCCAGCGTGGTGACATGGAAGCCTCAGCATCGGGACAATCCCTTAAAACCCCAAACCCATGAGGGAGACAACTGCCCTGGGTTACAGGGGGACATCTAATGCTGTGAGATTGCTTTACAGGGATTTTCCTGCAATTTATTGTGCTGATTGATGTCCTACGCTGGCATTGTTGAAATGAATTCTACCTGGTCAGATTCCTTTAAAATATTACCAGATTTGATTTTCCAATCTTTTATTGATGGTTTTGTGTCTGCACTTGTAAGTAAGGTTAGTCTACAAATCCCTTTCTATACTAACTTTATCAGATTTACAGAATGTGATAGAGGGAGTTAACAGTAAATGTAATATAATAAAAAAATTCTTGCTGGGCATGTTGGTGTGAGCCTGTAGTCCCAGCTACTCAGGAGGCTGAAGTGAGAGGATTGCTTGAGCCCAGGAGTTTGAGATCAGCCTGGGCAACAAAAATCTTTTTTAATTAGCCAGGCATGGTGGTGTGCACCTTAGTGCTGTAGGAGGACGAGCCACAGATAAAACTCCTCAGACAGTGGATTAAAGAAGGAAGGAGTCTTTATTCAGCCAGGAGCTTCTGTAGACTTGCATCTTAAGAGCTGAGCTCCCTGAAAAAGAAATTTTTGGCCCTTTTAAGGGCTTACAACTCTAAGGGATCCACGTGAAAGGGTCGTGATAGATCAAGCAAGCATGGGGAATGTGACTGGGGGCTACATGCATCAGCTAACGGAACAGAAAGTTTTGTAATGCTACTGTATACAATGTCTGGAATTTACAGATAACACAAGTAGTTTAGGTCAGGGGTTAATATTATTATTATTGTTATTATTATTTTAACTCCTAGGGCTTGGTGGTGGTGCCAAGGTTGTCTGGCTATTTAGCTTCTGTTTCTTTCCAAATTTTGCTTTCTCCCTTTTCTCCTGTCTTACAAACTAGGCAAAAGTGGGGGAGAGAAGGGCAGCAGGAAACGTGGTGATCTCCTTTCTTAGTGCCAGCTACCGGGAAGGCTGAGGCAGGAGGATCACTCAAGCCCAGAAGTTCAAGGCTACAGGCCGAGCACAGTGGCTCACACACGTAGTCCCAGCACTTTGGGAGGCTGAGGCAGGCAGATCACCTGAGGTCAGGAATTCAAGACCAGCCTGGCCAACTTGGTGAAACCCTGTCTCTACTAAAAATACACAAATTAGTCAGGTGTAGTGGCACATGCCTGTAATCCCAGCTACTCAGGAGGCTGAAGCAGGAGAATCACTTGAACCCAGGAGGCGAGGTGGAAATTAGCCATGAGCCAAGATTGTACCACTGCACTCCAGCCTGGGCAACAGAGCAAGACTCCGTGTCAAATTTTTAAAAAAAGAAGAAGTTCAAGGCTACAGTAAGCTGTGATCACACCACTGCTCTCCAGCCTGAGCAACAGAGCAAATCCCTGTCACTAAAAAATAAAAAGTGAAAAAGAAAAATAAATAAAAAGAATTGTTTTACACTTAGATTTCAAGATTTAAAAAGCTGTCAAATACCATATATTCAAAAATTCTGGTACCATAAAAAGAGAACAGTAGCGATCTCTTAATGCTGCAATTATCCACTGAGGTTTCACAGTTTATGAATATCATGCTTTTTTGCAGAAATCTGCTAAGCTTACTGTTGAATCATTTATATATGCTGACTAATTTTTGAGCCATCATCAATGTTCATGAATTATGTAATTTAGCCTCAGCAATGTTTCACATGCATTTGAAATAATTACACTTTTCAAAGAGACTTAATACGTGCAACAATGAGTAAATTAACGTGTTTATTAACATCAGCAGTGCTCTTTTTTTTTTTTTTTTCTGGGAGACAGGAGTTTAAGTTCAGGTAAAATGACACTCTTGGCTTTGAGGCTTTTCTCTAGCTTTAAACTCTAGCCTGCATGCTGCTTCTGATTAGCAGCTAGGTGACCTTCATTGTACAAAGAGCCTTCATCCTCTTGATCTTGGGTTTTCTTTCTAAAGGGCCTTGTGTGCTTTCATTCCACGTTTTAAGATATGATAGCTGCATTGAACGAATTGGGAGATTTTCCTTCCTTCTTTATCTTTCCATTGGTATTATTTAAATAGCATGAGGATTATCTGTTACTTAAAAAGTAATCCGTCTTGTAAGAACTTAACATTTTTAATGAACTTAGAAACAAAAGAGCGTGCCTGTTAAACCGTCTAGGCCTGATGCATTTATAAGTGATTAATTATTTTCCACTTTTTCTATAATTATTCTATTCTTTGGTATTTTGCCATTTAAAAGGAGACTTGTTGCTTTCTGAAAATACTCTTTCTTTTCTACATGACTACTGGCATTCACCTCTTAAGTTTCTGTGTCCAAGGCAAATGCCACTCCAAGGAGCCGAGCCTGTCTCTGCCTTCAGTCAACCTCCACGTGGGTTTCCAAAGCTTAGTATTAAGTTGGGCATCAGGTTAAAATAAACATCATAAACATTCTCATCTTTTTTCTTTCTTACTAGCATTTCTAATTCCTTTTTTTTTTTTAGAAATAGGGTATTGCTCTGTCACCCAAGCTGGAGTACAGTGGCATGATCATGGCTCACTGCAGCCTTGACCTCCCGGGCTCAAGCAATCCTCCCATCTCAGCCTCCTGGGTAGTTGATACTACACGTACACGTCACCAAGCCTGACTAATTATTTGTTTTTTAAGGTTTCTTTGTTGTAGAGACAGAGTCTCACTATGTTGCCCAGGTTGGTCTTGAACTCCTGGGTTCAAGCGATCCACCCACTTTGGCCTCCCAAAGTACTGGGATTACAGGTGTGAGCCAATGCACTCAGCCTCTATTTCCCGTTGAACTGGTTTTGGTAAGATATTTTACAGGCTGTGTATTTCATCTAGCAGTCAGCAAGTGTTTGCACATCGTTATAAATTATGTCTTGTTATGAACTTGTTCTAACAACAATTCACTCTAAGCAGGCATTCCGCATGCTCATTACATAATATTTTTGTCTCTGTGCAGCTGCACATCTGCACCATAGTGTAGTTCCCTGTCCCCGGATGACCGACTGGAACTAGGTTTCTTCATCCCCAATAGGCCTCACTGTGTCTCATCACACCAAAGTATTTTTTAAAAGGCTTAATGAAGACACCATCCTCTGTATCATCCCCCGGGAAGGCTGAGCAGGTTGCGCACCATAAATACACTTCAATGTTCCTATCTATAGCAAGGTAAATGCCTGCATCCTGACTGCATTTAATGGACCATGGGCCCCGGGTTGGGGTTGCAGCACCGAGTGAGTTATGAGAGCCGCCCCCAGCTGCTCCATCTAACAGATTGAAGCCAGGTTCTCTAGCCAGCGCTTCCATCTTCATCAATTCTGTTTGTTCAACGTTATGTTCCTTCTGCCCTGGGCTCACAGCCTGAAATTCATTCCTTCACATATTCCCCAGGTTTCCAACATTATAAATGGCAAAGATCTTGCAATTGTTTGGATGCCTCCTCCCAGATCAGTTTTGGTCGTCATTACCCAGGGTCTGCCAGGATGTTATGGTTCTGAAAATATAAAAAGTGGGAGTAAAATCAACAGTCCGCTCAAGGCAGCAGCCTCAGGTGAGTTAATTAAAGTCTTCAGGCAAAAGAAGATTGATCTCCAGTATAGAAAAGAGCTGCTATTGATGACTAGGGAGACGAAGTTTGGGGTTCAAGGTATTCAGATTTATCAAAATCTGCCCAAATTTCCACATTCCAATTCTTAGAGTCTCTCTCCTTCCTAATTAATCCCTTGTTACAGAAGAGATCTAGCCAAGTCACGAAATGAATTTGTATTGTATTTTACTTGGAGTTTGGTTTTTAGAAATCCTGATCCTGCCTGTAATCCCAGCATTTTGGGAGATCATGGTGAGAGGATCACTTGAGCCCAGGAGTTCAAGACCAGCCGGGGCAACATAGGGAGACCCTCATCTCTACAAAAAATTTTACAGACTAGCCAGGTGTGGTGGTGCGTACCTGGAGGTCCCAGCTACTTGGGAAGCTGAGGTGAGAGGATCGTTTGAGCCTGGGAGGTAAAGGCTGCAGTGAGCTGTGATCATGCCACTATACTCCAAAAAAAAAAAGAGACTGAAAGAGAGATAGAGAAAAGAAATCTTGGCCCTGTGACCATAAGAAATAATGAGTTATTTCAGAGTAATCTAATAATTCTCTGGTTGTCTATCTTTGCCTTTCATTGGAAATTTACAGCCCCAGATTTTTTTCCCTCCACTTTTTCCAGTATGGTCAGAAAAATCCAGCCCATTCTACAAGAAGAATCTAATATAAGAATCTTACAACGTTCTATTACAACAGCTACTTGATGTCCCAAGGTCTTGCTTGCCATAGGCAGCTGACCCCAGGCAATTACAGATTCTAATTTAGGTAACTGATTTGTCAAAGCATGTCATGAACGGCTAGCATCTCACTTTCCACTGGCAATGAAGTCGCTGTGGCCTTCAAATCTAAAAAGATGAAAGGAACAATTCCAGATTCCTATATTCACATATTTGTTCTCCAAAAACCCCTTTTAAAACCAAAACAACTGTGGAAAGAGCATGCAGAGCAAAAGCCAGGGAAGCCACCAGTGGGTGGGAGAAGCTGTCACTAATGGGCAAGGATGGCTTTCAAGAGCTCCCAAGGGAGGGGCTGGGCATCTCACTTGCCCCACACTTGGCTACTGGCACCTTCAGAAGACAGTGTCCTCTCCTTCTCTCCTGACTTCTAGATCTTTCTCTAGAGCCTCTCACTGGGGAACAAAGCAAGAACCACACAAGGAAGGGGCTTCTGGGAAGTCTCTGCCAACCAGAGGAAAGCTTCGAAGGGAATGGTGGTGACAGGGAATTGACACAGACAATCCTGTATAGCGAGATGGTTTCTCTTGTAGCTGTTTCACTTTGAAGACGCCGACAGACCCACACCCTCTGAGTGCTAACAGTAGTCTTAAAAGCATCATGGAGGCCGGGCGCGGTGGCTCAAGCCTGTAATCCCAGCACTTTGGGAGGCCGAGATGGGCGGATCACGAGGTCAGGAGATCGAGACCATCCTGGCTAACACGGTGAAACCCCGTCTCTACTAAAAAATACAAAAAACTAGCCGGGCGAGGTGGCGGGCGCCTGTAGTCCCAGCTACTCGGGAGGCTGAGGCAGGAGAATGGCGTGAACCTGGGAGGCGGAGCTTGCAGTGAGCTGAGATCCGGCTACTGCAGTCCAGCCTGGGCACAGAGCAAGACTCCGTCTCAAAAAAAAAAAAAAAAAAAAAAGCGTCATGGAAGGCCGGACATGGTGACTCATGCCTGCAATCCCAGCACTCTGGGAGGCCGAGGCTGGTAGATTACCTGAGATCAGGATTTCGAGACTAGCCTGGACAACATGGTGAAACCCTGTCTCTACTAAGAATACAAAAAATTAGCCGGACGTGGTGGCAGGCAGCTGTAATCTCAGCTCCTCAGGAGGCTGAGGCAGAAGAATTGCTTGAACCTGGGAGGCGGAGGTTGCAGTGAGCCAAGATCACGCCACTGCACTCCAGCCTGGTGACAGAGCAAGACTGTCTAAAAAAAAAAAAAAAAGGAAGTGTCATGGAAGGACTTAGGCTCTTCCCCACAATGGCCACTTGGACCCTGGACTGGGGCAGACAGCAATGAAAACCAAAGAAGGAATGGAAAGAGGATAAAAAAAATCATATATTTTTATTTTTATTTTATTTTTGAGATGGAGTCTCGCTCTGTCACCCAGGCTAGAGTGCAGTGGTGGGATCTCGGCTCACTGTAACCTCTGCCTCCAGGGTTCAAGCAATTCTCCTACCTCAGCCTCCTGAGTAGCTGAGATTACAAGGCGTCCACTACCACACTTGGCTAATTTTTTTGTATTTTTAGTAGAGATAATGTTTTACCATGTTGGCCAGGCTGGTCTCAAACACCTGATCTCAAATGATCCGCCCACCTCAGTCTCCCAAAGTGTTGGGATTACAGGTGTGAGCCACCGCGCCCGGCCAAAAGTAATTTATTTTTTAAAACCTGGCAGGAGGAATTTGCCCATCTGAGATACAGACTATAAGGGCTGAAGGTGCCTGTGAGGAGAACGAAGATGCCCTTTTGCTCTAGAGGACTCTGTATTTTCAGAGCTGTCAATTAGCGTGTTCCTCTGTTTGTTTCTCTCTCTCTGAATCTCCTTCCCAAGGTTGCAAGCATAACCAAGGCCCTCCAGAACAAAGGTGCTCGATTTCACTAATAAAGCAATGCAAAATGAAACAATTGTGTGATCCTATTAGACCTCTAGTATTACTGAAAATAAAGCAAGTGACAGCAAAAGTCCATGAGAAGAGGAGGACATGGGCACTCTCACTCACACTCATGACTGCAAATTCATGTGTTTCTGGAAGGCAATTTGTTAACTTACCCAAGACTCCAAATTCAGTCAAAGAGGCATCAAGGAGCCCACATCTGCCCCTGTGATTTCATCCCCAGTCAATCAATGGTTCCAGTTTCCCAATCCCTTGCCCACCAAAGTAGCCTTAAAAAACCCTAGCCTCTGAATTCTCGGGGAAATGGGTTTGAAAAATTTCTCCCTGTTCCGCTCGCTCGGCAGGGAATAATATTTTAACTAAACATACCGTATTACTCTCAGAAACCTAGCCCACGGAAATACTGAAACCGCCTTTGCAGAATGGCTCAAACCTGTGATCCCAGCACTTTGGGAGGCCGAGGCAGGCAGATCACGAGGTCAGGAGTTGAAGACCAGCCTGGCCAAGATGGTGAAACCCCGTCTCTACTGAAAATACAAAAATTAACTGGGCGTGGTGGCAGGCGCCTGTAATCCCAGCTACTCGGAAGGCCAAGGCAGAGAATTGCTGGAATCTGGGAGGCGGAGGTTCCAGTGAGCTGAGATGGCGCCACTGCACTCCAGCCTGGGCAACAAGAGTGAAACTCCATCTCAAAAAAAATAAATAAATAAATACAAAAATTAGCTAGGTGTGGTGGTGCACGCCTGTAGTCCCAGCTACTCAAGAGGCTGAGGCAGGAGAATCGCTTGAACCTGTGAGGCGGAGGTTGCAGTGAGCCCAGATGGCTCCACTGCACTCTAACCTGGCGACAGAGCAAGATTCCGTCTAATAATAATAATAATAATAATAATAATAATTACAAGCAATGAATGAGAGAAATCTAATGTGACTGACTGTCTTGCTTCTAACCTCACAAGCTAAATTGGTTTTTTGCTTATTTTAGTGCAGAGGTCAAGAAACTATGAGAGGAATTTAGTTTATAGCTAAACTTACAGGCAAGGAAAATGGATCCCCCCACCACTCCTTGGAAGCTGCATTCATAAGATGAGGGTAGAACTAAGGTAAGTTCAATTTGCTAAGAAATAGGCAGAGTTAAACAATGACCGGCCAGTGCTTAGCTTGTTTTTCTACAAGTTGCTTACTGTCCAGAGTCACTTAACTGGGGGTTAAGTGGCAAGATTTATACTTCCCCCAACTACTCCTATAGATGACATCACTATTGTGAAATCTAAAAAAACTGGTCTATGAGATATTTTTCAGATTTAGCATTTTGACAGACCAAGAGATACCACTTGGTCCTGAGACGACCCACCCTCACCACAACCCACTCCAGCTCCCAAGAACTGATTCAGCCACGTGAAGGCAGATTTATTTATTTATTTAGACAGAGTCTTCTGCCACCCAGGCTGGAGAGCAGTGGCACAATCTCAGCTCACTGCAACCTCTACCCTCTAGGTTCAAGGGATTCTCCTGCCTCAGCCTCCTGAGTAGCTGGGATTACAGGCACACGCCACCACACCTACCTAATTTTTGTATTTTCAGTAGAGACGGGGTTTTATCTTGTTGGCCAGGCTGGTCTCAAACTCCTGACCTCAAGTGATCCGCCCACCTCAGCCTCCCAAGTGCTGGGATTATAGGCGTGAGCTATCGTGCCTGGCCAGATTTAGATGCCCCTGGGGTTTCATCCCCAGTCGATCAATGGCTCCAGTTCCCCAACCCCCTGCTCACCAAAGTACCCTTTAAAAACCCTAGCCTCTGAATTCTCAGGGAAATGGGTTTGAAAAATTTCTCCCTGTTCCCCTCGTTTGGCAGGCCCCGTGATTATTAAACTCTTTCTAGGTGGCAACACCTCCCATTCTCGTTGGTTTCTTCCGGAGCAGCAGGCAAGAGGAATCCACTGACCTGTGGCGATTCTGACATGAGCATGAAAAGATGTGTACAAGGATGCTCCGTGGGTGTGGCTTGTAATAGTCCCAAGCTGGAAATATCTGAAACTCCCATCAGTGGGCATCTGGTTCTTGTAACAATATGAAGAGGGGGACTTTCTCCATTGCCCCATTATTGACACCCAAGACTCCATTCTCAGACAGAGAGGCATCAAGGAACCCACATCTGCAGAGAACCATAAACAATGGGGGTCAGATGTCCTCTCAGGGTTCTGCAACCCCACATCTTCACTAACACACTCTGGCCCTCCTCTGAGCCAGGGAGACCTGGGCTGGAGAGAGAGGGAAGAACTGTCAGAGAGGTGAGTGCTTGGCCAGGTAAGAAAAACTGTGGCTTTTCCCTCCCCCTTACCATGAAAAAGGAGCTGGGGTGCGCACCTCTGCCCCAAGCCAGGTGAGGATACCTCCCAGAGAAGCAATGGTAGAGGCTGGGAGCCTTCACTAAGGGGAGACTCACATTTTGTTCCCCAGTGAGAACAACCCATCGTGCCTGCGGGACCTTGCTGCACTCTCTGCCTTCTGACCTCTAATAGGGAAGAGGGGGCTGGAGGGAGACCACAGGGGATGGAGGCTAGTGCGGTCACCACACTTCCACCCCATGACGCCACAGGATGAGGGAGCTTCCAAAATGCAGGTGGACCCCAAGGAAGGGAGTGAGGTGTGAGTGGCCACGCAGAGCCCATCCAAGAGGGCAGACAACTGGGTGAGAACACCCCAGCAGGCCAAGGCTGTGCGGTGTGACACGGAGGAGGACAGGACCCAAGGCAGGATGGGGAGCAACTGAGCCGGTGCATCTGCCTCATGGGGGCGCTGTGCAGTGCAGGTGCCCCCATGGGACACGCACACTTCCTCGAAGAGTGGCCCATGCAGCAGAGCAGAGCTAGCCAGAGGAGCATTAAGCGACTCAGGCTGACAGAGGTGCTGGGAAAGAGTTTCAAGGAGGAGCTGGAACTGTTACAGGCATTCAAACGAGAGTGACTCCATTTTGAACAGGGGCTGGGCAAAATGAGGCTGAGACCTACTGGGCTGCGTTCCCAGGAAGTCAGGCATTGTTAGACGCCTGATGAAATAGCCACGAGATGAAACAGGAAAAAAAAAAAAATTAGCCAGGCCTGGTGGCGCACACCTGTAGCCCCCGGGAGGATCGCTGGAGCCCAGGAGTTCGAGGCAGCATTGAGCTAAGATCTCGCTGTTGCACTCGGCCTGGGTGACCGAGTGAGACCCCGACTCTAAAATAAGTAAATAAAAAGAACCAAAAAGTGTCTAGTTACCGATGATTTTTACTTTCCTTTAGACGCTATTGTCTATAATAAAAAATGCTGCATTTGTAAAGAGAAAATTTAAAAAAAAAAAGCAAGAAAGAAAACTGTTAAAACTGAATTGGTAGAAGAATGGGTTAGTGAGACAATCCCTTGGAGAATCTCGTGCTTTGGGAAATCTCCGTGCTGTCTGTAGAAGGATTGCACCAGTGACGCGGTGACACCCATCTCCTCCCAGCCCCGCCTCTTGCTGAGGCTTGGGTCGGCTTGTGCTGCCACCTAGAGGTCGGCGGCAGACATTACTTCAACCTCTCTTCCGCAGGGGCAGCCGCTCCCAGCTGCAGTTTTCCATTTTCATTTTAAGCCCTTGGATTTCAGAGTTGAGGATGGATCTTTGTGGGAACTTCCAGAAGTCAAGATAGGGGAGAGGGCAAGACAGAATGAGATAGAGAACATCTGTGTGTGCATCTGTACATGCAGGGCCCAGTGCAAAACGAAAACGTGGGGGCCCCTTGTTAAAAAATTATTGAGAATCTCAAAACCGTAACAGTAGAGCATTAAATCAAGGGCAGCGCCCTCTGAGAATGAGCCCTCTGGGACTGCACAGGTTATAGGCTGCATGTCTATGAAGTCAGCTGGCATGCTTGTATTTGGACTTAAGTTAGCAATGCTTTCGTATGCTGTGCCTAGGTGTGTATGTGTACAAATATGTGTATTTGTGTGTATGCATCATGTTGGCGTGCACCTGCTTGTACAAACGTGCTTAGATGTCTGTTTTTTGTTTTGTTTCGTTTCGTTTTTTTGAGATGGAGTTTCTCTTTTTCACCCAGGCTGGAGTGCAGTGGCTCAATCTCGGCTCACTGCAACCTCCACCCACCGGATTCAAGCGATTCTCCTGCCTCAGCCTCCCGAGTTGCTGGGATTACAGGCACCCGCCACCATGCTCAGCTAATTTTTTTTTTTTTTTTTTTTTTTTACGCAGTCTTCCTCTGTCCCCCAGGCTGGAATGCAGTGGTGCAATCTCGTCTCACTGCAAGCTCTGCCTCCTGGGTTCACGCCATTCTCCTGCCTCAGCCTCCCGAGTAGCTGGGACTACAGGTGCCCGCCACCAAGCCCGGCTAATTTTGTTTGTATTTTTGGTAGAGACAGAGTTTCACCGTGTTAACCAAGATGGTCTCGATATACTGACTTTGTGATCCGCGCCTCCCAAAGTGCCAGGATTACAGCCGTGAGTCACCGTGCCTGGCCACCTGGCTAATTTTTATATTTTTAGTAGAAACGGGGTTTCACTATGTTGGTCAGGCTGGTCTCGAACCCCTGACCTCGGGCAATCCACCCACCTCGGCCTCCCAAAGTGCTAGGATTACAGGTGTGAACCACCGCGCCCGGCCTTAGATGTTTGTGTGTAAGTTCATGCATGGTGTGTTTGTGTGTGTGTGTGCATATATGCATGTGAGAGACAGCAGGTATCTCTGTTCCAGGGAAGGACAGGGGCCTCAGGTTTCTCACTCCAAGGCTGCTGACGAATAGCAAGAGGGGCTAGGCACGGTGGCTCACGCCTGTAATCCCAGTACTTTGGGAGGCCAAGGCAGGCAGATCACAAGGTCAGGAGATCGAGACCATCCTGGCCAACATGGTGAAATCCCCTCTCTACTAAAAATACAAAAATTAGCCAGATGTGGTGGCAGGTGCCTGTACTCTCAGCTACTCAGGAGACTGAGGCAGCAGAATTGCTTGAACCCAGGAGGTAGAGGTTGCAGTGAGTCAAGATCATGCCATTGCACTCCAGCCTGGTGACAGAACAAGACTCCATCTCAAAAAAAAAAGAAAAAGACTAGGCTTGGTGGCTCACACCTGTAATCCCAGCACTTTGGGAGGCCGAGGCGGGTGGATTAAGAGGTCAGGAGATTGAGACCACGGTGAAACCCTGTCTCTACTAAAAAATACAAAAAATTAGCTGGGCGTGGTGGCAGGCACCTGTAGTCCCAGCTACTCGGGAGGCTGAGGCAGGAGAATGGTGTGAACTCGGGAGGCGGAGCTTGCAGTGAGCCAAGATCGCACCACTGCACTCCAGCCTGGGCGACAGAGCGAGACTCCATCTCAAAAAAAAAAAAAAAAAGAAAGAAAAGAATAGCAAGAGAGTGTCTTCCCATAAGAGGAGCTTGTCAGTTCCCACCCACTGAACTGCAGAGCTCTTGGCACAGAAAAACTCTGTCCAAACCTCAGCACTAAGGGAAGACCAAATTCTAGCTGGCTCGTATCAGCATCAGGATGTGTCCCTTGGATGACTCCACCACCACCATCCTCTCCCCATTAAAATGTCGCCTGAGGCTGGATGTGGTGGCTCATGCCTGTAATCCCAACACTTTGGGAGGCTCAGGAGGGAGGATCACTTGAGCCCAAGAGTTTGAGACCAGCCTGAGCCACATAGCAAGACACCCTATCTGTACCTTAAAAAAAATGTCCCTCACACCTGTAATCCCAGCACTTTGGGAGGCCGAGATGGGTAGATCACCTGAGGTCAGGAGTTCGAGACCAGCCTGACCAACATGGTGAAACCCTGTCTCTACTAAAAATACAAAAATTAGCCAGGTGTGGTGGTGGTCGCCTGTAATCCCAGCTACTCAGGAGGCTGAGGCAGGAGAATCACTTGAACCCAGGAGGCGGAGGTTGCAGTGAGCCGAGATTACGCCACTGCACTCCAGCCTGGGTGACAAGCGCACAACTCTGTCTCAAAAAAAAAAAAAAAAAAAAAGGCCAGGCATGGTGGCGTGCACTACTCAGGAGGCTGAGGTGTGAGGATCACTTGAGCCCAGGAGTTGGAGGCTGCAGTGAGCTATGATTGCTCAACTATACTCCAGCGTGGGCGAGAGAGAGTGAGACCTTATCTCTAAAAGATTAAATACATGAATAAATAGATAAATAATGCTGCTTGAGAAAGCTCAACATTACCTGGAGAATTGACTGTTTTTGTTTTAGCCAACACCTGACAATGGGTCCCTGTAATCGGCTGTTAATTAATAAGAAAAAAGCTTTCATTGGCTCACAGTTCTGCAAGTCATACAGGAAGCATTGTGCTGGCATCTGCCTCTAGGAAAGCCTCAGGGAATTTTTTTTTTTTTTTTTTTTGAGGCGGGGACTTGCTCTGTCACTAGGCTGGAGCACAGTGGCAGGATCTCAGCTCACTGCAGCCTCCGCCTCCCAGGTTCAAGTAATTCCCCTGCCTCAGTTTCCCAAGATGCTGGGACTGCAGGCACGCACCACCATGCCTGGCTAATTTTTTTGTATTTTAGTAGAGACCAGTTTTCACCATGTTGGCCAGGATGGTCTCGATCTCCCAACCTCGAGATCTGCCTGCCTCGGCCTCCCAAAATGCTGGGATTACAGGCATGAGCCACCGCGCCCAGCTGCCTCAGGGAACTTTTACTCGTGGCAGAAGGTGAAGCGGGAGCAGGCATGTCTGTCACATGATGAAGACATGAGCAAGAGAGTGGAGGAGGGAGGTGCCACACAGCTAACCAACCGGATGCCTCAAGTACTCACTCCTACTGCAAGAACAGCACCAAGCCAGGAGGGACCCACCCCTATGACCCAAACGCCTCCCACCGGGCCCCACTTCCAACACTGGGGATTACATTGCAACATGAGATTTGGGAGACAACAAATACCCAAATTATACCAGACCCGGCCTCTCTTTCTTAGGAAGTTAACTTAAGAACAGCTTACGATGATGAATCCCTCCCCAGTCCCTTTGAGATGTGTGTGCATCTTCTACAGCTCAAGAGCGGCCTAAAAGTTGTTCCTTTGAAATGGAATCCTCAGGAAGGAGAGGGCCTCTATCTCCCTGTCTCTGTGGGTGGACAGAATCCCAGCTGGCATCATTGCCAGCTGGCAGACACAGTTGGCGGGATGGCACCGACCCTGACCAGCCCTCGTTGCTGTTCACTTGAGTGCCTGCTGTCTCCTCAGCTCCCACGTTCTTTCTTTCAAACATCTGCCCAGTCACCGCTGCACAAACTGGAACAGAGCTCAGTTCTTTCCCCTGCTGAACCAAATCCGCCTCCACTTCCGCTGCCTGCACGCTTGTCGGTTGTGTTTCTCTTTGACACCCACTCTGCCACCTGGACCATTCCGGGTGCTCCCCCTGACTCCTGCTGCCAACGCCCGCCCTGGCCTCCTATGCCAGGGACACACACTGCTGCCACCGCTGCTGGAGCAGAGCCCGCCCCAAGGCTGCAAGTGTCAAGGAGGTACAGCGCTCCCCTGCCACAGGGAGCAGCTCTCCCCCAACGCCCCCATAGCTCTGAGGTTCTACACATTCTACATGCTTCCTAGAGTTCCTGGGGGGAATTAAGTTCCAGGGGTAATTTCGTTCATCGTATACTTTTTTTTTTGGAGATGGAGTCTCTCTCTGTCTCCCAGGCTAGAGTGCAGTGGCATGACCTCGGCTCACTGCAACCTCTGCCTCCCAAGTTCAAGCGATTCTCCTACCTCAGCCTCCTGAGTAGCTGGGATTACAGGCGCGTGCCACCATGCCTGGCTAATTTTTGTATTTTTAGTAGAGACAGAGTTTCGCCATGTTGGCCAGGCTGGTCATGAACTCCTGACCTCAGGTGATCTGCCTGCCTCAGCCTCCCAAAGTGCTGGGATTACAGGTGCGAGCCGCCGCACCTGGCCCGTTGTGTACATTTGATTGGCTTCCTTCTTTCTCTCTCTTCCCTATTCCCCTCCCTGCATCTCCTCATGAGGGTTCCCAAGTAAACCCTTGTGTGGGAATCCTTGTTCCAGGGTCTGCTTTTAGGGAATCCCAATTCTGAGGCTCTTCCCCAGCCATATGACCTGGTCCCCAGGGCCTGTTCTGGAGGGGCTCTGGTTTGTTTTCTCAGCTGGGCAATGTGTAATATGCTTATCTGCCCCCTGCAGGCAAAGCCCGGCCCAGACTCCACCCTAGAGTCTAATTTCTGTCCCTCCAGATATCCTTCATCTCCCCTCTCAGCTTTCCTGGGTCTAAACTGAAAGCGTTTCTCCTTTGTACTTTCTTTGTTTCTAATAATTTCTGGGTGACTGGGGTATGTGGAAAATACACTAAGGCTAAATTGCACTTATCCAGACCCTCCTCCGCACCAGGTACTACGGCGGGCACTACACCCCAGGAGCCCCTAGACCCTCACAACCGCCCCATGACGTAGGTTATCTGACTATCCCCAGTTTACAAATGAGGAAACTGAGGCTCAGAGGAGGCCTCTTGCCAGTTGCCAGGGGTCTCACAGCTGTTTGGCAGCTGAGTTGGCATCCAGACCTGAGTCCTGGTTCTGGCCACCCTGAATTGTATTAGCCAGGGCAGCGAGGTCACTGAGAGGGTGCCCCAAAGGAAGCTGAGAGACCTGAGCTCCATTCTGTCTTCCTCTCACGTGCTTTGGGACCTTGACAGTTCATTTTATTTTCCACGCATGCCTCAGTTTCCCCATTTGTTAAACAGGAAGGTGCAGAGAGGGGCCTCTAAAGACCTCCCAGCCTTTTCCTCTTGTTCTTCTTCAGGGAGGGAGCACAGTGTTATAAACACTTCAAGCCTACAGTCGAAGAAACCCTTCTTGGATTGTGGACCTGAAGTCAGCCTGTAAATCTTGGGTTAATTTATTTGAAGACATTGCCTGACTTTTCCCCAAATCCTACCAAATGCATCTGCAGCTTTTCCTTCTCCTTCATCCAGCTTTAAACTATCTCTCGCACTTCATTATTAGGAAGAATTGAATGACTAGCAGCAAATATGAAAATCTCCATGTAAACTTCCTCCTCTGGACTCTTTGTTTGTTTGTTTGTTTGAGAGTGAGTCTTGCTCTATCGCCCAAGCTGGAATGCAGTGGCGTGATCTCAGCTCCCTGCAACTTCCGCCTCCTGGGTTCAAGTGATTCTTGTGCCTCAGCCTCTCAAGTAGCTGGGATTACAGGCACCCACCACCACACCCAGCTAATTTTTGTATTTTTAGTAGAGTCAGGGTTTCATTATACTGGCCAGGCTGGTCTCAAACTCCTGACCTCAAGTGATCTACCCCCCTCGACCTCCCAAAGTGCTGGAATTACAGGTGTGAGCCACCACACCCGGCCCCTCCTGTGGACTTTTTACATACATATTCTAGACCTTGACCTTGCCCACCATAGTTTGTACTTCCCCTGAGCAATGTGACCTAGGTGAGGTTAAAGGTGAGGACCTCCAAGTTAAACCACCTGGATTCAAACCCCAGCTCCAACACACTAGTTGCGTGACCTTGGGCAAGTCACTAGAGTTCTCTGTGCCTCAATTGCTGGATCTATGATGCAATGAGGACAATAAAGGTACCTACCTGGCAGGGGTGTTGTGGTGACTAAGTGAGTTCATGTATATACAGTGCTTTCTCAGTGCTAGCTATTATTCTTAATGGGGTCACCTGTGGTTCAAGTCCCTTAAGTCTGAGAAAACGTAGTCTCTCCTTGGTGAATCAACTTATCTGTGTTGGACATTGCAAGAAGGCTGGGGAGTAAGGTAAACAGACCTAACTAAATATTATATAAAGGCCAGGTGCAGTGGCTTACACTTGTAATCCCAGCACTTTGGGAGGCTCAGGTGGGTTGATCACTTGAGGTCAGGAGTTCAAGACCAGCCTGGCCAACATGGTAAAACTCCATCTTTACTAAAAATACAAAAATTAGCCAGGTGTAGTGATGCACATCTATAGTTCCAGCTGCTCAGGAGGCTGAGGCACAAGAATTACTTGAACCCGGGAGGGTTGCTGTAAGCCAAGAGGTTGCAGTAAGCCAAGATCATACCACTACACTTCAGCTTGGGTGACGGAGTGAGACTTTATCTCAACAACAACAACAAAAATCTTTAAAAAACTAACTAAATAAATATTATATAAAACAAAATCGAGGGAAAATCCGTTAGGGAGGTCACAGGTTAAGATGACTGGAAGAAACGTATAATCACCGGGAATTGATTGCACACAAGAATGGGCTTGCTTGTTTAGGGACAGCCAGAGGGAAAGTGCTGTGGGAATCATTTGGGGAGCAAATGAGCAGCTAAACTCTTTACTTCTGACCTCCAAAGGGCCCACAGTGAACAGTCCCCTTCCCCCTGGAGACCTGGAATGTTTTACCCTAAGAAGTCTGCATGGGACCCTGACCTGCGCCAAGGCTCTAGTAGCATTGACCCCACATCACCTGGGACCTGGGGCAATGCTCCCCAGCTTCTAAATTCCCACCCTGGAAGCCCCAGGTGGTTGACTTCCATCCCCCAGGCTGCACCCTCTCTCTCATGACCCTTCACCACCTTGTATTAAGCCCATCTATGTCCATATTATCATCCCTCTGAGCCAAGGACTACTCATCTCTGTCTCCCACGTGGTGCCAAACACTCAGCATATAGCAGGTGCTCAGTAAATACCGGCCTGCTGGGGCCAGACACGGTAGCTCACACCTGTAATCCAGCACTTTGGCATGCCGAGGTAGGCGGATTGCCTGAGCTCAGGAGTTCGAGACTAGCCTGGGTAACATGGTGAAACCCCATCTCTCCTAAAAATACAAAAACTAGCCAGGCATGGTGGCATGCACCTGTAATACCAGCTACTCAGGAGGCTGAGGCAGGAGAATCACTTGAACACAGAAGGCAGAGTTTGCAGTGAGCCAAGATCACACCACTGCACTCCAGCCTGAGTGACAGAGTGAGACTCTGTTATAAAATATATATATATATTTATACTGGCCCACTGAAAAGGGATTTGGATAGGAGGGGCCCAGGCCTGGCTCCTGTCACTGCACTGGATGGGTCACCTGACCTCTCTTGCTTGTCATAAATCAGGGAAGCCAGCAGGACAGGGAGCTTAAGATGCCCTCACTCAGACTGATTCATCCAATGCCAGCCGTAAAAGAAACTCAACCCCTTGTCCTGAGAGTAGGCTTACTCCTTTCTCTGATTATCTGCTTCCAAAGTGCAATGCCTGCAGTGTGGGCCAGAGGAAAGAAGTGGCCAGGCCTGTGGCAGGCACATTTCTCCATGAGCATTGGTAATGAGCATCTGGATTAACACGTCAATCCATCTAACCACCCCCCAAAACAGGGCTCCTCTTCCTTGGCTGAACTCCCAGGCTTCTGAACCTGTGATTTTAATAAAATCATTGTCATAATCACAGCTGTTGTAACTGATGTTCATAGCTTTCTCTGTCTGTGCCAGGCGAAGTGAGGAACAGTGAAAACTATGTATAATAATTTGGAGTTACGCAATCAATGTTAGCGTGTTCAAGGTTCTGAGAAGTCTTGCCCAAAAGCAAGCTGTATAGCGTTATGTAAACCAGCATAACCTGATTTATTTGACAATGGGATACTTTTTCATAGAACATCTGTTAACATGCCACAGAGTTCTTTCAAACATATTTAGGAAACTGGGCCTGGAGGAAGGAAAAGCATAAGTGTTTATTACATGTCTATAACTGGCTCTGTGACAGATACATGGCATGCATCTTCTCAGATAATCTTCACAGTAGCCTCTGAAAGAGGTGGAACTGTCCCTCTATTAGTACTCTAGAAATGCGAATTGGCTTTGACAAGTGAGGAGGTCTTCCCAAGAATGCGAGCCTAGTGAGAGTCTCTTGTTGCCTCTCTACAGCAAACCTGCATTGAATTTTCCTCTGCTGTGGCTCCTTCCAGTTCCTGTTTATTACAGAGTCCATGAATCTGGGAGGGAGAATGGGAAAAAAGATCAGCCTACTACTCTGTGACATCATTGAGAGTTTGGATTTGCAAAGCAGGAAACGTAAACTCCTCTCTTGCAATTTAAACATAAATGTGTTCAACTTGGCCTCAGTTTCCTCATCTGTAACATCAAGTAGGAAAGCACGGTTAGAAAGATGTAACTAAATGGTCTCTCTGTCTCTCCACAGCATGTACATTGTGGGCTTGTGATTCCGAATCTCTGGGCCTGCAATTTGGACACACTGCCACCAGGGGGCGATCTGGACTGGGATTGTAGCCATGGCAGGCTCATCTGCTGTATCCTGGGTTAAAGCATCCTAAATTGATTTTACTGGTGTTCCCTTGAGTGGTACATGGACATTACAGAATTATGAAGATAGTTTTGAGTCACAATGGACAAATGATGCCCTGCATGAATTGAAGGGTGACCAATTTTTTTCACTATTTGAATTAATGGTTACTTACTACCTGGTCCCTGTGCCTCCTTGAAATTTAAGAATCATTGTGAATTCCACTATCTAGGGACCTCAGGAACATGAAGAACAAGGAATGCTATTGGGAATCACGCCAGTGAAATAAAAGACCTTCTTTAAGTTTAAAAAAAAAAAATGCATATTTTATTTACTTTGCCAAGATTACAGCTTTTCTCTCTCAAGAATGTTCAATGTTTAATTAAAAAGGGTTCCTCTTTCTGAGGATAAATCGTTAACTATGACAAAGTCATAAAACATAAGACATTTGTTCCTTTATGTCAACATTGAAATTGCTCACTTAACTTTAGATCAGCTCACCAACACTGTGTTTCTCAGACACTTTTGCTAGCATCTTAGTTATCTCATCAGAAAGCATTTTGGCAGCTCTCTCTTGTAAAGCTGCTTCTGAAAAGTACTAAATTAAATGTAATGTGAAGTTGGATTTCTGTGGCATCCTTCCCATTCACCCTCCATACTCATACTCATGAGCAATGGACTGGTTTTGTGAGTGCCTTTTGAAGGCTACATCAACAATATATTTCCTGCTATAGGGCTCATTCTACAGATTGTCGTTTTCACCCGCCATGATGTATTGTGAGATCTTTCCATGCTGATATATGCAGATGTGGTTCATTTCTTTCCACTGCCATAGATCATCCCATTTGTCTATTGTCCAGCTAAAAGGCATTAGGTTGTTTTACCTTTTTTTTTTTTTTCTTGAGATGGAGTCCAGGCTGGAGTGCAGTGCCACGATCTTAGCTCACTGCAACCTCTGCCTCCTGGGTTGCAGTGATTCTACTATCTCAGCTTCCAAGTAGCTGAGACTACAGGCACCTATCACCATGCCCACCCAATGATTTTGTATTTTTAGTAGAGACAGGGTTTCACCATGTTGGCCAGGCTAGTCTTGAACCCCTGACCTCAAATGATTTGCCCACCTCAGCTTCCCGAAGTGCTGGGATTACAAGCATGAGCCACCGTGCCTGGCCCAGAACAAGACCTTTTAATACTTGCCAGGTTGTTTTCCTATTGTAAACTACACTGCAATAGAGATCTTTGCACAAGCTCCCTGTGTACATGTTCAAGGATTTCTCTAGGCTATGTAGAAATGGAAATTGTAGGTTGTAGGATATAATTTCAATTTTGCTAAATACTCACCCACAGCTCTTGGCTCATAATTCATCAAGTGTATGAAAGTTTCCGTTTCCTTCATTCTCAGCTACACTTGCATTTTAATTTTTGCCAACCTGATGGATTGTTTTCATTTGCATCTCTGATTATTGGGGATAATGAGCATCTTTTCAACTCTTCTCTGTGGCTTCTTTAGTCATTAACTCTTTATGTTCCAGCCAGACTGTAAATTCCTAGAAGGAAGGTCTGAGTCTCAAATGTAAGGCCCTCAGAGAGGACAGCCCCATCCAGATACAGACTGTCTGCTTCCTACCTCACATCTGTGCTCCTCCTTGGAGCCCTACCTTCCAAGCTTAATGAGCTACCTGCAGCTTGCCAAATACATCATACTGCAGTTTCATGCATACCATGCCCTCTGTCTGGAATGCTGTGCCTCTTCCAGTCCACCTGAACATCCTTACTCACATTCCATGATTCATCTCAAGATCCACCTCCTCTATGAAGCCTACCATATGACTGGCACTCCACCCTATCCCAGGCAGAGCTAATCACATTCTCCTTTGTGCTTTTGCTGGCCCCACGTGAACATCTCACTGCATGTGTAAGACTTCTGAGCATCTATTTACTGATGTATCTGTCTCCCCACTAGACTCTGAACTTGAGGACAGGCACCGTATCTTATTTATTTTTGCACATCCAGCTCATTGATCAGGGCTGGGCAGGCTCATATCATGGGTAGATAAGTCTGTCAGCCAGCTTCTTCCACATCAATCTCCTGCAGACTGCAAAGCTCTGAGGTCTGGACTATATTGCATTCATATTGCATATTGCATATTGTATTGCATTCATATTGATGTTTTCACAGTGCCTAACAGGGCTATTTGCGGTGCTCAGTCAACAGGCACCAGAAACAGCCCTGTTAGGCACTGCACTGTCATACACTGCATACTGTTGTACCACTGTAGTACACTTGCCTTTGTTCCGGTTTCAACTTGTTTGTTCCGGTTTGATCCGGTTTGGTCTGGTTTGATCCGGTTTGATCTGGTTTCAACCGGTTTGATCCGGTTTCGACTGGTTTGTTCCGGTTTGATTCGGTTTGGTCTGGTTTGATCTGGTTTGATCCGGTTTCAACCGGTTTCTTCTGGTTTGATCCGGTTTGATCTGGTCTGATCCGGTTTGCTCTGGTTTGATCCGGTCTGATCCGGATCTGGTCTGATCCGGTTTGATCCAGTTTGGTCTGGTTTGATCCGGTTTGATCTGGTTTCAACCGGTTTCATCCACGGTGTGATCCGGTTTCAATCCAGTGTGATCCGGTTTGATCTGGTTTGATCCGGTCTGATCCGGTTTGATCCGATTTGATCCGATCTGATCCAGTCTGAACCGCTTTCAACCGCTTTGAACCACTTTTATCCGGTTTGATCCGGTCTGATCCGGTTTGAACCGGTTTCAACAAGTCTAATCCGGTCTGATCCGGTTTCAACCGGTTTGATCCGGTTTGGTCTGGTTTCAACCAGTTTGATCCGGTTGCAACCGGTTTGATCCGGTCTAATCCGGTCTGATCCGGTTTCAACCGGTTTGATCCGGTCTGATCCGATCTCAACCGGTTTGATCCGGTCTGATCTCCGGTTAGATCAGGTTTCATCCGGTCTGATCTGGTTTGATCCGGTATGATCAGATTTCATCCGGGATCCGGTCTGATCCAGTTTCATCAGGTTTCATCCGGTCTCAACCGGTTTGATCGGTCTGATCCGGTTTCATCCGGTTTGATCCGGTTTCAACGGTCTGATCCGGTCTGATTCGGTTTATACCGGTTTGATCAGGTTTCATCCGTTTGATCCGGTTTCAACCGGTTTGATCAGGCTTCATCCGGTTTGATCCGGTCTGATCTGGTTTCAACTCGTCTGATCCGGTTTCATCCGGTTTGATCCGGTTTGATCTGCTTTCTTTTTTTTTTTTTTTTTTTTTTTGAGACGGAGTCTCGCTCTGTCGCCCAGGCTGGAGTGCACTGGCCGGATCTCAGCTCACTGCAAGCTCCGCCTCCCGGGTTCCCGCCATTCTCCTGCCTCAGCCTCCCGAGTAGCTGGGACTACAGGCGCCCGCCACCTCGCCCGGCTAGTTTTTTGTATTTTTTAGTAGAGACGGGTTTCACCATGTTAGCCAGGATGGTCTCGATCTCCTGACCTCGTGATCCGCCCGTCTCGGCCTCCCAAAGTGCTGGGATTACAGGCTTGAGCCACCGCGCCCGGCCTGATCTGCTTTCAAATCGGTTTGATCTGGTTTCAACCGGTTTGATCCGGTTTCGACTGGTTTGTTCCGGTTTGATTCGGTTTGGTCTGGTTTGATCTGGTTTGATCCGGTTTCAACCGGTTTCTTCTGGTTTGATCCGGTTTGATCTGGTCTGATCCGGTTTGCTCTGGTTTGATCCGGTCTGATCCGGATCTGGTCTGATCCGGTTTGATCCAGTTTGGTCTGGTTTGATCCGGTTTGATCTGGTTTCAACAGGTTTCATCCACCGGTGTGATCCGGTTTCAATCCAGTGTGATCCGGTTTGATCTGGTTTGATCCGGTCTGATCCGGTTTGATCCGATTTGATCCGATCTGATCCGGTCTGAACCGCTTTCAACCGCTTTGAACCACTTTTATCCGGTTTGATCCGGTCTGATCCGGTTTGAACCGGTTTCAACAAGTCTAATCCGGTCTGATCCGGTTTCAACCGGTTTGATCCGGTTTGGTCTGGTTTCAACCAGTTTGATCCGGTTGCAACGGTTTGATCCGGTCTAATCCGGTCTGATCCGGTTTCAACCGGTTTGATCCGGTCTGATCCGATCTCAACCAGTTTGATCCGGTCTGATCTCCGGTTAGATCAGGTTTCATCCGGTCTGATCTGGTTTGATCCGGTATGATCAGATTTCATCCGGGATCCGGTCTGATCCAGTTTCATCAGGTTTCATCCGGTCTCAACCGGTTTGATCCGGTCTGATCCAGTTTCATCAGGTTTCATCCGGTCTCAACCGGTTTGATCCGGTCTGATCCAGTTTCATCAGGTTTCATCCGGTCTCAACCGGTCTGATCCGGTCTGATTCGGTTTATACCGGTTTGATCAGGTTTCATCCGGTTTGATCCGGTTTCAACCGGTTTGATCAGGCTTCATCCGGTTTGATCCGGTCTGATCTGGTTTCAACTCGTCTGATACGGTTTCATCCGGTTTGATCCGGTTTGATCTGCTTTCAAATCGGTTTGATCTGCTCTGATTCGGTTTCGTCAGGTCTGATCCGGTTTGATCCGGATTGATGTGGTTTCAAACCGGTTTGATCTTTCATCTGGTTTCAACCAGTTTCAACCGGTCTGATCTGGTCTGATCCGGTTTCAACCGGTTTCTACTGGTTTCATCCGGTTTGACCGGTTTCATCCGGTTTCTACCGGTTTCATCCGGTTCGATTTCATCCGGTTCAACCGGTTTGATGCAGTCTGATCCGGTTTCAACCGGTTTGATCCGGCTTCAACCGGTTTGATCCAGTGTGATCCGGCTTCAACCGGTTTGATCCGGTCTGATCCGGTCTCATCCGGTTTCATCCGGTTTCAACCTGTTTCATCCGGTTTGATGCGGTCTCATCCTTTCTGATCCCGTTTGATCCGGTTTGATCCGGTTTAAACCGGTTTGATCCGATCTGATCCGGTATGATCCGGTTACAACAGGTTTGATCCCGTTTGATCCAGTCTCATCCAGTCTGATCGGTTTCAACCGGTTTGATCCGGTTTCCACCGGTTTGATGCGGTCTGATCCCATCTGATCTGGTCTGATCCGGTTTCAACCGCTTTCAACCGGTTTTCTCCGGTCTGATCCGGTTTCAACCGGTCTGATCCGGTCTGATCCGGTTTCACCCGGTCTTTGATCAGGTTTCATCCGGGATCTGGTCTGATCCGGTTTCATCAGGTTTCATCCGGTCTGATCCGGTCTGATCCGGTGTGATCAGGTTTCATCCGGGATCTGGTCTGATCCGGTTTCATCAGGTTTCATCCGGTCTGATCCAGTCTGATCCGCTGTGATCCGGTCTGATCCGGTTTCAACCGGTCTGATCAGGTTTCATCCGGTCTGAGCCGGTTTGATGAGGTTTCATCCGGATTGATCAGGTTTAATCCGGTCTGATTCGGTTTCAACCGGATTCATCCGGTCTGATCAGGTTTGATCTGGTCTGATCCGGTTTGATGAGGTTTCATCCGGTTTGATCCGGTCTGATCCGGTTTGATGAGGTCCAGTCTGATCCGCTGTGATCCGGTCTGATCCGTTTCATCCGGTCTGATCGGTTTCATCCGGTCTGAGCCGGTTTGATGAGGTTTCATCCGGATTGATCAGGTTTAATCCGGTCTGATCGGTTTCAACCGGATTCATCCGGTCTGATCAGGTTTGATCTGGTCTGATCCGTTTGATGAGGTTTCATCCGTTTGATCCGGTCTGATCCGGTTTGATGAGGTTCATCCGGTTTGATCCGGTCTGATCCGGTCTGATTCGGTTTCAACCGGTTCATCCAGTCTCATCCGGTCTGATCCGGTTTGATGAGGTTTCATCCGGTTTGATCCGGTCTGATCCGGTCTGATTCGGTTTCAACCGGTTTCATCCAGTCTCATCCGGTCTGATCCGGTTTGATCAGGTTCCATCCGGGATCTGGTCTGATCCGGTTTCATCAGGTTTCATCCGGTCTGATCCGGTCTGATCCGGTGTGATCCGGTCTGATCCGGTTTCATCCGGTCTGATCCGGTTTCATCCGGTCTGATCCGGTCTCATCCGGTTTCATCCGGTCTGATCCGGTTTCATCCGGTCTGATCCGGTCTGATCCGGTTTCATCCGGTCTGATCCGGTCTGATCCGGTTTCATCCGGTCTGATCCGGTCTGATCCGGTTTCATCCGGTTTCATCCGGTCTGATCCGGTTTCATCGGGTCTGATCCGGTTTCATCCGGTCTGATCCGGTCTGATCCGGTCTGATCCGGTCTGATCCGGTCTGATCCGGTTTCATCCGGTCTCATCCGGTCTGATCCGGTTTCATCCGGTCTGATCCGGTCTGATCCGGTCTGATCCGGTCTCATCCGGTTTCATCCGGTCTGATCCGGTTTCATCGGGTCTGATCCGGTTTCATCCGGTCTGATCAGGTTTGATCAGGTTTCATCCGGTCTGATCCGGTTTCATCCGGTTTGATCCGGTCTGATCCGGTTTCATCCGGTCTGATCCGGTCTGATCCGGTTTGATCAGGTTTCATCCGGTCTGATCCGGTTTCAACCGGTTTCATCCGGTCTGATCCGGTCTGATCCGGTTTCATCTGGTCTGATCCGGTTTCATCCGGTCTGATCCGGTCTGATCCGGTTTGATGAGGTTTCATCCGGTCTGATCCGGTTTCAACCGGTTTCATCCGGTCTGATCCGGTTTGATCAGGTCTGATCCGGTTTGATCAGGTCTCAGCCAGTCTGATCCGGTTTGATCAGCTGTCATCCGGTTTGATCCGGTCTGATCAGGTTTCATCCGGTTTGATCCGGTCTGATCTGGTTTCATCCGGTTTGATCTGGTCTGATCTGGTTTGATCAGGTTGCATCCGGTCTGATCTGGTTTCACAGGTTTCATCCGGTTTGATCCAGACTGATCCGGTTTGTTCAGGTTGCATCCGGTCTGATCTGGTTTCAACCGGTTTCATCCAGTCTGATCCGGTCTGATCCGGTTTGATCAGGTCTCATCCGGTCTGATCCGGTCTGATCCGGTTTGATCAGGTGTCATCCGGTTTGATCCGGTCTGATCAGGTTTCATCCGGTTTGATCCGGTCTGATCCGGTTTGATCCGGTTGCATCCGGTCTGATCTGGTTTCAACCGGTTTCATGATTCATCCGGTCTGATCCGGTTTCATCCGGTCTGATCCGGTCTGATCCGGTTTGATGAGGTTTCATCCGGTCTGATCCGGTCTGATCCGGTTTGATGAGGTTTCATCCGGTCTGATCCGGTTTCATCCGGTCTGATCCGGTCTGATCCGGTTTGATGAGGTTTCATCCGGTCTGATCCGGTTTCATCCGGTCTGATCCGGTCTGATCCGGTTTGATCCGGTTGATCAGGTGTCATCCGGTTTGATCCGTCTGATCCGGTTTCATCCGGTTTCAACCGGTTTCATCCGGTCTGATCCGTCTGATCCGGTTTGATCAGGTTTCATCCGGTCTGATCCGGTTTCAACCGGATTCATCCGGTCTGATCCGGTTTGATCAGGTCTCAGCCAGTCTGATCCGGTTTGATCAGGTCTCAGCCAGTCTGATCGGTCTGATCCGGTCTGATCCGGTTTGATCAGCTGTCATCCGGTTTGATCCGGTCTGATCAGGTTTCATCCGGTCTGATTCGGCTTCAACCGGATTCATCCGGTCTGATCCGGTTTGATCAGGTCTCATCCGGTCTGATCCGGTCTGATCCGGTTTGATCAGCTGTCATCCGGTTTGATCCGGTCTGATCAGGTTTCATCCGGTTTGATCCGGTCTGATCCGGTTTGATCAGGTTGCATCCAGTCTGATCTGGTTTCACAGGTTTCATCCGGTTTGATCCGGTCTGATCCGGTTTGATCAGGTTGCATCCGGTCTGATCTGGTTTCAACCGGTTTCATGATTCATCCGGTCTGATCCGGTTTCATCCGGTCTGATCCGGTCTGATCCGGTTTGATGAGGTTTCATCCGGTCTGATCCGGTTTCAACCGGTTTCATCCGGTCTGATCCGACTGATCCGGTCTGATCCGGTTTGATTCATCCGGTCTGATCCGGTTTCAACCGGTTTCATCCGGTCTGATCCGGTCTGACCCGGTGTGATCAGGTGTCATCCGGTTTGATCCGGTGTGATCCGGTTTCAACGGGTTTCAACCGGTTTCATCCGGTCTGATCCGGTCTGATCCGGTTTGATGAGGTTTCATCCGGTCTGATTCGGTTTCAACCGGTTTCATCCGGTCTGATCCGGTCTGATCCGGTTTGATCATGTTTCATCCGGTTTGATCCGGTCTGATCCGGTTTGATCCGGTCTGTTCCGGTCTGATCCGGTTTGATCCAGTTTCATCCGGTTTGATCCGGTTTGATCAGGTTTCATCCGGTCTGATCCGGTTTGATGAGGTTTCATCCGGTTTCATCCAGTCTGATCCGGTCTGATCCGGTTTGATCAGGTTTCATCCGGTCTGATTCGGTTTCAACCGGTTTCATCCGGTTTGACCAGTCTGACCGGTTTGATCCAGTCTCATCTGGTCTCAACCGGTTCGATCCGGTTTGATCACGTTTCATCCGGTCTGATCCGGTTTCATCCGGTCTGATCCAGTCTGATCCGGTTTCATCTGGTTTGATCCGGTCTGATCTGGTTTCAACTCGTCTGATCCGGTTTCATCCGGTTTGACCGGTTTGATCTGGTCTGATCCGGTATCATCGGGTCTGATCCGGTTTCAACCGGGCTGATCCGGTTTGATCCGGTTTCGTCCGGTCTGATCCGGTTTCATCCGGTTTCATCCGATTTCATCCGGTTTCAACCGGTTTCATCCAGTCGGATCCGGTTTCAACCGGTCTGATCCGGTTTCATCCAGTCGGATCCGGTTTCAACTGGTTTTAACCTGTTTGATCCGGTTTGATGCGGTCTGATCCTTTCTGATCCCGTTTGATCCGATTTGATCCGGTTTCAACCGGTTTGATCCGGTCTGAACCGGTTTGATCCGGTTTCCACCAACGGTTTGATGCGGTCTGATTCCATCTGATCTGGTCTGATCCGGTTTCAACCGCTTTCAACCGGTTTTATCCGGTTTGATCCGGTCTGATCCGGCTTCAACGGTCTGATCCCATCTGAACTGGTCTGATCCGGTTTCAACCGCTTTCAACCGGTTTTATCCGGTTTGATCCGGTTTGATCCGGTCTGATCCGGCTTCAACCGGTTTGATCCGGTTTGAGCCGGTCTGATCCGGTCTCAACCGGTTTGATCCGGTTTTATCCGGTTTTAACCGGTCGTATCCGGTCTGCTCCAGTTTGATCCGGTCTGATCCGGTTTCAATCGGTTTGATCTGGTTTCAACCGGTTTCAGCCGGTTTGATCCGGTCCGATCGGTTTCAGCCGGTTTGATCCGGTCCGATCGGTTTCAGCCGGTTTGATCCGGTCCGATCGGTTTCAGCCGGTTTCATCGGTCTGATCGAGTTTCATCCGGTCTGATCCGGTTTCATCCGGTCTGATCGGTTTCATCCGGTCTGATTCGGTTTCAACGGTTTGATCCGGTCTGATCCGGTTTGAACCGGTTTGATCCGGTTTCAACGGTTTGATCCGGTCTGAACCGGTTTGATCCGGTTTCCACCAACGGTTTGATGCGGTCTGATTCCATCTGATCTGGTCTGATCCGGTTTCAACCGCTTTCAACCGGTTTTATCCGGTTTGATCCGGTCTGATCCGGCTTCAACGGTCTGATCCCATCTGATCTGGTCTGATCCGGTTTCAACCGCTTTCAACCGGTTTTATCCGGTTTGATCCGGTTTGATCCGGTCTGATCCGGTTTCAACGGTTTGATCCGGTTTGAGCCGGTCTGATCCGGTCTCAACCGGTTTGATCCGGTTTTATCCGGTTTTAACCGGTCGGATCCGTCTGCTCCAGTTTGATCCGGTCTGATCGGTTTCAATCGGTTTGATCTGGTTTCAACCGGTTTCAGCCGGTTTGATCCGGTCCGATCGGTTTCAGCCGGTTTGATCCGGTCCGATCGGTTTCAGCCGGTTTCATCCGGTCTGATCGAGTTTCATCCGGTCTGATCCGGTTTCATCCGGTCTGATCGAGTTTCAACCGGTTTGATCCGGTCTGATCCGGTTTGAACCGGTTTGATCCGGTTTCAACCGGTTTGATCCCGTTTCAACCTGTTTGATCCGGTTTGATCCGGTCTGATCAGGTTTCAAACGGTTTGATCCGGTTTGATCCGGTCTGATCCGGTTTGATCTGGTCTGGTCTGGTTTGGTCTGGTCTGGTCTGGTCTGGTCTGGTTTGATCTGCTTTGATCCGGTCTGGTCTGGTTTGATCTGGTCGGGTCTGGTTTGATCTGGTCTGGTCTGGTCTGATCTGTTTTGATCTGGTCTGGTCTGCTTTGATCTGCTTTGATCCGGTCTGGTCTGGTTTGATCTGGTCGGGTCTGGTTTGATCTGGTCTGGTCTGGTCTGATCTGTTTTGATCTGGTCTGGTCTGGTTTGATCTGGTCTGGTCTGGTCTGGTTTCATCTGGTCTGGTCTGATTTGATCTGGTTTGATCTGGTCTGATCTGGTCTGGTCTGGTTTCATCTGGTCTGGTCTGCTCTGATCTGTTTTGATCTGGTCTGATCTGGTTTGGTCTGGTCTGGTCTGGTCTGATCTGGTTTGATCTGGTCTGGTGTGGTTTGATCTTGTCTGGTCTGGTCTTGTTTGGTCTGGTTTGATCTGGTCTGGTCTGGTTTGTTCTGGTCTGGTCTGGACTGGTTTGATCTGGTCTGGTCTCGTCTGATCTGGTTTGATCTGGTCTGGTGTGGTCTGATCTGGTTTGATCTGGTCTGGTCTGGTTTGATCTGGTCTCGTCTGGTTTGATCTGGTCTAATCTCGTCTGTTCTGGTCTGGTTTGATCTGGAGAAGAAGGAGGCAGAAGCCACTGGTGCCAGCACTGGCCCATTCCTGCCTGGCTATTGCTCAGCCTGGACAAAGAGTGGGTATGGTGAATACCTCCTACAAACTTTCAGGGTTTCCCCAGGAAACAGAGAGTACTGTGTTTAAACTTGGAGTCCCCAGAATCTGGGCCTGTCACCTATTAGACAAGAGACTGGCCAAGTTCTTTAGCTGAACTTTCTTCATATGTGAAACAGATATCACCCAGCACTAGGGATAAGGATGACGGATGAATAAAATGATTTTTTGCAAAATGTAGCACATTGCCTTTCACAGAGACATCACAAAACTCTAAGCTACTTCACAAAACTCTAAGCTACTTCCACAAGCAATCCATCAGCAAGTCCTTCAAAGTACACTAGACTTGGATGCCTTCGTCTACCTCCACAACTCCCCCAACTCCCTGGTCCAAGCCACCCCCATCGCTTGCCTATGTATTATCTATTGCTGCATGACAATCTTGCCATAAACTTCGAAGCTTAACATACAATTGTTATCTCACAGTTTCTTTGGATCGGGGGTCTACTCATGGCTTAGCTGAGTTCTCTGTGTTGGGGTCTTAGCAGGCTATGATCCAAGTATTGGCCAGGGCTGCAGTCTCATCTGAGGTTCCACTGGGGAAGAATATGCTTCCAAGCGTATGTGGCTATGGGGGGATACAGTTCCTTGCAGTCTGTTAGACTGAGGGTCTCAGGCTTTTGCTGAGTGTCAGCCAGAGGCCATCCTCAGTTCTTTGCTATCTGGGCCCCCCAGCATGACACTGACTTCATTAAAGCCAGCAAAGAGAGGGTTCTCTTGTAAGATGGGATATTACAATATTGTGTACCATAATCACAGAAGTGGCATCTGTCAGCTTTGCCATAGGCTGTTGGTTAAAAGCAAGTCATGGGTCCCACCTGCAGTGACAGGGAGAGGGCCACACAGGGCATGAACATGAGGGGGCAGATAATATGGGGACCACCCTGGAGTTCACCATATTCTCTGACAGTCTTTTCTCACTCAACAGCCCCGCAATCCTGTTAAGACCTATGTTAGATCATATGTCACTCCCTAATCAAAACCTTCCAGTAGCTCAACCACAGTAAATGCTGACCTTCTCCCTTTTATCTACAAGGCCCTACCCAATGTGTCCAACATTCTTCTCTGACCTCTGCTCCTCCCACTTTCCCAAGTGCTCCCTGGGTCCCTGCCATGCCAGGCTCTGCTGTTTGGGGGGCACACCAAGCACAATCCCTCCTCCGAGCCTTTGCACTGACTGCTCCCTCTCCTCTCCGGCAACTTCCTTCCCCCACATGTCTACATGGCTTGCCTCTTCACCTGCTTCAAGACTCTGCTTGCCTTCCCAGATCACCTTTTCTTAAAAAGCATCCCAGCCCACCCCACACTCCCTACTTCTCTTTTCCGACCTTTTCTACCATTGGACTTTATCGCCATCTGGCATACTATGTATATTTGCTTCTTCTTTCCACAGTAGGGTCTGAGCCACATGTGAGATGGGAAGAGGACTGTTTTGTTAGTGGCATGGAAGTGAGAGGAGTCAACCCTCCAGACTACCAGCCCCTCCACTACAGATCCCACCAGACTCAGCATTCAGCCCCATCACCCAACCTTCCAGCCCCAAAGCCAACCTCCTCAGCATCTCCTGAGCACCTATTTGCCCCAGTGCCAAGCCAAGGACAGACTTGGTCTCCGGCCCTCCAGGATCCTGTCTTCACTGGGAAGGCTGGATAGTGGGGAGCCGGGAGTCCTCAGTAGGTGGGGCCCAGAATTCTTCTTGCAACCCCAAAGGAGGGTCAAGGGAGACTCTTTCTGGGAAACTCGAAATCCAGCCACATGGGGCCAAGCTACCAGGTTGCTTTCTTCTACTGTGACTTCCTGATTCACGTGCCAGAACCTGGACCTTGTCCCAGGGCAAAGCTTTCTCCAGCTCCTCCCTCCACCGCTCCCCAGGGGGCTTTACTCTGAGCCAGGAAGCATGCTCCAGACAGAAGCCACCTTCCTTTCACCTGCTCCTGAGCATGGCCTGAGAGGCCCTGGGGCCGTGTGACACCTCTATGGACATACTGGGGAAGCCACCTGTCCCCCCACCCCTACCCAGGAGGCTGGGGCTACAGCAGCTGGGGCTTCAGCTCTCTGGCTTTCTGGTTCCCTTTCCACCTGTCTTCCTGGTAGGACCCAGCATGCTCTGGGACAGAGTTCACCTGACATGGGACAGCAGGAGGCTGTTTCTGCCGATACTGAGTGAAAGCAGTGTCCTCGGTGTGGCTTCCACAGCCAGAGGGGCTATGGTGGTCTCTGTCCTTGGTGGAGTCTCCAGAGTTTGAAAGAGATGGAAGTTTGGGGGCAAGGATGGAACCCAGGGAGAGGCAGGAAAACTACTCAGAAAAAGCAAAGTTTATTCCAGTGTTGACAGAGAGAGGGTGAGCCTTGCACAGCAATTCTAAAAACATGTCAATCTCCTTCACCTAAGAGGTATGAACCGGCTGCAAGTCATGGGGTTACTAAACCAGCCGCAGTTATACAGTAAGCAGGAGACGTTATGGCTCAGGCCTTCTCAGACTTTCCCTGGGACACACGGCTCTCTGGGGGGGCCCGGCGAAACCACTCGGACCAGGAGCCATCATACACGGCCACATCAGGCTTGCCACAGAGGTAGGCAGCCAGGGCCACATGGCAGGCGGTGACTCCCTTGCGGCACGTGGCAATGAGAGGCTGCGAGAGATCCACCTTCTTGGTCTGGAACAGGGCACGGAGCTCTTCTGGGCTCTTCTCGAAGCCATCCTCAGTCAGGAAGTCCATGAAAGGCATGTTGACAGAGCCGCGGATATGGCCCGAGTCCAGTCCTGGGCAGGGCAGAGGACACAGGTTAGGGGATGTGTGAGGGGTGGGGACTAATGGAGCCTGGAGGATTCAATCAGCTGTAGCTGGAAGGATAGATAGCTTTGCAAATAAAAATCACATCTTTGCTCTGCTTGGAGCTCAATTTATTCCCAGCCCCACCTACTATCATTTCTCATGACTTAAGATGCCTGCACCTCCTCCCCTGACACCTGTCTTAAAAAGTAGAGATGCCCAAAAGCACACCTGCTTGAGAGGACAGCAGCATGAGTCTCAGCTCCACTACCCTTTACCTTGGGCAAATAATTTCACTTCTCTGAACCTCAGTTTTCTCATCTGTAAAATGGGCTCAGTGGTACATACCTATCTCACAGCAATGTTGAGAAGAGCAAATGGGACAACTTATTGCAAATGCTATGTGCTGAGAACACAGCGGTGAAAGGGAGAGACACAGCCAGACCCTCTGGGAGATTCCAGTCTAACAAGAAAGACAGATGCTAAATAGATAACCACATAACCAATCAGATATGTCACCTCATTTTACAGATGAATCCCCTGAGGCTTGGCAAAACAACACAGCTCACCTAAGGCCACGCAGAAAGACGAAGGCAGACCCGGGATTACATAGGGGCTCTGGTTTTCTGCTAAGCACACAGTTGCAGAAAGAGCAAGTGACCTGGTGTCAGACGTAAGGTCAAATCCCACCTTGAGCAAGTTATGTCAGCTCTCTGAGCCTCAGTTTCTCCACAGGAAAAATGGAAATGAGAGTACCCACTGGGTACAGGCTGCTGTACGGAGCGGATGGCACAAGGAAAGTGCTGGCTTTGGAGGTTGGCCCACCCACCCTGCCATGCTGCACCTCCCGCCACTTCACCACCTACGGAGGGCGTAGGGGGAGAACAGGGACAGTGTGGGCCTTTTTGGTCCCCTCCAAGAACTTGGATGGAAGCAGAGTGGAGGGACTAGGCTGGCTCTAGGGTCCTTTCTGGAAATGTCTCAGTACCCAGTGAGGGCCCCCAGCCAAATCTGGCTTCAAAACAGCCAGGAATTGGGACAAAGAGGAACAGGCCATGGCCAGAGCTGGTGCCACCAACAAGGTGAGGCCACAGGCCAATCCCACACATGCCCCAGGCCACTCCTATCTTCCTCAAGCAGCCCACACCCTGGCGGGGGTGGGGGCTCCGTGGTTGGCCCCACTCCCAGTGCCCAATCTGCACTTTGGCCTGACACAGGCCTATCTCCATCTCTTTGAGCCCTCCTTGCTCCCCAGATCCCCACCCCATTGAACCTGGATTATGGGACAGGGCAGGAGCAGGGTGGCAGGAGTGGGAGGGGAAGGATCTGACTAATGTGGCCAAGGCACATACTGGGGCTGTGTACAGCCAAGCAGGCCCTGAACCTCCGAGCCTCAGTCTCCCCCCTACACAACGGGGAGAAAACCCCACCTAGGCAGGGTGCGGTGGCTTACACCTGTAGTCCCCGCACTTTGGGAGGCCAAGGTGGGCGGATCACGACGTCAGTTCAAGACCAGCCTGGTCAACATGGTGAAACCCCATCTCTACTAAAGATATAAAAAAATAGCCAGGGATGGTGGCAGACGCTTGTAATCCCAGCTACTCGGGAGGCTGAGGGAGGAGAAACGCTTGAACCTGGGAGGTGGTGGTTGCAGTGAGCCAAGATTGCCCCATTGCACTCCAGCCTGGGCAGCAAGAGCGAGACTCCGTCTCAAAAAAAAAAAAAAATGTAAACCCCACCTACCTCGCAGGTGTGTGGGGAAGTGTAACTACTGCAACTAAAAGAACCCAGTGACCCTGGCAGGCACATGATTCGGTATGTCATCATGTCAGTTATGTCCTGCTCCTTTCATCCTGGGGCCAAAGCGGATTCCAAAATCTATTAGTACAAGTCGAGTTTGATTGGCAGTGGTGTTTACAATCAACTGATCACCAGTTACAGATTTCTTTCTTCCTTCTCCACTCCCACTGCTTCATTTGAATAGCCTGAAAATAAAGAAGAAAGGCCAGGCATGGTAGCTCACATCTGTAATCCCAACACTTTGGGAGGCCCAGATGGAAGGATTGCTTGAGCCCAGGAGTTGGGTAACATAGCAAGACTGTATCTCTATAGAGAAAAAAAAAATGAGCCAGGCGTGGTGGCATGCACCTGTAGTCCCAGCTACTTGAGCAGCTGAGGTAGGAGGATCACTTGAGCCCAGGAGGCTGCAGTGAGCTGTGATCATGCCACTCCAGCCTGGGTGATAGAGCAAGACTCTGTCTCAAAAATAAAATAATAATTAATTAAAAAAGAAAGTTTGATTGAATGTAATGTATAAAATTAGAGCATTTCTTCCTGTTGTGTTTCATCTGTTTTGCCTGGAAACTTGAATCTAAGATGTGTGCCCACCCTTCCACTGAGGAACAACGGATCAGCTGGCATCGAGGGCATTCTTTCCCAAGAAACCCAGCTTTAAAATGTTTCCACATCCAGGCAGTGGGCTGGATGGAAGCGCATTTGAAAGCACAAAGGGTTGAATCCTGTTTTGTTTTGTTGCCCCCATCCCTGATGACACAGCCCCACTGTGTTCTTCTGCTTACATAAAGGGCAGCTCTTCTGAGTAAAGAAGTCAGGGAGTTTCTGTAGAGCGGGCCTCCCACACTGGGCCAGCTGGATGGGGTGAAGCAAGGGGAGCTCAGGGCCTGTCTGGGGCATTTAAATGAACTGTGGGAAGGGCTGAGATGAACCTGGGCCAGAGAACTTTCAAGAACAGCCAGGGCGGGGCGCGGTGGCTCAAGCCTGTAATCCCAGCACTTTGGGAGGCCGAGACGGGCGGATCACGAGGTCAGGAGATTGAGACCATCCTGGCTAACCCGGTGAAACCCCGTCTCTACTAAAAAAAAAAATACAAAAAAACTAGCTGGGTGAGGTGGCGGGCGCCTGTAGTCCCAGCTACTCAGGAGGCTGAGGCAGGAGAATGGCATAAACCTGGGAGGCGGAGGTTGCAGTGAGCTGAGATCCGGCCACTGCACTCCAGCCTGGGCGACAGAGCGTGACTCCATATCAAAAAAAAAAAGAACAGCCAGTTGGTGGAAAGGCAGGTTGGGCCAGAAAGCAGAGGCTCCCATGCTTCTCCTCCCAAGTCTAGCTGAAGGCTTCTGGCTCTCCCTCCCCCCAGCCAGCATCCCCCCATTCCCATAACCTGTGGCACCAGGCACTTGACGGCAGGTGCTCTCAAGAACGTTATCCTCCGCAATCCTCACAAAGCAGGGGAGATTATTCTCTCAGCATTGCTGGGGAGCCCAGGCTCAGAGAGGTAAGGTCACTTGCCCCAGGACACACAGCAAAGGTAGTGAAGTCTGATTGGCCCCCAACGCCTGTGTTCTTTGACCACCCTGAGCCTCCCTTGAAAAGGAGACTGAGGCGGGGAATGGATGAGATGACCTCTTATGCTCAACTACTGGAGTTCACATCCCCCAGGCCACTGGTAGGTATGGATTTTTAAGGCCAGGAAAAGCTGTCTGGCCCTTTCTGCTTTCACTAAGGAATCCAGAGCAGGCAGCCCCAGAAGGCAACCCCTTAACCCTGGCCAGGAGGAGACAGCCCCGCACCCTCCCCCTCCCTCAGCCCAGCTTCCAGCCCTGGGAGGGAGAGACAGAGTGGATTTTCAGTCCCATACAGCAGCCTGGAAGTCACACCATGGAGCTGTGACCTTTCCCTCAGCCCCTGGGTTTGCTCACAGCTCACCCCACCCACAGCAGTAGCCTTGGGAAACAGCCCCACCTTGAAGCCTGGCAACTTAGGGTCAAGTCTCAGCCACTTTGCCTTAACAGAGAAGCCCTTTCCCTGTCCCACCCACAAAGTGAGACCAAGCCTACCCTACCCCTGCCTGCCTCCCCTTGCAGGGCTGCTGCTGGTGTCCAGAAGAGACTATATAAAAAGGGTTCTGTAAATAAAAGTGCTTATTAGGGGGTCAATAACCTTCTCCCTTCTTCACCCTCACTCCCTCCAAGAAGGCAGGCAAAGAAAATTAACTTGATAAAGAAACTGGGCTGGATAAGCTCCTACTCTGCCTCTCTCACTTCCTCCAGCCCTCCTCTCAGGTGAGCAGCGCTCCTTTCATGAAGAACAGTCAGTGGTGAAGGCACTAGCCTGAGGCTATGCATCAGTATCACACCTGGATGGAACCTCACATCTGGCTGACTCCAGGACTAAGGGCTTGTGGAGGCACAAAACTACAGTCAAAGAGGAAGGTGCTTGCCTAAGGTGGGCAGGAAGTGGCTGCCAGGTGTCTAAGCTCTGCTTCCCACTCCATTTGGGGCCATTTCTTCCAGAGATGATCAGGCCCAAGGCCTGATCCCACAGGCCTGCCACCCCCATGCCCCTGTGTGTTACATCTGGACCACTGAAGCCATAGGGTAATCCCTGATCCCACATCAAGCTGGGAACCATAAACTTGGCAGAGCCTCACATGCCTTTGTGTCCCCAAAATATCTTGTATGGCAGGCCAGCAAAGCCTCTTGGAGGAGGGGGTTGGGGGGGACGTGCCACATCCTCCAGGTTTTGTATTGTTCCTTACCCTTCTCGAAATCCCTTTCCAGCCACCGTTACTTTTTTCTTTCTTTTTTTTTTGAGATGGAGTCTTGCTCTGTTGCCCAGGCTGGAGTGCAGGGCGCGATCTCGGCTCACTGCAACCTCCACCTCCTGGGTTCAAGCATTCTCCTGCCTCAGCCTCCCAAGTAGCTGGGATTACAGGCGTGCACCACCACGCCTGGCTAATTTTTTTTTTTTTTTATGTTTAGTAAAGATGGGGTTTCACCATGGTCAGGCTGGTCTTGAACTCCTGACCTCATGATCCGCCCATCTCGGTCCCCCAAAGTGCTGGGATTACAGGGGTGAGCCACCATGGCCGGCTGCCACTGCTACGTTTAAACAAATGCATACTCATGTGGGTAGGGCTGCCGTGACTCTTCTCATTTTATGATAAGGAAAGCCAGAGAGGCCAAGCAACTGGACTGAGGTCACCCCAAGGAGGAGTGGCTGAGCTGAAATGAGAATCCATGTTCCCTGGTGCTCCTGAGGGAAACTGGAGGAGGTGGGAACAGGATCACAGAGGAGGAACTTCAGCATCCTGGGCCTTCAGGAGGCATTACCCACTGCAGGCCATTCCCCTCTTCTGAGCCTCAGTTTCCTCATCTGTAAAATGGATGAGGACATTGGGCCTGATACCTCCAACCTGTCCCTTCCACTTATTTCCTAGGTTGCTTTAGGGCAGGCTGGGAAGCAGCAAGAGAACCAATTCCACTGATCCTCCCCCAGTGACAGCTTAAATCCCAAGGAGAAGTGGTGTCTTGAACCAAGGCCAGGAGAGGGCTGCAGGCGTTCCCAGCTGGGATTCTCTGGGAGGTGCCAAATGAACTTGAATCTTCAACTCCAGACCTTCAGAGAGCAAGCAGGCAAGAAAAATACAGGGCCCAGAAAAGCTGCGCTGGAAAGGGCAGAGACCTTGCTGTCCTGGCTCTGTCACTAGCTACATGGCCTTGGCCCCTGCCTCTGTGCACCTCAGTCTCCCCTCTGTCAGATGAGGTCACCTTTCAGGCCTCCAGCTCTAAGAGTGTGCAAAACAGTTTTCCCAGCATTCTCTCTGTGGGAGGTACAGACAGGAAGAGATGTTTTTCAACAAGTCAGACAAAATGTTGCACATGAGTTAGATTCTGTAGAGGAGCCCTGATTGAGGAAAGACCCACCAAGGAGGTGCCCAGAGACCAGAGAGGGCCCTGCTCCTGGAGATGGCCAGGCAGGGGCTGGAGGGCACTCAGCAGGAGTGATGGCAGCGAGACTCCAGTCCTGGATCTAGAAAAGGGAAGACCTCTGAGGTTCTCTCTGGTTAGGAGGTTCTAGAACTCAGCATTTCCTCTCCTGAGGCTCTCCTCAGCCCTCAAGCAGTATCCAATCCACCTGGCCTTCCCTTCCACAGGAGGGGAACTTCTGAGTCGCCTTCCTGGGGCAACTAGCAGAGGGGACACCCCCCTAGCCCTGGGAAGTAGGGGTAGGGCAGCACGGGGCGCATCCTGGTTTATAGCCCTGGTTTGAAACAAAGCAGCATTGGGTTTGAATCCTGGCTTCTACCACTTAACTGAGTAAGTAACTTAATGTCCTGGCATCAGTCCCCCCAACCCCCTGCTGCCAAAACAGGGGCATTGAGCTTTGTTCGCTGAGATAATGCGTACCAAGTGTCTGGCATGAAATGGCAGCTGCTGTTACAGCTCTGCAGACAGGCTGCAGCTGCCTGGAAAGGTTAGGGAACACGGCCTTTACAAACACCAGTCAGGGGCAACAGGAAAGCTAGATCTGGGGAGAGGGGGATCCTGGGGGAGGGACACTGTTGATGTCTGTAAGGGTTTCTGCGGGACAAGAGAGGCCTGGAGAAGCTGGAAGTTTCTGTACAGCAATGCAAATGCTGGCTCAGGGGCATGACACCCTTAGGTATATCCTAGCACATGTGGGGCAGCTGGTGCCTGAGAGTGGAGGTGGTGGACATGTCACCAGTGACTTCTGCTGATGTCACTCCACACAGATGCTAGATGGCTTCTTAGCACATGGCTATGGAGACACATTTTTGGGTCCTTGTGCATCCAAGCTGAAAAAGCCTTAGGTTTGTCTCCACCTTCTGGTTTTTTCGATGGAGAGACTGAGGCCTACATGGGAGGATTGAAGCCATGGGACAGACCCTGGAGAGGGTCCCAGTCATCCTTATTCCCTATCCTTCCATGGGGCAATACTCCCCTGGGACCACCCCGCACTGGGACACCTACCTACTGCATCCGGCTCCGGCTCGGTGCCCAGGAACCGCCCTTGAGACCGTGAATCCACCAGCTGGAACCTCTTAGATTCAAGGTTCTCTAGCACCTGCTCGTAGTTCTTGAGCAGGGAGCGGTCCAGTGTGGCTTTGAAAACGGCCGGTTCTGGGCGTGAGGGCTCGGATGTCACCGGGTGGCCCTCCTTCAGCCAGTTCCGGAAGCCACCATTGAGCACTGATACGGTGCGGTGGCCAAACACACGGAACATCCACCAGACCCGGGGAGCATAGAAGCTGCCCAGGTGGTCGCCATCATACACCACCACGTGCGTGTGGTTGCTGATGCCCAGGCGGCCCACATAGTCGGCAAAGCCAGCCTCGCTGGGCAGCATCATCTCGTAGGGCGACGCCGTGTCCCGGCACTCCTCTATGTCAAAGAAAGAGGCGCCGGGAACGTGGCGCTCGAGGTACTCCTTGCGGGCCTCTCGGGTGCCTGGTGAGTACCAGGACGCGTCCAGCACCCTCAGGCCGGGCCCCAGCTTGCCAGTCCTGATGGACTCCGCCAGCCACTTGGTAGAGACCAGCGCCCGGTAGAGCACCTGATGAACCATGGCTTCAGCTCTGCGTGTCACCTGGCACGGGTGGGAACCAGGAAAGAGAGACAGGCGTGAGGAAGTCGGTGTGTGCAGTAGGGTGAGGCCTGGGAGAAGCTCTTTCTCCCTCCGCACTCCCCCAGGGTTCCTTGTTTATAGCAAGCCAGCGGGGCTGTGGCGTGCAGCGGGATAAGTTTGCAGATTCCCTCTGGAAAGTCGGCCCCGCCCCTCCCAGCGGGCCCGGGGGCCCAGCGCAGAAGCGGGTAGGGCAAAGTTTCCGAGGACTCCAGACAGGGGTGCTTCCTGGGACAGGGGTCTGGCTCCTAGAAGCTACAGTACTCGATCCCGCCAGGAAAGAGCAGTGAAAACATGCCCGGGATGGGGGGCGATGGCATCTTGGGCTTATAATCCCCTTTCCTTCCAAGGCAGAGGGGGTGGGCGCACGGCGAGGAGGCTCCGCGGGCCGCGCACACGCCTTCGCCTGCGGCCTCCCCAGGCAGCCCGAGCTCGCCAGCCTCCAGAGTGCCCGAGTCCGGCCCGCGGCTCACTGCCCACTGCCCTAGGTGGTTCAGAGGTTCCCGGGGCACCCCGTCCCACTCTCGCAACGCTATCCTTCCCCGGGAAGCAGGTGGCCTGGCCGGCGGCCCAGGCGCCCGGCCGCCGTACCCGCCCCGCACTCACTCGCCCCGGACGCCGCGCCGGCGCTCGACCTGGCCCGCTGGAGAAGTTGGCAGGTTCAAACCCCCGGCCGCAGCTCCCCGGGCGGCGCGCACCACCGCGCCGCCGCCAGAGGGGGGACCCTGCGCCGCCCGCCGCCACCTCGTGCCGCCCCCGCGCCGCCGCTCAGCGCCCGGCACCCGCCAACCTCGCGTGCAGAGCCTTCGGGACCCACAGGGGTCTGAGGGGGACGCCGGGTGGCGCGGGCGTGGCGCGGGCCTGGGCTAGGCGGAGCGGGCGTCCCCCCCACGGCCCGGCCGGTGGAAGGCGCGGGCAGCAGCGGCTCCGAGTGGCTGCGGCGGTGGGCTGTGCCGGAGTCTCCTCCCTTTGGCCAGCTGCAGGTTGGTGGCGGAGGAGGGGACAGCTGCGGGCTCGGGGAGGGGGCGCCGCGTCGCGGGGGCCATGGCGGAGCTGGGAAGCCAGGAGTCCGAGATCCTGGTAACTGCCGCGGCGTGGCGGCTTGCCTTTCTGGAGGGGGAGGGAGTAGCTCTTTGGGGGTGCGCGGCGCGGGGCTCCCGCGCGGGACCTGGGCGAAGAGGGGGCGCAGTCTAGGAGAGAAGTCGCGCCGCTACGTTGGCACTGAGGGTGACTGTTCGCTTGGGGCGGCCTGCCGAGTGGGGTCGTGGCGAGTGACGGGTGGGGAGCCTTGGGTGGAGGTGGGGTGGCCTGGTGCCACCAGAGAGGGTGGGAGAGAGAGAGGAGGACAGGGAGACGAGACCCCGGTGACCCAAGAAGAGCCACTAGCCAATAGTTTGTTAGTGAGTGAAAGGAACTAACATTGTCAAGGCCTGCTTGGTGTGGCACTTTGCTGGGTACTCCCGTGGTGTGACTTAGTTCCCACAATAACTGAGGAGTAGGCCAGAAACTAAGACAGGAGAGAGCGGCAGAGCGAGTTGCTTGAGGACACACCCAGAGTTGAGGCCGGGCCGGGCCTGATCCCCTGATCCTGGTCGGAAGCCCACGTACTACCGGTTGCCTTTGCTTTTCCCTGGCTCTTCCCTGAAGCCTCGTGCTTTTAAAAAATTGCTTGTGTTTAACTTAGACCATTTAATCATAAGTTGATGGAATTCAATTTTTAATAATAGCTGTGTTTAACAACCAGTTGGCGAAATTCCTGAAAAGCTCACCGTGGGGGACTCCATTGCTCCTCCCTAGCTTTTGCAGAGGCTAGCCTGGAATGCTTTCCTTGTTCCCCAACTCCGACCTTTTGTTTTGTTTTGTTTTGTTTTTTGAGACAGGCCCAGACTGGAGTGCAGTGGCGCCATCTTAGCTCACTGCAACCTCCACCTTCCAGGCTCAAGCGATCCTCCCACCTTAGCCTCCCAAGTAGGTGGGACCATAGGCATGTGCCACCATGCCTGGCTAATTTTTAAATTTTTGGTAGAGATGGGGTTTCGCCTCCCAAAGTGCTGAGATTACAGGCATGAGCCACCGTTCCTGGCCTCATCCCCCCTTTTTAAAAAAGGTTTTGTTCTAAAATGCTCACAGCAATCCTCAAAGCCTAGTGTCTGGTGGTTGGGGGAGGGGGTGGGCAGGAGGGACCAGGTAGGGAGGTCCTAGTGGAGCGCCCAAGCTCTGCTCCTCAATGGGTACCCTGGATCCAGCCTGCGACTCACGCTTGCCTCAGTGCAGCTGTGTACCCTCCTGACATGAGCCTGGGGCGGTTATGTCCTGGGGTCCTCCACTCCCAGGGCACCCCCACCTACGGTGATCCCGGCTCCTGAATCACACAGGCACCTGGTTTCTACCCCTCCCTGACACCCACAGCCTGCCCTCACACCCTCCTTTATGGCCCACAGTCCTTTGTGAGAAGTGCCAATCAAGCAGGGAGACTGGGGCAGGTTGACCTCAGATCTCTGAAGTCCCACCAAGCCCTGAAATTCTAAGATTTTAGATTTGCTGCTGTCAGTTCCAAGGCCACCAATGAGAGTAATGGAAGAAATAATACAATATTATTATTATTATTATTTTGAGATGGAGTCTCAGTCTGTCGCCCGGGCTGAAGTGCAGTGGCGTGATCTCGGCTCACTGCAACCTCTGCCTCCCAGGTTCAAGCCATTCTCCTGCCTCAGCCTTCCGGGTAGCTGGGACTACAGGCTCATGCCACCACGCCCAGCTAATTTTTGTATTTTTAGTAGAGATGGGGTTTCACCATGTTGGTCAGGCTGGTCTTGAACTCCTGACCTCATTATCCACCCACCTTGGCCTCCCAAAGTGCTAGGATTACAGGTGTGAGCCACTGTGCCCGGCCTAAACCGTTTTTAATGATTATTAAAACCAGCCAGATGTCATGCATGACGGTTGCCCCTCTACCTTTAGTGTTTAATCTTAGCTGTAAGAGGTGGGGGTGGGAAGCTCCATTATAAGGAACAGAAACTACCCAGAGACCCTACACAGCCACCGTCACACAACCAGTTAAGCAGTGGAGTGGGGTTTACATTGATTTTGGGGGCTCTCTGGCTCCCAAACCAGGGCTCTTTCTACTCTAAATGGGTGATTGGGTGAGGGAAACAAGGATCCTCAAGAATGGGGGACAGTTGGGGGGTGCACCAGGGCTGCTGTGGTTCCCACAATAGGGTTCCTCAGGAAGGAACCTGTAGCAGCTGCCAGCACAGCGCCCCCTAGCTGAGATGTAACGCAAATAATGGGGATAGCCCCTTAGCCAAATATCCCTTGGCAGCCTCTCTACCCTAAAGACCATGCTGAGCCTTCCTGGGCCCCTGGAAAAGTCAGATTAGTCTGGACTTCCTCCTACTCCAGGAAGCCTTCCCACCTCTTCTGCTGCCACCTCAGGCTGACACAGGGGCCCTCTGTGCTCAACCCTGAATTCTAAACTGTCTTCAATTTCACTGTCTCTTGCCTGCAGCCTGATTTTTCCCCCCAGGGCTTGGCAAAGGCAAGAGGGCTCAGGGTCCGGCACAGGGCCTGACTGCGTGGGTGAAGTGGGTTTCTAAAAGCCAGCTGCCGTGAGACTGTGGGGGTGGGCACAGGGTGTCACCCTGGAACTCATTAGGTCCTAGTCATCATGGCATCTGGGGCAGGGGAAGTCCAGCCTGAGGGGTCAGATTCTGGCTGCAAATCCTGAGGCTGCCTTCTGTGACCACGGGCAAGGCACTTATTCTTCTAATTGCCAGTGGCCTCATTCATAAAGCAGGCATCCTAATACCTGCCGAAGGCTACGGTACCTAACATGTGACCTGGCCCACCGAGGCACTCAGTCCACAGATGTTGTTCTCTACCTGCCCCCTTCATTTCACTGGCAGGACTGCCTGCAATGGGTGTCAAGGTTGGACCTCGCACAGGGGATAAGTGAGGGCTGACCTGCAGCCCTTGCTCCACACACCCAGCCATGTGCCCTGGTGGGGCTCAGCCTCTGCCTGGCAGAAGAGGCCCTTTCCTCTCGCCTGTGCAGTGGTGGCTTCCCAGCACAAGGGGCTTAAAGTGTTTGGGGAGTCTACACCCAGGAAGGCTGTGGGCTGGACTGGCATAGCGGGCTGGCGAGCTGGTACACTGTCAGCCTGTGACATGCAGGAAAGATGGAGAGGAGAGGGAGGGAGGTGCGAAATCAGTGTTGCTGCTGCTATAAGGGCCAGAGAGAGCCCAGGCTGGACAGGCAAAACCTGGCCTCACTAGACTCCCAGAGCCTGCACAGAGTATGTGGCGGAGAAGTCCGGATTCTGGTGCCAGACTGACTGCCTACTGAGAAGCCTGGCACCACCGGGTCAGGTTAGTGCACTTTTTCTTTTTTTGTTTTTTGTTTTTGAGTTTCGCTCTTGTCCCCCAGGCTGGATTGAGATGTCGCGACCTCAGCTCACTGCGACCTCCGCCTCCTGGGTTCAAGCAGTTCTCCTGCCTCAGCCTCCTGAGTAGCTGGGATTACAGATGCCCACCACTAAGCCCGGCTAATTTTTTGGTTTTTTTGTTTTTTTTGAGACGGAGTCTCGTTCTGTCGCGCAGGCTGGAGTGCAGTGGCCGGATCTCAGCTCACTGCAATCTCCACCTCCCGGGTTTACGTCATTCTCCTGCCTCAGCCTCCCGAGTAGCTGGGACTACAGGCGCCCACCACCTCGCCTGGCTAGTTTTGTTGTTGTTGTTGTTGTTGTTGTTTTGTATTTTTTAGTAGAGAAGGGGTTTCACCGTGTTAGACAGGATGGTCTCGATCTGACCTCCTTATCCGCCCGTCTCGGCCTCCCAAAGTGCTGGGATTACAGGCTTGAGCCACCGCACCTGGCCAATTTTTTGTATTTTTAGTAGAGACAGGGTTTCACCATGTTGGCCAAGCTGATCTCAAACTCCTGACCTCAGGTGATCCACCCACCTTGGCCTCCCAAAGTGCTGGGATTACAGGGGTGAGCCACCGCACGAGACCAGGTTAGTGCACTTCTGTGAGCCTGAGTGTCCTCCTTGAAACGGTGACAATAATATATCAAGCCTCTTAAGATCCCTCATTCAACACGTACTGGAGAGTCTACTGTCACAGGCATTGTTCTAGGATATTGTTAGGATTTAGTGGTGCCCAGCAAGAACTGAGTAAATTCCAGCTACTGTTCCTATTAGGTGGCCAATATAAATGCTTGATGAGTGAATGAATGACTTCCATTTGGGACTTGGTTGCAAATAAAGCCGAGCTGCATCTTAGGGAGGAGTGGAGACTTTGCCCCTGCTTGTGCCTTGAAGCCAGCAGAGTCTTGCCCTAGGATACCTCCACCCACCCTCCTGCCCAGCAGGTGGAGGTGAGGGGTGCATCCTGGGGCTCTCCATGAGGTCATGGTCATTGGGTCACTCGGAGCTTGTGTTTATATGAAGACTGGCAGAGGGAGGCCCCTGGCTACCCACCTCTGTGCCCGGGTTCACCACCGCTGGTTTCTGCGTTCTCTGGACTCTGCCCTGCACGGGCCCCACCTCGCCCGCCGGCCCTCGCCCATGCTCCAGCCCTAGCCCCAGCCCCATCGGCAGCCTCTCATTGCTTCCCTCCTGACATCCTCCCTGTCGCCCAGGCCCGTAGTCCGAGTGTCGCCACCATGGCCCCGCCACAACTCTTCCGCGCGCTGGTGTCGGCGCAGTGGGTGGTGGAGGCGCTGCGGACCCCACGCGCTGGGCAGCCCCTGCAGCTGCTGGACGCCTCCTGGTACCTGCCGAAGCTGGGGCGCGACGCGCGACGCGAGTTCGAGGAGCGCCACATCCCGGGCGCCGCCTTCTTCGACATCGACCAGTGCAGCGACCGCACCTCGCCCTACGACCACATGCTGCCCAGCGCCCAGCATTTCGCGGACTACGTGGGCCGCCTGGGCGTGGGCGCTGCCACCCACGTCGTGATCTACGACGCCAGTGACCAGGGCCTCTACTCCGCCCCGCGCATCTGGTGGATGTTCCGCGCCTTCGGCCACCGCGCGGTGTCACTGCTTGACGGTGGCCTCCGCCACTGGCTGCGCCAGAACTTCCCTCTCAGCTCCGGCAAGAGCCACCCTGCTCCCGCCGAGTTCCGCGCTCAGCTCGACCCCGCCTTCATCAAGACCTATGAGGAGATCAGGGAGAACCTGGAATCCCGGCGCTTCCAGGTGGTGGACGCCCGAGCCGCCGGCAGGTTCCGCGGCATAGAGCCCGAGCCCCGAGACGGTAACGCGGGAGAAGGGGAAGGGAGGTAGTCGGGGGCATGGCCTGTGTCTTGAGCATTTTCCTGGACTTGACCTTTCTTTTTTTTTTTAATTTATCTTCCTTTCATTTCCTTTTTCTTTCCCTTCCCTCCTTTCCCCTTTTCCCTCCCCTTTCCTTCTTTCCACAGGGTCTGGCTCTATTCCCCCAGGCTGGAGTGCAGTGGCACAATCATGGCTCACTGCAACCCCAACCTCCTGGGCTCAGGTGACCCTCCCCCTCAGCCTGACCTCGCCTTTAAAGGCCACTCATGAGGTGGGGAAGGAGATTTGACTTCCACTGCCTCGGTGACTTTGTTTGTTAAGCAGAGCAATAATACTGGCCCCACCGCTCCTGTGCTTTGGCCAGTGACTCTCCCTAGCTCCTTGGGAACCCTGGTTGCCCAAACAGCTTTCACTCGAACTGTAAGTGAGGTGTGTGGGGGTCACTGTGGAATGTTGGCGAGCAGGCCCCAGTGTGAGAGAAAACCCCAGAGGGATGGTCCTGATCAGGGCTACCCATGCCCCTGAGGATGGTGGAATGAGGCAGAGTCGGGGGCTGCATAAAAGGAAAGTCTGTCCCAGGGGCCAAAGCTTGGAGAGCTGAGGGCGGAAGGGGGATTAAACAGAAGTGGGTAGGGCAGAGCCTTCTGCCTGTGGGCTGGATTTCCTCAGGCAAGAAGAAGCCTGTGGGTAAGTTCTGTATAATGCGGGGAGGAGTCCCCACAAAGCAGACTGGTCAGTGGTCACACTGGTGTGAGTCTTTCAAACATCCCGTGTAAGTATATACTGTCATTGTGCAGAGGAGGAAATGGAGCCTTGCCCAGCGTCTCAAGAAACACCCAGTCAGAGTTCAGACTCAGGAGCCTGCGCACTTCACAGCCGTGAGCAACCAGGAACTCCCCAGCCCTTTCTCTTGTGCCTTCAGGAGTGCAAGAAACTGACCACCGCCCCTAGGGAGCTCTCTGAATAGCATTACCAGGCCTACAGATTGGGGTTGGAGCCGCTTGGGCTCACCAGCATTGTTTTGGATGGCCTGAGGGCAAGGACTGTCCCTGCTCTTAATGCATCCTGAAGATTAGCTCAGTACCTGGCACAGAGTCCACGTGCCAGAGAGGTCTGGTGAATTCACAAGGTCCCTGTCCCATGGAATCCTGCAAAGCAATGTTGATGTTATCAGAACCATAGGAAACAGCTGATATCCAACCATTTTTGAACCTACACAGGTGTCAGTTTCGTGTGGTTCCGCCTAATGAGAGCACCACCTTGATCCTGTTGGGTTCTCCATCTCAACCCCAGGAGGTTGAGCAGCACAGGGGAGCTAGCTGGTGGTGCCACATTTACGTGGGCTTTGTGACACATGACGGGTCATCTAATCTCTGAACCACAGCTTTTGCCTGTGTAGAATGGGAGCAGTAACCCAGAGCATAAAGACGTGGTGGGGCAAGGAGAGCAAGTGTGTAAAGCACTCAGCTCCGGGTTTTCATGCACAAGTGTGCTGCACACGAGAAGGTGCCTAACACATCTCAGTCGTACTGGCTCATCTATAGAATGGGAGGTGATACACGCCTAGCAGGCTTGTTGTCAAAACTAAGCTCAGTGCAGCTGGATCAGTGATGAATATCACTGTCATCATCATTCCCACTCCACATCCTGAGGCCTGGCCAAGTGACCCTTGTGATGTGCCACACCAGTCCAGCAGGCAGGAGAAGCATGCTTTGCTTGGTGGGGTTCAATGTGTAGGGACGGCCCTCCCTTTACAGTCACCACCCTGGGTTGAGAGTTTGTTCTTCTTCCTTGCTCTGAGCTGGTCTCTATGTGATATCTGACCAAGCCCGGTTTCTGTGTCTTATTAGTAGAGATGGGGTTTCTCCTTGTTGGTCAGGCTGGTCTCGAACTCCCAGCCTTAGGTAGTCTGCACCCCTCGGCCTCCCAGAGTGCTAGGATTACAGGCATGAGCCACGTGCCTGGCCCAAGCATTAGTTGTGAAGATTTATTCTGTTGCAAATCCCAGTCCTGCATGAAAATGGGAATGTTAGTAACCCCTGCCTCAAGGCTGGGCAGTGAAAACAAAAAACACCCTGGGAGTCTGCAGAGGCACAGGCCTTTCCCATCCCATTCTTGTTTTTTTCTTTTTTTTTTTTTTTTGAGACGGAGTCTTGCTCTGTCGCCCAGCCTGGAGTGCAGTGGTGCGACCTCGGCTCACTGCAAGCTCCGCCTCCCGGGTTCACGCCATTCTCCTGCCTCAGCCTCCTGAGTAGCTGGGACTACAGGCGCCCACCACCATGCCCAGCTAATTTTTTTTTGTATTTTTAGTAGAGACAGGGTTTCACCGTGTTAGCCAGGATGGTCTCCATCTCCTGACCTCGCGATCCTCCCACCTCGGCCTCCCAAAGTGCTGGGATTACAGGAGTGAGCCACCGCGCCAGGCATCCCATCTCATTCTTTCTGCTACAATCAAAATGGTCTTTTAAAAATGGAAATCTAGGTTGGGCAAGGTAACTCCTACCTATAATTCTCACACTTTGGAAGGCTGAAGTGGGAGGATCCCTTGAGCCCAGAAGTTCAAGACCATCCTGGACATGATGGCAAGCCCCTTCTCAATAAAAAAAGAAGAAAGAAAGAAAGAGAGAGAGAGAGAGAGAGAGAGAGAGAGAAAAAGAGTGAGTAACAATAAAACAGTAAACATAGAAACCTGAGTTCCCCCTGCAGTCAGGTCAAAGCCCTCAAGTCTTACTCCAGGCCTGCTAAGGCGTTTCCATCCCCTTCGGCTTCCCCTTTGGGCCTCTGCCTCCTCACTGTCTGGGCTTTCTCTATAATGACTTAAAACCTCTCTGAGCAACAGGTGGTTACCTCACCTCTCAGATTCCCTCTGCCCGGGATGCTCTAGGCCTCCATCTACCCAGACCCCTTTATGTGACTGAATCCTACTCATCCTTCGGGGCATTCTCAGAGAAACCCTCCACCCACTGAGCCCCCAGCCAGTGTGGCGTGATGGTGGGAAGCATAGACTTGCCTGGGTTTACTCCTCCTTGCCCTCTGCCAGCTTGCACAAGCTAGTCTTTGCACTTCATTCTCTTCATCTGTACAAAAGAGAGGATAATCATTTCTTTCCCAGAGAATTTTGGGGTGTATTAAAGGAGAAACAATGGCTGACCGTCTCCAAACAGTGCCTGGCACAAAGTAAGCATTCAGTAACATCAGCTATTGCCCGGGCAAGGTGGCTTACTCCTATATTCCCAGAACTTTGGGAGGCCGAGACAGAAGGATTGCTTGAGGCCAGGAATTCAAGACCATCCTGAGCAACATAGTGAGACCCCATGTCTACAAAAACCAAATTAGGCCAGGCGCGGTGGTTCACACCTGTAATCCCAGCACTTTGGGAGGCCAAGGCAGGTGGATCACCTGAAGTCAGGAGTTCGAGACCACCTTGGTCAACATGGTAAAATCCCGTCTCTACCAAAAATACAAAATTAGCCTGTAATCCCAGCTACTTGGGAGGCTGAGGCAAGAGAATCACTTGAAGCCAGGAGGTGGAGGCTGCAGTGAGCCAAGATCGTGCCACTGCACTCCAGCCTGGACGACAAGAGCAAAACTCCATCTCAAAAAAAAAAAAGAAAAAGAAAAAAAACAAATTAGCTGAGCATGGTGGCATGTGCCTTTAGTAGTCCCAGCCCCTCCGGGGGAAGCTGAGGCAGGAGGATTGCTTGAGCCCAGGAGGTTGAGGCTGCAGTGAGCCAGAATTATGCCACTGCACTTCAGCCTGGGCAACAGAATGAGACCCTGTCTCAGTAATAGTATCAGCTATTGCTATTACTGGCATTATTTTTTTTTGACATGCCCCAGGCCACCCAGTAGGGCATTTTTGGAACACCCATTATGCTTGTAAGTATTCAGTTGCCTGTCTGCCCTGCCAGATTAAAACTCCTTGCCTGCAGGTGCTGCACGTTCTAGCTAGGCAGGGGTCTTGTTTATTGCTTTACTGTCCCTAGGGTGCATAGTCAGGAAACCTTGGGGGCCAGTTCTTAGGTTCAAAGTTCAGTCAGCAATTTGGTAGATGCATTGGCCTTAGGTGGTACTTAACGTCAGGATCATCATGTATAAAATGGGGACTCCTCTAAACAGTGCTTGAGTTTTATGGTTGTGATAATTAAATGACATGGTGGATATAAAGGATTGAGCACCATGCTTGCACAGCATGATCTCAGTATCTCGGGCACCACAAATACGAGGCACTATTCATAGCACCCCTTCTATTTGTCCCCTCCCCCCTGCTCCCCTGCTGTAGGCATTGAACCTGGCCACATCCCAGGTACCGTGAACATCCCCTTCACAGACTTCCTGACCCAGGAGGGGCTGGAGAAGAGCCCTGAGGAGATCCGCCATCTGTTCCAGGAGAAGAAAGTGGACCTGTCCAAGCCACTGGTGGCCACGTGTGGCTCTGGCGTCACGGCCTGCCACGTGGCACTAGGGGCGTACCTCTGCGGCAAGCCCGACGTGCCCATCTACGATGGCTCCTGGGTGGAGTGGTACATGCGTGCCCAGCCCGAAGATGTCATCTCAGAGGGCCGGGGGAAGACCCACTGAGGCTGGGCAGGATGCAGGCAAGCTCGAGTGATGCGGCCGCCAGCAATGCCTGGCCTGGTAGCTCTGGCTCTGCTTTAACCGACTAGAGTGTTTCTTCATTCAACTCAGGTGACTTTTGAGTGACATCTCAAAGGCCAGGAATCCCGTTGACTTGTTGGCTGCCCGTGGGGGCGGGAGGAAAGGCAGAGGCGAGCCCTGGAGGAGGGAGGCCGCAACTCTGAGCTGCCCACATGGTACTGAGCTGGGGCCCCGCCTCCTTTCTGTTTTATTTTTGAAGAAATAAAACCACCAAGTGCTAAATCTTTGTAGCTCTGGGACTGCCTCGGTTTTCCTAAGGAGCCAGGGGTTCTGTCATGCCCAGCAAAGGTCACTCTGGGGAGCCTGAGGCTCTTGGACATCCTGTCTCTGCCTTCCGAGCAGTGCTGGGGCCCCAGAGCTCTCTGCTCCTGTGACTGGGCTAGCACCTAGCAAGCTCTCCCTTAGCCCATAATCCTGGGCGTTCTCCCTTCTGGCATCTGGGCTATTTAAGTTGAATTTTGCTGTGTCATGTCTGTGATCCCACCCAAAGCTACTCTCCCACCACCTGCCCTTCTAGCAGGTAAATAGTACATCTCATTTCCAGAAGGAGATGGGTCCAGAGCTTCACAGGAGCCTGTGCCATGCCAAGGAGGAATGTTCCAGCCCAGCGGGGATATTCTAGGGAAGGGCTGAGCTGGGCCGAACTGGAGGAGAACCTGGCTCTAAACTCTGGAAGCGCACACTTGGAGGCTAGTCTCTGGAATTCCCGGAGTGGGTGGACCCAGGGAGTTGGATTCTTTCTGCTCAAGGAGAACATCTCTCCCCATTTCCCAAGGATAGGGGCTCCATACTCCTTGCCCTGGATTTATCCTTTGTGCAGAGGTGGATGTAGGTGTCTGAGAAGGCCCCAAATCCCCCCCTGCCCATCACGACCTGGATCACCCCTCCCTGCCTTTCCAGCCCCCAGGCACCATCTCAGCAGCGCAGGGGCAGTGTCCTGCCAGGCAGTACTGGGGAGATATCTTATTGGCCCTTCCTTTGGAAACAAGACCAGAGAGTGCGTTTCTGGCCTCTGCACTAGATACCAATAACGCTGCCCAGTTATGGCAACGGAAAGTCTCCAGATGTGGCCAGATGTCTCCTGGGGGGCAAAAGTCACCCCCAGTTAAGAACCACTGCTCTAGGGGCAAATAACACAATTGGCCACTGCAGTCAGGAACAGTGTAGACTGGGAACCCCAACGTGGAGGGGCTGCCCGATCCCCATCATGAGCACCTTCTCCCAGAAGTGGAAGTGAAGCAGTTTGGACACTCCCCTCTTGCTGGCCGGTCTTAGACAAGCTTTATTTTTTCTTCCTGGAATGGATCTGCCCCTTGGAGGAGACAAGTTTGTCTGCAAACATGTGAGGTTCTGATCCAGCTTCTGGTCCCAGCCACTCCACACAAGGCTGCCTGATCTCAGACGTGCTGCCCAGCCTCTGCAGGCTTCCATTTCTTCCCCCCAGCTCCCCCACCCCCCGAGACAGAGTCTTGCTATGTTGCCCAGGCTGGAGTGCAATGGCACGATCTCAGTTCCTTGAAACCTCTGCCTCCCAGGTTCAAGCTATTCTCCTATCTCAGCCTCCCGAGTAGCTGGGATGACAAGCACTCACCACCATGCCCAGCTAATTATTGTATTTTTAGTAGAGACAGGGTTTCACCATTCAGGCTGGTCTCAAACTCCTGAACCTCATGATCCGCCCACCTCTGCCTCCCAAAGCGTCGGGATTATAGGCATGAGCCATAGTGCCCAGACCCGTTTCTTCACCTTTAAAATGGGCACAATAGTACCTTCCTGGCCAGCATGGTGACTCACGCCTGTAACCTCAACACTTTGGGAGGCATAGGTGGGAGGATCACTTAAACTCAGGAGTTCAAGACCAGCCTGGACAACATAGTGAGACCTCATCTGTATGCAAAAAAATAAGAAAAAAGATGAACCAGGCAGAGTGGCATATGTCTGTAGTCACAGCTACCTGGGAGGCTGAGGTGGGAAGATCGCTTGAGTCCAGGAGGTCAAGGCTGCAGTGAGCTGTGAATACATGCCACTGCACTCCAGCCTGGGAGACAGAGCAAGAGCATATCTTAAAAAAGAAAAAAAAAGAGTATCTTTTTGAGCAGTATGAGGATTACATGAGATAATCCATAGGAACTGTTTTGCTTGGTGCCGAGTAAACATCAAGTGTTTCTTTCCGTTAGTTTTAAAGGAGTTTTATTTATTCAGCCTGCTAAGTGCCTTCTGCACTTCTGGCCCAGGAGGAGAGAGAGTGACAAATAGAATTGTGTCCCAGGCCTCTCAAAGCTTTCAAACTAGGGAGGAGAAGCTAGTCTTTTAGAGTACATTTCCAGAGGGAAGAGGGTGCTGTGAAATGATCTATTTCACAACAGACTAATTTTACAGGTGAGAAAACAAGCTCAGAGAGGTTCAGTGATTTGCCTCAGGGCACACAGCTAGTTTGCTAGAGGAACCTAACTGGAGTTAGAATTCTCCAGGGAAGGAGTTTCTCCAGTGGATCTTGCCTGCCATGGTTTTCCAGATTCCAGGATCAAGGTAAGAATAGAAATACGTGAGAAGCTCCGGGAAGATGGCCACACGTTTCTCGGCTCCACAGGGAAACCTTGAGCAGTGGAATTCAATCAACGGGTTTGGGTTAGGTGCCTTTCCCCTACCCTAGTCCAACCTCCAGCAAGGAAACCAAGGCTGATCCCAGCCCTGGGCTTTTTTTCTCCTGGGAAGGTCCTCGTTGGGTATGGACAGGCTCGGAGGTGACCTGCCCAGAGGTGGGAGATCTAGCTGTACCTTTCTAGGACTCACAGACCTTCAGCTTAACTTTGCAGGAGTTTGTTAGGAATGAACTAGACACATCCCCTCCCCCCAGCTCTGTCCGGCCTCCTGCAAGCCTGAACTCCTAGAATAATTAACCACTCACTGCAGGATCCTGGCCTTTGCCAGGGCCTGCCCCACCCACCCTGTGTGTTCGAGGCAGGAGCTTGCAACACTGAGCAACAAGAATGATGAAATTTTTATCCACTTGGCAAATATTTGCTTGGCGCCCCCTCTGTGTCAGGAACAGTTGGAAATGCGTTTCCCAACCTTGCCTAACCAGCTGTGCTGGAATGTTTTCCACTTCCTGGGTCATTGCCTCCAGGGATCAAACTCCCCATCCACACAGTGGGCTGAATATGGATCTATGCAGTGATCTGGTCCTGGTGCTGTGGAATCGGCTTTGCACCAGGCCCCAGAAGGTCTGCGTTCCAGAGCCTTCCTGTTGGGGCCTCAGTCTTCTCATCTGAAAAACGGGAGCAAACTCAGTTCTGCCATGCCCAGTGTGGGTGTGATGTCATATCAGGTAAGGCTCAAAATGAAGTCAGCTGTCATACCTACTGAAATAACCTCAGCTATGTAAGCACAGTGCAGCTTTATTATCCTAAACTTATGGAGGATGAATCATTTGGGGGAAGATGAAATGTTGAAATGTTCAGGTTAACAGAAAGTGTTATTTTAAGCACCTAAATTTTTCGCCTATTAACCTGGTAGGGGTGGAATGTGATAGGCTGATCTTGCCTGAACTTCCGGGGGCTTTGTTTGATCCCTTGATTGCACAGCGATACCTGCAGGAGCTCCTTGCCCTTAAACTGCTAGGACTTTGGGGTCCTCAGGTCCTCGATACTGAATCCTAGCTGATTGCCCTTCTGGTTTCCTGTCCCTGTTCTCTGGAGTCTCCCTCGGCCTACTTCAAGGCGGGCCTGCTCTCTAGATAATGTCACCATTCGGATGGTTTCAATGACTGTGCTGAGCCAGTGACTCTGGAATCAGGGCCTCCCGCAACTGGATTCCTCCTGAACTCAGACCCCTGAGTCGTGGCCTGCCAGGCCCCAACCCTGCTCCTCCACCCCACCTGTGTCCCCTGTCTCAGTGTGCACGGTCACCACCTGTGGGTCACCCAGGCCCAGACCTGGCAGTAAGCGACCTGAGACTCTGTCCCACTTAACTACAGCCGGTCAGACCTCCACCTCTACTCCCATTGCCTTTGTCCAGGTCCCCCACCCAGCCCACACCCAACACTCAGCCTCTCTCCTCCATTCATTCCAGGGCACTTCCTAGGGACAGGCCCTGTGGCAGGATCTGGGGGCATGGAGGATAAAGACCAGCCCTGAGAGGGGGCATTCGCCTCATGGGGCAGGATAGACATGGACCCTGGCAACAACGTGGCGAGGAGTATCTGAGAAGTGGAAACACAGAGAAGCACCATGGGTTGGGGGTGCTGGTTCTGGGTCTGAGAGGCACCTCCACACCTGCACATAGTCCCTTTTATGAATTCCCTGGACTGTGCCCCCTTGCTCCAGGGAGAGCTGCAGCAGGGGACCGTTCAAAGGGCAGCCTCTGGAACACGCTGACCTCCAACTCCCTGGCCATGAGTGTGGGCAGAGGGGCCTGGATTTCCTCATCTGTGACATGGCAATAATCCACTTTATAGGATTGCTGTGAGGATCAAAAGATTTGATTCTTACATAGCACTGAGAGCAGAAACTGACCCGATAAGCACCAAATCCACGGGTGGGTTGGTTGGTTGTTTGTTTGAGATGGAGTCTCACTCTGTCACCCAGGCTAAAGTGCAATGGTGTGATCTCGGCTCACTGCCACCTCTGCCTCCCAGTTTCAAGCAATTCTCCTGCCTCCGCCTCCGGAGTAGCTGGGATTACAGGTGCACACCACCACACCTGGTTGATTTTTGTATTTTTAGTAGACACGGGGTTTCACCATGTTGGCCAGGCTGGTCTCGAACTCCTGACCTCAAGTGATCCACCTGCCTTGGCCTCTCAAAGTGCTGGGATTACAGGCCTGAGCCACTGTGCCTGACCACGGTGTTGTATTGTTACAGTTACTGCTCTCCTGCCCTGCACCTGCCCCGCCTGCCTCCCTTGGCTGGGCTGTAAACCTTTGAGGGGTAACGTATCTTATTCATATTTCCTGTCCTGGCACCAGCACAGCAACTGACATGGATGGGGGTGTTGGGGCTCAGAAAGCGTTGCTTTAAAATATGGTGCTCTGACATGAAGCAGCCTCAAGGTCTATCTGACCTCTCTGCCTCCTTCTCTGAATTCTCTGTCTCTCTCAAAGTGCAGGATGACGCTGTTCTCTGAAGTTTCTTTATCTACCTAGAAACTGGACCTGCCAAAGGGGAACACAATTACCTTTTCTGGAATATCATTAGCCAGAGGTTAAAACTCATATCCCAGAGGATATGAGACTGAACATTAAATACCACACCTAGAGCCCAAACTTCATCCCAAATCATTATCTGCTCTCTTTCCCATTCAAAGTCCAAAGAAATTATTAATTATCATCTAGACATTGGACTCATTTGTTTCCCCCTAAAAACCATTGACTGTCCTTCAAATCGCCAAGTGTCCCCCATCTCTCCTTCCCCCATGAAGAAGGGCGTATGTACCTGTACCCCACTGGGTTATTGGGTAACCATTCTGTGATTCCCTCATGCTCTGCACGTTGAAATAAATTTTGCCTTTTCTCCAATTAATCTTCCTTTTGTCTGTTGATTTTCAGCGAGCCTTCAAGAGGAGAAAGGGAAGCTTTCCCTTTGTCTCTGCAGGGGCCAATGAATGTTTAACATATACATAAATACACTGTCAGGGCTGAGACACCTTCATAATCCTTCCTGTTTACTGTCTCCATATGCCAGAGAGGATGCTAAGTGCTTTGCCTCCATTTACTCTAACAACTCAGAGAAACGGGTGTTATTATTCTCCATTTTACAGGTGAGGGGCATAGATAAGTTAGGTGATTAAGGTTGGGAGTTCACGATCAGCCTGGCCAACATGGTGAAACCCCGTCTCTACGAAGAATACAAAAAATTAGCTGGACATGGTGGCAGGCGCCTGTAATCCCAGCTACTTGGGAGGCAGAGGCAGGAGAACCACTTGAACCCCAGAGGCGGAGGTTGCAGTGAGCCGAAATCGCACCATTGCACTCCAGGCTGGTCAACAAGAGCGAAACTGTCTCAAAAAAAAAAAAAAAAAAAAAATTCAGGTGACTTGCCCAAGATGACAGGAGAGGTTAGATCTGAGGCTGGGCTCTGATTCCTGGACAGAATGACCACAGGACTTTTGTTCACTACAAGACAGAATTGGGGAGGGGATCACAGAAGAGGGAGCAGGCTTCTCTCTGGGTGGGGAGATGTCATAAGCCCCCTAAAACACATAGGCATGTATGCACATGCACACAAACACACGCACGTTCACACCTTTGTACACAGGTGAGGAACAGGGCAACCAAAGGCTGATTTACTTGCCTGGCTAGCTGTGTGCTCTTTCATGTGTTTCTCCAAGACTTTTTTTTTTTTTTTGGAGACAGAGTCTCACTCTGTCACCAGGCTGGAGTGCAGTGGTGCAATCTCGGCTCACTGCAACCTCCGCCTCCCAGGTTCAAGCGATTCTCCTGCCTCAGCCTGCCGAGTAGCTGGGACTACAGGTGCGCGCCACCATGCCCAGATAATTTTTATATTTTCAGTAGAGACAGGGTTTCACCATGTGAGCCAGAATGGTCTCGATCTCTGGACCTTGTGATCCACCCACCTCACCCTCCCAAAGTGCTGGGATTACAGGCATGAGCCACCGTGCCTAGCCTCTCCCAGACTTTTTTTTAATGCTGCCTGATTGACTTCAAAGTAAAAGCAAGGACAGGCATGGTGTCTCATGCTTTTAATCACAGAACTTTGGGAGTCCCAGGCAGGAGGATCACTTGAGGCCAGGAATTTGAGATCAGCCTGGGCAACAAGTGAAGATCCTATCTCTTCAAAAATATAAATTAGTTGGGCATGGTGGCGTACACCTGGAGTCCAAGGTACTCAGGAGGCTGAAGCGGGAGGATCACTTGAGCCCAGGAGAAGTTCAAGGCTGCTATGAGCCATGACTGCATCACTACACTCCAGCCTGGGCAACACAGCAAGACCCTGTCTCTAAAAAAAATAAATAAAAAGAAAATAAAAACAAGAAAGCATGTGAATATGAATTGTATTCACTTCAGCGTATTCCTTTTCTTGAGGTGCCCTTCTCACCTTCTGCAGAGTGGCAGGTAAACGCCCCTCCTCTAAACTACGGAAAGCGAATCAGGGGAGAAATTCAGTACCAGACTGTACTTGCTTTTCCCATGGCTGGAGCTACACATGCAGCGTCTCAAGTGGGAATAAGGAGCTGAGCATGATTCTAGGTAGGAGAGATGCATGATGGGCAGGGACAGGCAGAAACTACTAGAGACAAGAGCCGCTGTGGGCTGGTTGGGAGCCCCAGGCCAGGAAGAGCATCTCTAAGAGCAGATCAGAGCTGCTGAGGGTGGTGTGGATCCTTCGGTGTGCCCACCTTCATGTTACCTGCTTGTTCACCATGCCCCTGGCTCTGAGACATTTCTGGCTACTGGGTTGCCCTTCCTCGGCCCTGTACTCGTGTCCAGCCTCTGCCATCTTGACTCAATGACCCTTGGCATGCCCCATTGAAGTGTCTGCTCTGGCCATGCCAGCTCCCACCTGAATTTGCACATCAGCCTCCCAAATGCTCCCAGGCTATCCTGTTCCTTCTTATCTATTGCGTGGGCCATGCCAAGAGCCAGGCTGAAGCAGGCAGTGGGGAAAAAGAGAAACCAGGCGGGGAGGGGACGCGTGTGACTGTGAAGGGAGGACCCCAAGACCCTGCATGGAGGCTTCGCCAGTGTTCTGCCAGTGGTCAGCTGAGGCGCTGGCATGGGGCTTGGGCCCCTGGGGTCAGACATAGGGCAGGATGGTCAACCTGAGGTGAACAGAAAGAGGTTTTGGAGCCGAGGTCCTTCCAATGCAGCCCTGGAGGGTGGAAGCAGGAAGAAGAACGGGAGACAGAGACAGGAGCAGGGGTGGGGTGGGAAGCCGCCAGGAGCCAAGGGAGGAGGGGGCCAAGCCCCAGAGGCTGCGACTCACCTGGCCTGGCCATTGCGCAGAAGGTGCGAATGTGTTAGGCTGGTTGGCAGATTCAGCGTTGGGGCAACGGATCGCAATAGAAAGTGAGGCTGAGTAGCATTAAACTAAGTCACCTGCTTGCCATTCGAGGACAGCAGAGTCCAAACAGGAGTTGCAGGAACTGGGCTCTGAATTATCATCACACTGAATCATTTATGTTCCAACCGATTCTGCTGCCTTTAAAAAAAAAATTGGCCGTAAGAAATATTTATTAAAGATCCAAAAATAAAATGGCAGAATAGGCAATTAGAGAAAGTTGTGAATTCATGATCTCTAAATAACTGGTTTTTAAAAAATAAATTATTGGCCGGGTGCAATGGCTCACGCTTGTAATCCCAGCACTTTAGGAGGACGAGGTGGGCGGATCATGAGGTCAGGAGATTGAGACCAGCCTGGCCAACACAGTGAAACCCCCCTCTACTAAAAATACAAAAATTAGCTGGGCATGGTGGTGCGTGCCCACCATGCCCAGCTACTTGGGAGGCTGAGGCAGGAGAATCGCTTGAACCCAGGAGGCGGAGGTTGCAGTGAGCTGAGATCGCGCCACTGCACTCCAGCCTGGGTGTCAGAGCTAAACACCATCTCACAATATGTATTATTGTTTGAGGAGACAAAACCTGTACTCTGAATAAATCTTAAAAGGTACCAAAGGATTCACGGGAGCCTCTCTCCCAGAGCAGCCCCAGTGAGTCAATTCATTTTTCCCAGGCAAACACTATGTCAGTTCTTGTGTATCAGAGATGATTTGTGCATCTAAAATAAAGCACATATATATGTGTATATATTTTACATATTGCCTCTCTCTTTTTTGTCCATAGCCTTTTGTTTTCAGATAATATGATAGTATGCCTGAAAAACCCCAGAGAATTAATAATAAAAGTTACTCAAACAATAAAAAAAAAAAATCAATGAGGTATACAATTAACATATGGAAAATCAGGCTGGACACAGTGGCTCACGCCTGTAATCCCAGCATTTTGGGAGGCCAAGGTGGGTGGATCAGTTGAGGTCAGGAGTTTAAGACCAGCCTGGCCAACATGGCGAAACCCCATCTCTACTAAAACTATAAAAATTAGTCAGGTGTGGTGGCATGCACCTGTAGTCCCAGCTACTCAGGAAGCTGAGGCACAGGAATCTCTTGAACCTGGGAGGTGGAGGTTGCAGTGAGCCAAGATCATGCCACTGCACTGCAGCCTGGGTGATGGACTCAGACTCTGTCTCAAAAAGAAAAAGAAAAAGAAAAAACGAACATATGGAAATCAGTAGCCTTCATATACTCAAACAATAGCCAGTTAGAGGATATAATGGTAGGCCGGGTGCAGAGGTTCACACTTGTAATTAATTCCAACACTTTGAAGGGCTGAGGTGGATGGAACATGAGAGGATGGCTTGAGCCCATGAGTTCAAGACCAGCCTGGGCAACAGAGTGGGACTCTGTCTCTACTTTTTTAAAAAAAGAGAAAGAAAGAGAGAGAGAGAGAGAGACTCTAATGGTAGAGAAAACCCTCAGTTACAATAGCAACAAAAAAAATTCAAAAGGACAAAAAAAGCAACTTAACAAGAAATGTGCAAAGCCTATTTAGGATAGCTTTAAAATAACCTCCTAAAAGACTCAAAAGTAGGTTTGAACAAATGGAAGACATCGCTCGTCCTTGAATAGGACAATGCAACGTCATAAAAATGTCAGTTCTCCCTAAGATAATTTAAACATTTGACCCAACCACAGTAAAAATATCAACACGCTTCTTTATTGGGCTAAAAATGCTGACCCAAGTTCACGTGGAAAATCAAAAGTGCAAGAATAACAGGAAAACTTTGAAGAGTAAAAGCTACAAAGGGTCTGACACTACAAGAATACTCTAAAGACTCTCTGTAATTAAAACAGTGTGTGGCTTGTGCATGAACAGACAGACCAATCGACTAGAATAGCGAGTCCAGAAATAAGCTCAAATACTCAAGGAAACTTAGTGTATGATTAAGGCATCTCAAACCACTGGGGCAAAGATGGACTTCTTTTTTGTTTAAGAGACAGAATCTCGCTCTGTCATGCAGGCTGGAGTGCAGTGGTGTGATCATGACTCACTGCAGCCTCGAACCCCTGGGCTCAGGCAACCCTCCTGCCTCAGCCTCCCAAGTAGCTGGAACTACAGGTGCATGCCACCATGCTCAGCTCCAAGTAACTCTTGAATGTGATATTTTGGCTGCTTAGACTATACATACTCAGGCAAAATACAAAATAAACAAAAAAACTTCCCATAACAAATACTGAATTCTTGTTAATAGGTTTGTTTTTCACAATGTTATAGGTTACCAGTTATAAAACTAGGAGTGGCCAAATAAGTAAGTAAATATATTAAATATACTGGGAACAAATTTTTTCCCTATTAGAAAGAAGAAAGAAGACAAACAAATATGGAAAGGGAGAAGACTTGAATGTTGGAGATATCAGTGTGAACTCAGGATTTCTACTATAGACAGGTGCAGAAACTGTGTGTGTGTGTGTGTGTGTGTGTGTGTGTGTGTGTGTGCACGTGTTTCCCAGCTCTAGCTCTGTTCCTTGAGATTTCCTGAAAGCAATGACATCCTAGTGCAATGAGCCCACCAAATGCTCAGGTGTTGGTTTTGGTTTTTTTTATATATATATATATATATTTTTTTTTTTTTTTTTTTTTTGAGACGAAGTCTTGCTCTGTTGCCCAGGCTAAAGTGCAATGGTGCGATCTCGGCTCACTGCAACCTCTGATTCTCATGCCTCAGCCTCCGAAATAGCTGGGATTACAGGTGCCTGATGCCATGCCCAGCTAATTTTTGTATTTTTAATAGAGACAGGGTTTCACCATACTGGTGTCGAACTCCTGACCTCAAGTGATCTGCCTGCCTTGGCCTCCCAAAGTGATGGGATTATAGGCGTGAGCCACCGCATGCGGACTGGTGTTGGTTTTAAATACCATTAGCCATCAAAAGGAACTGGAGCTGCTGGGGCAGGGAAAGTATAATATGAGCCCAGACTGTTTTGCTGGGCCAGAAAGGAATGAAGTGCTCAAATGATAATGGGGATGAGTCAGAAGGATACAGGAGCCAGTTAGGAGAGGAGAATGGAGACCTGCTGTTTAATGGGTACAGAGTTTCAGTTTTGCAAGATGAAAAGAGTTCTGTGGATGGATGATGGTGATAGAATCACAACAATGTGAATGTATGTAATGTCACTAAACTGGACACTTAAAAATGGTTAAAATGGTAACTTTTATGTGCACTTTACTACAATGTTTAAAAAGATTCGATGTTTAAGAACCTGTTTTTAAAAAACGACACAGAGGCCTGGCACGGTGGCTCACGCCTGTAAACCCAGCACTTTGGGAGGCCAAGGTGGGCAGATCACAAGGTCAGGAGTTTGAGACCAGCCTGGCTAACATAGTGAAACCCTGTCTCTACTAAAAATACAAAAATTAACTGGGCGTGGTGGCGCGTGCCTGTAGTCCCAGCTACTCGGGGGGCTGAGGCAGGAGAATCGCTTGAACCTGGGAGGCGGAGGTTGTGGTGAGCCGAGATCGCACCGCTGCACTCCAGCCTGGGCAACACAGAAAGACACTATCTCAAAAAAAAAAAAAAAAAAAAAATTCAAAGGGGAAAGAAGTAACTGTACAGCTCAGAAACCTGGCAGACACCAACTTCACAAAATAATCAGCCGTGATCCCACCAATAATGGGACAATGGACATCAGGGTCCTTCAGACCCGATGCACTGGCAAGAACACAACACCATTTCTTTCTTTTCTTTTCTTTTCTTTTGAGATGGAGTTTTGACCTTGTATCCCAGGCTAGAATGCAATGGCTCCATCTCAGCTTACCGTAACCTCTGCCTCCCAGGTTCAAGCGATTCTCCTGCCTCAGTCTCCCGAGTATCTGGGATTACAGGCATGCACCACCATGCCCAGCTAATGTGTTTGTATTTTTAGTAGAGATGGGGTTTCTCCATGTTGGTCAGGCTGGTCTCAAACTCCCGATCTCAGGTGATCCGCCTGCCTCGGCCATCCAAAGTTCTGGGATTACAGGCGTGGGCCACGGTGCCCGACAACACAACATAATTTCTATGGGAGTCCTGCCAAAAATGCGTACGCTGAATCGAATCATGAGGAAATATCAGACAAACCCACACAGAGGGTAATTCTACCAAAAAAAAAAAATCACCTATACTCTTCAAAAATGAAAGAGAGAGAAACTGTCCCAGATCAAAGGAGAACGAAAGAGAAATGACAAGGGAACACAATTGTCCTAGATGGGCTCCCAGAGGCTTTTAGCATTTTTTTTCGCTTTCTTTTGCTATAAAGGACATTAGTGGGACAAATGGAGATTGGAAGAAATCTGTAAATAAGCTATGGTATGTATCAATGTTAATTTCCTGACTTTGACCATTGTCCTGTGGTTATGGAGAGAATGTCCTTGTTTTTCAGAAATCATGTTGAAGAGTTTAGGAGTGAAAAGTCATTAATTTTGCAGTTTCCTTTCATATTTATTTATTTATAATTTTTATTTTTTTGAGACGGAGTCTCTCTCTGTCGCCCAGGCTGGAATGCAGTGGCGCGATCTTGGCTCACTGCAACCTCCACCTCCTGGGTTCAAGCGATTCTACTGTCTCAGCCTCCTGAGTAGCTGGGATTAAGGCATGTGCCATCACGCTCGGCTAATTTTTGTATGTTTAGTAGAGATAGGGTTTTGCCATATGGGCCAGACTGGTCTCAAAGTCCTGATCTCAAGTGATCCGCCGACCTCAACCTCCCAAAGTGCTGGGATTACAGGTGTGAGCCACCATGCCCAACCTGCAGTTTACTTTTAAAAACAGTTCACAAAAACAACAAAGAAGGTGGGGAGAGAACAACGAAGGAAGGATTGTGTGAACACTTGGTGAATCTGGGTAAAGGCTCTATGGAATTTTTTACCATAATGTTTGCAACTTTTCTCTAAGTCTAAAATTATTTTCAAAGCGAAATGTTTTGTCGTTATTTTAATGCAATTTTTTTGCTGATTTAGTTTCAGCTAGGGCCGCTCGCTGACCCCACTTTCTTTTTTTTTTTTTTGAGATGGAGTCTCTCTCTGTTGCCCAGGCTGGAGTGCAGAGGTGCGATCTGAGTCACTGCAAACTCCACCTCTGGGGTTAAAGTGATTCTCTTGATGGGATTACAGGTGCCCACCACCATGCCTAGCTACTTTTTGTATTTTTAGTACAGACAGGGTCTCACCATGTTGGCCAGGCTGGTCTTGAACTCCTGACCTCAAGTGATCCGCCCACCTCAGCCTCCCATAGTGCTGGGATTACAGGCATAAGCCAGTGTGTCTGGCCGACCCCACATTCTAAAACAAGGTGAAGTGACGGACTCTCGAAAGCATTGCTTGCTACTGAAGTGGTTAAGAGCTAGCTGTAGAACCCTAGGACCACCCCCCGACCCACACCTCTCCTGCCCCCAGCAGAGATAGGAGAGCTGCTACCAGGAGCAGCAGGAAGGTAGAGGATGCTTTCTCTAGCGGCAGGTGATGCTGTCCCATGGAGGAGGTGCATGGGGTGCCTCCCCTCTCCACAGGCGGAGAGGGCTTCAAGGAGGCCATCTGCAGAGTTTCACCCGTGTGTCCTGGATTCTGGGATCTCGGAGGCTGGGCGGGCCCTTGCCTGGAAAAGCCTGCATCCTGGCCAGCTGCTCCTTGCTGGGGTCAGGAGGCACATGTGCTCTGAGTCTTGTCAGGGTGGGGCCTGCCTACAGGCTTTTCTGGGCCCAGCTGAGAGCTGGCTGAAAGGAGATGGCTTGGAGCTGTCCAGAGGAGGACTTGGTGCATGAGGGCACAGAGGCCGGAAGGGGGGTTGGAGAGTGGGTGGACAGTGGAACCCAGTAAGCTGATCCGTGAGTAGTATCCCAAGGGGTGAACCAGAGAAGACACTGCCCAGGAAGAGACCTGTAGTAGGAGCTACTCCCAGCAATGGGGGTACCAAATAACCCCCAAAGCAACCTGCCAGAAAACAAGGAGCCAGCTTGAAACATCTGCTCCAGCCACAGCAAAACCACACCAGAGAACAAAGGATGCCAGGCAAGGAAAACCTTTCCTGCCCTTCCTTCTACCCACATCCCCACTCCCGCCAGGGAGGAAACAGAAGGGCACCAGAGGGTAGAAGGAGCTGGAGGAAAGGCTGGGGCCAGAGCAGCACAGAACACTCCTTGGGCTCCTCCTCTGTAAAGTGAGATCACGGCCACATCTCCCTGTTGGGTTAGGATTAAAAGAGATCATCCACAAAAGTGCTTGGGCAGTGCCCGGCACATGGAAGTGCCCATAAACATCCCTCTGGCAGCAGGGGCAGAGTCCACGGGGCCCAGGGGGACAGACGGTAGATCCCTGTTCTGTGTGATCAAGCTGTGGAATTACATGCATTGGAGCCAAGGAGACGTTGAGGCAGGAGAGGGGAGTCCTGTGGAGGGGAGGCCGGTGAGAGTTAGGCCAGCTGCCATGGCCTCGGTCCTGAGAGCTGAGCTTCTGCAAAAGGAATCAGCCGTAGCAGACACATAGGCAGGCAGGTGCCCTGGGGCTGCTGTCCAAGCCACTCCTCAAGGACCTGGGCGGCGGACACACCCCCTGCTGGTGAAGAGGAGTCTCCAGCCACTCTCCCGCCCAGTCAGGTCAGGCTGGGAGCCCGCTGAGCCCCACCCTGCTGGCTGAAGGCAGCTGAGCCAGGGGCCCAGGTGGTCCAGCAGGGGCCTGAGGGGCCAGCATCACTGCCGCCCGCACTGCACCTTTGGGCAAATTAGAGAAGGTACCCTTTCCTCCAGACATTCCTGCCCTTCCTTCTAACCGCATCCCCACTCCCACCAGGGAGGAAACAGAGGCCCGGCGGAGGGTAGAAGGAGCTGGAGGAGAGGCTAGCACCAGACATTCCCAAGCCTGTCACAAGTGCTGAACTTTAGACTTTCAGAAACGAAGGAGACACAGACCCTCCCCTGGAAGAGCTCACTGGGAGGGCCTGTAATGTCTGCAGACTCTAGGACCACCATCATATCGTGAAAGGGCTGTCAAATATTCAAGCCTATGGACCCATATCTAGCTTCTCTGAGAATGATGCTTCCAGCCCAGGACTCAGCACACAGTAAATGCTCGGTGATAATGGTTAATATTCACTGTATGCAATAGCACTAATAAGCAGGAATTACATGACGATGTCAACACTGCAAACGGTTTGAAGAGGTTGCATCACTAACTAACAAGGTGTCATGAGTCAGGATCCCAACCTGGAGCAGAGATTCAAACCCTGGGCCGTGGGCCTCTGGAAGCCTGATCTCATGCACCCATAGATCTGGCTGGTCAGGAAACACTTTCTCTGGTTGGATATGCCTGTTTCTCTCCTCAAGTGACCTGAAAAGGTGCAGGCTTAAAACCAAACAGCCCTGCACCAAGGATAAGTAGCAGAAAGGGCCCCAGGCAGTGATAGGATTGGATTTGACATAAAGAACAGAAAGTGGCTGATCAGAACGTTCTGACGTGCTGAATCTGGGGAAGAAGAGAACTGAAACCAAAAAACCCAGCAGGGATGAGTGACGTCTTAGTCACGGAACTGACAGCAGCTGTGAAACAAGCCGCTCAGAAGTGAGGCAGAGACTGCTGCTAAGCTGAGAAGGTTCAAAACAGGACTCAGTGATGTGCTCAGGTGAGAACTTCAGGATGTATCTTGTGTTCTTTCAGCTCTATCTGGAGCAGAAAAAAAAAAAACAAACTCCTGGGCCATTCTAGGTCACAGGCGGGGTGGGGTGGCATGAGGAAATGACAGCCAGCCTGCTCTGGAGCTGGGATCATCTAGGGTGGCCTTTCTCCCTGCCTTTCCCTCCAACCCCAGGAATGGGGAGTTGGTGGGCTTGGTTCTTCCCTGACCAAAGAGAAATGGATGTTAAAGGGCAGCCTTTGCATCAGGCACTGATCTTGCTTCCAGACAATGATAGGCAGGGTGGCAGGACTGGCTTCACCAAAGCCAGTGTTCCCTGGTCTTCACACAGGTGGCCTGCGAGTGGCCTCCACCTGCTACCTCTTTAAATCCTCACAACAGCTGAGGTAAGCACTATTATGGTTTTCAATTTAGAGATGGGGAAACTGAGGTTCAGAGAGGTTAAGTGACTTTCCAAAAGTTACCCAGCTGATAAACCACGAAGCGTCGGCTAGCATCCTTGTCTGGGGGCCTGTACCCCTTAACCATATCTCTGTTCTATTTCACTTTCAAGTGCAGTCCAGAGCCATATTTAAAAGCACTGAATGGGACATGCACGGTGGCTCATGCCTGTAATCCCTGCACTTTGGGAGGCTGAGGTGGGATGATCGCTTGAGGTCAGGAGTTCAAGGCCAATCTGGCCAACATAGCGAGACCCCATCTTTAAAAAATGACAATAAAAATAAAAATAAAAAGCACCAAAGCACCTGATGCCTAGTGGTCTTGTGGTTGGGGCAGAGCGCAGGGGTCGGGGTCCGTGGAAGAAGGAAAGGAGGAAAAAAAAAAAAGTACTTGAGGCTGCTCTTCCCAGAAGAAGACATCAGGGGGCAGTGTAACCAGCAGGCATTTGAAATCTGGCCCTCCTCCAGTTTAACCATCTCCCTGAAAAGCAGCTAAGGAATGTTTGCATTTTTATCATTATCCTCCGAAGGGGGAAGACGTGCAAAAATCTATGCAGGGTGATAGTCCATGACTGCTTATAGGATTATCTGGGATTCCATGTTTTGTCCAAGCCTCCCAAGCCCACCTACCCCAAACTAAAGCCTTCCCTAGGGCAGAGGCCACCTCTGGCATTTTCATCTCTGTGTTTCAATGTCTGACATATATAGTGGGTGCTCAGCAAGCCCAGCCATGGCCTGAATGCCGGGTTGGTTGTGGGGAGGGGCCAGAGGTGGGTGCACCCTTTCCCAACCCAAACATGGCTTCATCCGGACAAAGCCCAGGCACGGGCAGGGACGTGGTGGCATCTGTCGGCTCTATGTGAGCGTTCCAGGTCTTGCCACCTGGCTCTTGGCTGTGGCCCTCACCGGTGAGGTTGTGGCTTCAGATGGGAGGATTTTAGAAGCTTGTTGAGCAGAGCGCTGCGTCCAGGGATAGGTTGGGGTCCCTGTGGAAAGGAGGAGGAGTGAGACTGGCCCAGACAAAGCCTTTCCCTCCACTTTGGGACCAAAGATGCTGGCCAAGTCCCTGCCTGGCATCTCCAGGGCTGTACCTACGGGACGGCGGAGACCAGCCCTGCCCCCGGCTCAGACAGGCCTGTGTTGGACCAGCCCTGCGACTGCAGTTTCCTCATCTGTAACATGGCGTCAAGAGCACCTGCCGCAAGGGTGCTGTGGCGTTCCATGGGAGGCCGGAGAGCAGAATGGTTATCAGCTGTAGCTTCAGAGCCAGCGAGACCAGGCTTTGAGGCCAGCGCAGTTCTTAGTAGCCATGTCCAGCACGACCCAGTAAGGACCCCTGGTCTCTGAGCCATGGCCTCACCCTCTGTAAGATGGGGGTGAGAACAAGATGGATCTCATGAGCTTGCTGTGAGGATTACAGGAAAAACACATGGGCATTACTTGGTCCAGAACTAAACCCTCAATTAAATGACAGCTGCTGCTCCTGCTGTTACAGGATGCCTGGAACACGGTCCGTGGTACCTAGCAGATGGTAAAGTTGTCTTCATTGGATACACACAGTATGTGTGGTGTTGCACTTAGGACAGTGTCTGGCACATGGGAAGCATGAAGCAGTGAAATAAAATAACATGGGGCCAGGTTCTCACGTCTGTAATCCCAGTACTTTGGAAGGCCGAGGTGGATGGATCACTTGAGGTGAGGAGTTACAGACCAGCCTGACCAATATGGTGAAACCCAGTCTCTACTAAAAAATATAAATATATGAATTAGCCAGGCATGGTGGCGGGTGCCTGTAGTTTCAGCTGCTCAGAAGGCTGAGGCAGGAGAATTGCTTGAACCATAGGCGACGGAACAAGACTCTGTGTCAAGAAAAAAGCAGGCCAGGCGCAGTGGCTCACGCATGTAATCCCAACACTTTGGGAGGCCAAGGCAAATGGATCACCTGAGGTCAGGAGTTCGAGACCAGACTGGCCAACATGGTGAAACCCCATCTCTACTAAAAATACAAAAAAAAAAATTCACCGGGCGTGGTGGTGCACGCCTGTAATCCCAGCTACTCGTGAGGCTGAGGCAGGAGAATCGCCTGAACCCAGGAGGCAGAGGTTGCAGTGAGCTGAGATCGCACCACTGCACTCCAGCCTGGGCGACAGAGTGAGACTCGGTCTTTAAATAAATAAATAAATAGAAAAAAAAATAACATGGGAATACAGTATGAAGGAAAAAGACTCCATCTCTGCCCTAAAGATATTCCCAGTGTATTTGGGTTCTTGTTCCATTTATCCCCCTCCCAGGTCAGGCCCAGTGTTTGACATCTTTGACACCTGCAATACGGCAGAGTGGGGACAGGGCCTGTCCTCAGGGAGCTCACACTGTAGAGTGAGGGAAACAGACCAGAAAATGGTGCTACTGGAAGTGGGGGTGGTCTCTGGGTAGGTTCCCGAAAACATAAATGTTGGCTCTTACCCTTCCCTCCCCCTTTCTCCCTCCCTGCCCCCGGACTTTCCCCCACCCCAACTATCTATCCTGGCACCAACGCCAGGTTAAGATTCCCCAAATGCCACACTGACGACGCTCCTCCTTTGCTGAAAGACTCGGTGCTATCCAAGTTCTGCCGCAGCATCCACATGCCTCAGTAGAGAGAGGCAGCCCTAGGTGGGCAGGGGCTGGCCCAGGAAACGTGGGGGTTGTAACTCACCTTCCTGACTTTTTTGGTTTTTTTGAGACAGGGTTTCACTCTGTCACGCGGGTTGAAGTGCAGTGGTGTGATCGTGGCTCACTGCAGCCTCGACCTCCTGGGCTCAAGGTATCCTCTCACCCCAGTCTCCCCAGTAGCTAGGACTACAGGCACATGCCACCAAGCCTGGCTAATGTTTTTTAAATTTTCTGTAGAGACGGCGGTCTTGCTGTTGTCCAGGGTGGTCTTAAACTCCTAGGCTCAAGAGATCCTCCCACCTTGGCCTCCCAAAATGCTGGGATTACAGGTGTGAGCCGCTGCACCTGACCCTTCCCAACTTCTCCTCAGGTCAATTTGTTTCATCCCAACCGGCCCACACCTGGCCTCGGCAAAGCCCTTATTCCTCCCCATCCAGCTTTGCTTTTTTCTCTTTCCCCACTCAGTCCACCCTCCCCTCTCCCCACCTCCCGAGACCCTCCCTGGACTCTTTTTTCTGACACTTTGTTGGCTGGGATTACAGGCGTGCGCCACCACGCCCGGCTAATTTTTTATATTTTTAGTAAAGACAGGGTTTCATCATATTGGCCAGGCTGCTCTCAAACTCCTGACCTCAGGTGATCCACCCTCCTTGGCTTCCCAAAGTGCTGGGATTCCAGGTGTGAGTCACCACGCCCGGCCTGGGCTCCCTCTACTCTTGAACCAGATGCAGGTGGTCTCTTAACTGGTCTCTCTGTGCTTCAAACCACCTTCCCTGCAACCTAAGGGTGATCCATGTTGCAAATCTGACCGTGTCACTCTCCTGCCCGCCACCCTTGCGTGGATAAAGAAGTATCGCCTGCTCTAGTTTTGCTTTAGCTGACAATAGTCAAGGCCTCACTAAGTGCCAGCAGTCCTGCCAATCTTTGAAGGCCACTTCACATCCCATCTCATTCACCCATTCATGCATTCAAACATAATAAATGCCAGAGACTCTGCTAGGTGTTTTTTTTGTTTGTTTTCTTTCTTCTTCTTTTTTTTTTTTTTTTTGAGACGGAGTCTTACTCCGTCACCCAGGTTGGAGTGCAATGGCATGATCTCAGCTCACTGCAACCTCCACCTCCCGGGTCCAAGTGATTCTCCTGCCTCAGCCTCCCGAGTAGCTAGGATTACAGGTGTGTGCCACCATGCCCGGCTAATTTTTGTATTTTTAGTAGAGAAGGGGTTTTACCATGTTGGTCAGGCTGGTCTCGAACTCCTGACCTTGTGATCCGCCTGCCTCGGCCTCCCAAAGTGCTAGGATTACAGGCATGAGCCACCATGCCCGACTGTTTTTCTTGTTTTCTATCATTTTATTTTTAAAAAATAGAGATGAGGGGCAGGCGCGGTGGCTCACACCTGTAATCCCAGCACTTTGGGAGGCGAAAGCGGGAGGATCACTAGAGCTCAAGAGTTCGAGACCAGCCTGGCCAATGTGGTGAAACTCTATCTCTACTAAAAATACAAAAATTAGCCAGGGGTGGTGGTGCATGCCTGTCATCCCAGCTACTCAGGAGGCTGAGGCATGAGAATCGCTTGAACCCAGAAGGCAGAGGTCACAGTAAGCCAAGATGGTGCCACGGCACTCCAGTCTGGGTGAGAGAGTGAGACTCTATCTCAAAAAAAAAAAAAAAGAGAGAGAGAAGAGAGAGAGACAGGGGTCTCACTATGCTGTCCAGGCTGCTCTTGAACTCCCAGGCTCAAGTGAGCCTTGGCCTCCCAAAGTGCTGGGATTACAGGTGTGAGCCACCGCACCCAGCCTATGCTAGGTGTTTACAGACATTAATCTTCACAACAATGCTCTGGGGTCATAACTATTGTAAGTCCCATTTGGCAAAGCAGAAAGCCAAAGCTCAGAGAGGAAGTTGCTCAGGACACACTTGGTGAATTTTAAGTAGCAGGATTCCAGTACATCTTTGACCCACTCCCTGCCAAGGAGAAAAGCTTTATGCAGAAACCAGGGCATTGGGTGGTAACAGGGAAACCTCTCCCAGTACAGGGCCAGGATGCCCAGTGTTCGGGCTAGCTGTGTGCGACATTAGATCAGTGAGGGGAGCCTCTCCCACACAGGCCAGGACCAGGACTGAAACCAGTAAGGAGAGGAAGCTAAGGAAACAGCTTCCTTGTCAGCCCCTGTCCCTCCCTGGTCCCAGACCACATGGTGGGGTCCCTTTCCCCATCCTGAGGTCCACAGAATGACAGTCCTCCTCCAAGTTAACTGGGAAATAACTCAGAAAGCCACCCACAGAACCAATCCCTCCTCCTCCTTGGGGAGGACTTGGAAAAACTGAGAACAGCCAAAAGCCAGAATGGAAACTCAGTTCTCCTGACTGGGATCCAGGGCCTGCTCTACTCTTCCTCCTTAGAAGTCCTTCCCAAGGATCCCTGACATTCCATGGTTGGGGAGCAGGAAAGAGGTCTTGGCGGGTACTCACTCACCAGCTATGTGAGTAGGGCGGTCACTTCGCTTCTGTGGCTTCATCTGTAAAATGGGTATAGCCCAAAATACCAGACTCACAGGGCTGCTGAGAGCTTAAATGAATAACACACTTACGCAAAGTGTCTGGCATACAGGTGCTCAGCCAACCTCAGATCCAGCTATGTCGTTCTCCAAGAACTTAGGTGAAGGAAAGAACCCGCTCGCACCCACCCCGCCCCCACCCCTATACACACAAAGGGCAAATGAAAAAATATGACGAAACATGCGGGACAATGCTATGGGGATTCCTGGTGGGGGAAGTTTCTTCCCTTATCAGCAGTTGGATGACGCAGATGGCACAAAGGAAAAACAAGAACGCTCGGACCAATGGGAGGACTGCAGATTTGGGGAAGCACTCATTCTTTTCCCAGAGGTCGGGAGTTCGACCTTCCCCATACACGGTGATTTGGTTTCACGAGTCCAGACTGCGGGCCTGCAGGGAGAGGGCGAAGCGGGGCGGGACCGGGGGCGGAACCGGGGGCGGGAGCTGCGCGGGGCGGGAGCAGCGCCGGGCGGGAGCAGCGCGGGGCGGGACCCTCCCCGCGGCCCACGCGGAGCCAGGAGGCGCGGACTACAGCTCCCGGCCTGCCCCGCGCGTGGTCCCCTCCCGCCCCCCGCGCCCGGGAGGAGGATGCAGACGCCGCGGCCGGCGATGAGGATGGAGGCCGGAGAGGCAGCGCCGCCGGCGGGGGCGGGCGGCCGCGCCGCAGGCGGCTGGGGCAAGTGGGTGCGGCTCAACGTGGGGGGCACGGTGTTCCTGACCACCCGGCAGACGCTGTGCCGAGAGCAGAAGTCCTTCCTCAGCCGCCTGTGCCAGGGGGAAGAGCTGCAGTCGGACCGGGTGAGGCCCCCGGGGTGGGCGGCGAGCGGGCGGTGGGTCCTCTGCTGGCCCGACGCAGGGCTGTCGGGCCTGGCTCGCCCGCCAGGCTGGGGACCCGGCTGGGTTCATTTCCGAGGAACTGGAGGCGGGAAGAAGCGGCAGGAGGAGGGAAGGGGGAGGTGGGTCTGGTAGTGAGGGATGTGCCCATTGCCGTGGCAACGGGACAACGCAGGTCGCGGCCATTAGAAGCTCTCCAGCCGCCCTGGATCGGGGCCTCTCCTTCTCCTTTGGGGCAGTGGACAGGGAGAGACCTGGGGCCTTTCCTCCCTCCCAAAGGGGACTCCTGCTCTGGGGAAGGGGTCGACAAGGCTACTTCTCTTGCCCTTTGAGATGTGGGTGGCGGAGGGGTGCAGGGAGCTAACTGGATGGAGGAACCCTGGGGCGCCTTGTGAGCGGGCTGAATCTAGAAGGAGAGCTGGCCCAGCGGGCACTGTTTCTGAGCACCCACCCTGACTCTGCTGCACACTGCCTGCTGCGACCTTGGGTCGGACCCTTCCCTGCACTGCGCTCAGCCTCCTTCCTCATCTCTAACACGAAGGGCTGATCTGAAGATGACCTCTAAGGTCTCCTGTCCCCCATCCGAGACCCTCCGATGCTGTGGCCTTTGGCAAGTCGCCTGACCTCTCAATGTCTCCCATCTCTCTGTAGAGTCGCATGGAAGCCCACTCTGCCTCCCTGCCCGCCTGAGTGTCCAGTGAGATAGTGGCTTCTTTGGAAATTTGTAAACATCCCCTGAAAGCCTAGGGACCTGGGGACGACAGTGGGGCTGGCATCAGGGGACAGCTTCTAAGAGGGACATTCGCCGAGCCCTGTGCTGCCCCAGTTGCCACTCAGACTTCCTGTCACCAGATGCTCACAGCGACCCCTGATTATGGGGAGAGGACTGAGGCTCAAAGAGGCCAAATCATTAGCCTAAGGTCACACATTCAGGAAAAGGCAGAAGCAGGGTTTGAACTCAGGTCCATCTGACCCCAGTGCCTTTTTGCTCCTTTGTGCCTGCTCCATCCAGGGAAGAGCTCTCCCTGGACTCGCCTTCCCTCCCTGTGCATGTGCGGGGTTGGCCTGGGAGAGGCCTCACTCTTCGCTCACCGAGCATCCCTCACCTCCATAGGATGAGACCGGGGCCTACCTCATTGACCGTGACCCCACCTACTTCGGGCCCATCCTGAACTTCCTCCGGCATGGCAAGCTGGTGCTGGACAAGGACATGGCTGAGGAGGGTGAGTTGGTTCAGGGGACTGGCCTGGGGCCCACATCCTAGCCCGGCCCTCTGCAGCCTGCCAGGGCCCTCTATGGAGGCCCCAAGCCATTTGGACAACCAGGATGGCCATCTGCCTGCTTTGTTGTTTCCTGCCTCTTCCCATCCGGACGAGTCTGTTTCCCAAGCATCTGCCTGTGCCCAGCCTGGGGCTCTGCCAAGCGGACGGGCTCAAGCTTTCCCAGGGTACTGTCAGGGAGGTGACAAAGACACACGCGCAGGGGGTGGAGGAAGTCAGCAATGCCCTGTGGCCTCTGCTGTGCGCTGTGATGCCCTTTCTCTCTGGCCTCCTAGGAAGCCAGATGTGGACCGTCACATCTGGAGGCTAGGGTGACAGGAATTTGGTGTTGACAGGCATGGGGAGCTCTCTCTCTCTTTCTCTGGCTGATCCAGGATCTCCAATGCTGCCTGGTGAGGGCTTGTAAGTGGGTGGAGTGGGTGACTACTCACCAAGTCTGGCAGCCTGTGCAGCACAGTGCTGGTTGTGGGTGGAGGCAGGGGAGGGGGGAGTCTGCTTCCCAGTGAGGCTTTGGTTATCCCCAGGCCTAGGTGGCAGAGGCCCTGGATATGCCCATTATCTGGGCCTAACAAACAGTGGGGAAGCCGTGTCTGGGAGAATGACCTGTTAGCAGAGCCCCAGCCAGGGGCAAGGACTACAGTCAATGCCAGGTTAACTCTTCTTTGGGACACAGGGTGTGGCTCTGGGTCAGCTGATCCAGCCAGACCAGCTTGAACATGCCACTTCTCCTCGCTGCATCTCCACTGGTATCTGTTAAATTGGGGTGGTGATCTGCCTCCTGGAGGGAGATGTCGTGAATCCTGTGCACAGACAGCACCTGCATCTGTGCGTGCCTTCCTGCTCTGGGCCATGGTCTGCCCTCCGTGAGCCCTAGGGGACACAGTGGCTGGAGGCCCAGCAACTCTCTAGCAGGTCAGGGCCACAACACCAGAGTCCACTGTAGGTGCCTGGCCCTGCAGAACCCTACAGCTTCCCTGTTAATCCCTGGGGGAGCACAGATACCATGGGCGTGGCCTAGGCTCAGGAGCGGGCCCCACTGGGAAGGAAGTAAACACCCAAGCTGCGTCACAGCCAGCACCTGTTTACACAGGTGCCCTGCGTTCTCAAAGCCCTGCTATTCCCACACCTGCAGACAGGCCTTTCCGGGGGCTAGAGGATCAGACAGGGCTATCTGGGGGCTAGGGGATCACACAGGCCTGTCCGGGGACTAGGGGATCACACAGGGCTGTCCGGGGGCTAGGGGATCACACAGGGCTAGGGCTCATCCAAGGGCCAGAGGATCTGAGATGAGACTTACTAGCTGTGTGACACTGAGAAAGTGACCTAACCCCTCTGTGCCTCCATGCCCCCATCTGTGAAATGGGGGACCATAGCACCCACCTCACCGAGCTGTCATGAGGATAAAAGGAGTTAATAGCAATGCATCATGGAGTTCAGTGCCTGGCCGGTGGATGTGGGATGCGGTGCTAGCTGTCTGCCACCTGCAGGGCTCTGCCCAGGACACTGGGGATAATTCTCGCAATGGGGTAGCGGCACTCCCTGACCTCCTGCTCTGTGTTCGGTCCTGTGTGGGCACCGGGGACAGAGGGCAGATCAGAAATGTAAGCCCCATCTTAGCCATTTCAGGCGGCAATCATGAAGTACCGTAGATTGAGTGGCTTGTGAAAATCAGAAATGTATTTCTCTCGGTCCTAGAGGCTAGAAACCCGCGATGGGGGCACTGTGGCAGCTTCTGGTGAGGACTTTCTTCTGGGCTACAGACTGCTGACCTCTGGTTGTGTCTTCACATGGCAGAAAGAGAGGCAGCTAGCCCCCGCCCGCCCTTCTCGAGAGCTTGTTTGGAGGTTCTAGCAGGGCAGCGCAGCTACTCACACACCCTTGACCAAAGACTGGTCCTCTATTGGGGGTGGTCGCCTCTTCGACGGAGCTGGCAGCTTTGGGAGGGACACACCTGGAGTGGTGAGGGAGGAAGGGGACATGCACCTAGCCAGCTAGATTCGCTAAATCAACCCTGGCGATTCAGTGGGGTGACAGATGTCACAGCCAGATCACCCTCACATCCAATCAGCCTTCCTTATAAGAAGACTGATCCCACCCTGATCTCATTACCTCCCCTCCTAATCCCATCACGGTTTTCAGCAGGTGGATTTTTGGGGAACACACACATTCAGCTCATAATGAGCCCTGTCCCCAGGGAGCCCAGAGGCCAGTCAAGGAAAGGGCCCGAAGGTCCCCTGCCTTCTGGGAGCCTAGGGGAGTCGAAACAGCTGGAGGCTCATCGCTTCACTAGTAGGTTGACATCTTCATCTCCCAGATTAACTTAACTGTCAGATGGGGATGGTAAGGCCGGCTCTCCTCATATCCCTGGGACTTGTGATGAGCTTGTGTGGGGTGTTGCAAACTGTAAAGTGAGGCAGTTGGGGGAACGTGTGGTCACAAGGGTATGTACTTACGGTGGGAAGACATGGGCTCTGGAGTCTGCGGTGCTTGAGTTCCCTCTGCCACTTACCAGCTGTGTGACCTTGGACAAGCTGCTTCTCTTTGGGAACCTCAGTTTTCCCAGTTGTTCAGAGTGGATGATGAAAGTACCTCCTTCTAGTTCTGAGAATTCAAAAATGTAATGCACCTAGCACTTAGAGTGTGCTTAATAAATAGGAGCACATGATCGGGAGTTAGGCAGGGCCCTGCTCATGGTGACATTCTCGGGATCAGTCCCAATGACCCTGCTGTCTCTTGATGGCCCTAAAGCTGCCCCAGACTGTGGCCTGGCAGGTGCCCCTGGGTCACCGTGCTCAGCCCAGCAGAGCTGTGTGGCAGCCTCTCAGCCCCTTCCACAAGAAGTGTGGGATCCAGTGAAGGAAATGCTCCCTTTTGCTTGACCCCTGACCTCATAGACACTCAGCTCACCCTCAGGGTGGGTGATCGGAGCAGGAGGTGGGTTTCGGGGTGGAGGGAACAAGAGGAGAATGGGGCATGGAGGCAGAAGGAGTGACCTGGGGTCCGTTCTGTCTGTGCCAGGGGTCCTGGAGGAAGCCGAGTTCTACAACATCGGCCCACTGATCCGCATCATCAAAGACCGGATGGAAGAGAAGGACTACACGGTGACCCAGGTCCGGAGCAGGGGCAACATACATGCCAGGGCAGGGGCCGGTGGGGAGAGGGAGGCTGGGAGACCGGGGCGGGAGGCAGAGGAGGTTGGAAAAGACAGGACCAGTGTTTATCATGGGGAGACCAGGCTGGCCTGTAAGGAGAGGCATGGTTGTTGGGCTCCCAGGCTGGCCAGCAGAGCCCCAGACTGGGAGATGGACACTGGGGTTCAGTCCCTGTCTCAGCCCCATTTGCTGTGTGACGTTGGGCCAGGCTCGCCCTCTCTGGACCTTGATTTCCTCTTATGGGATAGAGAGGGATGGGAATGGCACCCCCATCCCTTCCTCATAGGCAGAAGGGGGTCAGTGTGGAGGTACAGGGTGCCCTGCAGGGTTCAATGCAGGATTAGCAAATTGTGCATTTCGTGGCATCAGATGGTCGCCTGGTAGGCTCGGCACAGGCTGTTGGGGCTGGTGTTTGTGAGCTTGGAGCCTGGGCCTCCCTGGCCAGTCTGCAGGAAGAGGGAGGGAGATTTTCCGACTGCTCTTGGGGATGTGTAAGGTTTGGGGGACAGGTAGTGAGGAACCATCTCCCAGGCCCACGGGATTGAGGAGGGGAGGCTCCGTGTCTCCTTGAGGGCCTGACTCCTTGAGGGTGACCCAGAATGTTCCCCAAGCCCCACCCATGTTCTTTCTTGAATTACCTGTGTTCTGGTTCTGTCTCCACCCTTGAGCTGGGTGACCTTGGGCAAGTAACTGGACCTCTCTGAGCCTCAATGGAAAGTCCCATAATGCCTAGGATTCTTGGAAGGATGAAGTGAGATGGTGTCTGGTGAATGCCTGGTGAGGAGCAGGTACTCAGAGCATGGCTGCCTCCCCCCAGCCACCTCTTCTTTCTCTCCCTCTCTTCTTCTTTAGGTATGTTGCGGGGGTGGTGGCAGCAGGTGCTCATGCCCCTCCTGGGGTGCCTGGTGCTCCCACAGGTGCCCTCTATGTGACCCTTCTGCTCACAGGTCCCACCTAAGCACGTGTACCGCGTGCTGCAGTGCCAGGAGGAGGAGCTCACACAGATGGTCTCCACCATGTCTGATGGCTGGCGCTTTGAGCAGGTGCGCTGGGGACGGGGCGTGCCACCAGGACCACCCTGGGGCCTCCTGGCCTCTGACCAAGCAGGCCCCTCCCTTCCTGCAGCCCCAGCCTTGGGTTCCCCACCACAGTCCCCCCTGCCCCAGGGGTCCTCTGAAATCAAACTAAAGAAGGTTAGGAGAGACCACACTTTGTGGCAGGTTGACCGAGAGAGAGAGGACAGGAGCCCCAGTGGCCACAGGGCAGCACGGGGCATCCTTGTTGGTGGGAGTCCTCACAGCAACCAGGTGGTGATCTATCTGGCAGCATGAGCGAGTCTCTGGCCCCCAAGTGACAGCCCAGGTACAAGGAGACCAGATCCACATAGGTGAGTGGAGTCCACCTGGAGTCAGCGCCTCTTAGAACTGAGTCAGCACCATGTGATCTAGCAGTTCCTGACGCACAGTTTTCAGGGTCTCTGCAGGGGATATGCCCAGCGGCCAGCATTGCAACATGCAGGGGAGCCCAAAGCAGTGGCTTCCCGTGAGGTCTTTGTGGTGAGCGATGGTTCCTCCCAGTCCAGATGCAGTTTACCCATCGCGAGATCCTTATCCCAAAGCACTTTATCCCTAGTCATGCAGCTGACCTCCCACCTCTCAGGTTTCCAGAGGAGCAGAGCCAGAAAGTGAGCCCAGGGTCAAAAGTGCCTTTAGAGAAGGAGAAGGTCTTGGCTAACCTTTCTCCACACCCACCCACACGCTCCCTGGCACATGGAGACTGCAAGGCAGAAGGTCGGGGCCCCCAGGATGGCCTGGAGGGATGGAAGAATGGGCCCAGTGCAGAGCCAGAGGCCTGGCTTCACCCCTGGGCCTCGCCACGGACATGCCTGCCATGTTGGGCAAGTTGCATCTCTTCCGCGGGCCCATTTCCTCATCGGTGAGGTGGGCTAACAGTACCTCCTCTGTAGGACTGTTGTGAAGATGAGAAGGGCCATCAGTAAAGCTTACAGCCCTCCATAGGACTCCCTATGTTGGCACTAGTGTCGTGCAAATCATTAGAAATCCATATTGAAGTCTGCGACCCTCAGAAAGGACTTGGGACCCCCGATGCCATTCCCTGCTCCACCCCTTCCTGGCTGTGAGGCCTTCAGCAGGCCTGAGAGTCCCTCCAGGGTCCCTGAGAGCTGAATGAGATTCATCACCTGGAAGAACTTTCTTATTCTTAGCTAGAAGGGCTCTATGGGCGTGGTTATTCTAGGGACCCTGGAACAAAGGCAGGGCCACTCTGAGAGCCTCTGGGCGTCTCTGGCAATTGCACAGGCTCTCAGAGGCTGAGCAAACAGGCCAGGGGCCATTGGTCATTGGCCCTTTGGTCTCAGGAGTGGACCACCTATCCCACCTCTGCTTCCAGGAGTGAAGGGAATATTCTGTGGGGCTCCACCTTGTGAATGCCACCCTGTAACCTTGTCCTGGGGCTGTGTCAGCCACATCTGGAACGGGGCACAGCTGCCCTTTAGAGGCCTCCGCCTGCATTTAGAAAAGGGGCCCCTGGCTCTGGGGCTAGGCTCGGGGTGCTGGTGGGGACAGCAGTAATGCCGCCACCCTCCGCCAGGGATCGGACGAGCCAAGCCAGGCGGAGAGGCTGGTCCTGGGGCACAGACCACGGGCACAGGCTGCAAGGGGGAAGACTCCATCCTCCTGCCCAGGGGTGCCCTCTACAAACCCAGGAGTGGGCCCGGCAAGCCACAAGATCAGAACCTGAGCTGGTATCTTGATTTGAGTGCCGAGGTCTGCCCTACCCGGCCCCATGGCCCCCAACACCAACCTGCGTCCTTCTCCCCATGCTCCGCCCCTCTAGCTGGTGAACATCGGCTCCTCCTACAACTACGGCAGCGAGGACCAGGCGGAGTTCCTGTGTGTGGTGTCCAAGGAGCTCCACAGCTCCCCGAATGGGCTGAGCTCAGAGTCCAGCCGCAAAACCAAGGTGAGCCCACCCGCCTCAGCCTGTGTCCAGAGAAGGTTCCTGTCTCCCTCCACCCTCTCCGCCTCTGCCGCCCCTGCGCCCGCACCATCCCTCCACCTCTCTACCCCTGCTGCCCATGCACAACCCCATGCTCACAGCCACCGCCATCCATCCCATGCCACCTGCCGTTACCCAGGCCCAGGCTGGGAGCAGTGAGATGAGAGCATCCCGAGGGTGCGGCCGGAGTGGACTCAGAGGCTGCGTGAAGGGGGCCGCATAGTGGCCACCAGGCACTGTGGCATGGACTAGGGGTCAGGGCACAGCGTGGCACTCTGTATGACTCAGGACAGGGCTTGTCCTCTCCTGGCACCTTTGCTGTGCTCTCTGAAGTGAGAGGGGAGGATCACATACTCTTTGTGGTGCCTTGGAACCTGGAACTTCTGGGATCCCACATGTCCGTTTATTCCCCAGGGACGGGTGCATGTCCCCAGCTGGCCTGAGCCGGGATGGGGAAGCCACCGCTGTAACTCCTGCCCCTTTCCCAGGCCCCCTCCTTGGCCGCTCTGCAGGATGGGGGCAGCCTGGTGGCTGCCAGTCCTGTGTGTCTGCCTGGCCTGTTGAGGCAGCCTCCTGAGAGTGCCCTGGCAGCATCCACTGTACCACGGTGGGGAGGGGCTGAGCGGGGGTCCTGCCACCCTGGACACAGTGCTGTGGTGGGAAGTCCCAAGGGCCTTCGCAGAGCCACAGAGCAGGCATGAACCAGGCTGGGAAGAAGGCAGGCTGCTCCACCTGGGGCCCAACCCTGCACAGTGGAGGCTTATCTCTGGCTTCCTGTCTGTCTGTCTGTCTGCCTCCCTGTCCTGCTGTGACGCACCCTGCCTGCCCACCCACCCCCACCACTGCCACGACTGGCACTGCCCTGCAAGGGTGCAGAGCGAGCCTGCTCCTTCTGCCTTTTTGGGCCAAAGCCCCTGGACCTGGGGTGTCAGAGACCTGGTGGCATCCCAGATCTGGGTGGTGTCTGCCCTGGGGCTTCCTTGGCCACATTTCTACTCAGGAGCAGTCTTTCCAAACAAGGCCTTCCCAGACACCCCTCAGGGATACCCCAGTCCCACACCCTCCCCGTTCTGCTTCATCCCCTCGCTGTAGCCTCACTCTATGTAACAGCAGCCAGGCTGACCCCAGAGCATGACCACAGCACCCCATCCTCAGCTGCTTTCCCCAGGCCCTCCCCAAGCTGCCCAGGGGACCGGAGAAGATGCCCCCAGCTTCTGTGGCTAGAGCCCTTCCCTCTCCTGAGGTCCCTTTCACCTTGCCTGAGACCGGGTCTTTGGGGATAGCCAGCAGGCCCTGGCCTCTCTGTTAGTATCTCCACTCTTTCTTCCCTGGGTCCGCCGGCTGGTTCACAGAGCACGGAGGAGCAGCTGGAGGAGCAGCAGCAGCAGGAGGAGGAGGTGGAGGAGGTGGAGGTGGAACAGGTGCAGGTGGAGGCAGATGCACAGGAGAAAGGTGCAGCCAACCCCCAGGAGAATGATTGCTAAGCAAAGTCGGAGCCTCCCGCCCACTCCCTGCTGGAGCCAGCTGCAGAACCGGGGGCCCCGGGGCTGCTGGGGGGGCACCAGGGTTAGCTCAGCCACTTGCCTGGCGCCTCACCCGCATAACCATCCCTTCTCTCACTTTCTCTTTGCAGCCCAGTCATCTCAGGATCCCGCTAACCTTTTCTCCCTCCCACCACTGCCTCCTCCTGCGCTTCCCGCTGGAGGTCCTGCCTCATCTTCATCCACCTCTTCTTCCTCCTGGATCTCATCTGCACCCTGCCTCTTCCCTCTCTGCCCCTGTCCGGGTTTTCTCTCTGCCTGCTCACGCCTCCATCCCGGGTCTGCCCTGGTCCCAGCCTCCCGTGCCCTCCACCCAGGCCCCCTGGCCCTGCATCCCAGAGCGTCCTGCCTGCCGCCTCCTGCGCCCCTTCTGGTACCTCCTGCCTCCCAGCCCGGGGAGGTGGGGCGCAGCTGCACCTCCTCTGTGCCCACCAACCCTGCCGGGCACCACTGAGGCTGGGCCCCGGCCGCAGGCCCTGCCCCGCCTCCTCTCCTCCCGGCCTCCTCCTCACGTTTCCTCCTTGCAGGTTCCCGTCCGCACTCTCTCAGACCTGAGGCTGAGCTTGCAGTGAGGGCTTCTCCTCGGCCCCTTGCCCGCCCCCAGAGCTGCCATCCCTGGTTTGTAGCTTGGCGGTGCTGGAGGGAGGGGTGGAGCGAGGAGGGTGCTCATCTCTTGATCCTTGGACTTGAGCCGAGCTTTCGGCTGATTATCTCCACCCACCAAAGTTTCTCATCTGACCTTGGCCTTGGGGGTGAAGCTCTGAGAGAAGAAAGTTAAGGAATGGGAACTTTCCCACCAGCCCATCAGCACCAGAGCCAGGCTTGCGGGGAGGGAGGGACCCGCTGAAGCCAGAGGCCTTGGCCGAGTCCCTGCACATCCAGGAGCTCCTGTGTCACTGCCTTGTGGCATCCCCTATTTCTGTGGGGATGGGGAGGATAGTCCACTTTTGGATACCCTTGGCCTATGAAGTGTCAGCCAAAGCTGGCTTAAGGATTGCAGAGTGTCAGAAAAAGCCCTTCTGGCCACATGCCCAGAAGCCCCCCACCCCAGTCTTTTCTTCCTGCTGTGTGACTTTGGGCAAGTCACTGTCCCTCTCTGGGCCACAATTGCCTCTAAAATGGGGACAAACGGCTGCTCTCTGTGGCTCCTTTCGCCTGGGGCATCAGTGCTTCCCCCAGCCTGACCAACCCCCATCCCACCCCCTTAAAAGTCTTGGCAGAATCTGGCCTTTGTAGGTGGCTGCCACTGAGCCCAAGACGGGGCATGGGGCTCCTGGATGGGTTACTTGGGCACCCTTCCTGCTACTCCCCCACTCAGTTCTGAATCCACCTTCTCTGGGCCTCAGCCCCATTGCCTTCTCCAGAAGGAAGCCTGTGACTCAACTGTCTCTCTCTCTCTCCCTCTCCCTGCCCCTTCAATCTCCTCTCCACCCCCTGGCCCTGCATCACCCCCTCCTTACCGGCCTCACCTCTGTCCCTCCCATCCTCCTGTCCTTCCCCTCTTTTTTTTCTAGCTGTTACAAGCCAGAGGCACCCGGATGTGAGGCCCCAGATCACCTCCAGGGACTTGGGGTTCCCATCTGAAATCCTTTATTTTTGTACCATGGGGTGGGCCCCGGGCCTGAGAAGGAAGAAGCCGCCTCTGTCTGCACCTGTGGGGCTGTGACTTACCCCTGCCTCCAGGGCCGGGGCGGGGCGGGGGCCCCCTGGGACCTCTCCAGGCCCAAGGTGGGCCCCAGGATCTCTGGGCAGAGCCGACTACTCATGGCAGACGTGTGGCAATGTCTGGCTGTGTCTCTCCAGCCCCCGCGTCCCCTTTCCCGGGCTCCCCTGCTGCATGGCGGATGCACTCCTTCCTGGCTCAGTCACATCGCCTCCTTGAGCCTTAGTCCAGGGGGTCACTCCTCCCACCCCACCTACCTCACAGGGTTGTTGTGAGGGTGCACAGAGGAGCAAGGTCCCTGAAGGCCCTCAGGCAGTATATAGGGGCCGCCCACCTTCAGCTGCCCTGGGATGGGAAGGACCCAGCCCGACCCCTGGGCGTAACACTGTGTTTGCAAATGGAGATTCAGGTATTGGGGATGCAGGTTGTGGGGAGCTGGCCTGTCAGAGTAGGTGTAGGTGGCTTGGCCTTCACCTTGGTGATCCCATCCCCAGCCATTTGCATTGCTGGCCCAGCGCCTGGCCTCGGGGGCGGGGAGAGGCAGCCGAAGGGGCTGGGCAGGGGCGGTGGAGGACTCCCGGTGGAGGACTCCCGGTGGAGGCCTCAGGAACTGCCCGGGGAGCATGGGTGTGGCAGCTGAGCCAGGGGCCCGCCTGTGTTGGACTTCCCGGGATGGGTCCTTGCTTCTCAGCTGTGTCGGACCCCACCGTGTAATAAAACCGGAAGGAACAGCCCAGCCTGGCTGTCACCCTCTCTTTCTCTGGGCCACTTTTGGGGAACTCAAGGTGTGGTAGACTGGCCCAGAGGAACGCAGCTTTCTGGCCCAGAGGAAAGCCCAAGGATGCTGCTCTGTTGTCATTTTCCTGGGTGTGTTGCAGGGAGGGCTTGGGGAACTGGCTATATCCTTTGCCCTGGGGCCAGATACCAAAGCACCTGCCCTACCTGGCCAGGAGCCAGAAAACAGAACTCTAGGGAGAGCCCTGGGCTGCCTCTGCCACATCCTAAACCTCTCAGGACACCGCCACCCCCACTTCTATTCTGACACCTGGGCCACCTCCATCCCTCCCTATTGCTGCCACCCCTCTGCCCGAAATCCCAGGAAATATAAACACCCTGCCCTCTCCCTTCTCAGAGCCTGCTGGACCCAGCCCAGACCCCAGACCTCCACCCACCCTGGCCAGGTCCTTCAACTCCCCAGTCCTGCCAAGTCTCCCCGCGGCTCGAGGAACTCCTACTGGGCAGTGAGCCCCTAGGGCACAGGCCCTCCATAGGCTGGGGCAGGGGCACCCTCTTGCCAGCTCAAGCCTGGAGGGCCTCGCCACTTCCCCTAAGGACGCTCCACTTCAAAGCTGGCCTCACTTTTGGGGTTCAACTATCCTTGCAAAAGAGTCGCCAGGAGGCTTGTTAGGAGAACAGATGACACATCCCCCACCCCTCCAGGATTCCCATGAAGACTGGGATAGGGCCCAGGGTGATTCCAGATCACCCAAGGGATTTTGCGCGTGTTCTGCCCACCTGCTCTGGAGACGCCCCCTGCTCGCCCAGCTGCCCCGGCTCCTCCTGGCAGGACCCAGGTGGGTGCTTCCCGTCCCTGGTTCCCCTTCTGCCTCATTCACCCACAGACCTGGCAGCAGCACCCACGTTGGAAAAACCCCTCTTCAGTCTAGGGCCCCTCTGAAGCTCTGAAGCGCCCTCTCTCCCTCCCGCTCCCAGTTAGGCTTCCAGAAAGAGCTGTCCACAGTTGACCACCCACTCTCACCTCCAGCGGGCCCCCTGGCTCCATCACAACTGCCCTCAGGGGTCCGAAATCATCCTCCAGTCCATCCCATGGCGCTGCTCAGTCCTGGCCCATCCTCTCCTTCCTGGAATCCTGCAGTGGCCTCCTAACCAGCCTCCCTGCCTGCCACTCCCTGCACACTGGTGCGAAGGCTGGTTCCAAAATGTGAATCCACTCATGTCACCCCTATGCTATAGAGCCTACCATGGCTCCGCAGAACTTTCAGGGTCAAATCCTTGGCTCAACTCCAGGCTCTGCTATCCCGCCTCAGTTTGCCCCTCTGAATTCTTCAGTCCTTCCCCTCTCAAGCTCTGTTCTAACACTCACTCGGCTTGCTGGGTCCTAGTGTGTCTCATTCTTCCAGGACTCTGTGCCTTTGCACATGCTCTTTCCCTGCCTGGAATATCCCTCCCAGATATTCCCACCTTGACTACCTCTGAACCCCAGCTCAAGTCTCAGCCTCCAGGCAGCTTGCCTTGACTTGCCCAGTCCGCGCTCCCCTCCGTCCCCTTCCCACTGGATCATCCCCGCGGCTCCTGGGGTCAGGAGCCAGGTCCTTCACCCCTGTGGCCCCAGAACAGTGCCTACTCAATGACTCAAAGAATTCAAAAGGAGTGAGTGTCGCGCTGGAGGGGGCCATGGCAGACGGGGAACTGGGAGACAGGAGTCTATACCACCTCCACTCCTAACCCTCAGTGCCATCATGAGGATGTCTTAACCGCCTCTCTGAGCCTGTTTCCTTTAAGGTTCCAAAAGGAGACCATTGCTCCTCACATCCCTCCCTCTGACCTGAGGGTCCCCAAACGATTGTCTTCCTGGCATTTCTCCTGGGATCTGGGCAGCTGCCCCAGAGGCCCCAGCCCTCAGTGGCCACGCTTGCTGCCACTGAGCCCACCTTGGCCTTCTGGTCACTTGTCAAACAGGCTGAGCTGGAAGCAGGGACTGCTTCAGTCAAGGGCATGAGGCTGGCGCCCGGGTCCCCGTTCAAACTCCAGCAGAGGGGCTTGGATCAGGCAGCTTTATTCCAAAGGGCAGCTGAGCTCACCTCCCGGTGAGGGTCGGGGCTGTGAGGGGCCAGGTGGCAGGCAGGGGTGGGGCAAGGACCCTGGAGTCAGGGCTTCCCCACCTTTTTTGGCTTAGGGTGGCAGCTGGCCCACCTGGCAGTCCCCAGGGCTCTGAGGGTCCCCTCCTATGGGGGCACCTTCCATTCCCAGATCCCAAGTTAGACCAGGGGCTTCCAAAGCTGGCATCTGCTCTCTGGAGCCAGGGCTGCCCAAGCAGGCTCTATACAGAGTGTACACCTCAGACACTCCTGGGGATGTAGAGCCAGCATTCTTGCTGCTGAGCCACTTCCCTGCAATAGGCAGCAGTGGAGGAAGGAGACGGAGGAGAGAAAATCGGGAGGCAGAAGGGCTGGGTGTGGGCCTGGGTCCCCAGGGGACGTCTTGACCCCCAGCTGCTGGCACTCCTCCATCCTCCTGCCATCACTGGAGCAGACATCAGGGACAAGACAAGATGCCACCTCCTGCCACCACAGGGCCCGCTCGCCTCCCCCCCCATCCCCAGAGTACTTGTCCCCCTGCTTGGCAATTGCCCTGGGCTCTCTGAGTCCAGGAGGTGGGACCCGCTCTGCAGGGGGGCAGTTCCTCAGGTCACCACTTGCTGGATCCAGCCAATCACACCTGTGATGCGGGTGTAGACACCGAAGTAGTTAGGCCGGCCACAGCCCAGGCCCCAGCTGACCAGCCCTGCCAGGAACCAGCGGCCACTGAGTGCCTTGCATACCAGCGGACCACCCGAGTCACCCTGAAAGGGGAAAGGAGAAAGGACTGAAGCAGGGTAAAGACACCCCCTTTCCAGACGAGGGGCCATGGGGATTAAGTCCTGACTGTTGGGAATTAACTGGGTGCCAGAGACTCACATTCAGTCTTAAAGCTGTGCTTTTTCCTCGCCTGCTAAATGGAGAGAGCCCAAGCCAGCCCTCTTTGTCCTCCACCCAGCCTGGGCCCTCCTGGAACTGTGGCTATGTCCCCACACCCCCACTCTGCCTCTACCTCCCTTCTGCGGCTGGCACGCCTTTCTTCTTCCTGCATCCACCTCACTGTGGGACCCTGGGCCTAGTGCCTTGTGATGGGCAAGGAGCAGAACTGGGTTTGAGCCTAACACCTGCCCGTCACAGCATCTCTTCTGATCCATGGCTCTGCAACCTTGGGCAAGCTCCTCAACGTTTCCACCCCCCAGTCTCCTCTTCTGTAAAGTGAGGGTGGCCATCGCCACCTTGTTGGGAGAATGGGAGGCTTCAGCAGGCTGATGTGAGCACAGGGCCAGACCCTGATGATGTGAGCAGCATCCTTTCTCCTTTCTCCCTCCCACGCCGGGGGGACCCACCTGGCAGGCATATGATGTGAGCAGCATCCTTTCTCCTCTCTCCCTCCCACGCCGGGGGGACTCACCTGGCAGGCATCCTTCTTGCCCTTGCGGTAGCCGGCACACAGCATGCGTGGCGTCACCTGGTAGCGATAGGCCTCGCTGCACAGGTCCTGTGGGATCAACTGCACATCCACTTTCTGCAGAGCATTGCTGGTGGGGCCTGTCCATGGTCAAGAGCAGAAGTGAGATCTAAGGAACCTGGAGCCCCTGTTCTCTGTTCTCTCTAACGCTATTCCCTTTGCATCTCAGGAGCCTCCTTCTCTCCTGCTCTGCCCACCGTTACCTCTGCTGGGGTTGCACCTGCCCCTCTGCCTCCCTGTCACTTTATTCTAGCTCTTTCTCTGTGGGGTTCATGGAGACAGAGCGCCTGACCAAAGCCCATATGGAGGGCCAGGTGCAGTGGCTCACACCTGTAATCCCAGCACTTTGGGAGGCCGAGGCGGACAGATCACCTGAGGTCAAGAGTTCAAGACCAGCCTGACCAACATGGAGAAACCCTGTCTCTACTAAAAATACAAAATTAGCTGGGTGTGGTGGTGCATGCCTGTAATCCCAGTTACTCAGGAGGTTGAGGCAGGAGAATCGCTTGAACCCAGGAGGCAGAGGTTGTAGTGAGCCAAGATCGTACCATTGCACTCCAGCCTGGGCAACAAGAGCGAAACTCCATCTCAAAAAAAAAAAGAAGCCCGTGTGGATGAGTGTCTTACTCCAGCGTCTTGTCCCCCACCTCTGTCTGCTCAGGCACCTCTGGGCTCTGGCTGGCTCTTCGCTGCTATGTTACAGCACCTGGGGATGTCTCCAAAGCCCACATCTGACCCCTTCACCGTTTCCTTACAACTCTGCAGAGCCCCAACTCTGCAGTACACCCCAGTGCTTCTCCAGGAGGGCTGCATATCACAGTCCCCTGGGAAGCCTTGATACAAGGGGTTTTTCTTGAAGCTCCACGCATGGTTCTAAGGTGCAGGTAGGAGGGAGAACTCCTGGCCCAAGATCCTTACACTGGCTGGCAAGGCCCTGTCTGCCCTTCTGGCTCTCTTTGCCCAGGCACACCTGCGCCCCACCTTGGCCCCTCTGGCAGGCTGCGGATGTTCTCAGGTTCTTCCTGTCTTGGCACCTGTGTCTTCACCTGAATGTCTTTTCCCTTTGTCTGGATGTTGCCAACTCATCTTTCGGGCCTCAGCTTAAACAACCCTCCCCTTGAAGCCTCCCTTGACCCTACCTAGGTAGGAGCCTCCTCTGTGTCTCCACTGTCCCTGCACCTCCCCATCCATGTCAGCCCTTATCACTGGCTGTCTCCCCTGAGAATGTTCTCTCTCCATCCTGATGTACCCTTCCCTTAACCCCATACCTGGTCCATAGCTGGTGCTCAGAAAGTGTCATTGAGTGACTGAATGAGTGAAGGAATAGTGAATGAACCAGCCTTTGCTTTGCCATGACCTCTGCCATCCCCTTGGGTAAGTCACTGTTCCTCTGAGCCTCGGCTTTCCCATCCTTAAAATATCTCTGCAGCCTTGCCTGCCTCCAGATTGTAAGTCATTGTACACATTTTTGAAGCCACCAACATTAAGGCTGCAGGGCATGTCTGTAGGTTTGCCAGCTGGGTCTGTGTCCCCAAAACTGTACAGTGGCCGCCAGGGATGGCCAGCTCTGGTTAGTGAAAGTAGAAAGGGGAGAGACCCTGTTTCTGAGAGCAGTAGCAGGAAGAGCGGGGGCTCTGGAGGCAGCCAGTCCTGGGTTCTAATCTCTGCTCCAGTCCTCTCTGGCTGTGTGACTTACAGCAACATGTCTCTGAGCCTTGGTTTCTCCATCCATAAAATGGGGCCACAGCATCCGCCCCAGGGCTATTGGATGGATTATATGAAGTCATGTTCCCCTAAAATTCAGCCTGGATGTGGAAAGTGCTAATAATTAAGAGCCTCCGCCCTTGCAGCCCAAGGAGCAGCAGGTGGAGCTTGCACGTGGGCAGTGGCCCCCCAGACCTGACCCTTTGCCCCACACACATAACGGCCTTCCACAGTGAAGCTAGGAGGGCGGGGGCGGGGGCCTATTGGCCGCATTAAATGGTGGTTTTGTACCGTAAAATTCAGCCCAATTTGAATCCCAGGAGTAGAGGGCCTGTGGGGTGGAGCCCCGGGACCCCCAGCCCCGCCCTTCTCCAGGTCAGGTGTTGCGAAGCGGATCCGCACGGTCTCCCGCCACCCGTGCGGGCCGCTTACCGCCTTCGCGCAGGGCACCCCAGCCGGTGATCCAGCAGTGCAGGCCGGGTTCGAAGAAGTGGGAGTGCGCGGGCAGGCAGACGGGACGCACGGCGGCTGAGCGCACCACCGGGTGGTCGAGCTGCAACAGCGCCACGTCGTAGTCGTGGCTGTCCTCTTCGTGATACGGGTGCAGGAGCAGGCGGCTCACCTTGAAGGACACCTCTCCAGGCCAGCGCGAGTTCTGCCACACCTTGCCCAGGAACACCGTCCACAGCGCCGGGGAGGCCATGCTGGGGTGGGGTGGGGTGGGGGGAAGCTGCTCTCCCCATCCAGGGACCCTCAGGATAGCCAACTGCCGCCTGGGACAGTGCCCTCCACACCAGCCCTCCCTGCCCTCCCTGAAGGCCGCCTAGCTGGTGGTACAGCGTTCAGCCTTCACCCACTCGGCCTGCCTGGGTTCCAGGCCCCAGCTTCATCCCTCCCTAGACATGTGTGTGCCTCTCTAAGCCTCTGCCACCTCATCTGCAAAATGGGAAGGGCATTTTCTACTCGACTGTTCTTGAGAGAATCCAGTAAGACCGTGTATCAAAACTGTAGCACAGGGCCAGGCCCTCAACACAGATTTCTTTTTTCCTTAGCACTTTACGGACCCCGACTGCTCTGAGTTCCCCGAGGTTGGTGGGTCCTGGTGGGGAGGGGCTGGGCGTTGACAGTGGAGGAATTGGACTGCCGTAGTCAGCTGCCTGCGTGGCAGGTGGGCAGCCTTCGGGTCTCTCTACCTGAGGGGTTAGGGTACCCCTGGGATGGGTACCCTAGGTTAGGGTATCCCTGGGTTAGGGTACTACCTGGGATGGGGTTAAAGAGAGCTAGGTGGTCAGAGCAACCTGTGCCCCAGAGAGGATACAAAAGGGGATCCCTATGCAGGTTCTGGGGACAGGATCTGGAGCCCAGATCTGTCTGCGGGTGGATTGGGGAAGGTTTCAGCCCACCAAGCAGATGGGAAAGATGGCCATCAGGCCTGATGAGATGTCCCCTGGGGGCTCCCTGCTACTTCATGTCACACCTCGGGGAGTGTCATAGCTTATGACGAGGTAGGGCAGTTCTGTCCTTTACTGTATCCCCAGCATCTAGCATAGCCCCTGGCACATAGTAGGAGCACAACAAGTGTTGCTGAATGAGTGAATGAGATGAATGAATGAATCACTGGCCCAACTTAAAGCAAGATACCGAAAGTAGATGGCAGAGAGGTGGAACAACGTGTCCAGGGACCCAGTAGGTCCTGGTGGAGCCAGGACTAGAACCCACATCACAGTAGCCTGTCTGAGGGGTTCAGCACCCTTCCCTCTATCTGCAAAGAGCTCAGACACAGTGCACTGCCTGCCTGGCCTTCCCTGCCCTTGCCTCTTATGGCCTAGGCCCCCACACCCTCCCACTTACCTGTCCTCCTGGAAGCAATGGGCAGCTGTTATCACCCAGCGGTCAGCGATGAGGGCCCCCCCACAGATGTGTCGACCCCGAACCTGGAGGCTGGCCTGCCATGGCCACTCACCCTCGGAGGACATGGCCCCACCAACAATGCGACTGGAGGGGCCCTGGAGGCCACAGTCTGGGGATGGGGGCAGGTGGTAGGGTGGACAGAGGAGGAGGGGAAGGGGAGAAGCAGACAGACAGAGAGGAAGGGCGAAGGAAAGGGATGGAGAGACAGAGAACAGGAGAACAATGGAGGGAGAGAGATCATAAAGACCCAGGTGAGGGGGCAGAGGGTGGGATAGAGAGAGACCAGGGGACAGGGGTGAGATTTCCCTCCAGTGTCCTGCTGTGGGCACCCCCCTCCCTCCCAAGCTCCAGGGCCCCAGGCAGCCAGGCAGGGCTCACCACAGTGCTGCTCGTCTGAGCCGTCCCTGCAGTCGGGCTGCCCATCACACTGTGGGTTGGGCTTCTTTACGCAGCTCCGGTCCTCACACTGGAAGGTGAATGTCCCGCAGGGCACCCCTGGGACAGGGGATGGGGACAGGGCACAGAAGGTGGGTCTCTGAGCCCCAAAGGAGACTTCCAAAGTGGGGTGCAGGAACGATGGAGCCAGAAGAGCCGGGAGGTGACTGGACAGTCTTTTCCTGAATCTCCTTTAAGATTTCCTAAAAGCAGGCCATGTCCCCCGCACCCCTAGCCCCTCCACTCAGACTGGTCTGTTGAGTGCAAAGCGGTGTCTCCATTCTCAGACTGGAGCTCCTGACCACAAGATCATGCCTCCCCATCTGGTGTGGAACTTCAAAGCAGAACTGTGCTTCCACTTTCAGACCAGAGTCCCCACCTCACCTGGCAGTCTCCCAGGCTCTGGGCCTGCCCGGTTGCCACCTTTTCCTCCCTGCTCTTCACTGTAAAGTACTTTCCACTCCACCACTTGGTCTTTGCCTCTCTCCTTTCCTCCTGCCTATTTAAGTTTTAGCTCTCACCAAGGACCAAACGCCTACCTCCTCCAGGAAGCTTTTCATGTCTGACCTCCTCCCTGCTCCACAATCTACACGGCAGGAGAGTCACCCATCGTATCCTCCTAACAGATAAGCCTTGGAAGGCAGGGGCTGCATCTCTGCTGTTTTATTCCCACTTCCTCACTGCACCTTGCCTATTGCTGGATAGCCTGCAAGTGTTGGTCAGTTGGTCAGTTGGGTGGGTAGATGGATGGATGGATAAATAGACCCAGACAGAAGATTGAGCAGAAAAGCCAATGGGTGGAGTGGTGGTCCATTAGGGAGACTGACAGACAGCTAGAAGGTTGGATAAATGCGTGGATGTAAGGACCAGTGGACAGACAGGGTGCTAGGGAGATCAGTGGATGGGTGGGTGGATGGGTGATGGATGGATAGATGGATGGATTGGTAGATGGATGGATGGATGGATGATGGATGGATGGATGGATGGATGGATGGATGATGTATGGATGGATGATGGATGGATGGATGATGGATGGGTGGATGGATGATGGATGGATGATGGATGGATGGATGAATGGATGGATGGATGATGGATGGATGATGGATGGATAGATGGATGGATGGATGGATGATGGATGGGTGGATGGATGGATGAATGGATGATGGATGGATGGATGGATGGATGGATGGATGGATGGACAGATGGATGGAACAGTGGCCATTACAGGCAGGTAGTCAGCCAAACTAATAAGTGGGTAGATTGACTGTTTGATGATAGGGAGATCAGTGGTTGCAAAGGTCAGTAGATGCATGGATAAATGGGTAGCTGTATGAATCGATGGACAGACAGGGTGATTGGAGACCAGAAGATAGATGAATGGATGGATGGATGCATGGATATACAGGTGTAAATACAGAGGGGTTGGTGGATGTTGGGATGAGAAGCTAGAAACCTTTGCTGAAGCCTGTAGCAGGCCTAGACTGCCTTTGGTGTCCCTCCAGACACTCAGCCAGGCCCTGTCCTACCTTCCTGGCACCGCTCTTCATCGCTGCCGTTGAGACAGTCAGGCTGCCCATCACAGACCTTAAGCAGTGAGATGCACGTGCTGTCCTCTTGGCACTGGAATGTGGCTCTGCAAACTGTGTGGGGACACAGAGAGGGGACAGGTGGGAGGAAGCCAGAGGAGACAGCTGGGGCTTGGCGATGCCTATAGATGGTGTGCTGTATTGCACATTACCGATCACAAATCTCTCTCTGCTACTTTATTTTAATTTAATTTAATTTAATTTAATTTTGTGTTATTATTATTATTTTTTTTTTGAGCCGGAATCTCGCTCTTGTTAGGAAGGCTGGAGTGCAATGGCACAATCTCACCGCAACCTCCCAGGTTTCAAGTGATTCTCCTGCCTCAGACTCCCAAGTAGCTGGGATTACAGGCTCCTGCCACCACACCCAGCTAATTATTGTACTTTTTGTAAAGACAGGGTTTCACCATGTTGACTAGGCTCATCTTGAACTCCTGACCTCAGGTGATCCACTCGACTCGGCCTCCCAAAGTGCTGGGATTACAGGCGTGAGCCACTGCACCCGGCCTCTTTCTCTGCTACTTTACACCCAAAGTTTCACAGCAACCCTGTGAGATACCCCATTTCATTGGTGGAAACAGATGAGGTGACTTGTCCAAGGTCACTTGGCTGAGCCAGAACTTGAAGATGTTCAGTTTCCAAATATGAGGCACCTCCCCCAGCACCGTGGCAGGATCATCCCCCTGGCCATGAACATCTTGCTTCCCTCTTCCCACATATTTAAACCTTTGACAGGGCAGAGGAGGGGGACATCTCCCTCACCCATTCTGTTCCTTCTTGGAAGGTTGGCTGGGACAGCGGTGGGGGTGATAGCTCTGAGCTGGAAGTCAGGAGACCTGGCTCCCCACTTGTCCCTGCCACTGTCCCACGAGGTGGTCTCATCTTGCCATCCCCGACAGAGAACCCCACTTCCTGGGTGTTGATAATGGAAGCTACATGTAGGAGTAGGGTTTCTACTCAGCTCAGAGCAGGGAAGGTGAGGAGGGAGGAGGGATTGGCGGGGAGAGGAAGGATGCACGGGTGGGTTGCTCACCGCAATTTCTCTCATCCAGGCCGTTGGGGCAGTCCTTGACCCCATCACAGGCAGGGACGCAGAGTCCATTTACAGAGCAGAGGAACTCTCCAGGGCAGGCTGCGAAACCACAGGGGACCGTGGAGGCAGGGAGGGCGCCGTTAGGCCATGCATAGCCCCGAAGGCGCACAAAGACATGCAGGCACCTGTTCACTCACACACACGGACAGGCACCAACAGACATGTGTTCCTGGGCACCCATGTACACATTCCAAGCAGACATACATATCCAGACACACGCACAGAACACACAACACACGTGGCTATGTATGAGTGTGTATTCCTGCAAACCCGTGTGGCTGCCTTGCACATGGCACACACAAAGCTGCATAAATTTGTGCAAGCACAAACACGCTCTCTCTCTCTCTCTCTCTCTCTCTCTTCTTTTGTTCAGCCTCATAAGCAGCTGCCTACAGCCCCCTTGGTGGTTCCAGGGATGGCCAAGAGGCAGGGAGTCACTGCAGGGGGTTCCCCCAGCTGCCTATACTCACGGTCCGACTGGTTGTACAAGCCATAGTGCACCCGCACACCAGGCCCTGTGAGGGAGATCTGGGAGGTGAAATTGATGGTGATGCCGGCCGTGGCCACCACGGGGATCCTCTCGGCGTAAGGCTGCAGGATGCGCAGGCCACACAGCCTGGGGGGAATCAGAGACAAGTCAGGGCCGCACTGGCTGGTCTCCTGGGTCCTGTGCACAGAGCAAGGACAGGGCAGCCAGAGGGGCAGGGGGAGCTGCACCCCCACTGCGCCTCCTCTGCCCTGATTTCTCCTTGGGTGACTGTTCCCCCCGAGTCATCTTCTAGAAAGTAGCCTGGCTATGTTACTCCCCTGCTCAAAAATCTTCAATGGCTTCCCATTGCCTGCCAGATAAACTCAATTCTAGTCACAGTCACCGTGAACTGTGAGGTTCTAGCAAGTCAGGGTCCTTCTTTGAGCCTCACTTTCCTCCCTCATAAAACAAGAAAAATTGGCCAAGAGCAGTGGTTCACACCTGTAATCCTAGCATTTTGAGAGGCCAAGCTGGGTGGATCACCTGAGGTCAGGAGTTCAAGACCAGCCTGACCAACATGGAGAAACCTCGTCGCTACTAAAAATACAAAATTAGCCGGGTATGGTGGCGCATGCCTGTAATCCCAGCTACTCTGGAGGCTGAGGCAGGAAAATCGCTTGAACCCAGGAGGCGGAGGTTTCAGTGAGCCGAGATCACACCATTGCACTCCAGCCTGGGCAATAAGAGCACAAAACTACATCGAAAAGAAAGGAGGGAGGGAGGGGGGAGAGAGAGAGAGAGGAGAGAGAGGGAGAGAGAGGAAGGAAGGAAGGAGGGAGGGAGAAGGAAGGAAGGAAGGGAGGGAGGGAGGGAGGGAGGGAGGGAGGGAGGGAGGAGGAAAGAAGGAAGGAAAAATTATTTCTGTTGACCTTAAATCTGACAAAAGGCTTCAATGTGTCAGTCGAGGCAAAAGCCCTTGACTGGCCCACTGTCCACAGATGTGCAAGGTTATTCGCCTTGAGGCTGGTGTGGGACGAGGGGGCAGCAGTGCTCCCCATTTAAGCACCAACCCTCCTGCCTCCTTGTGACACTGTGGGTTTGAGGGAAGGACCAGTCCTTCTCCCATGACCAGTAAATTAGTGCTGATGGGCAGCACCTTCTCCATGCATGGCCTCACGGGGTGGGACCACCCCCAGCTGTGGGAGCACCTCATATCCGCTGGACAACACCGCCCCTGCTCCCCTGCCACAACACCACCAAGAAGATACACTTGTTTAAACAGAGCAGGTGGGGGAACCTCCAGAGAGGCTGAGTCTTTCTCTCCTACCAGAGAACAGGTAGGAGCCCTCCCATCTCTAGGTCATAGGCCCAGAGGCTCCTCCTGCAGAGTCCGGCGCACCTCCTCCCACAGAGTAAGTGGGCAGCGGCATGCCTTCACAGAGTGGTTGTAACCACTCCCCGAGAACAGTGGAACCCTCCCTCCACAGCAGCCTGGGGTTCCTTTTCATCCCAGGTGGGACACACTTGCAGAACAGATGGGGACAGCTTCATCAGCTCATAGAAATGCCCTCCACAGAGCAAATCAGAGTGCTTTGCAGATGGGGGAAACATGCCCAGGGCGCAGGTTGAAACTCTGCAGGGAGAGCTGAAAATGCCCTGGCAGAGAAAGCAGAAGGAAATCCAGAGAGCATCAGGAATAGCCCTGAAGGCCGATGGAGATATCCCACAGCAAATCCAAAACCCCTCAGAGCCTGCCATGATTCCCAGGGGCCAGGCACTCCCCAAAACTTCTAGTACATGGTAGCACTTAACCTTTCAATAAGTTAATCAATCCACTAGCCACTGAATAGCTGAAGATGAGCTTTGAGGCTGTTTTAACATCTCAAGGTATGTGGCTGGGGCTGAGCCTCATCGGCTATGGCATCACAAGGCCTCGTTGCACGGGGATTCTGAGGTTCAAGCAGCACCTCCGCCCAGGGAGGGAGGAATTGCTGTCATCCCATTTTACAGATGAGGCTCATGAGCGCAGGAACCAAGGTGTCATCAGAATCTGGCCTCAGGGCCCAGAAGAGCTCACCTAGCTTGCTTGGCGGGAGGGACCCTGATTCCCACTGCAACAGTAGCTCTGAGGTCTGAGCCCCCTACATCCCCCATGTCCTCCACAGACCTGGCCTAGACTCTGGCCCCCCATAAGTCTGT